>NC_073385.1:23409955-24663288 GCF_028641065.1 Leucoraja erinaceus
CCAAAGTGTTAATGTTTGTGGACTACCCAACAGTGGGTTCAGCACTGCCAGGCTTATTTTCCAAACATCATCCAGCAGGCTTCAAAGAAGCACGGTTTTATTGTGCATAAAGGATGAAACTGCGTGCTTTCTCCTTCCCAGCCTTGTGTAGATAACGACAGCCCCTGCCTTCACATATGTAAGCAGAAACTAATGCCCCTGTCCCACTTAGGAAACCTGAACGGAAACCTCTGGAGACTTTGTGCCCCACCCGAGGTTTCCGTGTGGTTCCCGGAGGTTTTTGTCAGTCTACCTACCTGCTTCCACTACCTGCAGCCTCTGGCAACCACCTGCAACCACCGGGAACCACACGGAAATCTTGGGTGGGGCGCAAAGTCTCCAGAGGTTTCCGTTCAGGTTTCCTAAGTGGGACAGGGGCATAAGGGTTGCAACTGATCAGTTACGATCATAAATTATATTTACCTAAGTATAGAGAGTTTAAAATATTGCCTAAAGTACAGCAAATATATTCAACTATTATGATTACACAATAATCTAAAACATTTGCACATTTATAACTTTAATAGATGTGCATAATTATCATATTAATATGGAAAGTGTTTCAGATCCCTACAGATGGTTTGGCTTTTACTATTTCGGAACCCTGAGACATAGTATGGCATAAAATAGAAGATATAAATTATGCAAATGCTTCTAACCTGCTTCCTTTGCCTCCACCACACGGGATTCAAATATAATCATAAAGGAAAAGCCTGAAGAAATGACCTTCATATATTTTAAAATACATTTAAATTCTGATAAATAATTACACTGATCAAAATTTATTACACATCAATAAAAACATATTACTTCCAGGTTCTTGTTATGCTATTTTTTAAAAACATTGTTGCAATTTTTGATGTTTTAATTGATTTTCATGTTGAATTATTTTTTTTTTCGATGAATGACACGATTCGACTAAAATTACCCTTAATCAATTCCAAATCTTCATTCTTTGCCAGGTAGACCCTCTGTATCCAAGATATGGACAATGAGTTTGAATTTGTGATCGGAGCTCTTTTGTCACCAAATTTTAGATTTCAGCAGGAATACAGTATCTCCAGAGGCATTGTTATTTTTCAGTTGGGATATAGTTTTCTTGACTTCTTGTCAGTCGAGTGCTGGCATTGGTGTTCCAGATGTACTACTATGGAATGAAGTCAACTGCATATTCAAAAGTCAGGACTGTAAATGTACTGGAACAGCTGAGATTGAGATGCAGCTAATCCAGGTCTTCAACACTGCAGTTGGGATGGTGTATGGTCTGCTAACCTCTGTTGCATTCAGTGCTCTCAGCTATTTCTTTATCATTTAAAGTGAATCAATTTGGCTTAAGGTTGACTGCTGGAAAGACAGGGATATCTGCAAGAATCTGAGATGGATTATCTATTTGGCATTTCTGTTTTGAATTTATTTAAATGTGTTGGTCTTGTCTTTGGCACTCACTATGCAGCGGAGAGAGCCAGAATAAGGTAGTGAGGGAGAGAGGTGAGGCAGGGGCTGGCAGACAACAGGTGGATCCAGGTGAGGAGGGGTTTACGAGCAAATAGAATCAGGCAAGGAAGGGTAGGAGTGGAGTTGGAAGAGTTGGTTTGTTAATGTCATGTATATTCAGATACAGCTAAAAACTTTGCATGGTTTCCAGTCAAACCGTGCGATGAATTAGCACAATCAAGTCATTCACCAGTACAAGTAGTGCAAAGTGAAAACTACCAGAGTGCTGAAGATAGTGTTACAGTGTTATAACGTAACACTATATGCTAGTGGTCACTGGTGGGTGAAAGGTAAAGACATAAGGAGAAAGAGAGGAATTAAAAACAGATGGAGCTTGGTGGGAGGAGGGGAGGATGAAAACGTGGAAGCATAGACAGAAATTAGAAGGTGATATGTACACATTAGAGACTGCAGATGCTGTAATCTGATGTGAGGAATCTGGGTGAGCTGAAATTGGAAGATTCATAGCATTGGGTTGGAGCCTTTCCAGGTGATATATGTTGTTCTTGTTGGCACAGCCTCACCCTGTCAATAGAGAAACATAGAAATTAGGTGCAGGAGTAAGCCATTCGGCCCTTCGAGCCTGCACCGCCATTCAATATGATCATGGCTGATCATCCAACTCAGTATCCCGTATCTGCCTTCTCTCCATACCCTCTGATCCCCTTAGCCACCAGGGCCACATCTAACTCCCTCTTAAATATAGCCAATGAACTGGCCTCGACTACCCTCTGTGGCAGAGAGTTCCAGACATTCACCACTCTCTGTGTGAAAAAAAAGTTCTTCTCATCTCGGTTTTAAAGGATTTCCCCCTTATCCTTAAGCTGTGACCCCTTGTCCTGGACTTCCCAAACATCGGGAACAATCTTCCTGCATCTAGCCTGTCCAACCCCTTAAGAATTTTGTAAGTTTCTATAAGATCCCCTCTCAATCCCCTAAATTCTAGAGAGTATAAACCAAGTCTATCCAGTCTTTCTTCATAAGACAGTCCTGACATCCCAGGAATCAGTCTGGTGAACCTTCTCTGCACTCCCTCTATGGCAATAATGTCCTTCCTCAGATTTGGAGACCAAAACTATATGCAATACTCCTGATGTGGTCTCACCAACACACTGTACAAATGCAGTAGGACCTCCCTGCTCCTATACTCAAATCCTTTTGCTATGAATTGACAAGTCTGAACAGAAGGACTGACAAGTCTGTGGGATCTTGAAGTGAGTTGAAATAGCATGCAACCTGGAGGCCAGTTCGGCTACGCCTTCTAGTTTTTCTGTTCAACAAGGATCTTGATTCTCTAGCTGAGAGGGATTGGTGGATCCTAATGGGGAGAATGGTTTCCTGCCAATCCTATTTCCAGAACTGGAAAATTATGCATCCTTTCTTTTATACTTTAGACCTTTTGATAAATTATTCTGATTGTTACTGATCAATGACCAGTCAAGTAATAGAATGGGAAAAGCAATTTTCCAATATTGCTGGCACACTCTTGAAGGTTTCATTGTCATTATTTTTTAAATATTTTAATAGAAACTGACCAGTCGATATTTTGCCAGCGGATGAGGAATACAATTTAAGTAAATTGTCTCTTTTCAATTCGTTACAACTATATTTATTAATATGCATGAAAACTTAAAATATCCGATAGGAAGCGAATGGTAATCTCGTGTCTTGAACTTTCCACCAAGATATGTGGTGAAAGAGAAAAAAAAACTCCAACACAGACAAAAGAAAACTACGAAGGGCGTATCGCATATTCCGGTCAAAATTCCATCAGTTTGAATGGGTGGGGCATGAAATGCTACATGTTGTCTGTTCTAAAACCTGGCTACTATGTATCCCCAAGAAAGAAAATTAAGCAAAACAATAATCATCGCAGCTTCGGTTAGGTAACTGGATTGTTAAATAATTAATACACAAGCAATTTCTTGCAGCCAACCGCACGGGTTAACAAATCCATCGCGATTCAAGAATCTTAAATGTGTTGAATCACCTTTAAAGTTTTATTTACAAAAAAAAAAATCAGAATATGAGTATTTAAATTCTTGTTATAATGAGAATGATTCCCAGCATCCACCTCAATCTTTTAGATCATCCTCCCACCGCTGACGTCAGGGTAGAAACCTTGAACCAAACAAGCCATTTTCACATGCGTACAAGCTCCGGGCTGAGGAGGCGGGGATTAGGAGTTGCACAAAGAGACCAAGTTCTTTAAAAAGACGCACCTCATCACAATCCACCCTTCCATCATGGCGAGCAACCCTTTCGTCCAGCCGTTTGAAAAGGGACAGTGGAGCGAAGGAGAGGAGCTTGAGCAAGAGGACTGTCGCGTTGACAGCGGTCCGCAGGCGAGGGCGGTAGTTACTGGCGGGGATGCAGCTGCTGCAACCGAAAGCTGGCGAGCCGAGGTGAAGCAGCCGCTGGTGCCAGACTCCAGGGGACAGCCTGTTACCAAGGCAACTGCATCCGCAGGTAAAGTGGGGTTGGGGTGGGATGGGGGAGGGTGAGATATGGCAAGGCGAACCGTCTGCAGATATGGTTTGAAATCATGTGAACAGTGCGCTAGCTTAATGCATTTCACCTAAGATTTTAAATGCGACCATTCGTCTTTTAAATACAATGAAATAACTAAATAAACTTTAATAAATCCTAATTCCATCTCAAATATCGACTTCTGAAAATAATGATGCCTAAAATGTAGTATTTTAGTTATTTTACAGTCGCATTTTTGGTCCTCTGCAAAAGTTGGCATAGATTCACAGAATTCTTTGTTAAGAATGTTGGCATTTATTCCTTCAGTCAGATTTCAGAACAGATTGAAGTAGGTTTTAAAAGTTGTTCCAATCGGAATTTGAGTTGGAGCATCTGATGTTTAGAGTATTTCTGGGAGAATATGTTCATTAAATATTAAAACTTTTTAATATAATACATACATTTTGAAAATTCAGCTGCTGATGTAACATGCTTTTAGGGGGTTACTGATATGTTGAGCACAAGACTTTAACACTAAAATTAGAATCTGAACAGTACATCGTTGACCGTAGATAAACTCAAGTAACAGATTAATTAGTGTGGGAGTCCTTTGTGCTATTATGACAGTTTGAATAATATGGATTAATATTTTGAGTGTCAGATGAATTCCACTGATGTGATAGTGAATGCGAACTTTGAATTAATTGTTCATAAAATACTATTTCCTGGTTTTTGATTGTTGTGGCTCAATGTGGGTAAAAAAACTGAAATTGGTGCTAAATGTGTATACTTCAGCATATTGAGTCGTTCATTTTATAATTTGGTTATCTGCAGCCTATATAGTTTTTTTTAACTCCTGTGAGACTATTTGTTTGGGGGGGGAAAAATACGCCACAAATTTATTTTTCAATTTCCAGTTGGATAGTGGCTTGTTATGATGTATCTTGGCATCATAAAGAGACAAGGTTGTGCACACAAAAATACTATTCAAGCTCAATGTTTGGTGTAAAATCTTAGCCAAACCATTAGCTGGGGATACAAAACTATAGTTGAAAGTGATCATATTATTTCTATGTGCTGAAGACTTGGATTGAGAAGCTCATTGTTAATTAGTCAGATTTGCAGATGGCGCAAACTAGAAAGAGCAGCTAAATCAGTGGAGGCGGTTCACAAAAGAGTGGAACAATGGCAGATGAAATCTAATATAGATAAGCATAAGGGGGAGAATGGAAACTGAAAATACTCTGTGATGTTGAATTAATTGAGAGATTGAAGCATTTGGCTTATCTGGAGTCTGCCCATGACAGTTGAACTAAATTGAATTCTGAACTTTTCGGTTAAAAAGGATTGTAAATGAAACGATATTGTAGTAAAGCTATAGTTACTCCTTTCGATTCAAATTAAAAGTGATACTTATGCCAGGGAAGAGAAAATTCTGAAAACGAATTCCCTATTCAGCTCGGAATTTATATTTTAGGCACATTACAATTTTACTATAAAGGCAAAACTGAAGCATGATATTGAAACGAGAAGAAATATGTTAAACTAAGAACAGAAAATCACCATTTTCTTCATAAGAGAATGAGTTGTATTAAATACAGGAGATTAGAGGCAAAAATCCTGGGATATTTCTGAGTAAATGTTGTATGGCATGATGTAAGAGGCCTGTGTTGCAAGATGGAGAAAGTGATCATTTTCTTCTGTCTGCTTTGCTTTCATTTTACATAGAGCAATTCAAATAAACTGACTGTTCCTACAGTAATAATTTAAATGGTTTTTAACTTCTCAATGAAGCAAGAAGATATTGTTGTAAAGTTAGTGGTGGATTGGTGTTTGGTCTTAATGAGGTGACCCAAATGTTATTCAAATTATATTTTTTTGCTTCCACATCAGTTGATCATTCAGCCATTCAAGCAGGAAACAAAACATCCTTTCCTGATTGGAAGAGTGTTGCATGTTTCTATGGTAGAGGTTCTGGCATTTTCTTAATGTATGCTTAAACTCCGTGAACAATGTAGGTGCAAATCCAACTCTTTTAAAATGAGTCTTTCACACTATTTCAAGAATGCATTGATTTAACTATTTTTAGCACATGCTCTTAAATACAATATGTATTTGGGTAAATGACTTTAAATATAGGGGTTAGTAAGATTTCTGTCTTCAGATGTTGTTAGTACTGCACAATACTCATGTGTTCAGTTTTTCACGAGTGGCTAGACAGAAATTAAGGGATATGTCGAAGCATTCGTTTCTAGAATCAATGAACCTGTCTACTTAGTCATGAAGTTTTAAAGTACCCGAAGTAAGATGTATAGAGATTAGTTTGGTGTGTTCTTACTTGTAGTGTTTCCTTGCAAGTCAGTCAGTCTTTAGTGTTTTGTCAGTCTTCAGTCTTTAGTGCCTTTGTTCAGAAGCTGCAGTGCTGAAAGGAGATCAAGGAATTACATTACCTTTTAATGTAAATGGGATCTAGTTATAATCATTTTCATGTATATGAATAATATTTGTTTTGTCTTTAGCGAGTTTTAAATTGTAGTTGTTATTTTTACTAAGCTCGTAAGTCGTAAGCTTAAGTAGAAATTGATGTGAGAGTCACTAAGAAAGGAATGAATTTAAACAAACTGTAATAGTATGTTTTTGATAATTAACATGGTATTATTTGTAACGAGTTTTGGTGGTGCTTCATTTTTTAATCGTGAGGACTATGTTCCACAGTCAGTAACTTAAAATCTGTACTAGCAAGTAGCTATGGAAAATAGAAGAGTTAAATAGTGAACTTACTGACCTACATGAGTGTCTGCTGCAATAAGAATAGGAATAGTCTTTCCAGATTTGTTCAAGTGTGTAAGATGGTGTTGGTTGGAATTACGGATGTTATTTTTGTAAGGAGGATGGGAAATCATGAAAATTAATTTTTTTTAAATTTAATTTATGATTAAGTAAGCATTTAACATCCACCCATGTTTCGCCTTGAACAAAGGAGGCAATGGGTGGGGCAAGAGATACATAGTGTCGGTGAGCTCATGGGCTTTCATGACAAACCAGTAAAGTTTCATGGTTTAGGTTACTAATATTGGTTCTACAGTTCTCGGTGATTTAAAAAAATATATTTTAATTCCCAGTTACCATTGTAGGATTTGTACCCCTGTATGCCCACGCCTCAGGATGTTCCAATAACTTGTTCATTACTATTAGAATCGTGAGTTGATTGTGGATTTCAGCAGATAAACATTGGTGCATTGTATCGGAGGATAGTATAGTAGACAGTAATTATGATGAAGACTAAATGGTATCAGTAGTTTATCTCGATAGTTCATGCCCTTGCCATTCTATCGCCCGTGAGATAGTGATCTGTGAGGGTCTGGTATAATAACTTCAATTTCCTCAATCTGGGGAAAGATTTTTGGGTGAATTCAAGAGGAATGAGGTGCTTCTATAGCATTTATGCACAAATTATGTAGAAAATCACCATAATCAGAGATATGCATTTACAAACAATCTTGCCCATGTGTGGCACTCTCATATACATTCTGGGAGGACAGCAGACGTGGGGCTTTCATGATTATCAATCTATTCAAAATTGTTTGAAAATCACCACTCTACATCCTGTGTTCTTGTGAAAATTCACTGCATGAGTTACTGCAGTCATAGCTGAACAACGATGCCAGTCCATGAAACTCTTTTCCAGCGAAGCAGATTTCCTGGTCAGCTTTTGGTGTTGAGGTCAAATGCTGACACAAAATGTGAGAGCCCTGCTGTGCACATGCATGCCTTTGTTAAGCTGAAAATGTAGCCCTGTCCCACTGCCCCCTGGAGAAACTGTAACGCATGCTGCAGCTGCTCACAAATGCAGCTGGAGCCTTCAGCTGGGAAATTCATGGGATTAGATAAATGCAAAAGTTCCCAAGTATACTGCTGTGAGATGCAGATGGCATGCAGATCTGGTTAAGTACAAGCTTATTTTCTTATCTATTCTAAGCCGGACTGACAATATTGCTGCCTATTGATTTTATGGAGCTCTTAGCAATATTTCAGATGTAAATATTGCAGGCAATTTCATAACTGGAAATGGTAATTGAGTTAGCAGAAGAAGAGGTTCCATATCTGAATCTGTGGGCTGATAAGTGGCATAAAGTTCTTGCCACACAATAACTATCTCCGATGAGTCTAACCACAAACGTGATAGTGCCATTGGTGAGGGTCTCCACCCACCAACTATTCACATCTTGGAGGTCACTTTTGACTGCTTATCCTCTGTTTAACTCCAGCAGGAAGCTTGTTGGAGCTCAGCTGTAAAGATGTGGCAACCAAGATTGAAACATGTCGGGGCAATAATGCAGCCGCGCTTGATATTAGCCTGCGCCAAGCCGGTCGTTGTCTCTTTTGGTTAGTGTCTTCAATACATGCTGTCATCCTGATAGCTGCCACCACGATGCATCCAATGCAGAACCAATATCACCCCAACCTCATTAGTCAAGTTCCAGTACTCAGACAAAACTTGTGTTTGTGCATGTTCAGGCACTGATTCCTCAAGTGGGCCTCGCACTGGGCCTCGCACTGAAGAAAATAAAGACCCTATACCAACTTATCTCAGTTGTAAAACACCAGCTTTGCATTATATGGGTTCACAGTGAGAACCTGGTGTACCTGTACCACCTTTCCTATCCCGTTCATCAATGATGAATTTTATCATCTGCCTCAACGTACCAGTGTGGTTTATGACGTACTGAGGTAAAAGACATTTGAATATCAAATAATCTGATCCAACATTCATGGTCAACTGGCAGAAATGATCCCTGCCTTATATGCTTCTGAGACCTGGACTCTACAAATCTGTAGGCAACATCTTTAAATCCTCAGAAAAATAACACACAATTTTTTGTCTGCAAACTCCTCTAATTCTCCTGGAAGAATAAGTGAACAATTATCAGCATTCTCTCCAAGGTCAACATTCCCCAGCAATGTGTCACTAGTTACACTCAGTCAGCTTGGTTAGATAAACCATGTAGGTAACTTGCCCAATGCCAGTCTCCTGAATCAGAAACCCATTGTTTCATGGGAAGAGGTTACAAGGTGAAGCGAGGAAACTATTTTAGGATATGCCCATAAACTCCGGAAAAAATGTAGCAGGTCAAATTAAGTTTATTGTCACTTGTACAGTTACAGTAAGGTACAGGTACAATGAAAATCGTGCTTGTAACAGTATCACACGTGTATGTATAAACCCACAGGAACATAAATTGTACACATTAACACATAATTCTGATAAATTATACATATTTAAACATAATTTGGCAAGACAATGAAAGGAAAAAGGACTGCAAAAAAGAGATACTAGTGCAAAATATAATTAGAAAAAATCTTCCCAACTCCTTGCTTCACTCATCCCTTCACACTGCACCTAATGTTCCCAATGTGGCCTCTTTCACATAGATGAGGCCAAGCATAGAATCGGCGGCAGTTTTGCTGAACGCCTGCACTCAGTCGACCAAGACTTACTGGATCACCCAGTTGTTAACCATTCATCATTCCCATTCCCACACTGACCTTTCTGTCCTGGTCTGTCTCCATTGTCAGAGTGAGGTCACACACAAACTGGAGGAACAGCACCGCATATTCCGCTTGGGTAGCTCACAAACCAACAGTATGAACATGGAATTCTCCAATCCATCCCCAAATCCATGCCCCCTCCCCCAACCCTCACTCCCCACTCCTGGGCCTGAGTGCACAGAATATTTACAAAGGGGGGAACTAAAATAACATAGAAATGTAGGAGTAGGCCATTCGACCCTTCGAGCCTGCACCGCCATTCAATATGATCATGGCTGATCATCCAACTCGGTATCCTGTACCTGCCTTCTCTCCATACCCCCTGATCCCTTTAGCCACAAGGGCCACATCTAACTCTCTCTTAAATATAGCCAATGAACTGGCCTCAACTACCTTCTGTGGCAGAGAATTCCAGAATTCCAAGATGTTGGGCAGGCTAGAATGAATAAAATCCTAGCCTGCCCACCATTTCCCAATAGCTCAGCCCTTCAAGTCCTCATAAATCTTCTGTGCACTCTGACCCAGATAGTTGGGATTCATGATGATAGATGCCGCCACTTTGAGCCAGTCTCGTAGACATTTTTGGTCATAGGAGAGCTGTGCTTTTGATGGACCAGAGTAAGCTCACCACTCACTGCAGCCTCTTGCGTGCCTCTGAATTGCAATTGCTGTACCAGGTCATGATGTACCCGATCACAATACTTTTCCACAATGCATATGTAGATGTTTGTTAACAGTTTGGAATTAATGTCTTTGTGGCCAAGTTTGTAAATTATACAAAGATGGGTGGAAGAGCAGGTAGTGTGGAGGAAGAAGGGAGGCTGCAGAAGGACTTGGAATGGTTGGCAGAATGGGTAAAGAAATGGCAGATGGAATTCAGTGTGGCAAAATGTAGTCATACACTTTGGTAGTAGAAATAAAGAGATAGACTACTTTCCAAATGAGAGGATTTAGAATTCGGAGCACAAAGGGACTTGGAAGCATTGTTGCTGAATTCCCAAAAGGTTACTTTGCAGGTAAATCAGTGGTAAGGAAGGGAAATGCAATGTTCGCATTCATTTCAAATGGACTAGAATACAAAAGCAGGAATGTAATGCTGAATATAAGGCACTGGTCAGACTACGGACAATCACTCTGGTGTCATTGTCAAATTAATAGAAGGCATTGTAGCTGTTCACTGATTCCCTAGCTAATAGCTACCCCAAGTGGAAAAGGTACTGAAAACTGGACCCTGAACGTTGGAGCATACTGAAACACACTGCAAGTAATAAAACATTTGCATTTCTTTACAAACCACCCACCAGTCTGGCCTTGTCAGTTACCTCCTGCCCCATCTTTCTTAGAATCTCTCGATCCGAGGACCCACGGACCTGAATGAACGCGTCATCCTTGATTTTGAAGAGCCATCTGAAAATAATTTTGACCAGAAAGTAAACAAAACCAGCACACAAATAGATGATTATAGGAGCAGGTGAGACATCCATCGATGAATGACTTGTATCTTGTCATTCCAAGGCCTTTCTACCATTTACAAGACACAAGCGAGGAGCTTGAGAGATATCAAAAAGATTTTAGAGTACTAAAAAGCTTCTAAATCACAGTAAAAAGGGACTGCTTAAATTTATATATTTATTTATTATATTCTAATTTATATATTTTATTCTTGATCTAGCTATCTGCTATCTCTAGCTATCTTGATCTGATTTATCTGCTTGATTACATTTAATATTAAGGGGCGCAGTTGGAGTTGCTTCCCAAAAAAAATGGTTTTGTATTTTAAATTTTCAAAAAAAAAAATTGATTAGCAAAGGAAGGGTAATAGTGTCCCTTTTGGTGCGGCTGCTAAAATATCATCCTTTTCGGGCGCAACATCTTTCCTTGCTCAGTCTTTTATTCCCCATTCACCACCCCAACTCACCAAGTGCATTTATGTATACCTGGGAATCCTTTTGTTGCGCTAAGGTTCAGTCTGAATCTGTAATTGAATACTTGGGTGCAAAGGATGTGCACATTATAATTTGGAGTGCATTCTGGCCTTGCCAATATTTCTCCATTAATTTACTTCTTGTAGCTATGGTGTAGGCCCAGATGTAGATGTTTGAAAAAAATGCACGCAGTAAATATTCCTTTCTAACCCAGCTCTTAATGTTCAAAGTATTTAGTTTGCTAAGGTGTAGATCTGCCATGGAGAGCTATGCAAATTGGACTACCATATACCATACTTTTGTCAAACATTAGGGACATTGGGTGAGCTTTGGCATATTTCCACACTGTATTCAGAGTGAGACGACGTAAAAAACACCTCTTTTTGCAGCCTGAATCCTAGCTAAGTTGTTGAAAAACCTGTTAATCAGCCACAGCTTCCTAGGACTCTTCTCTTCCCCCCCCCTTTCCAAATATCTTTAAGATTGTAATTCGTGCTTCTATGGCAATAAATTACTTATGATAAATACAGCTAAATGCATACAATCAGCCATGTGATCTGTTTAAGAGTCAAAAGCTTCTCCTAGTGGTTGTTATGTGGCAATATATTAATTGGTATTGGGATTTGCTAATTAATTGGATAGACTGGAAATGACTGGAGGGAGAAATGATCTGTGCATTTAATTACTAAAAGGCCAATAAGAGTTAGAATAGCAAATAAATGTTTTTCTGTTTTTTCAACTATTCCTAATCTATTTAAGAGAAATAGTTAGAAATAAGCTAAGAAAATAATGTTTCCAAGTTTTAATCATGGAACTAAGATATTCCTAAAGACTGATTGTTGTAGAGCTATAAAAATGAATTTGATCACCAAGTCTGCTGGAATCATATGAGAGACATCCTTGTATGTAGGTGCCCAAACAAGCAAAATTTACTGGCTCATTAGTAACATCAATGGATTCAAGGTTGTGCAACTTAAATAAAATGAATCACGATGATGTAAAGATACGGGGAAAAAAAACAAGGAAGAATGTTAAACCTCTTGACCTTACCTGGTCAGTCATTTGATCTGGTCATTTAGCCTAATTTGATAGTGCTCTGCTGAGGAATATAATGGTATTTTTCTATATTAAATTAGTTGATGTTTTGAATAGGGAATGTTTCTACTCTGGATCTTGTTATGTTGGCATCGCAGTAAGTTGGCACCGGGTCATAAATGCAGCAGGTAACAAAGCATGAAATACTCTCAATAAGACATGTTCGTAGCTCAGAAACGGGTGTGGTTTGGGAATTATGCCATTACATTTTCGACTTGTGATGGGAAAAATTCTCCTTTTATTTGCTGAACATATATTGCACATTTCAAAATAAAAGCTTGTAGAGAGGTGGGGGTTTAACAACTATCTTCACGGCACAGTGGCACAGTGGTAGAGTTGTTGCCTTGCAGTGCCACAGATCTGGGTACGATCCTGACTGCAGCTGCTGTTTGGAAGGAGTTTGTAAACTCTCTCTGACCGTGTGGGTTTTCTCCGAGTGGTCCGGTTTCTTCCCACACTTCAAAGACATACAGGTTTGTAGGTTAATTGGCTTTGGTAAAATAAAATTGAAAAATGATCCCTGGTGTACAAGGTGATTGATTGCTGGTCGGCCCAGACTTGGTGAGCGAATTGGCCTGTTTCCACGCTGTATCTCTAAATTTTAAGACGCCTTCATTATGAAAACATTAATTCATAATAAAGGTACTGTGGGAGCAATAGAGCAAGATGTGGCAACACCGTTTCTGCGTTTTTTAAGAAACCTTGCTGCAGACCAATACATAATCCTTTAAAAGCTCAAAATGTAGCATTCTTCGAATATCAGCCTTGGATCACTGTAGATTTTATTTCTGTCTCAGGCAGCCATTATAGCAATTATTGTACTGGCTGTAACATGAATGGTTACTGAGCAGAAGACACAAGAGCACCTGCAACTTCAGTTGCTTTTAGAATGCAGACGTTTTGATGATTGTGAGGTTATTAGCAGAGAGGTTCTCCAAGCCTAAGTGCAGGTCTTGCGCACATTCTGTGCATATTTTTGCGCATACTGTCAATAATTTGTACTTTAATGTGGATTGGGAAGTTTTCAGATGATACGATAGTTAGCTATGTAGACTGTATGGAAAAGAAAATCAAGAACTGATCTCATTGACAAACAAATGACAAATCTCTACATCGGTGAGACCAAGCATAGGCTTGCTGATCGCTTCGCCATACCTCAGCTCGGTTCGCAATAACCTACCTGATCTTCCAGTGGCTCAGCACTTCAACTCCCCCTCCCATTCCAAATCCGACCTTGCTGTCCTGGGCCACCTCCATGGCCAGAGTGAAGGCCACCGTAAATTGGAAGAGCAGCACCTCATAATTTGCTTATGCAGTTTGCACCCCAGAACATTGACTTATTTAATTTCAGCCTTACTGCAGCTTTGCCCCCCAGAAATCCGACCTTGTCCTGGGCCACCTCCATGGCCAGAGTGAAGGCCACCGTAAATTTGGAAGAGCAGCACCTCACTTTGCCCTATGCAGTTCTCCACCCCCCCAGCCCCCTGTGTTTCAGGTTCATAGCAATTTTCCATTCCTTCGACCCCCCCCCCCCCCCCCCCCACCCCCTTGCCCCCAGAAAAGACCTCCCCCCCCAAATTTCAGGTTCCTTACTTTCTCCCCCCCCTCAGTCCTTACTCTCCCCTCAGCCCCCCCCCTGTGTCCGCATCTTCCTTTCTCCTCCGCTCCCCCCCCCCCCCCCCCCCCCCCCCCCCCCCCCCCCCCCCCCCCCCCCCACACACATCAGACTTGCCTAGGGTTTTGACTCCATAGAACGTGTTGCCTATTTCCTTCGCTCCATAGATGCTGCCTCACCTGCTGAGTTTCTCCAGCATTTTTGTCTAAATGACAAAAGGAATTTGATCTGGAGAAGTAGTAGTCATCCAGCATGGAAATAGGCCTTTCAGCCAAAATCATTTATGCTGACCAGGATGCCCCATCTAAGCTTGTCCTATTTCACCCATATCCCTCAAAAACTTTCCTATTCATGTACCTGTCCAAGTGTTACCCAAGTTGTAGAATTTGAGTAGGGAGTGATTAGTGCAGCAAGGAGTCTCTGCGGAAGCAGAAATGTGTGGGGATGCAAAGATGTGACTGGCGGTGGGATCAAGTGTACCTGAAAGTCCAGGTGCACTACATCCACCGACTCTCCCTTGCCCATTTTCCTAGTCACATCCTCAAATAATTCCAGAAGATTACTCGAGCATGATTTCTCCTTCGTAAATCCATGATGACTCGGACCGATCCTGTTACTGCTATTAAAAATGTGCGGCTATTTCACCTTTTATAATTGACTCCAGCATCTTCCCCATCAACGATGTCAGGCTAACTGGTCTATAATTCCCTGTTTTCTCTCTCCCGCCTTTCTTAAAAAGTGGGTAACATTAGCTACCCTCCAATCCACAGGAACTGATCCTGAGCCTATAGAACATTGGAAAATTATCACCAATGCATCCACGATTTCTAGAGCCACTTCCTTAAGTACGCTGGGATGCAGACCATCAGGCCCTAGGGATTTATCAGCCTTCTGTCCCATCCAGGGCCGGCCTTAAGCCGATTGGACCGATTGTTCCAAATTGGGCCCCGCGCTAGTGAAATCCAGAACTCCGCTCTAGGATCTTTGGAGTAATCTACTCTCGGCTCGGGTAGATCACCCCGGGTAGAGGGTGGGGGGGAAGAAAGGGGTAGACTGGGAGGGGGAGATCCCTCACAATCCCAGGGCAGCGTTCCCGCCCCTCCAGTCGCCATGCTTCACGCACAAAGCCCCGGCTCCACCCCTCTCTCTCCCCGGGGAGAAGCGGTGAACAATACATGGAGGGCCGGGCTGGGGGTTGGAGCAACGTTTACAAACATCGGCCTCTGCTCACACCCGTCCGCCCGGACCCCGGCATTCGCTCCCGCCGGCCCTTTCCCTCCCCCTCCCTTCTCTTCTTCCCTTTCCTCCCTCCCTTCCCCTATTCCCTCCCTCCCTTCTCTCCTTCCCTCCCTCCTTCCTCTCTTTTCCCTTCTCTCCTGCATTCTCTCCCTTCTTTCACTCCTTCCTCTTTATCTTTTCCCTCCCCCCCTCCCTCCCCTCCCTCCCTCCCTCCCTCCCTCCCTCCCTCCCCCCTCCCCCTCCCTCCCCCCCCTATTTCCCAGACACAGACACACAGGCTCTGGGTCTGGCGGCCGCTCTGTCCACACCGCATAGAGTTTTAACCCCGGCCTGGAGCCAGGAGCGAACCAGGTGAGTGGGGGCATCGGTGCCGCCTCCAGAGCCGCGGGGATGAATCTCGGGCTATAGCTCCGCTCCGATGCCCGACCCCCGGGTCACTGACCCTCACCTCCCCCGGACCCCAGCTGGACACAGAGCATCTGGGGTGGCCCGCATTCCCGGTGAGGGTGGAGGGAAATGCTCCCTGGGCATCGCCAAGTCTCCGCTCACTCCGGGTGTTGTCGCCGCTTCACTGACACACTCTCACACACAACTTAACACACACACGGGCACACAACATAACACACACACACGGACACACACAAGGTTTAAAGGGATATGGACCAAATGCGGATTAATGGGACTATTTAGATGGGACATCTTGATCTGCATAGACAAGTTGGGACGAAGGGCCTGTTTCCATGCTGTAAGACTGTGACACCCTGTAGAAAGGGTGCAATTACTCTGGAGAGGACCCAGGGGCGATTTATGAACATATTGGCTGGACTGGAATTTTTTTTTCACTTTGAAGAAAGATTTCATAACTGGGATTGTATTCTCTGCAGCAACAGAGGTGAGGAAAAGACTTAGTTGAGGTGAATAATATGAGAATAGGATCCGTTTGCATAACAAAGAATGTAAGATGGAACTGCAGATGGTGGTTTAAACTGAAGATAGACACTAAAAGCTGGTGATAACTCAGCAGGACAGGCGGCATCTCTGGAGAGAAAGAATAGGTGATGTTTCGGGTCGAGACCTTCAGACTGAAGAGGTTGAAAACCAGCCATAAAACACAATGACTGGAGATGTGTGTTATCCAACTTAGGGCAGGAATTAGAATCATGTGTTCATCTTGACGTGACACCATAATAAATATATTACAGAAAAAATAAGAGACACACACACACACACACACACACACACACACACACACACACACACACACACACACACACACACACACACACACACACACACACACACACACACACACGATCTAGTTAATTAAATTACTTTTTTTTCATTTCACAGTCACTAAAACAAGTGGTGTTGTAACTATGTACTCTTCAGAGGTAATCTACACATTTTGTTTGTTACTTGTAGGCTTACATGTATGCAATTTTATATTAAAATGGAGCTTAGATCTGTTCGGTCCATTAACTCGCAGGCACTTTTTAAGCACACATTTTGATTACTTTCCATTCTACCACAGAGATATAAAGTCTATAATAGACTTTATTTGCATTTCTATGATTCTAAAGACCTTGGCTGGGAACCTGGGGCTCACCAAAATTGTTCCCAATTGGGCCCCGCACCTCCTAAGGCCGGCCCTGGTCCCATCAGTCTATCCAACACCATTTCCTGCCTAATGTGGATTACACCCCAGCGGTATGAACATTGACGTCTCCAATTTCAGGTAGTCCTTGCTTTCTCCCTCCTTCCCTTTCCCTTCCCAGCTCTCCCACAGCCTACTGTCTCCGCCTCTTCCTTTCTTTTTCGCACCACCCCCCCCCCCCCCCCCCCCCTCGCATTAGTCTGAAGAAGGGTCTCGACCCGAAACATCACCTAGTCCTTCTCGCCATGGATGCTGCCTCACCCGCTGAGCTTCTCCAGCAATTTTGTCTACCTTCGGATTTTTCCAGCATCTGCAGTTCTTTCATAAACGTGTATCTTGAAATTGATTGCTTGTTTGCAGATACTAGAAGGTAGTGGGACCAGTAGAGAAGATTGTTAAGTAGTCACTCAAGATACTCTAGTGACTGGGCATTGAATTTAAGAGCGTGTATAAGAACTATATAAGATACTGTTTAGATACAGCGAGGAAGGCATACAATACTAGTCGGCATGTGGTCTAATCAAGGGTTGTTTTCTTTGGAGCAAGAGAGGCTGGGGAGTGTTAATTGAGGTGTAGAGAGTTTTGTGAAGCTGTTTACAAACAACCTATTTACCTTGGATTTGATATCAATATGAGGAGACCTTGATTAAGGTGGCAAGGAAAATGGTTTTGTTCAGTGGTAGATGTCTGAAACTCTGCCTGAAAGAGTAGTGGAGACTTCAACTCGTACAGATGCATTTCAAAAATATCCAAATAAGCCTTTGACATGTTGTACCTTGATGAGGCTACAGACCTGTGAGCTGACTTTTTTTTTAATCAGGAGAAACCTAACGTGCTTAAATGGAAGCCTCCTCAGTTGCAACGTCCTCGGATTCGAGAAAGTGCCCGACTTCATCAGTGAATATTTAATGAGCAGTGTCAGGTAGATGAAATGGAAGACTGGAAAGTCAATTTACAAACAGTAATGTATACCGAGAATATTAATAAAGACTTGGAACTTATCCTTTTGCATGCAATTTTCCTGTTGCAGTCTCCTGTTTAGGTCTGTATTGTTTGGAGGAATGAGGGGTGAACATTCAAACACAAGATCCTAAGGTGGCTAAGCAATGTTGATGTTGGGTTATTTTCATTGACAAGCGGAGAGACGTGAATAGTTACAAAATAAGCGACCACTTATTTAAAATTAAGCTGAATAGGAATTTCTTCTCTCAAAGGCCAGTGAATCTCAGAAATGTTCTGCCCCAGAGAGTGTTAAAGGATAGGACGTTTAAATGATCTTTAAGGTGGAGATGTAAAATAATTGAAAGATGAAGGAATTTAGGTATGTGGGAAACAGACACAGGAATGGAACCAAGGCCTGTATAAATAAGCCATGATTCCTTTGAAGCAGATAGGTCCTGGTGGCCTACTCCTGCTCTTTATTTTCTGGTGTTCTTGTATCGTTTGTACATCGTTTCTGAATGCTATTTCTTGGTTGAGAATTCTGAGCAATTTAGATGCAAGTACATTCTTTTGATTTTAACTTAATTGGAAAGATAATAAGTCAAATAAATTTATCAATGGGCAGTACAGTGGTGCAGCTGGTAGAGCTATTGGCTCGCAGTGCCAAAGACCTGGTTTAATCTTGACCTCGGGTGCTGTGTGTGTAGTTTGCATGTTCTCCTTGTGACTGAGTTTCCTCTGGATACTCCAGTTTCTTCCCACATCCCAAAGTGTGAGTTTGTAGGGTGATTGGCCTCTGTAAATGTCCCCCTAGCTTGTAGCAATGGGAATTGAATGGAGCTATTGTGAATATGTGATCGATGGTTGACGTGGGCTCAGTGGGCTGTTTCTATTTGATTTTATTTCATTTTTTTTGGGTCTAACTCAATGGACAAATGAGTATGAACTTGTTTGCCTGCCACCAGTGTTTGTGGCTGCATTTCTTGTTTATTATTTTAAAGTTGTATGCAATTTGATTGTACCATTTTTAGCTTTTGTAGCTCCGTTAAATCAGAAATAAGAGATCATTAATATTTTATTGTAGATTTAGTGCCGTTAAACAAAAAGTAATTGATGCTCAAGTTTGTTTAACTATGTGTCATCTTTGCATTTCAACTGATAACATTTTTGTTCTAAGGGTATTCATCAGTTATTTAAATGAACAAATTTGGGGTTGAATGGGTTGGAAATTATGTCATGCAGTGATAAAGATTAATTACAATTTCTGTTGGATACTGCCCTAGCAGAAATATTAATATGTTCAAAATATTTAAATGCCTTCATTAAATGGCAGGCAGAAAGCAAGTTCAATGAATGTGCTGATAATTTCTATCATATTTTAGATTTAAGGCTTATTATAAAGTCTTCAAGTTCTGTGCAATTTGGGGTATTTGGGACACATTTACTATTGTGTATACTTCCCTTTGCAAATGTATCTTCAACTCCCTCACTGGCAGACCTGAATCAGTATGAATTGGCAACAACACTTCCTCTTGGATGGCCATCAGCAACAAAAGCACCTCAAGGCTATGTGCTCAGTCTGCTGCTCTACTCTCTCTATTCCCACGACTATCTAGCCAGACACTGCTCTAATGCTATCTTTAAATATGTCGATGGTACCATTGTTGTTTTGTTTGAATAATGAGTAACGATGAATAAAAGTACTACAGCGAGAATTGATTATCTGATTGCTCCTTTGGCATCATTCAATCTGGCTCTCAACATAAGCAAGACCAAGAAGTTGATTGTTGACTTCTGGAAGGAAAAGCTGAGGATCAATGAACCTATCTTCATAATGGGACGACGGTGGAGACAGTCAACAGCTTCCAGTTCCTGGGCATGCAAATCGCGAAGATCTGTCCTAGGCCTAGCATATTGATGCAAATGCAAAGAAAGCACTTCAACACATCCACTTGAAGAGATCCAGCATGTTGCCGAATACTCTCTTGAACCTCCACAGGTGTATGGTAGAGAGCATAGTAACATTGCATCACAGCCTGGTTCGGTAAATTGGACACCCAGGTACCACGAAGGCTGCAGAAAGTAGTAGACATTGCCTGGTACATCATGGGAATTGACCTCCATATTATTGAAGGGATCTTCAGGGGGTGTTGCCTGAAAAGCCAACTGATGTCCTCAAAGACTCTCACCACCCATCATGCTCTCATGCCGCTGCTACCATTGGGAAGAAGTTAGAGGAGCCTGAGAACTGTGACCGCCAGGTTCATGAGCTGGTTCCCAGCATTTTCCATTTATATACATGTATTTGCAGATTAGTAAATAAAGAATGCATGCACAGATAAATGCCAGATTGTACATTTTGATTGGAAGAATTTGGTAGATAAGGTAAAGAAGAATTCAAAAATTCTACAAGTATAATAAGGGTAAAAAATTGATTATAAACAGAATGGGGCCGATTAAGATCAGTAAGTTGTGCAGGCAGAGCAAATGGGTGACGTGCTAGATGCCAACATAGGACATAGAACATCTACCAATGCAACTATCCTTTACAACTGCATGAGCAGTCCAGATTTAGATCTAAACTTAAATTTATGCTTTCCTGATTTAGATGTGTGGTATTTAATTTTTTTTACGTTTACATGGTTTTAACAGTTTTTAAATATCTGTCAATCATTTTATCAGTAGTATGGCAATTTTGATGTTCCACCCCCATTCTCGCCTTCAATCAATGTCTGACAATGCTATTCTCCAACGCAGGCCTTGATTTCTCACCGCCCAAATTTGTGGTGATAAGGATCAATTTAATGGGCCCTCAGTATCTGTCCCAAGTAAGTTGTGGGCTACTGGGAAATGGATGCAGCAGGTCAGATATATCAAGAATAAATCCAATAACCTTGCAAAAAACGAATCTTGTGTTTTATTGTGGTGGCCTGGCATTGGAGTATGGGGATTATAGTACCATTGCTCCTGATGGAGGCAGTGTGTTAGTTATGTATTGCCTGCCAATTAACATGATTGGGGCAGATGTGCTGGTCTTGGCAGGGGGCCCAAATGAGAGCGGTCAGCATCACTAAATGCCAACCTGCTTCTGATTATCCTGCCACAAAAAGGCAGGTTAATTGCCAGAGGTGTACATTTTAAAGGGAATGTCCTTGTTGACGTGCAGATGATTTTCTGGGGGAGATTGCTCCTTGAACACTCTTGATGCTAGGGTAAGGGAGGTTGAATATAGCATCCAGATGGGGCTTGTTTTCCACTCCACCCATGTTTTTAATTATCAATACTCATTCTTCTGGTTATGTTTCATTCCTAATAGGATGGCTATAAATCAGGAACTAGTTTGTTCAGAAGCTTTGAATGCAGCAAAAAGAATACTTCAGCACCTCCCTAAAACTTTATTGAACTTCAGAAAGTACCAAATATTAGCAGAATCATAGCAACACTCAATATAAATCAATTAGCAACTAAACTGCAGGTAGTTGATCTCATTAAATAATGCAGGTAAGAATTATTTCTGCCAATTGACCACAAGTTTACTATTGTGATACCAGGCATTAGCTGGAATTCCCAGATAGTAGCACAAACATCATCATTAACATGAGCATGCAGAATGCATTTAAATCTCCCTACTCTGCATGTTTCTGAGAGTCCAAAGCAGAATATTGCATATGCTGAACATTTTTTTTTTTTTAAATCACTGGCAGGCAGCTTCTGTGGAGAAAGAAACCAAATCAGTGTTTTACATTGTTGGATATTTTCCAATTCTGTTGACTGATCAGTAACTTAATGTTAATTTAGTTTCTTCTCAATGTAATGTAGGGTCACTTTGCCCTGCAAATGTTCACGTGCATATCACATGCTGTTTTATAACTGAATCATTGGTTCTAGCACCAACAACTTTGCATTGAGAGGTCATAATTTTGCACCCATATTACTGAAGAATACAATTTGGAAGCAGTGTACTAAATGGATTTATTAATGTCCCAGATAGTAATTTGTTAGCTGCCATTGAGAAGAAGAATTATTTTGCTGAATTATTTAAATTTTATTACTAAGTAAATTTGAAAATCATGACTAATGCTGACTTTACAAAATCCTCGTACTGCCCACATGATTGAGGCTTATTGAGTTAACAGCAGCAGCCATATCAGTGGCACCTCAACTGGCTCTGTCATATAGCAAGGAAGGTCAAAGTTTATGCAAGTGTTAGCAGGACTCGAAATTAATGGTTGCCCGGGTGCCAATGGCTACCTAACGTCCCGCCGCCGGGCAACCTAAAAGTTGTGTCATTTTGCCCGGCTTGGCAAGCATCCGGGACACCAGCCGTTCAACTTTGAGCGGGCCACTCTCTCACTCTCTCTCACTCTCTCTCTCTCTCTCTCTCTCTCTCTCTCTCTCTCTCTCTCACACTCTCTCCGCCCGCCATCCGTGTCCAGGCTGCCGGGTCTCCGCTCGCTCCTCATCCGCCAGCACGGCCGGCCGCCTTGCACATGCGCACTGCTACGGCCAGCACATCCTCCCCCTGCACATGCGCACAACACGGCCAGCACATCATCGGCCGCCCTGCACATGCACACTGCCACGGCTGAGCCACCGGGAGATCAGGTTGGTTATTGCGAACCGAGTGGATGCGATCGCCAGGCCTGATCTTGGTCTCACCGAGGTTGATCATGCATTGAATTATCCAACCACATTTTTGTTTGGAAGTGGAAAGAAATAATAGAAATTGCATTCATTGCAACTCATTGTAAAAAGAGTTGAGATTCTGTATTATAATTTTGCTGCATGTCATTGTGGTATATATCATGTCTTGATTGGTGAATATGAAAGAGTTGCCATTTGGATTTCAGTAGCTTCTTTCCCTCCTCCTGAAAATTTATTTGCATCTCACTCTTTCCCACTTCGGACAGAGGATAGCAGACCTAAAAAATTGACTTTTTACACAAATCCTGGCCGACCTGCGGAATTTTCACATCTTCTGTTTTAGTTTCAGAATACCAGAATAAGCAGTTCTTTTTTGATTGTCAGTAAATTTGGATCTAGATTTAGAATAATTGGAAATTTTGGAGGAAAGTATAGTGGAGATTTGAAACTTGCATCCCAAAAGCTTTATAGAGGCAAAAGTGTTCAATAATTTTTGAAGGGAACTCGGATGATCACTTCAAGTGCTGTAATTCACATTGCAACTGTCGGGTATGTAGGGGGAAAAACAAGCTGCTAAATTTAGTGATCATAAAGTGTGAATTAACTTGGCTTCACGTGGGAAGTTTAAATCTTTCAAGTCAAGTCATATTTATTTATAGCACATTTAAAAAAAAAAACTCTCGTTGGCCAAAGTGCTTTACATTGGTATAAGAATGGTATAACAAACAACAGTGCATCATTTTGTACATCTTCCTGTTACCATGCTCACAATAAAGATAGACATTGAACAACTCGTGTATTTCTGACATTGACTATATTTCTAATGACATCTGATCTGTTATTTAGTTTGGCTCTGAATTGATGTTGAAATCTACTGCAATAATATTTCAGACTGTTTCTCAGCCAAACAAACTTGCTGAAACAGTTCTTGTTATCCAATCTGTTCAACATGTGTGTTTTTTAGCTGTAGATGTGGTCATTCCAAAAATTACAAAAGCTGACATTTTTTTGTGTCCTTGACACTTTTGAATCTCCATTAAGAAGATGCCACTTTATTTAAAAAAAGAAAAATAAATAGCAGAAATAAAGAAATTCTTGACACATATCAACTCCGACGCAAAAGCAAAGACAGTGGAGGAAATGACGTTTTGTTTGCAGCAAATCTGCCTATTTTAGCAAAATTACATGCTTCTTTTAAATTCAATAAACTGCCTGTCCCATTTTAGAAGAAGTACTATTTTGTTACCCTTGGAGATTCCAATGTTGTTGCATATCAGCTTCGAATTAGAATCAACCAAAACTAAAGATGCAATGTTTTGTTTAATGGTTGCCGATTGCCAAAAGTGAGAATTAGAACATTTTGGGGTTAATGTGGACTCAGTGGGCAAAAGGGCCAGCTTTCAAGTTGCATCTTTCAATTAATTCAGCTGTGCATTGTTTCATCCCTCCAGACATATCATTGGTTGGCTGTTCAAGTACGCAGGATGCTGTAAATATGATATACCTTCAGAATTGTTTTGGTTTCAGCAATTTAGTAAAAGCATTAGAAACAAAAGAAGCATCACGCCAAAAGAAGCGTTCACCTTGGTTTCAAGTTGTCAATGCTTTTATTTGTCTGGAGACTCTCTCAAATATGGCACAGGATCAACAATGCTGTAGAATAGTCCCATGTGATATTATGAATGAATACACCCAAAAACAAGGTTTAATTTTCTTTAAGAGGGAACTGCAGATGCTGGAAAATCGAAGGTACACAAAAAAGTTGGAGAAACTCAGCGGGTGCACCAGCATCTATGGAGCGAAGGAAATAGGCAACGTTTCGGAAGAAGGGTTTTGGCCCGAAACGTTGTGTATTTCCTTTGCTCCATAGATGCTGCTGCACCCACTGAGTTTCTCCAGCTTTTTAGTGTACCTTTAATTTTCTTTACCTGATTGTAACTGAAAGACAGTTTTCTGGGATTGTTCGTGTTCCCAATCCAAGTGCCTTGCTGTATCCAGAGAATTTGAAGCATGAGGTTGTGTGTATATTTTTCCTCTGGGAAATCAGGATAATTTAAGACCCACATCATTTTAGTTAACTAAAATTCAGTGCACCAACATTCAATTTCTTCTTGGAAGGACAAATTAACAAAATATACATGGATTATGGATTTCAAACTGGCGAAGCAGAATTATTATTTGAAAGTCCATATTAGAGATTTTGCATTCAACCTAAACAATGGAATGTTGATTCATTCATTTTTCTTGACTAAAATATATATTGCTAGACATCACTCGGTGTTTACTGACATTGGCAGAACTGGCTAGTGTTTACACATTTAAATACAATTTGAGGACTCCTTCAACAATGCAAATTCCTGATCTTTCTGGTGGAGCTTCATCAGTGCTTAATGGTTGTGCTTTACCACTGAACTTCGTGTGTCTAAAGGTGGAATTGGCATTTTCAGAAATTTCCCTGCATTTGTTCTGTGGGATCAGCTCTCGAACCTTATGGGCATGGAATGACAATTGTACAGCAGCAAGAAAGAAATGTAATAATATTGAATTTAGTTAGATATTGTATCGGATATAAGTAAATTAGCTTGTGATGTTTACAAATGGTGTTCATTTAAAAAAGAAAATATTTTTTTTTTTTCTGACTGTCAGAAGCACTCAGAAGTTTGAAAATACGACATTTGTCAGGTGGCATAGGTAGAGGTTGGTTTTACCATATTTCAAGGGTTCCTAGAGGAGTTTTGACCCACCCACGTATCAGTTGTGTCGTTCAAGGTCCTAGCATTGCTCCTGGCCCCACTGCTTCATTCCAAGTAAGATTTGGCAAGAATGATCTTTCCGTTCAGGGGAGGTTCCACTTAGCACAATCCAAGAGACTGTAGACAATACAGATAACAAGCTGTTTACATTTCATCAATTAAACATCAAGTATGCAAGCAGTGTATTTTGGATCCTGATTATTATCACAAAAGGAAGTCTGCAGTTTGGATTATTTAAAATAAAAAAACATCTTTAAAAAATACTAGGATCAAAAACATCTTGGAGGAGAATCCTGCAGTGGAAGAGAGCAGAAAGAAAAATATTAGAAACATGTTTGATAAGTTGGGCTAAAATAAGCCTGTTAGATAAACATAGACTGATGAATTGCATCCTGTGGGAGATAACAGCCAAAGCCCTAGAGATAGGGGAGTTTTAACCAACATAAAACAGTCTGGCATAATGGCAAAATGTGAAAACATTAAAAAAAACAACACTTTTTTCTTTTAATTTAACATGGGGACACATTTAAAAGAGACATGAAGTAATCAAATGGTGGGTGGGTAATGTAATACAAGGCTAAGCACCTCAGCTAAATCCTTAATTTTAAATTTAGTTTTGTCTGGGAAAGTCTAATTGGGTTTTGGAATTTGGGCAACCATGAGATCTTGCCTGCTAGTGTCCTATTGTTTTGCTTCACCAGCCCACTGCAATGAAATAATCAGCCCATCACTCCATATTCCCCCCCCCCCCTTTTGTGTTGAGGTATTGAGGACTCGGGTAGTAGTATTGAGGACTCGGGTTATTGAACTTAAGGCCTTGGCCCTCTGGTCTTTTAATGGTTGTTAAATAACCACAATAGTCCTAGATATCTCAGATCAGAGATATTTAAAGACATTAAAATTGAATTAAATTTTTAGAATGGTTGACATACAATTTATCAGTTGAACATGTCTTTAAATAAATGTAATTTCAAAATAATTGTGAAGGCTTACTTTCCCCATCCAGTCTGTGAACTTGTTCAAATCTATGGGGTTGTGATTGATGCACTGGCCTGGTACAAAGTGTGTCCAGTGTTTGTGGGACTGAGCCACAATTTTGAACATGGTGCCGATTATATTGGTGGAACAGAAAATGTGATGTACATTATGTATTTCTTCACAGTAATGTCCATTGTCAAATGGGCTATAATGTTGGAAATTGTGAAGTTGCTCACTTCAGAAGAAAGAACAATGAAGCACATTATCAGTTAACTGTGCAAAGACTGAAAAAAATGCAGCACAAAAGAATTCGGGGAACATTTTGCATGAAACACGATTCCGTCGTGTGTATTTAAGTACTGTGAAATGTGGAAATAAGTACTGCGGAAGTGGCGGAGCTGTTGAACAGCTGCGGCTCGCCTGCAGTCCGTCTGTTTTTACTTTTTGTTGTTTTTTGTTGTCTAGTTTTAGTTAAATTTTAGTTTATTAGGTGTGTTATGTGTGGGGGGGGGTGAAACATGTTTTCTTGTCTTCTTTCATGAGAATGCGACTATTTTTGTCGTATCCCCTTCTCTGCCTCCGTCTGTGCTGAGGCCTAATGGCGGAGCTGGCGGCCTCCAACTGCGACCGACCTCGAGGCTCCGGAAGCAGAGGCAGCCAGGACTACGCGAGGCTGGCCGAATTTGGAGCTGTGGCGGCGTTCCGGTGGCAGTGGCATGACTCAGCAGGTGGTGGCGACTCGGGGCTGAGACGGTGCTCAGGTGGTGGCGGCACGACTCGGGGCTGAGATGGTGCTCCGGTGGCGGTGGCACGACTCGGGGCTGAGACGGTGCTCCGGTGGCGGTGGCACGACTCGGGGCTGAGGCGGTGCTCCGGTTAGTGACGGCATGACTCGGGGCAGAGGCGGCGTTCCGGTGGCTGAGGCGGTGTTCCGGCGGCAGTGACCTGAATCCGGGGCTCGGCCGCGGGCCAGTGGACGACATCGTCGGGAGCTCGCAGGTCACAGGATGGTGACCTGTTTTTACGGAGCTCCAGCGGCAACAGCTGTGTCCGTTGGACTGGAGGGCGGCATCTTCTGCAGCTTCGACCACCCCGGGCCGCGGAACTTAAACCGGCCCGTTCGCGGAGCTCGGTTGAGCCGCGGGACTGACTTACCATCGCCCAGTGGGGTAACAACATCGGAGGCCTGGATCACCTCAGCGCAGAGGGAGAATAAGGAGGGAAGAGATAGTGACTTTAAGACTTTTGCCTCCATCACAGTGAGGAGGTGCCTGGTGAACTCACTGTGGTGGATGTTAATTTGTGCTTATTGTGTGTTTTATTATTTATTATTATATGTATGACTGCAGGCAACAAAATTTTGTTCAGACCGAAAGGTCTGAATGGCAAATAAGGAATCTAATCTTATTTTGAATACAGTTCAGTGACAATCCTACATATTAGGCACAATTATACTAAGTATAAGAGTGTAAGGTATTAGACCACACTAAGTCGGTACACGAGTCACCATTTTTTAGGCACCATCTTGTACCCTTCAAGTTTGAAATAAAAAATAAAATTAAAAAAATCTTAATTGTCCATAAAGGTTTAAAAAGGGGTCCAAGAGTAAATCTAGCAATTATAGACCTGTTCGTTTGACGTCAGTGGTGGGCAAATTAATGGAAAGGATACTTAGAGATAATATATATAAGCATCTGGATAAACAGGGTCTGATTAGGAACAGTCAACATGGATTTGTGCCTGGAAGGTCATGTTTGACTAATCTTCTTGAATTTTTTTTGAAGAGGTTACTTGGGTAAAAATTGATGAGGGTAAAGCAGTGGATGTTGTATATATGGACTTCAGTAAGGCCTTTGACAAGGTTCCTCACGGAAGGTTGGTTAAGAAGGTTCAATGGTTGGGTATTAATGGTGGAGTAGCAAGATGGATTCAACAGTGGCTGAATGGGAGATGCCAGAGAGTAATGGTGAATGGTTGTTTGTCAGGTTGGAGGCCAGTGACTAGTGGGGTGCCACAGGGATCTGTGTTGGGTCCACTGTTGTTTGTCATGTACATCAATGATCTGGATGATGGTGTGGTAAATTGGATTAGTGAGTATGCAGATGATACTAAGATAAGTGGGGTTGTGGATAATGAAGTAGATTTTCAAAGTCTACAGAGAGATTTATGCCAGTTGGAAGAGTGGGCTGAAAGATGGCAGATGGAGTTTAATGCTGATAAGTGCGAGGTGCTATACATCTTGGCAGGACAAATTAAAATAGGACGTATATGGTAAACGGTAGGGAATTGAAGAATGCAGGTGAACAGAGGGATCTGGGAATAACTGTGCACAGTTCCCTGAAAGTGGAATATCATGTAGATAGGGTGGTAAAGAAAGCTTTTGGTGTGCTGGCCTTTATAAATCAGAGCATTGAGTATAGAAGTTGGGATGTAATGTTAAAATTGTACAGAACATTGGTGAGGCCAATTTTGGAGTATGGTGTACAATTTTGGTTGCCTAATTATAGGAAGGATGTCAACAAAATAGAGAGAGTACAGAGGAGATTTACTAGAATGTTGCCTGGGTTTCAGCAACTAAGTTACAGAGAAAGGTTGAACAAGTTAGGGCTTTATTCTTTGGAGCGCAGAAGGTTAAGGGGGGACTTGATAGAGGTCTTTAAAATGATGAGAGGGATAGACAGAGTTGACGTGGATAAGCTTTTCCCACTGAGAGTAGGGAAGATTCAAACAAGGGGACATGACTTGAGAATTAAGGGACAGAAGTTTAGGGGTAACATGAGGGGGAACTTCTTTACTCAGAGAGTGGTGGTTGTGTGGAATGAGCTTCCAGTGAAGGTGGTGGAGGCAGTTTCGTTTTTATAATTTAAAAATAAATTGGATAATTATATGGACAGGAAAGGAATGGAGGGTTATGGTCTGAACGCAGGTGTATGGGACTAGGGGAGAATACGTGTTCGGCACGGACTAGAAGGGTCGAGATGGCCTGTTTCCGTGCTGTAATTGTTATATGGTGGCACTGGTTTGGAGTAGCACAGTTCAGCCAGACCAGACGGTGTGTCGATGTCCTATACCGTTGCAGGTCGTGTGTTTTTGGCCACTAATGGAGAATACTATCGAAAGGGTGCAGCAGGAAATGGGAAGACTAATGGGAACATAGACACGAGGAACTGCAGATGCTGGAGTCTTGAGGAAATGCAAAGTGCTGGAGGAACTGAGCTGGGGTCCTTTCTTCAGATCCTCCTTCTCACACTCTTACTATAACTGTACAAGGCACAACCAAGACCACACCTTGAGTACTGTGTACAATTTTATACCCCTCAATTAAGGACAACAATATTATCATCAGAGGCATTTCAGAGAATATTCACGGGGATGATCCTGAGTATGGAAGTTGGACCTATACTCAACTTATCTCAAGGTGGGTTCCACAATCTTTTGCACCATTTCCTCGGGGATGAATTTGGGTGTGTTACTGGTTATTTAAAGTTAATCCTATTGTTGGTTGAGGTCAGATGTATTGTAAGAAAGGAACTTTGTCACTTAATGAATTTGAAGAATATATGTAGCTTCCGTCCACTTACTGCCCATTATGTTTCCGTATTTTCGTATCCTTTCATTGGTCCCATCTTATTTAAAAGCCAAATTACACTTGAAACAAGAGAGACTACAAATGCTGGAACCTTGAGCAGAAAACAAACTGCTGGAGAAACTTGGCAGGTTAGGCAGCATCTGTAAAAGAAAATTGGCAGGTGATGTTTCCAGTCAGGGCGCATTGTCTTACCCAAAACGTGGTCTGTCATTTTCCTTCCACAGATGCTGCCTAACTGAGTTCTGCCAGCAGTTTCTTTGTATTACATGTGAGAAACCTCAAATAGGTGAAGTATAGTATTCCAGTACTCGGCATACTATTTTCCATTAAATCATTTTACATAAGATCATAAGTGATAGGAGCAGAATTACCATTCGGCCCATCAAGTCTACTATTCAATCATGGCTGATCTATCTCTCCTGCCTAACCCCTTTCTCCTCATAACCTCTGATACCCAGACTAATCAAGAATCTATCTACCTCTGCCATAAATATATCCACTGACAGCCTGCACAGCCTTCAGTAACAAGGAATTCCTCCTCATCGCCTTCCTAATAGAACGTCCTGGCTCGAAGGGCTGAATGACCTACTCCTGCATCTATTGTCTAATCCTGAGGCTATGACCTCTAGTCCTGGACTCTTCCACCAATGGAAACATCCTCTCCACATCCACTCGATCCAAGCCTCGATCTAAACTGTTCCATTTTGCACCGTTTGTCATTCACCAGTTCAATCTGTGGAATTTTCCAACAGGGATGTGTGGAGCCAAGGGAGACTTTTGTTTAGATTATATGTTGATTTCAACAAGGAGGGTGTTGGTTTAAAATCATTCCACATGCATTTCTCGCTTGGAGCTAATAGACTGTATGAATTCTTAATCTGCGAGTGCACAAATAAAACTTTTAACAATGAAGAATAGAATGTATTTTTGCTTGTTGGTTTACTGGGGTTCATCTAAGAGCCATGTTAATTTAGGAGAACATCTTCATTCAGTTTAATTTATGTGTTCTCAGCCAATGTTAGTTGCCTAACCATTCTATTGTCAAGGTTTCTGATAATTGTAATCTTGTAAAGACAAGAAAATAATCAGTTCAGAGATGAGTCCCCATTAGCAATACTTCTAAAATTAACAGTTTGTTTTGGTAAATAACTGTTCCAGGAAATAAAGCTTCAATATTAAGGTTGTTCAAAAAAGGAAAGGTTTGTGATTCACTGTCTCCTGTATCCAGAGATTTCCTGAGGTTCTTGTCCTCTATTTCCCCTCTGGCATATGTTTCACATTTTCTATATTTTTCACTGGGGGAATGATGTGACTGGTTATTGGGTTAGAGCAAAAAATAGTTTGAATCTAGTGGTCGGTAATGTTTAATAGATGGTTAAGTTTAGTTTTAAGATGCAGCGCGGAAACGGGCCCTTTCGGCCCACCAGGTCCGCACCGTCCAGTGATCCCTGCACATTAACACTACCCTATACCCACTAGGGATATTTTCCAAGCCAATTAACCTACATACATGTATGTCTTTGGAGTGTGGGAGGAAACCGAAGATCTCAGAGAAAACCCACGCAGGTCACGGGGAGAACGTACAAACTCCGTACAGAGAGCAGGTCTCCGGCGCTGCATTTGCTGTAAGGCAGCAACTTTACCGCTGTGCCACCATGCCATGCAAACTCTTGGCTTGCCACACATGAAGATTAGCTGTTTGAATGAGATACAAGAACTCCCAAGGAACATTACCCATTTTCATTTGTGGGGGGAAGAGAGAATCTGAAAAAAAAACTGTTGCATCAGACTTTTCAAATTGATTTTTCTTTACAAAGAACATTTTGACATGGAGTCTAAAGTACTTGTACACATCCTTTGCATTTGGAAATAATCATATTTTATTAACTATAGCAGATCATTGATTTAACAGTTTACAATGAACTCAATGGAAGCCGTCTAAAGCCTGGTCTTTTAACAGTTTAAGGATTAATTGTATGTGTTAATTTTTCGTCACTATTTAAAAAAACAAAACAAAAAAAAACCCACGTCTAATATTTGTTTATAAATGAAATAGGTGATTCACTCGTAGGGTAGTTAGTGCCTGGCTTCATTAATCCATGGGCGAGAAAAACAATGTTATGTATTATATTCAATATTGAAGTAAAATAGAGTAATCAAAGTAAAAGGGAATAAATATAATACCTGGAGTACACAACTTGGGCTTGCAGAATTGCAAAATAAAATAGTTTGTTAAACGGGTTCATACTAAAACTCCAAGTGGAGTTTGTTTTGTTTCCATTTTGTAGATGACATTGAATTTTAACTGCTGGCATTTATCCCTGAAAGCTTTTGCAGGAAAACCTTGTTTAACTTTTAAAGCCTGGCACTTATTCAATCCTCACCTCCATCCTAACAATTGCCACCACAATTGCCACCACCTTTTTTGGTGGAAATAACAATAATGTCAGACGTCTAGGATCTGTCACCAGCTCTTAAGTTGGCTGAAGTGATATGGACCTGGAGTGAGAATAGGATTTTTTGTTTGGCCTTCCTCTGTCCAACTTTATATTCTTATACCTATACAACTGAACATTTCCATGTCAAATTATATACTCCACAAAGTAATTGGCCACTGTTCATATACTGTATTTTTCTATGTTCCAAGTAAAAAATTAAAAACGTGAACTATTATCCATTTTCTTTATTTGCTGGAATTGCAGGCACTGTTCTTAATTGCCCCTGCACTTAGGGTGACATTATGTGTGCTTTCTCTTTTGATTGAATAGGTAGAATATTTGGCCCATCAGGACCATGCCTGCTCCCATTTCCGCCTCTCCCTCCACTCCTGTAGCCCTACTGCTTATTCCCTATGTTCATCAACCTACCTTTAATTCTTTTTGCCACATCTGCCCTAAGGAATAATTTACGTAAGGTAATTGATCTACCAGCTTTTTCAGGAACAGGACAGAAACTAGAATACCATGTGGAAACCCACAAGATCATAGAGAACTTTAAACTCCACACAGAGAGCACTGGACCAAACTTGGATCTGTCCAATTATGAAGTAGCAACACCAGCTGCTGCATAATCATAGATAGACACAAAATGCTGGAGTAACTCAGTGGGACAGGCAACATCTCTGGTTGGCGATACACCACTACTCTGGATAGAAGGAATTGGTGACATAATTGTATTGTTTATTATTGTCACATGTACTGAGATGCAATGAAAAGCTTTTTGCGTTTTCTCCTGTCAAATCGTACTATACGCAAGTACAATCAACAGTACAACTGGTGGTGCAAAGAGAAAATTACTAGAGTGCAGAAAATAGTGTTACAGCATTATAATGTCAGTCACAGAGGGAAAAGTCCAAAGTCCACAATAAAATAATTCGGAAGGTAAGGATTCCTCCCTACCTTATGGGAGGACTGTTCAGTAGGCTGATAACAGCAGAAAAGGGGCTTTTCCTAGATCTGATGGTACTCACTTTCAAAGCTTCAGTGTTCTCTGCCCTTTGGAAGAGGGGACATGATCAGCACCGTTCCAGATTAAAGGTGGCACAGTTCCCACACACAATTCACATTGGTGGATGTCTGAGCTACTGGACGGTAGTCATTAGACCATGCTACCTAGAGTTTATTTCGCACTGGGATGGGAGCGGTTATCTTAAACTAGATAGGAACCTCAGAATGGTGCAAGAGATATCTGTGAATTGTGCCACCTTTAATCTGACATGGCACTGAGTTGATGCATTCATAATCAAATTGATTCTTTCAACAGGATTTAGTGGAGACTGTCATGTTAATGCTAAATGCATTACACGATGTTGGATGGTGAAATTTTACTTCAGTGAAAATATCCATGACTTGTGAATATTTGATCACAATGTCCACAAAGTAGTACTAATTGTTTATGTATCTGAGATTTTTTTGGAGGATGTACTTTGGAAGGAACTGAAGATAATTAACTAAATGCTATCCTGTTTTATTTCCTAATGCAGCTGAGCATTCAATAATAGCAATTTAACAATATGATGAAACAGCAACAGTTTAGTTGCAGCCTTGTATTGCATTCAAATCCAGTATTGCATTCAAACCCAAGCCTAGGCTTGGTCTCGGCGATCGTTTCGCCGAACACCTCCACTCGGTCCGCAATAACTTACCTGATCTCCCGGTGGCTCAGCACTTCACCTCCCCCTCCCTTAAGGAATCTGGCCTTTCTGTCCTGGGCCGCCTCCATGGCCAAAGTGAGCACCACCGGAAATTGGAGGAGCAGCACCTCATATTTCGCTTGGGCAGTTTATACCCCAAAGGCATGAACATCAATTTCTCCAATTTCCGGTAGCCTTAATTTTCCCCTCCCCTTCTCGGCTCTCCCTCAGCCCTCTGGCTGCTCCTCTTCCTTTCTTCTTCCCCCACCTCCCCCACCCTACATCAGTCTGAAGAAGGGTATTGGCCCGAAACGTTGTCCATTTCCTTCACTCCATAGATGCTGCCGCACGCGCTGAGTTTCTCCACACATTTGTTTACCTTCAATTTTCCAGCAACTGCAGTTCCTTCTTAAACATACAATTCTGGTCGCCATGTTGTCAAGACAAGGGTTGTTTTCTTTGGAACAAGATGCTCACTCTATCCATGCCCCTCATGATCTTGTTGTATTTCATTAATGCCACCCCTCAGCCTCTTACACTCCAAAGAGAAAGGTGCCAGCCTATAACTCAAGCTTGCAAGCCCTGGTAAGATCTTGGTGAATCTCTCATGCACCCTTTCCAACTTAATGACATTCTTCCTATAGCTGGGTGACCTGAACAGTGCATAGTAGTTTAGTTGAGAGATACTTATCGGACTTATTTCAAAGGGAGACGAGGCAGCCTACAGAGAGGAAGTCCTGAAGTTGACAACCTGGTGCTCAGAAAACAATCTGGCTCTGAACACCAGGAAAACAAAAGAGCTCATTGTCGACTTCAGGAGGCACAGCACCGACTTAGTCCCCCCCACAGCTTAACGGCGAGTGTGTGGAGAGGGTCAACACCTTCCGGTTTCTCGGCGTCCATATCGCGGCTGACATCTCCTGGACGGACAACACGACAGCGGTCATCAAGAAGGCTCAGCAGCGGCTGCACTTCCTGAGGGTCCTCAGGAAGCACAACCTGGACTCTAACCTGCTGCTGCCCTTCTACCGCTCGTCCATCGAGAGCCTGCTGACATACTGCATTACAGCATGGTATGGCAGCTGCACCATGGCAGACAGGGAGAGGCTTCAGAGGGTAACCAGGACAGCGCAGAGGATCATTGGTTGCCCTCTCCCCTCCCTGATGGACATCTACACCTCCCGCTGCCTTAGCAGGGCAAAGAAGATCACCAAAGACAGCTCCCATCCTGCGTTTGGACTGTTCGACCTGCTGCCCTCTGGAAGGCGCTATAGGTGCATCAAATCCAGGACAAACAGACTCAGGAATAGCTGCTTCCCGAGAATTATATCTACCATAAATTCAAATCCACACATGCACTGACTACACCGCCCAACACGGACTTCCATCTGTATATATGTATATATGTATGTAGCGCCATAGAATTTGTGCACCTATTTCCCCCCCCCCCCCCCCCTCCTCTTTTGTTTTTTCTTTTCTTGTTTTTTGTGTAAAATTGTATGTATGCACTGAGTACGAGCAGCTTTCAGTTTCACTGTACATGTATAGTGACAATAAATGGCATATCTATCTATACAGCACGGAAACAGGCCCTTTGGCCAACCAAGTCAGCACCAACCAACGATCCCCGCACATTAACACGAGCCTACACACACTAAGGACAATTTACACTCATACCAAGTATACAAACCCAAGCTAAATAACCTCCAAACCTGTATGTCTTTGGAGTGTGGGAAGAAACTGAAGATCTCGGAGAAAACCCATGCGGTCACGGGTAGAACGTACAAATTCTGTACAGACTGCACCCTTAGTCTGGATCTAATCCAGGTCTCTGGCGCTGCAAGTGCGATGGCAGCAACTCTCCTGCTGCGTCACCGTGCCGCAAGTGTACTTGTATTCCAAGTGCCATCTCAGTGACGACTTGCACAGCTGCAACAGGATGTTCCAACTTTTGTACTCAATACTCTTCCCAATGAAGGTAAGCATAAAAATTGGCTTCTTCACCACATTGTCTATACTTGCCACTTTCAGGGAACCATGCACCTGTATTTCCAGATCTCTGTTCTGCAACACTCTCCAGGGTTCTATTATTTACTGTGCAAGTCCTGCCCTGGTTTTACATATTATCACCTCAAACTTGTCAGTTTAATTCCATTTTGCATTCCTTGGCAAATTTTCCCAAATGATCTAGATCTTGTCAAAAACTTGTATCCTTCCTTACTGTCTACTAAATCTGTAGGAAAGAACTGCAGATGAAGAAGGGTCTTGACCCAAAACATCACCCATTCCTTCTCTCAGAGATGCTGCCTGTCACATTGAGTTACTCCAGCATTTTGTGTCTATTTTCACTGTCTACTATATCAGGGCTACCAACTCTCACGCTTTTGGCGTGAGACTCACGCCCTGGAGCAATTTCTCATGCCCTCGCGCTCACGAACGAGTTCTCACGCTGAGTTCAGTCCCTGCGCAATTTGTCCCTTAGCGCCGCGTGCCAGGGATCTGTGCGGTCCGGGGAAGCGCGTCAGTTGGCGGCTGTGAGTGACGTCGCGCCTCTTCTCTTGGTTGGATGTGCAGCCGCCAACAACACATCCAACCAAGCAGCCGGAGATGGAACTAACCAGGTGAATCAGTTGTAAAACCTGGGGGGGTGTTTCGGAATGGCCATAAATTAAGTGTAAATACGAGGAGTCCTCAGTAGTGTGTTTAGATCTTTTGCAAACTGTTCCCAATGTGCAGGTGGGAGGGAGATATGGGGGAAGAGAGAGGAGGAAAGAGAGATGAGAGAGAGAGGGGGGGGAAGAGGTGAGAGAGAGGGGGGACAGTGTGTGGGGAGGGGGGAGATAGGGAGGGTGAAAGAGAGAGAGAGGGGGGCAGAGAGGGGGACGCGAAGGGGAGAGAGAAGAAAGAGGGGAGAGAGTTAGGGGAAAGAGGGGAGAGAGAGGGAGGGAGGGGAGGAAAGAGGGGGGAGAGAGAGAGAGGGAAGTGGAGACAGTGAGGGGGGAGACAGTGAGAGGGAGAGAGAGGTGAGAGGAGAAACAGAGGGAGAGAGGGGAAAGAGATGGAGGGGAGATAGAGAGGGGGGTTGAGATGAGAGAGAGTGCATCCTGGAGGACAACCAGTTGCTGCTGGAAGTAAATACCAAGCACTGGGTAGAAACGGTGGAAGATTGTGGACTTCAAATGGGGGTGGTTGGAGAAAGCATCCTGCTTGCCTGCTAGATTTTCACTTACTGTAACTGCAGGAAAAATGTTCCCGATGTTGGGGGCATTCAGAACCATGGGTCACAGTTTAAGAATAAAGGGGGGGCCAGTTAGGACTGAGATGAGAACAAACCTTCTTCATGCAGAGAGTTGTGAATCTGTGGAATTCTCTGCCACAGAAGGCAGTGCAGGCCAATTCGCTGGATGTTTTCAAGAGAGAGTTACATTTAATTCTTGGGGCTAACAACATCAAGGGATATGGAAAAAAAAGGAAAGAGGTACTGATGTTAGATGAATAGCCATGATCATATTGAATGGCAGTGCTGGCTCGAAGGGCCGATGGCCTATTCCTACACCTATTTTCTATGTTTCTATGCTTGAGTATATGGCAATAAAACTCGATCACTTGATTTTGAATCATTCATGCATGGTGGAGGTATAATGTAGTCATACAGTGGGAAAACGGGCCCTTCGGCACAACTTGCCCACACCCGCCAACATGTCCCAGCTATGCTACCTGCTTTTGGTCCATACCTCCAAACCTGCCCTATCCATGTATCAGTCTAACTTTTTCTTAAATGTTGGGATGGTCCCTGCCTCAACTATCTCCTCTGGCAGCTTGTTCCATACACCCATCACCCTTTGTGTGGATAAAGTTACCTCTTAAAAATACTTCATACAAAAAACATTGAAATCATACTTCTACAGTGCACTAAAACATGATTTTAATACATCAAATTTCAAAAAGTTCCTACCCTTGGAGGGGGGACATCCTTCTTCCACACCCTCTCCCCGCTCAGTTGCTCCACTCCCCACCGGGTACCCCCAAGGCCAGTGGTCAGTGATCGCACAGCCTCCCCCCCTTTCAAAAACGCTCCAATCCAATTTAAAACATATATATAGTATTCAAGTGTAAGTTAAAAGACTCCAATGGTCTCAGACTTCAATCAGAGCATAGTTCCTTTATAAGCCCCGAAATGTCACCTGTCCATTCCCTCCAGATGCTGACTGACCCACTGAGATACTCCGGCATTTTGTGTTTTGCTTCTTTATAGGTGCTCGGAGAGCAGGGCATCGATATTGCGAGTTTTTGTGGAAGAGGTGCTGTCACCTATCCTCACTGACTGTGGGTTAGAAAATTGAGGATTTGGTGACAGAGGAGGGAGCTGAATCCATGGTCCAGGAATTTGGAGAAGAGTTTGGATAGGATTATGATGTTGAAAACAGAGCTATAGTCAATAAATAAGAGCCTAACGGAGGAGTCCTTGTTGTTTAGGTGTTCCAGAAATGAGTTTAGGGACAGGGAAATGGTGTCCGCTGTGGACCTGTTGCAATGGTAAACTTGGGGTAAACATTGGGAAGATGATCTGACAGATAAATCGGTTTATTTTAGCAAAGCTAAATACTGATTTTCTATCTTTACTGTGGAGCCAATCTGGACGTTGTTGTTCCACCAGCATGCATTGCTTAGGTTTTGAATAAGCTAAAATAGAATTCCTGGTAGTTTGATTCAAATCATGAAAATAAGTGTTTCATGATTTGTAGGTATATCTGATTGAACAAAGTAATTTAACAAAGTAACAGCTGCAAGAGTTTATTTAACTGTTTTGTCATCTTTACATTTCAACTGGTAATGTGCTTTGTTTTAAGGGTATTTATCTCAATTATTTAAATAGATCAAATTAGGCATTGAATGGCTGAAGTTGTGTCATTGATAAAGATAAATTAAAAATTCTACATGATGCTATTTCAGCAAAAATATTAACTTGCTTAAATTATTATTTGAATGCTTTCATTAAAATAGCAGATAGAAATACATTTCAATGAATGTATTAATATTTGTACCATATTGTAAATTCAAGGCGTGTTCCAAAGACTTCAAGTTCTGTGTATTTTCTGGCATTTGGGAATAATTCACTGTTGTTGCAGCAGTTTAAGTAGCAGGATTAAGCTGCTTCATATTTCTCCTTTTTGTGAAGTGCACGTTTTGTATTATGATATTCTGTACTCATTTCCTCCTAGTGACCAAACTCCATTAATATGTTGAGAATGTCAGTAATTATTATGGTTATTAAGCTGAGTTTTTGTCAAAGCTTAACATCCAAATAACTCTTACTTGATTTTGGGCAAATCAACTTTTTTACTGGACTGATAACCGATAAGAGTTCTTTGGTCTAGTTTAGTATTATTTGTCAAATTTTGGTAGAGGTGTTGTTCCTTTTGGATGAAACATTGGGTGAGATTTCAAGTTCTTTGTCAGATGTTATTTCGGTAACTATTTGACTCTGAACACTGAATTCTAACCTGTAACTTCGTCGAGATTTCACTGTTGAAAGTTTTCTTTATGCAAGTTGAGAGCAGCATTTAGTCCATGACATTTCATTGGATTGCGAAACATTTGTGACGTTTTTGAAGCCACGATTAAAATTGCCACAAAATTATTTATTTATTTTAACAATCAAATTGGTTGTAATATTCCACTGAGTTGAGTTTTGGACATCCCAGGAATTACGCCTGGCATCCGAGACTCAATGTGCATGGGACTGTTCAAGTGAATACATCACCATTTTAACATTAATAGCAAAACAATGCAGTAATCTCCATTTTTTTTGATAAAGTTGTAGCTTGTCTTTCTTCAAAATACCAATAATTATCTGCGTTGTCTTGCAGATTATCAATTTACTCTGTTTGACTTGCTTTTTGCAGAAGACCAGAAGAAGAATGACATCAATCGAGAAGAAGAATAAGACAGATTGATATTTAGTAATTAAAAGTAATTGCCAATCTGCATTCGATAAAATGATATTGTACAAGGAAAATACTTATGCTTGGAATGCCAAATATCAGGGTAAAATTTGTCCTGGGCTCGAGCTTTATCTTTGCAATTTATAATTTGCTGCTAATCTACCGTGATGATGAATGTCCATGTTGTGCCTTTTATAACTTTTTTTTCCCATCTGGCTCTTATGTTACGATGAAGGGCCACATATATAAAATGTTGACCATTTCTCCTTCACACAGATGCAGCCTGACCTGATGAGTTTGCTGATGGTCTTTTTTTTATTACTTTTCCCCTCAGCATTTTCAGTTTTTGTTTATGCATTTAAGTTAAGCAAATGCAAAATGGCTACACAGATACATGTTAAATCCTCCATTTCGATTAGAAGAATTTGACAGAATATGTTTCTGATCAATTGAGGTTCCAGTCAAAGATCACCCCTCCTCCAGTGTGTTGCTCAAGGGGTTCAGTGAATCATATTGGCTGTAGCTGGCGGTTCTAAGAGGAACCAGTAGTGTTCAGTCTTTCACATGGAACTAAGTTATTCCATAAATAAAAAGAATACTTCATCACTGCAATATTCTAAAATCTCCAAATGCAGTAGTAATGCGTTGTGTGTGGTTGAACCTAATCAGCTGTTCCACATGGCATCATCAAACTTGCAGGTAAATGATGATCCATCTTAGCAGCATATGTATTGTACCTGCTCCTCTAATATTATTTCCTGTGCATGATTCATTCACACTGATTTAATTGAACATATGAAGCATTTTGACAAGAGGCATCATGTGTACTGCGCAGTGATGGGTGGTGTATGTTTTGGTTTGTATGCATGATACCTTAAAGTTTGACTGTCTTTTATTTTTTGGTGAGGCAAATTGTAAACTATAGATTTTGTTTCTGTTTAGTTCATGTTACATAATTGAACTTAAAGGCCACTTTTTTTTAACATTTTGTCATTGTTGTCACGTCTACTGCTATTTTTTGGGTTGTTGACAAATTTGATATTACCCGAGTATTAATGGTTTAAAAAAAGATTGCTTGCATCATTTAAGTGTCTTTGTTCATCAGGAAAGAGTGCAAAGAAAATTTATGAAAATGTTGCCAGGTTTCGAGGGTAAAGGTTGAGCAGGTTAGGACGTTACTTCTTGGAGCATGGGTGACTGAGCGATGACTAGTGGTGTATAAAATCAAGAAGGGGCTGTGAAAAAGGTCTACTTAGTCTTTTTCCTCAGGGTTTTGGAATCAAAAACTAGAGCACGTAGGTTAAAGGTCACAGTGGAAAGATTTGAAAGAGACCTAAAGGGCAACCTATTCACAGAGAGTGGTGTGTATATGGAATGAGAAGCAAGAGAAAGTGGTTGAGGTAGATACAATAACAATATTTAAAAGGCATTTGGACAGTAACATGGATTAAGGCGACAGATAGCACAATGGGCTAAGAGTTCGGCTGGCGACCGGAGGGTAGCCGGTTCAAATCCCGCTTGGAGTGCATACTGTCGTTGTGTCCTTGGGCAAGACACTTCACCCACCTTTGCCTGTAATGGAATGTTACGGCGGCAGGCGCGGGCACACCGCGACGCCCTGTGTCTCCCTTTCAAGGGAGATGCTAAAAATGCATTTCGTTGTCTCTGTACTGTACACTGACAATGACAATAAATTGAATCATTTCATTTCATTTCATGGATGTGAAAGCTTCAGGGAAATACGAGCTAGCTTTGATGGGCGGCATGGAATATCCAGGCCGAAGGGCCTGTTTCCATGCTGCATGACTGATTCTATTTTTCATAGGTATATTCTACACTCGAACAATGTGGTATGCATGAATTTTCTAGTAATGCTATTCAGAATGCAAAAAAAAGTGATCTTCCAAACTCTGGCCTGTCTGTAAAATGTAATTTTTTCATGTAACACACTTAAATATTATAGCACGCCTTTTCTTATTCAAATTAGGTCATTTTCCTTTCTGATTAGATTACCCGCTGCAAATTGAGCGAATAATAACTTGACCTAACTAAAAATAAACAAGGTGATAATGCTTTTCTGAAAGATCAGTTTAATAATTTATTTTTACTTAATTAAATGGCTACTTAGCATGTATTTTTGTACAGATATAGGTTGCACATTTGAAATTGTAAAGTAAAAGCAGAGGACCCATCAAGCAAGACTGGGATAGATTCTTGAATAATTTCACATGCTTCACACGATATGCAAGCCTAACCTGTGAAAATATAGTGGGTCGTCATGCCATTAGTGAGTTTCATGAAGGCCTCTTTGTGGAATCATTTGAGGTCAATAGACAATAGGTGCAGGAGTCGGCCCTTCGAGCCAGCACCGCCATTCAGTGTGATCATGGCTGATCATCCACAATCAGTACCACATTCCTGCCTTCTCCCCATATCCCACACAATCTTTAAGAGCCTGATCAAGCTCCCTCTGAGGCAGATAATTCCACAGATTCACAACTCTGTGTGAAAATGTGTTTCCTCATCTCTGTTCTAAATGCTTTATTTTTAAACTGTCCCCCCTGGTTCTGGACTCCCCCAACATCGGGAACATGTTTCCTGCCTCTAGCGTGTCCAAACCCTTAATAATCTTATATGTTTCAATAAGATGCCCGCTCATCCTCCTAAATTCCGGAGTATACAAATCCAGCCGCTCCATTCTCTCAGCATATGACAGTCCCACCATCCCGGGATTTAACCTTGTGAACCTATGCTGCACTCACTCAATGGCAAGAATGTCCTTCCTCAAATTCGGGGACCAAAACTGCACACAACACTCCAGGTGTTGTCTCACTAGGGCCCTGTACAAATGCCGAAGGACCTCTTTGCTCCTATACTTAACCCCGCTTGTTATGAACATTTGCTTTCTTCACTTCCTGCTGTACCTGCATGCTTACTTTCATCGATTGATGAACAAGGACCCCCAGATCCCATTGTACTTCCACTTTTCCTAACTTGACACCATTTAAATAATAATCTGCCTTCCAGTCTTTGCTACCAGCTTTGTTTCATCTTCAAATTTGCTAATGTTACTTTGAATCCCTTCATCTAAATCATTGATGTATATTGTAAATAGCTGCGGTGCCCCACTAGAGCCACTTCCTTAAGTATCCTGGGATGCAGATCATCAGGCCCTAGGGATTTATCAGCCTTCCGTCCCATCAGTCTACCCATCACCATTTCCTGCCTAATGTGGATTTCCATCAGATCCTCCATCACCCCAGATCCTCTGGCCACTAGTACATCAAGAAGATAATGTGTGTCCTCCTTAGTGAAGACGGATCCAAAGTACCTGTTCAACTCATCTGCCATTTCCTTGTTCCCCATAAAAAAAAATCACCTTTTTCAGTCTTCAAGAGTCCAACTTTGGTTTTAACTAATTTTTTCCTCTTCACGTACCTGAAGAAACTTTTACTATCCTCATTTATATTCTTGGCTAGCTTACCTTCGTACCTAATCTTTTCTCCCCGTATTGACTTTCCGGTTATCTTCTGTTCCTCTTTAAACATTACCCAATCCTCTTGCTTCCTGCTCATCTTTGCTATGTTGTGCTTCTCTTGCCAACTCCCTGGTAAGCTCCAGTACAAGCTGCTCTACAAATCCATCACGGAGGCACTCCACAAACTCCCTTCCTTGGGGTCCAGTACCAACCTGATTTTCCCAGTCTACATGCAAGCTGAAATCTTCCATAACAACGTAGCATTACCTTTACGACATGCCAATTTTAACTATTGATTCAACCTATATCCAGGCTACTGTTTGGGGGCCTGTAGATAAGAACCATTAAAGGGCTTTCTCACGGTGCGACCTGAAGCAAGACTTAACAAGAGTTTAACATCGTGGGAACCTTCTGCGATAACAGTACGGCATTCGTGGACCCCCGAGGACCTCCGTGGCGCTAACGTCAGGTAGTCGTGATACTTTTTGAGGTCGGGAGAAAATTCAAACATTTTTGAATTTCTCCAAGAGTGCCTTGGTGAGCTTTGCAACACAGTTTGAATGCAGTGGCCCGTGCGATATCCGTAATAACTCTTGCGGGTGCCTGCGAACGGTAAACCCGGAAGCCTGACCGAGGGGACATAAGGTGAGGTTAAATAAATATATTTTTTACTATCAGATTGATGTCTGCAACTCTTCATTAACACATCACTACAAGAGGAACGTCTCTAATGTTATAATCCCTCTCATGCTGAAACACAAAATAGTTGAAGGGAGGTGAAATAATCACATTTTTATTATTTTTCATTTTTGAGTGTCCAAGTACCTCACTTGCTGCTCCAGCAGTTTATGTCTCTTTTTGTCTGAAAGCAGTTTCTAACTGGAGGAACTCCGCGGGCCAGGCATCATCTACGGAGGGAAATTGACAGGCGAGCCTTTCCTCAGGCTGCCTTATCTCTCTACCCCCCCAACTCCTACCCACACACACAAATGCTGGAGAAACTCAGCGGGTGCAGCAGCATCTATTGAACGAAGGAAATAGGCAAAGTTTCAGCCCGAAAAGTTGCCTATTTCTTGTGCATGTGTCGGAAGGAACAGCAGATGCCGGTTTAAAGAGAATGAGTAACTCGACGGCAGGCAGCATCTTTTGGGAGAAGGAATGGGTGACACTTCGGGTCGAGACCCTTCCGATATGCTGCTTGTCCCGCTGAGCTACATGTTGTGTCTATCTTCGTTTTAATCCAGCATCTGCAGTTCCTTCCTGGCCGAACCCGATTGAAAGATGAGAGGCTGGGCGATAGAAATCATTAATTGAATTAAATAACTAGATACCTGTCTAATCGTATCTACAGGATTGTACAGGCTAGATGGAGGAAGAATGTTCCCGATGTTGGGGGAGTCCAGAACCAGGGTCCCAGTTTTACAGTCTACCGTGGGAACTCTTTAATTACAGCGGGAAACCTTCAGTTTCCCAGGGGGTCGGGACGGGACTGGAGTTGGGAGGGAAAGGTGGGGGAGTCGAGGGAGAGGAGGGGGAGAGACAGATGGGGGTGTCTTCATTTAGTGGCGGTGGGTGTCTGTCACTGAAACAGGCAGGTGAGATTTCACATTCACCTTGTGTGTGCCTCTCTCTCTCTCTCTCTCCCTCCCTCCCTCCCTCCCTCTCCCTCTCACACAGGCATGAATGGATGAACTCCGCGGGCCAGGCAGCATCTTACGGAGGGACTATGGACAGGCGACAAACATTCTTCAACGGCTCACAGCCATCCCCCGCATCCCCCCCCCCCCCCACCCCCCAACTCCCACCCACACACACGCGAATGCTGGAGAAACTCAGCGGGTGCAGCAGCATCTATGGAGCGAAGGAAATAGACAACGTTTCGGCCCCGCTGCACCAGCTGCACCGGCTGAGTTTCTCCAGTATTCGTGTGTGTGGGTGGGGGAGTTGGGGGGAGGGGGGGGGGGGGGAGAGAGACATAAGGCAGCCTGAAGAATGGGTCGCCTGTCCATTTCCCTCCGTAGATGCTGCCTGGCCCGCGGAGTTCATCCATTCATGCCTGTGTGAGAGGGAGGGAGAGAGAGAGAGCACACACAAGGTGAATGTGAAATCTCACCTGCCTGTTTCAGTGACAGACACCCACCGCCACTAAATGAAGACACCCCCATCTGTCTCCCCCCCCCTCTCCCTCGACTCCCCCACCTTTCCCTCCCAACTCCAGTCCCGTCCCAAGTTCGGTCTGTGAAACGCAACACGCCAGCCCCGACAACCAGCCCGGTGGTCAGTCCTTTGAAGATAGACACCAGTTGCTTGGAGCAACTCAGCGGGACAGGCAGCATCTCTGGAGAGAAGGAACGGGTGGCGTTTCGGGTCGAGAGCCTTCTTCAGACTGAAAGTTTCACCTCTCAGTAGATCATAAAATAACACAATCATCACGGTCAATGTGAGACACAGTCTTTATTCATATTTGACAAAATAAAAAGACGACTTCTTGCACATATTGAGAGAAGGTGCATCACACCAAACAACATTTGTCTAAAAAAACACAGATTATTCTTCAGCTCATTAAAGAGCTCGGGTGAAAAAAAAACAATATAGTGTGTGACAACAAAGTAACATCATTTGTGCCACGTGATTAACTACACTACAGTCCACGATGTTCATTCACGATTAACGGGAAAGATCGTGAGACGGACAAGTCACTCGCAAAAATGACAGAATTGCAGAGTACCGTGGGAACTCTTTATCTACCTCCCGCTATATCGGTGCGGAACTCTTGCTGGACCACGACCACTTCACTCTGGTGACATCTTGCATCAGGTCGTACCGTGAGAACTGGCCTTTAGGGTACTTTTACCCTTACAGTTCCTATCCACACTGACATCATCTCCTGTTTCAATGTCACCCCTTGCAAGGGACTGAATTTCATTTCTCCAACAGAGCTACCCCACCCCCTCTGCCCACCTGTCTGTCTTTTCGATAGGAGGTATACCCTTGAATATTCAGTTCCTAGCTCTGGCCCTCTTGCAGCCATGTCTCTGTAATTCCCACATCATACTTGCCAATTTCTAACTGAGCCTCAAGCTCGTCCACTTTATTTCTTATACTTTGCATATTCACATACAACACTTTGACTTCCACCTCCCCTCTCACACCGCTCACAATTGGCCCTGACCTTACTCTTTTATTCCTTCTTGAACTTTCCTTCCCATTAATTTGGGAGTCTTTTGTAACTTTTCCTGTACTCGCTTCCCCTTTAGCTCCGTCTTTATACTCCCAATTTGACAATACCCCACCCCCCCCTTATTTAGTTTAAACCCACACGTGTAGCCCTAGCAAACTTGCCTGCCAGGTTTGCTCCCTCAGTGCAATGCATAAATAATATGAACTGCATCCATTTTTTATGTCTAAAAGTTTTGCAAAACATTATTCAATTTGTACTTTGCTTCTAGTCATAAAAACAGTTTTTCTTTGCCCTTTTAGTTGCCTTTTCATTTTCTTCTCCCACCTGCAAATATGTATGTACATACTTCACTTCATGGTGTCCCACTCGCTGTTTACAACAGTATGAAGTTTTGCCTCAAGCTGAAATTCTGCCCTGCCTGTCCAAGAACAAGTCATTAACATTATGGTATCGACTCCACTGAAAAGGAAACAAAAAATCAGATAGACCTGCTACATGGTCCAATGTTCTGCTTCTGCCAAAAATGCATTGAGTGTTTTTGTGATTTGTTTGGCCATTGGTCATAGAGTTATAAAGCATGGGAACAGGTCAATCAGCCTAACATGCCAACCACTGGGCACCCAGCTATATACATCCTATCTTCGAACGCTCAGCATACAGCCTTCTATACCTAAACAATTCGAGTGCTAGCCTAGACACTTCTTCGCTAAACTAAAGCTATCTAATCAAAATAATCTAAAAAAGGGTTCCAACCCAAAATGTTATATATTCATTCCCTCCACAGATGCTGCCTGATTCGCTGAGTTTCTTATGCACTTTGTATTTTGCAAAATAATCAAATTGTTCAAATGCCCTATTTTCTGGAGAAACTCAGTGGGTGCAGCAGCATCTATGGAGCGAAGGAAATAGACGACGTTTTGGGCCGAAACCCTTCTTCAGACCCGAACGTTTCGGCCCGAAACGTTGCCTTTTTCCTTCGCTCCATAGATGCTGCTGCACCCACTGAGTTTCTCCAGCTTTTTTGTGTACCTTCGATTTTCCAGCATCTGCAGTTCCTTCTTAAACACAATGCCCTATTTTCTGTTGTCTCCAGCAGTATTTTCAAAAGAAAATATATTTTTTATTGTGTTGTACAGTTTTGATGCATTAGTGTTTGTGGTTTAATGTACAGTGCTTAAAATATCTATTTGTTTCTGGTCTAATTTTAGCAAATAAATGTTTGATGTGAGCACTTAAGGTGTAGACAAGAGTGCAACACTTACATGCTAGAAAGGCTAGACCATCACACTTGTGCTACAACAGATCTTCTCGCCAGCTGTATATCATTAAACCCTCAAATTATCAAATCAATATCATAGTTTACATGGTACTTGCAAAATGAACTATACTATTTAAGTTTATGAAGGAACTACAGATGCTGGAAAATCGAAGGTAGACAAAAATGCTGGAGAAACAGCAGGTGAGGCAGCATCTGTGGAGCGAAGGAAATAGGCAACATTTCGGGTCGAGACCCTTCTTCAGACTCCTCACCTTCCACCCTACCAAAAAAAACCAAACAAAAAAAAAACCATATGTGATATGTTTATGAGTTCAGAGGCCTGATGGAAAAACTGTTTTTAAGTCTGGTGGTACTTGCAGCCATGCTCCTGTATCAATAGACAATAGGTGTAGGAGTAGGCCATTTGGCCCTGCGAGCCAGCACCGCCATTCAATGTCATCATGGCTGATCATCCCCAATCAGTATCCCGTTCCTGCCTTCTCCCCATATCCCCTGACTCCGCTATTTTTAAGAGCCTGATCTAGCTCTCTCTTGAAAGCATTCAGAGAACCTGCCTCAACCGCCCTCTGAGGCAGAGAATTCCACACACTCACCACTCTGTGAGAAAAAGTGTTTCCTCGTCTCCGTTCTAAATGGCTTGCTCCTTATTCTTAAACTGTGGCCCCTGGTTCTGGACTCCCTCAACATCGGGAACATGTTTCCTGCCTCTACCGTATCCAAGCCCTTAACAATCTTATATGTTTCAATGAGAACCTCTCTCATTCTTCTAAACTCCAGAGTGCACAAGCCCAGCTGCTCCATTCTCTCAGCATATGACAGTCCCGCCATCCCGGGAATTAACCTTGTAAACCTACGCTGCACTCTGTCAATAGCAAGAATGTCCTTCCTCAAATTATGGGACCAAAATTGCACACAATACTCCAGTTGTAGTCTCACTAGGGCTTTGTACAACTGCAGAAGAACCTCTTTGCTCCTTTATTCGATTCCTCTTGTTATAAAGGCAAACATGCCATTCGCTTTCTTCACTGCCTGCTGTACATTCATGCTTATTTTCATAGACTGATGTACAAGGACCCCCAGCTCCCGTTGTACTTCCCCTTTTCCCAATTTGACTCCATTTAGATAGTAATCTGCCTTCCTGTTTTTGCTACCAAAGTGGATAACCTCACATTTATCTGCATTAAACTTAAACCGCATCTGCCCACTCCCCCAACTTGTCCAAGTCGCCCTGCATTCTCATAGCATCCTCCTCACAGTTCACACTGCCACCCAGCTTTGTGTCATCTGCAAATTTGCTAATGTTACTTTGAATCCCTTCATCCAATTCATTGATGTATATTGTAAATAGCTGCGGTCCCAGCACCGAGCCTTGCAGTACCCCACTAGTCACTGCCTGCCATTCTGAAAGGAACCCGTTAATCCCGACTCTTTGTTCCCTGTCTGCCAACCACTTCTCTATCTGTGTCAGCACTCTACACCCCAATACCATGTGCCCTAACTTTGCCCACTAATCTCCTATGTGGGACCTTATCAAATGCTTTCTGGAAGTCCAGGTACACTACATCCACCGACTCTCTCTTGTCCATTTTCCTAGTTACATCCTCAAAAAATTGCAGAAGATTAGTCAAGCATGATTTCCCCTTTGAAAACCCATGCTGACTCGGACCGATCCTGTTACTGCTATCCATATGTGCGGCTATTTCATCTTTTATAATTGACTCCAGCACCTTTCCCACCACTGATGTCAGGATAACTGGTCTATAATTCCCTGTTTTCTCTCTCCTGCCTTTCTAAAAAAAGTGGGATAACATTAGCTACCCTCCAATCCACAGGAACTGATCCTGAGTCTATAGAACATTGGAAAATTATCACCAATACATCCACAATATCTAGAGCCACTTCCTTAAGTACCCTATTTCTAGAGCCACTTCCTTAAGTACCTTCATTGTTGTATGTGACATACAACAGATGTCACATACAACAGATAATCCTCTGACATTTTCGCCACTTCCAACGGGAACCAACAACTGGCCACATCCTCCCATCTCCACCCCTTTTGGCTTTCTGCAGAGACTGCTCCCCCTGTAACTCCTTGGTCAATTTGTCCCTTCCCACCCAAACCACCCCCTCCCCTGGTACTTTCCCTTACACCCGCAGGAAATGCTACACTTGTTGCTTTACCTCCCCCCTTGACTCCATCCAGGGACCCAAGCAGTCTTTCCAGGTGAGGCAGAGGTTCACTTGCATCTCCTCCAACCTCACCTATTGCAGCCGCTGTTCTAGGTGTCAACTACTCTACATCGGTGAGACCAAGCACAAGCTTGCCGATCGCTTTGCCCAACACCTCTGCTGAGCTCACAATAACCAACCTGATCTCACGCTAACTCAGCACTTCAATTCCCCCTCCCATTCCGAATCCGACCTTTCTGTCCATGGTCTCCTCCAAGGCCAGAGTGAGTCCCACCGCATATTGGGGAAGCAGCACCTCATATTTTGCTTGGGTAGTTTACAGAGGTATGAACATTGACTTCTCCAATTTCAGGTGGTCCTTGCTTTGTCCCTTCTTCCCCTCCCCTTCCCAGCTCTCCCACAGCCTACTGTCTCTGCCTCTTACTTTCTTCTTCCCTCCTCCTCCCACCCCCCCCCCCTACATCAGTCTGAAGAAGGGTCTTGACCCGTAACGCTACCTATTCCTTCGCTCCATAGATGCTGCCTCACCCGCTGAGTTTCTCCAGCATTTTTGTCTTCCTTCGATTTTTCCAGCATCTGTAGTTCTTTCTTAAATAAATAGCTCAATAACTAGTTGTTTTCAATATTAATCATCATTGAATTGGAAATGATTAAGATAACTGCGAAAGGCACGAACATTACAGGTCTGTGTATACAATCACTAATTGTTTGTTTTCTGGAGATATTTACTTTTCCTAATAGAAAATATATAATTTTATATTCTTCATAATTACCTATTTACATACAGCAACTGGCTATTTCAATGATTAACCAATTCCTCTTCATTGTTCAATAATAAAGATATACTCATCAGAAACGAATGAAAATTAAGATTAACAGGAAAAAGCAATATTTTATCATCGATGCACTCAATTGACTATCAATTCACTCAATTGCCAATATGAGCATTTATCATTTATGAATTGCCAATACGATCATTTTCATGGTGGAATATTCTCATTCTGCAATCATAAAACACTTTCAAGCCACGTTCTATTTTTCCTTCACTGTGAACCACAACTGTGCTATAATCTTAAAGGAAGTTCGAATAGGGAAGTTTTGGTGACTAACAAAATGTGGTCAGCTTATAAATTATAAAATATATAATGATAAAATTTAACAGATAATCACAACATAATTATTTTTATCCTACAGTGATTGTGCCGTAAGAGTGAGGTCCTGTGATATCCTCCAGTCTACATATTCCCATTATAACAAATGCTAATTTAATGCTAGCTTTTGAAAATTATGGTCTATTTATATTAAGCACCCATTCCAGCCTTGAAATTAACATTTCCCAAAATGATCTTGGACATGCTAAATATGATGGAAGATTAATCTTTACATTAGTTAGGAATCCAGGTTCCAGTTGAATAACATTGCCATAACTTGTGCCACCCAATTTTCCTAGTTTCTAATTCTAATAAGTTGAGGTACATAATGGAGCTACCATGTCTGCAAGAGAATATGGAAATTCAAAGTTTCAATTACCATTAAGATTAAAATAAGCATACATGTTCAAGGGCTTTAAAGCCATATATGTGGTCAAGTCTTTCTCCGTTACAGGAATGGTTAAATGCTCACTCCAGTTTAGCTGGTCTTCTGACGAGAAGCTACAAAGGCATTTGTGTGACTCTGGTCACTTTTTTGTTTATGTGAAGCACCTTCTGCTAGGGGTACATTTTAAACATAACCATTACTAGTTGTGTCTTAGCATGGATTCCCAAAGGCTTAGGCTAATATTATTCAAAAATTGATTGCAAAAGTAGGTCAGAGGCTTCAATTTAATGAGCCTGAATCCTTTGGGAATATCATATTGCAAAATCTTCATCCTCTCCCTATTTCCCATATCCCACAACCTAGCTATGTTGATGTATTTATACCCATAAGAAAAAATAATTGAATTGGAGTATTGTTTTCTGACCTGATGTATTATGACCATCATCGGTGGGGTCTGGCAAGAGAAACTATACAATTTATTTATACTAATTATTTATATGTAGTACATTCACTGGCTTTGATTGTTGGTCTGTCAGATAAAATGATTTGACAACACATTACAAGTATTCTTTTTTCTTTAGGCTCAGAAACATGTCTAAATGACCTGTTAGTAATATTGATGAGAGTTATAAATTGTATTTGGAAATTTGTAGCAGTTTTAACTAGAAAGACATTAATCACATTGTGTTTTCATCATTTTTGAACATGTTTAGTTTATTTTTTCCAACTGGAAAATTACTGTTTTCTGCATCCTTTACTGTTGGGATGGTAGGAAATGCCTTTTCTGGTTTGTCAACCCTTCAATTTAGAATGAAGTTTTAAAGTGGTCATTTTTTTATCATCTAAAATGTTATGCAGTTGTAATGTTCACTTTAACTATGTTAAGCATCCTACTTGGAAACAAATTTAAGCAGCAGGGATTCGAGACTGTCAACATTTGTTCACAAATAATAAATAGAAATGTTTTGCTGACTTGTCTATCTCCACCTCTGTTTTTCAGTTGGGCATCCTTTCCTGAATCAGAATCTGGCTGACAAAGGTAAGCTCTCATTTTCACTGCAATACGAATGCTTTTTTGTAAATGTTTTACTGTATTTGTGTTTTTACGTCAATGAAAGAAGCTAAAACATGTTACATTTCTTTATTTTCTTTGGCAATGATCAACAATTTCAAAGGTTAGCCCAGTGTTCTGAGAAATATAAATTATGCATGTGTAAATCGGTAATTATTCTCTCAAATCTTTGTAATGAGTAATAACCTGTATTGAACAATGTCAATGTGCCTGGAACAATAATAGCTAATGTGGTGATAGCATCTAAATGGAATCAATTTGTCTGAGAGCCAGTTTAAATCTGGTAATAGAATTACTTTGTCTGAAGTGAGGTTTTTTTTTGTATGTTTGATTTTTTTTTTTTTTTTTTACTTGCACAGTGTATACATTTTGGAATTCGACTAAAATGAGCTTAGAAAATCTTGTGGATTTCTACATCTGCTGGAGATAAATCTTGCTAAAACCATTTGTGGTGTGCAGATGGTGCTAATCCAGCTATTCAATAGCTGGATCCTTCATTAGAGACCCTTCCCTTGACTGGCTAGCATCAATTAAGGCTTACAAACAAAGAACTGCAGATGCTGGGTAATACACCACGACCCAGTGCTAGAGTAACTCAGCAGGTCAGGCAGCATCTCTGGAGAACATGAGTAGGTGACGTTTTGGATCGATAGATTCTGAAAAAGGGTCTTGACCCAAAATGTCACCTATCCATGTTCTCCAGAGATGCTGTCTGACCTGCTGAGTTACTCCAGCAGTTTGTGTCATCAGTTAAAGCTTAAATGTACCACCTTAACGTGAAGGTTTATCATTGGAGCAAATGTTGGCGGATGTTCTACAATGGAAGCTGACATATGAAACTGTGAAGCAGGCCGCAAAGAACAGCTTCATTGTTTATATACATGGAACTACAGACCTCGGCTGAGGTGGTGGAGGGGAGATATCCTGAATTCATGGAGACCTTGAGAGTCTCCAGACAGAAGATCAGAAAGCAGAATTTGGTACAAAGCAAAGAGTCTGGGCCGAGAATCTAGATATGATTATATCTGTGCATATAAAGTCGGTCACTTTTTGGTGGCTAAGATCAGCGAATGCTATATCCTAACAACGCCACTTCTACCTTCAGTCACCGCGTAATTTGTCATACTCCCAATATTCGCCTACCAACAGTCTCTCTCATGACTAGCATGGATGTATCTTCCCCTCTCACCTTAAACCTGTGTCCTCTTGCTCTTGAAAATCAAAATTTGCAGATTTGTTTTTCCACAATTCTGCCTGCAATTTATTTTGTGCTCCAGATTCCAGCATCTGTAGTCTCTTGTGTACCTGATGACCTTTCATTTTTTTACTTTATCATTAATCCTACCATTCCTGCAATCGCAGTCATAGTTATAAAATCTTACAGCACATAAAACAAACTCATTGGCCCAATTCATAGATAACGAACAAAATGGTGCAACCAACCTAGTTCTGTTTGGCCTTTATCCCTTAAACCTTTTCCGGTCCATGCATCCGTCCATCTTTTAATGCACCTGCCTCAACTAATTCCTCTGGCAGGCTGTTCCATATTTCCATATTTCCACCTATGTTCAATATGTTACTCCTCGGGTTCCGATTAAATCTTTCCCATCTTCCTTTAAACCTATGCCCTCGTGTTCCAGATTTCCCTATGCTGAGAAAAAGACTGTTTATGTCTTTTTTTTTTTTTACTGAAGGAAAACTTTTTTTCTCTGTCAATCTGTATAATGTTAAACTGAAATGGCAGAACATGAGAGTTTGAGGCCCAAAGACTTTCTGACGGAGGAAATCATGATGCACGAATAGGAAAGAGATCCCGCATTTCACAGAGAGTTGGAAGCCCTTCAGATGCTCCAGGGACAATGGGAAGAATTAACAAGAGGGAGGGGATGATAGGCATTAAGAACATGGATATAAAGGCAAAATGGTGCAGATACTCAAAGCATAAAATGGAAACAGAAAATGCTGGACATTTTCACCATCCACAGATCAAACATAGATTTTGTTTTGTGTTGATGACATTTCATCGGAATGTAAAATAACTTTTCCAATTTTAATGTTAAGTTCCACAAAGAAGAGGGAGGTGCATAAATCACATAAGAGAAGTCTATGATTGAGTGGACACTAGGAACAATGGAATATCATAAGTGTTGGTGGTGATGCCAGCTCAATGAGGGTAAAAGATTGTGAATGGCCCCAACAGCAAAATATTGTGGGCAATCTTGCTTCTTTCCTGCAGGAGAAGATGGCACATGATTACACCACATATTTTACATCCCATGGATGGGTGATTACACTGACCTTTGAAAAAAGGCATTGTTGAAGATATAACCAATGGTGATGCTGAAGCGAAGTGCGATGAAACAGCTCTATATCTAGTCATCTTCCTCTTTTCCCACACATCACATAAGCTAATACTCAAAAGATACAGATGGCATTTCTTACTTCTCCCTTCTAATATCGGCAAAAACTATTTTTTTAATCCGGTATTGTAAAGCGGTACGGTGAAGAGATATGTGTGGAAAGGTGCTGTCACTCAAACTTGTATTCAAAGTGGCCAGCTCAGAGCAAAATGTGGAAATTATGTATAGCCTAAGATTTAAACCAAATCACAAACACAACAGACCTGGATCAAGAGGATTGAGAGAACACCAGTTCACTAGACGGTGAGATCACACACCAGTTCTGCTGCTGAAGAATCGGATGAGAACTTTGGGGTAGGTTACACAAATTAGTCTAAACAGCCATGTTGGTGCATTGGAAAATTTGCTGGCCAACTTGCTCAATGAGGAGCATGGAAGAACCCAGCAGCAACTTGGCTTGAGACTGCACAGAACTTATAGCACATATTGCTTGTGTCAGATGCTGTGATTAGAAGCTGTTGCTTTCAGTGTATAAATCCAGACTGCTGCATTTGTGTCTCTGGATACCAAAGGGTGTGTGCCATTGCATCACTGCGGTTCATTAATCTGTTTTCCAGCAAATCAGTTGAAGTGCCAAAGAGCCACCCAAGGAGAATAGCAATGACCTCATGGAATACGTACTCCTATCTAGTCTCAGGATAACATAATTCCCGTGCCCTTGCTGTTGCCTACCAACCAGCTAGTTTTGTTTTCAAACTAAAATGATGCAGCATTGAGATCCAGGGCTTCAGGAGGGACTTTCATAAAGGCCATTTGCCAGTTTCTTAAGTGATTGTTGAATGACAAGAGAAGTACCACTGGGATTCTGGAATGGATGCAGAGGCATTGAAGCAAAAAGGGAATGCCCAACGGCAAGGGATTGATTCATGCATGCATCATGTAATAATTGGAATGTGCAAATTCTCGTGTTTTCGATTTAAAAAAAATAAAAATAAAAATAAATGTTTTTGTCCAAAAGTAGGAGTGAGTGATAGTAATAGGAAGGAGGTTATGAGGTGGAAAGGAATTAGTGAAGGAGCATCTTTAGCTCAAAGGGTATATCTAGATTACCCCTCCCAATTACTAATCCTAATTACATTTCCTCCTTTTAGAGTCTTGCCTGATAGGGAGGGAGGGGCTGTGGCCTTATTCTATTGATATAGATTTTGTGCTGGTGTCTCTATGAGTTGGACTTGAACTCTCAAACTTCTGACACAAAGAGTGTTGTGCTGTGGTTGATATTGTTGAAATTTCTGAGAAAGGTGAAAAAAATAATATGAATAACGTCTAATAAGGAAGGTCTTTTGAGTAGGAGATGGTGTGGGAGGAGTTTGAAGAGGGAATTGCAAAGCATATGACTTGGATGCTTTGAAGAAAAGCCACTTGACATATAATAACGTGTTTAGCACAAACGTCACAGCCACTTACAAATTAATACAGCTGCATGAAGATGCTTTTGTTGTTTTCCCCGGTTAGCTTGTTCCCTCCTGCTTGGAGTGTAATCATATTGCATTCACATATTCAAACAAAACAGCTAAGAATCACGATTTGGATAACACTAAATCTGAATAATGAGCCAGAGGCACCCCACCATGTATAATCAGTGGTACACAAAAATCTGTGGTATAATCAGTGGTTTGGCAAACATTAGATAATATGGAGTGAAACTTTGAATCCTAGAGAATTGGAGCATGGAAGCACATTCATCCTATTAAGCACCCATATACATTTCTACTTTTATTCAATTTTTTAAAGTTCTCCCCATGTTCCTTTTAACTCTTCCCAGATTTTACTACCACTTATCTACGCACCTGGGGCAATTTACAGTAACCAATTGATCTACCATACTGCATGTCTTTGGGATGTGGAAGGGAACTGGAACATCTAATTTTGTTGCAGTGAATGCTAACACATTGGAATGCATTGCGTGGAGGGATATTGATAATGGATTCAATGAGAATCTTCAAAACTGAATTTGATAAAAATGTATAGAAAATATTGCAGAGATATGGGGCTAATGGATGGAGTGGGTTGCACTGGATTGCTCTTCAGAAGAGCAGGCATAGATTCAAAGAGCTGAATGTCTCATTTCCATGCTGTCATACATCATAATACATCTTTAAGCATTACCCCCAAAACTATACAATGGGATTCAGTCTAGACCATAGGATTTGTAGACTCTTGCAAAAGCTCGCAATAGTGAGCAATACCACTGCCATCTGAAGGGCAATGTATCTGGTGATGCAGTAAAATACCTCCCTCGGTTAAGTGATGGAGCTCTGACTTGACAGCCTTGTGGCCACCAGGTGAGAATCAAAGCAAATTGAACAAGCTGTTACAGATACATGGTTTAATCTTTGAATGTACAACACTGTGCTATATTTTCCTGAGGTTCTTCTTGTTAATTAATCTCCGAGACTTCCTGGAGAGCTGGCTACTACATCAGTTTTTCTGTAGTCCTGCTGACATTTTCCAGATGATAAATCCTTTCCACAAAATGTTGTAGCAGATGTTTAAAAAAAAAAGTGGGATATTGTATTGTTATTTTAATTTGGACGAAAGCCATGAAATCTCTTGTTTTTAAGGAATAATTTATTTACTATCTGGTCATTAACTTTAATGTTGACCAGATCCTTTACTAAGAATAACTCTAACATTTAAAAAAAAAAAAACATTTACATTGCTGTTGACACATTTTTCACGTATTATGTAACCCAATTAAATACAGAGCTACACTTGGAAATGAAGAATTAAACCATCGGCTCCAATTAATGCTCTTAATTGTAACAGACATGTACAAGATCATGGGAGGAATAGATAGGGTAAATGTACTTCGTATGTTACCCAGAGTAGGGGAATCAAGAACCCGAGGACATGGGTTTTAAGGTGAGCGGCCGGGGGGGGGGGGGGGGGAGTGGGGGGGGGGGGGCAGGTTGGTCGGGTGGGGTGTTGTGTGGATGGGGAATGTTGGTGGGGGTGGATGGACAGGTTTAGAGGGACATATGGGCTAAATGTAGGCAGGTGGGTATAGTGTAGATGGGGCATGTTGGTCGGCGTAGGTAAGTTGTGTTGAAGGGCCGGTTTCCATGGTGTATGACTCCATGACCCTGTTATTGAACAGGAGACAAACTAAATCCATGTGATGGCCTGTAATCAAAGGAGAGGGTTGAAGACATACAATCCGTGTTCTGCTCTATTACACCAGAAATCATATATATAATTGATCTTGCTGTTGTGAGTACTTGGAGACCAGCATTTACAAGAGAATTGTTTTACTGAATATTCACTTTTTTGGATCCTGCTTGATAATTTGATTTAGAAATGTCTACCAATGAACAAAGTTAGCCATCTGTTCAGTTCTGATGTTTGGCTTTGAGTCAGAATCTTGTCTGAACTTTGCTAAGGTGACTCAAGCCGGCTTGGTATTTGGTATTTTTTTTTATATGGAAATAAAAACAAATTTCAAGAAGAGAGTTGGGTAATCGCCAGTAACAATAGCTAATATTGGCAAATCTCCATCAGTAACTGGTAAACTTGTTTTAGGTTTTAACTGTCCATCCGCATTGATTAAAAATTCAAACATTAATATTTATTTGAAACTGAGAAATTCTTGAATAGATCATGATTGCCTTCCCAGCATTTGTGCTTAAAAATGTTCAGTTTCATAATGGAAATGTTTGTATTTATAGATCCTGGGAACATATTTAAGCAGATAGGCAGTTAGAAATCTAACAATATTTGAGATCTTCATTGAATCAGAAAGATTTAGCATGGAAACAGGCTTTTCGGCCCACCATGTCAATAAATGATCACCTGTTTACACCTGTTGGTTCATGTCCCACTGAACATATTTTCACATACCCCGACACCTCACGCTCTTTGTCTCCTTCATGACTTCCGTTTTCCAGGCCCCCACTCCCTCATCTTCACTATGGATGTCCAGTCACTCTACACCTCCATCCCCCACTAGGATGGCCTTAAAGCCTTCCGTTTCTTCTACGACCGCAGAACCAACCAATCCCCATCTACTAATATTCCCCTCCGCCTAGCTGAGCTGGTCCTTACCCTCAACAACTTTTCCTCCCATTTCCTCCAAATCCAAGGCGTTACTATGGGCACGCTAATGGGCCCCAGCTATGCCTGCCTCTTTGTAAGGTATGCCGAACAATCCTTGTTCGAGGCATACTGTGGGCCTATCCCTGAACTCTACCTCTGCTACATTGATGACTGCATTCTTGCTACCTCCTGCACCCATGCAGAACTCACTGACTTCATCCATTTCACCACTAACTTCCATCTGGCACTCAAATTCACCTGGACCATATCCGACATCTCCCTACTGTTTGTAGACCTCATGTCCTTATTCTTTAGGAAACGGGGGATTCTCCTCTTCTATTATAGATGAAGCTCACCAGGGTCTTCTCTATATCCCGCAGCTCTGCACCCACTCCCCATCCCCCTACTCGTAACAAGGACAGAGTCCCCCTTGTCCTCACCTTCCACCCTACCAGCCAACGAATACAACATATAATCCTCCAACATTTTCGCCACCGCTAACGGGATCTCATCACTGGCCACATCTTCCCATCTCCTCCCCTTTCTGCTTTCTGCCGTGACCATTCCCTCCCTAAACCCTGGTCAATTCGTCCTTTCCCACCAAAACAAGCCCCTCCCTGGGTACTTTCCCTTGCAACCGTAATGCTACACTTGCCGCTTTACCCTCCCCCTTGACTCCATCCAAAGACCCAAGCCGTCTTTCCAGATGAGGCAGAAGTTCACCTACACCTCCTCCAACCTCATCTACTGCATTCGCTGTTCCAGGTGTCAACTTCTCTATATTGGTGAGACCAAGCACAGGCTTGGCGATTGCTTCTCCCAACGCCTCCACTCAGTTCGTAATAACCAACCTGATCTCCCAGTGGCTCAGCACTTCAACTCCCCCTCCCATTCCAAATCCGACCTTTCTGTCCTGGGCCTCCGCCATTGCCAGAGTGAGGCCCAGCGCAAATTGGAGGAACAGCACCTCATATTTCACTTGGGTAGTTTACACCCCAGTGGGTTGAACATTGACGTCTCCAATGTCAGGATGTCCTTGCTTTCTCCCTCCATCCCCCTCCCCTCCCCAGCTCTCCCACAGCCTACTGTCTCCACCTCTTCCTTTTTCCCGCTTCCCCCCCGACATCAGTCTGAAGAAGGGTCTCGACCCGAAACGTCGCCTATTCCTTTGCTCCATAGATACTGCCTCACCCGTTGAGTTTATCCAGCATTTTTGTCTACCTTCGATTTCTCCTGCATCTGCAGTTCTTTCTTAAACACCCGTTTACACTAGTTCTGTTATCGCTCTTTCTCATCCACTTCCTACTACACATCGGGGCAATTTACTGTATAAAGGCCAATTAACTTATTGGCTCGCATGTCTTTGGGATGTGGTCAGAAGCTGGAGCACCTAGAGGAAACCCATATTGTCACAGGTGAACTTGTAAACTATACACAGACAGCACCCTAGGTCAGGATTGAAACTGGCACTGACAGATGCCCTACCAGCTGTGCATTGGAATATAATGGCAGTACACTGGGTTATAAATAATTATCAAAATTTCCCTACAGATCCATAATTCATGAAGTGCCATTTGTCTTGTTATTTATTAATGTCTCACTTATATCTAACTGAAATTGATGTTTCTCAGTAATTATTGTTGTAACTCTCCGAGTCATAATTCCTAAAATTAGATGAAACTCAATGTGAATTAATTGATGCAACACCTTTTGTAATTCTGAAGATAAAGTACATCATTCTTTCCGCCCAAAGTGAATGTATTTTGGATCGATTGAAGTTTTTCAGATTAAGATTGGCAAAATTGGAACACGTGAAAGCTGACAATAGAGGTGAGATAGAGGTCAGGATTAGGTTTTCCCTTGTTCCTAATCTAAGATTTTGCTGTCATATTAAATTAAAACCTGACTTTAAAATGAGAAAGTATTATCATAAGATTTATATTACCATATTTCATTAATGCAAGGTCTAAATGCTTGTTCTCGTCTCGTCAGAAAAATTCTAGGAGGCCACAATAAAAGAAACCAATTTCCCTCAAATATATGACCTAGACAAAATATTTTACTATATTTAATTTAGTTTGGAGAAATAAACTGATGATAAGGTCATTTCAATTTTGTGGTAACTGAAGTAAATCTCCAGCAAGCTGATTTGATGTGTTGCAAGTAGCTATGAATCCTGTTATTTCAGGATTTTTTAAAATAGTTTTTCAAAATGTAGTAATGATATTTGTCAATTCTATGAATTGACACAAAATATATTTTCTTGTTGAATGGTTTACAGATAATCCAGCAGTTTTTTATTTGCAAATCTTGCTTGGACAAGTATATCTAGTGGACACCATAGTGAACAAAATATTTTCTTGTTCATTTCACCAGGATGAAGTTATGACCTCAATACTCATGAATTATATAACAATGCTACCAACAATCAGGAGATTAATGCTATGTTTGCCTTTATTGCAAAGGTTTGAAGTCCAAAGTAGATTTATTTTTGCTGAGATCATCCTGAGGGGAGTTGCTGAGAAAGTGTGGAGAATAAAAAATGAGGTTTGTGTAAGAAGGAACTGCAATGCTGGTTTAAACCAAAAATAGGCACAAAAAGCTGGAGTAACTCTGTGGGACAGATAGCATCTCTGGAGAGAAGGAATGGGTGACGTTTTGGGTCGAGACCCTTATAACCATATAACCATATAACAATTACAGCACGGAAACAGGCCATCTCGACCCTTCTAGTCCGTGCCAAACACATAATCTCCCCTAGTCCCATATACCTGCGCTCAGACCATAACCCTCCATTCCCTTCCCATCCATATAACTATCCAATTTATTTTTAAATGATAAAAACGAACCTGCCTCCACCACTTTCACTGGAAGCTCATTCCACACAGCTACCACTCTCTGAGTAAAGAACTTCCCCCTCATGTTACCCCTAAACTTCAGTCCCTTAATTCTCATGTCATGTCCCCTTGTTTGAATCTTCCCTACTCTCAGTGGGAAAAGCTTTTCCACGTCAACTCTGTCTATCCCTCTCATCATTTTAAAAACCTCTATCAAGTCCCCCCTTAACCTTCTGCGCTCCAAAGAATAAAGCCCTAACTTGTTCAACCTTTCTCTGTAACCTAGTTGCTGAAACCCAGGCAACATTCTAGTAAATTCTAGTAAACCCTTCTTCAATGAGGTTAGTGTAAATGGCCGTTGATGGTCATCAGGAACTTGGACTGAAAAGTCTGTTTTTGTGCAGAATTAAGTGAGACGGGAGAGATTTAAGAAGAACCTCGGGGGCACCATTTTCACATAGAGGGGTGGGTATACGAGCTGCCAAAGGAGATGGTTATAACGGGTACAATAACAATATTTGAAAGACATTTAGACTGATACATGGACAGGAAAGGTTTGGAGAGATGTGGGCACGTGGTACGTGGAGATGGAACACCTTTGTCGCATTGTGCAAGTTGTGCTAAAGGGCCTGTATCTATGAGATGTAACACTATAACTCTAATCTCAATGACTGTATATCTGTAGTGCAATGTTGTCTCCATATCTCTGCTTTAGTCAGTGCAGGACAAATTCATTTGATTAATTGATTCTTGGGAAAAGTGTAGTGTTTCGTGGAAGATATTTCCATTAGCAAGGGCAATTTTTTTAAATAAATGATGATTTCATTGCCAATTCTGAGGGAGATTGACATGAGATATTGTTTCCTCTTGATTGTCCAGCTAGAACAGGCGGCAACAACGTGGAATAAATTGGAGGGTGGGACGAGAGAATATCTAGTATTGTGATTACATTTTTTTCTAATGTAAAAGGCTGCAAGCGTCTCAAATTCTTCATCTCAGAACATCTAACAATGTTCACATCAGAGTACCTGCAAGGTACAATTATTGTTTTGGATACCCATCGTCTGGGCTTGTGCAGTAGGACAAGACAAGACACATTCACACCTGATCTTTTGGAAAGGTGAAGCACTGGGCCATTTAGTAATAATTCTGTTTCCTCTTGTGTCCTTATCAATGTGACTATGAACAATGATCATAGATTATTGCACAATGCTACATCAAATTATTGATGTAATAAATAAATAATTAAGTCATCGGTTTGTTCCCAAACTAAAGATTTGATCATGTCTGAATCCAAACAAGAGAGTGCTATTTGGCATGGTACTAATTGACATACTTGAACTGTTTGGTAATCTGCTTGCACACAATGTGGTAGCGTGATTTTTAGAAAAAGGCACAGCGTGTCTTAAGATTGGCCACGAAGAGCTACAACTGATAGTATTTACTTGCCGGTTGATGTTTTTCAAGGGCACGTCTTGGTGCCAATCCCAAGTAGGTCACTTTTTTTGTTTAAAGATCGGTACAAATTGAGACCATTTACCTCATTGTAGACAACAATGGGAGTTCACATAAGCTGATCAGTTGTAGTGCAGCCGTTAATAGTGTTGGATCAAATCACATTTGATGTATCTTTGGCAAATGACTTCACTGTCGCTCTAGGGACATTTGGAACCTAATTCCCAAGGAGCAGTTGCCACAGCTTCAGCTAGGGTTCCAATTAAAGGTTTCAACGAGGAACTTCTATTCGTAAGTAGAGTAACAAATGCCTTTCCACCCCCCCAAATGTACACATATGTACACACACACACACACACACACACACACACACACACACACACACACACACACACACACACACACACACACACACACACACACACACACACACACACACACACACTCTGTTTACCATCATTAAGCCACGCACATGGTGCTCAATGCTGATTTTAATAGCAGTGGGCATACAGTCTAACCAGCAGATGTCTTGGCATTAAGACAAATACATCATCATTAATGATAAAGTAGACAATGCCCCAGCTGAGTAGTATTTGCTTTGGCCAAGGAACCATTCTTCAGGATGTTAATAGTAAAGTGTATAAGAGAACATTCAACTGTTAATCAAAGATTTATGACTTTTTATTTTTTTAGCAATGAAAGCTGGAAGAATGATATGTGAGAAGGTAGAATTATGACATTAATTTTTTAGAAATTCAGTTTATATAAACCTTCAATAGTCTGTCTCATCAGGCACCTGAGCTAAATGGCAACCCACAATTATTTACACAAAACACAGATGTGCATTATGGCATCAATAATGATCTAAAAGTAATGTATATCAAGCTTCTGTGATCAGAAAATATTGCCAACCTACTGAGAAAACATTATGCTTCAATGATATACTGTGAAGTGCAAAACATTGACTGCCAGAGTAATTAATTACTGGAGCATGTGATCAACATAATAGAAAGCACACATTTTTAAAAAGGGGACATTTTAATTATAAGGCCTGCTTTAAACCTTCCAACTCATGTAGGTGATGATTATGAAAATTATGAAAAGCTGATTGCAATGTAGGCAAATATGAGGTCATTCATTTTTGAACAAAGAACTTGCTAAGTGGAACAGTGGAAGTCAAAAGCAGCTTGTGAATCCTGGTACAAAGATCATTAAAACAGCTTCCAGGTATAGAAAAAAAATCAATTAAGCTAATAGATTGCTGGCTTTGCCTCTCGGAAGACTGGAACACACAAGGTTAAAAGTTATTTTGCAACTGTAGAGATTGAACCAGAGCATTGTAAGACGTCTAGGCACCACATATTTATAAACTCTTTATTTTCCTCTGAGGGAATGTAGTGTAGATTTGTCACAATGATCCTTGAACTTCACCGACTATGTTTTGTGATGATGCAAAGTGTTGACCCTCCTGGAAGTAAGAGGGTTGAGCAATATTTTGATTAAGATTTTATATTAAAGAGAACTTGTTGGGGAGATGGGAAAAAATATTTCCATTGGTAAGGGAATGTAGGTGAGGAATCATAACTTTAAATTAAATATAGAACTAGGCTTTTTAGGAATGATGTTGGGAAATGCTGCTTCAGGCAAAGAATGGCTGACATTTTTAAACTTTTCCACCATTTGCAATGGATGCTATGGCAGTCTTGGATTTAAAATGAACAATTTAATACGTTTGGGCAACAGCAGATGTGGTCATAGGTTAGCCATGATTTTATTAAAATTCCATAGTTCGAGCCACCGAATAATTTGTATAATTCCCCATATTCCCAATGCGTATTGCGGTAGAATTAAAATGCATTTATTCCACGATGCAATGTTCCCGAGGACGTGAAATCCATAGACACTGCAACCCAGGTTACCTTAGCCAACTTGCTTTTATTTTGAATGGTGTGATGATCGGCTTTTACATTGGAAATAGATTGAATGCTTTCGATAAACACTACTAGACATCAGAATACAGTAACATAATGCAGAATAGGAAGAAGTCACACACCATCTTGGCTTAGAAATATATTATTTTTCTGTGGTTGTTTTGTTTAAATCCTGGATCCCTCTACAAACAGCATAGCAACAAGGTAACATAGCAACATAGGTGGTTCTTCAATTCCTTGAGGTTAATTAGGGATGTGAATGAATACTGTTTTTTGCCAGGGACACCCATGAACCATAAATACAAAACCAGGAATATTCCTGCAATTTATTGTTAAATTATTCATTTGATACTTTTTATGGATTGCTTTTAAGAATCTTCCTCTTAAGTAACTCACAAGAATGCAGCAAAGTCTTGGGAAGGGTGCAACTTTAACATTTTCTCATTTATATTTTAAAAGTTAAGTAGATTAACATGTTTTATTCACAAGTCTGGGAGTCTATGGGTACTGTGGTTATGGTTCATAGGTTTCTCCTATGGTTTATGGTTACAGTGATGTGTTTTGCTGCAGATTATTGACATTTTGAATCGATCCAAAATAGTTTTAGATGGATATTGATGTGAAAGAGCCAATGTAATCTCAGAAATCCTGATCACTCATGCTCACAAGAGCTTGCATTCATGTCAGTCATAACTTCACTCCGGGGAAGACGTGTTTTAAAATTGCCCAGCCAGATCACCTGACTATGTCTCCCCTATGTAAAAAAAAAATCAGGTTCCGTAATTGATTTTAAAATTTGGCACTGATATGTACATCCTCGAGTCATCCCGTCACTCATTCCTTCTCTCCAGAGATGCTGCCTGTCCCGCTGAGTTAAAGAGTGCCCACGGTAGACTCACGAGTCACTACGGTAAACTCACGGGCTACTTACGTTCTTACAACAAGTTTAAAAGTTAAAAATGTTTACTTCAAGAGGAACCACGAGTTTGATTTGCTTTAAACTCGGGATCACTCGTGAGTGGACTCACACCGCGAGCCAGGGGTTTAACTCACCTGGGATTCCATGTAAATGAGAATCTGGGGTGGGCAGAGTGCCTGGCATTTCCTTACATAATTCCAATTTAAGACTGGATAATGTAATTTTGATGATATGTATTTAGAGTTTAAGGAGGCATTGTGTGTCACTGTTCAGGCTCATAAAAAATGTTAGAATAACCAATGGAAAGCTAGATAATTACACCAGCTTGCTGGGTAGGTTGATGACATGTAAATCATAACCATTGCAATAAAGAACTATACATTGGCTCAGTAATTTAATATTGAGGACTATTATGAGTATTCAGAAAAAGTACAGGTGGTGTTGAGTGATGCAAAAGTCTGCAGATGCTGGAATTTTGAGCAAAAATGTGCCGGAGGAACTTGGCATGCCAGGCCGACTGTTCTCCAGTCTGAAGAAGGATCCCAATCCAAAATGTCATCTGTCCACTTCCCTCTGTAGATGCAGCCTGGACTATTTGTTCCTCCAGCACTTTGTTTTTTGCTGCTAGTTAGGGTTGAATATTTCATGGATGTCATGATCCAGCTGAGGCAAAGGGGAATGATTTGTTGCCATATGGTAGAATGAATAATGAAGTAAGTGATCGTTTCAGCATTTGGAGGGGGATGGGGGGCGAGAAGAGGGCGGTGAAAGCCAATAGACTGAGTTGGACAAAGTGAAGACTTCTGGGCTTATTTGTTCTTTAAAGGAATCGGAATGAAATCGGGCTGCTGTTCTTGGATGATACGCTACCCGTAACAGGCCTTCTTTTCATCAAGGGTACTTTGTCATTCTTCCTTAATGGCAGGGTAGTGAAGAGCAATCTGACCATCTGATCCCAGCATTTTGAACCCCTTCAGACCTGTCAAGTCAGTAAGAGCTTCCCACATTAATCAGATGCTGCCAGCTGCTTTCATTAATGCAGATTTCATACACAAAATATTCCCTTTTAATATTTAGTTCATGTCACTAAACATTTACAAGTAACCCATTTTGCCAGCCTTTTGCTAACTATCTTGACTGATGGGTACTTGTTCGTCCCTTATTCTTGTGTATCTTCCTGTTAATATGCAAGTATATATTTTCCAAGAAATTATTAATTCACTTAAATTATAATTTAACTTTCAGCTTTTCGCTAACCAGGTTTTAAAAAAATGTCTTGCCCTTAGCCATATCAAGAGCTTTTTGCACATGATGCAATTCTGAGCTGGTATTTTATCCCTAATGACTCTTTTCCTATGGTAAATTAGACTTTAAGTAAATTGATTTATGTGAGTATTCAGGTGATAAATTATTTCATACTAAAAATATGATATGTGCAATTTGGTGTGAAGTGTCGGGTTCAACGAGCTATTGACATGCAAGTTTATATTGCATTTTGTTTTTACCAGTAAGGTTTGGATGTCAGAGTAAAATAAAATATATAATAATAAACCATCACTTATTAATCTCAGTGAAGGGGAGCAATAGTTATTGAAGCTCATTGCATACATTTCAAGAATCAATTGCGAGCAAATTAACAGGAGGTGAACAAAAAAATTATATTCTCCTTTTGTAAACCAGCATCTGCAGTTCCTTGTGGCTCCAGATGCTATTCCAATTTATTTTACTTGCTTGGTAATTGAATGTACAGAGAAAGAAAGTAAAATGAAATAAAATATTGAAATAATTGAGTCTATAAGATGATAAATCATAGATCTTAAATTAAGACAAAAATCAAGGAATATTTATATAATAATGAAAACTAGAAATAGAATTGGAAAAACATTCTTACTTTAGTGTTCCAGCTGATCACTGGAGAAACTATTTAAGATGTAGAAATGCTGATGAGCTACTAATATATTTAAGTCGTTCTAACATCATTTGTGACAAACTAAGTATTGATAAGTCTTGCATATATTATACATTTCATTTTATCTGTGTACTCCTAGATTGGATATATATACACAGCACAGTATTGTAATATTCTGACATGCTACAAATAGGCTGGTTTCCAATATGTAATTATATCAGCCATTGTGTGGTCATGTGTGGCTTCTTCTCCATCTTTTTTTTGCTTATGTCTATATATGTTGATCTCAGTGAAGTGGAACAACAATCTGTTTATTTTGAGGAGAAAGTTTGGTATATAAAATTATAAGAGACATAGGGTATATGGTCAAAATTCTTTTGCTCAAGACAGCAGGGGCGGAAATCGCTATAAAACCATGGGGGGGACACAATTTCTTGGTGGCCACATGTGTGTGTATGTGTGCGTGCGCGCCCACACACACACACACACACACACACACACACACGCACGCGCCCCTTCGGCCCTGGGCCCAGTGGACAGTAACATCGGGAGTTGACCTGGTTGGTGACCGACTCTGAACTCCAGCAACAGCAGCTTCATCCGCCCCGAATCGTGGGGGCTTCAGTCAGCCCGCTCGCTGGGATTTTCATCGCCCTGCGCAGCTTAAAACCAGCCGCGGGATCTTCCATCGCCCGGCAGGGGCTTCGACATCGGGAGCTTCAATCGCCTCGATGCAGCAATTTGACCGCGGGGCGATGGAAGATCCCGTGGCCAATTTTAAACTGCGCCGGGCGATGAAAAGCCCCGTGAAAGGGGCGATTCAAGTTCTGCTCTATGATCTTTGCTCCACCGGGACATCTCCCTCTTCCAATCACCGTGCTTTATCCTCTGCTCACCCCCCCCTACTTCTGCCTCTGACCGATACCTCCCTCCTCCAATCATCGCGCTGAACCATCATGTCCTTCTCCCCACCCCAACTGCCCACTGATTGACGTCTCTCTCGTCCAATCGGCGCCCTCGCCCATCAGTCCCACCCCCACTGTCTCACGAAAAGCGGAGATTTTTAATAGTTTTGTTCACCGAATTAAAAAATCCGGATTACAAAACATGGGGGGGATTGTCCCCCACCTCTCAAAACATGGGGGGGACGTGTGCCCCCCCCCCCCCCCCCCCCCCCCCCCCCCCCCCCCCCCCCCCCCCCCCCCCCCCCCCCCCCCCCCCCCCCCCCGGGGGATTTCCGCCCATGCAAGACAGGAGTATCAAAAACAAGAGGTCATAATTTTAAGTAAGAAGAAGGAGTTTCACAAGAGATTTAGGGGAAGGTTTGTTTGTACAAAGGGTTTTGATATTTGGAACTTGCTGCCAGTGTCGGGGGAGTCAAATACAATCACCACATTTAACCAACAGCGAGATATTTTAATATCCACGTCAGGAAAGAATGCAGGCAAATGAGAATAATGTAGATGGGCAAAGAGGTCAGCATGGACTTGTAGGACCAAAATACCCCTTTTTTATGCTGTACAACTCTGACTTCACTGTGACCCACTTTGAGAATAACTTTGAGAACTTCTCTCAGGATAAAATCTGTCTTGTCTTTGTAAATTTTCTGTCGCATTATTAATTCCCCACAGACCTGATGATTCATTTCAAATGCTACTCCCAACAACCATCTAGGAGAGATTCCTAGGGGATAGACCTTTCAAAGAAACCTCAATACCCACATTTTTAAACTCTACTTAAGAAGCCATTTGAACAAAATGTCAATGTTGGATTAAATGTGGAATTGAAAACCATAATCACTTTTGACACTGTTCCTTATTTTTTGCTTTCTTTATAGAAGTTACAGAAGGAATGCGTATTAGCTCAACAGGTTTTGAAGAGTTTAATCCAGATGTGTTCGCAGCAAGAGGAATTTCAAGCTTTGAGCCTCATTGTATGTTCAGCTCAGATTCAGGAATAGAGATGACACCTGGGGACACTATTGATTTGGCCAAAACCTTTGTGGATCCCATAAGGTCAGAGAAGGTAGAGGTCCAAAACTATATTGATCTATGCCATTCTGGTGAAACTAAAGCTCAGGACTTAGACAAGATATACTGGGAAGAAAAGATGATACCTTTTGTAGATGACATTCGAGATGACACAGAAGCCTCCTCTGAAATTATGAAAAAGTCAACAGAGGAGGCAAAATTAATAGAAGAAATAAGCCCTAGCTTGAGCCCTGAGGAACCAACAACAGCGCCGTATGTGGAAGAGCCTTCAGATGAAGATATTTCAGAGAAGTGGGAAATGGGGGACACCCAGCAGAGTACTCGCATGACTGCTACATGCTCAGTGGCAGCCCAAGTTATGCTCACTGAGATAGAAACCATAGTAGATCCCAATAGTGGGAGCAAATCGCAGCATGAACAAGAGACTAAACCAAAGCAAGGATCCGACCTAGTACCAACTGTGACTGTATCAGAACCTGATGACGACAGCCCAATCTCACAAACACCTACTCCCTCAAGTTCAGGTAACAATTGTTTACATGAGTTACAACAATAGGTTGCCAATGTTCATGTTGTGTGTATCATTTGTCTTTTGGTCATTATATTACAGTAATTGTACTATCTGTATATTACCTTTGGTTGTTATTTTTCTTTTATTTGCCAAATTGATGTAAAACATTTTTGAGTTGGTGTCATTCTGTAGTCTTTACCTATAATTTGCAGCAGGGTTTCTGTTCCTAAATTACCCGCCCAATTACTGCAGCCAAACTGTTTTACCAGCAGGATAGAAATGGAAGTGTATTTAAAATTTGACTCTGACAGCCAAATGCCAAAAAAGCAAATAAATTGTGAACTTCTAGAGGGAAGACTACATTCATATTTTGTTTTTTCAAAAATTGGCTTATAGTGGTTGATGCGTGGCCGGCAAAAGTACAGTTTTAAACTGCATGTTATGGATCTTGATCAATAATCTGGAGGTTCACCCATTCTTGCTTTTTCTTATCTTTTCCTCATGATGATTTTCCTTTAGTTTTAAAGAAAGAATGAAATTGCATAATTGATAAAACCTACCCCTGTCTTTCGCCTTATCTTCCTTTCGCCTTTTATTCTGTTACTCTCAGTCTCGGGGGTGTCTGAATAGATCAGTTAACGGCCATCAAACCAGATTTTCCATCTTTGCAAATATTTATGTTCTAATCAATCAATCAATCAATCAAGCACTTTATTCATCCCCGAGGGGCAATTTAAGAGGGCGCATTACAGTAGCTTTTTAAAAAAAAAGAAAGAGACACAATCAATGAAGAGACAAACATTCAAAGCTACTCTCTGCACCTACCGGTCGACCGCACGAGCAGTGACCCGGCAAGGATTGGGTTGTCAGCAGCAATACAATAATAAAGAACACACAAAATGTAACACAAACATCCACCACAGCATTCATCACTGTGGTGGAAGGCACAAAAATTTGGCCAGTCCTCCTCCATTTCCCCCCCCGTGGACAGGACCAGAGTCCAGAGTCAGTCCAGGATCGGCTCTTCCTCACCGGAGACCGCGGCTTTAGATTGTTGTAGGCCGGCGGTCAAGATTTAAAGTCCCCGCCGCAGCTAAGCCCTTATTTATAGTTTATCTATCATTTTGCCATTTCAATATGATCTATTTTCTCCAGCAACAATGTTCCACAAAACTGTATATTGACTTCCACAATCCCAAGCAAAGAGTTAGAAGTTTACATGTAATGGTATCAAAAATCAACATCGTTTGTTTCGTGCCTTTTTGTTTCAAGATAGTGCACACTAATCTAATTTTCACTGATTAAATGAGGAAGATTGTGATTAGGGGAATAACTAGCTTCATCTTTTATTTAGTTGTACACAGAAATGTATGCAACATTTTATTTGGGGGAAAAAAAACATTCATCACATTGCTTCTTTCTGATTGCACTTTTTCAGACTGTAAAAACTCAATTCTCTGATTTTCCTTTTTCAATCTGTTGGTCTCTTTTCCCTGTGATTCTTGTGTTAGCATTGATGGTTATTGGCAGAAATTTGAATCTTGCAGTGGTCCACCAGCTTGCTTGCCCATTTCATAGTTCATAGCAAATTTTAGGTCACCCTCTCTGTTCATAATATAGCATTATTTATTGTGATGGGCCTTACATCTTTGAGTTATAAATAGTATTATTTATGTGGTGCTACAATTTTATTTTAGCGTTAATTTCACATGATTATTTTGTGGCAGTTTGTAAATGAGAAAACAATTTCTTGATTTATATCTCTGCTGGGCACTCTAGAGCTACTGCTGACATTAATAGCAACCCTGTCAATTTATATGTCATTTTATGAGTAATCAAAATCATGCTTACAATATCTGGTAGGACACCACTAAATAAGATCTAAGATCGTAGTAAATTAGGTATTTACCACACGTTTTACAGGCTGAAGAACTGTAAATAAACAATAAGATTATAGAGAAAGTCACATTTGGAATAACCGGTTGGTGAAGTCCTTCTGTGGAAAAAAAAAAGCACAAAGTGCTGGATTAATTTAGCAGTGAAGAAAATGGAGAGTGGTGGAAATGTGTTCAGGATACCTTCCTTAACCAATATGTTAAAGGCTCAGTTGGGAAGAAGATAAATGAGAATGGGGAAAGTTGGATCTGGTGTTGGAAAATGAGGTAGGCCAAATGTTACTGGATGAATGTTTACTCGGAGTGATCATTGTATTATATGTTTTAGGTTAGTATTGGAGTGGAGCATGGCACAATTTGAAGTACGATATCACGTACAGGGATGGAAGAGAAAGTAGCTGGGTTGACAACATTTCTAATATAACCATGAGATATTTGTGGACAATAAGGAAGAAAATAAAGCTACGGGCCTAGTCTGAGGAGGTAGAGTATAAGATGAGACAAAATGAGATGTTTGATGAATGTCAGGTCGATTCCTTAAGCGAGAACCTAACTAAATGCAGTTAATTGGAAGGAGAGAATGTTGGGAAAGGGAGGACGCAAAAACAGAATGCAATTAACATAAAAGGGAACTTGAAAATCAGAATGCATATGGAAAGCAGTACGAAAAGGGGAATGAGATTTATTGGGGAACAAAAGAGAAAATATGCCCCCAAAGATGCAGGGTAAGACTCAAAATGCTTCATGACTACGTTCCATCTCAGTTTTCTGAGGAAGGATATGTTAATAAAATATCAATTGGAGCAGCACTGGCAGTGGTACAATACAATACAATTTTATTTGTCATTTGAACCTCGTTGAGGTCCAAATGAAATGTTATTTCTGCAGTCATACGTACAAAAAGAAAAAGACCCAAGACACAACACAATTTACAGACATCCATCCCAGCGCATCTCCTCCTCGCTGTGATGGAAGGCAAAAACGTATTTCTCCCCTGCACTCCCCTCTCCCCCCCGATGTCAGAGTCAAAGCCCCCGGCGGGCGATGGTAATTGTCCCGCGGCCATTAAAGCCACGCCGGGTGACGCAAGGCCACGCTCCGGGTCTTGTTGTTGGAGCACCCGGCGGGCGCTAGCAAAGTCCCGCAGCCATTCCAAGCTGCGCGGGGCGGTGATGTAAGGCCCCGCTCCAGGTAATCTTCAACCCCGCAACTCGGGCGGGAGAAGTCGCCGTTGCGGAAGCCCCGAAAAGCGGTCTCCCAGCAGGGACCCGCGGGCTCCCGGTGTTCCTGCCTGCCAGAACCTGCGGTTGGAGCCTCCGAATCTCCGGGGGTCGGGTCACAGCAGCGCGCCACCACCGCTCCACCCGCTCCGGATTCAGCCAGCTTCGTGATGGTACATAAGTCCGCAGCTCCGCGACTGGAGCCCCCGGTCGTTCCTGCTGGAGGCCGCTCCACGTTGCAGCCCCAACGACAACGGGGACCCGACAAAGAAAAGGTCGGGTCGCCCGTGCAGGGGAAAGATTTTAAAGTTTCCCCACCTCCCGCCCCCCACACACATACCCCGTCAAAACAAAACAAATAAAATAAAAACTACATTGAAACGAGACAGAAAATAATACAAAGACAGTCGGACTGCAGAGGCCGCTGCGACGCGAGTCACGCCACCCACCGGATGGTAATGGATGGAGTGAGTTGGATAAGGTGGTTTCACTGTAAAGGCTGGTTATACTTGAGTATATAATTACTAGGGCTATTATCACAGTTTGCTAAGGAATATGTGTTTCCTTAATACAGGCAGTGGAAAACAGACACAAGACAGTGGAAAAGTTTGGAATAGCCTTTCAATTTTCCTGGGTACGGAGCAGTACCAGAAAATTGAAATAAACTGAGTGAGGATATTTTTAACTAAATGCAGTCAGTTCAACATCCAATGCTGAGGAAGCTTTTAGGAATAGTAACTAAGTAAAAAGAAACAGGTATTTTAGTTCATTAAGGAGAGCCAGCACAAATTCATAACTAATAGATTATATTTGACAAACCTAATTGTATTTTCTTTAATGAATTAATATGGCTAATGAAGGACAATAGTAAATATTATCTATACATTACAATGGAAAAGGTTGATTAACAAAATTGTCATTGTTAGCTAAAATCAAATTGGCATAGGGACAGAACAGTGAGTCATAGTAACTCATTTTTCAAACTAGGTACAGTATGCAATAGCGTTCCCCAGCCTTCAGTGTGGGATTGCTGCTTTTATTTTATATGTAAGTGAACTTGGAATACAGTGTAAAGCTTCAAAATTTACTGATGATTGCGTTGTCAAACAGTGAGGATAATACCAATCCACTGAGTGGGCTAGCGGAATAGACAGTCAGCTGTAGATTAATTAAACAGAGGGGAGTGGGATACATTTTGGTAGTGGGGATTTTAAGAGGCAATATTGATTTAATGACCCAGAGCCTGGAAGGTCATGTGCATGGGTAGCAGGCTGTATCAAGAAATTGATTAGCAAAACATAGTCGATCATGTAGTTCATGTGGGTATTGAGCATATTGGCAGGGTAAATTAGGTTAAAACTTCATAAAGCTTTGGTTGGACCACAAATATTGTGTGGCATCCTGTTCCCATCCTTTGAAGGATACAGGGGCCATGTTACATCAGACACGTTACAGGGATGCAGGATTTTAGCAGCAAGGATAGGTCTGAAAAACTTTTTTTTCCTTGCTTTCATTTTTCCTTGCAGCAGTGGTCATCATGTCATAGAGCATGGACGTAGGTCCTTTGGCCCAACACATCCTTGCCAAGCAAGATGCTCCACCCAAGCTAGTCCCATTCACCTGCATTTGGCCCATAGCCCTCTAAACCTTTCCTATCCACCCACCTATTCAAATGTATGTTATATGTTTTTACTGTACCCACCTCAACTACTTCCTCTGGCAACTTATTTCATATACTCATCGGCCTCTGTTTGAAAAGATTGCCTCTCGGGTTCCTGTTAAATCTTTCCCCTGTGACCTATGGCCTCAATTTCATGAATCCACTTCCTCGGGATAAAAGCTCTCTGTATTTACCACACCTATTCCCTTTATGATTTTTATACATCTCTATAATAACACCCCTCAGTCTCCTGTTCTCTAAGGAATAAAGTCATATTCTGTTGCAACTCTCCCTATAGTTCAGTCCCTCAAGACCTGGAAACATCATCGTAAATCTTCTTCCCAGCATAATGACCAAAGCTGAACGCAATAACTAATATTGGTGCTTAAGATTATGACAGGTTTATTTGAGGTATAGGCGATCGTACAAAAATTGGGAGCAAAGATTTAAGGAGACACAAGGCTGCAGATTCTGGAAGTTGGAGCAAAAATGGACTGATGGAGGAACAGTGGGTCAGGCAGCATTGATGGAGGGAAATTGACAGTCGGGTCAAGAGTTATGATCTCGGGTAAGACATACATTGGAGATGTGAGAAAGGACATTTTTGGAGTGGTAATGTTCAATTACTGCCATCGAGAGGTGTGAAAATGATGATCAATGAGTTTAGAAGGAAGCTGAATAGATCCTTGAGGTAAATAACCATAGAACTGCAGAGCTAGAGAATAGGATTGTCTGGATGGTTTCTGAGTGGCTTTGACTTCTATCATTTTGATCGAAGCAATTTGAAATGCAATGGAACGAAAAGACTGGTTTACCACCCTTTGATCTAGTTTTACTATCTCCAGTCTGGTAGCCTGTCAATATTCAATGGAGATTAAACGTGTCATTTTGATTGTGTGATAATGTGCTTTTGAAACAAGTTAAAGTAATTATGCTCACGGAGCATATTTTCTGTCTGCATTTTATTGCAGAAGAATCTGATTCGCAGATTGAAGCTGCTTACCATTTTCTGGAGGACGAACATCCCTCTACTCACAAGACTTCAGAGCAAGCGCAGTGTTTTACTTCAAATGCCTCAGCTGAAAAGACATCCACAAGCGATACCTTAGTGAAACTAGATGAGTTTGAACAGAATTTGCCTCAACTACCGACAACAACCTTGGACCTTGATGCCAGCAGTGCTGAATCTGGAGATTCTGAAATCGAGGTAGTGCCAGATGAGTTGCTCTCAGTTGAAGAAGCTGAAGCTTGCAGCTATATGACATTCAGACAGGTTGCTGGAGCTCCATCTTCTTCTGTTTCTTCAGTCCAGTACAGCATTCTGAGGGAGGAGCGTGAAGCTGAGCTTGACAGTGAGCTTATCATAGATCCATATGATGCCTCATCAGCATCTGAAGAAAGTGTCCAAAGGGAACAAGACTCCCCATTGAAAATTGATATTATGGGAAGAGGATCTGACGAGAAGGTCTTAAAAATGGACGCACAGCAAGAATCCGATTGTCAATTGAGTCCATCAGTTGAGTATGCCCAAGTTTTCGAAGGTACAAATGGAAAAGATACCGCCACAACTGAACCGCCCAGCCCTCCAAATTACTCAGCATCCTTCGTTACACCTGAGGTTGTGGTTGAAGAGCTATATCCTGAGGAAGTCTCGGAAGAAACAGCAAGAAAAATAGCTGCTAGCAAATCCACAGATGCAGACAAGGCAAGAAAGGATTTATGGAGCAGCCAGCCCATTCCATCGGAACCATTTCTACTGGTATTAAATAAGAAAACAGGTAATTTAAGACATTACATTGATATTAATTAATTTTAAATTATCTTAAATTTCCATTAATTTGAAACTCTTACCACTTTCATATTCTTGTAGAGATTAAGAAACATTACTGCTTGATTTTGGGTTCCAAGTCGAGTTAATTAATATCTTTTATTTACCGTTATTTTTGTTGACTGGAGATTGAATAGGAATCCCCTCTAACCCCAACCCCCACCCCCACCCCATCTATGTCTATTTTCCTGAGAATTTAAATGTGTTGTGCCCTGACTGGTTACCATCCAGTTAAGTGAAATGGAACCTTTTCAATATTTTGAAAGGATGACCTCTTCCATTTGCCAAGTAGATGTTTGTTCCCTGAAAATATTTTATTTTATAAGGTACAGCTCTGGGCAGCCATCATGTTATGCAATTTTATTATTCTTTGCCACTATGTACCCACACTATTAAGGTTAGTTGGAATAACATACTTTCTTTGCGTTGGCACGAATCTCCGGAATTAATGTAGATTTATTGAATACAGATGACCAAGGATTATTTGTAAAACAAATTGGATACATGAATTATCTTAATCTGCTGACCGTGAAATTTACTTAAAAGATTATATTGAAGTATGATTTGTCTATAACAACATTAACTAATTAAATGGGACCTTCATTTCCACCCCTTGGTATTGTTGGAATCCGACCATTCAGCTGTTCAAGTCTGTTTGCCATTCAGTGATATCCTGGTGAATCTATACCCCTCCTCATTTACATGGCATTTTATCATTTATGTAACAAATTATACATTGTGGGCAGGCAAACACAGACTGCAGATGCAGGAATCTGTAGCAAAAAAAAAAAGGAAAGCAGCTAGTAGAACTCAGCAGGTTGGGCAGCATTTTTAGATAGAAATAGACAGTCAACTGAGTCAAGTCCCTTAAACTCGATGGAAAGAATAGAGGGGAAGTAGCCAGTATAAAGAGATGGGGGAGTGGTGGAACAAGAGCTGGCAAATGGTAGATAGATAGAGGTGAGGAGGGGGTCGATTAGCAGATTTCAGGTGGGGAGAGATGGGTGAAGATGGCAACGGATGCTAGGAGGGGATGTGGAGAACACAAGGCTGCAGATACTGAAATCTGTTAAGAAAGGAAAGTGAAGAATGGAATTGAATGAGGGGTGGTGGCAGATGGGAACAACGGAGGGGTGAGCAATAGGGGATGGGGAGGGGTGTGTGGGGGGAGACTATAATCTATTGCATTTGGTGCTCACTGTGGGCCCCTCTACACAATGAGACCAGAGTAGATTAGGTGACTACTTTACTAAGCACCTGCACTCTGTCTGCCATGGCCATCTGGATCTCCCTGTTGCCAGCCATTTTAATTATCCTACATGCTCCCACACCAACTTGTCTGGCCTCGCCCTCCACAGTGAGGTCAAAGGAAAACTAGAGGAACAGCACTGCAGATTCAATCTGTCCCCAATCCAAATGCATGAACAATGAATTCTCCAATTTCAGGTGACTGGCACCTATCTGTATGCTTCTCTCAACTCCTATCCATCTTGGTTCGCTCTCGCACTCCTTTATCTCATGTTAACTGCCACCCCACCTCTTCCCCAGCCTTCCGTCACCTTGTTTCCTTCCCCCTTCCTCCACACACACATTGAGTTGTAAAGTAATGCAGCATGGAACTATGCCATGCTGTCCAACGCATCCATACTGACCAAGATGCCCCTACCCAAGCTAGTCTGTTGAAAATATTTCCTCTTTGCTTCCTTTTCAATCTTTCCCCCTCACCTTAAACCTACACCCTCTAGTTCTTGACTCTCAAATTCTGGGCAAAAGACCGTGTGCATTCACCTTTTCTATTATTCTGTTCAAGAAGCTCCTATGCATCAAGGAACAAAGTCCTAGCCCACTCAACGTCTCCCGGGAACTCAGTCCTTAAGATCCTGACAACATTGTTGTAGTTCTTTTCTACTGTCTTTCCAGCTTAATGGGATTTTTCCTGCAATGGGTGAACAAAACTGAACACAATACTCCTCCTTCTACTGTTTGCCACTTCCCCATTTCATTTATTTCCAATCTTCACCTTCCTTTTCTGTCAGCGCAGCACTTATCACGTCCCAGCTCCTGTTACTATCTCCACCCTCCTTCGTCTACCTGACTGTTACTTCCAATTAATCCCTCCTCACCTGCATCCATCTATATCTCTCATTTCCCTTTCCCCTGACTCTGTCTGAAGAAGGGTCTCGACCCAAAATATCCCCCATTCCTTTTTGCAGAGATGCTGCCTGACCCACTAAGTTACTCCAACTTTTTGTGCCTATCTATTGCTTGCCAGATTGTGTCCCACCCCGCCCCCACCGCTGCTGGCTGCTTTCCCTCTACTCTTTCAGTGAATATGAAAGGTCTTGAATCTAAACGTCAACTGACCATACTATATATTGAGGCTTTACGTCCCACCACCAGAACGTTTATCTTAATTTAGCTTATCTGCTCCTTTTTCATTGCATTTAACTGCTCATCTTTCGGACAAAAAGCATTGCAATGTATTTCTTCAGAGTAAAGATTTGTTTAACAATTTAATTTTAGTAAGCCCCGTTCCCCATTCATCAGGGTATTTCAATATCACGATCTCTGTGCCCTAGTACAAACACTTAACAAGAATACGTGGACCCAATACCTGCCTTTGAGATAAATTGTTTATTGACCTTCTCCAGTCCAATGACTACATTCAAATAAATGGTTATGGACTTGGCTAATGCAGCCAACAAAGCAATTTCCTGATGAAGTTGTAATTTTCAACAAAAAAAAATTAAAACAATTCTTTAGGGTAGATAAATGTTGACATGAAAATGTACACAAGGCATCTACCAAAGTATGGAAATGGAGACTGAAAGTAAGTAAGAGTTTTTTTTTTTTTTGCTTGAGAAAAGTGGATATTGTTCTACCATGTAGCTTTAATGTTTTTCATTAACCTTTAATTCTGTGTGTTTGTGCCAAGCAAATGCATCAAAAACAAGTTGGAGTGATTGCATTATTATTGGAAGTCACCTCGCAGGGATAATGCAAAATCCGAAGAAAGTAAAATAAGGGCAGATCCAGAAATGTTGGTTTAAAAGCAGACGCCATTTTTGTTTTCCATTGGATTGAATAACCTTGAAATGAAGTTCTGCAGAATGTATGTTGCATTTTGTGGAAGTCTTTTATCTCTAAGCAGATGGAACAGGAGTCGGTTAAGATCACAAGGAAAAGGACTGCAGATGTTGGAGATTTATTTGCAAGAGTAAATAGAGGTAGATGAATAAGGGCAGTAGAGAGAAAATGCACAGTGGAAGTATGTGAAGCAGAATGCAGAATTTTCTGGAAACCCAAAACGAAATAGAATTTCAGATAAACTCAGCAAATTAGGCAGCATTGTGGAAGGGGAAAAAGTGTTAGTGTTAATCTTGCATCAGAACTGCCCTGTTTTGATACAAGCAAGAAAGGTTGAATACTTTGGTTCAGTAACAAATCCTGAAGGTTGCAATATGCCTTGGCACAAGGCAAGATATTGTTCATTGATATTATATTGTGCTTCATAGACTAACATAATAGGTCAAATGCAAATAGGTCCGAGTGGGAGTAGAATGGTGTGTTGAATTATCGTGACTGGAAGTTCAAGATTACTCTTGTAGATGAAAAGTTCTGCACCTGTGTTTGGTTTCTACAACGTAGAGGGTGTTACATGGTGAGCTTTCAAATGCATTACAGATGTTCTTCAATTTATGAAGCATGTTTCTTTTGGGGGGAGGGGAGGAAACATTAAACACTACTATCTTATCCATGCCCTTCATGTGTACCTTCTTCAGAAATGACAGATGAAAGGGCAAAATGACAGATGTAATGACAATTAATGGCATAATCCTTAACAGCATTGATGTAGCAATGTTACAAAATTTTGAGATTTTAAAAATCAAGTCTGCAATTTATTCCATCAGATAAAGCATAAAAATCAGTTTAATTTGACACCTAATTCACTTTCATATCTCAAGTATTTAAAAAGTTATGGCCATTTTCATACTCGGAAATTAGCATCTTGTTCCCTATTGATTTTCTATGGACATGACAAAAAAGCTGTGATCGTGGACAGTCAAAAGCCCATAACTTTCTTCAAAATTAAGAGAACTGAATGAAATTTTCAGATATCATAGATTGAAGCATTCTGAAACAAATATAAAACAATCTTACTTGGATGACCTAAAATTAAAGCATATAATTAGTTAGTTACCCAATTGTAGCTAATTTCAAACTTCAATTACTAGATCTAAACATCTATCTATTTCTTAATAAATGATTAACATTTTTAAATAGCCTAAGTGTCCAAATAATATTCACAAATAATTCACAATAAAACATGATTTTAAAATCTCATTTACATTAATTTATAGGCCAAATGGAAGGAATTGAGTGTTCAATTGCTGTAAATTAAAGTCAATTTAAATCGGCTTTCGAGTGGGTTCCTGTGAACGCGCTGGTTTAGAACGGTCACATTGCGCTAGATTTGTACCCTCAAATTCCCAGAAAAATACTGCGGGATATAATGGGCCCAAAATGAGCTACTCGCAACTTTAAACTTTGTATAAAGGGATCTTAAGAAGCCCTTTTTAATGTAAAAATAAGCAGCCTACTTTCTGTTGTCCCCTGTATGAGATCCGACCCGTTGCTGGCAGCCGGGGGTTTAGAGGTTAATTTTTACACTACTATAATAATTAGATAAAGCCCTCAAAAGTAATAATAGCTAAAGCGACGGAATCTTCCAGCGATTTTTCGTTAATAATTAACTAGGCTGAACATCCTCGATTTGAACAGCCTAGGGAAAATCGCGTTTTAAACCCGCCCCCCTCTAAACGGCGCCAAAATCGCGCACACGGGCTGGGACAGATTTTCAGCGACGCTTCAGGTAGGCTTTGCAACATACCTAATTGATGTCTATAGGGATCTTAGGGCCCCAAGTCCATAACTCCCTGAAACTTTAAGGTGAGACCGACAAAGTTTAAAGGAAATATGCGGAGCAAGATTTTTACACAAAGGGTGGTGAGTGCCTGGAAAGTGCTGCTAAGGGTGGTGGTGGAGGCGGATACCGTGTTCTGGATTTCAAGCAGCCACCGTGTCCTGTATCTGACTATTCCAGTATGTTGCAACTTTTAAGAATTCCCATTAATTTCTCTATTCCTCTGTATAAATTAAGCACCATTATTTTCACACTTTACCAGTTCTGATGAAAGTTTATCAGCCCGAAATGTTAGGTCCATTTACCTCTCCATAGATGCTGCCTGGTCTGTTTAATACCCCCAACACATTTTGTGATTTGTTACATTTAGAATTCCTTCTGATACTATTTAGAGATAATTTGTTCACTGCTTAAAACTGGGTGGAAGCCGGGAGCATGTTTATAGTAAGTGGATCGGTGGATTTCTATGAATGATACATGGAATTATTTTTTTAAATATTGCTATTCGCATTTGATGGCAGTGGACTACATTCATGGGGCAAATTGAAGTTTATTTTGAACCTGGTAATGCCTTAATTGTACACTTTGGTTCCTATTTTGTTTAAGTGAATTTGTGAAGATGGATTTTAATGTGAATAGATCTTGTCATTTTTACATGACAAATATGTTGGTGCCATCTAGAGGATTTGCAGAGGTTTCCTTTAATTTTGGATAGGTATTGTCCCAGATTTCTATACCAGATATTCACAGTCTGAATTCATACAGGATTCCTGCCAAAATGGATCATGAGTTGTTGCTCAGTTTTCAAGGATTCCACCTTATAAACACCATAAATGTTTTAAATATTTTATAGAATGTATTTATAAACAGACTATAACAGAAATGCAATGTAAATTATATTGAGTATTCAAAATTGTCATTTGACAATTAACAAAGATCGATATCTATAATCTTCATTTTTATCTATTAAAATACTGCTTGGTCCCAAGGTGTTCAGATTTAAATGTTCAAAGATCAAAGTATGTTCAGCCAAGAAACATTATGTCTCATCTTGCTTCAAAAACTGTAGGAATATAAGAGTACTATACAAAACAATTTTAATAATAACTATTAGTTTAGTTTGTCAAAACATATTTCAAGGTCAAACGTGAATTCAAGTGCTATATTTCCATGGCTTAGTTTTGTTCCCTTACTATGTATTCATGTCCACATTATAACCACCTATTCTTGGTTCATATTTTATTTTTGCAGATAAATTCTCTTAACCTTCCTGCCATAGCATAAATATCTTTCATTGTAATTGCGATATATTTGTAATTCTGATATGGGCTCCTGCTCTTCCATTAAGCAATTGACTTGGGTAAGTTGCTGATTATTTATGAGAATGTTGCCGTGATCAGCACTAATAAATATAAAGGAAACACCATCTCCTCCTCTCTTTCCAAGTCGCACACCATTCTGGCCATGAGATATAATGCTGCCCTTTCAATGTGTTGGGTCTAATGCTGGAATATCCAACAACATTGTGGAAATATTTCAACCAGAATAACTACAACAACTTCAAGGGTCTCATCTCAACACCTTCCCCAGAGCACTTGGAGATAGTAAATTCCATATCTGCCAACGGCATCCAGATCCTGTCAATGATGAAAAAGTTACCAATATTTGATTTAATTCAAATGTTCCTATAGCTGCCGTAGAGAAAAGGGAAAGGTAGCATGAAATAGTCCTATGGCAACAAAATACAATTTTGCAATATCTCTTTGATAGTTATCTTTTGCAGGTGAAAGGTTTGCATTTGATGTAGTGTATGAATATTGAAAATGATAATCCTGAACCAAGTAGCATACGGAACCACTCGGGCAATATTTTTATATATCAAGGTTTTAAGGTCAATTTATTGTCACGTACCAATTAAGATACAGTGAAATTTGAGTTACCAAGTAGGAACAAGACACACAACCAAATAAAAGTTAACATAAACATCCACAATGTGGATTCCACATTCCTCACTGTGGTGGAAGGCTTAGAGCGCCCGTCAGTCTCCAGGAAAGGCCGCAACTCAACGATGTTAGACTGCAGTTGGGGCAGAGATACGATACGCAAAAAAATTGCATCTTCGTCGAGGTAAGAGATTGAAAAAAGTTTCCCCCAACCCCCCACCACCCCCATAAAACAAGCCAAGGAACACTAAAATAATACTTTTTACACATAATAAAAAAACAAAAACATGGACAGCCAGACTGTTGGCGAGGTAGCTACTGCCGGTGGCGCCACCCAGTGTTTTCAGACCATTATAACTATGCAAGTCCAAAATTAGCTAATCCTGGCCCTTGCTCTGTGGCACAGCGTTTGCAGCACTTAGAAATGCAATTAATTGAGGCACTGCTTATTTTCATCAGTGTAAAAGCATATTACGAGCCTTGTTTAAAAGATTACTAGGAAAAATGGTTAGAAGTCATACAAATCAATGTTGGCATTGGAAGCCAGAATCAGATGAACGAAGAGTGATTGATAATTAAAGCTGCCATCTTGTGGCTGTGCAGTTGAATTGCACTCAGAATCTATTTGCTTGTGCTGATGGATCAGCAAAACGTATGAAATGGGAGCAAAACGAGGACATCTGGCCCCGTGCACCTGCTCTGCCATTGATCAATATCTTGACTGATCTTTCTTGGAGCTTTTTTTTTCTCACATGATCCCCATATCCCTAGATTCCCTTAATGACCAGAAATCTATCAATCCCTGTATTGAATGTACCCAGCAATGGAACCTCCACAGCCAAATGAGGTCGAAGTGGATGGAGTACCTCTCCACTTCTCTTAACTTTGCACTCACCATCAGGTGTAATTGAAAAGTCTAAGTTAGTCTTCTCAGTAATTTGTATCTAATCCATATCAGTCGATCATCAGATTTAGATTGAAGATAGACACAAAAAGCTGGAGTAACTCAGCGGGACAGGCAGTATCTCTGGAGAGAAGGAATGGGTGGCGTTTCTGGTCCAGTCCCTTCTTCAGACTGGTTAAGGATAAGAGATATAGATGGTGATGTGGAGAGATAAAGAATAATGGATGAAAGATATGTAAAATGTAACAATGATGAAGGAAACAGGCCATTGTAAGCTGTTTGTAGGATGAAAATTAGAAGCTAGTGCGAATTGGGTGGGGAGGGATAAAGAGAGAGAGGGGAATGCCAGCGCTACCTGAAGTGAGAAAAATCAATATTCATACCACTGGGCTGCAAGCTGCCCAAGTAAAATACGAGATGCTGTTCCTCCAATTTGCGTTTAGTCTGACAATGGAGGAGACCGAGGACAGAAAGGTCTGTGTAGGAATGGGAAGGAGAATTAGTGTCCAGCAACCAGGAGATCAGGTTGGTTCAAGTGGGTTGAGCGAAGGTGTTCCGTGAAACGATCGCCCAGTCTGCGGTTGGTCTCAACAATGTATAAGAGACCACATCTTGAACAATGGATACAGTAGATGAGGTTGGAGGAGGTGCAAATGAACTTCTACCTAACCTGAAAGGACTGTCGGGTCCCTGGACATAGTCGAGGGAGGAGGTATAGCAACAGGTGTTGCATCTTCTGCGGTTGCAGGGGAAGGTATCTGGGGTGGTGGTTTGGGTGAGAAGGGATGAGTTAACCAGGGAGTTGCAGGGGGAACGGTTTCCACAGAGGAGGAAAGGGGTGGGGATGGAAAAATGTGGCTAGTGGAAGGATCCTGTTGGAGGTGGCGGACGTTTTGGAGGATTATGTGTTGTATGCGACGGCTGATGGGGTGGAAGGTGAGGACTAGGGGGACTGTTGCGATGAGGGGGAGCAAGGGCAGAGCTGTGGGGTATCGAGGAGACATGAGTGAGGGCCTCATCTATGATGGGAGAAGGGAATCCCCATTCCCTAAAGAATGAGGACATCTCAGATGTTCTAGTATGGAACGCATCTTGGGCGCAGATGTGGTGTAGATGGAGGAATTGGGAGTAGGGGATAAGATGGAGTTTTTGCAGGAAGCAGGGTGGAAAGAAGTGTAGTCGAGATTGTTGTGGGAGTCGGTGGGTTTGTAATAGACATCAATAGTCTATTTCCTGTGATGGAGACTGAGATCAAGAAAGCGCAGGGAGGTGTCGGAGATGGTCCAAGTAAATTTGAGTGCAGGATGAATAATGGTGGTTCAGTCATCAATGTAATGGAGATAGAGTTCAGGGATAGGGCCAGTGTATGCCTTGAAGAGGGATTGTTCAAGGTACCCTACAAAGAGGCAGGCATAGCCTGTGCCCACATTTATGCTTTGGAATTGGAGGAAGTGGGAGGATTCAAAGGGAAAGTTGTTGAGGGTGAGGACCAGCTCCGCTAGGCGGAGTAGAGTGTTAGTAGAGGGAAATTAGATGGTTCTGTAGTCGAGGAAGAAACGGAGGGCTTTAAGGCCTTCCTGGTGGGGGATGGAGGTGTAGAGTGACTGCACATCCATAGTAAAGATGAGGGAGTGGGGGCTCGGAAAGCATAAGTTATTAAAGAGACAAAGGGCATGTGAGGTATCTCGGACTTAGGTCGGTAAAGATTGGACCAGGGCGGGGGATAGGATGGAGTCGAGGTGCGTGGAAATCATTTCCGTGGGACAGGAGCAGGCTGAAACAATGGGTCTGCCAGGACAGTTGTGTTTGTGGATTTTGGGGAGAAGGTAAAAACGGGCTGTGTGGGGCTGGGAAACGATAAGGTTGGAATGCAGGAAGGGATGGATGGTGGGTGGTCAAAGAGGAGAGGGGAATGAGGACTATTGTATGGCAGGGGTGTGGCTGTAATTTCACATTTCTATAAGCCTCCAATGCTCCAGAGAAAAGATCTAATTTTCCCCATCTTGTAGTTAATACCCTCTAATCCAGGCGGTATCCTAGCAAAACTCTTCAACAGAATCAACTCTACACTTCCCTCCTGTAATACTGCAACCAAAACTGCACAAAATAAATCTGTAATATAATAATTCTTTAACATAATCCTTTAACTAATATCCTGCTGTATTTTTGTATTTACTACTCTATTTTAGCTCTTTGATAATCTATTTCCTTTTTGGCCTTAACTTGTTTCTAATTGTTTCATATTTTCTTTTCATTTGCAAATATATATAAATTTGCCTGTATATTTCTCCAAGTTTAGGTTTGGATTTCGCATCAATCTTTAAAAAAAAATGTGGATAGGTTTCTGCTTGATATTGGAGCAGGAATTTATTACACCATATCACTTGCCTGATCTTACCTTTCGGTTTCCATCTTGATTTCAAAATGGTTCATGCTGTAAAATAGAAAGAATAATATTAAAAATGCAATATTGACTTGAAACTGAGGATTTTCTATCATCATTGTCTCATTTGTGGTCCTGAACTTTAATGTTGTGGGTTGTTTCCCAGCCACCTACATTTAGATTAGCCAAACAGCTGGACAAATGCACATAGAAGCTTTGAGGCAGTGCACAATAACCCAGTTTCTACTCCCTCTGCCTGCTATGCTTAGTGGAACAAGGTCACAGCCTATCCAGTCACTCCATGTAACTCAAACCAACGAATCCCAGTAACGATCTTGTGAATCTTTTCTCATCCCTTTCCAGTTTATTGACGTTGTTCCTATAGCTAGGTGACTTGAATTGCACTGAATGTTCCAATTGCAGTTTCATCAATGTCTTGTACAGATGACATCCCAACTCTTATACACAATGCTCTGTCCAATTTATTCCAAATTGTATTCCAATGCATTCCAACTTCCTCACTCACCCTATGTCACCACTTTCATGGATCAATGTACTTGTAGCCTGAGGTTTCTCTGTTCTACTCAATAGAAGCCTACCATTTACATTATAAGTTTTGCTATAGTTTAACTTCTCAAAAATGCAATAATTTGTATTTGTCCAAGTTAAATTCTATCGACCATTTGCTGAACCAATTTCCTAGTTGAACAAGATCCAGTAGTAATCTTGCATCTTCTTCACTCCATTATGCCACCAAATTTGGTGCCATCTGCAAACTTACTGATGATGCCAACTACATTCTCATTCAAATTGTTAATTTATATGACAGACAGCAGGGAACACAGCACCGATCCCTGCAGCACACCACTGGTCATATGCTTCCAATCTGATCAACAACGCTCCACTACCACCCTCTTACCCAATCATCAAGTCAATTTTATATCCAATTGGCGAGCTTATCCTAGATCCCATGCAATTTTCTTTTATGCATCGGCCTGCAACATGGGATCTTGACAAAGGCCTTGCTAAAGTCCATTAAGTAAAGGCACATCATTAGCCACCTGCCATGCTTCAGGTACCATGCCCATGTCTAACAATGATACAAATACTTGGCCAAAGCCCATGCAATTTCTGGGATACACTTGGTCAGGCTCTGGGGATTTATCTACCTTTGTGTGCTTCAAAATGACCAACACTACCGCTTTCATTATATGTATATGTTCCAATACATCACCATTCAATTCCCTTATCACCTTAACTTCCATAAGCCTCTCCACAGTAAATACAGACGAGAAATATTCCTTTAAAACCTTGTCCTTTTCCCACGGCTCCACATTGATTTTTAAAACAATCTGTTCCCTTCCCAAGTTACCCTTTGGTTCTTTGATACACTTTTTGCATCACTTGGGGTTCTCCTTTATCTTATCTACCAGACCTATATCATGTCATCTCTTTGCCCTTCTGCTTTCCCTCTTTTTCCCTTCTGATTTCCCTCTTAAGTCTATGTTTACACCTGTTGCAGTCATCAAGGGATTAGCTTGATCCTAGCTGCATTCTCTGTGGATTGTCACCTTTTCGTGGTGGAGAAGCTTGTGTGGACCTGAGATCCTGAGAGCGATGCCGTCTGGAGCTTTGTTCCTGGTAGGGCCACCCATGGTGGTAAGGTCGAGGGGGACATGTCTGACAAAGAACAATCTAACCAAGACCTCAACGGTGGAACAGGCGGAGGATGATGGCTGACCTTAGTGGAGCGTCACAACGGCTGGGAAGGCGGATGAAGGCTGCAGCAGAAAAGGGTCTCTGGTCATCTTGGACTCCATGCCACTGGATCCTGACCCAGATCTGTCGAGGACCGTGGGGTGGCTGTTTGTGCACCAGTCTCCCCACGTTAAACAAAGTCACATGTAGGCGTCCTCCATATAGGGAATAGCACCCTAGAGACACCCATGGTCAGCCAGGGGGGCCTAAGAAGAAGAGGCTTAATTTACTGGACACCTTTTTGCTCATTAGAGCCTCATGTCCCTCATCAGCCAGTGTTCCCTAATACTGCCAATCCTGCCCTTCACTCTAACAGGAATATGATAGCCAGTGCTCTTTCCTACTTTCCCACTTGCCAGACATCCCTTTACCTGCAAACGGCCACTCCCAATCAACCTTTGAAGGTTCCTATCTAATGCCATCAAAATTAGTCCTGCCCCAAACTAAGACTTTAACTTGTGGACTAGTCTTAACATATTTAACATAACTACATGAAAACACTGATATTCTGCACTTTATGGTGATTAGCACCCAGGAGTCAATGTGGATCAGATGGTTTCTATAAATTACACAAAATATTGATCAGTGGCAGGAGAATATGGATGGAGCATTTGAGAGTGAATAGTTTGCAGGGAAATACTTGGGGCTTGATGGATTAAACAGATTGCTTCTTTGCTCTCAGAAATGCAAAATACAAAAGATGCATGAAACAAAAGCCCATCATACCAACCACGTGGAAACAACAACATCAAAGCACTTTAATGCGGTTTAGTGGAAAAGCTTCATTTTCCAAAATTCAAATAGACTCTCCTGAATGTACCATTCATCAGGAAAGGATTGCACCTTCTCACTCGGCATCTTGCTCACACTGTGATAATGCTGACTTCAGGCAGCCATCACAATGCTTTAATTTTAAAGCTGCCCATTGTGTCTATATTCTCTCAACCAAAATAAAGTGACCTGTACATCAATTTGGCTTGGATTCCTTGGGTTTCATTCCTGATATATAACTTTGTATTAAAATGAGACAAAAGCCATAAAGATGGAAGACTCCAAAGGATTACTAAAGAATCAGAATCTTGTGTTTCTACCCAGCCTCTCTCAACATTTTTCCCTCCTCTACCTGGTTCCATCTGGCCATCATTTCCCCACCCACCCCCTTAGCCCTTCACACACACATCTGGTCCCACTTATCACATACCAGCTTATGTTTTCCCCTCTCTTCCCCTTTAATATCCTGGCTATCTTTCCTCTCCTTTATCACTATTTTAGGCAGTCTGGCTCACAGCATTTACTGACAGGCATTTCTTAGACACAGCCCAGGAAAAAAAGGACAACTAAATAGCCTTGGTTGGAATATGTACACCAGAATCCTTTCAATGAAATAGAGTCACACAGCATGGAAACGGGTCCTTTGGCTCAACTTGCCCACACTGGCCAATATGTCCTATCTACACTAGTCCCACCTGCGTGCTTTTGACCCATACCCCTCTAAACCTGTCCTGTCCAAATGTTTCTTAAACATTACTATAGTAAATATAATACAATAGTCTATAATAGAAGCAATTTATTTTCAAATGCCACAAAATGATTTGGAAATCTGTCCTGTGAGTGAGAAGGCATAACATTTGTCAGAAATGTGTATTGTACGACATGGTATATCATATTAATTTGGTTCTCAGTGAGGTATTGTACAGTTTATTAGTCAATTAAACAACGCAATAATAAAGAGCATTAAGTAAGAGTTAAAGAAGCATTTGATTGTCTCAGCAATACTCTGGTAAGCAATTTAATTTGTAAAAAAAATGTTATGGGCAATATAGATGATCTGTAATTTGCGCATCAAGTCATTTTCTATTTTTCCCTAAGCACATAATCGTGGTTAATAAATGCTCGGGTCAGCAGCACTTCGACATGTTCTGCACCAAACTTGGCAAAGGGAAAATGTTTAATGTTATTACTCCAAACAATTAGTTTATGATAGCAAGAAAATGCTATTCAAGATCAATACTGCTGACCTTGTGATAAATTTGTGCTCTATTGTATTGTGTGGATAATTCTTAGAAAATGAAAGACTGAAATTATTTTGTGTACAAAGAAGATGTAAGGTATACGATTACTTCAGAGTTAAATGCAAACTGTCACCATGTCCACTGATCATCAGCTGGCCATTGTTTCACCACTCCAGCCCCCTTCATAATTCTGGACATCTACCCTCTCCACCCAGACCTGATGCTGCCATGCCAATTACTCATCCTTTTCTCTCTCTCACTTCTCTCGCCACTCTTTGTGAGGAAAAAGTATTTCCTCGTCTCCGTTCTTAATGTCCTACTCCTTATTCTCAAACTGTGGCCCCTGGTTCTGGACTCTCCCAACATCGGGAACATGTTTCCTGCCTCTAGCGTTTCCAAGCCCTTAACAATCTTAGTGCAAATGTAGGTGGCATGATCAGTTAATTTGTAAATGTCACAAAGGTTGATGTTATTGTGGATAGCAAGGAAGGTTGACTAGAGTAGGATATAGATAAACAGAATATAATCAGATTAGAGAGGTTAGAGCATTGGCAAACAGAATTTAATCCAGGCCATTGCGAGGTGATGCTTTTGGAGAAGACAAATAGGAGTTTGTTATATAACGTAAATGGTTGGGCATTAATGAAGAGAGATTTTTGGGGTTAAAATCCATTACCCAAAAAGTAACAACATGGGCTGATACGGTGATGAATAAGTCATGCTTGCCATAGGTCAGGGCATAGAATATAAAAGTTGGGATAGTGTTGTTGGAAGGAACTGCAGATGCTGGTTTACATTAAAGATAGACACGAATTGCTGGAGTAACTCAGGCAGCATCTCTGGAGAAAAGGAATAGGTGATATTTCGGGTCGTAACCCTTCGTCAGACTGGAAGAGAGCCTTCTGCAGCCTGAAGAAGGGTCTCGACCCAAAATGTCACATATTCCTTTTCATAAAGTTTAAGATGTTATGTTACAACTTTACAGAATTTAGATCACCTTTGAAATATCAAGTACAATTCTGGTCAGCTCACCATAGGAAGGATGTGCTTGTGCTGGAGAGAGTGCAAAGAAGATGAAGCAGGATGTGGCTGTAATTGGAGGAGCCAAATGGTTAATATCTTGAACATGCTGCGAGAGAAGATGGTGGAATCGGGTATAATCATTATATTTAAGAGACATTCAGACAACCATGTGAGGAGGCAGGTTCTGGTATCCTACAGATACTAATGCAGGCAATTAGGATTAGTGTAGATGGGCAAAAAGATCAGCATTGGACGTGGCGGGTCAAAGGGCTTTTTCTGTGCCGTACACCTCTATGGCTCTATCGTCGACTATGCATACATTCAAATTCAAATTGGAATGAAAATAATATTCTAATACCCTGGAACATCTGTGGTACCAGGGAACCGTGGTAAATTACAACCACACATCACTATCTCTGCAGCCAAGTAAGGTATTTTGTGTTCACAATAATCAAATGTAATAAACCACAATGGTAACTATTTCATACATGTTTAGGGAGTTTAAAACAATCACAAGGTCTTGATCATAAATATTGCTTAATAAATAAAAGTCCTTTCTTTTAGCCTCTTCTAAGCGATAACAACATTTCCAGTAAGATGATGAATGTGCATAACGTCAAGTGGCATAATTCTGTTGGAGGCTGGATGAAGTATTATCTACTTATAGGGAGAAGGAGTGAGGGGCAGGGCAAAGAACTTTCTAATAAGTTTATTGGAGACATGCAGAAATGTTCATGAGGAGGGATTCCAACAATGTTCTGTCTAGATGTGAGAGATCGGATAGAAACCAGATATATATATATATCATTTTCAGATCTACAAGGACAAGGACAAACAGACTTAAAAACAGTTTTTACCCCACTGCTATAAAGGCACTAAATGTAGCCGCCAAGGAACGCAGGGGTGATACATACTAAGGGACTGTGGTACACTGTGAAATTGACAGAAGGATGTAGGGTTGGGTGTTTATGCGTGCTATTTTCATGATATTTATTTTAGTTGTTTATCTTTTTTTTTTAATATTTTACCTTGTATGTATCGTTAGCTTTTAGAAATGTTTGAATGGTGCACTGACTGGCTGACATTTTTAAATTTCGTTGTACATGGTTCATGTTACAATGACAATAAAGAAACTATTCTACTATTCTATTCTAAAGGACGGATGGGAAAAGGGGGACGTAGTGAGCAAAGGGAAGTGGCTGCCGTGATGGGGATGTGCTGTAATCTACCAGGATTCCCTGACTACCACAGATGTTCCAAGGGATTAGAAAACTATAAATGAAGTACCACAATTTTAGAGCATCCATAATTTTTGAAAATGCCTGAATCTATTGTGAAGGTGGAAAGGAAAGAATATTTAGAAATTTGTTAGGCAATCAAACAGTCAGTGAAGCATTAAATAAAAAAATCTTGTTTGATGACTTATTTGAGGATATACCAAGTATAGTAAATTAAGGGAAATCTGTAGATGTGCTGTATTTAGATTTCCAGAAGACATTTGATGAGGTTCCTAATGAAAGGTTACTGTACAAGACGAGCACACAGGGCTGGGGTAATACATTGACATAAATAAGGGAATTATTAACTTGCAGATACAGGGAATTGAGATAAATGGGTTATTTTTCGATTGGTAAACAATAACTAGTGGGGTGTAATGAGAATCCTTGCTGGAACATTTAACAATCTATGTTAATGACCTGGCTAAAAGGACCAGTTGTACTGTAACCAGATTTACTGATGGTATCAAGATAGATTAGCAAGGAAAGTGGAGAACTCTATTGCAAAGGGTTATGACTAGATTAAGTGAGTAGACATATTTACAAATGGAACAATGAGGCTGATGAGGTCTTGCAGGACTGCTTTGACAAAACTGACTGGCAGATGTTTGAAGATGCAGCAGAAGGCAGCATCAACGAATACACAGTCTCCGTCTTAGGCTACATAAGTAAGTGCATTGATGATGTTGTTCCAAAAGCCACCATCTGCACTTACCCAAACCAGAAACCCTGGGTCAGAGGGGAAATTCGTGCCAAACTCAAAGTGCGGACCACTGCCTTCAACTCTGGGGACCCCAACGCCTACAAAGCAGCCGATATGACCTCCAGAAGTCCATCAGGAAAGCCAAGAGAGTCTACAGGGAAAAAGTGGAAACTAATTACTACAGCTCTGACTCCAGACGCATTTGGAGTGGATTACGTTGCATCACGGATTACAATGGGGGAAAAAGGAGCACTGTCCAGCCTACTGTTTCTCTCCCGGACGAGCTTAACACCTTCTATGCCCGGTTTGATGCAGACACACAGCGCCGACCATGAGTCCACAGGTGTGCTGGGGGACTACCTCACTGACCCTACAAACGGCAGACGTGAGGCGGTCCTTCAAAAAGGTCAATGACCACAAAGCTCCAGGGCCGGATGGTATTCCAGGGCGGGCTCTCAGTGCGTGCGCTGATCAACTGGCAGAGGTGTTCACCAACATCTTCAACCTCTCCCTGAGTCGGTCTGCTGTTCCCACTCCCTTCAAAGCATCCGTCATTGTGCCTGTTCCAAAGAAACCATTAATCTCCTGTTTAAATGACTACCGTCCTGTTGCACTGATATCAGTCACCATGAAGTGCTTCAAGCGGCTAGTCAAAACTCACATCTGCTCCACTATCCCTGACACCTTGGACCCTCTTCAGTTTGCGTATAGACCAAATAGGGCCACGAACGATGTCATCGCTATGGCAACTCACACTTGGACAAAGGGAATGCATACGTGAGGATGCTCTTCATTGACTACAGCTCGGCATTCAACATATCATTCCCTCAAAACTCGTCCCCAAGCTCCTTGATCTTGGACTGGAGACCTCCATCTGCGGCTAGATACTCGACTTCCTGACGGGCAGGCCCCAGGTGGTGAGAATTGGCAGCCACACCTCTTCCTCACTGATCCTCAACACAGGCGCACCACAGGGCTGTGTGCTCAGTCCTCTCCTGTACTCCCTGTTCACGCACGACTGTACTGCTAACCACAGCTCCAACATCATCTTAAAGTTTGCTGACGACACGACCATCCTGGGCCTCATCACAGACAATAATGAGATGGCCTATAGAGAGGAGGTAAAGGCACTAAACAGCTGGTGCCAGGAAAATAACCTCTCTCTCAATGTCAGCAAAACTAAAGAGATGATCGTGGACTACAGGGGAGTGGACACCTCCCCATCCACATCGGTGATGCTGAGGTTGAAAGGGTCAGCAGCTTCAAGTTCAACTTCATCACTGAGGACCTCTACTGGACACTGCATACGGACACAATAACAAAGAAAGCCCGCCAGCGGCTCTTTTTCCTGAGAAGGCTGAGAAAGTTTGGCATGAACGCCAGCATCCTCACAAACATCTACAGTTGCACCATCAAGAGTCTGCTAACGGGCTGCATCACAGTCTGGTACGGGAACTGTTCTGCCCACAGCCGCAAATTACTACAGAGAGTGGCGGAGGCGGCACAGCACATCACTGACAACTGTCTCCCGATCATTCAGGACATTTTCCACAGACGGTGCCTGTGGAAGGCACACAGCATCAATGAACCACAACCACCCAGCACGCAGACTGTTCTAGTTTTTACCGTCAGGCAGACGATACAGCAGCATCAGCGATACTGTATCACTAGACTTAAGAACAGTTTTTATCATCATGCCATCAGGCTTCTGAACTCATAAACGCGTTTATATGTTGATTATTCTAGTTATTGTCTTTTATCTACCAATGTCACTTTTATCTTATCTTTTTTACCTTAATTTTATCCTTGTAATATAATTGCTGAGGTGACCCATTGTCTTGTCAAACACATTTCATTGTACTGTTGACCCTGTGTTAACTACATATGACAAATAAAAAACTGAACTGAACTGAACGAGACAATATGTTGGCAGATTGAGAACAGAGGAAAACGGTTGAGGGCTAAGGGGTAACCTATAGAAAGGAAATGTTGAGTCCAGGATTTAATCCACCTTAATCATATTGAATAGTATAGAAAACTGGTGGGGTCATTACGTTTTCTGTGGCTCCTGTTTCTTATGTACCTCATGAGATGAATAGATGATAATTTTGAAGCTGAGATTAGGTGATAGCAGAGTTTCAGGAAATGGGTATTGCTTGAGGAAAGATATTAGGATGTGCTATTCTTCTGCCCTTTACATTTGTCAGTTCTCTTGGACATAAGGATACCATGGTGAAGCCCATATTATGCAAATCAGCAAGTCGGGGAAATGAATGCTCTTATTGAGAACTATGGCATTAAATCCAGAGGCAAGGATATGAATCAGCAGATTGATAGCAAGATGTGTATCATGAGAATCAGGTTAGAGCTAACTTTGTGAGGGGCAAAAAAAAAATTTGCAGTTTATGAGAAAATTGAAAGCAACAACAGGCTAGAATCAATTCAACCCAATATGATACCACATTTATATTTATTGTGAGGAAGGTCATGGAATTTGCAGAATTCCGGGAAGGGAACACCGATGCTCCTGAAACATATCAATATTATGAAAGAGCCTTAAGGCCTTAAAAGTGTAAAAGGTCTTAAAAATTCCTGAGCCTGAAAAGGTGTATCCTAGGATGTTGTGGAAAGTAAGGGAAATAATTGCTGGCCCCTGGCAAAGATTTATTTATCTTCCTTCGCCACCGGTGAAGTATTGGAAAGTGGCTTATAGAGTCATACTGCATGGAAACGGGCCCCACAGCCCAGCTTGCCCGGGCTGACCAACATGCCCATCCACACTAGTCCTACCTACATTTGCCACATATCCTTCTAAACCTATCCTATCCATGTACCTGTCCAAATGTTTTTTAAACATTTGGGTTTGTACCTGCCTCAACCACCTCCTCTGGCAGCTCGTTTCTCTGGCAGTTATGTTGTGCTTTTATTTAAGAAGGCTGCAGGGACAAGCCAGAGAACTAAATACTAGTGAGTCCAACATCTTTGGTGGGTAGGTTACTACAGGGGCTAGGATGATTTGAGAGGGATATGGGTCAAACGCGAGCAAGTGGGCCAAGTATCGATGGGCACAAGTACGACTGGTAATGCAAAAATGAGAAAGAAAACGGAGTACAAAATATGGTGTTACAATTACAGAGAAAGAAAAAGTCAAGGCAGCGTGAAGTTTATGAAGTCTATATGGAATCGATCAGTGGGGGGGGGAGGTCAGTTTGAGTGATGTACTAGGCTGCGTCCACATCTCTGGAATTTCTTGTGGTCTTGGAAAGAGCAGTTGCCTGACCAAGCTGAGATGCATGGGATCTCTATGGTGCATATTATTGAATTTAGTGTTGTTGGAGATGGCAAATTTCCTTTGTCTTCTGAGGAAGTAGTTGATGTGCTTTCTTGGGATTAGTGTGAATGTGGTTGGACCAGGTCAAATTGTTGGTGGTATTTTTGACACCAAAGTGGGTGGCATCGTAGACAGCGAAGATGGTTATCAAAAATTACACCAGGATCTTGATCAGTTGATCAGCAAGTCGCTGATGAATGGTTGATGGAGTTTAATGCTGATAAGTGTAAGATTATGAGGTGTGTGTGTGTCTTAGTGCAGAAGAATCTAGGAGTGCAGATACATACAGTAGTTCCTTGAAAGTAGCGTCACATGTAGATAGGGTGGTCAAGAATGCTTTCTGTACATGAGCCTCATCAATCGTGGTATTGAGTATAGATGTTGGGAAGTTATATTACCGTTGTATAAAACGCTGGCGAGTCTACATTTGGAGTGCTATGTTCAGTTTTGGTCACCCAGTTAAAGGAAGGATGTTATTAAGCTAGAAAGAGTGCAGAGAAGATTTACGAGGATGTTATCAGGACGTGGGTGTGTCATATAGGGAGGGGTTGGACAGACAAGGACTTTAATCCTTAGAGTGCAGGAGGCTGAGGGATGATCGTATAGAGGTGTATAAGTTAATGAGGGGAATGTATAGAGCAAATACATAAGTCTTTTATCCAGAGTTGGGGAAATAAAGAACCAGACGGCACAGGTTTGTGAGAGGGAAAGATTTAATAGGAACCAGAGGGGCAACTTTTTCACACGGAGTGATCGGTATATGGAACGCACTACCAGAGGAGAAAATTGGTTCGATACCAACATTTTAAAAAACATTTGGACAGTTACATGAATAGGAAAGGTTTAGAGGAATATGGGCCAAACTCAGGCAGGTGGGACTAGAGTAGATGGGGCATCTTGGTCAACATGAGGAAGTTGGGCCAAAGGGTCTGTTTCCATGCTGTATGACTCTGATTATTTATGGGACTAACTCGGGAAAATGTTTTGCCAGCATTGAAATTTTGTGTTGAGGGCTTGTGGTGTGCTATATAACTCTGCACTATGATATACAGTATGATCTCAGTGGAAAATTGCATTAATGGTTCAGGACCAGAGCAGCAAATTGAAGTGGACTTCTGCCCATGATACTCTTAATGTTAATCTGGGTGGTTCCAGCACCAAATATGATTGGTGAAGACATGGTTATGTTCCTTGGAGCAAAAAGGGTTAAGAGAAGAATGCTTGGATGTGTACAAGATTGTAGGCAGATAAGATACAATGAGGATTTGAGGAAAAACATATTGTACCCAGAGTTGTTATTATCTTAAATTCATATAATCAATCAGTAACTTCAAAAGAAAAGTGGGTAACCATGAGAGAAAATGACTACCTCCTATACTGAAAGAACAATGATTTTGTGACCAGAAAACATGAAGGAACTGCATATTTGAACCCTAGGTATCTCTGTTCTTCCAGGTCACACGGTGTCTTTCCATTCTCTCTGTATTCTCATTTCTGACTTTTCTTCCATCCGCTCCTCATCTTGCCGAGCATAAAATGACAGCTGCAACCTACCCATCCTTAATTTGTTTATTAAAAGGACACTAAGTGATGGAGTACTTCAGCAGGCCAGGCAGACTCCCTGGAGAACGTGGATAGATAATAATTTGGGTTGGGATTCTTCTTCAGACTGATTGTGTTTGGGAGCAGAAAGCAAAGCTGGAAGAGATAAGGAGCAGGACAAAGTCTGGTGAATGATAGGTGGATACAGGTGAGGGAGGGTTGATAGGCAAATGGTTCAACAAAAGCCAAGGATGAAAAGATAAAAGGTGTGAGGTAAGAATAGAGGAGATGTAAATTGTGAAGCCACAGAAAGGAATATAGGGGGAGGGGGAGAAATGGGTGGAAGTCCAGATTGGGGCAAACGGGTGGGGGAGAGAAGATTGGGGTGGGGTTTACTAGTAGTTACCCAAAGTAAAAGAATTCAATGTTCATACCATTATGGTGTCAGCAACCCAAGTGGAATGTAAGGTGTTGTTCCTGCAGTTTGCATGTGGCCTCATTCTGGCAAGGGGGGGGGGTTAGTATGGGAATGGGAAGGGGATTTAAAATGGTCAGCAACTGGGAGATTCTGCAGGCAAATTGAGCACAAGTGGTCGGTGACACGGTCGCCAAGTCCATGCTTGGTCTTGCCGATATAAAGGAGGCCACATTGGGAACACCGAATGTAAGAGATTAAGTTAGAGGAGGTGCATGTGAACCTCTGTCTCACTTGGAAGAATTGCTGGGGATGTCTGCTATTTTTAAGCCACTTGGAATATAGAGCCACCTCTGGACATTATATGTGTGTAGAATTGTAATAGTGTTTACAGAGATGTTCATTACAACACATTTAAAATAAAATGGTAACATCACATCTCGTTTGAATTTTACATTTTTGCTTTGCGCTCTTTCTAGCTAAAAACTAGAAAGTAATAATGAAAGCTGTATTCCAATAATATATTGTTCAATCCTGTAACGGTTATATTATAATCCATTAATTAACAAAAAAAAAAAAGTATGCTGCATCATCCAGTAAGAATTCAGATGGAATAGATTAGCCTAATGTGATTATATTATTGTGTTTACTGGAATGCTGGAATGCTATTGTGATTCATAAACTCTGTCTCGCTGTTATCGGGCTGGACAGTTGATTTAGGGATTGGTTTCATGATAAAAGTCAGATTGTATGACGCAATCCATGCTGTACAGGTGGTTGATGTGAACTGAAAGATAATTGTTTGCAAAATTGTGATGTTAATTCCAATTACCTGGTGATTGTCATTGACGTGCTTTTTGAATGTGGAAGCCAGAAATCACAGCTCCTAAATATGGATGCATCAAGTCTATGCTATTTTTAATTACCCGTGTACCATGAGGTTGATTACTTGAGTAGCTTATCCCAAGTCTTGGTGGAACGAGCTGAGCTGCTTTTAATTTGAAAAGAGATTTGCATTCTGTTTCAGAAGAAATGCGTTCCCTAGAGCAATTACATCGCAGTGCTGATTTGCTGCAGTGGAGACTGCAGCGTTTACATATTGCCCTCCCCTTTCCCCGCTCTGCTTACTACACCAGTCTCCTACCAGTATATTACTTCACCCCCTAAATGCATTGGAATGCCTAACTGAAATATCTGGTGGCTGTAAAATCAGTGAGATTTTTGATGTCCCAAGATGCAGACCAGTGTGGATTCACCGAAGATGGAATGCTTGTGGAGTTGCTGGAAGAAGCAGGGTATTCGATTTTTTTTCATGTTTTGAAAGCAGTGAATCAGGAACGGTTATGACTGTACTAAAATGTGCTTTGTTCACCTGTAGCCCTTTTTACTTGCTTTTTATTGCAGCAATTAAGTAACTTGTTGTGTAGCATACTGCTGTGGTTAGGTGTGGCGCAGACTAAAAATGCTGATAGAAAGCAGAAACAATTTTCATTGCTTTGTGTATGACTGCACAATCATTTCAGTGACTGGTTATTTATTCATCTGTGCTTCTAAATTGTGTGTTGATATTCTAGCTAAATAAATAACAGGGTAATGCTAGAATGAATGGGGATTATATATGTTATTGTCATTCTCTTTCTGAGCAGCAGTTAACAGTAGAGCTGTCGAGCATCATTTTTCAAAGGGACACACCCATGGTGAAAGCAGTATTTTTCTCAAGGCTGACTATCTGTTATGTAGGCAGAAGATTAGTTTCATCTTTAGTTATATTGTTTAAAATTAAGAATTTTATATTTTGTTTGTGTTGCCTCACAGGCATCTGACAAGATATAAGCAATGATGATTGTGCTTGAAACAAAATGAAGATGAACATATTCTAGTTATGAAATATACTGTAGTGTGACTCTTACTAAAATAATTTATACAGAGATGAGTTGAAGCATCTATTTGTATATCTAGTTCAAAAGGATCTAAAATCAGCATTGGGTGTGGCATCTGCCTCCGATTCAGTGCACAGAGGGCCTTGCAGCCATTTTTTTCTCAGCATCATTCTGAATTCAGTCTAGACATGTTTGCAGCTGAGGTGAACAGTAATGAATATATCTAATTATCCTCCAAAAAGGAGTTATTTGTACTCTCAGCATAATTCTCAGCACACTGTTCTTGAACCATATCTTATTGGGACAAATTTTATTGACAGATTTCTTTTTATGAACCAAAGCCTTCCAGCATTTTCCATACTTAACGACCTGACATGTCACATTTTTCATAACAGGATAAATCTGCAGAAGCCCCCTCCCGTCTTCTTCCAGTCCAGAAGTTGAAAATATAGTTGAAATTCTGTTTTGTTGCAACATCACAGTGTATTATTCATATAAATCACTCTGTTGCAAAGCAGAGTGTTTCAGCAACCACATTCATAAAATGATTATGTCCTCCTTTCATCAATTTATAGAAGGAGTTGTCAGCCACTTGATTATGAATACTGTTATTGTTCGCATGCAAACAGTACAGTTTTTCTTTTAAAATTTGTGATTCTTCCTTCTCTATGTGGAACAACTTGGCCTCATTTTGTTCTCGGTAAAATCCTATTGATGAACAATCCTGGAAATGTAGGTTATGTATAAAAATAAAATGCAAACTTAAAAAATAAAAAAAATACCTTGCATCATAAACACAGATTTTCCTACTTGTTGAACATGTTTGCAGATTCGATGGAATTCTTTTTTGTCATTATAAAGATATTAAATTCTACAAATAATCTGCACCGCAAGGTGTACCATGGAAAGAATCTGTTGAATCAGGGCGCAATGCTTTAACAGAATGATGACATCATAAACGTTTATGTTAAAAAAAAAGTAAGCCATTTCCCACAAATCATGTTCTTTTGCTGCTGACTGCTTGAGATTTGGTGCTACGCCTATTTAAAACGTAAAAAAAAACGAGAATGGCCTATAAGAAGATGCTTAAAATTCAACTCTTTTTTTTGATGGGTGATACCTTAGGATTCTTTGCAATAAATCTATTTCATAATCTTCACACAGTAAGTGACATGTGTAAGGGATTGCATAATAATGCTTTACATTTTGGGTCCAAGATAAAGCTTTAAATAGCATGAAAATGCAGAGGAAACTTGCAAGAGGAGTACTTTGAGGGTATTATGGTAATAAGGCTGTAGATGTAATTTGATAAGGCTGGCTCTTCTCATTAAGCAGGCGAAGGCTGTATTCATCGTTTCGCAAAACAGCAGGAAGTAGAAAGTCTGACTCTTTGTTTAGAATTCTGTTCAGATGTATGAATTCACAATGGCTTCACTGGGTTTGTATATGTTTGATTCGCTTATTATTTTGGAAAAAAAGAATGAAATATCAAATTATATCTTGTGCAGTTTCTATATTTAGCAATGCTGAAGTGCAGTGGAGGATGTGCATATATTTAGTAAAGTGCAATGCTGTTAACGGTTGCTGTCTTGGGTGCTGGAATCATCTTGGAACTTGTTCAAGAAAACAGATTCATAACATGCATAAAGCAGATGCTGCAGTTGTTTCTCATGGGGCCAGAAATGTTTTTTTTAGGTTCTTTGCAATTTGAACTAATTTAAATTGAAAGAAAATAATACTGACTTAGAGATTCATGTCTTGACCTTGAAACGCAAAGAAACGCAATACTCTTGGTGTAATTTGATGCAAAGAAGATAGCTGAGCCATGGTTTAACGCAGGAGAAGCCGATTGGATCTTTAAATGTGACTGGTTAGCATTCCTAATTTTAGACATAGATCAGTAGGAATGGCCAGATTTTTTTTTTCAGCACTCTGCTTGATCCACTGATCTCTAAAGAATCATGCTTCAGATTTCAGACAGAAGTACCAGAATAGAATATTTTGCTACAATTGTAGGTATTGTGGAGGCCACATTTGGAGGAAGGTGTGCCATTTTGGTTTCCTTCCGGCAAAGTGGGTGCTTAGTCATTAAGAATATTCTGGATTGAGATCAATAGATTTTTTTTTTTAAACCCAGGTGACTCGTGAAATAAGGATTAAGCAGGAAAGTAGAGTTGAGGGCAAAAATGTACTATAATTTTGCTGAATGGTATAGAAGGCTTAGAGTCATGTGGCCTTCACCTGCTCCTTACACTCTCATGCCTTCAGTAACCCATTTTGGTTGCGCCCTAGAATTAGCTCAATTTAAAAAAAATTGCCCACATCTTTTAAATATTATTTTCATCTTCGTAACGTTTTAAGGACTTCAAATTCTTTCATTTACCAATTTTATGGAGTGGTTATTGGCTGCTGGATTATGAGTTTTGAAGATAAATGCTAGTGGTCACATACAGCATGATTAACTTGCAATTTTTTTTTGACACATTTGTCCATCCTCATGATACATTGCCTCAGTGGTTCCCACTGACCACAAATAAAGCTATGGGACTTTCTCTGTGGACGTGTAGGTTATAGCAAACATTCTACAGTTTCATGGCAATGTGCCGTCGATGCTGTCACTCTACCTTCCTCACAATTTTATTTTATTTTCTGCTTAACTTGTCAGCGTGGCATTTATTCATTGGAATTGTTGAGGTCGAACCTTTAATAGACGATGAGTAATAACTCTAACATTCTGCATATTTTGTGATTAAAGTTAAAGACAATAGCAATATTTTGGGGAAGAGCTAGTAGCTGAAAGAATGTTCCCTGGAACTCTTCCCAACAACATCTCCATAGGATGAACAGCAGCAATTCAAGAAAGCAACCATTCTCAAATTCAGCTCCTCGGTGATAATTGCCAGCCTTGCTGACAAAAGCAACTTTCTAAGCTTTTAATTAAATACACGGGAATGCAGGCTGCAGTATGCAGATGACATAAAAAATGGTGTTTGTGGACTATGAAGGAGTTTGTCTTGGGTTGAAGCAGGATACAGATCAATGGGGGGGGAAAGGACAAGGGAATAGCAGATGGAATTTAACCTGGCCATGTGCAAACTGATGCATTTTGGGAAGTTAAGCCAGGGTAGAACGTACACAGTGAATGGCCAGGCCTTGGGGAGTGTTGATGAACAGAGAGATTTGGAAGTCCAGGTACATAGTTCCATGAAAGTGGAACACAGGGTTGACAAGTTGATGCCATTTATCAGCTATTGCGTTGGAACAGGATACTACAGCTGTACAAAATTTTAGTTTGCACACACTAATTATTGCCATTCTGGTCACTACACTCCAGGAAGCATGTGATTAAATCAGAGATTTAAGGATGTGATTAAATCAGAGATCATCAGCATTTAAGAAGTAACTTGAAAGGGACCTAAATGAGTCTGGCAAAGAGGGATATGGAATTAGGCAGGTGGGATTAATACAGATGGACATGATGGTCAGCATAGACTGAAGGTCCTGATTCTATGCTGTATAACTCTATGACTCTATATATGCCTAGAAATCAGATTGTGCAGCACTATTTATTAGACCCGCATGTGATTAAAAATTAACTTGTCACAGAGTGAGATGCTACTTTATCCATTGCCAGATTGTTCTGAGCCACTCTGGAAATTTGACTGAGCATTTTCCAGAGGATATCATGTGCGGGTTTGTTGTGATTTTTGCATCATATGCTCATCAAATTATGCTATTCCCTTGTGAAATTAGGATGCCCCACTGGGGGAAACATGGGAGAATTGTTTTGTTTTTTCTCTCTATGGTGCTACAATGGAATAGGACCCCACCAAGGCATATTTAATAGTCATACAGCACGGAAACAGGCCCTACAGTCCAACCCATGCTGGCCAAGATGCCATATTTAAGCTAGTCTCATTTACCTGCGTTTGGCCCATATCCCTCGAGACATTTCCTATCCATATGATATTTTTTACTTTGTGTAAACACCTTTTCAAATCCCTGTATGGTGAAGAGTCCTACCCTACATCAGGCCCAGATCCTAATCCTCCAATTATGGGCACAGCTTAGCTAGGGCCATCTTGCATGCCTATTTGGTGCATTAAAATTATCTGGCATGCCTATTTGGTGCATTAGAATTACCTGGCATGAATATTTGGTGCATTCGAATTACCTGGCACGCCTGTTTGGTGCATTAGAACTTCTAGACTGTGAAGCCTTTATGATGATAGTCAGATCATAGACACTGCTTTTGTTGTCAGTGCTAGAGTTATCGTTTTAAATTGTGAAACGTCAGATTATAATTACCGATTGGAAAGTGAACAAGGAGGAGATGATGTATCAGCTGGTGGACACAAAATGCTGGAGTAACTCAGCGGGACAGGCAGCATCTCCGGAAAGAAGGAATGGGTGAGACGGGTCGAGACTGATATCAGGGGAGTTGGGGGTTAAGCGCCTGCAATATCAATGGCCCAGAATTTGGCCAGAGGAGCACTTCTGCTACACTTGGTCGCAACAAGGTATGTGTTTTTCCAAAAAAAGTTACTTTCATATTTCTTAGTGTCATGTGGTTGGAGTTTGTGATTGTGGGGTTATTTGCATTTATTAATTAGTTATTCACTGGAGTCTCACTAGATTCTAGCACCAGCATTTAACTGGGGTATTGGAAAGATATGGATAGCTCTATCTTAACTATTCCCTGCTCTTTTCCCATCATTTGGAAACTGATTATTCCTCTTAAACATTTTAACGAAATCAAATCAGCCTGTTGTTTTACATGTCATTTGATTTTCCTTCCTGTTAAGATTGATAGAAAATTAGCTTGGAACATAGAACAGTAGAGCACAGAAATGGGCCCTTCAGCCCACAATGTCTGTGCCGAACATAATGCATAACTGAACCGATCTTACCTGCCTGCACATGATCCATATTCCTCTATTCCCTGCACTTTTGTATGCTTGTCTAAAAGCTTCTGAAACATCACTCTCGTATGTACCTTTGCCACCAACCCGGGGAATGCGTCCCAGGCCCTGACCACCCTCGTGTGTGAAATAAAAACTGCCCAGCACATATCCATTGAACTTTCCCCCTCTCATCTTATAGTTATGCCCGCTAGTATTGGACATTTCCACCCTGGGGGAAATAGGTTCTGATTGTCTCCTCTATCTACTCCTCTCATAATTGTATACACTTCTATCAAGTCACCCCACAACCACCATTCTAGAGAAAATGGTCCAAGACCATCCAATCTCCTCCCCCGTTGCTGAAATCCTCTAATCCAGTCTGCATTCTGGTAAACCACCTCTGCACCCTCTCCAAAGCTTCCAAGCCTTTCCTGTAATGAAGCGACCAGACCATGCACAATATTCCATTAGCTATATCATGTTTAGATTATGAAAGGGGCACCTAATCAGATCCTTCCAGTTTCCCATTACAAAGGTTACATTGAAATTATGCCTTCACCAATGCTATTTTGTAAGTGATTTCCAGAAAGTGGATTTAAAGTAGAAGTGAAGTTCTTGGTTTGTTTATTGTATAGAATTAACAATTGTAAAAGTTTAAGCTGTGAAGAAACATTGTCAACTGGCATACAACATCAGCCCAATGATCCTCCCTGCTGAATAGCAACAGTAATGTGGAAATGGAATACACCTTGGGCCATTCAATGAGAACATGGCTGATTCCATGCATCAAATCCACTCCTTCCCAATCCCCACATTCCTCGATTTCCATACATTCCAGATGTATGGTATCGAGAGGGTGGGGAATTCCAAATATTTATAAACTTTAGAATTTTTTCCTAATCTGTATCCTCTATTAAAGATACCTTGCATTGAGAATATGGCGCCTGATCTACTTTTACCATCCACTTGTTGGAGGCTGGTTTACAGATGACATAGTGGACTGCATGTTATAGTTCGCTCTCACATTCTGTATTGCAAGGAATCTCCCTGTAGTATCCTGACCATCTTTCTTTGTGTTCTCCATTTTGGGTCACTTCCAGACAGCGACAGAAGAAAATGACATGTCAGTGTACAGAAGAGAAGAGAGCAGCTTGCAGTAGAACTGCAGTGTAAAGTTGCAGCATAATATATTTTGGCCCTTTTTTTCTCTGCATCTCCCCATGGAAAATGAGTGCATTGGCACAAAGTAGTTGCATCGGTGCAATTCTCTTCTCGTTGTCTGACATCCTTGTGTCTCCTTTTCATCTGCTAATCAAACCTCCTCACATGTATCCACCTGCCACTTTGTCCTCCTATGTCCTGCCCCCCCCCCACCTCTTTTCCATCTTTCTACGCCCCCTTCCCCTTCCCACGGAAGAAGAGTTCCAACCCGAAACGTCATATATCCAAATGTTCCAGCGATGCTGTCTGACCTGCTGAGTTACTCCACACTGTTTAATATTCAAGATTCCAGCATCTGCTTCTAACACTAGTTCCTTGTGCCTCAGTGGAATTGTTTAACACTTGGAATGATGTTTGCCCTGCCTGTTCTGTCCAGAACCAGGTTATACATTTAAGGGGGCCAGCTATTCTAGACTGGAGTGAAAAATGATTTCTGCACCCAGAAGCATTTGATCTATTGAATTCCTTGCATAAGAATGCGATGGGAGCACCTTCGATGTGTATATTCAAGTTAGAGATTAATAGATCTTTCGATATCAAGAAATCCAGAGACTTGGGGTTGGTCAGGAAAGTGCCTACAGGCTGAAATATTAGCAAAGAATAATGAGTGAGTGAATAATGAGTGAATGGGTTTATTGGCCAAGTATTCACATGCAAGGAATTTGTCTCGGTGCTATCAGTAAAACACAGCTTATACTTTTTATCATTTGGTATTTAAGGAGAGAAAAAAAATGTCCACCAATTGTGGACTTTGACAACTAGCTAAGCAAAACTTAGCTTGCTTATCTGGAAAAGCTCAATGACTGTTCCTGACATTCAGAAATTATATAAAAGCTAACTATATAGTTTGGTTTAAAAAAGGAAAATGGTGCAATTTCTACTTTATCATTTGAGAGGACTGGACACACCAGTATCAGGCTTAGCTTATTTGACAAGGAAATGCCTACCTGTGCTTCAGGAATGTCCCTTTTAAGGTGCAGGCAACCAAAGGTGTAGCTGGAAAGCGGATCAGTGCTGCAGAAATAAATGAAAATTGTCTGTTGCCGAGAGCCCAAGGAGCCTGAAATGGATCAGGGTCACCACTAGCTTCAGGGACTTGCTTCTGCTGTAAATCATCAAGTAGACAGTAATCCTGCCTGCTGAAAAGCAGGCTGCTATCAATTTTAAATCATAATAATCGAAGCAGGAACCCCTCGGGCCATTCAATTAAGTCAGAGCTCTTACTGCATGCCAAATGAGAGCAGATCTGTGTGTCCCTCGATTCCTCTAGAATCCAGATATCCCTTAATCTCCATGTTAAATTAATTCAATGGCTAAACTCTGATGCCCCAATTCCAAATTTTAAATATTCCTGTGGATGTTGACCACCTCCTATTCCTAGTTTGCGTGTAATTTCAACACAGTCTGAATCCCAATGCATCTTTCCAATGGAACACATAATCACAATCCCACATAAACTCAATCCCAACTCGGATAGCAGAATTCAGCTGCACTGTGCCCATTGATGGGTACTTTAGATGCAGGCACACTTTTGACATTGTTCCACTGGGTAAAATATTGGGAAGGGCATTAATACATGCAGTGCCACAGCCACTGGGAAGAATGAGCAGATTGAGACAATGTACATTGTGGACGATGCCAGTCCTGCTCCAGACTATGCCATGTATGCCCTTTCCACAGTTGACCATGCAGGCAGAGCAGGGAAAACTCACTACTCACCCCATTGCTGCCCCACCATTAAACCCTTAAACACCATTTCTTTAACGGTATGATGGATTACTTGCTGGTTAGTTGCTGATTGATTTCTATGGAATTTTGCTTTAATTCAGCAAGTTGTTCAGCCATTTCAAATTGTTGTCTCTAAATGGGGCAGAAACAGCCCAAAATATTTTCTTGGCTCTGAGACTTTTGCAAATAATCAGATATGGTTTAGTGTTTATTCCTCTTGGACAACAGCATCACATGGAGAATGAGCTAATGGCTCAGAGCATGGGACATACAGAGCTGCCAAGTAGTACGGATTTTCAGTATTTTGTACGGAAATGCATTAAGAAGACAGATGTATGGATTTGCTTTGTAAAATATGGATTTTTTTAAAATCAGCCCAACTTCCTGTGTCATCTATGGGTCACAGACTGTTCGGTGAGGGAGAGAGGGAGTGGGAGGGAGGGAATAAGAGGGAGGGAGAAAAAAAGGGGAGGGAGCGAGAGAGGGAGGGAATGAGAGGAAGGGGACGAGAGAGCGAGGGAGGGAGAGGGAGGCTTCCAGAATGGCTTCCACATCATTATCTGGTGCTAGAAGCAGGAAGCAGTTGTTCAAACAGTAGTATACAAAGAGATGGCAATGAATGCACTGTTAAGTAGGGTGCGTAAAAGACATGCCAATTGGTAGCAAAGTTATGCATTCTTGTACTCTTACATGGGGTATGATAGCACGTTTAAAAAAAAACATTTTTTTCAGCAAAATGGCACCGCGTAAAAAGACTGATTTCCTCAGGAAAATACTGTTTTCAGGTACTAGAATACTGAAATGCTCTGACAAAACTTAGCAGCTCTGGACATATTGCTGGAACAGAGGGAATGTGAGAAGAGATCTTGGCATGCAGTCTTATATGCCCACACTTGGGTAGGAACATATCTCTTAACGGAACTTCAGCAAGGAATAATGTGTGACGTGTAATTCAATGAAGAATCTGCATTGAAATATGCCACTTTCTTCAGTGCAATGTGAAGATGGCTTTACCACCGACTGCCGAGGTGGATCCATGGTTTGAGCTGCTTCCAATCTGATGGATTCAGCTACATAATTTCCAAATTTGTGGTACATTTTCAGATATAGGAGGTCCCAAATATTCTAGATTGCAAGAGGGTAGAGTGCATTTCTTTTCCCTGTTGCCACAGCATTAGAAGTTGCATTGAGCAAATGCCTTTGCAAGCTACGCAGATATCCCTGTAGCCTTTCAGGTCACCATTGCAGGGGCTACTCTTCAGTTCAAAGTAATGCCACAGCCACAAGTGATTTCTCCTCCTCCGTATCCAACTGGTGTGTCCACACACAGTCCACAGAGCAGTTCAGTACCTAACATACTAGCAGTAGTCATAATGCCCTCGTCCTGCAGCAGTCCATAGCACCATCCACGTGCGTATGATCACAACAACAAACTGTGACTGCTGAGTGATGTGGGCTTTCTGCTGATGACATGGCTCAGCTCTGATCCAGAGCCCATGCACTCATAGTCAGTGTTCAATCATAATCATAATCGTAATTTATTAGCCAAGTTTGTTTTGCCGCATACGAGGAATTTGATTTGCCATACAGTCATACCAAAAAAGCAACAAGACACACCACTACAAAAAATGTCAACAATTTCAGATAACTCATATTCTCTAACTCATCGACCAATCATCCCCTCCCAACTTGAATCCAACTATCACTGCCAGTTATTGCCCTTTACCTTTCCATCACTTCTCTCTAGTAGCTTTCCTCCATCTACTCCACCAGTATGAAGAAGGGTTCTGATCCAAAATGTCATCTGCCTGTTATTGAGCACAGATGTTTCCTGAACTATTGAATTCTTCTGGCAGTTTGTATACTTTCTCAAGATTCCAGCACCTGCAGTCTCTGGTGCATCCAGTTCACATTCTCTATTTCTGTCAGGATTGACCAGTTCTGCTGTAAATTATCAATCTGCAATAATAACTTCATATTTTCATTTTCCATTGATACTGCCTGGTGTGGGTGTGTCCTACTGCATGACAGTTTCTACGTGTTCCTTTGGTTGTTCTTCCTTATTCTAATTAATTTATTAAAAACTGCTCTAATTCATTTATTAAAATTTATTAAAAAGATGGTGTTTTCAACAACTTATCATCACAGAAAATTTGGCCTCATCCTGTAAGAAACACTTCCCCTGTCTCGTAAATCCTTTATATATCCTATCATCAATTTATAGACACTATAACAAAGGGCATAGATTTAGGGTAAGGAGTGGTGGGCTAAAGGGTATGTTTCACTGCTATAGGGAGGTTTCACGGCAGTCGGGCACGACCCATGACCTGTACTGTTGCTACGCTACTCCAAATGGATTACATGCGATGAACTGCAGGTAGGCACTTACCATTGTTTCCAGCGTAGCGGGCCCGTTAAACCCCACTGAAATTGTCAATTTTTGCGCTGTAAATAATTATGGAAATCGGGATAAGCGTGTGAGACATTTAGCATACTTCAGAATTCCAAAAGTGAGGAGAAATGACGGTAGATAGAAACGAGAGCTGAAGGGACAACAGCCAGAGTGCTTGGCGAACATTGGCCGTTTGCTCACTGCATTTCATCAACAGCAAGGCATTATTTGTGTTATTTCTTGATTCCTTTGGCATCTTAAAAAGTTTCAGAAGTGATAAATCTGGCTGTAATTTTTTTAAATCGCCCATGGTTCTCGTGGGTTTTTACATACAAAATGAAAACGCATCTGAAGAAAAATTTACAGCCAGATTTATCACTTCTGAGAATTTTTAGATACCAAAGGAATCAAGAAAAAACACAAATAATGCCTTATTTGATGAAATGCAGTGAGCAAACGCGATAATTCCCAATATTTTCTATGTTTACCAAGCATTTTAGCTGCTGTAGTCCCTTCAGTTCTCGCTTCTCTATACCTTAATTTCGCTTCACGTTTGGAATTCTAAAGTTGGGTACATGTCTCTCACACTTACCCTGCAACTTCCACAACATTTTTTTTTACCAGTAAAAAGTATTCAACATTTGGTGGACAAACTGGTTTTTAACAGGTAGGGAAAATATGCGTTTCTAGCATTATCATAACATCATACCGGAAGTGCGTACGGATGTCACCATTCCAGTTGGCCCACCACAGCAACACCATTTAGCGGCACTCCATGCCCTATGACCCAGTGACCTTGGTGTGGACGTAACCAACCCTTAAAGACCCTATTTGCCTTCAGGAAGAATGATTTTGACTACAAACTGTGAAGAGGGTGGCTTTCATTATATTTGTGAACACTGCGCTGCTGAATAGCAGAGCAACTTCCTGAGTTAGGACCATCACTCAGGCCCTGTCCTTTTATCAAGTCTACTTACTGTGTATGCGTCAATCATGGGCTGATTTGATCTTTCTCCTTACCTCTTACACAGTTCCTCATTCTCTTGGACCTCCCTCTCCTCATAACCTTTGGCACCTTTACACTGTGAAATCGACAGAAGGATGGAGGGTTGGGTGTTTATGCGTATTTTCGTGATATTTATTTAGTCAAAATGTTTGAACCTGTTGACATTTTTAAATTTCGTTGTACATCATTTAATAACATATACCGGAAGTGACGGAATTTGACCTTACGTGCAACCCCCCCTATATGCCCCTGATTTCTACAAATGGTGACTCTTATTCAATCATGGCTGATTTATCTTTCCCTCTCAACCTCATTCTCTTGCCTTCTCCTCATAACCTTTGGCACCATTCTAATCAAGAACCTGTTAATCATTTAATTTTGGTGACTCTCCTCTGTGTCTATCTTTCCTAATGTTGTGGCTCACTATATCTTGGTGAACTCTGCAAATCTTGCAATGCCACCAGCTTGCTTGTAACTGCTGTGCTCTGACAAGAGGAAATGAAATGTTCTCAACATTCTTGACATTGGGAACACCTGTGACCGCCTTTATCTGATGGTGCGTCATTAGTGGGAATATGTTGCTGATATGTCTCCACATTAGTGGAAGAGAGTTCACATGGTCTCAGGAAGCCCAGGTGTGACGCATGCAAACCCCCCTACGAGATGGAAACTGACCTGTGATAGCAACAATCACAACTTAATAATAGTAAACTTGGACAATAGAAGTCTCAATTTTCATTGCAGCATCAAAACATACTGTGGCATCTTTTTGTAGTGTAAATCGACTGAATTTGGCCAGTTGCTGCACGATTACAGGTGTTCAAATGGAACTGGCTGTCTCCTCCATGCTGGGAATGAGTGGGCTCTAACATTTGCACAAAGTTCTGCAATGTTACAGCTGGACTCCTGTGTGTTGCTTGACAATAAATACATGCAGGCTTTCCAACAGCTCTGCTAATGCACAATCCAGTCTATCACCCTTTTTATCCAGGCTTTACCATCAAAGTCATCTGTGCACTTTTCTGCAGCAAAACTAGCATGCAAGCTCCATTTTGGTGATGTGACAACTCTACAGATCCTGCCTTTAACACAGTGATTACTGTGGTGATTACTGTGAGCACGAAATCCAGTAAGAGTGTGTTAGTAGCTCCATTTTCTTGCTCTTATATCATTGACTATTCAGGTTGGGATTGTCAGTATATCTATTTAAAGAAAGATATGATTTTATTGAATGACAAGATAATGAAATTGAAGCATCTAAATACCAGCTGCTGTTTGTAAGTCTGAAGAAGTTGTAGTGAAGAGGAATGTAATTAGGGGAGGGGGTGTGGGAGGTTAGATATTAACCATCTTCCGTAGTATCTGTCAACTGTCAATGTAATTGACTTTGTTACTGCTCCTCCAAAAATGTTATGCACATTTCTCTGAGTTAAGGTGACAAAGTATAAGAGCAGGGAGGTTCTACTGCAGTTGTACAGGGTCTTGGTAAGACCACACCTGGAGTATTGCATACAGTTTTGGTCTCCTAATCTGAGGAAAGACATTCTTGCCATAGAGGGAGTACAGAGAAGGTTCACCAGACTGAATCCTGGGATGGCAGGACTTTCATATGAAGAAAGACTGGATAGACTCGGCTTGTACACGCTGGAATTCAGAAGATTGAGGGGGGATCTTATAGAAACTTACAAAATTCTTAAATGGGTTGGACAGGCTAGATGCAGGAAGATTATTCCCGATGTTGGGGAAGTCCAGAACTAGCGATAAGGATAAGATCACAGCTTAGTTTTAAGGATAAGAGGTAAATAGCTGGGGTCCTAGTACTGAGCCTTGGGGTACCCCACTTTTGGACCCCGTTTACTCCTACTCTTTTGCTTCCTGTTTGCCAGCCAGTTCTCTATCCACATCAATACTGAGAAAATCTTGTTTTTTGGGGAAGTCACAGAGTGGTGAATCTGTGGAATTCTCTGCCACAGAATTCTCTGCCACAGAAGTAGTTAAGGCCAGTTCATTGGCTTTATTTAAGAGGGAGTTATATGTGGCCCTTGTGGCTAAAGGGATCAGGGGGTATGGAGAGAAGGCAGGGATGGGATACTGAGTTGGATGATCAGCCATGATCATATCGAATGGCGGTGCAGGCTTGAAGGGCCGAATGGCCTACTCCTGCACCTATTTTCTATGTTTCTAAAGCAATCGGTGCGATGGGTCTGTTTGGGTGCAGTTGATTGTTATTTGCACCTTTTAAATGAGATAATGTTATTAATACGTGTTTTACATTATGTAAGGGTGCAATACTTTTCATTGGTGAACGATTGGCAGTTTCCAATTTTAATTGAGGTGTGTTGTATTGAGCAGGGTCAAACTAGAAGTAAGGTTGGGAAAAGATATACCATTTCACAGATATGCTACATTCACAGATCTTGACTGCGTAAAAGAATGTTCACCGATGTGCACCATATTTTGACACTTTTGCTCTAACATCTTGTCTTTTTGCAGTCATTAGCATTTTGCTGTCATGCAGAATTCATGTGTAATTTATGTGTAATTTGTGTTTGTGTATTTTGTCTGAGTCTGCTTGTGATGTTGTTGCAAGCAAGATTTTCATTGTACCTGTACTTCACCATGCATGTAACATATGACAATAATCCTGATTAGACTTTCAACATTGTGTCCAGGTAGTTGGTCTGGTTGGTTGGTGTGGGTGCTGTGAGATGGCTGCCCTGCCAGCAGCGTGTTAGTCAATGCTACTTTTTTGTGAGGTTTTTAAATGTCCAAATGTTTGTTTTAATGTCTCTCGGTGTGTCTTGTGTGGGGGGTGATGCGGGAGGGTAAGGGGGGGAACCATTTTCGGTCGTCTCCTCCACAGAGAAGTAACCTTTTCCATGTCGCCTCCCTCGCGGCCTAACATCAAGGATTGGTGCGGCCATTCCTGGAGATGGGCCCGGAGCTTCGGCAGTGGGCGCAGCGTGAACTTTTCATCGCGGAGTGGGCGAGCCCTCGCTGGGGGTCGCCAGAAGGGAGTGCTCTGAAGCCCTGAAGCCGCGACAGCCTGAAGCCGCGGTCTGCGGAGATTCCAGCTGGCGCTACGTCTGGAGCGGGATCCCTCGCCGGGGATCCCTGGAGAAGATCTCCGACCGCCGGCCCGCGGCCTACAGCAACTTGAAGCCGCAGTCTGCGGTGCATCTAGCCGCGGGCGCGGCGTTGACTTACTTACTTATCATCTGGAGCGGGATCCCTTGCCGGGAATCCCTCGAGAAAGAGCTCCGGCCGCTGGCCTGCGGCCTACGTCATCTTCAAGTCGCGGTCACCGGTAGGGAAACACCGATTCGGGATTTACCTTGCCTCTACATCTGGCCACCCGGAGCGGCAACTGCGGAGGTTTATGGTCCCGACCACGAGGAAAAATGGAGGAGGACTGACTAAACTTTGTGCCTTCCCCCACAGTGATGAATGCTGTGGTGGATGTTTTGTGTTAAATTTTTTATTGTGCATTGTGTGTTCTTTTTATTGTACCGCTGCTGGCAAGTTCATTTCACTGCACTAAATGGTGTATGTGACGAATAAATCTGACAATTGACTATTGAGAACGGTTATGCATCACATCTTTAGCATGTATTTCGGTTTAGCAAGTGTTTTATCTTTAAGTAACTTCCCATTTAAAGTGCAAATGTTAACTCTCTAAAGGAACAAATCTCCAACTCCTCCTTGTGTGGGTAAGCTGGTAACTAAAATAAATGGTCATTTAAATAGACTCTGTTGTAGTGTACATTTGATTGAATATAAAGCCGGTTTCTAAATGATACTAGAACGTCAAATAATGTCTCATAGTGAGCAAAATATTATAGATATTTGCATTTCTCTTTCAAAGGTATTAAACTGTACACTGCCACCGATCTTGTAAACAAGTTCGGCAGCCATTTTGTAAAGGGAATTCATAGCTATGTTCCAGTGTTCCTGTTGAATGTTTTGCTAACATGGGAGGTTATTGATATTTATGGTGATACAGGCATTTGTTAAGCCATTAAATTCATGAAGATTTCTGGTTCATTTGTAGCAGACGGCCTTCATTTCAACGATTCTAGTTTAATCATTTTTCCTGCACAGAATTATCTGAGTACTTTGTATTGCATCTGCTGCACTAAGATAAGACAATTATAAAGAATGTTTGCCAAAATAAAAATTCCCCTTTGTACAATATTCTTAATTGACTGTCCTGCAGTTTAGTAGATTCCACAAACAAAAGATGTCCATGCATACTTACCGTGGGTAATTAGATAGAATGCAATAATTTAGTTTTATTAGATGAGCTGACAGCTTCAAGACGTGCAGTATCATTGGAAGGTAATGTTTCTGTGTATATTCCTGATTTTAGCTATGTTTCAATAAAATACCAGGTTTTGCCTTTCATGTAGAAGTCATCTTTTTTTCCTGAAATATTATCATGAAATGGTGAAAGAGTTACTAGCATTTTTTAACATGTATGTTAGAAATTGGAGCCTTGAAGAGGCATTAGGATGTTTGGGGACAAATTTGAATTGGAGTGTTTTGCTGCACTAAATGGGTACAATCCATTGTCAAATTAGAATTCCCCCCCCCCCCCCCCCCCCCCCAATCTCAAAATTGAAACAACCTTGCTTTAACAAAAATGAACTGTTGTCATTCTCTCTCCTTTAAGAGTGTTAATTCTAGATCTGCTTGTTTCACACTTTGCAGTTGCCATAGTTTTCATGTACTGATTCATGGGAAGTGGGCGAATGCTTTTAAAGTGATCTCTCCCTGGGCAACCTGTGGCTGCTATGAAAATGAGGGACAACAAGGTGGAAGGAGGGTGAGGGCTGGAGATGTGGCTGAAGTACTAGTGCATGATTTTTTGGGGAGTGAACCCGAGGGCATGCAATGGCCATGGGTAGCCTGAATCCCTGTGATCATCGCTTCATAAGAGGCTGCAGAGAGGCTTGCCAGCCCTGATTTAATTTAAAATTCTAAGCGATACTTCTTCCGTATATGAAAACAATTGACTTCAGAATTAATTACAAAGGCCGTAATTGTAAAAATTTCGTTGACATTTATTTGTTAATTATTTAACTGCATGAAGTGATAACATTTCATATATCAAGAATGGGTGCATTCAATGTAACAAAAAAAAAAGAAGTTGTACATAAAATGTATTATGAAAATATATATTAGGCACTTTGGTGCCATATGACTGTGCTTACTTCTAATAAAATAAAATATTTAAAAAAAAAAGAATGGGTGCAAAACACATTTATGTGCAACTCGTATGTAAAAAGACCTATGCATTTAGGGTCTGAAGAAGGGTTTCGACCTGATGTTGCCCATTTCCTTTGCTCCATAGATGCTGCCTCACCCGCTGAGTTTATCCAGCATTTTTGTCCACCTTCGATTTTCCAGCATTTGCAGCTCCTTCTTAAACACTTAGTTCCAGTTTTTCATCAGTTTTGTTCCCCAGCTTTGGGAAAATATGTTGTCAATCTACAGTTCTAACATCCTGGAATGAAATAGTTTATCATCATTGCAGCATTCAGTGTAATCAAATAAGATAAATATATTCAATTTTGTTCACCCTACCAGATCTCACATCTGTATTCATTGGGATTAAAATTAATTTATCTATTAAATCTATTAAATGCATAATGTAGTAGCTTGTGCCTTTGAATTTAGTTCTATTGACACCAGTGAAAGAATGTTTCAGCAGCCACATGTGCTGCTATATTATTTTTAGATTAAAATCATTTGGTTATCCAATTATGTGCATTTTCTATATTATTTCCTTCCTGATTATGGCTGTAGAACCCCATCAGATTCAGCTGCTGATGGTAAAAAAAGCAAAAGGCTCTGAAATGGCTTTTGTTTCAATATATTGATCGGGCAATGCTGGAAACTTGCAGTGTTAGTGTTGTTTACCTTTGTTCTGCTGTTTAATTGAAGACACTAATTGGTGCGGCTTTGGTTCCTACTCCAGGAGGACCTTTTGTACACAATAATAGAGTGTAAACCAGAACACGTATAATCCTGTGGATGAGGTAGACTTGTTCCACTGGTACTAGCATTCATTAAAAATCCCTTGGTATTATTCAAAATAAAGTATGTTGAGTTCTATTGGACCCTGACTGTTCCCTCAAATCTGATTAATCTCCACTTTTGAAATCTTGTGTGTCTGGCACTTTTGCTTTCAAAGTTAGTATTTTAATGTAATTTATCATATGTTTAATGACATCTGAAATATGCAATAATCAAGAAGTGATGGATATGTTTTAAAAGCAAAAAAAGGAAAACATGATTGTCGGTATAATTGCAGGAGACTGAAGGGTGATATTATAGCAGTGTATAAAATCATCCTCATCCATGAAGTACAGTGGTGGGGTGTTATGGCCTGGGCATGTATGGCTGCTGAAGGTACTGGCTCACTTATCTTCATTGATGATACAACTGCTGATGGTAGTACATTAATGAATTCTGAAGTGTATTGCCGAACCAGCAGGTCGAGGAACAGCTTCTTTCCGGCGGCTGTCATTCTACTCAACAACGTACCTCGGTGACTGCCAATCACCACCCCCCCCCCCGGACACTTATTATTATTTATTCAAATCGTTTGCTATGTCTCTCTGCAACGGAGATGCTGAAATGCATTGCGTTGTCTCTGTACTGTACACTGACAATGACAATTAAAATTGAATCTGAATCTGAATCTGAAATGCCTCAAAACTCATTGGCCGACGGTTCAATCTACAGCAAGACAATGATCCTAAACATACTGCGGAAGCAACAAAGTAGTTTCTCAAAGCTAAAAAATGGTCAATTCTTGAGTGGCCAAGTTAATCACCCAATCTGAACCCAAATGAGCATGCCTATTATATGATGAAGAGAAAACTGAAGGGGACTAGCCCACAAAACAAGCATAAGCTAAAGAGGGCTGCAATACAGGCCTGGCAGAGCATCACCAGAGAAGACACCCAGCAACTGGTGATGTCCATCAATCGCAGTCATTGCATGCAAAGGATGTGCAACAAAATACTAAACACGGCTACTTTCATTTACATGGCATTGCTGTGTCCCAAACATTATGGTGTCCTGAAATGGGGGAACTATGTATAAACACTGCTGTAATTTCTACATGATGAAACAAAAATGTTTAAAAATGGCCTTTATTAAAATCTGACAAAGTGCACTTTAACCACATGTGATTTTTTTTTCTATTACAAATCACAAATTGTGGAGTACAGAGGCAAATAAATAAATGACGGGTCTTTGTCCCAAACACTATGGAGGGCACTGTAACTATGTTACTCGCCACACGATTATAAATAGCTTTCCACTGTTTAACTGCACCAGACATCACCCTTGCTGAATTTGTGTGCTTAGCACATCGTTCCCATTTCTTTGAGGGCTCTCGGGAAATTGAATCCATCTGTCCTATCAAATCGAAACAGCTCAACTGTAGCAGCAAATTCTATTTTTTTTAAATAGGTCTAAACTACTGGGACCAGGGTAGAACCTGCAGAACTGAAAAGGAATGTAAATTTATTTAGCTCATTGCCATATCGTCAAGCATTCTATGACCTGGCCAGTTCCTCAATGCAAGAAATATGGTTTATACGGGTATAACCACTGCTGTTACCTTCATCCATTACTCTGATGCTTTTTTATTTTATAGATGCAATCCTGGCTGGTGTATTTAGTTATCAGTTAATTCACTGCTGTTATTTGGATAACTGATTTCAAACAAATCCTTTTCCCCAGGGTGGAAATGCCAAAGACTAGAGCACATAGTTTAAGATGGGAGGGGAAATGTTCAGAGGAAAACAGTTAATGTTGGTGCAGACATAAGGGATGAAGGTCCTTCTACTGTGCTGCACTGCTTGCTCTATGTTCTTAAATGAAAACTCAGTAATTAGCAAATATGCAAAATATTCACAAATGTTAAGGAAAATTTAAGATAAGTGAGTGTGTTAAACAGGTTGGTACTGGACTCCAAGAAAGGGACTTTGTAGAGTGCCTTTGTGATGGATTCTTAGACCAGCTTGTATTGGAACCTACCAGGGAGGAGGCAATTCTGGATTTAGTGTTATGTAATCAACCGGATTTGATAAAGGAACTTGAGGTTAATGAGCCATTAGGAGGTAGTGACCATAATATGGTCAGGTTTAATCTACAATTGGAGAGGGAGAAGTGTAGATCGGAGGTGTCAGTGTTACGGTTGAATAAGGGGACTATGGAGCCATGAGGGAGGAGCTGGCCAAAGTTGATTAGAAAGATACCCTAGCAGGGATGACAGTGGAACGACAATGGCAGGTATTTCTAGGAATAATACATAAGGTGTAGGATCAGTTCATTTCTAGGAGGGAAAAAGATTCCAAGGGGAGTAAGGGGTGACCGTGGCTGACAAGGGACAGTATAAAAATAAAAGAGAAGTATTAGGTAGCAAAGATGAGCGGGAAGCAAGAGGATTGAGCAATGTTTAAAGAACAACAGAAGATAACCAAAAAGACAATACGGGGAGAAAAGATGAGGTACGAAGGTAAGCTAGCCAAGAATATAAAGGAGGATAGTAAAAGAGGAAAAAAATAGTTAAAACCAAAGTTGGACCCTTAAAGACGGAAAAACGTGAATTTATTGTGGGGAACAAGGAAATGGCAGATGAGTTGAACAGGTACTTTGGATCCGTCTTCACTAAGGAGGACACGAACAATGTTCCTGATAGAATAGTGGCCAGAGGATCTGGTGCGACGGAGGAACAGAAGGAAATCCACATTAGGCAGGAAATGGTGTTGGGTAGACTGATAGGACTGAAGGCTGATAAATCCCCAGGACCTGATGGTCTGCATCCCAGGGTACTTAAGGAAGTGGCTAGAAATCGTGGATGCATTGGTGATAATTTTCCAATGTTCTAAAGATAATGTTAGCTAATGTTATCCCACTTTTTAAGAAAGGTGGGAGAGAGAAAGCAGGGAATTGTGGGGAAGATGCTGGAGTCAATTATATAAGATGAACTAGCCGCACATTGTGATAGCAGTAACAGGATCGGTCCGAGTCAGCATAGATTTGTGAAGGGGAAATCATGCTCGACTAATCTTCTGGAATTTTTGGAGGATGTAACTAGGATCAAGAACAAGGGAGAGCCAGTGGATGTAGTGTACCTGGACTTTCAGAAAGCATTTGATAAGGTCCCACATAGGAGATTAATGGGCAAAATTAGGGCACATGGAGTTGGGGGTAGAGTGCTGACATGGATAGAAAATTGGTTGGCAGACAGGAAACACAGAGTAGGGATGAACGCGTATCTTTCAGAATGGCAGGCAGTGACTAGTGGGGTACCGCAAGGCTTGGTGCTGGGACCATAGCTATTTACAATACAATATACTTCAATGATTTGGATGAAGGGATTTAAAGTAACATTAGCAAATTTGCAGATGACACAAAGCTGGGTGGCAGTGTGAACTGTGAGGAGGATGCTATGAGAATGCAGGGTGACTTGGACAGGTTGTGAGAGTGGGCAGATGCATGGCAGATGAAGTTTAATGTGGATAAATGTGAGGTTATCCACTTTGGTATAAAAAAAACAGGAAGGCAGATTACTATCTAAATGGCGTCAAGTTGGGAAAAGGGGAAGTACAATGGGATCCGGGAGTCCTTGTTCATCAGTTTATAAAAGTAAGCATACAGGTGCAGCAAGCAGTGAAGAAAGCAAATGGCATGTTGGCCTTTATAACAAGAGGAGTCAAGTATATGAGCAAAGAGTTCCTTCTGCAGTTGTACAGGGCCCTAGTGGGACCACACCTGGAGTATTGTGCGCCGTTTTGGTCCCCTAATTTGAAGAACATTCTTGCTATTGAGGGAGTGAAAAGTAGGTTTACATGGTTAATTCCCGGGATGGCGGGACTGCCAAATGCTGAGAGAATGCAGCGGCTGGGCTTGTATACTCTGTAGTTTAAAAGGATGAGAGGGGATCTTATTGAAACATATAAGATTGTTAAGGGCTTGGACATGCTAGAGGCAGGAAACCTGTTCCCGATGTTTTGGGGGAGTCCAGAACCAGATGCCAGAGTTTAAGAATAAGGAGTAAGCCATTTAGAACGGAGATGAGGAAACACATTTTTCTCACAGAGAGTGGTGAGTCTGTGGAATTCTCTGCTTCAGCGAGTTGTGGAAGTTGGTTATCTGGATACTTTCAAGAGAGAGCTAGATAGGGCTCTTAAAGATAGCGGAGTCAGGGGACATGGGGAGAAGGCAGGAACGGGGTACTGATTGGGGATGATCAGCCATGATCGCATTGAATGGCTGGTTCGAAGGGCCGAATGGCCTACTCCTGCATCTACTGTCTATTGTAAAAGAACACATGCTGAATGGGAGGATAGTAAGATACACATGCATAATCAAATTATACATAAATATATTATGCAAAATTTCTAAAAGAAAGGAAATTACAAAAAATAAGACTAGTGCAAAAAAATAATTGGAAGAAAAATAAGATTGGAAGATCGGGATTTCATCCTTCACATAGGAGAGTTGTGTACAAGAGTCTGATTACAGCAGGAATTAAGAAATTTTTGAATCTGGTGGTACATGCTTTCAGGCTTGAGACCTCGTCTTACCATTGCTGAAACCAAAATGGATACCACTCTGTCTCTAATCAGTGAGTGGCCATTTCATCATCATCAATCAATCAATCAATCAAAGACTTTATTGTCAATCAAAAATACACCAACAAATGCAAGTCTGCAACATAAAACGACAACAGAATAAAATAGATAAAAGACAAGATAGATAAAATTGATCATTGTTGCGGTGCATTATATGGAATTCAAGAGTCTGATGGCTCAGGGGAAGAAGCTGTTGAAAAACCTGGCCTTTCTGTTCCTTATACTGCAATATCTTTTGCCCGAGGGCAGCAGAGTGAACTGTCCATGATGGAGATGTGTGGGGTCTGCTGTCCATCTGAAAGGGGGGAAAAAAACACATCATACCTGAATGGGAGGATAGCAAGATGTACATTCCCACAACACCTTCTGTAATTGGAAGAGATGGAGGATATTCTTGCCTTAGAGGGAGTACAGAGAAGGTTCACCAGACTGATTCCTGGGATGTCAGGACTTTCATGTGAAGAAAGACTGGGTAGACTCGGCTTGTACTCGCTAGATTTTAGAAGATTGAGGTGGGATCTTACAGAAACTTACAAAATTCTTAGGAGGTTGGACAGGCTAGATGCAGGAAGATTGTTCCCGATGTTGGGGAAGTCCAGGACAAGAGGTCACAGTTTAAGGATAAAGGGGAAATCCTTTAGGACCGAGATGAAAAAAACATTTTTCACACAGAGAGTGGTGAGTCTCTGGAACTCTCTGCCACAGAAGGTAGTTGAGGCCAGTTCATTGGATATATTTAAGAGGGAGTTAGATGTGGCCCTTGTGGCTAAAGGGATCAGGGGGTATGGAGAGAAGGCAGGGATGGGATACTGAGTTAGATGATCAGCCATGATCATATTGAATGGCGGTGCAGGCTCGAAGGGCCAAATGACCTACTCCTGCACCTATTGTCTATGTTTCCATATGAAAAAAAGGATTAGAGATTAAGATTTGGTTTCAGTCATTTACTACACCACAAGCGCAGCGAGGGCTATCCCTCTCTTGGAGATTAGACTTTGGATATCCACCAATGTGTCCCATCTGATTGAGGACATTGAAATACCATGTGGTACCATAGAGTGATACAGCGTGGAAACAGGCCCTTTTGGCCCAACATGCCCACACTGGCCAACATGTCCCAGCTACACTAATCCACCCTGCCCACATTTGGTCCATATCCCTCCAAACCTGTCCTATCAATGTACCTGTCTTAACTGTTTCTTAAATATTGGGATAGTCCCTGCCTCAACTACTTCCTGGGCAGCTTGTTCCATATACCCTTTATATGAAAAAGTTAGCCCTCAGATTCCTATTAAATCTTTCACCTTAAACCTATGTCCTCTGGTCCTTGATTCACCTACTCTGGGCAAGAAACTGTGCGTCTACCTGATCTATTCCTCTCATGATTTTATACACCTCTATGAGGTCACCATCGTAAGATTATGATTGAATAGTTTTTAGCGCATGCAGGCCATGAGATATTGAGTATGAACTTACCATGGTGTTAAGTGTGTGAGGATGAGTTGAAGCACATGACTGTTAGCTAGGAGTCTAGATTTGATGGACATTGATTTTAGATGAATGGTGGGTGTTGGTTAATTGAGGAGAATCTGAAACCAGAGGTACAGCTGAAGGAACCTGGAGCCTGTTCTTTCACATGTTATATTCAGTGCATTCAGAAAGTATTCTGACCCCTTCACTTTTTTCCACATTTTCTTATGTTACAGCCTTATTTTAAAATGGATTAAATTATTTTTTTTTATCATCACTCTACACACAATACCCTAGAATGAAGAACCGAAAACAGGTGTTTAGAAATTTTTGCAAAGTAATTAAAAAGAAATAACTGAAATATCACATTTACATAAGTATTCAGACCTTTTCCTCCATACTTTGTTGAGGCACCTTTGGAAGCGATTACAGCCTCCAGTCTTCTTGGCTATCAGCTTGACACACCTGTATTTGATGTGACACTTGGCATTTAGGTCAAAGAGTTCAATCTTGGTTTCATCAGACCAGAAAACCTTGTTTCTCATAGTCTGAGATTCCTTTAGGTGCATTTTGGCAAACCCCAAGCAGGCTGTCATGTGCTTTTTACTGAGGAGTGGCTTCCGTCTGGCCACTCTACCACAAAGGCATGATTGGTGGAGAGCTGCAGATGTAGTTGTTCTTCTAGAAGGGTCTCTCAGCTCTATGAAAGGTCCTGGTGGTTCCAAAGTTCTGCCATTTAAGAAAGACCACTGTGCTCTTCAGGACCTGCAATGCTGCAGAAATTGTTTTATACCCTTCCTCAGATCTGTGTCTCGACACAATCCTGTCTCGGAGGTCTACAGACAATTTCTTCATGACTTGCTTTTTGCTCCTGTCATGCACTGTCAACTGTGGGACCTTATATAGACAGGTGTGTACCTTTCCAAATCATGTCCAATCAGTTTAATTTATCACTGGTGGACTCCAATCAAGTTGTAGAAACATCTTAAGGATAATCAATGGAAACAGGATGAACCTAAGCTCAATTTTGAGTGTCATAGCAAAGGGTCTGAATACTTTCTGAATGCACTGTACTCCATCTCAGACAAGTTTCACAGGTTAGCTTCTTTAACAGGAGCTGGCTGTTCATTATATTAATTAAATTATAATGCACAAACTAATCAATAATGTATCGGTGCTGGCCAGTACTGAACTCATTGAAATGAACAGGCAACGTAAAGTTGATTCACAGCATTCATTGCATCAGTGGGGTTGGTCAGTAGCCCATGATAATTGTTACACCTGTTTTATGAGGTTCTAGAATTTAGTCTCCTACAGTGCTGAATTGATTAATTATTTTGAGGGAAATTGGACATTTAATGTTCCTCAGGAATAAATTTGCATATCCTGATTTCCAAGTAAAACTGCAAAGCATCATAAATGAGGCTATTAAATAAAAGTGATTCTTGCTCGCAGAGCATCTTAAAACTTCAAGACTTCCAAGGGAAGAGATTGAACTTTTTTTTGCCTTCCATCACAGTGAGGAATGTACAGTCTCTGTGGTGGATGTTTATGTTAAAATGTGTTTTGCGTGTTCTGTTGCTTTTTGTAAGACTGACTTGGTAAATGGACTTCCTTGTATGTTGCAAAACATACTTGGCTAATAAAGTATTATTGTGATTGTGATTGTGAATTGCCTATGGTAAAGAGCTAGGTTATTGATCTGCAAGAAATAAGAGGAAGGTGAGGGACTGTGGCGTTGCAACAAGGTTAGATCAGGGTTAGATCAACAAGATTTATTGGCACACGCCAACTCCTGTTTTTGATCTTCCCATTCAACTTGGGGAACCACATTTAGGTACTGTGCAGAGGCAATGGAGGGGATCTTGACATTAACTCACCCTGTGACATAACTTCTCTGTAGTTACCATCGTCAGACCTGTCCTCTTTATTGAAGATGGTCACAATCACATAATCTCTGAGGTCCCCTGACATATGCTTCTTCTGGTAAAGGAGATGTGATTACAAATTTGTGACCAAAGTTTCTCGAAGCCATGTTTTAAAAATTCAGGTTATTTGAAAAAATTACTGTGGCACTAACATATACATTATTTTTTCTTAATTTTAACTTTAACTTCCATACTTAGCAATGGATCTAGAACGTGTTCTTGTTCCCCACAAAGAGATTTTCATAATTGGTTCTTTAATATTAACAAGAGCACTTGGAATTTCCTTATGATTTCTTTATTTTAGTATCTTTATATTTTTTTAATTGGTATAATTTGTAATATAATTTTTTAAAGTTGTATTTTCTCCATATATTATGGGTGGAATGGCTCATGGCATTGAACTCAATTTAATATTTACTTTTGGATTATCGTCCAGTAAAATGATTAATATATTCAGCCTTGAATTAGATTTTTTTCTGATTTTATGTTTTTTTTCCCTTCGCAGTTATTGACCTGCTGTACTGGCATGACATCAAACAGACAGGAATTGTCTTTGGAAGTGTGCTTCTCCTGTTATTTTCACTGACCCAGTTCAGTGTTGTGAGTGTGATTGCCTATCTGGCACTTGCTGCACTTTCAGCAACAATCAGCTTCAGAATTTATAAGTCAGTGTTACAGGCGGTGCAGAAGACCGATGAAGGACATCCTTTTAAGTAAGTGCAAGTTCCTTTCCTTTTTCTCCACTGCATTTGCCTAGAATGTTACAACAAATAATCCCTTTGATGTGTCAAATGAAAACATTTCCTGCGGAATTCACAAATGTTATAATTGGAATTTACAAAGACTCTTAAATCTGGCTGTTAACATGAGGACAGTGGCAGTGAGGCAATATTGTACTTCCATGATGAAGAAATCGCATGAAGAAATCTCAAAGGGTCAAAATCTCAATATAATTACGAATGGCAACCACTTTGTAAGGTAATGCAGTCATTTCTCACTGAGAGACATCTTGGAAACAATCATTTAATTGGATGATGACCAGTTTAACTTATTGTAGTATTTTCATTTTACTGAAGATGATAGGATACCTAGACACCATTCTATTCGTATATCAACTGAAGAAAAGAACATTTCTCACATCATGTGATTTTTCTTGGCATTTAATCCGTTGCTACTTCAATATAGTTCCTCAAAATAAAGGTGTCAAAAGGATACAAATTCTGAATAATAATTGGGGTTATTTGGAACATTCTCTATTTGTGGTTGCTTATTATTCTTCCAGAATTTTGCCTTTGAAGCTTCAATTCTAACTTTTGATTATTTTAGACAAACACATTTGGAAGATTGCATATCTATCTATATACTATTAAAACTGTGTGTGTGTGTTTATTTGGGGGTGTCAGATTCGGCCTTTGATTCCTTGGTCCGCCAAAACCACATGCTGAAACTCCGTGATGTTTTCCCATTTAGCTAGCTAATTCAATTTTACATTCAATGATACACTCCTCAAAACATTTGGACATTTTTATGTACACATTTTTAAATAAAATCCTACCCCCCCACTTACTCGTTTTTGTCACCGCCTGCCAGCCAGCGACCATAACAGTTGCTGATGCCCGGCTCTGCTCGAAAAACTTTCCCAACGTTCGGGGTGTGTGTGTGTGTGTGTGTGTGTGTGTGTGTGTGTGTGTGTGTGTGTGTGTGTGTTGTGTGTGTGTGTGTGTGTGTGTGTGTGTGTGTGTGTGTGTGTGTGTTGTGTGTGTGTGTGTGTGGGCGTGTGTGTGTGTGTGTGTGTGTGTGTGTGTGGGGGTGTGTGTGCGTGTGTGTGTGTGTGTGTGGTGTGTGTGTGTTTGTGTGTGGTTTTGCTTTGAAACGTATCTCCTCGAAAACCACACACAAAAACATGGGAGTTTACGTATGATTTCAGAAATCATCTCTTAATATGTTCAATTATTACCCCAGATTTTCACAAAACTCCACCTCCTCTCCCTCTGTCTCTTGCCCTCACTCTATTCCTCCCCCCTCTCTAGATGCGCCTGCGAGTTGGGGGCTATCTGTCAGTGGATAGGGAAGTTCTGCGGTAAAAGGAGCAAATTAATAATATTAATATAATATCAAGGGAGATAGTTAGTGTGTGTGTATGTGGGGGTGGTTAGTTTGCGTGATGCCGCTTGCCACCCCCCCCCCCGCAAACGCGTGTTGGGGGAACAGACCCAACCGGTCAGCACGGTCCAATATTATTATAAAACTCAGATCTTGGATGTTTACTTGTGGGTTTGCATGCTTGCTTGAACTTTTTCTTTAATTTATATCTCCTTGAAAACCCAACACAGTAATGGTGACATTTTTACATATTCCGATAAAAATTTACCTCATGATCTCAAAAACCTCCTCATCTGAAAATTTGATTTATTATTTCCCGAGTTTTTTACTAAAATTGCTTTCTAAAATCTTATGTGCTGAAGCGAGCTGGATGATATCACAATGCCTCTGCTCCTCGTGACAAGCTGCACAGAATGTTCAATGCGCAGCCCCACTGTTTTCCACGAGCTGCGAGTTACGTGGCCCTACTGCGCCCGCCCACCCCTCAATCTCTACCCCCTTCTTCTTCCTCTCTACCCCCTTCCCCGTCCCTCTCCACCCCAGCCCCCCTCTCTAGCCGCGCCTGCGCAGTTGGGAGTTATGCGTGAGTGGATAGGGGTAAAAGGAGCGAAATAATCATATTAATATAATATCAAGGGGTGGGGTTAGTGTGTGTGGGGGTGTTTAGTGTGTGTGTGACGCCGAAGGCTGCCACCCCTCCCCCGCAACCATGCATTGAGGGGACGGGACCCAACGGGTCCCCCTTGGTCTAGTAATCTTTAAAAAGTGTTTAGGAAGGAACTGCAGATGCTGGAAAATCGAAGGTAAACAAAAATGCTGGAGAAACTCAGCGGGTGCAGCAGCATTTATGGAGCGAAGGAAATAGGCAACGTTTCGGGCCAAAACCCTTCTTCAGACTGCAGTTTAAAAAGTGTTTACTGGGCTAAGTAATGTTGAAAACTCTTTATCTCTCATCTAACACATTCTGTGTTATTTAAAAAAGACTGCAACAGAGAATATTTTCATTTGATTTGCCATTTCTGAACATATCGGGTGTGTTTCTTTAATTTGTGGGGGATATCTGTGCTGAATGATATGAGGCTGCTTACTTTTGACAAGTTTATTAAGTTACAAAAAGCTTTAATCTGTTAAAATAAAATAAATATATTGAAATGCTTGGAATTCTTGTCCAAAAGATACTTCTTATTATCAAAACTTTACTTTATGAATATCTGATCATTGCTAAGGAGAAAGGCTGGGTTGGTCTGAGCAAGACCTCAGAGACCAGAATGTTGCCACATCACTTTGAAAACTCACCTATGATGTTGGGTGCGTGTGGAGGAAAAAACAATATTGTATAGGTCAATATTTTTCAAAGATTGGTTGTACAATAAATAATATTGCAATACTGAATGTAAAATTGCATTAGCCATAGTTTCAGATTGGTCCTTGCCACAGTTGTAGTGATCTTATTTATAAATGGAAAATAAACACAGATTTAACTATGAATACATTAGTGATGATGCAGGTTATTACTGTTTCAACATGTGATAATATAAAATATGTTATAGTGATATTTGGGCTTAACGTGTTTAATTATGGCTTAAGTGGTAAATAGATGGCTTGAATTTACAAGAATATATGAATAAAAATGTCTCGACTTCTCCGGACCACAACTGCCTCCCCCCACCCCTGTTAAAGTTTCTTGGTGTATTTTTTTTAAATTAAGGTTATTTTTACATTGGCAGATCTTACTTGGATTTGGATTCTACCCTCTCTGAAGAGCAGATTCAAAAGTATGCCGATTCTGCGCTGGTGTATGTAAACAGTACGGTCAAAGAACTGCGACGGCTGTTCCTTGTGCAGGACCTTGTGGATTCCCTGAAAGTAAGCGCAAAAGGTTTTTCTGTTTTAAGACTCAAATAGGAAGACCCATTGATTGAATTTCCAGTCTGTGAAAAGAATTAGCATTACCATTTTGCCATTGTGAAGATGCTCATTATCTCTCACCGAGAGTATCATTTAAAAAAAAAATCTTCTACATTCATTTGAATTTTTATTAATTGTTTTAATGATTATAAGTGACGCATTCCCTTCTCTGTTGTTGTTATATGACAAAGGTCCAGATATTTAGCACACAGTGTAAAAACTAGCAATTTGTTTTTCCATCAAATCAAAGGCTACTCCTCCTGTAGAAACAATGTTTATTTGTGATTTTCAATAATGCTCCCATCATCTAAATGATACCACTTTTGGGCCGACCTGAAATTCTTGTAAATAATTCTTCAGATGCAAAATGGCCATTTAAAAAATAAAATGATTCAACAGAGTAGAGTGCAGGAAATATTTTAATATTTGAACTATTGTATTAGTATTCTTTCCTTAATCTAACCTTACTGGAAATTTATACATTTACCATTTCAAAATTCTTTAGGGAAAGAACAATACTTTAAAGAAAATCATCTTTGGCTGAAATTGAATTTTGATCTTTTGTGTTACAAAATAATACTAATAATTAATTTATCTAACATCTTAAATTATGCAAGACATCCTAGTGCACTTCGTAGGAGCATCACCACAAAAAAAGTTACCACCAACCCAAGTAAAGAACTAATAAGGCAGATGATTCCCACCTGCCACATATCCCTCAACCTTTCCTATCCATGAAACTCCCAAATATCTTTTAAATGCTGTTTTTGCACCTGCCTCAACTACCTCCTCTAAAATATCAGAAAATAAAAATTGTTTGGATCTCCTGTGGCTGCATTGAAGAGTGGTGTGGGAAGAAGCAGGTTGGTGGAGGTGAAAGAGCAGACAAGGGAGTTGTCAAAGGCTACAGTCCTTGTCCCTGGTCATGAAGGAAATGTTGAAAGAAGAGTGGAGAGGAAGATATTTCTGGCTTTTGGAATACCATATTTTGCAAGAGTACAGGAAATTATTTGGACTGCACTTTTAAAAAAGAACAAAACAATTCGCAGAATTTGGAGTTCAGGAACTGAAAGGATAAATTTAAAACACTCGTAAGACATCAGAGAAATGGCTGTTGCCTCCAAGCCTCTGAGCTCAATTTGACATTTGTTCAGTGATACAGGAATCGCAGAAGGTTCAGCAGACAGACACTGAACTGAACTGGAGAACATGCCTGCTGGCTATTTATGCTCGTTAACCTCTTTGAAGGGCAATCTGCAACATTGAGATAATGTACTTAAATAATGTAGACTGTTTTTGTAGCCTTTGTATACAAATAAATCACTGAGCAATATTTGCTTGAATGGTCTGCATTAGGATCATTTCCCATTGATAGATGGTTCCAATTTTATTTTACAATGTGAAGCTTTGATGAATCTGGACAGAAGCCCACTTTTAAAAATAACATAAAGCATTTACTATTTATGTTTTGCTATCAAAATATTTTTTGTGTTAAGAATATATTTTATACTTTAATCCATTAGAATATATAAGATCACTTTTTTATTGAAACCATCATAGAGTGAAAGCAGAAAGGATTTATAAGAATCTTGCCAGACCTTGATGGACTGAATTATAGGGTAGGACAATAATTCCTTGGAGCCGAGGGGGGAGGGGGGGGGGGGGGGAGATTGGTGGGACTGCAGTTGGTGTATTGTGTTCAGTTTTGGTCAGAGTACAGAAAGGATTTACTAGGATGTTGTAAAAACTCAAAGAACTTAGTCATAGAGAGAGGTTGGGCAGTCTTATAGAGAGAGGTTGGACTTGGGGCAGAGGAGGCTGATGGATAGTCTCACGGAGGTGTATCACATCATTATTTTCCCTAGCATAGGGAAATAAATAACTGGAGGACAGAGGTTAATGGTGAGAGGGGAAAGATTTAAACAGAACATGAGGGACTAGATGGAAGCAGAGAATGGTAAATGTAAAGGAAATTAGATTGGAGAGCAATAGAAATGTTGATGCTAGATAATCAGCCCAGGCAACAGAGCTGCTAATCCATTATTAGAAATGTCATTGCTGCATTGCATTTGATGTTGGGTGCGAATGGAGAGTGTGAAGGCCAAAGGTTGTTGTCGGTCAAGTAAAGAATCTGGGTTAACTGTAGTTTCTTGGGTGATCTAAAAATAAAAGACGTTTCAACACTTTTTGAGAGGAAGAGCTTACCATCTTGTTGCTATTCACAAAGGAACCAGAGTTGGGCATTATTTTCAGCAAAATAACATTGTTCATAAGGGTCTCTTACTTTTTTTTTTAAATGACAATATTGGTATAAGGATTGTATCTTTGATATGATGACACTGCAGGTAAATAAAAATAATGTGGCATTTTCAGTAGTTTATCAAAAATATTTTCAGATATTTGTTTCTGGATTGGAAGATTGGAGAACTATTAGCAATAATTTAAAGATGAACATGATTTGTATTTGTGATTCAGCCTTGTGTTCTCATATTCACTTTAATTTCCATTTTCAAGTTTGCAGTACTGATGTGGCTGCTGACCTATGTTGGAGCTATCTTCAATGGCTTGACTTTGATGATTATGGGTAATTATACTCTAATATATAATATAACAGTTGCTCTGCTTGTTTCAAGTAAAGGATAAAATTGCAACATTTGCTCAGGTTGGACTTTATTTGGCAACCTCGTGGGTCTTGACTTTCTAACGCCAGTGTTAAAATAACCGAACAGCAAGGTTATCGAATCGGAAAACAGAATACATATCGGATGTTCGTAAATCGGAGTTAGGAATTCAATCTCCTCAACTCCACCTGCATCTCTGGAGAAAAGCAATAGGTGACATTTCGGGTCCCGACCCTTCTTTAGACCTGAAATGTCACCTATTCCTTTTCTCCCGAGAAGCTGCCTGACCCGCTGAGTTACTCCAGCATTTTGTATCAATCTTCGGTGTAAACCAGCATCTGTAGTTCCTTCCTACACACTTCTCATCTCCACTTGTTCTGTTGGGTCAAATGGCTCTAAAGTTTGGCAAAAATTAGTGCTTAATTATAAATATATAAATCAAATGATTAGCCATGATCTTCAGTGGGCTTCTTTATAATACTGCTTTCATGTGCAAGTTTCCCACAGTGGACTCATCAACTGCAGGATGTCATTGGTAATATGCAAGTAACTTTGTTGGGTGAATCTGCACAGCCTCTGCCCTTCCATCCAATGTGCACATATGCCATCTGTGACTATCAAGCCAGTTCAAGTAAATCTCGTTTGCCTTGTAGCAATCTTGGTGCTTTCATTCAGAAATAATGCATTGTGCCAGATTATTCAATTGAGGGGAAGACTGCCAAGGTGGTTGATCTGTGCCAAGTTTTTCAGCCCTTGTTGTTGAGCTCATGGGTGGCCTTGGGCAACAATGGAACATGGATAGATAGCCCCATGGAGCCCTCAAGAACATCTCATGCCCACTCTGTGGCCAAGATTAGTGAACTCTGCCTGACAGTTTCTCGGTGAGATCCTTTAGTATTTTTCACATGCCATATTTCTATTCTTGCATACCAGCTTTGAAATACCTTTGGGATGTGGGTGTGCTTTCGATGTGATTACGGTATTTATAAATAGTCTTAATCCAGACAACCACTTGCTCTATGTCCCTCTGTGTACTGTGAAACTCCAGTGAAGGGTTTTACTAAAAATTAGATTACTCTCAATGTCCAATTTGATTCTTACACCATGTTGATGAGTAGAATGTACTACCAAGCACACACGTGAAAGATAATCCTAATGGTAAACGGATCATGCACAGTGGCATCAAAAACTGTATCGTTGATCAATTATATGTGGCTCCTTTGCCATGCATGCCTCAAGCTAGGCTTGTAACCAATCCCTTAGTTTTTTTTTGTTCTGGCTCCTATCACGTACTTGTGCAGAGTTCCTTAAAATCTAGTTGATTCCACTAGGTGTGTATGGACAAATATATTTTGTTCATATTTGATACAGACATTAGTGAACTATTCTCCCGGGCCTCGTATCCCCCAGCTAAAATAAATCTGATTTAATTGTTAACTTAGTACTTATAAATTACTTGCAACAGCTTTTTCCTCTTCCCCCGGAAAAGATCAGTGGCATATTCTATCTTAGCTGTTTCGTTGCCTGACTAAAACCTTTTCTTATCTATTGATCTTTATACCTGTAATTTATAATGCTGTGCATTGATCTATTATAGGAGCTCTTCACCCCATTCTTGCATGGTTATTTGTCCAGTTTATTTTGGAGAAAGTAACTAAAATATAATCAACTGCTTCCAAAAGGGTGAAAGGAGGAAAAATCAACTTTATAGCCTGACTTGAAATCTCCCAGTCGTATGCTCTTGTCATTCAGTTCAGCGATTAGTTTGTCCTACATGTGCTGTGTTCCTCGTGCCTTTCAGCAAATTGCTTTCCAATTATATCCTTTACTTTAAACTTTAGTGTAGTATCTAATGCGGATCATTTTCTATATTATTTGGTGTAATTGTGTGAGATTGGGTCAATCACCATTAATGCAACAATTAACTTGCTACATTTTCTTTCTAGCTGTTGTTTCTATGTTTACCTTGCCTGTTGTATATGAAAAATACCAGGTAAATCTATATTTATTTTCATATAATCAAACATTAAAATTTCAAATAACAGTATTACATTATTATATTTATTTTAGTAACATATGCTATATTTTTATCTTTGCAGGCACAGATTGACCAGTATTTGGGACTGGTGAGGACTCACGTTAACTCTGTAGTGGCAAAGTAAGTTTGACATTGGTCTTAAATGTATAGAGTACACAAATGAGAAGAAGTCGAGTATCCTTTCCATCACTAAATTTGCAATCTACCACTGTTTATTCCACTGTTAATTATTAATCTTCCACTGAAAACAAATATATCTCTGCTATCAACTCTATGGGATGTACCGCATTTTAATAGAAACGGCAGTCAGGCATATTGAATGAACTGTACAGGGACCATATTCAGATTCTGTAAAAATAATGCAGCAATATTGTAGGCTCAAAACATTGATTCTGTGATGAACTGGAATGAAAGTTAAATTGCATCATCCAACAGAGAGGATTCAACAACCTAGGCACTATGACCCACCATTTCCTGCTGACCATCAAGTACCTATCTATACTCATGCCATTTCCAGCACTTGGCCCATGGCAATCTATGACATGCAATTCAAATGCTGAACTAGGTACTAAAATCTTGTAAGAATAACTGGTTCCACCACACACTTAGGCAGTGCATTTTAGATTCAAGCCAACCGGTGGATTAAAAATATTGTTTCAGATCCACTCAGAACCTCTTACTCATGAAACATAAAACATCTTCAACACAGGAATGGGCCATTTGACCCACAATGTCTGTGCCAAACATAATTCCAGGTTAAACTAATCTCTACCTGCATGTAATCCACATCTCTCCATTTGCTGCATATCCATGTGATTATCTAAATGTCTCATAAACTGCTATGTTTTAAACATCATATCTGCTACCACCACCACCTCCAGACATCCACCACTCTCTGAGTAAAACTACATTTTCTTGCACATCTCCTTTAAACTTTCCCCCTCTGAAGCCATGCTCTCTAGTACAGTATTTAACAGTTCCACCCTGGGATAAAGGTTCTGTACCCTTTCTACATCTCTCGTAATTTTGTATACTTATATATCAGGTATATGTGTACTCAGTCTCCAATGCTCTGGAGAAAACAATCCTGGTTTGTCTAATGTCTTCTTATAGGTAATAACCTGTACTCCAGGCAGCATTCTGATAAATCTCTTCTGCACCCTTTCCAAAGCCTCCTTTATCCATGCACTGTGGATGGCTTTATGGTATTCATATATAGATTTTTTCCTCCACTGGATAGCATGCAAACAAATGCTTTTCACTGTACTTTGACAATAATAAAGCTAAACTAAACATCCTGTAATGAGGTGACCAGAACTGCACACAATACAACGTTTTATAAACCAACAACATGACTACCTGACACTTATACGCAACACCTCAACCATTGAAGGTATTGAATGTCTTATCCTTCATTATTAGTCCTTCTGAGGTACCTCACACTTATCAGGATTAAATTCCAGCTGGCATTGCTTTGCCTACCTTATTAATTGATCAATATTCTCCTGTAGTCTGACAATCACATTATCCTCCTCGCTCTCCAACATCACCACCAATGTTTGTGTTATCTACAAACTTACTAACTATTTTTCCTACAATCATATCCAAATCATGAAAGTATGCAACAGGCAGTAGGGGTCACAGCACTGAACCTTGTGGTATACCTCTTGCCATGGGCATCCAATCAACACCTCACTTCAATCAAAACAGTACGTCATTGCACACAACCTCGTATTACTGAGCTCATTTTTAACTCAATCTGGCAATTTCCCTTGAATCACATGGGTCCAATTTTTGTTGGACAAGTTTCATCCCATACTGACCCACCCTCCATGTATCCTCACAATTTTACCTACTCCAACCAACCTAATTCCCCAGCCTCAATCCATCCATTCTGGACCGATTGTCTTCTCAAACCCCCCCCCCATGTGTTTTAATTCCTAATGTTATTATTTGTTTTTAATCCATAAAGATGGATTAATAAAATTGTGAACACGTGAAACATGAAAACCGCAGTGTTCGATTGTCACTGCTACCGTTGACACGTTATTACAGAATTAATTTTACCGGCAAATCAATGCTCTTAATATGGAGTATCAGTACTGTAGTTATTTAATGACAACATTCACAACTATACGTTGGATTTATCCAGGTTTTACTTTTACAGTCGGTCATATACATCACAAATTAGGTCAGGAGATATTTCTGTTAAAATGTTAACATTAATTCTGAAGTGGGAATGATGGAAATATTTTTTTTTAATCTGGTGCGTACAAACTGGGTATCATCATTGCTGTTGATAATACATACATCTAATCTGAATGTCCGGTAATGTGGCGTTTCGACACCTTTAAACATATTACCAAAAGATCATTTGCTGCAGTTATGTCCTTTGACCATCTCTTGTCAGTTAGTGTGATGTTTAAGCTGTCAGATGGGTATAGTCGGTTTTAACAGCTATTATCATAAAATGTCATTTTGATATTTCCTTGCAACCTGTATATTTTGTTGTGGATAAATTATGTGGGAAGCGAGAGTGTTTCTGTACCAATAGCAATAACGACCCATGCTATGGCCATGTCATGATAATTTTTGGTCCTTCACAGAGAACATGCTTGCATCAATCTGTAGTGTGCATGGTTAAGCATATATGTTACCATGGTCCAGGATTTATTGACACAGGTTGATCATACTCTGAATAATCCAACCACATTTTTGTTTGGAAGTGGAAAGAAATAATAGTTGAGATACTGTATTATAATTTTGCTGCATGTCATTGTGGTATATATCATGTCTTGATTGGTGAATATGTTTAGTTTGTGACTTTATTTGAAGCAGAAATAATATGTAAATGCTTCATTGAGCATAATTCCGACTGGTAACTACGCACTTCGTCCGAGCACATTATCACACGCGTCATGCAAGCCGTCTTAAATGACCACCTAAACTTTCACAACCTATAATTAAACCAGGCCATTTGACACAACCATTCGGATTTCTCTGCAAGGTGCAATGATGTGCCACAAACTGTTCCCACACCGCAGAAGATGCTTACAGCACCTGGTAAATCCATCCCTCTGTCAAAAACCCATTAGTATGAATATTGATTTCTCTAACTTCAAGTAACCCTTGCATTCCCTCTCTCTCTATCCCTCCCCCACCCAGGTTGTACCAGCTTCAAAGTCATCTTGTTGAGTCTCATTGTCTGTATCCGTTCTCACCTAGTGCACAGCTAACAATGGCCTTTATCATTGTTACTTTTTTACATATCTTTCATTCATTTGTTCTATATCTCTACATCACCGTCTATATCTCTCATTTTCCTATCCCCTGACTCTCACTCTGAAGTCTCGAACCGAAAAGTCCTATTCCTTTTCTCCAGAGAAGCTGCCTGACCCGCTGAGTCACTCCAGCTTTTTGTGTCTATGCTCTGTACATTAATTGGGCAGTCGTAACCTGTGGAGGACCTGTGTTTCACTTTGGTATCCCTCCAGCTCATCTCCTGGCTCTCACCTGAGTCGCATGATTTTATAAATTTGTTTGCTCTCCAATTCCACTCAAACCCTGTATTTTTTTTCATCTTTCGCTCAGGATTCAAGCCAAAATCCCAGGTGCCAAAAGAAAGACGGAGTAAGAGGAACAGGAAGGGAGACTGTGGGCACGAGAGAGGGTGCCTGAAGCAGAAGCAGTTCTGTATTTGTCAAATTAATTCGACATGCCTTGGAGAGTTGTTGTCCCATTTGTCAGCATCATGATTTTAGAAACGTGCAGCACGAGACAGTCCTCCTCCCTGCTGTTTCCAAATGGTTAGAATATCTGCAATCACTTGTGTTGATCACTAAGTATAGTAAGAAAAATTAAGTAACAATAATTGTAATAGATGTGTTTTTGTGTTGCTTCTAAACAAATGCATGACATTAAGAGTCTTAATTCCATTTACCTTTCTAGTGTTTTCTGCTGCTATGGCAGTGCTTATAACTTTTAATGTTACTTGTGGCTAGGGCATTTCTGCTTTAGTGCACTTCTGCAATAGTCTAATTGCTCCAAAGTCACTAAGTCAGTTTTGGCTTTATTGAGTAAAACAATAGAACAGTGGATTGATGTTTTGGTGTTTATCCAGCACAAAAGTTCTAAGGATTCTGTACTGTTATTGTGGCATCTGGTTTTGTAAACTAAAGAAATATAAAGCTCATGTTTTTCGAACGATTGTCATACTATTAAAGGAGTATGGAAACATGAGAAGTTTCTGACTTTTTTTCCCTCCGTTGCAATTTCTGGTTATTTAAATTACCAATGTTTATTAATACTGGGGATGAATAACAAACCTGAAAAAGAGATTGGATTGAAAGATAGTCATATTTTAACTTTAAACCCTTATTCAGTAAATGTGGCCAACTGCTTGATTGTTTGTGTGTGAAAGTGGCCACTGCTTAAAGAAAAGGTCACAATGGCCAAATATGAAGAAAGCCCTGTGTCGCAAGGTAAGCTCTGAAAACTGGAGGCTGTTAAAGTTGTTTTATACCATTGAGATGGGGTGCAGAAGGGAGCACTCATGTGAGCCTTTTTAAAATGAGCACGAATGAGCTCCAGATACATTATTCATTTCCTAACAGCCTGACAAACAGTGCAACCTTGCATGTATCCCATTCAGATGTGATTAAAAATACCATCGGGGCCCAACGTCCGAAAAGATAGATCAAGGTTTGGCCCAAATAATTGTTTACACAAAAATGTAAATAGTTGAAATAAAAAGAATGAACATTTAATTTGTGGAATTATGTAATTGAGAAGAACTTAGGAGTCAGAGTTACATGTGAGTGCTAGTAACACAGAAGCAGAATATATAAATGTTAAAAAAATGATCAAAAAGACAGCAGAGGCAAGAGTGATTTTGGAGGTGGTATTTTAGACTTCATATAAAGTGAATTTCTTGAATGCGTTCAAATTCCATAATCGGTAACCCGTCGTTGTATCCACATCTCCCAGCCTCAGTTGCTGGCTCCATCCTCCCAGCCTCAGTTGCAGGCTCCATCCTACCCTCCCCACTTGACTCCAGCTGCCGATTAACTACGCCTTCCTCAGCCTGGTCCAACTATTGCTTGCCAGCTCCTCCCCTATCCCTCCGCATCATCTCTTTATATCGGATATATCACCTCTACTCTGTCTAAATGAAGGTCTCATCCCAAAATGCTGCCAGGTCATTTCCCTCCACAGATGCTGCTTGGCTCACTAAGTATCTCCAGCAGTTTATTTTGCTGCTCCAGATTCCAGCATCTGCAGTCTCCTTTGCTTCCGACCATCTTATGCAGTGTCAATTGCCAGCAGGAATTGATTACAGCTGCATAAACTCATTCCAAATAGGACCTTTGCAGCCATCTGATATTTTACAGTCTGGACTGGTTTTGTCTCTTGAGAGGCCAATATAATTGGGCTGACTCATGCAAGACCTGGTCAGTTGCCCAGACTTTGGTGGATGTGGAGGGTCAGATGGGTGTGGTGGTCTAATGTGCGATGTTGCATCCTGCTTCAGGTAAATCAATTTAGTCATGCATGTGTGGCAATCCAGGGCAAACTGAACCAGCCACAGCTGACAACTAGCTCAATTCACCCTGATGTGTCTAAAAACTAGAACTCTGTGTTCACAAAAACATCCATTAATTTTAGCTTGTGCCCCAAAGCTGCCCCCATCTGATCAGCAGTGACGAGGGTTGTGTATGTGGAGTGAGACTTTTGCTCTATTTTGGGCACATCTGCATCAGAGACATTCATGATTTTTGATGTTGAGGGGTGGTGAGAATTAAGACGAATTAAGAATTAAGATGATCTGTCTTATAATATATCCTTCCCTGGGAAATAAAAAAAAATAAACACACACGTCTGGGAAACCAAAAAGACCCATATTTGATTTTTATTTAATTAGGTCAAATCGAGTTTATTGTCATATGCGCAAGTACGGTGCAGAAGCACATAAATTTAAAAACAGCAACACATAGGTTTATGCAGAAGTAGTTAAAATCTCACAGTGTGTGTAATTGAGTATTGTATCTCTGAAAATATCACACCAGAACATTTTCCATCTGCTCTTTATGGTTCCTTAGTAAAAGTCCCCGTGGCTCTTCATTTTTTTCCTGCTGAAACCAGCTTCTACCTTCCAAGACCCATCTGTCACCTTCACTTTACCAAGGGCTGCTGCACCTGTGGAACCAGACTACAGCAAATGCTAGAACTTTAGCAGAGGGTGAGATAGGCCTGGTTTTATTTTTAACAATCATAATTTCTACAGTGACCACGTATTAAGATTTAATGTAAATTATAAGCGGTGCACTTCAATTTCAGGGTAATGAATAACACAAAATCACATCTCCTTCAATTTAATTTAGTTCCAAACTATAGACATGAAAATATTTTAATGATGTATCAGAAGGAATTAGGAAGGAATAGGAATACAAATATTTTATTGTCACAGGTGACTAGGCGCAGTGAAATTATTTGCTTGCACACACAATGTATACAAATAGCACCCACCTACGGTGCTGACAAAGTTACAACGCACGCCGGCGCCCCCTTTTGTCCCTCCCACCCCGCACACCAGTTCCCCCTGCTGTGGGGGGGGGGGGAGGGAAGAAACTAAAGGAGGAGCTGGTGTGTTTTGTAAATTTGTCAGCGCCGTAGGTGGTTGCTATTTGTATACATTGTGTGTGCAAGGAAATAATTTCACTGCGCCACTGTGACAATAAAATATTCATATTCCTTGTGATATTTTAATTATGTATCACCACCCCCCCATTGTCCATTGTTCAACCCCCACCGCCCTCACGGCGGTCCCGTGATGAATAAAAATTAAAAAATGAAAGATGTTTAAATATTAAATTTAAATGATGACTGGTAAGTGACTGATTTGTCAAGTGCTAAAAAAAAACATAGCCATTACGATCAGAGAAACTGCAATCAGACAAATGCTGATTGTGGAAAGCTGACGTTGAGGGAGATGCAAGCTTGTTATGGCCATGACTGTCAGTTATCTGATCTGGTTGTGGAGCTGAGAGCTGACTGCACTCATTTCTACAAATGATGAATTTGGTAAAAATATACATTTCACATCTGAATTAACTATTAAAGCTTTTTAACTGCCTAACAATCATCTCTGTTCCTTAATAAGCCGTTATTCCAATTTATATTTTGTACAAATCCACAGATATATTATGCAAGAGTCCTGCTTTGTGCAGGTCTGTAAATTGGGGTTTATTGAACTGCTTATTTTATATTTTCTGTGACCTGATTTAATTTCATTCACAGAGCAGCTTTCCTTTTATTGTCAATGAACTTGTAAATAATATACTGTGGTCTTTTATTTTTCCAAAATGTTCTTTACACCATTTAGATGAAACCTTGAAAACATCATGACATAGAACGGCACAATCTTAGTGCTGGAAAATGGGATAGATATGTTAGCGAGTAAGGATATAGTTGGACAAGGAGCCAGTTTTTGTGCTCTGTGACTTTCTGACACATGGCTCAAATATTATCAGATCTCATTGTAGTTTGTACATGATGAAATGGATAAAAATATTAGATGTTTGACTGCTAATTGGAAATGGTGAGTCTAGTAATGCATTATTTCATCACTATAAGTAGTTCCCCATATATATATCTGTTCTCTGAATTTGGCCTGAACCTACTCAAGAGTAGGAGAGCACAGTGTGCTTATTCAAACAATGTAGTTGTTACAATAAATACAAATAAAGCACTACAAATGAAATAACTTTATATAATACAAGAAAATATGATATCAAAGACTATTTGCAGTATATAAATGTATAATATATTTTAAAAACTCATCTTGTTTGTTTGTGTGCGTGCGTGCTTGGATGTGATATCCCAAAACGGTATACGATAGTGCTACAATTTTTGGCCCACCTTGCCCATCATTATCCTGTGATGTGCTGTAGCAAGTTTTGTTCGGATTGATGTTATATTTTGCAAGTTATTGACATTTTAAACAATTTTCCACTTGCCCTGCCCGTCAGCCATGTTACAATGACGTCACAATGGGACCCCAAATCTCATTGACATTAAAAATTGTGATTTGAAAAAAAACGTTTTAATCAAATTCTACCGATTATATTAACAATGACGTTACGATGAGATCCTGAATTTCATTTACATTTTTTTTTAAAATCGCTATTTTCAAAAACACTCAGATTTTATTAAATTCTTCAGTTTTCATTTACGGTTCACATTATGTTTAGTTTATTTTAAAGAAAAATTGCGATTTTCATTGTGGTTGGGAGGGATAGGGGGAAGGTTTAATTTAAAAATAACAAGTCTCCCTGCACATGCACAGTGGGCATGGTATCCTCGCTTACAGGATTTGAAATGACCGCGGCGCTAAGGCTGGGGCTGCGTCTGATGGGGGCGACGCTGCAGCTGTGGGCACACGGGGAGGGAGAGGAGCGGGACCCGGGGCAAGGACTAGGCCGCAGCCTCGGCCTGTCCCTCCCCTTTCCCTGGCTCAAGGTGGTTGGGCCCGTCCCCTCCGGCAGCCCCCGCCTCAAGTACAACTTCATTGCCGACGTGGTAGAGAAAATGGGGCCGGCGGTGGTTTACATCGAGATCCTTGGGAGGAAGGAGAGGAGAGGGTAGGGAGGGAGCGGAGTGGGGGGGGATAGCGGTAGAGGAGGGCAGTAGGGGAGGTGAGGGGGTGGGAGAGGAGAGAGGAAAGGAGGGGAAGCGAGTGCTGGGGGATGAGGGGGAATGAGGGAGGATAGGGGTAGGAAGAGGGATGGTGAGGTAATAGGGGAGGAGGTAGATAGAGGAGAGAAGGGAAGGGGTAAAGGAAGGAAGCAGGAGGGTTGGTGGAGGGTGTGGAGAGGGAGGATAATAGAGGAGGGGAATAGGGGACTGAAGAGGGAGAGTGAGATGTGTTTACATTGATCTTATATTTTACAAGTTATTGCCATTTTAAACTTTAAAAACGTCGCAGTCGCGCTCCCACCTGCCGGCAGCGCTTGCAGTTGGATGAGGATTGCCGTGACTCACGTCACAACGGGAACCAATCATACAGCACAGAAACAGACCCTTTCACCCAACTTTCCCACGTCGACGAAGAAGCCCCATCTACAGTGGTTCCACCTGCCTGCGTTTGGCCCATATCCCTCTAAACCTTTCTTATTCATGAACCGATCCAGATTTCTTTTAAGGACCTGCCTCAACTACCTCCTCTGGCAGCTCATTCCACTTACATGTGGAAAAAGTTACCCCTCAGGTTCAATGGAAGATGGTGACCTGTCATCATCAGAAGGAAAAATAGGCAAACAAAAATGTTTTAAGTATCTGAGAAGGAGAGAACAAAAAGAAAGTCTGTGGTAGAATGGAGACCAACAGATGCACAAGATACTGGTGCTGCAGGTGAAAGAGTGATAAAGGCTTGGCAAATATCTGTTGTCCTTGGCAAAAAAAACTGTCTGGAAGATTTTCACGACAAGGAGGTGAATGAGGACATAGGAAAAAAAGAAAGAATGCTGCAGCTTTGAGATACAATAACATTGCAGTTGTTAAAAAAATTAAATAGAAGAACATATTTGAAATACACAGCAAGCCATACAGCATTTGCAAAGAAATAAAAAGTAAGTTCATATTATTGGTTGAACTTCACCACTTCAGATAATCAGCCTTTCCAGTTTGTACCATAACTAGCAGTTCAGATAAAAAGTAAACAATCTGTAACATTAACTTTATTTTTCATTCTCCACTGGTATTTACCAGGTGCCGACAGGGCTCAAAGCAAAAATTCAGCCTGATATTTCTGGCTTTGTAGTTGATTTGGAACTTAAAAACGAGTCCCAATTAACTTCTAATCCATTATGTTGCTTTGTGAAATGTATTTGTTTCTATATGAGAATATGTAAAATAATAAGATTGGATAGGATTTAGGAAGTAGGAAGGAACAGCAGATGCTAGTTTAAACTGAAGGTATACACAAAATGTTGGAGAAACTCAGCGGGACAGGCAGCATCTCTAGAGAGAAGGAATGGATGATGTTTCGGGTCGAGACCCTCGGTCTGAAGAAGGGTCTCGACCGGAAACATCACCGATTCCTTCTCTCCAAAGATACTGCCTGTCCCGTTGAGTTACTCCAGCATTTTGTGTCCATCTTGGATAGGATTCAGTTCTCTTGTCCAGCCACAGGGGGATGCTGTGTCCTCACATATCATAAAGCCCGACTACCAGGAAATTCATCCCCACACTACATAGCTGCCTCAGTTGCCATTCTCAGCCTCCAAAATTCATTCTGTTGACTTGGGCAGATGCAGGTGGAGTACCACACACACAAGCATTACTACAGAGCGAGTCCAGGAATGAAAGGATGATTATTTAAGCATCACTAATGCATTGAAATTAAATATCTTCAAATTTTATGATCTTGAAGTTGAACACCGACACAATGGCTGATCATATTTTTCTCAGGATAATGTTGTAACTTATTAGATTTCACTATCGCATCTTACAAAAAGTACAAAGTGCACTTGTGTTACTTTTTTTTTAAATGTCAGCTCAATGGTTCATTGTGGCACAAAGTGGTGAAGTAACTCATTCAGTCAGGCAGCATCTCTGGAGCACATGGATAAGTGACTTTTGGGTCAGGACATTTATTCAAACTGATTGCAGGGTGAGGGGGGGGGGAGTTGGGAGAAGAGAGGCAGGACAAAGCATGGCAGATAATAGGTGGACACAGGTGAGGGAGGTTTTGATAAGCAGATGGTTGGAACAAAGGTCAAAGATTAAAACTGAAGGTGCGAGACAGGATTGAAATGTTGCAAATTGTGAAGCCAAAGGAAGGAGAGGAAGGGGAGAAATAGGTGCAAGTGCAGATTGGGCATAGGGGGGGGGGGGGGGGGGGGGGGGAAAGAGAAAGGGGGTGGGTATTGTTAGAGGTTACCTAAAATTGAATAATTCAAATTTCATATTGTTGGGTTGTAATCTACCCAAGCAGAATTTGATCTGTATTCCTCCAACGTGCGTGTGACCTCGCTGACAATGGAGGCCAATGACAGAGAGGTCAGTACAGGAATGGGAAGGAGAGTTCAAAATGGTTCCCAACTGGGAGATCCATATGGTATGTAGTCTTTGTTCATGAGCTCAATAAGATATCCATATTTTATTTTCTCATACTTCCCTAAGCTACTGAAAGTAGTCTGAAATATGGCACTGACAACAGAAATGCTAGCAGTCAGAAATTCCACTCACTATTTACATTGTTATCTGCAGCGAATGGAAGAGGTGGGGACCGATGGCAAGTCAGTGTAGTATTTTTTGCATTATTGCTTGGCCATGGAGCTATATATACACAGTGCACAGCATGGAAACAGGCTCTTTGGCCATTTTATTCATGCTGACAAGGTTGACGCTGCGCTGGTCCCATTTGCCTACATTTGGCACAATCTCTCTAAACCCTTCCTACCCATACCTGGCCAAATGTCTTTTGAAAGTCATATTCGACTTTTACTTTCCTCTACCAGCTCATTCCAGATACCAACTACACGTTGTGTGAAGATATCCCGAGGTGCCTCTAAACTCTCTCCACTCTCACCACACCTAGTTTTAGAATCCTCTACTCAGTGTTTGTCTCGGAGTGTTTACTTTATCAATGTCACTCATGATAAGGATTGCTAATGAAATAATAACTGCCTCCTACACTCCAAAGACACATTATTTCTGTGAACCATATTTAGGCAAGGATGGCAGATCTTTTCTAAAGGATATTAGTCAACCAAATCTGGTGTTTTCACTAGTATATTAGTGAAAATTCTAACTTTTTATTACAGATTTATTTAATTAATTTATTTTCCCCAACTGCTAAAGTGAACTTTAAACTGAAGCCTGTGGATGATTAATCAAGGATTCTGGATACAGGACCCTGAATTTAATTACTGTGTCAGTGTGATTAAATTATAACCATATAATACCATATAACAATTACAGCACGGAAACAGGCCATCTCGGCCCTACAAGTCCGTGCCGAACAGTTATTTTCCCTTAGTCCCACCTGCCTGCACTCATATCATAACCCTCCATTCCCTTCTCATCCATATGCCTATCCAATTTATTTTTAAATGATACCAACGAACCTGCCTCCACCACTTCCACTGGAAGCTCATTCCACACCGCTACCACTCTCTGAGTAAAGAAGTTCCCCCTCATGTTACCCCTAAACTTCTGTCCCTTAATTCTGAAGTCATGTCCTCTTGTTTGAATCTTCCCTATTCTCAAATGGAAAAGCTTGTCCACATCAACTCTGTCTATCCCTCTCATCATTTTAAAGACCTCTATCAAGTCCCCCCTTAACCTTCTGCGCTCCAGAGAATAAAGACCTAACTTATTCAACCTTTCTCTGTAACTTAGTTGTTGAAACCCAGGCAACATTCTAGTAAATCTCCTCTGTACTCTCTCTATTTTGTTGACATCCTTCCTATAATTGGGCGACCAAAATTGTACACCATACTCCAGATTTGGTCTCACCAATGCCTTGTACAATTTTAACATTACATCCCAGCTTCTATACTCAATGCTCTGATTTATAAAGGCTAGCATACCAAAAGCTTTCTTTACCACCCTATCTATATGAGATTCCACCTTCAAGAACTATGCACGGTTATTCCCAGATACCTCCGTTCAACTGTATTCTTCAATTCCCTACCATTTACCATGTACGTCCTATTTTGATTTGTCCTGCCAAGGTGTAGCACCTCACATTTATCAGCATTAAACTCCATCTGTCATCGTTCAGCCCATTCTTCCAAATGGCCTAAATCACTCTGTAGACTTTGGAAATCCTCTTCATTATCCACAACACCCCCTATCTTGGTATCATCTGCATACTTACTAATCCAATTTACCACACCTTCATCCAGATCATTGATGTACATGACAAACAACAACGGACCCAACACAGATCCCTGAGGCACCCCCACTAGTCACCTGCCTCCAACCCGACAAACAGCCATCCACCATTACCCTCTGGCGTCTCCCATTCAGCCACTGTTGAATCCATCTTGCTACTCCTGCATTTATACCCAACAGTTGAACCTTCTTAACCAACCTTCCATGAGGAACCTTGTCAAAGGCCTTACTAAAGTCCATATAGACAACATCCACTGCTTTACCCTCGTCAATTTCCCTAGTAACCTCTTCAAAAAATTCAAGAAGATTAGTCAAACATGACCTTCCAGGCACAAATACATGTTGACTGTTCCTAATGAGACCCTGTTTATCCAGATGCTTATTTATATATATATTATCTCTAAGTATCTTTTCCATTAATTTGCCCACCACTGAAGTCAAACTAACAGGTCTATAATTGCTAGGTTTACTATTAGAACCCTTTTTAAACAATGGAACAACATGCGCAGTACGCCAATCCTCCGGCACTATTCCCGTTTCTAATGACATTTGAAATATTTCTGTCATAGCCCCTGCTATTTCTACACTAACTTCCCTCAATGTCCTAGGGAATATCCTGTCCGAACCTGGAGACTTATCCACTTTTATATTTCTCAAAAGGGTCTGTACTGCCTCTTCTTTGAATCTCATAGTTTCCATAGCTACTCTACTTGTTTCCCTTAGCTCACATAATTCAATATCCTTCTCCTTGGTGAATACCGAAGAAAAGAAATTGTTCAATATCTCCCCCATCTCTTTTGGCTCTGCAGATAGCTGTCCACTCTGTCTCTCCAATGGACCAATTTTATCCCTCGTTATCCTTTTGCTATTAATATAGCTGTATAAACCCTTTGGATTTACTTTCACCTTACTTGCCAAAGCAGCCTCATGTCTTTTAGCTTTTCTAATTTATTTCTTAAGATTCTTTTTACATTCCTTATACTCCTCAAGCACCTCATTTATGCTGCCTATAATTATTGTAGATCTCCCTCTTTTTCCGAACAAGATGTCCAATTTCCCTTGAAAACCAGGTCTCTTTCCAAATTCATGGACCTGTGTTCAGAATGGCCCCTATAATTCAAGGAAAGTACCATTTAGGGTGTCACAATGGTGCAGCAGTGGAGTTGCTGCCATACAGTGCCAGAGACTCAGATTCGATCATGTCTATGGGTGCTGTCTGAATGGAGTTTGTACACTCAACCTGTGACCTCATGGGTTTTCTCCAGGTTCCTCCCACATTTCAAAGATGTCAAGATTTGTAGGTATATTGGCTTCTGTAAATTGTTCCCAGTGTGTAGGATAGAACTAGTGTATGGGTGATCGATGGCTGGCGCACTCGATGGGCTAAAGGGCCCGTTTCCATACTGCATTTCTGAACAAAACAACCTGTCTTCTGCCATTGTGTGACTCAAGCTGCTGAACTTATTTAGGTATATAGGCAGAAACCTTATAGCAAACAAAGTTAATTTAGTCAAAGGGAAAATATTAATTAGAGCAGAGGGAAGAGAATTTATGACAGTAATCAAAGTAACGTATCCAAACAAAAGGTAAATTCTCCAGAAAAATGCAGTGCCTATAGTTACAAATTATATGCTTAAATTACAGTCAGCCATTTACAGCAGCGTGCTCTCAACAATGGCTGGGAACACGTTGCCCTAAAATGGGACCTGAAATAATAGTACAGGTGTTTATATCTAGGAACCCTCGGCTGCTGAAAATAGCATCCTTGCATCACACCACCACACCTTCAACCACTTCCCAGAAGATCTAGCACATTTTGGTCTATGACGTTTATTGTGTCTTCAAAAGCTGGTGGAATTTTAAACTGAAAGGACAACAGCAAAAATAGTCAAAGGTTTTCATCCATAAAATGTATTTAGTGCCTGGATATTTAGGCCTGTGACCAGAAATATTGACTCTCCCATCACAAATGTTGCCTGATGTGCTGAATATTTCTCGCATTTTCTGCTTTAATTTCAACATTTCAGTCTTTGCTACTAGCAAGTCTACATCCATAATGGTCCATTTCAAAATTTTACATGGATTGGTGAATATTTGTAACAGTCGAATGCAGCAATGGGATGAGACATGGGGTTGGGATGTTCAGAATGCTGAATTTAAATAGAAACACACAGAAAAGGTATTTTATCCTTTGAGCTAGCTACATTATTCAATGCAAGCACTGCTAATCTTCTGGATACCATATTTCTACTCTCTACCCCTCCCTTGATGCATTTTGTGTCTAAAAATCCCCTCTATATTATATGGGATTCCAGATTCATTACCCTATTAGTGAAGTAATTTCCCATCTTGGACCCAAATGTCTTACCCCATATTCTGACTGTGACCCCTTGTACGATCCTAACCTCATCATACCCACTCCTCCCATTCAGGGGAAACAACCTGCCTGCATTCTGCATGTCAAGTCCCATCAACATTTTGCACGTTTCAACGAGATCTCCTCCCATTTTTCTGCTCTTGAATAATCAAACGAGCCAGCTAAGGAATCGGTCTATTTGCATCTTCTTGCGCTCCTTTAATAGAGTATATATTTGCTTAGGTTGATTATATAAAGTATTCCAGGTGCATTCTCATTAAGACTGTGTAATTGTAGCAAGCCAACCTTGTCCTGTATGCAAAGACTCTTACAATTACGGTCAAGATACCACAAGCATTAACTGCTTGCAACATCTGCGAGTTGGCTTTCAATGACTTGCGTGCAAGAACACCCAAATTTCAAATCTCTCATCATTTAAATAATACTGCATTTCTGATTTACTTGGTTGACTGGCCTCATCAATCTTATGATCCCTTAAAACTTGTCATTCATTGTTAGGTTTGTTGTATCACTGCTATTTCATTTCAGCTTTTTAATACAAAATATGCCACTGGATAATGCACTGAATCTTTTCCTTTCATACTATGTTGAATGTAATTAGACCCATACAAGAACAGCTCAAAGGAACCTCAAATTAATGTATGAGCAGGGTTGATGGTTGAGCCCGCGAATTGTTAATTTCATAAGTAAATATATTTCACTCTTAAATAAATGAATGGATGCAAATTCAACTGTCTGACTTTTATAGGCACCTGACCTGACTCAATAATTATACTTTGTGCATTTTTATCCCCCCCCAGTTTGTTTTATGAATTATTTTTAACCCTACTTCTGTAATTTATTTAAAAATCACTCATCATAAGCAGGCTAGCCAGTGATCCCAGAAGATTTCACCATTAAGCAGCAGCTGGTGGAGGACTGAGCAACTACATATCTTTTTGTTACTCTTGCATGCAAGTCTCCCTGTGCACAATCCAATTACAGTAATCTGGATAAACAAAATGCAATCAGGCATACAGCCAGCACCAGCTGGTGATCATTGAAAATATAAAAACCCACTCCCAAGTATTATTCCAAGAGAAAAACAACGCATACGTTAAATTTAGATACCTTGTATCCGGTTGATTTGCATGTCATAATTTATTTCTGATAAAAAGCAAGCGAATTTTAACATCTAACACATTTGGCCTTTAATAAAGATTTACAAAATAAAACAGTCACGTTTTATAGGCTATAGCTTTGAAAAAATGTCTATAATTTTCCAAGTTAAATAAACTATCCAACACAGGATTAATACTTTGTATCTTATATTTAATACATTTCAAATCTCAATGATTGCATCCCCAAAAATTCACAGCATTCTCATTTCTGCTTTAATATTCTGAACAATATGTATTAACATTAAATTCTTCAACATGCCTGGTGCCTTCACTTTAGATTAGATTGTGCCGGTTCAGCCATCAGTATTCAATATGTGCCTGGTAGTGCTGGCTTTTACCAGTTGGGTCTGGAAAACAAACTAAGTATGTTAGTGCAATCTACTCACGTGATGGACTAGTTGGAGTGGTGAAAACAAAAAAACAGGGCAATTGATGACTGAATTGAGTACCGACTTTAACCTTGTGCAGAACATAACATTTTTAGAATAGAATAGAATAGAATCTTTATTTGCCACGCAACCAGGGTTGGTGGTATTTGGGTTCGGTACATGATGGTACACTGCTTTAGTTACATACCACTAATAACACAGATCACCGTAATAAAGTGCATCCATACCACATCACAAATCACACATCTCACCAACATTACATAATGCAAAAGAACAAACAAAGACCATAGACAAGACACTGTATACATCAGAAATCATATTATTGTCTGATTATTGGACGGAATTAAGAGTTCTTATTGCTGAGGGGAAGAAACTGTTTTTAAAGCGGGTGGTTTTAGTAGCAAGTGACCTGAGGCGCCTCCCTGAAGGGAGAGACTGAAAAAGGTGATTTGCTGGATGGGAGTGGTCCGAGATGATCTTTTTTGCCCGTTTTGAGGTACGTTTAAGATAAATGGAATGGATTGAGGGGAGGGGGGAGTTGATGATCCTGGAGGCCTTGGAAACAATGCGCTGTATTCTATGTAGTGAGTGACTATCGGTGTTACCGTACCAGACTGTGATTGAGGAGGTGATGATGCTTTCAATGATTGATTGATAGAAACGGACCAGGAGGTGTTTATGGACTCTGAACTTTTTGAGCTGTCTGAGGAAATATAGGCGTTGTTGACCTTTCTTGATGACGTGGTCTGCATTTATGTGCCATTTTAGGTTATTGGAGATATAGGTGCCTAGAAACTTAAATGAGTTCGTGGAGGTTATGGGGTGAGAGTTGACATGGACCGGGGGTTTGTGGCTTTGATTGCGTCTGAAATCTATGATGATTTCTAAGGTTTTTGAAGTATTAAGCTGGAGGTTTTTGTCTGCGCACCATTTGACTGCGCTATCGACTGTTAGATGGTACTGTGATTCTTTGTTGTCTGAGATAAGGCCAATTATTGTTGTGTCGTCTGCATATTATTGTAGATTATAATCAGAGATCTTAACTGTTTAAGCAAATCTATTGTGTCTAGTCCTCTGGATAACTAGATTTATGGTTTACTCACCCGCAAATACATCACTTCATCACCAATGCTACCAAGAAAAATAAGAGTTGCTCATTCCCATCCTTCAGTTTCAGATTCACTGCTTGGAAGAGCGTTCCATTCAAGGCTATGCAGCCTGCTTTAGTAGTGCAGATTAGCTTCAGCTTGAGCTTGCCGCACAATATTGTTTTCTAAATTTGGGTTCAGCTACTGAAACGCAGGGCAAGAGATGACTGGGCACTTATGTTATCGAAACAAGAGAGCAGCATAAAATCGCCAAAAAAAGGAAAAAGTTAGAAATACTTTGTCATTTTAACACGGGTGGCGCCTTATTTAAAATAGAGGAATGCCATATTATATGACTGCACTATCAAAAATAATTTCTGTTAATGCATTTGCGTTAATCCTTTACCAGTGAATAAAATAATTCTGTGGTAATATTTGATAGATGCAGGTAACTTCGTGTCAACATCATCACTCAACCAACAGCTAGTGGATTTTGCTTTGCATAAATTAACTCTCATGTTTATTTAAATTATGTAATACAGCACAGTTACAAATATTAAGAGGGGCAATACAGATAACAATGTAAAATAACAATGGTAGTGATGAATTCAAATCAATTTTAAAATTTGGCATGAGGATTATTAATGCAGACATAAGTTGCATTAGGCAATAAAATATAACATTTGCAAATGCAATTTTTTAGATATACAAAAGAAAGCACTGACACAACATCAAACAAAGTAAACATACTTAAATATTAGGAAAGCAATGGATAAAGCAGCAACTGTTAAATTTAGTGACAATTTGTAGTGGAGATTCTATAATACAGTTGAAATATTGCAGAAATACTAAACTTTTACCTTTTAAATAAATAAATAATGAAATGCAATTTGAATATTAAAGCTACACGGTTCTAAAATTACATAGCATTGCATCTAATTTTAGACTTGTTAATTTTCAATGTTTCACGAGTTTTCACCTTTGCAAGACTCTCAATTTTTAGATCTACATTCAGTTAACTCCCACACCTGCTGGTCATATTATCAGTGCCTGCAAGCCATTTTTCAAGATACATATAGTAGGGCTTTTAAGAAACTTTATGTTATAGAAATACCTGTTATAAAAATAAGTGCATCAATGAGGAAAAAATGGTTAAGAGCTAGAGTGTTGCAGACTCACAATGTTATTTTTCCTGCAGGATTTTCGAAAATAGAGGTCTATTTAATAGCTGCAAGTCTATTTTTGTCACTGCAAGCTAAAAATGCTGAAGACTGCGTGCTACATTATTTAATAGAGTATAGTTGCACGGGTGTCAATAAAAGCAATTGCTTATCAACTCTAATGACCGTCCACAGGGAAACCGAGTGTGTTCTTAAGAAACAATGGTGCAATAGAAATACAATTTTTAAAATGCAAAATTGTTTTTTTCCAAGCAGCTTCTTTATATTAATTGAACTTTTTTTTAAATCAACATTTAAAAAAAACATTTTATACAGAGAAACTGAATGAAATTACCAATGTTTGTACAGAATAGGAGGTTGACTCCAATCTGACATTGATTCGCATGCACAAAGAACGAACTTATTCTCCATTAAACGACTCTCAGATTTGTCATTACAGGATGATATTGGTGTTAGTGTTTACTAAACCATTGTTAACTGCAATAAAATTCAAAAACTGAATTATGCAGTTTTCCTCTCAACAATATTACACAATCATTGGTTACTTAAAGCATGGCAAAGTGTTGCTGCAGTTGTTTGATTAATTGTTGAGTGTCAACATGTTCTGGAAATGCAGTTGCTGATTTCTGTGCAGCTACATAACTGCTCTGAAGATCTCCGACCTGTAGGAAACAAATATAAGACCATAAGACATAGGAGCAGAGTTAGACCATTTTGGTGCCATTCGGACCATCTGCTTTGTCATTCAATCATGGCGTGTCTATTTCTCCCTCTCAAGCCCAATCTCCTGCCTTCTCCCCAACAAATATTGATGTTCTATAGATCAACCATTAAATGGTACACACCTCTACATTTTACTTCACTTTAGTTCAGAAGCTTCAACATCACACTTTTAAATTTCCCAAAGTAATCAGATTTGCTCATCATGCTAATTCCAGAAATTAAAAGGGTTGCAAAAACTTAATGTATCTGCTAGCTGCCTTATTTGCTGCTAAACACTTTAATGTTATTATCAAGCAGTTAAGAAGAGAAAGTGGACATCCAAGGAAGGGATCCATACATTCACATAGTTCAGATATCTGCAAATATATTTTCCTACATTTTTGAAACTCCATTATTAATTTTATAAATGCAAGAATTTGGATGATAAAACTTCACTTGGCTGAACTTGTTTGTATTTTAAACACATAGGAACCGCATGTGTTATGCCACACCTACCATTTTGTGAGATAAGTGGACCATTCTTTGTTCTATCCCAGGTACACAAAAATGCTGGAGAAACTCAGTGGGTGCAGCAGCATCTATGGAGCGAAGGAAATAGGCAACGTTTCGGGCCGAAACCCTTCTTCAGACTGATGGGGGGTAGCGGGAAGAAGAAAGGAAAAAGGAGGAGGAGGAGGAGCCCGAGGGCTGAGAGATGGGAGGAGACAGCCCGGGGGCTGAGGAAGGGGAGGAGACTGCAAGGGCTAACAAAATTGGGAGAATTCAATGTTCATGCCCACGGGATGCAGACTCCCCAAGCGGAATACGAGGTGCTGTTCCTCCAATTTCCGGTGTTGCTCACTCTGGCCATGGAGGAGACCCAGGACAGAGAGGTTGGACAGGGATGGGAGGGGGAGTTGAAGTGCTGAGCCACCGGGAGGTCAGGTAGGTTCTTGCGGACCGAGCGGAGGTGTTCGGTGAAACGATCGCCCAGCCTCCGCTTAGTCTCACTGATGTAAATCAGCTGACATCTAGAGCACCGGATGCAATAGATGAGGTTGGAGGAGATACAGGTGAACCTCTGTTCTATCCCACCTCTCTGTCTCTCCCTTCGGGGGAATGCGACTCTTCTTGTCGTATCCCCCTTCTCTGCCTCCGTCTGCACTGAGACCTAATGGCGGAGCTGGCGGCCTCCAACCTGCGACCGACCTCGAGGCTCCGGAAACCGAGCCAGCCAGGACTCACCAACAGCAAGGCTGGCCATCTTCGAGCTGCGGCGGCACTCCGGCGGCAGCGGCATGGCTCAGGGCTGGGACGGCGCTCCGGTGAGGACGGCCCGGCGCGGGGCTGGGACGGCGCTCCGGTGAGGACAGCCCGGCACGGGGCTGGGAAGGCGCTTCGGTGAGGACGGCCCGGCGCGGGGCTGGGACGGCGCTTCGGTGAGGACGGCCCGGCGCGGGGGGCTGGGACGGCGCTCCAGTGAGGACGGCCCGGCGCGGGCCTGGGATGGCGCTCCGGTGAGGACGGCCCGGCTCGGGGCTGGGACGGCGCTCCGGTGGCAGCGGCCTGGCTCGGGGTTGACTCGCCGCTCCGGTGGCTGAGGCGGTGGTGACCTGAATCCAGGGCTCAGCTGCGGGCCAGTGGACGACATTGTCGGGAGCTCGCAGGTCACAGGCTGGTGCCTGTTTCCCGGAGCTCCCGCGGCAACACCTGCGTCCGCTAGACTGGAGGGCGGCAGCTTCGACCACCCCGGGCCGCGGAGCTTGAACCGGCCCATTCGCGAAGCTCGGTTGAGCCGCAGGACTGATACCATCGCCCGGTGGGGTATCGCCTCAGCGCAGTAACTTTAAGATTTTTCCTCCATCACAGTGAGGAAGTTCCTAGTGAACTCACTGTGGTGGATGTTAACGTGTTAATTTGTGCTTATTGTGTGTTTTGTTGTTTACTATTATATGTATGGCTGCAGGCAGCGACAAATAAAGGATCTAATCTAATCTAAAACTTCTGTCATATACAGTGCCCCCCATAATGTTTGGGACAAAGACCCATCATTTATTTATTTGCTTCTGTGCTCCACAATTTGAGATTTGTAATAGAAAAAAAAGAAAAAATCACATGTGGTTAAAGTGCACATTGTCAGATTTTATTAAAGGCCATTTTTATACATTTTGGTTTCACCATGTAGAAATTATAGCTGTGTTTATACATAGACCCCCATTTCAGGACACCATAATCTTTGGGAAACATGGCTTCACCGGCGTTTGTAATTGCTCAGGGTGTTCAACTGCCTCCTTAATGCAGGTGGAAGATACCTAGTCTTTCCACCTAGTCTTTCCTCCAGTCTTTCCATCACATTTGGAAACATTTATTGCTGTTTATCATCATGAGGACCAAAGTTGTACAAATGAAAGTCAAAGAAGCCATTATGAGATTGAGAAACAAGAATACAACTGTTAGAGACATCAGCCAAACCTTAGGCTTACCAAAATCAACTGTTTGGAACATCATTAAGAAGAAAGAGAGCTCTGGTGAGCTTACTGGTGTGCAAAGGACTGGCAGGCCAAGGAAGACCTCCACAACTGATGATAATAAAGAAAAATCCTCAATCACCTGTCCGATAGATCAGAAACATTCTTCAGGAGTCGGGTGTGGATTTGTCAATGACCACTGTCCGCAGAAGAGTTCATGAACAGAAATACAAAGGCTACACTGCAAGATGTAAACCACTGGGTAGCCGCAAAAATAGGATGGCCAGGTTACAGTTTGCCAAGAAGTACTTTAAAGAGCAACCGAAGTTCTGGAAAAAGGTCTTGTGGACAGATGAGACGAAGATTAACTTATATCAGGGTGATGGCAAGCGCAAAGTATGGAGGAGAGAAGGAACTGCCCAAGAACCAAAGCATACCACCTCATCTGTGAAACACGGTGATGGGGGTGTTATGGCCTGGGCCTGTATGGCTGCTGAAGGTACTGGCTCACTTGCTGATGGTAGTAGCATAATGAATTCGGAAGTGTATAGACACATCATATCTGCTCAAGTTCAAACAAATTCCTCAAAACTCATTGGCCGATGGTTCATTCTACAGCAAGACAATGATCCCAAACATCCTGCTAAAGCAACAAAGGAGTTTTTTAAAGCTAAAAAATGGTTAATTCTTGAGTGGCCAAGCCAATCCCCCGATCTGAACCCAACTGAGCATGCCTTTTATATGCTGAAGTGAAAACTGAAGGGGACCAGCCCCCAAAACAAGCATAAGCTAAAGATGGCTGCAATACAAGCCTGGCAGAGCATCACCAGAGAAGATACCCAGCAACTGGTGATGTCCATGAATGGCAGACTTCAAGCAGTCATTGCATGCAAAGGATATGCAACAAAATACTAAACACGAGTACTTTCATTTACATGACATCGCTGTGTTCCAAACATTATGGTGCCCTGAAATGGGGGGGACTATGTATAAACACTGCTGTAATTTCTACCTGACAATGTGCACTTTAACCATATGTAATTTTTTCTTTTACAAATCTCCTACAGTCAACATTTCGGAATGTAATTATTCCATATTTACCATTAGATCCGTAAGCCCGTCCCACTTTCACGACCTAATTCTGACGACCTTAAAGGATCTAAAAAAAAATCATGGTTGCGGTAACCTACGACCTCCCACGACTATGTGTACGACCTCCTACGACCTTCCACGACTATGTGTACGACCTCCTACGACTATGACCTCCCACGACTATGTTGAAGACCACCCACGACTAGGTTGAAGACCTCCTTCAACTATGTTGAAGACTGGCTTCGACCATGTACGTTTTACTGCTGTTTGCAGTAGCCCTTTTGCTTCAGCAGCCTTTTAAGTAAGGCAGAAGGGGAAGAGCAAGGGTGAAGAGGAAGCACAAGAAGAGGTCTCAATGGGTGAATGGAGACGATGTGATGGACTGTCCCAGTACACCAGATGACTGGAAGAGAGTGGCGCTGGGGTTTGACAAAAGATGGAACTTTAAGCACACACGTGGGGCAGTGGATGGCAAGCATGCCATTCTTGTCCCTGTCCCCCTCATTTTCCTTTTCGTACAGGATGGCATTCTGCTGGAACCATTCGTCAAGGTCCTCCTCCTGCTGCCTGGTGAAGGGCATAACCTCAATGGGGCATCTGCCTCTGATGCTGTGTCAGACACAGGAGAAAGGGCTGCTTTACTGCCTTCAAATGAGGCAGTGAAGGATGGGGTGGTGGTGGTGGGGACATATATTACCACCCTGGTCTCCTCCTCCAGGGGTCTCTCATGCATGACTACCTCCTCCTGCACTATCACCTCCAGTGGCATCACCTCCTGCCACTCCTCCTCTTGGGTGGGCAACACCTGCATGGCCGTTTTTTTTAGGGTTGTGCCCTCCCTCTGCGCTGCTGCTTTTTTGCTGCCATCTCTAAAACACGTCTCCTCTCCAAAAATCTCTCCAGCTACGAATGAACATGACTTGGAGTGACAGAGGTGACGTTCTGCTGTTTAAATAACCTTTTTTTTAAAATTACCTTTTTTTCACCCCGGAGCTATTACCTTTGACTGCCTACGACCACCTACGACTATCATCACAACCTACTACGACCTACCTACGAGTAAAAAGTATTGATATTTTCCATGCTGACTTTTTTTTTTACTCGTGGACATTTTTTATCAGGCTAGAAAAAACACGGCGACCTTCTTGATGCCACGAGTACCTACGACTAGCATCACGACCTCGTGGCGACCATGCTGCGAGTACGAGTCAAGGGCAAACTCGGCAGAGGTCGTGAAAGTGGGACAGGGGTTTAACTTTCACAAATGTTCTTTTCGTTCAGCAGTGGATTTCCCTCCGGCAGGGTTCTGTGCTTTATTTACGTGCAAACTATTGTCCTAATTTCTGTGATCCTAGTGCCCAAACCACACTTCAGTTCCACTTATTCTCATCTTCCTGCCCACAACTTCCACATATAATGGATCATAGATTGAATCTTTTGCATTTATCTTTCCTTGGTCATTCTGCCTTCTGAAAACTACAAATTCTTGTTTGGATATAGTTATGACAATGTTATAGTTATGGCAGAGTGCTGATAACTTGCTCAAATGAGCATCTGAGATTACAAACATAAATCAGCATCATAGGTGACTGATGTAAATCTCAAAATATTTCTACATATCCTGCAGCTACTGAGAATCACCCATTTACCACCTCTGCAACTGAAGGTGTTGCAGTCATTTGCAATAGCCCTTCTGAAATTAAATTCTCTGTGAGGAAATTAACTTCCTCGCAGCAGTTGTCAGGAATACTGAATCATCTGTATAATATCCCTACCCAAAATATGCAAGCATGCACCAATGGTTAGCTGTATATTGTAAAAGTAATGATTACATTTCTTCAGAGTCATTTCTTTTCCATATTCATTACCTTATCTGAAAGTGCAGCAAAATTATAATGTGGTTCGTACATGTGAAGAGCCAGAGCAGCAGCTGTCTGCAGAAGTCCCCGGGCCTTGAGATACAAATAAAATAAAGAATTAGATACTTGGAATAAATGCAATGCTTTTTTCCCCCCCAAGATAAAACAATGTTTTCCTGCATATTGCATAAAAATTCAAGTTGCTCACCTGTTCATGATGCCCTTTGCGCATCTCCAGGACTGCTAAATTGTTATAAGCTTCAGCATGATTGTTGTTGTTGGCCAGTGCCAGCTTAAAACATTGATGGGCCAAATTTATATCCCCGGTTCCCTAAAATATAACAATGTCTATTTACAAATTCCATATATAAACTGGGGCCATAATCATTCCAAATGACAACAAATGATCAAAAATATACTTTCCTTATATATCACCTGGATATATTTTTAGCATTGCCAAATACTTTAGCATTTAAATAATTCATGGTATGCTTTAAAAAAAATTGTTAGGCATGTGGTATAATTATCATATATAATTAGTATATGTGATGTCTTGTGCAAGTACGCATGTGCGGGGGAGACTCAAGGTGGCGTCCTGGAATAAAGAAGCGCGTTAGTTTACTCCCGTGTCCGAGTCTGTTCCAAGAATCCAAATACACAACAAAAATGTTGGTGTGCATTTTTGTGAGGAGTGTAAAAAACCCAACACATTGTATTAAATGGACTTTCCAAATAATTCAGTAGCAAATTCTGCTTTAATTCATGGTTCGACATTCTGTTTGGTGCAACTTCCTAAACCAATAATCTCTGCCTTCTAGTAGATGTAGACAGTAAGAGCACAAGATGCCATCCATATGCGAGTCCTCTTCCAAAGATCATCACCTTAAAAATGTAGCACTGCTCCTTATTCATCATTGGGACAAAGTTATGGATCTTCCTGTGAGGAGGATGCTAGCAGACTGCAAGGCGACTTGGATAGGAAGGGTGAGTGGGCAAATGTTTGGCAGATGCAGTATAATGTGGATAAATGTGAGGTTATCCATTTTGGTGGCAAAAACGGGAAAGCAGACTATTATCTAAATGGTGGCCGATTGGGAAAGGGGGAGATGCAGCGAGACCTGGGTGTCATGGTACACCAGTCATTGAAGGTAGGCATGCCGGTGCAGCAGGCAGTAAAGAAAGCGAATGGTATGTTGGCTTTCATAGCAAAAGGATTTGAGTATAGGAGCAGGGAGGTTCTACTGCAGTTGTACAGGGTCTTGGTGAGACCACACCTGGAGTGTTGCGTACAGTTTTGGTCTCTAAATCTGAGGAAGGACATTATTGCCATAGAGGGAGTGCAGAGAAGGTTCACCAGACTGATTCCTGGGATGTCAGGACTGTCTTATGAAGAAAGACTGGATAGACTTGGTTTATACTCTCTAGAATTTAGGAGATTGAGAGGAGATCTTATAGAAACTTACAAAATTCTTAAGGGGTTGGACAGGCTAGATGCAGGAAGATTGTTCCCGATGTTGGGGAAGTCCAGGACAAGGGGTCACAGCTTAAGGATAAGGGGGAAATCCTTTAAAACCGAGATGAGAACTTTTTTCACAGAGTGGTGAATCTCTGGAACTCTCTGCCACAGAGGGTAGTTGAGCCAGTTCATTGGCTATATTTAAGAGGGAGTTAGATGTGGCCCTTGTGGCTAAGGGGATCAGAGGGTATGGAGAGAAGGCAGGTACGGGATACTGAGTTGGGTGATCAGCCATGATCATATTGAATGGCGGTGCAGGCTCGAAGGGCCAAATGGCCTACTCCTGCACCTAACTTCTATGTTTCTAGCCAATAGCAGTTCACCACTTCTCAAGGGCAATTAGATAAGCACTAGACTAAATGGGCCCCGTTGGGTCCTATGTTCACACGGGAGGGCTGGTCTTCCGACACAATATTCCACCTCTCCACCAATTCCAATATTGTGGCTAGTGGGGGGGGGGGGGGGGGGGGGGGGGGAGTGCTGGTATGGATTCTGGTGGGGGTGGCAGCTCAGTCCCTCAAGCCTGATATGCTGACAGCTCACTCACGGCTGGTTAACTCATGACTATTCCTTGAAATTCCATTTTAAGCAGGGTACAAGGCCACCAAATTCAAATCCATGTTCCTACCATTTTAAGCAGGGTGCAAGGCCACCAAGTTTAAGTGCAGTTTCTTACCACTTCAAGCAGGGTGCAAGGCCACCGAATTCAAATGCAGCTTCATACCATTTCATGCAGGGTGAAACCACCATAAAACCACACAAAACACCAAACTCACAGTTCAGTAGACATTCAGTGTGTTCAGTTGATTCACAGCTCAGTCATGACCTCTCCCTCCCCCATCATGCAGTGACTGAGCCACACCCACACTTTTGGGTTTTATAACCCCTCCCCCTCTCTCCAGAAAAGGTGTGGCTTTCATGGCGTGATTGACAGGAGATAGATTCTCAACATTTTTTTTTAAACACTAATAACACTTATTTTTCATTGATGGGAAGAATTCTCTGCACCTGCTCAGTGGAGGAGGAGGGAGTAAGATGGCCAAAAATCACAGACGTAAATGGTAGCGTTTTATCTAAAATCAATATACAGTGCAAACAGGAAGTAAGTGCATTTGCAGTAGTGCCTTTTAACTTCAAGCCAAAGCACCCAAGCCACCATTTGCAGTAAGTAGTGCCTTTCAACTTCAAGCCAAAGCACCCAAGCCACCATTTGCAGTAAGTAGTGCCTTTCAACTTCAAGCCAAAGCAGCCAAACAACCATTTGCAGGCAGTGCCTTTTTACTTCAAACAAACCATATTTTCATTTTCAAACCACATTAAGGGGACTCACAGATGAGTAGACATTTGTTCAATGTTATTCAGAGCTCAGAGAGACGTGACCCTTTGGCTTCATCCATCTTGCAGAGACTTAGTGAGGCACACCACTTCCTGGTTTTATAGTCCCTCCCCCTTCCTCCAGCAGGGGCAGCAGAGAGAATGACAATTTTTTTTTAAACATTAATATCTCTCTGATTTGTCATCGATGGGAAAAATCCTCCGCATCCGGAAGGTGGAGGGAGGCTCTGAGCGAGGTGGCCAAAAATGACGGCTATAGGTGGCGACGTCCTGTCGGAAATCGCAGCACAGTGGGCCAAAAGCGGTCAATATCAGAGTTTTAGTAATATAGATGTGCCTTGCAATAAATACCGTTCTACCATGTTAGTACGACTGGGTCATTTGACAGTCATACAACATGATCTTCAGTAACAATGTTATGAATAAATTAATAACCATGTCAAATATAACAATATGATGAAAAACAGAGGTAATAATTGATAAAGAACACTATCCATTACCATTTAGATATATATTGAAGATAAAATATATTTAATCACGTTTTATTAATTTTATGGCAAAGCCATATCACCATTGTTTCTGATATCATTCCATTTTATTTTCCTTTATTTTTCAGGAATTATTGTAGATCACAGGTGGCATGGAGGCATAGCAGTAGAGCTAAAGCTTTACAGCGGTTGAGACCCGGGTTCGATCCTGACTAAGGGTGCTTGTCTGTAGAGTTTGTACATTCTCCCCGTGAGTTTTCTTAAAGATCTTTGGTTTCCTCCCACATAAATTGGCTTGGTATAAATGTAGAATTGTTCCCTAGTGTGTGTAGGGGTAGTGTTAATGTGTGGGGATCGCTGGTCAGTGTGGACTCGGCGGGCCGAAGGGCCTGTTTCCGTGCTGTATCTTTAAACAAAGTTAAAATCTCACCAATATTCTGATTAACAAAGGCAAAGAAAAAATGTAGAGTTAACTACGTACCACTGCAACATGGCCAAGGTTATACCATACATCTGCAACTTCCTCGTCATTCACAGCTAGGGAGAGTGCTCTTTCAAATGAACTCAGAGTCATGTCATACTGTTGTGCATAAAAACAGCAGAGCCCCAGGTTGTTGAAGAGCTGACAATTATAAACACCCATTTGGAGAAGTCGCCTGTGGAGATCAAGATTTTTTTTAAACCATAATTTTAAGATAATTGCTCCATTTTGTCATTTAAAAATTGCTTCATCCCATACAATAAAGGCAGCAGCATTCCCAATATTTTAAAGTTTTAATATTCCAGATCATGGATCATTACACTGCAATTACAATGCTATATTGGAAGGGTTACTGCCATGTTTCTTTGATGTGGATTTGTCAGGGAAAGTTCTGATGATAGTTACATATTTAAATATTGTTTCATTTTTCATTTTTATTTTAATATTATCAGGTCAATATTTTTACTTGACCTAACTAAAATGTGGCTTGTTACTAAGAAATGTTCTGCAGAGTTTAAAGGTGATTTCCTTTTTTCCTGCATGGGCAAATGTCATCAGAATCTTGATCTAAACCTGGAACTAGAGTGGGAAGTAGTATTTTTTTTTCTTACCACGACAAACGTGCAGGAATTGAGTGCCAGGACAAGGCAGCACAAATATATAATGTAATTAGTTTCATCAATGGCCTGGTTGGCAAGAGTTGACGATCATATTCATGAGCATATTGGAGTTGTGCGTTTCAATGCCAGCATGTGGAGATGGGGGCTCCGTCAGAGCCCAGCCTGTGAATGCGGAGCAGAACAACAGACAGCCAACTATGTTGTTTCTGAGTGCCCGCTTTACCACCCACCAAATGGAGCTCAGGGCCTGGCAGACATTGACGCAGAGACAACAACCTGGCTGCTCAACATCCAGCTGCAGATTTAACTATTCCTTTGCTTTATTTATGTTTCATTCACAAGAAGATGAGCATAGCAAATAATATTATCCAAAGTTTTCACTCCTGTCAAGATTATCAGTTAATTTGACTATAAAATAAAATGGATGGAGAGGGTGAATTCGATAAATGAAGAGGGAGGGACCTGCGCTGCCAGATATCACTCAGGTGTTGTAAGTGAAAATTATCCTCCATGTTTCAGAAGTCAAACATATCTTTCGGATGATAGACACAAAGTGCTGGAATAACTCAGCAGGTTCCTGATGTATAGAGTCCTAGTGAGACCACAGCTGGAGTGCAGTTTTGGTCCCCTAATTTGAGGAAGGACTTTCTTGCTATTGAGGGAGTGCAGTGTAAATGTACAAGGTTAATTCCCGGGATGGCAGGACTGTCATATGCTGAGAGAATGGAGCAGCTGGGCTTGTACACTCTGGAGTTTAGAAGGATGAGAGGGAATCTCATTGAAACATATAAGATTGTTAAGGGTTTGGACACGCTAGAGGCAGGAAACATGTTCCCGATGTTGGGGCCCCTGTACAACTGCAAAAATACCTCTTTGCTCCTATACTCAACTCCTTATGTTATGAAGGCCAACATGCCATTAGCATTAGGTAATTTGTGATTCTTTTCTTCTTTCAACAGACCACACCGTCAATTGGTCTGAAAAAGGATCTTAACCCGAAACGTCTCCCATTCCTTCTCTCCAGAGATGCTGCCTGCCCCGCTGAGTTACTCCAACATTTTGCGTCTATCCAAGTCAACTGACCATGTTTAATGAAGCAGCTTGCTACGAGCCTGCACCTTCAACTCATTTTATGAACACACTGCACCAGCCAATAGTCTAAAACTGTTTTGCATCACAACCTGTAATCAATTCGATAATTAACACGTTCTGATCTCACCTATAGAATCGTAGTGCAATCTCTGGTTGGTCGGAATAAAAATGGTTACTCCCAATGCAGGCAATGGATTCTACATTAGTATTATCTTGTTTTAAAACTTCCTTATAATATTCAGTCGCTGATACGATGTTGTTCATTTCCTGTTAAATTCAAGAACAATATCAATCTGTAATTATGTGGCAAAATTAAGAAAAAGCACAAGCTGGCTTATTTTGGATAGATTTTCTAAACTCTTGTATATAGATATATTATCTTCATTACATCATATATACGAGCTATTCCTGTAAGCAGTGTGACCTCCCCTGGGAAACGGTCCAGCCCTTGCTTGAAAAGGCTTAAAGCTGTCAATGGCTGGTCTAAACGAATGTAGACCTATAATAATAAATTGAAAAATATTAAAATAAGTAAAAACATTTCAATACAGTGTATTCATTTTATCCGAGAATTGATTGAGGAACAAAAATAATAATTATTCTTAATATTATATGGAAGCAGAATTTGCTGCCTATGTAGTAATAGTAGTTACTGTTATATGCAAATGATTATAGATAAAATATGAGTATCTAATAACTGTTGTTAACTCATCATTAGCTTCACAAAGACTCTCTTTCATTAGCTACTCATCACTGGCAAGTTTCGAATGCCATCACAATGCTGCATTTGCAAGGCAAATTGCAAGCTTAAAACACCACAGATATTATGGTCATAATTTGTAGTGTAAGTGGGCTTAGTTAATATTTGTTGATCATCATCTCTATTAAAATAAGAGACTTCATTTGTTCAAATTATTACATTTTCCAGAAATTAAATGGCATAACATTTTATTCTCCTATACTTCCTTTATTTTTTTTCCCTCTCGATCTCTTTTATTCCATTTTTGTGCCCACACAATTCCTCTTTGTGTAACTAGTTTGACTGATTTCACTCTTTCCCATTCCTAGTGATTGTTTCCTAATCCTCAAAAGAGATTCCTCAGTGTTGGCATTGTTCACTCGGGTCTAATACAGCCATTTCGTTCACTGCTCATGCTTTCAGCAACTCTACAGCCAAGCATTTGGTGAGCTGAAGAAGTACTGGATGTCCCACCATAGACATCTTTATGTGCTTTGATATAGCAAATACTACATCATGTAATGCAAAGTAGTGCTTGAAAGGTGGTGACTCCTATGTATACTAGCTGCTTACCTTTGCCAGATAAAGTATTGTATCAACCATTTCCTGTTGTTTTATTGCAGATTTAAATTGTTTCTCTGCTTCACGATATAAACCTAATCTTTAAAAAAAAATAGAAATGGAAAACAGTTTGCAAAATGTAGAAAAAATGTTTAAAGTTTGCTTTACTAAGAAACATAGAAAATAGGCGTAGAAGTAGGCCATTTGGCCCTTCGAGCCTGCACCGCCATTCAATATGATCATGGCTGATCATCCAACTCAGTATCCTGTACCTGCCTTCTCTCCATACCCCCTGATCCCTTTAGCCACAAGGGCCACATCTAACTCCCTCTTAAATATAGCCGATGAACTGGCCTCAACTAACTTCTGTGGCAGAGAATTCCAGAGATTCACCACTCTGTGTGAAAAATATTTTTCTCATCTCAGTCCTAAAAGATTTCTCCCTTATCCTTAAACTGTGACCTTAAACTGTTAATATATCATTCTTTTTGGGTACAGCTTTCAAAAATTACATTGGTTCAAATTCTGCATAGAATGGAAAAATAACAGTGCTCCCCACTGACCAACTAGATTCAGTGACGTCTATGAGTAAATGCCCTTTCTCCCAACGTGAGTTTCAATTTAGTACCTTATTCAGGGATTGAACAGTGCCCAACAACGGAATTTACAGTTTGCAGGTCAATCAACCCGAAAGATAAATTCCCAAATTCAGCAAAGGAATGAAAATAATTTGTAGGTAGACAAAATGCTGGAGAAACTCAGCAGGTGAGGCAGCATCTATGGAGCGAAGGAAATAGGCGACGTTTCGGGTCGAGACCCTTCTTCAGACTGATGTGGGGGTGGGGGGCGGGAAGAAGAAAGGAAAAGGTGGAGACAGTGGGCCAATTAACCTACAAACCTGTCGTCATTGGAGTGTGGGACGACACCAGAGCACCCAAAGAAAACCCATGCAGGTCACGGGGATAATGTACAAACTCCATACACAACAGCACTGGTAGTCAGGATCGCCCGTGTCTCCGGCGCGGTAAGGCAGCAACTCTACCACTGTGCCACCGTGATTGAAACTTTATATAAAAAGTAAACATTTGACCATGCATAAGCAAGCGGCTAAATGAACAATATAAATATCAGACCAAAAAATAAATAAATCTACAAGCATAAATTGTACAAAACAAAAATCTATAAATATAAATATAGCTCAACATGCTTTGCAATGGCAGCCAATCCCACCAGAACTATTGGCATTTACACTGCAAATGTAAGAATGTTTGCAACTGAACTTGCTGTCATATTCCATAGTCAATGTTTTAGCTGAATTCTGATAATTCAGAAGCGAAACACAAACTTGGTAGCTTTGAGTTGAGGAAACTGCTTACTGCACTTGCATCAAATTATGCTTGATGCATCCTTCATTTGAACTGAGAGAAGTAGCTGCAATGAAGAACACCTAGGACAGGATAATTTAGATCCTACACTTAAATACTTGGAGCTGGTTTAAAATGTTTCAATTGTTTAAATATGCTCAAGTGTTTCTGTATTTTAAAAAATGCAAATGTTTTATTAATTCTGGTAGCTTTTAATTAAATCTGAAGGTTAGATTTTTTCAATAGTATTCAGTCTTGATAGTTTTTCTGGGGACAAGTCACTGACATTTATCACGGATAGTAATTGTTCTGGCCGATTGTGCAAGATTTTCCATTTATCATCAGGATATTATGAATCAGCAAGTTGATAATGGGATACATAAAGCACAAATCCATATTTTTTCCATTATGTCAGTGGCATGTATGAATTGCTCACTGCTAGCAGCAAGTTCTGTCCCTTAGAGGAAACTAGATTGCATAGCTGCAGAATGTTTTGGAGGCCGAATAATTTGCTTGGCAGTATGAAAGACCTTCTATGCCGTTTTATTTTTTTAAAGCTTAACATCACTGCTCTCTTCAGAAAATATAGTTTGTACATTACTGATGTTCATGACAAATCAGTAATTGTTTAATGATTCTAATTATAAAGCCAAATAAAGTACATTCAGCAAGAAACAAGATGGCGTGGAAAACAACTTGCATACTAATTCGAAAGAGCTCATTTGTGTACTTTTAGAATCAAACCGAAATGTGTTCTCATTGCTCGTATGTAGTTGGACATATTAAGAATCTCGAATCATGAATGAACGGGCATCGGAGGTTCATGTCTGTTTTATGTTGAAATAGAGAAGAACATATCTTCATCATTTATAATATCTGGACTAATATCTTCTACATTTTTAAATCTGAAAATGTTGAAGTGCAATGTAGCCATGAATCAATGATATCCTCTTATTAACAAGAATCTTGAATAAACTTAATGTAAATCTAGCTCATTTTACCTGTAATAACATTTTCCAATTTGTACCTTCCACCACCAGTCCTTAAATTGAGACTGCTCAGTAGCAAGTGCTGCTAAATCTAACGCCTGTTAGAAATAAAAGTATTATTAATTTATTATTGAGAAATTAAACAGAGTTAATAATGGTGGAATGAGGAAAAAAAAACTGTTGATTCCAGAATCTGGAGCAAAAAACAAATTGCTGAGGGAACACGGCAGGTCAGCAACATCGGTGGAGGGAAAGGGAATAGCCATGCAGACATGCTTGGTAATACTTCCAGTCTTTCGAATACAACACACCATGAAGGTGGACTGAATGGAAGGAAGTGACGAGCCTTCTATGGACTGGACTGTGTTCACCACTCTGCAGGTTCAGGCAGTCATGAGCAGAGCAGGTGCTATATCAGGCTGAGATGCATACGTTTTTAGTGCATCTGTAGATGTTTGAGTAAATTCCCAAGGACATGCCATATTTTCTCAGATCCTTAAAAAATTGAATACACTGAGGCTCTTTCTTAACGGCTATAAATGGCTTAAATCATTAAATCTATAGTCAATTAAATTAGTATTGGATAGACTTTTCAAATTTGCACGAGCAAGTACATGGACGATTTTTATTTTGGGATTCATTTACTCCATGCTGGTATTTGTGACATGCACTCTTAGGATTCAAGTTCCATGTTAACAAAAGCAAATCAGAATTATTCTTTCATATATAAAATCATCTGACCTCAGATTCTTTACATTCATCTTCTGCATGCATACATACATTTCCCACATTCAAGAGAAATTTACTCAGAAACTATATACTCATGTTGGGGATTTGTTAATTACTTACAGTTTTGACATCATTTTCATGGTGAAATATATATTCAAATAATGTCTGAAACATAAAATATACATACATTTTAAGTATTAGTAAACCTTTTCAAATACAGGATTTTCAGGTCACTAAAAAATAACACATCTAAAATCCACTTTCATAATAAAGAATAACTTCCACGTGGTCTGTCTTGAATAAATGTTGAAGAAATCCAGGAGGGAGCTTATTTCTTTACATGTCTGAGAACCTCACCAGTCTGTGTTGAGTATTCCTGACACCTTCTTAAACCAAAAAATTAAACTACTGCTGGGTGAGAGTGATCCAACTCACAGCTCTGAAAGTATTGGCCTGAATAGACATAACATTCAAAAATATAGGTTAAATCCCAACTACAAAAGCAGCATAAATTAAATATTCCTTCAGCAATTACTAATGAAACTTCTTAAAAATAAGCTGGTCCCCGAGGAAAATATGACAAATCAATAATATGACCTTGAGTTCCCATTTTGATTACAATCAAAAATCATAGCCAAAGGTTCAAAAAGTTCAAAGGACAGTTTATTGTCACATGTACCAATTAAGGTAATTTTCGAATTAAACTAACAAAATCCAAACTATATTACAAATTGCACCAGTTTTGAAGTTTTTTTGTTCAAATTTCGTCTCAATTTGCATTTAGCCAAAGTTTTCCATAAAGTGATGGATAATTATACATTTTTGTAAGGAGAAAAATGGATTAAAATAATCTCACATTGTTTGATCAATACAGCTAAAATTGGGCTTAAGAAAATGAGTTTAATGTGAACATTTTATATGAGCTTTTAAAATTTGACACAAACCTTAGCTAAATTTGCCTTCCCAGCATATTTGGCTAGATTTAATCTGGATATGTTAATAAAGGGTCCATCAGGGTTCGTAAGCATGGATGCCTGTAGAAAAATAATTTGTTGTAATTATAAAATAATTTTATTCATAAAACTGAAAAATACCAGAAATGTAAAAGAAAATGTTCTTGCAGAAAGAAAATTACCGTTCCCAGCCTAACAAATCTACCAGAAGCACTTGTCACTGGTTGGGCTGTATAAGCAGTTCTTGGAGTCTTGATAGCTTGCTCCATGGTGCCAGGTCTGCCAGATTGGGTGCCTGGTCTCACAAACCCAGTAATGGGTCTTCCAGACTGAGACATGGGTCTGTGAGAAGAGATAAAGTGTTTTAACAGAACTACAGGAAAACTAATGGCATAGGGGAATAAAACTGTCCAAGATTCTTCCAATTCTCTTTAGTGGAGCCTTACAATTTAATGCTCTTTACCATAATTGGGAGGTTGCAAAAATATGCTCTTTCTGTTGGAATTTCTGGTTGGAACGCTGGTCCCTCAAGAAGTCTAAGTAATGTTATGTTATTTCCAGCTAAATGTTTTGGATTCTGGTACAATCAGCATGTTAGGATAGCGACAGATTACAGTGCCCTTCATAATGTTTGGGGCAAAGACCCATAATTTATTTATTTGCCTCGGTGCTCCACAATTTGAGATTTGTAATAGAAAAAAAATCATATGTGGTTAAAGTGCACATAGTCAGATTTCAATAAAGGCCACTTTTATACATTTTGGTTTCATCATGTAGAAATTACAGCAGTGTTTAAACATAGTCCCCTATTTCAGGGCACCATAATGTTTGAGACACCACAATGTCATGCAAATGAAAGTAGTCTTCTTTAGAATTTTGTTGCATATCCTTTGCATGCAATGACATGCTTGAAGTCTGTGATTCATGGACATCACCAGTTGTTGGGTGTCTTCTCTGGTGATGCTGCCAGGCCTATATTGCAGCCATCTTTAGCTTATGCTTGTTTTGGGAGCCAGTATCCTTCAGTTTTCTCTTCAGCGTATAAAAGGCATGCTCAATTGGGTTCAGATCAGGTGACTGAGTTGGCCACTCAAGAATTGACCATTTATTAGCTTTGAAAAACTCCTTTGTTGCTTTTGCAGCGTTTCAGATCATTGTCTTGCTGTAGAATGAACTACTGGCCAATGAGTTTTGAGACATTTGTTTGAACTTGAGCAGATAGGATGTGTCTATACACTTCAGAATTCATTATGCTACTACCATCAGCAGTTGTATCATCAATGAAGATAAGTGAGCCAGTACCTTCAGCAGCCATACATACCAGGCCATAACACCCCCACCACCGTGTTTCACAGATGAGGTGGTATGCTGTTGATCTTGGGCAGTTCCTTCTCTCCTCTATACTTTGCTCTTGCCATCACTCTGATACAAGTTAATCTTCATCTCATCTGTCCACAAGACCTTTTTCCAGAACTGTGGTTGCTATTTAAAGTACCTCTTGGCAAACTGTAATCCGGCCATCCTATTTTTGCGGCTAACCAGCGATTTGCATCTTGCAGTGTAGCCTCTGTATTTCTGTTCATGAAGTCTTCCGCGGACAATGGTCATTGACAAATCCACACCCGACTCCTGAAGAATGTTTCTGATCTGTCGGACAGGTGTTTGATGATTTTTCTTTATTATATGGAGAACTCTTCTCTTCAGCTGTGCTGGTCTTCCTTGGCCTGTCAGTCCCTTTGCAATTAGTCCTCCCTTTCTTCTTAATGATGTTCGAAACAGTTGATTTTGGTAAGGTTTGGCTGATGTCTCGAATAGTTTAATTCTCGTTTCTCTATCTCGTAATGGCTTATTTGACTTTCATTGGCACAATTTTGGTCCTCATATTGATGAACAGCAATAAAGGTTTCCAAATGTGATGGAAAGACTGGAGGAAAGACTAGGTGCTGAGAGCTCTCTTATACCTGCATTAAGGAGGCAATTAAACATATCTGAGCAATTACAAATGCCTGTGAAGCCATGTGTCCCACACATTATGGTGCCTTGACATGGGGGACTATGTATAAACACAGCTGTGATTTCTACATGGTAAAACCAAAATGTATACAAATGGCCTTTAATAAAATCTGACAATGTGCACTTTAACCACATGTGATATTTTTCTATTACAAATCTCAAATTGTGGAGGCAAATAAATAAATGATAGATCTTGTCCCAAACATTATGGGGGGCACTGTATGTACTCCAGTTTTGGAGAGATACATTTTACTATTTGGTTTAGTGATACAGCATGGAAACAGGCTATTCAGCGCACAAAGTCCACGCTGTTCATATTAGATTCCTGTTATTCCACTTTCAGGTCCACATGCTAAACACTAAGGGAAATTTACAAGGGCCAGTTATCCTGCAAATCCACACATTTTTGGGGATGTGGGAGGAAACCGGAGCACCCAGAGGTAACCCAAACGGTCACAGGGAGCCAATGCAAACTCCATACAGACAGCAACCGAGGTCAAAATTGAACCTGGGTCTCTAGCACTGTGAGGCAGTTTCTCTATTAGCTGCACCATTGTGCAGTCATTTGGATTTCCTATTAGCGTAGTTTAGAATTCTCAAGCATCCTGATAAGCCATTGCATGAATCAAACTCCACGTTGACCAAGCAAAACCATGACCAAGCATAATAATGTTTAAAAATTACAATACAATGGGATAGAACTTTATTTATCCCTGGAGGGAAATTGATTTGCCAACATTCATAAAACACAAGATACATGAAACATGAAATTATAGTGATGAGTGGAAAGTCCAGGATTGGGAAGGGGGAGTCAGTCTATCCCACGACAGACGGGGAGAAGTTGGACAGTTTGATAGCCACAGAGAAAAAGGATAAACTGTGGCATTCTATGCTGCATCTTGGTGGAACCAGTCTGTTACTGAAGGTGCTCCTCAGGTTGCCCAGGGTGTCATGGAGGCGGTGAGCTGTGTAGTCCAAGATGCTCCGCAGTTTGAAGAGCATCCTCCCTTACAAAACCACCTCCAATTAATCCAACTCCACTCCCAGGACGGAGCCAGCCTTCCTGATGAGCTTGTTGATTCTGTTGGCGTTCACGGCCTTGGGCCGGCTAGCCCAGCACACAACAGCGTAGAAGATGGTACTGGCCACCACCAATTGATAGAACATCTGCAGCATCTTACTACAGACATTGAAAGAGCAGAGCCTTTCATTAATTAAAAATAATTCATTTTATTACCAAGTGACCATGCTTTATTTTTGTTTACTGCAGTTCTTTGGCATGAGTAAAATTCTGTTAATGTACCTACATAAATTAAATGATTGTTTACTTCCTTCTAGCAGGATGGTGAACCCTTGGGTAATCTTTCCCTTACCTCAACTACATTTTTTTTTAGAAGTTATTTCACTCCAGTTGAGATCAGCCAATGCAGTGCACATGTGAATTCAAAATGGAGCATTTCTCAGCCCACCACAACATCTGGTGCACTTACTAAGTCATGAAGGGAATTCAGAGTTAAGCCACAATACCTGACTGCCAGGCTTGGACCACCTCCTTGATTGACTCCTGGAAGTTTTAAAGAAGTTCCTGGTCCTGAAAATAATAACAATCTTCAAATCAATTCAAAATCCAAAAACTGTTTCACCAGTCACCACAGGCAAATTACACTTGATACAGTTGGACATATTGAAATAAAAATGAATTACAATTTTGTACATTTTGATTACTGATACATTAAACAGATGTAAACAGAATGTCTGTTATAGGCCAACAGCAGTGAAGGATAACATGTAACAGTTGAATATTCCTGATTTACTTGTATCTCTGAGTATTTCAAGTCCCATTTGAGACAATTGTCCAACTAATCTAAGCAAATACTTCTGTATATGATAGCATCCTGATAAAATATCGCTGCAACTTTGTGTGTAAAACAATTACTATTCTTTTTAGAAAAGAATCAAATTGACCCTACATAAACCACTGACTTTGCCAAATACGCATTAATTTTTCACGTTCAGTGACAACTTTAAATTGATTATACCTCTTGAATAGCATTCAAACAAAACAAATTCCTCTTATTGGTTCGATTATTTTTTTCGCGTTATTTCCCAAGAGAATCTCAATCTTCATTCTAAATAATGGTTGCTTGTCTCTGGTATCAAGCTCAGTAATCAGTGCTTTAGCATTTTCTGGTGTTTCCAACAAGGACGGCAAGGTAAGGGAATCGTGAATGACCAAGGAGGTTGGAACTTTGGTCAGGAAGAAAAAGGAAGCGTTTGCCAAGCTTAAGAGGGTGGCATTAGACAGGGATTATGAGGAATATAAAGTGAGTAGGAAAGAACTGAAGTGGCCAATATGAAGGGCAAGAAGGGGTTATGAAATGTCATTGGCAAGTTGGATTAAGAAAAATCGTGCGGCTTTTTATACGTACGTTAAAAATAACGGGGTGACCAGAGAGAAGGTGGACTGCTCAAAATAAGGAGGGAATCTATGCTTGAAGTTGAAGGATGTAGGCGAGGTACTAAACGAGTACTTTACATTTGTATTCACTGAGAAGGACTTAGAGGACAGCGAGGTCCATGTGGAGAATACAAATATGCCAAGACAGTTTCAGATCGAGAAAGAGGTGGTGCTGCGGCTCTTGAAGAATATGAAGGTAGATGTCCCCAGGGCCCAACGGAATTTACAGAAGGATATTGAGGGTGGCAAGAGTTGTGGTGATTGAAGTGAATTGAAGTGGATCCAGGTCATTTCTGAGGCAGGAGTTGATTTGCAGCATAATCAACTTCTCAAAGCACTTCATTAGATGCAAGTGTTACCAGTCGGTAGTCATTCAGATGGGACACCATGTTTTTCTTGGGCACTAGTAAAATAGATACCTTTTTGAAGCAGGTAGTAACCTCAGACCACATTAAGTTGGTTTAAACAGAGCTTTATCACTCAGCCAGGTATGCATTCTGGACCAGACACTTTGCCCAGATTCATCGTCTTGATGGATGCTCTGACATCATAGGGTCGTCAAAGGCTGTGGGGGCTTATGTAGGTGTCATTGTTCTCTCTTTCAAAGCATGCATAAAACGCATGGAGCTCATCCAGAACTGATGCAGCGTTGCCACTTAATATTTTGTGTGTACTCTCACATTTCCTCTCAAAAGGGTGGTAAATCTATAGAACGATTGTGGAGGCTGCCACTGGGAATTTTTAAACCAGAGATGGATTGATTTTTGATTAGTAAGGGTGTCAAAGGGTGTCCAAGGGTGAGGAGAAGGCAGTAGAATGGGGTTGAGGGAGAAAATATAGACCAGCCACGATTGAATGGTGGTGTAGATTTGATGGGCTGAATGACCTAATTCTGCTCATCCGTCTTGTAGTTTTTTGGTCTTAAAAGCACCATCTTACAACTTCACATAAATTGAATATACATTTCACTAATTTGTTATTTTTCTAAATGTCTTTCCGTCTGTCTCCTGTTTGCCAAACATCCTATAATATTGCTGTTGGCAAGTTTCAGTATCAAGACCCAATTGAATTAAAACAAGACCAAAGGTAGTTATCCAACAAAATTGGTTTACTGAAGTACTTACGAGCAATCTGTGCAATAGAACTGTCATCCAGCATTACTTCTGCTATTCCTTCTTGTTCTACATCTACTTCATCCACATATACCATCTCGGTCAAGGCTCGAGTTTTCAAGCTCCATGCGGCCTACAGTATAAATAGATGTACATTTCAAACGTTTTTGATGATTACAAATTGATATCAAATACTATTTGAAATAGCTGAACAAAGCTTGTAAAGAAGGACCAGACTTTCCAGTCAGTTGCAAAGGAATGGCTTGCTTCAGATTTCCCTTCTGCAAAGAATTATGGCATCCACCCTCTACAATATCACCAAATTGCTAAAGTAATCAACTAGGTTGAAAAGTTGTGACTGACAATAGCCTAGATGTTTTTGAAAAAATACATAACTTCTATTTTACAATATTTTATTGATAGTAACCCGAGCAAAGACTAGGACCCATCGATTAACAGGCAGAAGCAGAAATATCATAAAATCTCATAATCAATGTTTAAAAAAATATTCTTTGATTGCTTTAGAGAATAATATTCTTTGATTGCTTGATTATGCACAGTTACACATTAGGAAAATCATAACATTTGGTAAAATTTCGATTTCACCGATTTTATAGCGAAGACAACAAATCCATACCATGTAGAGGAACAGTGAACATTTTCGGCCATTTCATGACTTTCCCTGTTTACCCATGTAAATATGTATTCAGAAGACGCTACCAGATTACCTCCAATATCAGTATGCAGTGATATCATTTTCTATGCAAACTCTTGAATATTGAGAGAATATTTAATACTTCTAAATTGCAAAAACGGAGGTTTTGTTTATTATACAAATCCTCATGCTGTATGTAGTAAAAAGCACAGTTACACATTAGGAAAATCATAACATTTGGTAAAATTTTGATTTCACTGATTTTATAGTGAAGACAACAAATCCATACCCTGTAGAGGAACAGTGAACGTTTTCGGCCATTTCATGACTTTGACCATAGTTACTATTTCAGAATAAAATAAATTTAAACTGATTTAGTCCGAGTTAATCTATGGGTCCTATTTCAATGCTACACATATCTGTAAGCAGTGGCGGACTGGCCAGGGTGTCAGCTTGCCCGATGGCAAATGGGCCCCTGATGAAGTGTGTCCCCTATATCAAGTGTGCCCCTGATGAAGTGGGCCCCCTTTGTCTCCTGGCAACCAATATTTTTAGACCCAGTCCACCACTGCCTGTAAGGATAATAGAAAAAGGAAAAATAATGGTGGTATATTTGGAGCTTTGGAAGGCTTTTAAAGACCCAACATGGCTAGAAAACACAAAATTAGGGATAATGTTCCAACATGAATTAGGTATGTTACAAAACCTACCTGAATCTTCGATGAGAATCTGCCCCACCCCGTGTGCGTGATTTTGGCGCTGTTTAGAGGGGGCGGGTTTAAAACGCGATTTTTACTAGGCTGTTGCAATCGAAAATGTTCAGCCTAGTAAATCATTAACGGAAAATCGCTGAAAGACCCCGTCGCAAAAGGTATTATTAGTTTTTATGGCCTTGTATAATAGTTATAGTAGTTTAAAAATCACTCTCTAAACCCGCGACCTCTCGCAGCCCCAGGGTTTTATAAAGCAAACAATTAAAGGTATGTACCTTATTTTTACATTAAAAGGGGCTTCTTAAGAACCCTGTATATAAAGTTTACTATAGCGAGTAGCTCATTTTGGGCTCTTTATATCTCGCAGTATTTTTCTGGGCATTTGAGGGCACAAATCCAGCGCAATGTGAACGTTCTAAACCAGCGCGTTCACAGGATCCCACTAGAAAGCCGATTTAAATTGACTTTAATCTACAGCAATTGAACACTAAATTCCTTCCATTTGGCCTATAAATTGATGTAAATGAGATTTAAAAATCATGTTTTATTGTGAATTATTTGTGAATATTATTTGGACACAGGCTATTTAAAAATGTTAATCATTTATTAAGAAATGAATAGATGTTTAGATCTAGTAATTGAAGTTTGAAATTAGCTACAATTGGGTAACTAACTAATTATATGCTTTAATTTCAGGTCATCCAAGTAAGATTGTTTTATATTTGTTTCAGAATGGTTCAATCTATGATAACTGAAAATTTCATTCAGTTCTCTTAATTTTTAAGAAGGTTATGGCCTTTTGACTGTCCATGATCACAGCTTTTTTGTTATGTCCATAGAAAATCAATAGGGAACAAGGTGCTAATTTCCGAGTATGAAAATGGCCATAACTTTTTTATTACTTGAGATATGAAAGTGAATTAGGTGTCAAATTAAACTTGTTGTTATGCTTTATCTGATGGGATAAATTGCAGACTTGATTTTTTAAATCTCAAAATTTTGTAACATTGCTACATGGATTGCAAATTGATCATTGCAAAAAAAACAAACCAGGAGCGAACAGATCATTTTCAAGTAAAGGGCCTGTCCCACTTACGCGACCTTGGCTCGCAAATTACGTGACCTCGTGGTCGCTTGCGGCGTACGGGCACTGTATGGCCATGCGGGGCCAGTCCCACTTAGAAGCGCGGAGGGGTATGGAGTTGTGCGGGGCTGGTCTCGACATCGCGTGGGGCTCCGAAATTCTTGCAGTGACCAAAATCTTTGAGCGCCAAAGGCCTGTCGGCCCGCATACGCACGCAGGCACATTGCTATCGTACGCAGCGTCTTGACGGCGTACGCCTAGTGCATGGCGTTGCGTGATGACATCACCGCCCGACGCCCAAATTTAGTTGGCCCGCCTCCTGCCCAGCTGATTTGTAAGCATGACGTAAATGGCGTCACACGCGAACTCCGCTTCCAGTTGGTCGCGCCAAATGCATGCAATCGTATGCAAGTGGGACAGGCCATTAAGCAGGCTGTGATCAGTAGAGGACCACAGAAATTGGTGCTTGTGAGCAGGCTATTCACAATCAATGCTAATGATATGGATCAAGGGACAATTTTTAAAAAATATTTCCAAGTTTGCAGATGATTTAAAAAAAATTGGGATTGAGAATGGAGAGGGGGAGATATAAAGAGGCTAAGAGGAGATATTGATAAAATATTGATAAACTAGTAGACAAAGACAGAACATAAATGAAATATACTTTGGAAAAAAGAATTAAATACTTCTGCAGACAGTGGCTGATTATTTTTAATATGGAGAGTTTTGGGGGATAAATGTTGATGTACACAGGGACTTGGGTGTTCTTGTAAACAACATAAAAGTCTACCAAGCAATTAGGAAGGCAAATGATACATTAGCCTTTATTTTGATCAGACTGCATTACAAGAGAAGATAAGGCGTTGTGTATTGTGCAGTCTTACCTTAAAATAATGAGACACTTTATAGAAGGAATGCAGTGAAGATTCACTAGACTGGTTTCAGGGATGGTCAGAGAGATTGCGCCAACTCAGCCTATATTCATTCTCGAGAGCTTAGAGTTAAGATAGAAACATAGAAAATAGATGCAGGAGTAGGCCATTCGGCCCTTCGAGCCTGCACCGCCATTCGATATGATCATGGCTGATCATCCAACTCGGTATCCCATCCCTGCCTTCTCTCCATACCCCCTGATCCCTTTAGCCACAAGGGCCACATCTAACTCCCTCTTAAATATAGCCAATGAACTGGCCTCAACTACCTTCTGTGGCAGAGAATTCCACAGATTCACCACTCTCTGTGTAAAAAATGATCTAATTGAAACTTACAGGGCACAACAGGCTGGATGCAGGTAGGACATTTCCCCAAACTAAGTAGTCCTGAACTAGAGGTTATAGTCACAGAAAAAGAGTTAGGTCATTCAGACAAGGAAAATCATGCATTACAATTTATTTTCAAGTTCAAGTTCACAATAATTGTCACATGCACCAATTGAGGTGCAGTAATATTTGAGTTACCATACAGCCATGCAAGTAAAAAGAACACAATGAGCAATAGAGTTTAACATAAACATCCATCACAGTGGAATTTGCAGTCTGCACTGTGATGGAAGGCGATAAAGTTCAGTCAATCTTCCTCCATTTGTTCACCCATGGTCGGGACCTCGACTGACAAATTCCACTGTGATGGATGTTTATGTTAAACTCTATTGCGCATTGTGTTCTTTTTATTTGTATGGCAATTGGATCCTCGACTTCCTCATCCACAGACCACAGTCTGTTCGTATTGGTGGAAATGTGTCAGACTCGATAACAATCAGCACGGGAGCACCTCAAGGCTGCGTGCTCAGCCCCCTGCTGTACTCACTCTATACTCATGACTGCGTAGACGGTCATAGTGCGAACTCCATCATCAAGTTCGCTGACGACACCACTGTCGTGGGACGTATCACTGATGGGGATGAGTTCAAGTGTAGAAGAGAGATTGAGCAACTGTCCATATGGTGCCAGCACAATAACCTGGCCCTCAACACCAGCAAAACCAAGGAACTGATTGTGGACTTTGGAAGTAGTAGGATGGGGACCCACAGTCCCGTTTATATCAACAGGTCAATGGTTGAAAGGGTCAAGAGCTTCAAATTCCTGGGCGTGCACATCTCTGAAGATCTTTCCTGGTTCGAGAACACTGATGCAATTATCAAGAAAGCACATCAGCGCCTCTACTTCCTGAGAAGATTACGGAGAGTCGGTTTGTCAAGGAGGACTCTCTCTAACTTCTACAGGTGCACAGTAGAGAGCATGCTGACCGGTTGCATCGTGGCTTGGTTCGGCAACTTGAGCGCCCTGGAGAGGAAGAGACTTCAAAAAGTAGTAAACACTGCCCAGTCCATCATCGGCTCTGACCTTCCTTCCATCGAGGGGATTTATCGAAGTCGCTGCCTCAAAAAGGCTGGCAGTATCATCAAAGACCCACACCATCCTGGCCACACACTCATCTCCCTGCTACCTTCAGGTAGAAGGTACAGGAGCCTGAAGACTGCAACGACCAGGTTCAGGAATAGCTACTTCCCCACAGCCATCAGGCTATTAAACCTGGCTCGGCCAAAACTCTGAACATTAATAACCCATTATTTGTTATTTGCACTTTATCAGTTTATTTATTCATGTGTTTTGTAGTCAATGCCTATTATGTTCGGTGCTGCTGAAGCAAAGCAAGAATTTCATTGTCCTATCAGGGACACATGACAATGAACTTGAACCCTCCGCAGTCGCCGCTACGGACGGCGCAATGTACAAGCCCTCCGACGTCGGGATGGCTCAGAACACATTCCGTGGCTTGGAGTTCCCGAATCGGCCGCTTCTTACCGGAGACCGTGGCTTCACAATGTTAAAGACCACGGGCCAGCGGTCGGAGCACTTCTTCTGGCGATCCTGGGCAAGGGATCCCAGGCTCCGCGATGGTAAAACAGCGCCGCGCACGCGGCTAGAGGCTCCAAAGACTGCTGCAGTCAACAGGCCCCTGCGGTTGGACCTCCAACACTGGCGACCCTTGGCTAAGGAACCCAGGCTCTACGATGGTAAGTCTGCTGCGCCTGCTGCTGAAGCTCTGCGCAGTTCTCCAGTCTGGAAAGGCCACACCAAACCAGTTCTTAGGCTGCGAGGGGGGGGGGGGGGGGGGAGATGCGATATGGAGAAAAGTTGCATCCCGATAAGATGCGATATGGAGAAAGTTGCATCTCCACACGGTAAGTGACTGAAAATGGTTTCCCCCTATACCCCCCCCCCCCCCCCCACCACGTCCCACATAAGACATACCGAGAAACATTAAATCATACATTTAGATGCACTAAAAATAACAAAAAAAGTCAAAAGGGCAGACGGGCTGCTGGCGAGGCTGCCGCTCGCGGCGCCACCCGATGACAAGATAATTGATTTCATTAAATATGAATAGAAGCAGTGAATTATAGTCAAAATTAGCCATAGCATGTTAGAAAAATAGCATTTGATTTACCCCTTGCAACTTATATCAGATTTCCCAGAATTGGCGCGGGTTCCTTTGCATGCCCGAGAGAAATTTCCTAAAATGTTTTTTGTTCAAAATTTACCAGGTTTTGACCTATAATTATTATCACCACTTGAATCCATGTCCACTCTGCCCTCTCCCCCAAATTCGACTTTAGTCTTTGTTTCATGATTATCATGCACCGCCCCTCATTATCCTCACACATGTAGATAATGCCAATTTCCAAAAGTAAAATGATGAGAGTTATCACCATTTCTATTCACTCCAGATGCACACCATACCCACTTCTGTGCTGTCATTTTGCTTCATTTGTTTTTGTCAGTGCTCCTGTCTAAACTGAACAATGGAAATACACGGCAAAAAAAAAAATCAATATCTACCATAAATAGCCTCATCTTGCCTCTGGAAGATATTGCCTGAGACAACATTCCAATACCAACAGCAGACTTGAGTGCATTTTAATCAATATTGGGACATTGTCAATTCTAAAAAAATAAAAATTGAATAGTTCAAATAGGCTGTTGTGATCTCCAAAAGAAGCTACATAAATTCAAGTTGTCTGGCACTCTCTTATTAATCTGTACCATATAGCTATTTTAGCTCAAAATTTAACAATGTATCCTTTATACCAGTGATATGTATCACAGGGGGCACCACGCAATGGCAGCCTCGCCAACAATCTGTCTGTCTTTACGTCTTTTTGTTATTTTTAATGAGTTTTTAAAGTATGTGTTAATGTTCTCTGGTTTGTTTTATGTGGGGAGTGGAGGGGAAACCCCCCCCCCCCCCCCCCCCCCCCCCCCCATCTCTTATCTTGCCAGAGATGCAATTGTATTCCAGATTGTATCTCCGGTCGCTCTGTGGCCCAATATCATGGAGCTGGAAGCCTTGCTTGGGACTGACTTTGAGCCCCACCCTGGGGACATAGACTTACCATCAGAGCCAATCCCTTGCCTGGGATCAACGTTCCAATTGCGGCCTGATGAATTCACCATCATGGAGCTCGCAGTCTCAGGTAGAGACCGATATCGTGAAGCTCCAAATGACGCAGAACGTTTCGACCAGGCCTGACCCGGGGTCAGATCGCCCGATGCCAGGGAGCTGAGATTCCCCTCTCAATGCAGGAGCTTGATCACCCCAGCGCGGAGGGCCCGATCTCCGGCTACAGGAACCAAGATCGCCCCATCAACGGAAGGCTCAAGGCCCCCGAATGCAAGAGAACAAAAAAAGAGAGGATTTAATTTTTTTTCACTTTCCATTACAGTGAGGAATGTGGAGTAGTCACTGCAATGGATGTTTATGTTAAAATGTATATTGTGTGTTCTGTTGCTTTTTATTGGTATGACTGTATGGCAAATGGAATTCCTCGTATGTTGTAAAAGATACTTGGCTAATAAAGCACGATTATGATGTTGAGTCAATGTAACCCACAATATATTACTGACAAATAAGCATTTTAAACATTCAGCAATTACTGAATTCATAAAAATAAACCATTCCAAATTGGAATTGCTGGCACTAAGTTTACATAGAAGACTAGAAACACAAAATGGGCAGACACAATTTAATACAAATAGGTGCAAGGGAGAAAAATCGCAAGAATAGAAAATCTAAGCATTACCGAGGAAGCGCAATTACCAAGGACCCAAGTGCCAATTCACTAGTCTTTGAAAATGGGAAGAAAAGCTGATAAAGTAATTAAATAGGTGTCCAGGATACTTAAATTGGCAAATGGTGGTTCTGAATACAAAAACAGTCATACTGCATCTTAAAAAATATATAAGATTTGAAAGCACCTGGGATGAAGTGTATAGTTTGGATAAATGTAAAGATTCTAGCATGGATTCAGAGGGGTTTCAAGCAAGATGCTGGGAATGAGCAAGTTCAATTACATGGAAATTTACAAGAGCAGTCCAAGCTTCCCTGCAGGGCAAAGAAGGTAAAGCAAAGACCTAAAATCTAGCTCTATTGAGCAAATTGAAAGAAATGGTCCTCTAATCCAGAAGGTCATAGATTTAAAACAATTTTCTGAATAGATGGGAGAAAATTGAGAAAAGTCTTCACGTATGAATTGTGATCTGGAATATACAACCTGAAAAATGCAATGAACTAAATTCCAAATGAGTATTTAAGCCAGTCATTTGATTGCAGTTATCAGAGGACTAAACCAAAAGGTCTTTACAGCTATATTACAGGCCTAACAGCGTCCTTCAACACTGCTAGATTCTATGATTGCACACAAAACATTGACTTGACAATATAGTTAATTAAAAAAAATCTCAAATATAACATGACCAAACAAATAATTCTGTTTAAACAAAACAAGCACTGAACTGGAATAGGATCACATGGAAGTTTTTATATCAATTTCACAATTTGTGACAGAATGCATTGCTCTGATAGCCTTTTTAGAATGATGTAGGAGGGATAAAAAGATTAGGTACTGAAAATTGCCAGCCAAAACAATAGCTGATGAAACAAGAAAATCCATACACAACCAAACATGTGCCAGAGCAATGGCTGTCTGTCTGAGAGATTAGGTGGAATTGGTGTCGGTCCCTCTGCGCTTAATGACAGAGGAGAGCGATTGTAAGGTATCGTCAGCAGCAGTGTGCGCTACCATGTCCTCCAAGCAGGACAAGGGAATAAAGGTGTTAAACTGAGTTCTTCTGTCAATCTAAAGTCAATTTGACTCAAACACTTGTTGCTGTTAAAATCAATTCTTTATTCAGATGAGACTAGTCTCTTGAACCTTCCAACACAGAGCTGATGCTCTGGGGCGGGTCCAGAGAGGAGTAACTTTGATACAAACTCATGGCATTTATATAGGTATTAGACATTTCAGATACAGAGGGTATGACAAGCTAGTAACCAATCATCTGAGTCCTTCTGGTGATTTACAACATCAGTCACATGATCCCCTTCCCTGGCCTCTTTACAACCTTTGTTTGCCTGTGGTATAACTTTATAACTTTGTTTTAGACTTATTTTATTTCAACACAGCAAAACCCCAGAAGGCTCACTTATCAAAGACCACTCCACAAAATATAAGATACATACAATGATCACACAAGTCATGCACACTTTCTATACCAAGAAGAAAGATATTTCTATAAATCTGAACAATTTCTGTCTAAAGTTTACCTTCTTACAAAGACAATACATTTCATAATTTGTTTTACTACAATTTCACAGTTTGAAATACTTTTACCTATGTCTTTAAAACATTAATTATATAAGTTTGCTGAATTACAGTTTCTAAGTTCAAAACCCATACTCATCCCAACCAAGCATATATGGGTCGTAAATCTGTCAATTTACTTAATAAGTGTTTGGTTCCAGGATACAGCTTCATTCTTAACTTACAGCCTCCCCTTTTCCTGCTATCTCTGGGAGCTGTATTTCCAATCTCTCTACAAGGCCTTTTACAAATTATCTTCTTCTCCAAGCAACTACTCCCCTTCACATACATCCTAATTCAACATAGCCAAGGCTAACTACAGGGCCTATTATCTCTCAGCCCTGAACCATATCTCAAACTCAGCACAAACCTCACAACTTAAGAATGTCCATAAAGAAAAGAGCAATATACCTCTGGCCTAAGAAGAGGCCCCTATTCAGCTATCCATTCTCCAACACAAGGTCATATCAAATACAATTTCCTCCAGTGCTATAATTGCCTCAAAGCCGTAAACTAAACTAAGCAGGTTCAGGTTCAGGCCTCCATGTTTTGATTCATCTTTGCCTGTGTGTATGTGTCTGTTTGCACTTTATTTCAGTTCAGGAAAACTTTAAGCTTTTCTTTTGCAAATTACCTAGCTTATATAAAAGTCACTTTTCAATCTGGGCGTAGCGCTGTTCTGTGTCCAGGCCCAAACAGTGTCTTTGTGGGTTAGCTGGCACAGTGAACTGAAGTTTGGAATGAATTTCCCCAAATAATTTACCAAGCCAAGGAATCTCTGCAGGCTGAGCACATCCGTGGGTGCGGATAACTCGTTGATAGCAATGGTTTTTGATGGATCGGGTTTGAGGCCGTATTCAGTGAACACATGGCCTACGTAGTTCACCTCATTTACTCAGAATTTGCACTTTAGAGGGTTTAACTTGAGGTTGATATCTTTAGCGCGGTCCAGAACCTTTTTTAAATTTGCGTCGTGTTCTTCAATAGTTTGTCTAGCAACAAGGATATCATCAACTATGATGGAGCATGGGTAACGTGTTGTTCCATAGCGCGTTGAAATACTTCACTAGCAGAGCTTATGCTAAATGGCATACAAAGAGAATTGTAACGTCCAAAGGGTGTGCTGAAGATGGTTAACTTGGGGGAGTTGTGATCAAGGGCAATCTGCCAGAATGAACTCTTGGCATCTAGCACTGTGAATACAGTCACCTAACCCAGCTGCGCTGCAATCTCTTCCACTGTGCACATGGGATAGTGGCAGTGTTTAAATGTTTACGATTGATTAAAATCCATATTTCTTACTTGCTATTCTTTTTCCGAAAGCCTTGGGACCAGTTTTCGTAATTCAGACCATGGAATCGAGACCCAAATCCGATGGGTCAATCGCAAGGCCGGGGGGCAATCACACCTCGGTCGCGAGTAGTCTTCACCATTCTGTCGAATGGGGCAGAACTTTGGAAGTGATTGCCCACCAGTCTAAAAAGCCGCTGTGTCTCCCTGTCCCTGGGATAGCAGGGGGCGAGATCGGAAGAGCACACGTCAGAACTTTGGAAGTGATTGCCCACCAGTCTAAAAAGCTGCTGGTCCCCTGTCCCTGGGATAGTAGGGGGCGATCAAACAGCACAATACCCCACTCCCCCTCCAACTCCAGAGGAATCCGCTCCCCGATGGGCCGCTACGGCGACAAGTGGCCCAGCCCGAGCTGCGCATAGCATGGCACAATCCGGCCCCTACGTGTTCCCCTGGACGGACAGGGCTGGGCTAGGAGGCTGTGGGTCTCTGGGAACTCTGTGCTTGCGGGGTCAGTCATGATGGTCCTGTGTACTTGACAGGAAACTTTGCCATCGAACAGACTTTTCTATTGTGTCAGGATTTGTTGACTGAAGTCACATGTAGTAGACAGATGTACTGAAGGGGCTGGGCTGCTGTTGGCCAGACCATTGCGGCCTTTGATTCAATTGGTCCACGTCTCCGGTGAAAATGCTGCCATCCAAGGCCGAAACGGTGAATTGAGCGGGGAGCTTTGGGGTCACACATATTCCGGTAGAGGGGTGTAGGTATACCAATCATGATGAGTTCAAAAAGTTCCCACGCATCTGTAAATCGTGGTTAATTATTTCCCGAGTTTTTATTAACTAAAACCCTGTTCACAAATCTGGGACTATTTTTTCAAATCTAACCACTGGCCAGCTGATGATGTCACAATGCCTTTGCTCGTGGCCCACCCGGCTCCTGGCCCAGCCCCCGGATTAAAGCAGCTGCTGTCAACTCGCAAGCGCACTGTTTTCCACGATGTTACATCACCACCCTCACCCCTCCGCCCATTCTTCAAAAGGCGGAGAAAGAACGAGCAAGTTTTGCAGATCCCGAGGTATCGGAGGTCTCCACCATTCACGATATTTTATCACGAGAAGAACTTTCCCCTCGCGGCCTGCGCAGCGAGTGAAGTTGCGAGTTACCACCACCCTCCCCTCCGCCCATGCTAACCGACAAGTTTTGCAATCCTGGAGGTCTCCTTCTCTCACCTCCCCCCCCCCCTCCCCCTAACTCCAATCCTGCTACCCCACCCCCACTGGTACTCTCTGGGTTTCCAGAGAGTCAGGCCCTGTTTCTCTCTCTGCCTGTTTCTTTTCGTAGCCCACTCACTCGCACGGCTCCCCTCTACCTCTCCCCACCTCCACCTCTCCCCATCACTCTCTCTCTCCCCCTCCACCCCATCTCTCCCACCCCCTCTCTCTCCCCCCCTCTCACCCCTCCCCCCCCCCCCTCCTCCTCTTGATGCACAAAACAAACCTTTACATTCAAGTCCTTTAAAAAAAAAATATATATATATATATATTTTTTTTTTATGAGCAAAGCTCTAGATTACCCTCTATGATTTACTATACATTCACTAAAATTACTTTTGGAGTCATGTTACTCCTCAAAGATTTATTTTCCAAGGATTACACAGCTATAGAATAATGGAAGCACGTGGGAAGGGATGCAAGGGAACCGAGTTTTGTGGGAAGTGTTACAATACTTTTAATTTCACTTTCTTTGGCAAGCGTGAAAAAGAAAATCAACAAATATCACTTTAAATATTAAGCAGAACTGCCATAATGTAGAAAGAGAGAGAGAGAATGTAGTAAGAGAGTCAATCTCTACTCCTTTGATGAGTATTCTTACTTTGCCGAACAGTTACTGTGCCTAGCAATGAATTGCATTTATTGAAGGTCATTATACTCAAGAAATCACAATTGCATGAAGCTTAAAAGGCCAGCTGACAATTTCATGTCTGTCATTTGTTCATATTACAAAAAAACATCTTTTCCAAGAAAAACATTTAAAAAACATAAATAACTTGCTATTATATTTTTTGTGACAGGACGTGCAATCAAATGCAAAGCAAGACGATTTCAACAGTGGATGATATTGTTTAATGTAAAATCTCTTTTTTTAAAAAGAAGGTACATGGCCAAAGTCGCACACGTCTCCGACGAACAACTTTGCAAAAATTAGAATGTACTGCAGAAGTCCCAAGTGTATGCGAGAAAGATTGAAGTCCCAGCATTGTTACAACACGTATCATGAATAGAAAATATCAAGTAGAAATCGAGATGGCAAGTGACATTAGTATAGAAGGACTAAAAGGTTTCATGGCAGACTTTATAGGAAGGCTGCTGCAGGAAAACCAAACCTGATCACCAAATCTCAAAATTATTTAAATGTTTTTAAAATGAATGTCTTTATTCTCATGGTAATTAACCAATACAATTTGCTGCGATATCTCAAGTTGCTTTGCAAAAATGTACAATTTTATGCATTACAATAAATTAATGTTACAATTCAAAGTAAATATTACATTCAAATTAATTAGAATGTATACGATATACTCCCAATATTAATGATTATTTCTTAAATCATTGCAGTGATAGAAGAGAAAACTCTGCAAAGTGCTGGTCATGGAAGAAAAACTTTCTAATATAAACCCCAATTGTTTTTATGTTTGATAGAATAAGCTTGTTGCCAATTGTTTAATTTCATGTTGTATTCCGAATTTCCTTTCCCACCTAATATTTTGCAACCATATATTTTGCCAGAGTTCATAAAGCTCAAGGAGGCAGATGATATCATCAAAAGGTCTACAACACACTCTCATCTCGTAGTTACTATTAGGAAGAACGTGCATGCCAAGAATGTTACTTCCAGGTTCAAGAACAGTTTCCTCCCATCAACAACAACACCATACAATCCTAACCACAAAATTACAATCAGCAGCAAACTACAATTAATTTTGTTCAATGGTTGCACCACGTACGGCAGTTTGCACAATTATGGTCTAATTTCCCATTTATATCCAATAAATTATTATATTACTCTTTATTGTAAATGTATGTGTTGTTGTTGTTGTTGTTGGTGTTGTTGTTGTTGTTGTATTAAAGCGCCTGTATAAGCTGCAGCAAGTAAAAATTTCATTTTTCAGTTCAGGTGTACATGACAATTAAACATTCTTAAATATAGTTAACTGCCCTTTGAAAAGGTATGGCAAATCACTCAGTTAGGGGAATTAGAAATTGGTAATAAGGTATGGTCATGCCAGCAAAATGTCAATAGCCTGTAAGTGAATATATTTAAAAATAATTTGTCTTTTCAAGATCACTCCATTATTCATAAATTCGGCATTAGATTTACAATAATTAACCTTCGGAATGAAACTTCAATTTGACAATTGTGCCAAAATTTAATAATATAACCGATTAATAAAATGGAAGTCATTCAATGAGCCTAACCAATTGCCGTAAAAGTACTATACACATATTAAGAGAGTGATTAAAAAAAATGTTTATAATAATTTCTGAACTATTCCAATATAGCATTAAAGAATACAGCAAAAAATCAAAATAAAAGTGAAATAAAATAGTGAAATCATTCAGTTTTAAAACGAGCAATTGACTTAACAAAAAACTCAAAATATCATTTTATGTAATTGATTGAAACCGTTCAAATTAGATCATTGATAAATTGAGAATCATATGCATATCATAACAAGGATTAGCACCATTTGAACATAAAAATGATTTTTTTTTCCTGAATGGCGATATTAGTTAATAGACAATAGGTGCAGGAGTACGTCATTCAGCCCTTCGAGTCGGCACCACCATTCAATGTGATCATGGCTGATCACCCACATCAGTACCCCCATTCCTGCCTTCACCCCATATCCCTTGGCTCTGCTATCTTTAAGAGCTCTCTTGAAAGCATCCAGAGAATCGGCCTCCACCGCCCTCTGAGGTAGAGAATTCCACAGACTCATAATTCTCTGTGTGAAAAAGTATTTCCTCATTGCCATTCTAAATGGCTTACCCCTTAATCTTAAACTGTGGCCCCTGGTTCTGGACTCCCCCAACATCAGGAACATATTTCCTGCCCCTAGCATGTCCAAACATTTAATAATCTTATATGTTTCAATAAGATTCTCTCTCATCCTTCTAAATTCCAGTATACAAGCCCAGCCGCTTCATTCTCTCAGCATATGACAATCCCGCCATCCCGGGAAGTAACCTGGTGAGCCTACGCTGCACTCCCTCAATAGCAAAAATGTCCTTCCTCAAATTTGGAGACCAAAACCGCACACAATTCTCCAGGTGTGGTCTCACTATGGCCCTGTACAACTGCAGAAGGACCTCTTTGCTCCTATACTCAACTCCTCTTGTTATGAAGGCCAACATGCCATTTGCTTTATTCAATGCCTGCTGTACCTGCTTGCTTACTTTCAATGACTGATGAACAAGGACCCACCAGATCGCGTTGTACTCAAGCTTTTCCCAACGACACCATTTAAATAATAATCTGCCTTCCTGCTTTTGCCACCAAAGTGGATAACCTCACATTTATCCACATTAAACTGCACCTGCCATGCATCTGCCCACTCACCCAACATGTCCAAGTCACCCTGCATCCTCATAGCATCGTCCTCACACGTCACACTGCCACCCAGCTTTGTGTCATCTGCAAATTTGTTAGTGTTACGTTCAATCCCTTCAGATAAATCATTAATATCTATTGTAAATAGCAGTGGTCCCAGCACCAAGCCTTGCGGTACCCCACTAGTTACTGCCTGCCATTCTGAAAGGGACCCGTTAATCCCTACTCTTTATTTCCTGTCTGGTAACTGATTTTCTATCCATGTCAGCACCCTGCCCCCAATACCATGTGCTCTAATTTTGCCCACTAATTTCCTATGTGCGACCGTATCTTCGTGGCGAGGATGCGACTATTTTCTGAGTCGCGCCCATAGCCACCCCACCAACTGGATTGCTGCGGCCTTTCCTGCTGGGGACCGGACCAGAGCTTCAGCAGTCGCGGCGCAGCGTGAATACATCGCGGAGCGGGCGATGCGTCACCTGGGACCGCCGTTTGAAGCTCCGGAGTGTTGGGCCTGCAGCATCAACATCGCGGAGCTGTGGACTGTAGAGCTCCCAGCGCGTGCGGCACTGACCAACATCGCGGATTCCTGGGACCCTTTGCCGAGGTCGGCCTGTGGACTTCGGGAGCCTCGGACTCCGGTAGGAAGTGGCCGATTCGGAGGTCCATGCCGCTGAGGATTCCCACGTCGGAGTTCCATCGTCCCGGCTAGAGGGCCTGACCATCGGGCCACCCGTAGCGGCGACTGCAGGGGGCTCGGGAGGCCCCGACCACGGGTGAACACCAACGAGGAGGTTGACTGAACTTCCAGAGGATAGGGCTCTTAAAAATAGCGGAGGCACGGGATATGGGGAGAAGGCAGGAACGGGGTACTGATTGGGGATGATCAGCCATGATCGCATTGAATGGCGGTGCTGGCTTGAAGGGCCGAATGGCCTACTCCTGCACCTATTGTCAAGCATGATTACTCCTTCGTAAATCCATACTCAGACTGATGCTGCTATTGCTATCCAAATGTGCTGCTATTTCATCTTTTATAATTGACTCCAGCATCTTCCCCACCACGAGGAGGTTGACTGAACTTTGGTGCCTTCCCTCACAATGGGAAACATTGGTACCGCTGTGGGGATGTTTGTGTTATGGATTATTGTATTCTGTGCTTTTATTTTTTTTATTTGTATGGCTGTATGGGATAAAGCATTTTGTTGTTTAAGTACTTGTACTATGGACAATGACAATAAAGTTGAATCAAATCAAATCAAATGCTTCCTGAAAGTCCAGGTACATTACATCCACTGGCTCTCCCTTGTCAATCTTCCCAGTTACATCCTCAAAAAATTCCAGAGGATTAGTCAAGCATGATTTCCCCTTCATAAATCAATACTCAGACTGATCATGCTATTGCTATCCAAATGTGCTGTTATTTCATCTTTTATAATTGACTCCGGCATCTTCCCCACCACCGATGTCAGGCTAACTGGTCTATAATTCCCTGTTTTCTCTCTCCCGCCTTTCTTAAAAAGTGGGATAACATTAGCTACCCTCCAATCCACAGGAATTGATCCGGAATCTATAGAACATTTGAACACAAGACATAAGATATCAAATAGCTGTGTGTACAGTCTTGAAAGATTGAGGTGTTTGTAATGTAATCCTGCATTTGACAGGGAATATGAACCTTAAAAGTTCAGATTTATTTTGAAGCAATACATTTGTTATCACAGTGTTTAAGAAGGAACTGCAGATGCTGGAGCTTTTTCCATCTTTTTTGTGTACCCGAAACGTTGCCTATTTCCTTCGCTCCATAGATGCTGCTGCACCCGCTGAGTTTCTCCAGCTTTTTTGTGTACATTTGTTATCACAATTCACTTAGTTTACCGGAGCACAACTCCCAAGCCAGGTATATTTGAAACTGCTAATGTTACTCGATAGCTTGTATTTGTTTACAACTTTCGAAATATCAATCGGAGAAACATATCCCTTTGTACAGAACAGGAAGATGAACCGAACCGAAGCATCACAGCCACACGGACGGACGTCTGTCTCCCTACCTGGTCATACGCATTTTCGTCCAGCAGCTGCGTGCAGATGTCGGCACAAAACTGGAACTTGCGTCTCCTGAAATAGCTCCAGGCTAAGAACATGGGGTCCATGTCCAACCCCATTTGAATCCAAGATAAGGAGCAGTATTTGGGACAGCGGGATGACGACCAGTGGCGCCTCAACCGTCGCTTCCGCCGTCGCTCCCAGCAACGCATCCCGGGGGCCTTGGCGGCTAAACCTAGTGCCTTCGCAGGGGCCTGATAAACAAGGCAACGTTAACAGTATAAAGTGCAAATTCACATCAACGATTTAATCGAGGAAAAAAAAGTCACCGTGATATATCACGTTGCAATTTACCCCTTTTCGTCATATTTCATTTGCATGCAAAAATAGAAACATGGTCGCGCTTACGACCAAAGATTATATCACATGCTCCTCTAGGATCTTTGCTTACGACCTTCATCTGCTTTGCTTCCTGCCAATCACCCTGTCAAGAAACAATGAACACTCAGCAAGGAAAACTGTAGCTGTTTGCATACTGCATCTAATAATAAACATCAATAAAAACATGTATTATATATAATGTAAATGTAATTGATAATTGGCACTATTTTGCAAATGTTATTACTTTTAAGTACAAATGTCATGTTACGTTTTATAAATAGCGGTAGTTATATAATAACTAAAGCAGCTGTTGATTTTTTTTAATTCGCACCAGTTATTTTTCCAATATAATGTTAAATTTCGGGTTAATATTTTGTCTTATCAGTTAGGAGATGCAATTTATGTTTTTTTAATATTTATTCCGTGAATACAAATTACAGGATTTTAAAGTGTCAAGTAGATTCTTCAATGGTAACTGACATTAAAAAAAGGTTAAATCAAGTCAGTTGAAAATAATGAAATAGAAATAGTGAAAACGTTCAGGAAATGGGATATTGACTGCCGAGAAAATAAGGTAAGGTCTTAACTTGTACACCCTGCCACTGGATGAAGCTATGAAACGTCAAAAGTTGACCTTTTGTCCCAATCATTGTGGTTGACCTGCTATTATCCATTTTCAGTATTCTCTTATTTAGTTTCGGGTTTCAAGCTCTACAATGATCGTCATATCATCATTAGTTAATCGCTGCGCTAACAATCCACTCTTGTTTCCTGCCACCTCCCGTTGTTCATCGCCAAATGACAAGCGGCTTTGAGATATTCGTGCAGAGCAGCCAGTGTGCCTGAAGCAATCATTGTCTGATTGACGCGAGTACGTGGCTCTCCATTGGGCTGCCGGGCTGTCCGTCGGTCCAGCGCCGAGACGAGACGAGCCGAGCCGAGCCGTCCCTCCGCTGGCCCGGGCTGAGCGCGGATGTGCTGAGGGCGGAGGTGTCAAAGTGCTTCGCTCACCTGTGGACCGCGGGGGGGTTTCGTACTTGTTTTGGAAGGAAGGTGGCACGCGACTCTCGGTGCTTGTGAGAAAAAGGAGAGAGGGGGGCGAAAGAAATGCCTGACAGCTGTTGAATCTACCCTGCTCTCATCTCCGCGAGGACAGCGAGGAAAGGCAAGGCAAGACAAGGTTGGGAAGAGGAGACAACGCGTGCCCAGTTGAGGACGGCGCTGTGCTTTGGGAGTGAGAGGTGCTGAAATGGCTGATGGAGCGGCACCCAATTGTCATCTACAACTGGAGTGGGTTTATGGCTACCGTGGACACCAATGCCGAAACAACCTCTACTATACTGCTACCAAGGAAATCGTTTATTTCGTTGCAGGTGTTGGGGTGGTTTATAACACGCGGGAACATAAACAAAAATTCTTTCTGGGTCACAACGATGATGTAATCAGGTATTTCATTTCATATTTTTGAACTACCGTTAAACGCCGATCTCCGTCTTTTATTGGAAAATTGTAGTACTCGTTACCCCCCGTTCCCGTTATTTGTTTGTATGTGTTGGAAGGCAAAAAATGCACCATCGAGTCCGTAAATCTGGCAAGTTTCTTTCTGCTATCCATTATCTGCTTCGTGCACGCTCAAAATCCAAGTTTGCTGATTTTTAAATAATCAAAAGTAGATTTTTAATGCTCTCCTCTCCCGCCCCTCCCAACCTTCATTCTTCACCTTATCGCGTCCGCGAATGATTGGAACGGAATAGTTCACAAAGGAGATAATTTTACGTCGGCTAAAATATTTTTCTCATTTGAGGTTCCCATACTCTGTGTGAATATAACTAATTTGAATTGTTCCCATAAAAAGACCTTTATTGAAGGAATTATTCGATGCTGCCATTGGGCTAAAATGAATAGTTTGGTCTGTATTTCAGAGTGAAATTATCATAAGGCCTATAAAATATTAAAACGTGTTGGCGTCCGATGTTTCTGGTAATTGGAAACTATATTTTGACCTCTGGGTGGGATGTGTAATTTATGTACACGAACAACTATAGACTGTAAACATCTAACTACTAACATCGTGTACATGCTGACTTGAATTTGGAACCATTAACTTTTAAAACCCTTCACAGTACAGTAACCAATACGAAAGAAAAACCCTTGTTTAGCGCGAGCATTAGTAAGTTGGCCGTCAGGTGATTGTTGTTTTATACATGCGGGTGGTTTGTATTACGGGAGGGTTTCAGAACCCAAACCGCGGAATCTAGACCTTTGTTTAATAAATGAGTATACTGCGTTTGGCTTGAAGCTATAACACGGTTAGACAGAAAATTTACGACATGTATAATTTATCCGATGCTTTTTAAATTCCTTGGTGGATTGAGATCCCAATTACAAAGGTTGAATCATATAAACGACAGATGGACTGTCATTTACTCTTTCTTCTCTGGGTCAGGATGTGAAGCGAAGGATTTATCCGTTCAAATCACCATTTCTATATAGCATTTTGGATAGAATGTTGTGTTGATGTTTTGACGAGCTGATTTAAAAAAAATGTTGAATGTCATGCAAAGATTAATGGTTTACAATTGGTCGTGAAATTTACGTTGTGCACAAGTATGAACTTTTGTAAGGCAAAGTACTGTCTAAAACATATTTATATTCTGCCTTTTAATTCATTAAATTAATAATCTGTGATTTGTGGTGTTTAAGAAGCAGCTGGCATGAATATGTACCAGCAGGTATATTAGAATGGTGTAATTTTATCTGAAGGATGTAAATGCCATCCTACACTTATGTAATTGAAGCTTAGAGGTTGAAATCAACAAATGACCCCATGATACTAGCCTATATTTCTGAACTTGCTCAGCTATTGATTTTGAAATAAATAATTTTTTTTGTGTTGCACTTTTGATAACTATTATTTCTCCCCTACCCCACTATGGATGTAGTGAGAAGTTAAACGTGTGTCAAATCTTTTGTGACCTTAATGACCTGAGTGAAGTAAAAGGAGGATTTTGTAAGGTAGACACATAGAAAATGTTTCTATTATGGCGAGTCCAAGGTTAGAAGACAATGTAAAAAAATTATGAATGATTCCATCCCATACTTGGAACAAATTGTTTGCCCTAAGAGTAGTAAGTGGTATTTGAATCTTGCTGTCAGAAATAGTTGTAGCATTGAACAGGAGAAAGTACACAACTGTGCACAAGAGAATAGAAATAACTGCTAATGGGTTAAATAATTGAAGGGTAAGAGAAAAATTGGCTTCAGCACACACAATGGCATAGACCAACAAGGATGAATAGCTCTAGAAGGCAGATTTTGTATGTATCAAAATCTTGCGTTGTATTTATAAAAAGCCTAATCAAGGAACTGTTTTTGAGTCAGTTCAACATCCTTATTTAAGATCTCAACCTACCTGATCTCCCGGTGGCTCAGCACTTCAACTCCCCCTCCCATTCCCAATCTGACCTTTCTGTCTTGGACCTCTTCCATTGTTAGAGTGTGGCCCAGCGCAAATTGGAGGAACAGCACCTCGTATTCCTCTTTGGTAGTTTACACCCCAGCGGATGAACATTGACTTCAGATAGCCCTTGTTTTCTCTCTTCATCCCCTCCTCTTTCCCAGTTCCCCCACTAGTCTTACTGTAACCGACTACATGCTATCTTTCTTCCGCCCCCTCCCCTGACATCACTCTGAAGAAGGGTCTCGACCCGAAAAGTCACTCATTCCTTCTCTCCAGAGATGCTGCCTGACCCGCTGAGTTACTCCAGCATTTTGTGTCTACCATCCTGATTTAAAATGTCCTGTTTATATTGATTATTTTGGTCATCGTGGGCATGGTCCAATGGCCACTAGCTGTGTTGTAGATTTCCATTATTCTATGACTTTAAACATTGTTGAATGAGATCAATTTCTAGAATATACTATGTAAGTAAGACACCTGATGGTTTTGTAATCAATCTGCAGTACAATACATTGGGCTGAAACTCACTAGCTCTTGCCAGCACTTCTGAATGGAGCTGCTTATGTATTGTCATTTAAATGATGGCAAACCCAGCATGTGGTGGCAAACATAGGAGCCTATGTTTGAAGAAGGGGTTCGGCCCGAAACGTTGCCTATTTCCTTTGCGCCATAGATGCTACCACACCCGCTGAGTTTCTCCAGCATTTTTGTGTACCTTCGATCTTCCAGCATCTGCAGTTCCTTCTTAAACATAGAAGCCTATGATGTGCTGACAGGTTAGGAGCACAAACATGTTTGCTCCATTGTTAGACCCCATGTCATGTTCATTGGTGGAAAGTATTACTGACAATTTATCCTGGGGCATCTCTTGGATAGAAACAGAAAATGTAGGAAAAACTCAAAACAAGAAATAGTTAATGTTTTGGGTCTGGGTTGCGTCATTGGAAGTGGAAAGTGAGAAATTAATAATTTGGGTAACAGAAAAGGTGGATGGGTGGTTTGAGAGAAATTTCTCCAACAGGGTACAATAATATGGCAGTTGAGATGAGAACAAGCTTATTTGTCAATGTAATGTTTTGCTAATGTTTTATCGTTTGATTTGGACAATCTGATGTACTGGGATAAACCCAAAAGGTTTGACACAAGCAAAAATGCTGGAAGAATTTGGCAGATAAATCGGAGACTGTGGGTGGAAAGAAATTATCAACGTTATTGGGTTAATAGCCTGCATCAGGACAGGATTATCTGAACATGGCGTGGAGGCTGCAACCTGTCTGGATGGAAGTTGAAGTATTGGTCCTCAAGCTTGCGTGTAACAGTGTTGTAACAGTATCAAAGGCTATAGATAAGAAAGTGGGTTTGGGGTGATGAATTAATCTAGCAGGTAACCAGAACCTCAAGGTCACTCCTGTAGACTGAGTGCAAATACTCTGCAAAGTGATTTCCCAAATTTGTGTTTGATTTCTCCTTAGAAGAGGTCACATTATGAATACTGAAATGAATACACTAAAAAAATGAAATGAAATGAAATGAAATGAAAAAAATGAAATGAAATGAAATGAAAATGAAATGAAAAAATGAAATGAAATGAAATGATTCAATTTATTGTCATTGTCAGTGTACAGTACAGAGACAACGAAATGCATTTTTAGCATCTCCCTTGAAAGGGAGACACAGGGCGTCGCGGTGTGCCCGCGCCTGCCGCCGTAACATTCCATTACAGGCAAAGGTGGGTGAAGTGTCTTGCCCAAGGACACAACGACAGTATGCACTCCAAGCGGGATTTGAACCGGCTACCCTCCGGTCGCCAGCCGAACTCTTAGCCCATTGTGCTATCTGTCGTCCTACTAGGTTGGACGAACTGCAAGTGAATCACTGGGGAAGACAATTTGGATTCGATCTTGGCTATATGTGACGCAATTATTATTTACAATAAATTAGTCAATGCCTAAATGTTAGCTAAACATTGCTTCATTCAGGCATAGAATATTTAGTTTCTGAAGATTCACAAGTGGGATTGACAATTATTCTATGATTATCAAATATCCTCACTTCTGAAAATATGATGAATCAGCACAAAATAGTTAGTCATAGGCCTATATAGGCCTCTTGGCCCACCTTGTCAATGTAGATCATAATCCTCTAAGCCCTTCTTATTCATATATCTATTCAAATGTATTTTAAATTGTCACGGTTGTATTAATTTCTTATGACGGATAATTCTAGAAACAGACCACCTGGGTGAAAATTTTGATTTGTAGTCCCTCTTAAATCTCTCTCCTCTCATCTTAAGCATATGCCCACTAATTTTAGTGTCTAATGTGGAAAAAAAACTGAGGATTCACTTTATCCATGTGCCTCATGATCTTGTACACATCAATAAGGTAATCCCACAGCTGTCTATGCTCCAAAGAACAAAGTTGCAGCTTCTCTAATCTCTCCTTCTAGCTCAAGGCCAGGTAATTTTCTGGTGAATCATTCTTGCACGCTTCAAACTTAATGACATCCTTCCTATTGCTGGGCGACCAAAACTGCACACAGAAGTCCTGAGTGTGGTCTCACCAACGACTTTTGCAACTGCATCATGATGTCCCAATTTTTTTACTCCATACCCTTCCTAGCTGCCTTATTTTTGTACCGCCATAAGCTGTTAGGATTGTTTTGTTCTGCTGTAGAACTTCTGGTCTCGGCATCCCACGATTATCCACTTTGGCAGGCTCCATCTGTCTGAAGTTTGTGGAGAGACTAGATGTTGCTTTGTACACCAGTGTCAACCTTGCGTCACACATTGATCTTGGTGTTGTTCCTCTGAGTGCAGTCCTTTGTGAAGATCTCTTCACGATGATACTTATCGTCCAAGTTATGAATTTAAATAACCCCAACACTGAGCTCGAGGAACTCTTCATTGTACTGTGGTTTGTGTCCAGCTCTGCAGACTGACGACGAGAGTTCCTATTTCTGCACTTCCTACAAGTAGTTCCATAGGCTGGGCATTTGGTTTTATCACTGAAACCATGTGATAATGTAATAATAATAATAACTTTATTTATAAAGCGCTTTTAGACAACATCAGTTACCACAAAATGCTGTACATGGGAAGTCAACAAAAAGTTATTACAAACTACTAAAACCATTAAGACGACAGGACTATAAAAACAGTAAAAATTAAAAGACATTAAAAGCACTAAAACAGGAACAAAGTCTCAGCCAGTGTCGAAAGCCAGTGAATAAAAGTGAGTTTTTAGGGAGGATTTAAAGATGGACAGTGAAGAGGCCTGTCTGATCTGCAGCGGCAAGGTGTTCCAGAGTGCCGGGGCAGCAACAGAAAAGGCTCTATCCCCTCTGAGCTTCCGCTTAGACCTTGGTGATCTGCCACAATTCCTGCATGTTTTATGTTTAGCTTTGGTTGATGATTGAGATATCTTCAATCTTGGATATTTGGATCTATATTAGGTATGGGCCACTGCATCCACTCTCCTGCAGTGGCCCATACCCAAATGTAAGACATTTGCCTGTTTGTAGGAAATATGCTATGCCAATTGCATCTCTTTATTAGAGATACTGCATGGGAACAGACCTTTCGGCCCAACGGGTCCGCACCGACCAGCGATCCCCGTAGATTCACACGACCCTACACACACTAGGGACAATTTATGCTCAGTTACAAACCAATTTAGTTTAGTTTAGAGATACAGTGCGGAAACAGGCCCTTCGGCCCACCGGGTCCGCGCTGACCAGCGATCCCTGCACATTAACATTATCCTACACCCACTAGGGCCAATTTATACATTTAGCACGCCAATTAACCTACAAACCTGTATGTCTTTGGAGTGGGAGAAAACCGAAGATCTCAGAGAAAACCCACACGGTCACAGGGAGAACATACAAACTCCATACTGAGAGCAACTGTGGTCGGGATTGAACCGGGTCTCCAGTGCTGCAAGCACCGTAAGGCAGCAGGTCTACAGCTGTGCCACCATGACCGCCCTGTAAGAGTATCAATTTCCCAACCCTTCCAACGAGAGACTTCCGGACCCCCCAAGAATTGGTCAAGCAAACTGTCATTCACTTCTTGCATATCTCAAAACTTGCATTTCGATGCAACATTTGCATCTTTGTAAGATTGTCATCCACACTTCTAATCATTAGCTTGTGTTAGCCCTTGAAAAATGTAGCAATGTATGCAATGGTGGGTCTTTGGTTCAAGGCATGGCATTGTTCAAACTTATCTAAGAGCTTTTGTCTTCTCTCTATCCTCCTCTTGCTCAGAAGTCTAACTGTTGTATAACTCTAATCCCTTCTCTTCTGTTCAGAGAGGCAGGTATCTAGCTTTCTCACTCCCAATGGCATCCTTTAACACGCTGTTGAACATCACGCCACTATTCTGTCTAAATCTGGTGAAGGCATTTGCTATATTAGTGGCTTCCCAGTTTATTAGTGGAGCTAGAATGGGCGTATTCATTGCAGCTTGTGCGATGTGCATAGCATTGCCGTCCCAAATGTACGTGATCGGGGAAAAAAACAGGCTCAATCAGTTACATACATTTAAGTTTACAGTGTGGATACTCGCGTGTTTTCACCGCTATATAACGACAAAACAAAGTCAGTCTTTTGTTGAACATTTGAATCCTTGGTAGCTGGTTAAAGCATGTTTAGCAATTGTGGGTCATCGTAAGAATAATTGCCTCTGCCACCATGTTATGTTTTGTAGTTGTGAAGTTCATGTAATAAGACAGAATGGAGCCAACACTTTGTGTCATGATTCGCATTTAATAACTTCCAACACAATGGCTTCTGCTCTTAATGGCTTCTGCAGACTGTTCCAGATCACATGATGTCAGTATGTCCTGTTCTCAACTGGCATGTCACAACAACATATTTTCTAAAGATGACAATACAACAACTACCCTGTGACTCCGTCCTCCAAACCAATTTTGTATCCAATTGTCAGTTCATCTTGGATTCCAAGTGATCTAACCTTCCAGATTAGCCTAATATGTGGGACCTTATGAAACACATTGTTAAAGTCCATGTAGACAATGTGTACTTCCCTCTCCATATCAATTCTCTAGGTGACTTCAAAACAAATCTCTTGATTTTTGAGGCAACACTTTTTCAACACAGTGCCTTGCTGACTATTCCTGATCAGTCTGTGCCTTTCCAAATAGATCCTGCCCATAAGAATCTCCACTAATATCTTTGCCATCACTGATGTCAGGCTTACTGACCCTGGCTTGTACTGGTTGCCCTTCTTAAATAATGGTGCAATGTTAACTACCCTCTAGTCTTCCTGAATTGCACCTGTGGATCCAAATATCCCTGCAAAGGCCTCTGCAAGGTCTGAGTATATGCACTTAGTCAGTCCCTAAGGATTATCCACCGTAACATGCTTTAAAATCATAAATACCTCCCCTTTGGGTCTAGGACAACCCTGGTGAACTCGTACAGAGATGTTCCTAGGATGATATGATGAAGCTCCACCCATTGTGTATTTTCTGTAAAATATAATGCCCACCGGTGAATAATTTCTTGGGAATCCCCTTTTTGATTTTACACTCGGCCAAATGCTGTCTTGATATCAAGATGAGTTGATCACCCAGCCTATGTAAATTGACTTTTGTTTATCCTTATTTCGATCACGTGGTCTGGAACTGAGTCATTCAAATGAAATCCAACCTGAGCATCAGTGAGCAAATTTGAATGGAAGTTAGCGAGAAGGGTCTATGGGGGAAATTTTCAGCATTGTCTGATAATTGCCTCTGTTGTAACCAGAATGGAACAACTTGGATTCAGACATGGTATTCGGGAGTGTAATAATGCCCGTGTCCCACTTAGGAAACCTGAACGAAAACCTCTGGAGACTTTGTGCCCCACCCAAGGTTTCCGTGCCATTCCCGGAGGTTGCAGGTGGTTACCGGAGGTTGCAGGTAGTGGAAGCAGGTAGGGAGACTGACAAAAACCTCCGGGAACCGCACGGAAACCTTGAGTGGGGCGCAAAGTCTCCAGAGGTTTCCGTTCAGGTTTCCTAAGTGGGACAGGGCATTAGTCTTTATAATCCAGACGTCTGGTCCCTGTCGTTTCTTGATAACTTGTGCAATTAAATAAAATTGGCTGAAGGCTGGAAGAAGTTAAAAAATACTCAAGTTATTCAACCTTGCCTTTGGCAGTCAAGAGCTGGCCTGTCTTTTTTTGGAAGATGGGCATGTTCTTGGACCAATTTCTCCCTCTAGCTGTCTAATTTTCTAGCACTATTCATTGATCAACGAGGCAAGATGGCTTTGATTTTGGGGTAACTTGTTTCTGTCTAGCAGAAGTTTTTTTGCTGCGTAGCTCTTGTGTGTGCTGCAGCTTTCAAGTTAGCCCTTCATTTTGGTATGCCTGGTGCTGCTGCTGGCTTTCTGAACCAGCGTTGAATGGTTAACTCGGGTTAGATCATGCAATTACAAATTATTGTAGGTACACAAAAAAGCTGGAGAAACTCAGCGGGTGCAGCAGCATCTATGGAGCAAAGGGAAAAAGGCAACGTTTCGGGCCGAAACCCTTCTTCAGACTGCATAGATGCTGCAGCACCCGCTGAGTTTCTCCAGATTTTTTGTGTACCTTTGATTTTCCATGTTGTACATTCATGAGTATTGGGACACTGGCTGCAAGGTTTGAATCAATGTATGACTGTTGCAGGATGTCTGAACTAGATGGGTAATGTTATGGTTACCATTTCTTGTATTTTAAAAAATTCCCCCAGCTGTAGAGTTGGGTTTGAACTCTTGTTTTTGTGGTAGTCCAGGCCTTGGTATGAGGAGACTGGCTGAATGTAAACTAGGGCTAGGGATTACCAAGGTATATGATAGAAATAGTTTGTGCGTTGCAATAAACTTGCAGAGGGAGAGAGGACTTGCAAAGACCCCAACAAATGCAAACAATAAGTGATGGGGAATAGTGATAATGGCTTTGTTTATTAATGCAAATTCAGCCAGGACTTGGTTTTTGGCATTTGTTTTGAGTGTCTTCCTTGGGACAAAACACAACTCTCATGTCCTCAAACATGGAACTCAACTGGTTGATTCCTCCTAACATGCAAACAGTTAAATCCAAAATATTATTTGCATATTTCCATCATGCATTTTATTTCTTTCATTAATTCCAAGCTGATCTCTGAGGTAATGTTCATGATAGCCCAATAGAAAGTGGCAATTTGGATCCAAAATATCTAGCTACAGAAAACAAAGGATAATGTTAATGTGAGTTTTAGAAACTGGATTCAGTTGGTGGGATTTCCACAAGGTTCAATGTTAAATCACTTATGCCCTTGTCCCACTTAAGCCCCTGTCCCACTTAGGAAACCTGAACGGAAACCTCTGGAGACTTTGCGCCCCACCCAAGGTTTCCGTGCGGTTCCCAGAGGTTGTCAGGTGGTTGCCGGAGGTTGCAGGTAGTGGAAGCAGGTAGGGAGACTGACAAAAACCTCCAGGAACCGCACGGAAACCTTTGGTGGGGCGCCAAGTCTCCAGAGGTTTCCGTTCAGGTTTCCTAAGTGGGACGGGCATAACTCTTCATGGTGGTTTGTGGTCCAATGAATTGCATTTAAATGTTAGAGCTGTAATTAAGAATACAAAATAACACCACAATTAGCACAGTGTTTGATAGTGAAGGAGCAAATTGACGGTTTCAGGAAGATGTTCATAGAATGGTCAAAAGGATAAAGAAGTTCCAAAAGGAGTTCCATATAAAGAAGTGTGAGGTAATTGGGAGTAGAAAGAAGGCTGGAATATAAGTGAAGGTAGCAGTATAGTGCAATGCTTCCAAGTTGTAGAAAAACAGGCCAATAAGGTACACTGGATGCTTGCCCTTATTGAAATAAGAATTTAGTTTAATTTATTGTCACGTGTGCTGAGGCTCGGTGAAAAGCTGTTTTGTTACGTACTATCCAGTCAAGTCAAGTTTATTTTATTTGTCACATACACATACGAGATGTGCAGTGAAATGAAAGTGGCAATGCTCACGGACTTTTGTGCAAAAGACAAACAACAAAACAACCAAACAAATTATAAACACAATCATAACACACATATTCTTTTACATAATAAATAATGGAAGGAAAAACGTTCTGTAGAGTTAGTCCCTGGTGAGATAGGCGTTTACAGTCCGAATTGCCTCTGGGAAGAAACTCCTTCTCAACCTCTCCGTTCTCACCGCATGGCAACGGAGGCGTTTGCCTGACCGTAGCAGCTGGAACAGTCCGTTGCAGGGGTGGAAGGGGTCTCCCATGATTTTATTTGCTCTGGAGTTGCACCTCCTGTTGTATAGTTCCTGCAGGGGGGTGAGTGAAGTTCCCATAGTGCGTTCAGCCGAACGCACTACTCTCTGCAGAGCCTTCTTGTCCTTGGCAGAGCAATTCCCAAACCAGATGGTAATGTTCCCGGACAAGATGCTTTCCACCGCCGCTGCGTAGAAGCACTGGAGGATCCTCGGAGACACTCTGAATTTCCTCAATTGCCTGAGGTGGTAAAGGCGCTGCCTTGCCTTACTCACGAGTGCTGAGGCATGTGATGCCCATGTCATATCCTCAGAGATGTGGACTCCCAGATATTTAAAACAGTTCGCCCTCTCCACAGGATCCCCATTTATCCTCAATGGAGTGTACGTCCTCGGATGATGTGCCCTCCTAAAGTCCATGATCAGCTCCTTCGTTTTTTTGATGTTCAAGAGGAGGCTGTTATCCTGACACCAGAGTGCTAGATCAGCCACCTCCTCCCGGTAGGCCTTCTCATCGTTGTCTGAGATCAGGCCCACCACCACAGTGTCATCAGCAAACTTAATTATTGAATTGGAGCTGAACCTAGCCACAGAGTCATGTGTGTACAGGGAGTACAATAGGGGGCTGAGGCCGCAACCCAGTCAGTGAAATGACTACACATAATTACAATTAAGCCAGCCCCAGTGTACAGATACAGGATAAAGGGAATGAGTAAACATTTAAATGAGTGGAGCGATTTTGTAATGAATGATTGCAGATCCACTTCTGGGACTAGCATGTAAAAAGTCGCCTGGCTTCAGTTCCATCTTGGAAAGTGATGCTGGAACTTTATAAAATATAGTTGGGTTGAGCTCTCCAATGGTTAGTGTAATTTGAATTTTTGTAATTTGTTTGCCATGTAAGGATGCCCCTTTATTGACAAAACTGCAACAAGGCAAAGCATCTTTTGCAATGATTAATTGGTTCAAATATTTTTCTAAAGTGATATGTTAATGGAGGTTGAGTAATCTGAAAGACACAAAGTGTGTTGAAACTCTAATGGCTCATTTCTAAAGTCAATGACTTAACTATACCAATTTTTTCATAAATATTCCGATGACCATGGTAAAGCTATTAATCACTGGGTCATTTAACATATTCTTTGGTATACCTTCCTTTTTTGCACTTTTGTGTCATGCAGAAATAAAGATGAGTGTGGTTGAAAGCATGCTGATGGTAGAAAATATTGTAATGATGGATGTCTTTTTCATTAGTTAATGATGAAGAATGATTATACGCTGAATCCTTGGAGAATGAACATTTTGAAGATTGAACAGGCTGAAGATATTAAATCAGAAAACATCCATCATTTTCAACCAGTGCATTAGAAGCGCTGAGTGAATTTGCATACCTATTTGTGGATAGTTTAAACATGCTAACTAATTAGAAACATTTTACTAATAAGCTCAATACATTTATAAATCTTTAAGGCATATTTTGTTTTATTTTCACAACTGAAAATACAGGTGTGAATATTAATTTTTAATATTTTCTTACTATTGGCAGTATTATTTATTCTCCATTATCTGTTAAATTAGTCAACTGGTGTGTAGTTCATTGCAATTAATCTCATGTTAATTAAAATGCCTTCCTCCTTGTATTTGTGCCTTTCTTTCTAATTAAGGGCAATAGATAAGCATGAGCTCCAACAATACTTCATTGTACGGTAGCCTTCACAGGCACCACATCTATACACTTGTTAAAGGATGAACTATCCTGGGAACTAACATGATTCCCTAGGGAACATGGTACGCAAAGCTTGAATAGTTTACATAATAAACCAAAGGATGATGACTTATTTGACCCATATTGAATATTAAATCTCCTGTTTCAAGAGAAACCTGATTACTCCAGGCTTGATGTTAATATCTTCTATACTAGACTACAGCAGGCAGTGCTGTATCTTCCATCTTCCATACTTGACTACAGCAGGTTACTTGAGGTACAGCAGGTTACTTGAGGTACAGCAGGCTACTTGAGGTACAGCAGGCAGTGAAGAAAGCGAATGGCATGTTGGCCTTTATAAAAAGAGGAATTGAATATAGGAGCAAAGAGGTCCTTCTGCAGTTGTACAGAGCCCTAGTGAGACTACACCTGGAGTATTGTGTGCAGTTTTGGTCCCCTAATTTGAGGAAGGACATTCTTGCTATTGGGGGAGTGCAGCGTAGGTTTACAAGGTTAATTCCCGGGATGGCGGGACTGTCATATGCTGAGAGAATGGAACAGCTGGGCTTGTACACTCTCGAGTTTAGAAGGATGAGAGGAGATCAGTTTTAATCTGCAATTTGAGAAGGAGAATGTTAAATCAGAAGTGGCAGTGATGCAGTTGAACAAAGGGGACTATGAAGGCATGAGAGGGGAGCTGGCCAAAGTAGACTGGAAAGGGATCCTAGCAGAAATGATGGTGGAACAGCAATGGCAGGAATTTCTGGGCATAATCCGGACGACGCAGGATCATTTCGTTCCAAAAAGGAAGAAAGATTCTAAGGGGAGTAGGAGGCAACCGTGGCTGACAAGAGAAGTTAGGGATAGAATAAAACTAAAAGAAAAGATGTATAACACAGCAAAGAGTAGCCGGAAGCCAGAGGATTGGGAAACTTTCATAGGACAACAGAAGGAAACAAAACGGGCAATACGGGCTGAAAAGATGAAGTACGAGGGGAAACTGGCCAGGAATATAAAGAAGGACAATAAAAGCTTCTTTAGATATGTTAAGGGAAAAAGAGTAGCAAAGTCAAACGTGGGTCCCTTGAAGGCAGACACGGGTGAAATTATTATGGGCAACAAGGAAATGGCAGAAAGGTTGAATAGGTACTTCGGATCTGTCTTCACTAAGGAAGACACAAACAATCTCCCTGATGTACTGGAGGACAGAGGATCTAAGGGGTTAGAGGAACTAAAAGGAAATGTCATTAGGCGAGAAATAGTATTAGGTAGGCTAATGGGACTGAAGGATGATAAATCCCCTGGGCCTGATGGTCTGCATCCCAGGGTCCTCAGGGAGGTGGCTCTAGATATAGTGGACGCATTGGTGATCATTTTCCAATGTTCAATAGATTCAGGATCAGTTCCTGTGGATTGGAGGGTAGCTAATGTTATCCCACTTTTCAAGAAAGCAGCGAGAGAGAAAATGGGGAATTACAGACCAGTTAGCCTGACTTCGTGGTGGGAAAGATGCTGCAGTCAATTATTAAAGAGGTAATAATGGGGCATTTGGATAGCAATAAAAGCATTAGTCCAAGTCAACATGGATTTATGAAAGGGAAATCATGCTTGACTAATCTTCTGGAATTTTTTGCGGATGTGACAAGTAAAATGGATGAAGGGGTGCCAGTGGATGTAGTGTATCTAGACTTTCAGAAAGCCTTTTGATAAGGTCCCGCACAGGAGACTGGTGACTAAAATTAGAGCACATGGTATTGGGGGTAGGGTGTTGACATGGATAGAAAATTCATTGGCAGACCGGAAGCAAAGAGTAGGAGTGAGCGGGTCCTTTTCAGAATGACAGGCAGTGGTGAATGGAGTGCCGCAAGGCTCGATGTTGGGGCCGCGTACAGTTGCGTACAGTTTGTCTCCTAATTTGAGGAAGAACATCCTTGTGATCCTAATGCAGCATAGGTTCACGAGATTGATCCCTGGGATGGCGGGACTGTCATATGAGGAAAGATTAAAAAGACTAGGCTTGTATTCACTGGAGTTTAGAAGGATGAGGGGATATATAGAAATGTATAAAATTAGAAAAGGACTGGACAAGCTAGATGCAGGAAAAATGTTCCCAATGTTGGGTGAGTCCAGAACCAGGGGCCACAGTCTTGGAATAAAGGGGAGGTCATTTAAGACTGAGGTGAGAAAAAACTTTTTCACCCAGAGAGTTGTGAATTTATGGAATTCCCTGCCACAGAGGGCAGTGGAGGCCAAATCACTGGATGGATTTAAAAGAGAGTTAGATAAAACTCTAGGGGCTAGTACAGTAAGGGATATGGGGAAAAGGCAGGCATGGGTTATTGATAGGGGACAGTCAGCCATGATCATAATGAATGGCTGTGCTGGCTCGAGGGGCCGAATGGCCTTCTCCGGCACCTATTTTCTATGTTTCTATCTCATTGAAACATATAAGATTGTTAAGGGTTTGGACACGCTAGAGGCAGGAAAACATGTTCCCAATGTTGGGGGAGTCCAAAACCAGGGGCCACAGTTTAAGAATAAGGAGTAAGCCATTTAGAACGGAGACGAGAAAACACTTTTTCTCACAGAGAGTGGTGAGTCTGGAATTCTCTGCCTCAAGGTGGAGGCAGGTTCTCTGGATGCTTTCAAGAGAGAGCTAGATGGGGTCTTAAAAATAGCAGAGTCAGCGGATATGGGGAGAAGGCAGGAACGGGGTACTGATTGGGGATGATCAGCCACGATCACATTGAGTGGCGGTGCTGGCTCGAAGGGCCAAATGGCCTACTCCTGCGTCTATTGTCTATTGACTTGACCTTTTCTATTGCTGTGATTATATACCCACACTGACCTTCCTGTCCTGGGTTCCTTTATTGCTAGAATAATGCACATGCCATTTGGGGGAACATGGAGCATAGAACCATGCAGCACAAGAACAGGTCATTCGGCGCAGAATGGCTGTGCCAAACATGACATCAAAACCAGCTCTTATCTGCCTGCACATAATCCATATCCCACCATTCCCTGCATGCACCGATCCAAACTTTCTTTATTGCCTCACCCACTATTCTCGGCAAAACTTTCCAGGCACTTGCCACATCTTCTTTAAACTTTTCTCCTCACCGTGAAGATATGCCCTCTAATATTTGATTATTGTTTCATCCTGAGAAAATAGGTCTGACAGTCTCCCCTATCTATGCCTATCATAATTTTATATACTTCTATCACGTCTCCCTGTAATGTCCGATGTTCTAGAGAAAACAATCCATGTCTGTCCAACCGCTGTAGCTAATACCCCTCATACAAGCATAATTCCTGATGCAGGTTAAACACCTCTGCACCCTTTCCAAAGCCTCCACATTCTTCCTGTAATGGATTGTTTTCAGATTGTGACCAGAACTGTCTGCAATACTCCAAATGCGGTCTAGCCAAAGTCCTATAAAGCTGCATCGTCACTTCCTTATCAAATGCCTTACTAAAATCCACCAAGACAACATCCACTGCCCTATCCTCATCAATAACCTTTGGCATTGTCTCAAAAATCTCTGTCATTAGTAAACATAATCTGTCATGTACAAAGCCATGCTGACAGTCCCTAATAAACCAATTATCTTCCAAATTGGAGTAGTTTAGAGATAGTTTGAGATACAACGTGGAAATGAGACCTTTGTCCCACCAAATCCATGCTGACCATAGATCACCCGTACACTGGTTGTATGTAATCTCACTTTTGCATCCTACATACTAGGGGCAATTTACAGAAGCAAATTAACGGACAAACCTACACATTGGAATGTGGGAGGAAACCAGAGCACCTGGAGAAAACCCACACAGTCAGTCACAGGGGGAACATACAAACTTCGTACAGACGGCATCTGTTGTCACTATCAAACCTGGGTGTCTAGCACTGTGAGGCAGCATCTCTGCCATTTTGAATCCCTCCCTGAAGAATCCTCACCAATAATTTCCCTACCACTGATATCAAGTCAAGTCGTCTATTTGCCACATACGCATACGAGATGTGCAGTGAAATGAAAAGTGGCAATGCTTGCGGTTTGTGCAAAAAAAAAAAACCCAAAAAAACTACAAAACAGAATAGAAAAAACAGAATCAGTAATTACATATTTGTGAGAAAAAAAAGCAATTTTAAAAAGACACAACAGTAAATTGGTACAGTAAGTTAGTCCCTGGTGAGATAAGAGTCCTAATGGCCTCTGGGAAGAAACTCCTTCTCATCCTCTCTGTTTTCACAGCATGACAGCAGAGGGAATTGCCTGACCATAGCAGCTGGAACAGTCTGTTGCTGGGGTGAAAGGGGTGCCCCATAATGTTGTTGGTTCTGGATCTGCACCTTCTGATGTTTAGTTCCTGCAGAGGGGCGAGTGAAGTTCCCATTGTGCATTTGACCGAATGCACAACTCTCTGCAGAGCCTTCTTGTCCTGGGCAGAGCAATTCCCAAACCAGATTGTGATGTTTCTGGACAAGATGCTTTCTACAGCCGCCGAGTAGAAGCACTCGAGGATCCTCAGAGAGACTCTGAATTTCCTCAGCTGCTTGAGGTGGTAAAGGCGCTGCCTTGCCTTACTCACCAGTGTGGCAGCCTGTGATGCCCATGTCAGATCCTCTTAGATGTGGACTCCCAGGTATTTAAAGTAGCTCGCCCTATCCACAGTATCCCCATTCATCTTCAGTGGCGTGTACGTCCTCTGATGTTGTGCCCTCCTAAAGTCCACGATCAGCTCCTTAGTTTTTTTTGACATTCAAGAGGAGGCTGTTGTCCTGACACCAGTGTGGCAGATCAGCCACCTCCTCCCGGTAGGTCTTCTCATTATTTTCAGTGATCAGGCCCACCACCACAGTGTCATCAGCAAACTTGATTATAGAGTTGGAGCTGAACCTAGCCACACAGTCACACAGATATGAGGCTCATCGGACTATAATTCCCTGGATTCTCTCTACTTCTTAAATAAAGGAATAACATTAGGCATGCTCCAGTCATCTGGGACCTCAGCTGTGGCTCGAGAAGATGCAAAGATTTGCGTGAAGACTCCTACTATTTCCCATCCTGCCCAATAACCGGAGATAGATGCCATCAGGTCTTGGGGGTTTATCCACCTGAATGCTCTTTAGGAGCCCAGCACCTCCTCCATCTTAATCTCAAACTGCCCTTGCATAATATTATTTTGAACAGCTTTGGAAGTTTACAACCCACCGGTATGAACATTGAATTCTCCAATTTGTGGTAAATAAGCAGCCCCATCCCCCTCTTCTCCCTTTGCTCCACCTGAATGATTGTCCATGTCTCTCACTATCCCACTTCCTTTTCAATTCTCTCTCTCTTAAATATAGCACTTTTGCAGTTGAGTTTATGGTTTAGTTTATGGCATGCACTTGAGAGTGCCAGTAATGAAGAACTTGTTTGAGACCAGTCCAAAGACAAATCCTGAAGATTTTAGAATAATAACATTAGGAATGGAGCACTGTTGGAACTGATGTAAACATAGAAACATAGAAAATAGGTGCAGGAGTAGGCCCTTCGAGCCTGCAATATGATCATGGCTGATCATCCAACTCAGTATCCTGTACCTGCCTTCTCTCCATAACCCCTGATCCCTTTAGCCACAAGGGCCACATCTAACTCCCTCTTAAATGTAGCCAATGAACTGGCCTCAACTACCTTCTGTGGCAGAGAGTTCCAGAGATTCACCACTCTCTGTGTGAAAAATGTTTTTCTCATCTCGGTCCTAAAGGATTTCCCCTCTATCCTTAAGCTGTGACCCCTTGTCCTGGACATGGAAGTCACACCAAGCAGAACAGAATTATTAAATGAGCAGAATAATTGTTTACATAAAGTATAGTAGTGCTTTGCGATGACATAATAACCTTCCAGGGATTAAGAGATTTAATTTCAGCTGAAACTGTGGCAAGTTGAAGCATTGAAAGAATAGTACAAGATAAAGAGATAAAAACAAAATGATGAACAAAAAAAGTCGATTCAAGAGCAATAGGGCAACAAAAAGATTATGTTTAATTAAGCTGTTAATGCTTATTAAGCATTTTCAACAGTAAAAGCCCATTGGCCAAGGACAACTACGTGTTCGTACTATTAAGCGAAATATTTGTTTGGTTGTTTGTTTGTTTGTTTTTTTGCACAAAGTCCGCGAGCATTGCCACTTTTCATTTCACTGCATATCTCGTATGTGTATGTGACGAATAAACTTGACTTGACTTGACTAAGCAGCAGAATTAGCAATTAATCAACAGAACCTCAAAGGTCAACAGAGCCATGCAAATGTAGCACCTTTCACCACCACACATTGCTATAAAGCAGGGATCTCCAAATCTTTATACCAAAAGGTTGTAAACAAAATAAAATAATTCTCTTGCTAAACTTGCTGAGGAATTGTGCTCTGAAACCCTTTGTTTGATTCATGTTTCTCACTGACTAATTGGCAAATGTGAAATATTTGCTCACAAATGTATGTGCTGCCAAGCATAATAAAGGAGCTCTACATTTTTTAAGACAAATGACAAATGACCACTGTGGAGGTGCTCATGGAGTGCAAGAAAACAACCTTCACTGCTCTTGTCCTTCAAAGTATAATTTGTCTGCAAATCAATCAGTTCACCTTGCGGAGATTCTGGTGCAGAACCAACACCAACTGCAAAAAACTGGGTTTCAAAAAGCTGTACATCAACTTCATGATGGTGCAAATCTTGGGAACTGTTTTTATGGCAGGGTAATATTTTGCACTGTCACTTGCTGTTGGAAATTTTGTTCCAGGTTTTGGCCCTGACGTTAACAAGCCGGAAAATAATCAATTTATTGCCCATGGCTAACTGCTTACTAAACAGCTGCAGTTTTATCTTGAACTCTTATATATAGCTATATAAATTCCCAATTAGCTTTTTGCTGTGTGGTTTAATATTAAATTATGCGCTGAGATTGATTAGGAAAGTGAGCTCCCATGGCTACTGGCTATCAGCACATTCTTTCACCAGCCTACATTTTTTCAATCAACTGTCGATTTTGGTGCTCGGCTCCAAAAATCCTCTTGATGCTTGCCATGACTGAGCTATTGCATGTCACTGCACATGTAGGGCCTATAGTTGTGCAGTGCATCAGATTTAAAAAAAAACTTTGCAGTCGTCTGACTGTGTGTATGCACATGGTAGTGGATGAAATTTACTATTCACACTGGCTTTCATGGTCTCAGTAAATCTAGCGTCTTTCCACAAAGCAACTGTTGATGGATAATAAAAAGTAATCAGGCTTTATTGTATACATTCTACACATTAACGTAAATATCTTTCCCTATCGTGTTGCTTGCTTCACCAGTGGTAATAGACCAATTTTTTTCCACTTCAAAGCATGATGCTTGGGTGTTTTTTCAGATCCCTGGAATAAAACACGATTTGCCCCACGGTAGTGTTTTTCGTACTTTGAAGCGGTGCCAGTTTTTTGTTAAGGTGGAACAATTCGTTAATCCTGCAAATGAATTTGAGCAGCCAAACTGTATCAATAATAATAATCTCATTACTCTGAACTAAAGCAACAGGAAACACTTCAGAATTGTGGGCTACACCTTGTAATTGTGTCAATTTGTAATCACCCATATCCTCTACTCTCTTCTGAGCATATATTTTTAATTACTTGTAGCATACACTGTTTAATAAATGCTCCCTTTGTAAATGGCTTGTTGCCTGAAGCTCTCAGCTGAGATACTCAGTAGCTGGCTTTAACAGAGGCACAGTTTTCCTTAAATTTCCTCTTTGAAGAGTTTTTGCTGGCTGACAAGATTTATTTTCAACTGCACACGTCTTTCCTTCCTGAGTTCCATCATATTCCTTCAAATATTTAGAGAACCTGTCTTGTAATACCTTCTATTAATATATTCCTTGCAAACAACAATTTTTTTTTAGCATATCAAGCAAATGATTTTTGATGTGAGGGACTTTGTGAGAGCACCTTTCATTAAATTTGCAACAATCTTCATCGATCATCTGTAACATTGTCACAAGACAATGTGGTACATGAAAAGGATAATAACTAAAGTATTGAAGTCTGATGTAAGCATTATGTTTAATAGACCTATTTGCCTTTACCTCAATTGTTGGCACTTTTGTGAGACATCATTGCATTATGGGCTTATGTTTTCCTGCAATGCATTTTCATGTATGCACCCCTTTTCATGGGCTGTACCTTTATGGTTATTATATTGAACTCTGCAATCTTTTTTTTTAAAATAGTCTTCAGGGGGCAATCAGAAAAATTAACTGAGCTGCCATCAGCAATGGGCCATACTTTGTGGACCTCTATTCTACAGTATTTCATTCCAAGGAAACATTTTGTGCCAACCAAAGTCAACTTTCGGAAGTCAGCTCAGAGATGTAACTGTGTAACATGCTTTAGAGAAATAAGTATTTTGATTGAAGTATGAGATGAGCTTGCCATCTCTTAATTGGGAAGTGTGGTGGATTACTTGGCATACAAAATATTTGTAGCCATTGGCAAAGCTATCAATATTGTACTGTCCTATAGATGGAATGAGGTTTTAGTTTGGTCCAAGAATATAAACAGTCAAAACTGATTTACTGAAATTATATAGTTATTTTAAATTATTTAGATTTATAAACTAAATTCAACCTTATCACAGATTTTAAAGAGGGCGAGAAATTTTTTGAGATATCAAAATAACTAAATTGAATAAATTTGTGGTGAATATTTAATTAGATGCCATATTAAAATTGTGTTTGCATACTGATTTTACAGTTGTGTACACGTCTGATCCTAAGTAAGTGAATATTGTTATAAACATAGACGGGGAAAAGAAAAATGAGTAATGAACAGAGTAATTTATTTATGGGTAGGTAATATGTCGTTGGTCATTCAATTGAATGGTTGTCATGAGTGCCCTGGCTGCATAATTTTTGTTAGAACTTTCTATGAAGTAATCGACCTGTCAATATGATGAATCTTGCTACAGGTGCACAACCTTTTGTCCGAAAGCCTTGGGACCAGACACTTTTCGTAATTCAGAATTTTTCGGTTTTCGGAATGGAAGATTTTTAGCGTAGTGGTAGAGTGCTCGGCTCATATCCACAAGGTCGCGAGTTTGCGCCTCGATCCCGGCAGTTACTCAATCACGAGTTTGAGTCTTGAATGTAGTTTTTTCTTGCAGAATAGGAGAGAATAGGGAGGGTTAGGCTGGGATCATTCTCTGCGAGATGGTCTTAGTGCGGGAGACAAGTGTAGGAGAGGTGTACTGACTGTGTGGGCAGAACTTTGGAAGTGATTGCCCACCATTCTCAAAATCCGCTGTGTCTCCCTGTCCCTCCAACTCCAGAGGAATCCGCTCCCCGATGGGCCGCTACGACGACAAGTGGCAGTTCGCCCACAGCCCGAGCTGCGGCCCCTCATCCGCAACCCGGGTTCCTCTGGAGTTGGAGCGGGGCTGGGCTAGAGTTGTTGCTGGCTGTGAGTCTCTGGGATCTCCGTGCTTGCAGTGGCCCTGGGGGTCGGTGTCCCGATGAGGGGGCGCAGCTCGGGCTGTGGGCGAACTGCCACTTGTCGCTGTAGCGGCCCATCGGGGAGCGGCTTCTGGTGGTCCTGACGTCTCTCAGCTCCTGTCCAGGGGGATGGCCGGAGACGTCAGGACCAACAAGAACCCGCTCCCCGATGCGCGGCTACAGCGACAAGTGGCAGTTCGCCCACAACTCGAGCTGCGCCCCCTCATCCGCAACCCGGGTTCCTCTGGAGTTGGAGCGGGGCTGGGCTAGAGTTGCTGCTGGCTGTGAGTCTCCGGGATCTCCGTGCTTGCAGTCGGTGTCCCGTTGGTCCTGACGTCTCCGTTCACCCCCCTGGAATGGAGCTGAGACTGGGAACTGTACCGCCCTTGCCGCCTCCCTCTGCAACTGCAAACAACCCCACTCTCCTGCTCACCTGCAAGGGCGGTACAGTTCCCAGTCTCAGCTCCTGTACAGGGGGGTGGCCGGAGACGTCACAGCCCGAGCTGCGCCCCCTCATCCGCAACCCTGGTTCCTCTGGAGTTGGAGCGGGGCTGGGCTAGAGTTGCTGCTGGCTGTGAGTCTCTTGGATCTCCGTGCTTGCAGTCGGTGTCCCGTTGGTCCTGACGTCTCCGGTCACCCCCTAGAATGGAGCTGAGACTGGGAACTGTACCGCCCTTACCCCCTCCCTCTGCAACTGCAAACAACCCCACAGTTCCCAGTCTCAGCTCCTGTACAGGGGGGTGGCCGGAGACGTCACAGCCCGAGCTGCGCCCCCTCATCCGCAACCCCAAGACCAAGACGTACTTTGCACACCATCAGCTTCTGTCCCTACGGGGAGCGTGTTCCTCTGTAGTTGGAGCGGGGCTGGGCTGCTGCTGGCTGTGGGTCTCTGGGATCTCCGTGCTTGCAGTGGGCCTGGGGGCCGGTGTCCCATTGGTCCTGACATCTCCGGTGACTGGCACTGGCTCCGACGTGAAGACAGTGCAAAGCCCCCGCGCCGGTGCAATGGGCGGGGAACTGGAGAGGGGAGGGAAGGGGTCACACACATGGCCGGGAAGCAGAGGGGTGCAGGTGGGGTGAAACTGAAGGGAGCGACAATCTGCTGCTACCTGCCCGCTGAGTTAAAAAGTTCCCACGTAAGACTCACGATACACTGTGTATCGTGAGTCTACCGTGGGAACTTTTTTAACTCAACGGGCAGGCAGCAGCAGATTGTCAATTATTAACCCTCCCGCGCAATATACCCTCACCTTCTCTTTTATGAATGGGGATTTAGTTCCCCTTTCTTCGAGGACCGACCGGAGGTTCCGCTGTCACCTCTGCGGGCCGCCCTCGGTGAACGTCTTCAAGGACCTTTTTTCAAGGACCGAAAAAATGTCCGCTATTCAGAGCTTTTCGTTATTTGGAACTTCGGATAAAAGGTTGTGCACCTGTATTGTGCACTTTAAGTTCTTTTGGAATAAGCTTTGTCAATCTGAGCAATTCGCCTGTCAACTTGCATTGCATTCTACATATCCACCTATCTCGAATGTTCCTATAACCTTTTCTCCATTTGGGGTTCGTGGACTAACTAGCCATGTTGAAATTTAACTATTGGCAACTTTGCTTGAAATGGTATCCTGCAAGATAAAGAGAAGATAATGATTTCAGGAAAAAGATGCAATTAAGATTCAATGGAATATAAAATAGGTATTGTCATAAATATGCAGCTACTTTCTTCTTGGCATGCTAGTTGAACGGACGTGGATCTGTGTGCCACTATTTCTCTTGCACAATTGTGCCTCAGAGATTAATGTGGTATTGTATTTGGTACAACCATACCTTGGAACATTTCTCAGACCGAAATAGTGCCCCGCAGTCAGTCATTATGCCTTTTGGGAGCCTCATTTGAATGAATGTTTCTAGAATGTTTCAGCAATTTCGATGTGACTATTTGCTGCATGAATATTTTATTTAAATAAACTTTCTGTTCAATCCCCAGTTTAGCGCTCCATCCAGAACGAACTTTAGTTGCAACAGGGCAGGTGGGGAAGGAGCCGCATATATGTGTATGGGATACCTACAACGTGCAGACAATATCCATTTTGAAAGATGTTCACACACATGGAATAGCCTGCTTGGCTTTTGATCACGATGGCCAGGTGAGCAAATTAATTGCTTGTTCTGCTAGGTGTGTTGGCATAATGATTAAATTACTGTCCAACCCATGCATAGTCTTGGATTGATGGTCTGGCTACACAAGTACAAATCTCAGCAAGGCAGCTGGAGAGGTTTATATTTGATTACTATGTAAATTTGGAATAGTACTGATGATCATGAAGTAATGAAAATGTTCTGTTTAAATAACAACCCAATTCACCAATGGCCTTTTAGGAAGGACATCTTCTATTCCGACCTAAACATGGCTAGAAGGTTGATTTCTAACTGCCCTATGTGATGGTATTACAAGGTACTCGGATCTGCAATTGGGACTGTTAGCCTGAAGAAGGATCGTGATTCAATGTTGTTTGACCAATTCCATCCATACAGAGGTCACGGTTTAAAGATAAAGGGTGGGCTATTTAGGACTGAGATTAATTTGTTTCCTTAATCCCGCGTAGTATGAAATAATTTGTCCACGAATATATGCCTTAAAAGCATCCCAGACTACACCATTGGATATTTCTTCAGTAGAATTTGTTAAGAAGAAAAAAGCAATCTGATCTTTAATAAAATTAACAAAATTTAGACCTTGAAGCAAAGTAGCATTAAATTGCCATTGTTTAGCACTAAACTTGGAATCGGGTAGTTTGATTGGTAGTTTCAATAGTGCATGATTAGAAATAGCAATTGCATCATACTCACATGCAGTGACCGATGAAACTAGCCGAGAATCTATTATAAAGTAGTCAATCCTAGAGTAACTATGATATACATGAGAGAGAAAAAAGGAAATTCTTTGTCATTTGGGTGTAAGAATCTCCGAAACTTCTAACATTCCAGAGTCAAGTAAAAAAGAATTGATAAAACTAGCTGATTTATTTGGAAACACACGATCAGATGCAGATCTGTCCATCGAGGGGTTCAAACACCAGTTAAAATCTCCACCTATTATTTTAAAAATGTTCATTTAAATTAGGAAAGGATGCAATTAACTGTTTAAAAAAACTCGGGGTGATCAATATTTGGTGCATAAACATTCAACATAGCAACTTTTTGGTTATATACTTTCAGCACTTTATTTTTTTTACTCAAGATTCCAGCATTTGCAGTTTTTGGTGGCGGGTAGCGCCACCACATGTGGCTGCCTCGCCAACTGTCAGTCTGTCCTTTCTTCCTTTTGATTGTTTTTAGTTTGTGTTAAAAGTATGTTTTAGTGTGCCTGGGATTTTTCTTGTGTGGGGCGGGGGGGTTGGGGTAATCTTTTTTTTTTCAACCTCTTACCTCGACGGAGATGCGATTTTTTCCCATATCGTATCTCTGTCCCCACTGTGGCATAACATCGTGGAGTTGGCGGCCTTTCCTGGAGACCGACGTATTGCAAACTTTTGTGGAGTTTGCAATCCGTTTGCCGGGGATCGAAGCTCCAACCACGGGACCTGTGGAATTTAACATTATGAAACCCGCGGTCTCTCGTAAGAAGAGGCCGACTCGAGAGCTCCATGTTGCAGAGAGAGATTCAACCAGCCCGACGCGTGAGTATCAATCACCCCGACGGGGGCTTTGATCATTGGCTGCGGGGGGTTTGATGTCCCTGGCTGCAGATCGTTTGACTGCCCTGACCACGTGAGAACTTAGAGGAAGATTGAACTTTATTACCTTCCATCACAGTGAGGAATGTGGAATCTACTGTGGTTGATGTTTATGTTCACTTTTATGTGATTGTGTGTTTTGGTACTTTTCACTTAGTGTGGCTGTATGGTAACTCAAATTTCACTGTACCTTAACTGTGACAATAAACTGACTTTATCCTTGGTGTCTCCATGGACAATAGTTCAATTTTAGTGTGGAGATATTTTTTTTAATTTCAAAATAGACTTTATTCAAGTAATATATACAATGCAGGAACCGTGCACAAAATTCATCCAACATTCTCGGAGACTATACAAACATTGAATACTGTTTACACACATTACACCAATTTTTTTTTCTCCCACCCTTGCCACACAATTTACAATTTACAAAGCTTGCGAGAAAAGCAAATATTTAATCTATAATTGGTAAACTCTCAGTTCATCTGGTCTCATCTGACATACAACTAGTTCTAAACAATTGTCATTTTTGAGAATTACTTGCTCTTTAAATGTTTAAAACTTTTGTACCCTCAAAATGATAAATCATATTAAGTGGAAACAAAGCTTACCTGGACATATGGGATTAATTAAACAACGAACCAAATAATTTGTATTTTATTCCACGCAAGGTTGGGCTCTTTGTAAAATTAAATTCCTTGATTCTTCCCACTGTTTTATTTCATTTTATTGTAAGACTGTAAGTTTTATATCTTTACATCTTGATCAGCAAAGGACCTCTGTGTTTTTCCAAGAAAAGCCTGTTGCCAAATTCTCATTGTAAACACAACTTTTATTACAAAGAGTTATTTTCTAATTGGTGCATGATATCCTACGTCCTTTGCTGAAGCTTAGTAGATATGTAATGATGTCAAAACGGATGTACAATCGTCATCTTGCATAATGTTTAAAATTCTACTGTACATACAAGTTTGGCAAATGATTCAAACAAGTCTTAATTGAAAGCTTGAGGCATACTTTGGCATCAGTTAAAGCCATTAAGTGGAATGCTGCTCAAGTGTCCAAAAGATCTTACCTGTACTTCCTCCTGTTTCTCCCGCTCACTATATATATTTTTTTAAATTCTAATAACTGAGGGACCCATTTCACTGGCCACACAACATGAAAGATAGGGCAACCTCAGAGACCTTTGATCATGATATTCCAAGAGCAGCCATATGCCAAAGTTGGCTCCTGGACATAGTTTGAGAAGTTCCATTTTGTTTCTTTGGTGAAAACTCGACATTTAGGTCTTCCATTTGTAATTAAGTTTTACAGATGGCTTGTGACACTGAACATGCTTTCACTTTGTTATACATAGTGGTGTTAATTTAATAGGGTAAACTTGCACCAGGAGTGGCCCAGTTTCACGATGAATAATAAATACACATGCATACAAAGTAAACTCATTAATGAGCTGAACATTAGGTCGTTTGAACATGAATGATTTAAAATTATAGTTACTAATTCCCAGTTCATTAATTGTTCAAAAGGTTTGCTCTACACACATGATATGCCATTATGAAATTGTGTAATTAAGGAGCAATTGTATTTCCATGTCTAGAGTATTTCATTTTTCAATGTACTGAAACAGAATCATAAAATCCTTACTTGAACCAACACAACAGGTTTGTAAACACAGTTCTCAAAAGTTAACATAACAAAAAAATGAAAAAAGTTCAATAAATAAAAGAAAAATCCAACATAGTGCAAAACAAAACAAAGCTCAAAGTCCCAAGCATAGCCAAGACAGCTCATAGTTCAAATTGTAGTTGGAATTTGTAGTGTTCAAAAGCCTGATGGTTGTTGGGAAGGGATTTGATTAGCCATTTTCTGTGGATTATTGCAAAACGTAAATACAATACTAGAGTTTAAATAGTGAGATAACCGCTTTATGTTAATGTCTCACAATTTTACGCAATTATTTTGAAGTCGAAACGTAATTCTACATTTATGAAAAATCACAATTTTAGCCAGTGCTTTTTGAACAGCAAATGTTAGCCAGAGGGGGGGGGGGGGGGGGGGGGCTGTTGTTGCTTGCTAAGGATCCTTTGTAAAATATGTAAATATTTACATATTTATGATAAGAAGAAATATTTATATCTAAACCTTACCTAAACTTCTTCTAATTTCTATTCTTCCCACTCTGCAGCGTTTGGTATCTATTGGTCTGGATTCTAAAAACACAATTTGTGTCTGGGATTGGAAGAAAGGAAGAGTTCTAGCAACTACACCAGGACACACCGACAGGGTAACTGCCTGCTTTTCCTTAATAAATGCAGTTAGAAAACTTGGGGTACATTATAGTTGCTTGGTCACCTATAGATATTTTTTTTCAGAATAATTTAGGAACAGGATGAAATTCTCAGTCTGAAGAAGGGTCTCGCCCTGAAACGTCACCTATTGCTTTTCTCCAGAAATGCTGTCTGACCTGCTGAGTTACTGCAGTTTTTCGTGTTTATCTTCGATGTAAACCAACATCTCAGGAAACAAGTGGTTTTTAAAGTGGTTCTGATCTACGTTTGTACCTCTTTCAGCAGTTTAAGGATAATTTAATACATCGTGGATATCTGGAGGAATAACCAAAAATAAGTAACTTTTTTTAAAGGGCAAATAGGTTTTAGCATTCTGCTCTTAATAGTTCAAAGGTTGGTGATTCAAGATCTGAATTGCACTGCTATTTACATTAAGCAACGGGCCAGAGCTTGCTTGCAAACACCAGCACTTCCCCAAACTGCTAGCATTTCTCAGCATCTATGCTATCAAATTTGTGGTATGTAACATGAGCACAAACGTGCTGCAGTTGAGAATCTGCCTACTAATACCTCCAGCACCAAGTTACATCTGTTGCAGGAATAACAAGTGAATTTATTTCAGCAGAATTAAATGGTTATGTGAGATAAGCAAGTGTTTGTTAATTTTCATTTTTTGAATTGTGGCGTATAAAGAATATTTGTTTTAGTTTTAATATTAATACAATGTTATTGCCTTTGAATAGCTTATTTTTGAAGTGTTTAATATGTAGAAAGATTTCAACAATTTGGTGTAGAGGGCTGTCAAAGTTTTCTCAGGCAGGGCTCTTTTCTACTCCCATCATATTGTACTACACTGGTCCAGTGGCCGAAAAACCTTATTATTTAGGGTCTGATCAGCAATTACCAGTTTGTCACACCAGTGAATGTGTAAAAAGTCAATACATGTGTGATCATGTGCTTCAGTGCCATTGACTCCCAAGTTCTGGATGTTATCACTTGGTGTGATATGATACATTTTAGTAGGATGAATGGAAAATTACAGCGTAAGTGGTGCAGTAGTAAAAAAAGTTTAGGAAGAAATTGAGGAAGTTGAAAGAGCACAATGATTCTTAGCTTGTTAAATAGAACCTTAATGATTTAAACAAAACAGAGGTTTATCTATGATACTGATTAGGTCTCAACTGGAGCATTGTGGCTAATTATGGATACCCTTTCTTAGGAAGGATGTAAAATCCTAACAGAGATCATAAAGTACATTTGAGAGGGAAATTGAGGGGAGCAGGAAAATGCAGGGGTGGGAGATTAAAAAAAAATCAATAAAACGGGCTCGTGCTTTTCTATATTTTGTGACTTCTAAAATGGGAACTCGATCTATATACCCGAAAGGGTATATAATTGAAAAAGCGCTGAAAAATGGCTTAAGTGGGACAAGCCCATAACTTATTTATCACTGATGGTCTGCATTTACCTAGCCTGTCAATAGACAATAGACAATATACAATGTCACCTTCGAGCATGCACCGCCATTTACTGTGATCATGGCTGATCATCCACCATCAGTGCCCTGTTCCTGCCTTCTCCCCATATCCCTTGACTCTGCTATCTTTAAGAGCTCTATCTTGAAAGCATCCAGAGAATTGGCCTCCACTGCCCTCTGAGGCAGAGAATTCCACAGATTCACAACTCTCTGGGTGAAAAGGTTATTTCTGGATCTCATTTCTAAATGGCCTATCCCTTATTCTTAAACTGTGGCCCCTGGTTCTGGTCTCCCCCAACATTGGGAACATGTGTCCTGCCTCTAACGTGTCCAATCCCTTAATCTTATATGTTTCAATAATACTGCCTCTCATCCTTCGAAATTCCAGTGTATACAAGTCCAGTCGTTCCATTCTATCAACATATGACAGTCCCGCCATCCCGGGAATTAACCTCGTGAACCTAGGCTGCACTCCCTCAATAACAAGAATATCCTTCCTCAAATTTGGAGACCAAAACTGCATACAATACTCCAGATGTGGTCTCGCTAGGGCCCTGTACAACTGTAGAAGGACCTCTTTGCTCCTATGCTTAACTCCTCATGTTATGAAGGCCAACATGCCATTAGCTTTCTTCACTGCCTGCTGCACCTGCATGCTTACATTTAGTGACTGATGAACAAGGACTCCCAGATCCTGTTGTACTTGTCCTTTTCCCAACTTGACATCATCAATCTGCCCTCCTGTTTTTACCATCAAAGTGGATAACTTCACATTTATCCACATTAAACTACACCTGCCATGCATCTGCCCACTCACCCAACCTGTCCAAGTCACCCTGCATCCTCATAGCATCCTCCTCACAGTTCACACTGCAAACCAGCTTTGTGTCATCTGCAAATTTGCTAATGTTACTTTTAATCCCTTCATCTAAATCATTAATATATATTGTAAATAACTGGGGACCCAGCACACTTGCGGTACCCCACTAGTTACTGTCTGCCATTCTGAAAGGGACCCATTAATCCCTAATCTTTGTTTCCTGTCTGCCAACCAATTTTCTATCCATGTCAGTACCCTAACCCCAATACCATGTGCTCTAATTTTGCCCACTAATCTCCTATGTGGGACCTTATCAAAGGCTTTCTGAAAGTCCGGGTACTTTAATCCACTGGCTCTCCCTTATCCATTTTCCTTGTTACATCCTCAAAAAATTCCAGATGATTAGTCAAACATGATTTCCCCTTCGTAAATCCATGCTTACTCGGTCTGATCCTGTTACAGCTATCCAAATGTGCTGCTATTTCATCTTTTATAATTAATTTCAGCATTTTCTCCACTTCAGATTCAGGCTAACTGGTCTATAATTCCCTGTTTTCTCTCTCCCGCCTTAAAGTGGGATAACGTTAGCTACCCTCTAATCCACAGGAAGTGATCCTGACTCTGTAAAACATTGGAAAATTATCACTAATGCATCCACGATTTCTAGTGCCACTTAAGAACCCTGGGATGCAGACCATCAGGCCCTGGGGATTTAGCGCCATTCAGTCCCATCAGTCTACCCAACACCTTTCCTGCCTAATGTGAATTTCCTTCAGTTCCTCTGTCACCCTAGGTCTTCTGGCTACTAGTACATCTGGGAGATTGTTTTTGTCTTCCCTAGTGAAGACAGATCCAAAGTACCTGTTCAACTCATCTGCCATTTCCTTGTTCCCCATAATAAATTCACCTGTTTCTATCTTCGAGGGTTCAACTTTGGTCTTAACTAATTCTCTCCTTCACATACCTAAAGAAGCTATGACTATCCTTTATATTCTTGGCTAGCTTCCCTTCATACCTCACCTTTTCTCCCTGTATTGCCTTTTTAGTTATCTACTGTTGCTCTTTAAAAGATTCCCAATTCCCTGGCTTCCCGCTCATCTTTGCTATGTTATAATTCTTCTCTTTCATTTTTATACTATCCTTGACTTCCCCTGTCAGCCACAATCGCCACTTATTTCCCTTAGAATCTTTCTTCCTCTTTGGAATGAACTGATTCTGCACCTTCTGTATTATTCCTAGAAATACCTACCATTGTTGTTCCACTGTCATCCCTGCTAGGGTATCTTTCCAGTCAACTTTGGCCAGCTTCTTTCTCATGGTTCCATAGTCCCCTTTGTTCAACTGTAATACTGACACTTCTGATTTTCCCTTCTCCCTCTCAAATTGTAGATTAAAACTTACAATATTATAGTCACTACCTCCAAATGCTCCTTTACCTCGAGTTCCCTTGCAGTGTGTATATTTCCTCATTGTAGGAATGCTTTCAATGTCTAATCTATGTTAACCTTTCAGGTGGAGAATCGAGAAATGTTCAAATATTGAAGACAAGATGGATTTTTTTTAAACTAATTAGCCAAATCAATGGTATGTTTATTTCCACTTTATAAATTTTATTGTATTTTTCTTGCTTTCTTTACAGATATTTGATGTTTCTTGGGACTTGCACCAGCCAAACAAAATGATCAGCTGTGGTGTGAAACACATCAAGGTACAGAGGAAGAAATCATTATTTTGTTTTTGTTTCTTCATTGTTTTGATATGTGTCTACTTGAGATAAAGGTAAAACTAGCACATATTAGACGGAGAAAGATGGCTCCACACACACACTTATGTTGGGATCAAAAGCAGGAATTATTTATTTCCAAGTCAAAGGTCACTGCCTGACTTACATAATTATATGCGCTAGTCTGAGCATGTGCGAGAATGAGTACAGCTCGTCTGCATAAATTAGATGGATATCGTCACATTCTTTCCTTTTTGACATTTTGGGATTACATTTCCAACAATCCAAAATAAAGCAAACCTGAACACTTTTCATAATATTACACCGTAGTATTGAATAGAACAACTGTCTTATTTCACAATTTGTGACTTGTTTCATTAACACAAAATAATGTTCACATGCTTTCTTCTCATAAGCATGTATGTACATCACAATAAAACACCTTACTTTTTGACATACCGTATCTTTCTGGCAGTCTGACAACTCTTCCTGTCCTAGTCTTTGTGATGGTGTTTCTTTCAGAAGTGTCTTTCTTTTCAGCGTGTACATTCTGTGCATCACTTCTAGTTTCTTCTCCTGTGTCGCTTTGTTTTGGTCTAGTTTTCTCTGTGTTATGAGTTTCATGAGTTGCATCTTTTTCTGGTGATGCATGTTGTGATGGTTTTTCCTGTGTCAGTTGAGGTTGCTAAGGTTTCTCAGTCTTCTCCGCGTCTGGTGGTTTCTCTGGAGTTATGTGTGGGGATAGTTCTCCGGTCTTCTTCAGATCCACTCGATTATGTCAGATTAGAAGTCCTGACTTTGTATGATCTCTCATCCAGTCGTTTCTGAGCTGTTGCTCTCTGCCATCTGTTATCAACTATTTTATAGGGTTTGGGTCTTACGGCATCACCTTCTTCCAGGATTGGTTGATCCTTGGCATGCTGGTTGTAGATCTTTGACTCTTTTCCTCGCAAATCCTTCATCTTTTTCCTCTCTTCTGTGAGTATCTCAGCACCACGTGGTTTGAGGAGGTTTGACGTAGTTGGAAGTGTCGCCCTTGTTCTCCTTCTATGTAGTCATTGTGCGGGACTATTGTTCACTACTTGCAGGGGTGTTACGCAATTCCAATATTGTCGAGTCAATATTTGTCTTGCAGTGAGTGGTTTTCTTCAGTACTCGCTTGGTTGCCTTCACTGCCGATTCCACCTTTCCGTTAGCTTGGCTATGTCTTGGAGAAATTTTGCAGTGGTCAAATTCCCATTTCCTGGCAAATTTGGCAAATGCCTCTGATGAGAACTGTGTCCAGTTGTCGCTTACCACAGCGCTGGGAATTCCATATCTTGCAAACTGGTTCTTGAGTTTCACAATGGCTGTCCTGCTGGTCAGGTCGTACAGTCTGTCTATTTCCCAGAAATTAGATAGGTAGTCAACTGTGATTAAATAATGCTTTCCCTCCAGTTCGAACAGATCGGTTCCCACTTTCTCCCATGGGCGATCTGGGAGGTCATGGGGCATCAGCGTTTCTTTCTGATTCTGTTGTCCGTACGTGCAGCAGGCTTCACAGTTTGAAATTAACTGCTACACATCGGAGTTCATTCCAGGCCAGAAAATACATTCTCTAGCACGTCTGAGGGTTCCCTCTACTCCTAGGTGAGAGGTGTGGAGTGTCTCCTACATATCTTTGCATAGAGTGATAGGGATTACAACTCTCTCTTCTCTGAATACTAGGCCGTCTTGCACACTCAACTCGTCTCTGACATTGAAGTACGGTTGTGCTGTCTCTGGGACTTCTGCTTTGTGATCTGCCCATCCATTTTGGATTACTTTCTTAACGGTCTGTAGTGTTTCGTCTTCCCTGGTACGGGCTTGGATGCGTTTGACCTTGTCCACTCCCAAGCCCAAGGACTCAACTATGTTGACATCAGTGAATCAGTGACCCTGTGGTGTCAGGGAGGTATACTCAGGAGAGCATATCTGCTAGATGCGTGCCTTTTCCCTTTACCCATTTGATCTCAATGTCACAGTGTAGCATCCTCATCATCATGCCCTGAGGATGTCTTGGTGCTCTATGCAGAGGCTTTTTGACTATGACTTCCAATGGCTTGTGGTCACTCTCAACGATCACTCTCTGTCCGTAGGTGCACTGATGAAAGTGCTCGAGGGCAAACACTATTGCTAGTGCCTCCTTCTCAATCTGAGCAAATCTCTGCTCGGTTGGCGTCAATGCTTGACTCACATAGGACAGTGGTTGTCCCTTCTGCATATGTGTTGCATCTAGACCTGCCTTGCTTGTATCCCATTGTATGTCCAGCTGTTCATTTGGTGTGTGATACGCCGTTGTCAACAGCTCCTTGATCCTCGACGTTGCCATGTCATGTTCTGATTACCATGCCCACTCTGCATCCTTATGGGTCAATCTCCTCAAAGGCTCGAATGTGTCCGACATCATTGGCAGGAATCTTGCCAAGTAGTTTACACTGCCTTGTAATCTTTGGATTTCTGTTGGATTGGTCGGGTTGGGCATCTCCAGGAGAGCCTGGAGCTTCTTCGGGTCTGTTTTCAGACCACGATCTGTAACTACGTGTCCTTGAAATGTGATACAAGTAGTTTTCACTGCCGCCTTCCTCTAGTTCAGCTTGATGCCTCTGTCTCTGCATCACTGAAGATGATCTTGCAGTCTTGCATCGTGATTCCTTTCTGCATCTTCTCTGGTGTCTCCTACTCCGAATAGGATAATGTTGTCTGCAGCACTCCCTCTAATCCTTCTAGGGCTTGTTGCAGGTCTGGAAGATCTCTGCACTTACTTTCAGTCCAAATGACAACCTCTTCCTGCGATATCTCCCAAAAGGGATGTTTATGGTTGTTAGGAAACTACTCTCCTCATCTAGTTGGCAGTGGAGGTATCTTGACCAGATCGAATTTGGTGAAAATCTTTGCATTAGACAGCTCAGGGAGTATGTCCTCTATGACTGGTGGTCTGTGGATCTCCCTTTTCAGGACTTTGTTGAGGGGTCTAGGATCTATGAAGAACCTCAACTTTGTGCTGTCCTTTTTCTCCGTAACGACCAGCCTGTTACACCATTCAGTTGGTTCTTCGACTTGAGACAAGATATCCTGTTCGACCAGCTTCATGAGACCATTCTTGACCTTCCCTTTCATGGCTACAGGAACCAGCTTTGCAGAACACTGTATTGGAGTTGCACCCTCCACCTGCGTTACCAACTTGACCTTGCCTGGTAGTCTCCCCGGTCTCTCGTCGTCAAAGACGTCTTTGTAGCTCTTCAGTAATGAGTCAACCTCGCTAACAGCATTCAGGCTCTTGAAATTTTCGTAAATTTAATCTGTTGTGCAACTTTGCCGCTCGGGAGCGGTGCGAGCCAGCTTTCCTCTACCACTATGAAGTGAACCCGGTACTTCTTGGTGTTCATCTTGTTCCAGAGTATAACTTTCATCCTACCTTCTGCCAACAGGTTGGATCCATTGTACATCTTTAAGACTATTTTCTCTCATCTAATGTCCTCTTTGTTAGGTACACGATCCTTGGGAATCACATTAACACTGGCATCAGAGTCAATCTGAAACTTGATGGCTTCTGTGCCGACCTGCATCTCAGCGAATAGGCCTGAAGATTAATTGTTTCCGGCTGCATTGATCCCAATGCAACTCACTGACTCTGTGTTGGAAATGGACGTTGGGTCAGATGTCTCTACGACCTTGTGCAAACCCCGTATCTGCGTGCTCTCCTTCCTCTGCTTGCAGCAGCAGTCGAAGTGGTTTTGTCGTCCGGATCTGTTGCAGTTCTTCCCACATGCTGGGCATTCCTCCTTTCTGCGCTTGTGTGTCCTCGCACAGAACTTGCATTTGACTCTTCAGTCAGAGGAAGATCAGTCCCTGATTCTTCCTCTGCGAAGAAAAATCAACCATCTTTTCCCCCTGTTTGAATCGTTCCACCTTGTGCATTGTCGGCTCTTTGCCGATGACCTGCATTCTTGTTGCTGTTACTTCCAAGGATCTGCATATGTCCACAGTATCCTGCAATGTCAGATTCCTCCTCTGAAGGAGTGTCTTCCTCGTTGACTAGTCTGCAATACCAAGGATGATGCGATCTCGAATGAGGCTTTCTTTCAGGCAATCACAGTAGTTGCATGCCTTAGCAAGCTCCTTCATATCTGCAACATTAATCTCTGCTTTCCGCTGGTTTTTGGTCTCGTTTATTGAAAATGAATCTTTCATATGTTTCATTCATCTCGCCATGATGATGGTATACATCTTGTCGATGATGACTTTCACATCCATCTCATCTGCTACCGTTTCGAACGACAGGGTATTGAAGATTCACAGTCCTTCCGGTCCAACAGTGTGCAGGAATACTGCTTTATGATACTGTTTCTCCTTCTTATCCAGGTCTGTTATCACTCCATAATTTTCGTACATTTGTTTGAACAATTTCCACTCTTCCACCCGGTTCTCTTTGAGCTTTGGATTGGGTGGTGGAGTGATCTTTAAGCACTGATTTACACACTGCGTCTTAGCCTTGTGTGCGCACTGACCTGCATACCATTCCTCTCATGCATGCAGCTAGTCTGGTTGCTGAGCATTGAAACACTGATTCCTGAAAGCTTTTCAAAGCATTTTTGCTAATCATCATCTCTCCATTTGATCCACAAATTTTCACTTTCACTGCTGCCACCATGTTTTGTTATGTGTCTACTTACGATATAGGTAAAACTAGCACATATTGGACGGAGAAAGATGCCTCCACACCCACCCGTGTTGGGATCAAAAGCAGGAATTATTTATTTCCAAGTAAAATGTCACTGACTGATTTATATAATTATATGCGCGAGTCTGAGCATGCGCGAGAATGAGTACAGCTCATATGCATAAATTACATGGATATTGTCACATTAATTCAATGTCCAAGTACTGTTTGTGTAAAGGTTTATCAAGCAGGTGCATTGCCCGAGCATTGTTTTATTTTATAAAGTGATGGTGACAGAAATTAGGCCATTGCAGACCAGCTTCTTTAACATTTGTCAGAGGATAAAATAGACACAAAATGCTGGAGTAACTCAGCGGGACAGGCAGCATCTCTGGAGAACAGGAATGGGCGACGTATCAGATCGAGACTCCTTCAGACCCTCCTTGTCAAAGTACAAAAGTTAGAAGATAATATTCAGTTCAGTAAAATGGAGCACTTGAGGAAAATTGAATGTAATCAGGAAAAGCCAATAAGATTTTGTAAAGGAAAGTCTTGTTTGACCATTTTATTGGACATCTTTGAAGAAATCATACATGGTGTGGGTAAATTACATTTCCAGAAGGCATGTGACAAAGTACCTCATGAACGCTTATTGGGGAAATCTCATGGTTTAGGAGGTAAGATTATCATGGACTGTAGTCACGGACTGGATGTCAAAACAGAAACCAGTACAGGCACATAAATGTATTTTACTAGTTAACAAGATTGAGTAAATTAGTGGCCACAAGGATCATTGATGGAGTCTCGGCTTTTTATAATGTAGGTAAGATACAAAATTTGATTATGATGTAAAGGTAGCTTGGAAGCATGTTGTAAGGAGATTATCAGGAAATTACAAAGGGGTATGGATAGGAAGAAGAAAGGAATAACTGGAAGAATAAAAGGAAGCATATAATCTAAATGCTGAAAGCACTCACATGCAGTAGGATCTGAGTGCCCTTAAGCATGGTATACAGGTACAGCGGTAATTAGGAATGCTTACAATGTTCTGATTGAATGAAAAAATATATAAGTTATGTTTTGTTTTTGGAACCATTGCGCCAAGTGTACTATGATTGGTATTGGTCTCATTATTTCAGGAAGGATGTTAATGCCAAGGAAGTAATGCTGGGAAATTTTACTTGGCTGCTACCCAGATGGTGCGGGTTGGAATGGGAAGTGGTCAGGAGGTGACTGTTGAGAGAGTAAATGTGAACCTGATAAGTTCCCATGAGGCCTTGAGAGGGCGGAATTGGACGGATTATTTCCTCTTGTGGGAGAATTTGGAATTTGGGGTCACATTTAAAATAAGTTGCTGTTTCTTTAACAGGGGAAATTGAAACCATTTTTGTTTTTTGCTTTTGGGGTCGTGTGCCCTTCCTCAAGGGGCATGTTCGGAATTGTTCAGACATTTGATAAACAAAGGATGAAAATGCCCTTAAGTAGATGGGAATATAAAATTGAAGTTACAAATTAGTTCAACCTTGATCTTATTAAATAGCCAAATTGCCAAATCATGCCTCTAATTTATAAATGTTGAAATCTCAGTGCAGCCCCTTATATTCCTAATACTGATTTATTGTATTTAAATAATGCACAAAATTATTTTAAAATACATTTAATGAGCTCCGAGGTTCTTTTTAACAAGAATTTAAACTGAATTATGATCAAATTGATATATGAATTAAAACTACACTTCCATGCTCTTCCATATTTTATAAACCTAGGTATATATTGAATAAAAAATTAATGGATAAAAAGATTTAACACTCTTTTGTCTTCCTTTCCTGGATAAAGTAAGCAGTGGTAGACTATCTTTCATTATAGGAAAATTGCTTTAAAGATGCAAGAGACTGGTTATTCTGGAATCTCAAGTTAAAAACATACTGCAAGAGGAAATCAGCAGGATAGGGAGATCTCTGCAGATAGATCCAAAACACAAATGTCCTACTGCCTGCATAAAGGCTCCGAACCTGCTGAGTTCATCCAGTGGTTTTTTTAATTTTAATTATGCCAGAATACCTGAATAATCCCATTTACTTCAAAATAACTGGTGAGTCTGGCTCCATTGAAATGGTCAACCTCAAACTGTAAGGCTTCTGTCATTTGTTATTCTGTAGAATCTTATGTCAAAAGAAACTTCCTCCCCAGAATTTAGTCTTTTTGAAGATTTTGTTTCTGAAGAAAGATCCCGACTTGAAATGTTACCTATCCATATTCTCCAGAGAAGCTGTCTGATCCACTGAGTTACTACAGCATTTTGTGTCTTTTTTAGAATTGAATATCATGGGCTAAAAAATATATATTTCTCATAGAAATATATTGAATTGCAATTTCTAAGCCAGCTAGATTACATTAGGCGCTGCACTATAATACTCGTCTCTTTATCCAAAAATGTGAAATGTCTTTTGATAAGTGAAGGTACAAATTAAATACATGCCCATAAATCTAAAACATTCTGCTGGTTTTCTGAATCTAGTCCAAGAGACCACTCACATTAATTTTCAGATATTTTAAATCAAAGATGAAATAAAACAAGACAAAGCAATGCATTTTAAAAAGTCATATAGTTGTAACCAACTTTAACAATAATTGCCAAGACATGTAGTCAGCGTTGAACATAAAGAGTTTTGTGGGCATTGTTCGATTGATCTGTATGGTGTGGGTGTAGTGACAGATGTTTATATTGTTCCAGGAATCTTTCCTCTAGCCACTATGATTGAAGACAGGGGTTTAGGAGATTATCAAAACCCATTCACAAGCTCTCTACGAGACATTCAATGCCGTCAAAATATAAATCTTCAAATCACAGTCTCTTAATTAATAGTTTCTTTATTGCAGTAGTAAAAACAGTAAGATATTCATCCAAACTTCTACTTGTTTAAGGAACATTTTGATCATACTCATAGTCAAACTCAAGCATGGTGGAAAGCTGTGACCTCTCCCCCATGCTTCTTCAAACTAAACCAAAAACTTACGAGGGCATCTGCGCGAGAATCCCAGCCGCAAGCACGCCCATATATCCCACCCACATAATTACAGGCAGATAAAATGTAAAGGTAACTGGTTATAGTTATAATATACTGAGTTAAGCTAAATGACTACTACAGTGGGTATCCATATCCCTGTCACACAACCTTGTTGTGGAGTGATGCAAACAGAATTTCCATGTTGCTTTTAAGTTGGCTGGAAATAACATTTTCTGAAAATAACAATTGCTGGAGTTGCTTTTCTCCTTTTCTAGTTTTGGAGCTTATGTGGAAATACCTTAACAGCGAAACGGGGTGTATTTGGCAAAACTGGAGAGCTCCAGACCATTTTGTGCCTGGCCTGTGCACGAGATGAGATCACTTATTCCGGAGCGTTAAATGGTGACATTTATGTGTGGAAAGGGATTAATCTGGTGCGAACTGTCCACAATGCACATGGAGTAAGTATGCATGATTGGAACTGGAATGAAAATGTACCAAACCATGAAATTTGTCAAATTTTATTGCTAATTAATTTTGCAACCTCTCTTTGGAGTGTGTCATTTAATATTTGAAAGTGACTGATATTTTATATGAATAATTTGAACAACATTCCACTGTACATGCAGTGTTCACATACAAGATGTTAGTAATAAAAGCAGAGTATGCTGAAAATACACAAAGGGTCCAAAAATGTCCAAAAATATTTGCCTGTGATGATAATCTGATGTAGGTTGAAACAATTATTTTTTTTTTAATTCTCTCAGTGTCCGAGGCCAATGGATTTTCAATGTATCTATAGTATTTTTATCTAATAGCATTTATAACCCTACCTTTGTTTTGTAATTCAGTGGTAAAATGGAATTGGTATCGATTATGAACTTGCAATATTTATCAGCATGAAAAAGCAGCAGTCCCAATCAAGCTGGGTGAGAGGGGAATTCAAACCTGGTAGTGTTTGAACTCAACTGGCTCATCTTCTAGGTAAAAACCTTTTTCAAGTAAGTTCCTACCTAGAAGATCAGCTCTCTATAGAACAAGAAATGCTCCAGAGAGATCACAGCATGGCCGCAGGCAGCGAGCCTTCTACTGGGTTGGTAAATCTGTAAGGGAATGAGCATTGCAGATATTGTGGGGTGAGAGAGGTTTAGTTTAGTATAGTTTAGTTAAGGGGCTGTCCCACTGCGGCGACCTAATCCGCGAGTTCAGAATAGTGTCTTCGACCTTCAAGCTCGAGGGCATTTGCCTGGAAAACCTCGAGCTGGGTCGATCGTCAGCGATTAAACTGCGAGCTGGATCGACCGACCTCACACACACACACACACACACACACACACACACACACACACACACACACACACACACACACACACACACACACACACACACACACACACACACACACACACACACACACACACACACACACACACACACACACACACACACACACGCAAAGGTGGGGGCCAGGGAAGCGGGGGGGAGCGCTGTCTGAAACTCACACCCACGATGAAGAGGAAGGTAAAAGACGGCTGCACAGTGTACGGTAAGTCCTTCAGAGAGTGGGGGGGGGGGGTGGGGGGGGGAGGAGTGGATACACTTTTAAGAAGTCAGACAATGTTTAATAAAGTTTAGCGAGCATTTAACCTACCAGTCAGTTTTCCTTGGTCCTGAAAACGGCAATGAGCCAATTAAAATGCCCGGTCAGCGAAAGAGATTGCCTACGGCTGCCCTCGACTGCCTGTAACTAAATAGCGACTCCACTCCACTGCACTACGAGTTAAAAAGAACCATGCCGACCAATTTTTACTTGCGTAAAATATTTCAACATGCTGGAAAATGTTCCGCCACTTAGCTGAGGCCGCGAGTATGCAGGAACTTTCCTCCAGCACGAAGGAGAGTTCCAGTGACCTCATAGGACCTCCTAGGACCACGTGTCAACCATGCTGCGAGGGCAAACTCTTCTAAACTCGCAGATTAGGTCCCTGCAGTGGGACAGCCCCTATACAGTGCGGAAATAGCCCCGTTGGCCCATCGAGTCCATACCAACCAGTGATCCCTGCACATTACCACTACCCTACACACATCAGGGACAATTTTACATTTACACCAATCCAATTTACCTACAAACCCGTAGATCTTTGGAGTGTGGGAAGAAACCAAAGATCTCAGAGAAAACCCATGCAGTCACGGGGGGGAAGGTGTAAACTCCGTACAGACAGCACCCATAGTCAGGGTCGAACCTGGGTCTCTGGCGCTGTAAGGCACAGCTCTACCACTATGCCACCATGCTACCCTACAGGTATGCAGAGGAAGTAAGGGGGGAATGTTGCCTGCAGCCCAAAGAGAAAGTACTTCTCCTGTAGCTGTGTCGATTACTACCAAATTCTTTTGGCCAAAGTTAAACCTGGTAAACTGCTAAAATTTGAGGCATTCGACATTACAATATTTAAATCAATCTGTTGGTTGTAAGTAGAAGATTAGTTTGTGAGTTTGAGAGAGATCGTTGCTGAAACTTATCTGTAATGCTTCAGTGACTGCATTCAAAAATATTTTAATTTTACCAGTTTTCTATCTCCTCAGTCTTTGCATTCTCTCCCCAGCCTCCTGTAAAACGAGGGAAAATATTAGATGGACATTTTGCATAGTTCTAGTCTGGTTAAATAATAAGGCTTGCCATTATTGAAGTAGCTGTTCTTTGTATCGTTGGTTTCCAGCGCTAAGTTTTAACATCCTACCAATAGTAATAGTTGAATGTTGCTGTTCACTGTATCTGCAAATGAACATTAATAAAATATAGTGGCATCTATATTTCATAGTGCTATCAGTGCTTATGTTTATCTTTATGGATATAAATAATTAATATTTTACTTACAAATTCATTCAGTCAGGAATCTTCAGTATGAATGCCTGTGAAGAGGGATTTGCCACAGGAGGACGCGATGGTTGTGTCCGCCTTTGGGATTTAAGTTTCCAACCCGTAACTTTAATTGATCTCAGAGAAACTGATCAAGGGTACAGAGGTAAAAATATTCTGCCTGTGTTTAATATTTTCATTCCAAAGGTGGTTTAATGAGACTGACCTTGGATTATGTGAATGCATGTCTTAAAGTGCCAGGGAATAAATGATCTTTGAAAAGTATTGACACACTTAAATTGGATGTATTAATAAAAATTTTCAAAAGATCTTAATATGATTTTGGTGGGCTTTGTTATTAAGTAACTCTTCTCTTTAAAATATTGTTCTACTTGGAAGGAAGGGGTGAGAAAAATATATTGTGAACCTGTCTTTCATCACCCTTCTAATCTCTCAATTGCAGTTGAAATGATTTGCCCCGATATGTAGTTTTGGGAAATATTAGTCATCCGATTTGGCTGTAGAATAGTTTCCTTACACCTAAATTACTTTTTTGCAAATACTTGAGGACTTGAGAGCACTCTTCCCCATATGTTTTATTCAGGCGAGTGACATAACCGAGAGTCTGCAACAAAAGTATGTGTTCAAGAGTGTTTTATTGTCGTATGTCCCAGATAGGATAACAAAATTCTTGCTTGCTGCAGCATAACAGAATATGTAAACATAGTGTATAACGGGAGGAAAAACGTTCAGGGTATATATACACATGCACGCATACTCAATAAATGACCATAATACAGACTGTCCTCAGGGCATCTTCATTAACTGTCCAAAGTTTCACAGTCGTCACGTCTTCCTCCATTGTAAAAACAGAGGAGAAATGCTCATTGAAGACCTTGCGGCTCCACACAGATATGACCGCTTTGATTTCTACCAGAGCTGCCCCTGTTTTGCCCTCCTCATGTTCCTCAGTTTCTGAAACTCCTCCAGGATACACTTGATTCCAGCTGCCTATAGCTGTCCCATGGCTCCTTTTTCCTAAGCACTGCATGAATGTCTCTCATCATCCTAGCTTCCTTTCACTCTAAAGGCCTTGTCCCACTAACAGGACTTTTCAGCGACTGTCTTCGTCCTTCAAGCGGAGGGCACTCGCCAAAATCTCGAGGGATCGACCATCGCGATGAAAGCTGGATCGAACTCGAGCTGGATCGACACACACACGACACACACAAACCGCGAGCTGGACACGAACACACACACAACATACACACGACACACACACACACACACACACACACACACACACACACACACACACACACACACACACACCACACACACACGACACACACACACACACACACACACACACACACACACACACACACCCTTTAATAAAATTCAGCGGGCATTTAACATTACCGGTCGGATTTCCTTGGTTCTGAAAACTCCAATGAGCCAATTAAAATGCCCGGTCAGCAAAGGAGATTGCCTACGGCTACTTCGACTGCCTAGCGACCCCACTCCATTGCACTACGAGTTCAAAAGAACCATGCCAACCTATTTTTATTCGCCAAAAAAATTTCAACATGCTGAAAAATTGCGGGAACTTCCCTTGCGCATGAAGGAGAGTTCCAGTGACCTCCTAGGACCACGTGTCGACCATGCTACGAGTTTAAGTCGAGCTAAAACTCTTCTAAACTCGCAAATTTGGTTGCCACAGTGGGACAGGCCCTTAACAGACACATGCATGCCCTGAACTCTTGTCAAAACATTTTTAAAAGCATTCCACTTTCCGCAAAACCTACTTCAATCATATTAAGCCAGCTGTCGTCTAATACCATCAAATTTGGCCATGCTCCAATTCAGAATATTAAATGGTGGGTCCAACCTGTCTTTGTCCATAACTATTTTAAAGTTAATAGCTTGTCCCAAAAGGCTCACCCACAAACACTTCAATCATTTGTCCTACCCAATGATGTGCGGATTTGAAAGTTAATTGGCCTCAGTGAAATTATCACTGATTTGCAGGAAGTGGATGAGAAAATTGGATAACATAGAACTGGCATGTCTGAAGGGTGTCTGTGTTCTTGGTGGGCCGAGAGACGATTTCTATGCTGTATCTTTCAATTGTCCAATCAATTCAGTTTGTATTATCGCAGTTCACAAGCTGTGTTGGTTTTTCTGGGCCTTCTGCAAGTGCCATTCATTTGTATAGATCCTAATTCATGGCGGTTTAGTGATTTCAGCCTCACCATGCGAAGCCAATGGCTGCAACTTCAACATTTATAAATTAAAAGCATACATGACAATCCTTTAAATTGACTATTGACTGCAAACACTGGTGGTTTTGCTGCCAACATCACAAAATCTTCACCAATAACTCTTGTTGAGTTTCAAATGACATTTGGTCATTTTGGGAGAACTGGGAGCTGACTAAGGACCATTCATATATGTAACAGACCAGGTTGTGTGGAGGGGGCAAGTGATTTTTTAAATTTTTTTTGCATACCTCTCTCAGATAGTGTGTTAATTCACCAAACATAATTATCAATCAATTTGTTACCTTGAGCAGTTTAAATTCTAGAATATTTACCTCCATTTACATGGTCCTAGTTACAGATGGGCATTGACAGAAGTCATTGGACTATATTGCAAATGCTAATCAATTTGTTTTTTGATGTGTTTTGACCACCTGTACTTCCTCAATGGTTTTTTTTGTATGTTTTGATATTTTATTTTAAGGCCACAGATTTTTGTTGGTTTAACATCTTAAAGTTATGCAATCTATCTTTATAATACATTTATTTTCTTTCCTAGGTCTCTCAGTGAGGAGTGTATGTTGGCAAGGTGATCATATTTTGGTTGGCACACAAGACAGTGAAATCTTTGAAATCGTAGTTCATGAACGGAACAAGCCTTTCTTAATTATGCAAGGTCATTGTGAAGGAGAACTCTGGGCCTTGGCAGCACATCCAACAAAGCCGTTGGCAATTACTGGGAGTGATGATCGATCTGTTAGGTTTGTACCATTGATTGAGATCATCATTCTGCGCTGTCAGATAATATGATGTGAGCATGATAGTGGTTGATATAATTTATTCATCGTGCTTTAAAATGCAACTCATTTTAACTTGTTTTCAAACATGCTTCTTTTTCTTATCACAGACTGCAAAAATGAACAAAAACCAGGCACATTCTACAGAGGTTCTGTGTAGTAATGTAATGCTCTGGGGAAATGTTTATATTTTTTGTGAATTTGGAATCTGAGCTTTTCACTTTCAGATACACATAATCTTAAACTTGGACCTCAATATGTCTGAACAATGCTAAAGATTAATTAACAGGCATATTTAGAATATTTAGCTATATACATTTAATCAAGTGAGTGAAATTATTGTGATCAATCAGTTCAATGCAGGATGTGTCTTAAATACTGTGTATACTCAGGTTCACTAACCTACAAAGGTGGCAGAATAAATTTTGAGAATACCTTATATTTTAAAAGAAGGCATTTGAGAGACACTCGTAGAAATTTAAGGGAATAAATGTGGTTATCCAAAGGTTTACTACTTGTATCCCATCCTGGAATGAGTTCTGCTCCCCCAGGAGTTGCTGGTTTCCAATGCCACCAATTTAATATTCTCATTCTCTTGTTCTTATCATAATCACTCTCATCTCTCATCTTCTCAATCCTCTAAGAATCGTGCATTCCTGCATATTTGGCTTCGTGCATTTCTCCTACTCTTTGCTGTATTGTGGCTGCAGAGTTTTCAGCTGTTCTGTAAATGTCCACATCTCCGCTTTCCATTATTGTCATGTCATTCATTACATTTAATAGAAAGTAATTTCCATCCACTTTCAAAAATATTTAATTCTATAGTCCACTTTCCTAGAATTTACACTTTTGTGAAGAGCTTAGAACATTTACTCTTCATTGAATACCCAAAATAGATGTTAATTGAATGAATGAATAAATGTATTGGCCATGTATGTACACATACAAGGAATTTGCTTTAGTGCTCCGCTCGCAAGTAACAGCACGCCATACAGTAAACAAATAAGAATAAAACATTAAAACATTAAGAATAAAACATCATAGTTTAAACATGCGAATGAAATAAAATACCAGAGCAAAAGGAGGCTACAGACTTTTGGTTATTGAGTAGAGGTACCGCTCGTGGAAAAAAGCTGTTTTTTGTCTGGCTGTGGCGACTTTGACAGTCCGGAGTCAAGGAAATCACTTTAGAGAGCAGGACGGGCTATGACTTCAAACGAGTATTTGTGAATATTGGAACTGATATTCACTAGTTCTATACGAAATTGTGATCAGACTTTTAGACATCCAGAAAAAATAGTGGAGATGAAAAACCAGGTTGAAGAAACGCACAAACTTTCAGATCTTTCTGGCTAGATGCATTGACACGTAGGTGTGGCATTTTAAATCGACTGTAACGTTCTTTAAGATTGCCAGTGATAGCTAATAAATGCTGTCTCTTCATACAATGTCTATATTCTGTAAATGGATTTTATTCATATTTATTTTATTGTATGACGAGACAGCATTTATTAGTTATCACTGGCAATCTTAAAGAGCGTTACAGAAGATTTTATCTGGTGTCTGAAAGTTCAGGTACTCATTCGGAAATGCGTTATCTAGAAGTAATTTTCAATGCTACAGTACATTTAAAAATGTATTATCTTGTTGGAAAGTGGATGCTGGTGACCAGTCCAGCATTTATTGCCTATTTCTAATTTCTATTTCTAAATGTCCCCGGGTTTTATGCTAGTCCACTTCAGAAGTTAGTTAGGAGCCGACCACATTTGTTCTGGAACACCTGAATTAAGGTATATAAATTACAATGGTACTTTTAAGTTGTGACCCATTAGTTCAGTTATTTTATTAATTTCTCTTCAAATGTGTAACATTTTCCATCATAGTTATGAATAAGGAATGATTTGGTCTGTGAAAGTTCACGTGAATTTATTGTCATGTGTCCCTGTATAGGACAATGAAATTCTTGCTTTGCTTCAGCACACAGAACATAGTAAGCATTTAATACAAAACGGATAAGTGTGCCCATATACCATAATATAAATACATACACATATGAATAAATAAACTGATAAAGTGCGAATAACAGAAAATGAGTTATAAAAAAATCAGAGTTTTGTCCGAGCCAGGTTTAATAGCCTGATGGCTGTGGGGAAGTAGCTATTCCTGAACCTGGTTGTTGCAGTCTTCAGGCTCCTGTACCTTCTACCTGAAGGTAACAGGGAGATGAGTGTGTGGCCAGGATGGTGTGGGTCTTTGATGATACTGCCAGCCTTTTTGAGGCAGCGACTGCGATAAATCCCCTCGATGGAAGGAAGATCAGAGCCGATGATGGACTGGGCACTTGTTCTTTTCTAGGGCACTTTTGTAGTCGTTCTCTACCCTGTAGAAGTTAGAGAGCGTCCTTGACAAACCGACTCTCCGTAATCTTCTCAGGGCGCTGATTCAAATTGCATTTGTGTTCTCGAACCAGGAAAGCCAGAATGTGCAACCCAGTCAGCATGCCCTTTCAACCATCGACCCATACTGGGGCTGCCCCCCTCCTACTGTAGAAAGTCCACAATCAGTTCCTTGAGAGGTTATTGCGCTCCCATATGACAATCTCTCTTCTATACTCTGACTCATCTCCATCAGTGATACGTCCCACAACAGTGGTGTCGTCAGCGAACTTGATGATGGAGTTCGCACTGTGACCGGCTTCGCAGTCATGAGTATAGAGTGAGTACAGCAGGGGGCTGAGCACGCAGCCTTGAGGTGCTCCCGTGCTGATTGTTATCGAGGCTGACATATTTGCCAATCTGCTGCGTCAAGTTGGTATTTATAGTTCAGTTTTAGTTTTGATTATATATTTGGTTATATTGGTACTACCGCCATACTTGTCAATCCTGAATTATCTATGAAGGGATAGAATCTTCCCAAATGATAGTTCCTAATAAATATCAAGCATTTTCTATGAAACATTAATAAGCAAGTTTGGTATTCTGAGAAACGCAAGTGAATGTTTATCACGAATGACCTGGGCATGCGCAGTTGAAATACCAAACTCAATTATACAGACATTAAAAGTAAATTAATTCAATATTTATAACTGGTTGATGGCTTGAGGGTAACAAAGGAGGAGGAAAGTAATAAAATTGCAATCTAAGTCGTGTGAAATGTTTCTTGATGTAACAGGCGCTAAACAATATTTTTTGACCGACCGATCTGAAGCCTACCATATGTTGGGATTCCAGTCTTTAAAAATGTAAATTTTAAACAATAATATGTTCTGTTCTTTTTGGAAGAATGGTACTTTGGAATTTGTGTAAAATATTGGCTTATTATGAGATGTAAGTATTTTACACAATGTTAATCAATCATCTGTTTAAATGGATGTTAAAAGCCTGGAATTTACTTTTTTAATGGTTCAATAGTGCTTTATTTGTCATATATGCAACGGCACAGTGAAATTCTTTGAGCATATATTACATCTTTGGCACCATTATTCAAAGTCAGGTCAGCCTGCATGCTTGATGTACTGAAGCAGTTCCAGCGAACCGGCATCCCTCTCCTTTCCTCGTCCGGCCATCTATGTGGGGGGTGTCCTGCAGCTGACATTGAGGGTGCTGAAGGCATTACCCCAGTTCACCCACCCACCCACCGACCCTTGTTCCTCGTGTCCAACGTCTACAGATCCTTCCAGATTATGCCTTCAAATGAGCCTTCGGATGGGTCCCGCTGACTGACGAGTCTTCGGGCGGACTCCGACGACCCTTTGGGCAAGTTCACAGTCCCGCCGACCTATGAACCTTCGGGTGGGTCCCACCGAACTACGAGACTTCAGGCAGGCCTCAATGAGCCTTCGAGCAGGTCACTGGCCCTGCACACTTTTAAGAAGATAAAGCAATTACAGTGATATTTTGAGATATGGCACTCTGTCCCCAAGCAAAGTAAAGTAACATTGGTGATTAGTTCAAACAGCACGCTATATGTGTGTGTAAATGAACAAAATTAATTTCTGTGTGGATGGGCTACCTACCCATGTAGTCTTTATAAATCGGTACTGGATAATGGGGGAATTTGAGATACACTAAATGCAAATTCAACAATTTTTTATGTCAGTTTGGGCAAATTTGCAATGGGGAAACCAGTGAAATTGAACAGAAACTCGGGCAGTAATAATTAAATTGCTTGAAAATAAAATTAAAATAGCAGATGCTAAAATCGGAAATAAAGAAAAAAAGAAATTGTTGAAAATAATCAACAAATTGTTACCTTTTGTAGAAAGAACAACAGTTCGCATTTCAGGCCTGGGATCTTTCATAAGAATGAGAAACAAGTTAGTCAACAAGATCACAAGAAAAGAGCAGGAGCAGACTACTCAGCCCCACATACCGTTCAGTATGATTACGACTGATCTATACCTCAATTCTGTGACCTTTCCTCAATTCCTCGATCTTTCAAATATTTATCTATCTCCACCTTAAATATCTAATGATCTGGCCTCCACCATCCTCTGTGGCAGAAAACTATAGCGATTCACTGTTCTCTGAGAGAAGAAATGTCTCCACACCTCAGTTTTATCAGATCGGTTCCTCATTTTGTATCTAAGCTCCCTTGTTTGTGACTCTCTCATTAGTGAAAACATCACAGCATCTATCCTGTCTAGGTTCCTTAGGGTCTTCAATGTTTGAAAAAGATCACTCTTCAATCTTCAAAACTCCAAGGAGTACAGGCATAGAGTCTAGGTAGCGGGGAAGTTGGGGGAAGGCATTGTAAGTAACATAATTAATTTATCTGACTGTGAATATAATGGGGGCACTTAAATTAACATAAGATTAAGTTCCATTGTCTGTGTAATGTGTAACTAATGTTGTATAGTCTCTGTCACGTTGTATTGTCTGACTATATTGAAAAAAGAGAATGCAAAGGTAGTAAAATTGGAGGGATCCCATACAAAGGTGAGAAAGAGTGAATTTTGCTATCTAAAGTTGGAGAATTCGATGTTCTTAAAGCTACAAGAAGTCCAAACGGAAAATAATGCCTTGTTCTTTGAAATTACATTGGGCCTCATTGTAACAGAGTAGAGTGCCCCAATCAGAGGTCAGGCAACTGGGTGCTGGGGCTCACTCCTGTGGACTGAATGCAGGTTCTCCATAAAGCAATCTCCATATTTTCAGTAGGTTCCTCCAATGTAAAGGTGGTTTCCCCTAAACAACCTAATTGTTAATTTCATCATTTTACAATGGACTAAATTTGTTTGCAGAATATGGAGTCTTATTGATCATGCTCTGATTGCTCGATGCAATATGCAAGAACCAATTCGTTGTGTTGCTGTGAGTTCTGACGGCATTCATCTCGCTCTAGGTATGAAGGACGGTTCTTTCACTGTACTGAGGATCAGGTATGTCTAAGAGGGAACTACATTTTGTGTTTCTGGCACTTAACATTAAAAACTGCATGTGATATGTTGAATAACATTTGCCTTACACATTATTGTATAACAATTAGAATATGGGAAAAAAACAATGTAATGTTTTAAAAGATGAGGTAGACCCTTGGGGTCTACACTGTAGACTGAGAACGGGTGCTGCACAAAGTTATTGCCCAGTATGTCTTTGGTTTCTCCAGGATAGAGGTGGCCTCCTCTAATGCTCTGATTGTTCGATACATTGTGTAGGAACCGATTCATAGTGTTGCTGCGAGTTCCATTTTTAATCTGGCTCAGTTGGTATCGTTCCATCACTATCAGTTTTAATTTCAAGTGAACCTTTAAGATTTAACCACTAAACAGAAATATCTACGCAGTATTTTTTTTGAATGAGATGTTAAATCGAATGTCATAAAGCAGTTCAGATGGATATCAAAAAATATTCTCACCGCCTTTTAAGCAATGTTTAGCCCATTTCTGGCAATGTTTTGATAACAAATTTTATAACTTAGGGCAGTGTTTGCAAAAATTTTGCCATTGCGTTTTGCTGCATACCGATTGCAGCAGAAACAGCAATTCATTGGATGCAGAGTGTTTTAAGTGCTGGAGGACAGGGTGAGGCACAATGCAAACAAGATATCTGACTATGACAAATTATGAAACTAAGCAAAAGACTGACAGTAAACCAACAGTGGATACATTTTAAAGAATTAATACAGTTTACAAGAAATATATTTTCCTAAGTTTAAAAAACACTGCAGGAAAAGTCCCCCAGCCATGGCTATCAAGAGAAGTTAATGAATTATTGAAACAAAGAGAAAGGCTTATAACATTGTTTTGGGAGAAAATAGGAGGTAAACCTGAGCATTCGGAAAATGTCAGATTTCAGAAAGAACGAATCAAAGGAAGAGAAAATAGCATATGAGAGTAGGTATCTAAGAAATGTAAAAAAAGATAGTGGGAGAATCCTTTGCAATGTAAAATGGAATTGATCAGCAAATGTTAACACAAGTATCTTGGAGATTGAAATGATAGGAAATGACAAAAATTAAACTAGCATTTCTCTGTCTTCACAAATATTTAATGTATTCTGGAAATAATGGGGGATTACAGGTCTAGAGTAAATGAGGATTATGAAAATGTTAGTGTTGGTGAGGAGACACAGTATAATATAGCCAAATGTGCCAATTATATAAAACTAGGGACAGTAATTGTTGTGAAGATGTAGTCGGGTTTCAAGAGGGTATAGATAGGCTAACAGAATGGGCAAAGTCATGACAGATCAAATATAATTTTGTTCTTTGATAGAAAAAAAATAAAAAGATAAATTATTTTTTGAGATAATGATAGATTGAGTGGCAGTAGTTGTTCAGAGAGACCTAGATATTTTTTGTACATGAATCATTGAAAGTTACTGTGCAGGTTCAACAGCAATTAGCAAGGCAAGTGCTAATCCAAAGAAGATTTGAATTCAATGTTAGAAACATTACTTACATGTATAAAACGTAATGAGATCGCATCAGGAATAATGAGCACAGGTCTCATCTACTTATTGTAGAAATAAACATTAATGTGCAACAGTGAGAGTGCAGTGCAGGATCACTTGATTATATCTGGGTTTGTGGGATTGTTGTGTGAGGAGAGATACAACAAGTTAGGTTTGTACTCTGTTGAATTTAGAAGAATGAGAGGTGATCTCATGATCTCAAGATGCATTATTCCTGCATCTACCCTGTCTAATCCCCTAAGAATTTTATATGTTTCTGTTTCTATATATCATCCTTCTAAATTCCAGCGAATGCAAGCCCAGTCGACCCATTCTTTCATCATATGTCAGTCCCGCCATCCCGGGAATTAACCTGGTGAATCTACGCTGCACTCCCTCAATAGCAATAATGTCCTTCCTCAAATTAGGAGACCAAAATTGCACACAATACTCCAGGTGTAGTCTCACCAGGGCCTTGTACAACTGCAGTAGGACCTCCTTGCTCCTGAACTCAAATCCTCTCGCAATGAAGGCCAACATGCCATTAGGTTTCTTCACTGCCTGCTGTACCTTCATGCTTACTTTCAGTGACTGATGTACAAGCACACCCAGGTCTCCACCGCCCTTCTCCTAATCTGACACCATTCAGATAATAATCTGCCTTCCTGTTTTTGCCACAAATGGATAACCTCACATTTATCCACATTATACTGCATCTGCCATGCTTCTGCCCACTCATCCAACCTATCCAAGCCGCCCTGCAGGCTCATAGCATCCTCCTCGCAGCTCACACTGCCACCCAGCTTTGTGTCATCCGCAAACTTAGAGATGTAACATTTAATTCCCTCGTCTAAATCGTTAATATATATTGTAAACAACAGGAGTCCCAGCACCGAGCCTTGCAGTGCCCCACTAGTCACTGCCTGCCATTCTGAAAAGGACCCGTTAATTCCTACTCTTTGTTTCCTGTCTGCCAACCAGTTCTATATCCGTCAATACCCTACCCCAAATACCATGTGCCCTAATTTTGCACACTAATCTCTTGTGTGAGACCTTGTCAAAGGCTTTTCGAAAGTCGAGATACACCACATCCACTGGCTTTCCCATATCCATTCTATTTGTTACATCCTCAAATAATTCCAAAAGATTAGTCAAGCATGATTTCCCTTTCATAAATCCATGCTGACTTTGACCGATCCTGTCTCTGCTTTCCAAATGCGCTGCTATAACATATTTAATAATCAACTCCAGCATCTTCCCCACTACCAATGTAAGGCTAACTGGTCTATAATTCCCCATATTCTCTCTTCCCCCTTTCTTAAAAAGTGGAATTACATTGGCTACCCTCCAGTCCACAGGAACTGATTCAGAGTCAAGAGAACATTGGAAAATGATCACCAATGCATTCACGGTTTCTAGGGCTACCTCCTTGAGTACTCTGGGATGCAGACCATCAGGCTCTGGGGATTTATCTGCCTTCAGACCCAGCAGTAAACCTAACACAATTTTCTGACTAATGTGGATTCCCTTCAGTTCCTCCCTCCCACCAGGTCCTCGGTCCCCTAGTATTTTCTGGAGATTGTTTGTGTCTTCCTTAGTGAAGACAGAACCCCCCACCTCTTAATTAACCCCTTTGTCTTCCTCTGTTGAGCTCTAAATTTCTCCCAGTCCTCTTGTTTGCAGCTTCTTCTGGCCAATGCATATGCCTCCTCCTTGGATTTAACATCATCCTTGACTTTCCTCAACAGCCACGGTTGAGCCGCCTTCCCAGGTTTATTTTTTCGCCAGACAGTTAGCCCAATCTATATGTGGATTAAAGTCACCCAAAGTCAAACAAAGATTAAAGTAGATGCTGAGATGTTTGGATGTTAAATATTTTCACTGACTGGGCTATCAAAAACAGTGGTCACAATCTAAAAAATAAAGAATCAGCTATTCAAGACTGAATTGGAGAAATCTTACAATACATTTCTCCACCATGGCGAATCTTTAGAATTCACTAACCATGTGTACTTTCCTGAGTGTATTCAAGACACAGGTTGAAAGGTTTTTAGATGTTAAAGGAATCAAAGGATCCAAGGCATGCAGTAAGTAAAGTGATAGAGTTTGCACTTAGTCTACATAAATTTAAGTATTTATTTCATTTTCAAGATCTGGACATCCCTAATTGCTCTTGAAGGTGATTGTGCAATATCTCAAACTTTGCATTCCTTCCAGTGAAAGTACTTCCACATTAATGTTAGACAGGATGTTCTAGGATTTAGATCCAACACCATTAAAGCAATGGTGATAAATTTGCAGGTCAATATCGTGCATGGCTTGGTTGGGAATATGTCTACTCTGGTGTTTTCAGAGGCAGCAGAAAACATTTTTTCTCTATTTTTCCATAAATGTGCAGGCATACTTCTATCAAATGTCATCTTAGTAAATTCACATCACAGGATCTGAATCCAGTTGTATGAAAGAGGAAAACAACAATGGCTTACTCTCATTTCACCCTTTAGTGAGAAAGAAACATTCTTGCGCATTGGAAATGAATTCAACTCCTTTGCATTACAAATTATATGTATTGTGAAATATAAACCATTATGTAATTGAATAACATGTAACGTTATGTTTGTAAGGTACACACAGCGTAGTGTTTTTTTTTAAAAAAGGTAATGTGTGATTGTGAGTTGTCAAAAGTACATCAGATGGATCACAGTACAGGTAAATGTGAGCCATTCATGGTGGAAATAAGGCATAGAAAACATTCAGTGTTGAAAACCTACAAATACAGGTGCATAACCTTTTATCCGAAAGCCTTGGGACCAGACACTTTTCGTAATTCGGAATTTTTCGGCTTTCGGAATGGAAGATTTTTAGCGTAGATTTTAACGGCTGACTCAGTGGTAGAGTGCTCGGCTCATATCCGCAAGGTCGCGAGTTTGCGCCTCGATCCCGGCAGTTACTCAATTGCAAGTTTGAGTCTTCAATGTAGTTTTTTCTTGCAGAATAGGAGAGAATAGGGAGGGTTAGGCTGGGATCATTCTCTGCGAGATGATCTTAGTGCGGGAGACAAGTGTAGGAGAGGTGTACTGACTGTGTGGGCAGAACTTTGGAAGTGATTGCCCACCATTCTCAAAAGCCGCTGTGTCTCCCTGTCCCTGGGATAGCAGGGGGCGATCAAACAGCACAATACCCCCCCTCCCCCTCCAACTCCGGAGGAATCCGCTCCCCGATGGGCCCCTACGGCGACAAGTGGCAGTTCGCCCACAGCCCGAGCTGCGCCACCCCAAGAAAAAGATGTACCTTGTACACCATCAGCTTCTGCCCCTACGGGGAGTGTGTTCCTCTGGAGTTGGAGCGGGGCTGGGCTGGAGTTGCTGATCTGGGATCTCCGTGCTTGCAGTGGGGCTGGGAGTCGGTGTCCCGATGAGGGGGCTCAGCTCGGGCTGTGGGCGAACTGCCACTTGTCGCTGTAGCGGCCCATCGGGGAACGGCTTCTGGTGGTCCTGACGTCTCCGGCCAGTTTGCAGTTTTCCTCTGGAGTTGGAACGGGGTGGGTTGCTGTGGGTCTCTGGGATCTCCGTGCTTGCAGTGGGCCTGGGGGTCGGTGTCCCGTTGGTCCTGAAGTCTCCGGTGACTGGCACTGACCTGCTGGCATCGCCGACGTGAAGACAGTGCAAAGCCCCCGCGCCGGTGCAATGGGCGGGGAGCTGGAGAGGGGAGGAAGGGGTCACACACATGGCCGGGAAGCAGAGGGGTGTAGGTGGGGTGAAACTGAAGGGAGCGACAATCTGCTGCTGCCTGCCCGCTGAGTTAAAAAGTTCCCACGCAAGACTCACGATACACTGTGTATCGTGAGTCTACCGTGGGAACTTTTTAACTCAGCGGGCAGGCAGCAACAGATTGTCAATTATTAACCCTCCCGCGCAATATACCCTCACCTTCTCTTTTATGAATGGGGATTTAGTTCCCCTTTCTTCGAGGACCGACCGGAGGTTCCGCTGTCACCTCTGCGGGCCGCCCTCGGTGAACGTCTTCAAGGACCTAAAAAATGTCCGCTATTCGGAGCTTTTCGTTATTTGGAATTTCGGATAAAAGGTTGTGCACCTGTAGTGAAGATCCAAATAATTATTTGGGGTATATTTAAGACCTGATTCATAGTAAATTTTCTTCTTTTTACAGGGATATGACCGAAGTCGTTCACATAAAAGATAGGAAAGAAGCAATTCATGAATTAAAGTATTCTGCTGATGGAGCCTATTTGGCAGTGGGATCAAATGATAACTCGATTGATATCTATGGAGTTCTGCAACGATATAAAAAAGTTGGCGAGTGTGTTGGATCTTTGAACTTCATCACGCACATGGATTGGTCAGCTGATAGTAAATACTTACAAACCAATGACGGTTCGGGGAGAAGACTCTTTTACAACATGCCTTGTAAGGGTATTATCTTGATGAGAGCATATATACATCTAATTGCATGTTTGCTTTTTGTTTTATTGATTCTAAGTGAGATTCTGAGCATTCTTTTCTCACATTAAAACATAAAAGTATCAGCAGGGAACAAATGACCATCGAGTATCCACAATGTAATTGGTCAATTAGCTTTTTTTTAGTAACATCCATAGCTTGTATTCCTCATTTTACATTTAAGTTATTTGGATTTCTTCTCAAGCATCACAGTAAATATTTAATATTAAATTCCGGCAGCTAGACAACTCAATTAATTTATTTTGGTGTCTTTCATACTATTTCAGATGGTAAAGAAATCACAAATAAAGAAGAAATGAAAGCCACTCAATGGGCAACTTGGACATGTGTCTTGGGTCCAGAGGTGAATGGAATATGGCCCAAATATTTAGATGTCAATGATATTAATTCAGTGGATGCAAATTTCAACGATCATGTTTTAGTTACTGCAGATGACTATGGATTAGTAAAACTTTATCGATATCCCAGTTTTAAAAAAGGTATGTGTTTTTTAAACACCATCATTATACATGTTATGACCTCTAGTTTTATTTGTAACCTGTCTGTTTACTTGCATCATATAACACTACCTAGGCTAATATTGGCAAATGAAGGTTGCTTGCTAGTTTTTGTATAAATCAAGAGAAGAACTAACAAAACCTTACCAATGTTTACACTATTCCTCCCACAAACATGAACCAGTGTCATTAGAAGGAATGAATCACATAAAGTGTAATGGTTGTGAACCTATTTGTAATCTCAGAATTTAGAAATTAAACCTGAGGCAAAGAATGCCATTGAGAGGTAACATTTGTTTTGAAACTCCATTTGTGACGGGTATCTTCTGCTGTAAAAACCTTTGCTTAAAGACTTGCATTCACAGATTTTCAGTTAGTGCTATTAAGGTTGCTAACTGTGATACTGAGTGTTTCCAGCCGTGTGAAACTTCAACAAAGTAAGTAAGTTCCACTGAGAGAGAAGGAAGATATCCTACAAATAATTGGGGCTCACAATATTTGCAAAGGAAACAGCAAGAGCTCCATTTTCCCTTTTTTCTATGTCCCTCTCTCTTTCTATATTTTTCTCTTTCCTTTTCTCTCCTGACCTCTTGCGCTCACATATCCGCCCTTATTCCCCCTCTCTAGTTCTTGCCAAACTGAAGAGCTTTTGATGGGCTTTTGTCATTTGCAAAATGACAGTAGAATTGCCAACTGTGCACTGATCTCTATTTGACATTTGTTTCATTTCTTTGGATGAGGAATTCAATCTGATTCGATATGTCCTAACATTTTTCTGATTATGTAAATAACTTTAAAATTATGAAGGATAGTATGCGATTGTACAGTTTAGGAAGGAACTGCAGATGCTGGTTTAAACCAAAGATGGACACAAAATGCTGTAGTAACTCATCGGGACAGGAAGTATCTTGGGAGAGAAGGAATGGGTGAGGTTTTGACCTGAAACGTCACCCATTCCTTCTCTCCAGAGATGCTACCTGTCTCGCTGAGTTACTCCAGAATTTTGTGTCTGTCTATGATTATATAGAATTGATATGAGGCTGAATGGTCTGTACTTGGTTGATCTATTTACCTTTTATAAATAATAATAGGACTATGTCAGCAGATTGCCAGTCCTGCAGCATCTTGTCCTTAGCCAAAGACCTCAACTAGTTCGCCACAAATTCTCCAAATAAGTTAATTTTAATTTGGGCATTTTGGGGAAAAAAAGAAGATACAAACCCCTTCCAGCTGAGACAGAGGTGCACATGCACTTCCCCTGAACTTGTATAGTGCATTTGGTGTGGTGAGACTAGGCAACTATTTCATCAAATACTTGTGGCCTGGCTGCCCAGGCTTGCTATTGCTTCCAGTTGCGAACCACTTTATCCCTCCTTCCCATTCTCACACTGACATTTTCGTCCAAGGCCTTCTCCCATTGCCAGAGTGAGGCCACATGCAACCGTATGTACATTTAAATTCTGCAATTTCAAGCAATAGCCCTCTACCCTTGCCACCCAACCACAGTCTACACACGTCTCTCTCAGTATGTACATCCCAGTCACCCTTTTTCAAAAAGGATGGGGAAAGTGTGGCACTTTGTTACTTGCAAAGGTAAATTGTTGCTTTTGAAGTTCACAATTGTTCTGCATAAATAGAAATTTTGCATCCAACCTACCAAGTGATGGCACCCTCTACCTGTGAAAACACTGAAGAAGTCAAACTTTCCTGTTAAATCATGTAGGGGAACTAATGTTTTTTTGTTATCCCTTTAGTATTTCAAGTAAATAAAAATACAAGCTAATTCACATTTGAAAAATATTGATTTTTCTGCTTGAAATCTACAATCGGATCCCACTCTGAAAAACTTTTTTTTTTCCCCACCCTTAACTTTTAAGAATTGTTTTGAAGTTGGTTGGTGGTAATTGGCATGATTAAGTAATGCAATGTTTTTCAATTTTGAAATCTTTATGGCACATTTCTTTTGACAAAAATGTGATTTACTTCTCAGGAGCAAAGTTTAAGAAATACATGGGTCATTCAGCACATGTGACCAATGTGCGGTGGTCTTATGATTACCAATGGGTTATATCTATTGGTGGAGCAGATCATTCCGTTTTCCAGTGGCAATTTATACCTGAAAAAAAATCTAAAGAATTCCTTCAAATTGTCATTCAAGGTAAGAAACCACCAAACTGCCCAATTGTTTGCCTCGCCTTTTTAAAAAGTTTGTGTTCACAAAATGAATTTTGGTTGTCGGGAGGCTGCAGCCAAATTGGTTGCCTTGGCTTGGCTTTTACTTGGTTACAACAGTTGGCTGCCAGCCCAAGAATCCATTCGGCCCACAATGTCTATACTAGCCCTCTGGAAACCAGTAACTTCGGCCCGCAACACCCATACTAGCCCAACAGAAAGCCCCCCCCCCCGGGCGAGCAATATTGGAATTGCTGGAGAGGTGGAATATTGCGTTGGTGACCAGCCCTCCCATGTGATGCTGGGACCAATGGGTCCCACTTAGTCTAGTGCTTATCTAATTGCCCTTGAGAAGTGGTGAACCGCTATTGGCTAGGAGATACATAACTTTGTCCCAATAATGAATAAGGAGCAGTGCTACATTTTTAAGGTGGTGATATTTGGAAGAGGACTCGCATATGGATGGCATATTGTGCTCTTGCTGTCCACATCTACTAGAAAGCAGAGATTATTGGTTTAGGAAGTTGCACCAAACAGAATGTCTAGTTTCTTACATAAAATCCTACATGCCACAACACTTAATTACCCCATTGTTTGGCGAAGCTTTTGGTGACCGTTCCAAATCCTTTCTAGGCTTGGAATCTCCTTGGAAATGCTGGTATGCTTTTCAGTGAGAAAGTTAATATGCATGTATTGTATCTGGTTCTGTGACTAATGGCTCTATGCATTTTTAGTGTACACGGTTCTTTCTGATCTGTCTGTAGCCTCATTGACCATTTTTTCTCCAGTGTTTATCACCATCCAGCTACTTTCATATTTTATTTAAACCATAATAATAGGATACTTGAAGAATAATAGGTGGCACATTGGGGCAGCGGTAGAGCAGCTTCCTTATAGCACCAGAGACCCAGGTTCAGCCCTGACTATGGGTGCTGTCTGTACGGAGTTTGTGTGCTCTCCCTGTGACCACATGGGCTTTCTCCGGGTGTTCAGGTTTCCTCCCGCATTCCAAAGACGTGCAAATTTATAGGGTAATTGGTTTCTGTAAATTGTCCGTAAGAGTGATCGCTCGACTCGGTGATACGAGCGTTCTAGAGGATGTTGTTATTCAGATTGGAGTCTGTGGCCAGTGATGTGCTGCAGGGATCAGTGCTGGGTCCCCCTATAATGGATTGTTATAGTGCCTCACCATACAATGGAGAAAGTGATTTGTCGTATTTAAATTTAATGACCCGATGGTCTCACCAGTTGTATTCTTTCTCTGTTTAAACACAACAGTAACAGTACTGCTAAATACGATTATTTAAAGTTTGTCCATATGGGTTTGGTTTGGAATCTCATAGATTGTACAGGAATGGCATTCCTTCCCTGTAGAACATTAGTGACATTTTTTGGCAATCATATAATTTTCATGGTCATCATTATGAAGATTTTTTTTTTTGGTCCATGAATGCCAGATTATTAATGGAACATCTGCTATGCTTTGCATATCATTAAAGTAATTTCATCCTCAATTACTAATGCATCTGTCTCTTTCAAATAATCTTTTAACCTGTGATAATTTGCAGTCCTAACCAGTCAGCAGTCATCTCTTCTAATCACCACCATCTCATTCATGCCTTTAAATTGTGTTTCCACCTATAATTCATTCACGTTTTTCTTATATATTTGAATGTGTCATGTTTTATAGGCTCTAATGCTGTTTTCAGATTTTTAGTTCTCTATCTTAGTTGAATTACATAAACTTTAACACCTTTTGATTATCTGAGGACAGCACAGTGGAATATGAATTCATCCATTTACGCGTTTTTGTTCGAAGTCGGTGGGGACGCTGCTAGTCGGCTGCCCTGCCAGCAACGTGTTCGTCATTTCTACTTTTTTCTTGTGGTGAGGTGGGTAAGGGGGGAACCGCACCACAAGACGCACCAAGTGACATTAAAACACACATTTGGACACACTAAAAAAAACAAAAAAAAAGTAGAAAACATGACATTCAAATACATAAGAAAAAAGTGAATGAAGAGCTCCGATCGCAGGCCCGCGGCTGATAACATCCTGAGGCCACGGTCTGCGGAGGTTCTAGCCGCGGCCATGGCGTGGACTTAACATCCAGATAGGGATCCCTCACCGGGGATCCCTGGAGCAGAGCTCCGACTGTGGCCTACAACATCCTGAAGCCGCGGTCTCCGGTAGGGAAGCGCCGACTTACCGTCCCGACGAGAGAACCTGTACAGGGAAGGGAAGAGAGTGCCTTTTTACTTCAACCCAAACCCAAACAACCATTTGCAGGCAGTGTTTTTTTACCTCTAACCATATTTTCATTTTCAAACCAAATTAAGGGTACTCACAGTGCTGTAGACATTTGTCAGTCATTCATAGCTCTGATTGAGGCACACCACTTGCAGAGACTGATTGAAGCAGAGACTGATTGAAGCACACCACTTCCTGGTTTTATAGTCCCTCCTCCTCCCTCCAGCGGGGGCAGTAGAGAGAATGGGTAATGTTGTAAAAACATTAATATCTCTGTCAATTTTCATCGACGGGAAAAATCCTCGGCACACATGCGGCGGAGGGGGGCTCTGAGTGAGGTGGCCAAAAATGACGGCCGTAGGTGGCGGCGTTCTCTCGGAACACAGAAAGCCAAAACCGGTCAAGAACAGAGTTTTAGTAATATAATAATATATATTAATATATAGATGTGATGAATCAAACTGATTGATTGATTGATTGATTGATTGATTCATTCATTGATTGACCTGATGAAGAATCTCTTAACTATTACTCTTGTCTTTTTACCCTTTTATAATTGTGAAAACCATTTCCCCAGAGCCTTCATCGAATTATTAGTTTAAACTCCTAATGCCTGCTGTTTATCCTATCTGCCAGGTCCCCTTCCCAAATGGGTTCAGGCAGAGCCCATCCCAATGAACTAATTTCTCCCAGTCTCAGTGAACCAATAAATGGAAACCCTCTATCCCAACCACTCTTACGCATTTACCTCCCTTATTTTCCACATAATTTTGCATATGACAACGGCAATAATGCTAAGATTATAACCTAATATTAAATTTGACCTCTAACATCCATACATGTTGGATGTAATATTGCACAATACATACAATATTACATATGTGCTGTGCAATAACTGGTCACTTAAATTTCATTACTATTATAATGCGCATGATACTTTCAATGCCTTGTAACTGTGTCTTTTGACTGGTGGCAGATCAATTTCCCTCCGATAAATAGTTGTATCGTACTCTCCAAAACAAGAACTCTTCTTTACTCTTGCTTTATATGATGCATTTTAAAGAAGAGGGATTGAGAGACTCAGCAAGAAATATCATAGGCTAGGGTTTTTAACTAAATGCATGATGCCAGTGGTGCTTCCCACTGAATGTGATTATCTCTCTTACAGAAAGTTTTGCAGACTCGAATAGTGACCTCTCTGATTCTGATCAGTCTGATGTACCAGAACTTGATTCCGAGATTGAGCAAGAAATACAAATCAGTTATCATCGGCAGGTATCTATAAGTTGTGTTGATGCAGCAATGTACACCAGATCTACAAATTGGCAGATGCATATGTGGAATAAAGAGAGAATACCTTTAACCTTGAACTACTTTTTGTACTGTTCATCTTGCCATTTCACATTGTAATCTCAGAAGGATCTGATAATCTCAATAGAACTTTGCTTGATATACTGTATCGTCTATGTGGAAGCAGTACAAATAATTACCAATTGGAATAGATTACTTTCTGATTTTGGTCAATGTGATGAAAGCATTCATTTTTGACATTGTTTTGTTAGATTTGGCAAAAAGTGTGCTCTGTTCAAACTTACCATGTACTCCCAAATTCTACGCAGACGAGGAGATGGTTTCTGGCATAGAATTATAGAAATCTTTTTTTAAATGATGAGACCATTGTGTTCTTTGCACTTAAGCCAGATTTTTAACTGGAACTATTGTTTTTGCTTCCACATCTTTTGCTTTTGATGTTCACCCTTTCTCTTCTCTTTCGACTACTTTTCAATTTTATCTTATTATGGACTTTTCAGCCGGCAACAACCCCAATCAAATCCCAAGCATTTCTTTCTGGCTCTTCTGGCACTGTTCAGTGAAGTACTAAACGTTGCAAATTCTGAAAGGAGTCATTGTCCTTGGACACTAATGAACAGTATGTGCCTGCCACAATTCTAAGGGGACATTTGGGATTTGCAACCATAACTTTTGTCTTCATAATTTTCTGATCATGAGTCGCAGTGTAACTCTAATTATCATTGCTGGTTTCCATGGCTACCTTTACCAGATGCTATGAGCCATAGATTTATAATCAATCCTCCACTCTATAAAAGTTGCTGCCTCAAGGATCATTTCTATCTAACCATATAACCATATAACAATTACAGCACGGAAACAGGCCATCTCGGCCCTACAAGTCCGTGACGAACAATTTTATTTTGTCCCCTTAGTCCCACCTGCCTGCACTCATACCATAACCCTCCATTCCCTTCTCATCCATATGCCTATCCAATTTATTTTTAAATGATACCAATGAACCTGCCTCCACCACTTCCACTGGAAGCTCACTCCACACCGCTACCACTCTCTGAGTAAATACAATACAATACAATACAATACAATACAATTTTATTGTCATTTGAGCCCCAGTGAGGCTCAAACGAAATTCTGTTTCCACAGCCATACAAACAAAGACAATTTCCTAGACATACACACAATTTAATTCACACAAACATCCATCCATGATGGAAGGCAAAGTCTTTTCTCTCCCCTGTTCTCCATGTCTCTCCCGATATCCAAGCCCCAGGTGGGCGATGATAAGTCCCACGGCCATTTTAGGCCGTGCTGGGCGATTTACGGCCCCGCTCCCGGTCTAAATGTCACAAAGTTGGAGCCCCTGGCAGGCGCTGGAATGTCCCACGGCAATGAAGCCGCGCCGGGCGATGTACGTCCCCGCTCCAGGTTGTTCCAACCCCGCGACACGGGCTGGAGAAGTCGCGTTGCGGGAGCTCCGGGAAGCGGTCTCTCTCTCTCCCCCCGGACCCGCGAGCTCCCGATGTCCCAGTCCACCGGACCTGCGGCTGCGTTGCTGGAGCCTCCGAGCCCCAGGAGTCGAGTCGCAGCAGCGAGTCACCACCGCTCCCCACGCTCCGAGGCCGGCCAGCCCCACGATGGTGAGTAGTCCGCAGCTCCGCAGTCTCCCGAGCCCCCGGGTCGTTCAGGTTGGAGGCCGCTCCACGGTGCTAGGCCCCAACGACAACGGAGACCCGACAGGGAAAAGGTCGGGTCTCCCGGACAGGGAAGAGATTTTAAACGGTTTCCCCCTCCCCCCCCTGCCCCCCACATATACACATTTAAAACTAGTATTAAAAAAAACCACCAACACTACATTTAACTAGACAAAAAATAAAAAAAAGACAGAGACAGAGTAAAGAAGTTCCCCCTCATATTACCCCTAAACTTCTGTCCCTTAATTCTGAAGTCATGTCCTCTTGTTTGAATCCTCCCTATTCTCAAAGGGAAAAGCTTGTCCACATCAACTCTGTCTATCCCTCTCATCATTTTAAAGACCTCTATCAAGTCCCCCCTCAACCTTCTGCGCTCCAGAGAATAAAGACCTAACTTATTCAACCTATCTCTGTAACTTAGTTGGTGAAACCCAGGCAACATTCTAGTAAATCTCCTCTGTACTCTCTCTATTTTGTTGACATCCTTCCTATAATTGGGCGACCAAAATTGTACACCATACTCCAGATTTGGTCTCACCAATGCCTTGTACAATTTTAACATTACATCCCAGCTTCTTTACTCAATGCTCTGATTTATAAAGGCTAGCATACCAAAAGCTTTCTTTACCACCTTATCTATATGAGATTCCACCTTCAAGGAACTATGCACGGTTATACCCAGATCCCTCTGTTCAACTGTATTCTTCAATTCCCTACCATTTACCATGTACGTCCTATTTTGATTTGTCCTGCCAAGGTGTAGCACCTCACATTTATCAGCATTAAACTCCATCTGCCATCTTTCAGCCCATTTTTCCAAATGGCCTAAATCACTCTATAGACTTTGGAAATCCTCTTCATTATCCACAACACCCCCTATCTTGGTATAATCTGCATACTTACTAATCCAATTTACCACACCTTCATCCAGATCATTGATGTACATGACAAACAACAAAGGACCCAACACAGATCCCTGAGGCACCCCACTAGTCACCTGCCTCCAACCCGATAAACAGCCATCCACCATTACCCTCTGGCTTCTCCCATTCAGCCACTGTTGAATCCATCTTGCTATTCCTGCATTTATACCCAACAGTTGAACCTTCTTAACCAACCTTCCATGAGGAACCTTGTCAAAGGCCTTACTGAAGTCCATATAGACAACATCCACTGCCTTACCCTCGTCAATTTCCCTAGTAACCTCTTCAAAAAAGTCAAGAAGATTAGTCAAACATGACCTTCCAGGCACAAATCCATGTTGACTGTTCCTAATCAGACCTTGTTTATCTAGATGCTTATATATATATTAACTCTAAGTATCTGCACTGATAGAAATTAAATATCTATGCAACTTCAGTAAAACCATAAGTTAGGTCATTTCTTTGCTAAATTCAAAACTATATGTGTGAGGTAAACATAGAAAATAGGTGCAGGAGGAAGCCATTCGGCCCTTCGAGCCAGCACCGCCATTCATTGTGATCATGGCTGATCGTCCCCTATCAATAACCCGTGCCTGCCTTCTCCTCATATCCCTTGATTCCACTAGCCCCTAGAACTCTATCTAACTCTCTCTAAAATCCATCCAGTGATTTGGCCTGCAGTGCCCTCTGTGGCAGGGAATTCCACTAATTCACAATTCTCTGGGTGAAAAAGTTTTTCCTTTCACAAATCCATGTTGACTTGGACTAATCCTTTTACTGCTATCCAAATGCCCCATTATTACCCCTTGAATAATTGACTCCAGCATTTTTCCCACACCGAAGTCAGGCTAACTGGTCTCTAATTCCCTGTTTTCTCTCTTGTTCCTTTCTTGAAAAGTGGGATAACATTAGCTATCCTCCAATCCACAGGAACTGATCCTGAATCTATTGAACAATAGAAAATTATCACCAATGCGTCCACTATTTCTAGAGCCACCTCCCTGAGGACCCTGCGATGCAGACCATCCGGCCCAGGGGATTTATCATCCTTCAGTCCCATTAGCCTACCCAATACTATTTCTCGCCTAATGAAAATTTCTTTCAGTTCCTCTACCCCCTTAGATCCTCTGTCCGCCAGTACATCTAGGAGATGTCTTCCTAAGTGAAGACAGATCCAAAGTACCTGTTCAACTCTTACTTGTAACCATTTCCTTGTTCCCCATAATAATTTCACCCGTGTCTGCCTTCAAGGGACCCACATTTGACTTTGCTACTCTTTTACCCTTAACATATCTAAAAAAGCTTTTACTGTCCTTCTTTATATTCCTGGCCAGCTTCCCCTCGTACTTTATCTTTTAAACCCGTATTGCCCGTTTTGTTTCCTTCTGTTGTCCTATGAAAGTTTCCCAATCTTCTGGCTTCCGGCTACTCTTTGCTATGTTATACATCTTTTCTTTTAGTTTTATTCTAACCCGAACCCCTTGTCAGCCTCGTACTCCCCTTTGAATCTTTCTTCCTTTTTAGAATGAAATAATCCTGTGTCTTCCGGATTATGTCCAGAAATTCCTGCCATTGGTGTTCCACCGTCCGTCATTCCTGCTAAGATCCCTTTCCAGTCTACCTTGGCCAGCTCCTCTCACATGCTTTCATAGTCCCCTTTGGTCAACTGCATCACTGACACTTCCGTTTAACCTTCTCCTTCTCAAATTGCAGATTAAAACTAATCATATTATGCTCACTACCTCCAAGCGGTTCCTTTACCTCATTCTCTTATCAAATCTTGTTCATTAGACAACACTAAATCCAGAATTGCCTTGTCTCTGGTCGGCTCCATTACAAGCTGCTCCAAGAATCCATCTTGGAGGCATTCTACAAACTCTCTTTCTTGGGGTCCTGAACCAACCTGATTTTCCCAGTCTACCTGCATATTGAAATCCCTCATCACCACAGTGGCATTACCTTTGTTACATGTCAGTTTTAACTCCTGCTGCTACTTACACCCTATATCCGGGCTACTATTTGGGGGTCTGTAGATAACACCAATTAGTGTCTTCTTGCCTTTACAATTCCTCAACTCAATCCACAGTGACTCTACCTCATCAGTCCCTATGTCTTCCTTCGCAAGGGACTGAATTCCATCCCTCACCAGCAGAGCTAACCCCCCTCCCCCCTCCTCTGCCCACCTGCCTGTCCTTTCTATAGGATGTATAACCCTGAATATTAAGTTCCCAGGCCCAATCCTCCTGCGGCCACGTCTCAGTAATCCCCACAATGTCACATATATCAACCTCTAACTGAGCCTCAAGCTCATCTACTTTATTTCTTCTACTTCGCACATTCATATACAATACTTTTAATTCCTTACGCATCTCACCTTACCCATCGATCCCTATTACACTTGGCCATATTCTCCTATCCCTTTGTGAGCTTTCTTTCCCGTTAATTCTGGGGTCATTAACTATCCCTTTACTCTCTTTCCCTTTAACTCTGTCCTTGTCTATCCCATTTGACACCCTCCCCCCCCCCCCCCCCACCCCACTCTTATTTAGTTTAAAACCACCCGTGTAGCAGTGGCAAACCTGACTGCCAGAATGCTGATCCCCCATCTATTAAGCTGCAATCCGTCCCTTTTGTACAGTTCCCCCTTACTCCAAAACAGATCCCAGTGGTCTAAGAATCTAAATCCCTGCCCCCTGCACCAGTTCCTCAGCCACACATTCAGGTCCTGTATTTTCCTGTTCCTGCTCTCGCCAGCACGAGGAACTGGAAGCAAACCGGAGATAACCACTCCGGAGGTCCTGCTTTTCAGCATTTACATCAACAAAGAAGAGGAAAAATCTTGGATGTCAGTATTTTCTCCAATTCCTCCAGGCAAAGACCAGCACTCTAAATAACTTTTTAATTGTATCACTTTAACCTGCGGGTGTTGTTTTGTTTCTTTTTGATGCTCCTAACCCTGTCTTCCTGCAACAGATTTATAAGGAAGACCTACCTCAACTTAAGGAGAAATGTAAAGAAAAGCGTCGAGCAGCGACTGCAAAGAAACGAGAAAAAGCTCCCGACAGCAGCTTGCGCTTGCATTTTGTTCATGGGTAGGACGTCCTTTTGGAAGCTTTTTTAGTTTAAAAATCATTTTGTTTATAGAATGCATGTGGCACAGTTTTTCACTTAATAAGCCAAACAAATTGATGGTAGTTGTAGTAGGTTTCTGTGTGCTGCTGGAGTGCTTAGATGCCTACAGTCCCCTCTCATGTGAATGGTTGTTGTTGGACTGGAGAAACCTGTCTGGGATTATAATTGCTATATAACCTTTTTTAACCTCTTCAGTTACAGGGGCTATGATTGCAGGAATAATCTATTTTACACTCAAAATGGAGAAATTGTTTACCATGTTGCAGCAGTAGGAATAGTGTATAATCGTCAGCAGAATATGCAGCGATTCTACCTTGGCCATGACGATGACATTGTCTGTCTAGCTATTCATCCTTTAAGGGATTATATATCAACAGGCCAGGTACGGTATGCTTATTTGATTATCTGCATGGTGACATTATTTGATTATCTGAGGACAGCACGGTGGAATATGAATTCCTCCACCTATATCATCAACAATTAAAATGAGTTGGTTGTTAATTGAAACTACACAGTTTATCATTGTATTCATTATTTGGATCTATTGGATTGTTACATTTGCAGGACTTCATGGTTTTGTGCTGCAGAAATTGGAACAGAGTTTCCCAAGTGTGCATATCTGATTGCTAACTGGGCAACTCTGGTCAAAAATATACATGTACATCAGTTTCATTGAAACATTAAAACAAATTCTTAAGGAAGATCTGTTGCTATCTGTCCTGCTGAATAATTCCAAAATGTTCGCTTTGTATTCCCATTTTACATGATATGCAGTATTTTGATTTGTGCCCCCATGAAATATGTTCCTAGATTAATGAGGCTACCTGTCTATATTTCAGTTTATGCAAACCTTACCTTACATCTCTTGCAAATCAAATACTGAATCGATCTTCTTTAAAGGGCCTGTCCCACTTAGGTGATTTTTTTCGGCGACTGCCAGTGACTGTCCTATTCGTAGCAGGTCGCTGAAAAAGCGGCGACTGGACTCCCCCCATGACAATGTGTACAACAAGCTAGTCATCGGCAAGCTAAGGCTAGCTACCGACAAACGGCGACCCATTAGGACATCCACCCGCGACAAGCTACAACAAGCAACGACACTGTCGGCAACAACTGAATAGGCAACTGAACCAATGTGCCTCCTATGTTCTCAGTTTAGTTAACTAAACAATGTTGTTTTCCAGAGTAAAAGTCAAATTTTATATTCTTTGCTTTTCTGAAAATAATGATGGTAAATTGTTTGCATAGGTGAGCCGTGATTCTGCAATTCATATCTGGGATGTGGAGGTATTGAAGCCACTGTCAATATTGAAAGGACATCATCAGTTTGGGGTTTGTGCTGTTGATTTTTCAGGTAAGGTTAACGGCATTGCTGTATCAATGAAAATTAATCCACTCCATTGAAAACAACCTTTAAGTGTGATCTGATTAATTTATTCTATTCGTTTGCCAAATGTAATCATCTTTTGTACTCCCATGGCCAGGAAATGCAAGCATGGTAGAATCTGGAGGCAACAAAGTCACTGTAAAAATATCAGTAATATGCAAGTGGAAACAAAGTTGAAAAGGGCAGTTATATCAATTATTTATTAATTTGTTGGAATTATTGTTCATCCCTAATTTCCCTTAAGGAGGTGGTGGGGATCCAATAGTTTGAATTTCTGTGCCTTCCTGGTATAGGTGAGGGAGCTGTTAGTATTGTTAGTGAGGGAGATGCTGTTGATGAGAGGGAGATGCAGGGTTTGGACCCAGTGATTTAGTTTAGTTTAATGATACAGGCCCTTCAACCTGCCAAGTCCATGCCGACCAGTGATCCCCATACACTAGCACTATCCTACACACTAGGAACAATTTACAATCATTACCAGCCAATTAACCTACAAACCTGTATGTCTTTGGAATGTGGGAGAAAACCGGAGCACCCGGGGAAAACCTACGCGATCAAGTGGAGAATGTGCAAACTCTGTACAGACAGCACCCATTGTCAGGAGCGATCCCAGGTCTCTGGCACTGAAAGAAAGCAACTCGACCACTGCGCCATTGTGCCATACTAAACATGAAGGACCAGTGACATGTTTCCAGATCAGCATGGTGTGCAACTTGAAGAGGAACCTGCAGGTGGTGGTGTTCCCATGTGAGAAACAAACTAGAAATGGGAGTCGACCATTCACCCCTCATAGCTGCTCTGCAATTCAACATGATGGCTTGTTCGCTCTTGCACTCGTTATCGCTCTCTCGCTCTCGCTCTCTCCCCTTGATACCTTTGTCTATAAATCCTTGCTCACTGACTTAGTCCCTGTCACCATCCACAGATTCACTACCTGAGTGAAGACATTTTTCCCCAGCCTAGTTCTGGAAATCGTGCCGGCACCCTTGTATGATCATCCCTCAAGGAAATTACCTCCTGCATACACTCTGTCCCACCCTCTCTGAAATTTGTATATTTCACTGAGATCCCCTTTCATTTGTCTACATTTTAGCCTTTAGTTTCACTGCACTTCCTCTGGAGTAAGTATAATCTTTCTCAAAAAAAGACGATACTCCAGGTATGCCCAATTAATAAGCCACTCCTATATTCGAAACCACTTACAGTGCAAGTCAATGTAGCATGAAACATTCTAAATGTTTGCCCCCTGTGCATGTTTGATTTCAGTGACCGGTGTACACAGACAGAAAGGTCTTTCCACCACGTCACAAACACACCGTTTAAATAATCTGCCTTTCTGCGTTTTCTTACTGAAGTGGATAACTTCACATTTGTCCACATCATACTGCATCTGGTGTCTCCCACTTGCTCAACACCCACTCGTAGACATGCCTAAATCACTTTGAAGTCACTTTCTGTTCTCACAACTCACAATCCCACTCATTCATATAGGTGTTAAATTGAGAAAAATTACATTAATTTCCATTTTTATTGATGTACATTAAGAATAGTTTAGTCTGTGGATATAGATAAGTATCTTGATGATGGGAAGATTGTGGAAAAGCTTTGTATGTTATGAAAAATGAGTCAATGATGCCCAGATTGTGGAGGTGGAAGCAGGTATTTTCCCAGACCGCTCTCCAGGTTTTAAATTGCAAACCAAGAACATACCCTGGGACCTGCTGTATTTCTGTTCTACGTACAGAACTGTGAACTCAAGTTTCTCTTCAACACTTGTTAATTTTGGTGGCTGCTCTCATTATTGCTTTTCTGGGTTCAAACTCTTACAGCTGTTCTCCATTTCACTGACCTCAACAGTTGGATATAGGTCTCAAACAATTGAGGCACATCAATGCTGCGTACCTTTGATGAATAATTGGTAGTTTCTGTCCCAATTTTACGAATGGATAATTAGCCACACAGCACAATACCTAGTTTATTAGCAATCACTAATGATCATTTATTGCTGACAGGAACAATTAGTTGAAGATGATGTCATATTAATTTCTGAAATTATGCATTGACATGTAATTATAACTTTGTTACATTTTACAGACCATGTGATCTTTTTTAGCACGTATCACAGTCCTATGTGTTTGAAGACTTGCTTTTAATGTAAATGTTTGATAGAGATTTTGAAATTCTGAGGGGAAGCAGCAGACTGACACTGCTCACTTCTCCCCCTCTGTGATTGCTCCTGCCCTCTGGCTATATGACCTGGCACCAGCAAGCCCATGCTCTGACTCTCCTGCAGCTCTGGGTCTCACTCACCCAGACCTGCAATGAACCCCCAATTTGCTTCATTCCACGCCGGATCGACGCCTTCATTAAACGCTTCCTTGTTTACCTGGAGACTCGGGCTGACACTCTTTCTCGAGAGTGAACCTTTGGAAAGTGTCCGGCCCTGATGGTGCTTTTAGCCATGTCGTCAGAGCCTGCACAGATCGACAGGCTGAAGTTTTTGCAGACATTTTCAAACTTGCACTGTACCAAGATCCACACCTGCTTTAAAAGGACATCCATAATACAAGATTACATGCCTCGATGCATTCAGGCCCATTGGAAAGCAGTACTTTGGGTGGCTGGTTGTGGTGTAAATCAACTCTGCCTCAGTAATGACAGACCCACTTCAATTTGCCACAACAGATCGACAGTGGATGTGATCTTGCTGGCTCTCTACTTGGCACTGGACCTCTTGGTCAATAGGAACAGGTGCTACAACTTGGTATTCAACGCCATCATCGCTTCCAAATTCATCGTCAAACTCTGGGAACTGGCTGTCTGCTTACTCGAGGATCTGTATGCAACTGGATCCTTGACTTCCTCATTGGCAGACCTAAGTCTCGATGAATTGGTGGGACCAACTCCTCATTGACCGTCAGCACAAGGGTAGCATGCTCAGCCCCCTGCTCCACTATCTTCCATGTACCCACAACCATGTAGACAGACACAACTCCAACTGCAGCTTTAATTTTGCTGACGATACCTCCATCTTTGGACAAATAACAGGAAACGATAAGTCAGAGTACAGGAGGGAGGTTAATAATCGGGTTGAGCAGAGCTAGAACAGCTTAGCTCTTAATGTTAGCAGGACCAAGGAGCTGGTTGTTGACCGGGAAGGGAAAGTCAAGGGTGCATGAAACTGTGGTCTTCAACAGGATGATGGTGGAGAGCCAACAGCTTTGAGTTCCTAAACTAGGTATCCTGCACCTAGGATAGATGCACATCTCTGATCTATCCCGGGTCCAGCATGTTGCTGCAATCATAAAGAGAGGTCCAATGCCTTTACATCATCAGAAGTTTGAGGAGACACTGCTTGTCACCCAATACCCTATTGCACTTCAGTTTAGTATCAGTTCAAAGATACAGCACAGAAACAGGCCCTCCAGGCCACCGTCCATGCTGGCCAATGATCACCCGTTCACAAGTTCTATGTTATCCCACTTTCTCATCTACTCCCCATACATAAGGGGCAATTTATCAAAGCCAATTAACCTACAAGCCCGCATGTCTTTGGCATATCGGAGAAAACCGGAGCACCCATAGGAAATGCATACACTCACAGGGAGAATGTGCAAACACCACTAAGTCAACACTAGAGTTTGGGTTTAAACCTGCAACTCTACCAGATGCACAGTTGTGTACAGGGAGAGCACAGACTGATGACATCACACCCTCATTTGAAAATTTTAACACTCAAGAATGAAAGTGTTGGACAATGACTGGTCCATCACAGCTACCTGTACTGACCACCCCACCATCTAAGGAATGTAAAGAAGAGCTGCCTCACAAAGGCAGCCAATATCATCCAAGACCCACACCACCCTGGCCTGAGATCTGTTACTTCAATGTTCAGGAACAATTCTTTCCATCAACTATCACGTTATTGTACAACCCTCACCTCAACCCTATCTCAGCACTAAACTACTATGGAATTTGAATTGTTTTGGTTGCTCTACGTATTTTGATTTTTGCACTATTATGGTTTGGTTTACTTAAAATAAGTGATGATTTATTGTATATTTATTTTTGTTCTTACATTTAATGTGCTTGTAAAGCTGCAGCAAGGAAAACATTTTCAATGTTCCTTTCATGTCTGGTGCATTAGACAAATAAGTGTTCTTTACTCTTAGTAAAGAGAAACAAAGGTAAATCTAAACTTGAGGAATTCAGAGTAATTTTGCAAATACACAGGCTTTGGATTAAACAAGTTGTGTAACTTTGGATTAAACGAGTTGAGTTCTTGTCAGTGTTTAAGAAAAGAATAGTTAGCGGAAATGTGAATATGGCTTATTGGGGAAAGAATAACCATGTGGGATTACTACTACAGCTCACAGGGCAAATAAACACTGTTACACTTGGATTATCTAAATGGTCTATTTCCTGCTTCTAAATGATACATTCTAAACAATTCAGTGAAGACTGATACCGAGGGAGAGCCAAACTATTGAAATGAAACTTTAAAATGAGATTCAGAATCCTTGTTCCTGTGGATAAGGTTTAGGTTTATTATAGTCACGTGTACTGAGGTATAGTGGTAGGCTTTGTAATTCATGTAGAGCAACTAAAACAATTCAAATTCCATAGAAGTTCCTGTTGCTTACTAGAGGCCCATATTTGCACACTTGAAGGACCAGGGATTTCAAATGGGTAAATCTTGGTACTTTCCAGAATGTTATAAATTATGAATTTTATGGGCCTGTCCCACTTGGGCGACTTTTTAGGCGACTGCAGGAGGCAATGCAGTCGCCAGATGGTCGCCACATGTTCGCAGGTGGTTGCCGGGGAGTCGCCATCACGGTCGTGAGGAGTTCCCGCATTCTGGGGACTAGTCGCGGCCACATTATGGTCACCATGAATTTTTCAACATTTTGAAAAATTAGCGGCGACTAGAATGAAGCCGCCAGGGAGAGTAGCGAGAATTCACGAGCCGTAGGTGGGTCGCCAGGAGGTCCTAATGGCTTGCCAGGTGGTTGAAGGTTCTCAGAGGTTCTCGTAGGTTGTAGCCAGTGCTGAACGTTAAATTTCATTGGCTCATTGGGGAATAAAAAGGTAAGCAGTAGTTTTCAGAACCAAGGATAACTGACCAGCAATGTTAAATGTCTGCCGAGCTTCACAGCCGTGTATCTCTGGCATCTTAAAAGTTATCTCCACTCCTTCTCCCCCATTCTCCCCCTCTTTTAAAGGACTTACCGTACACTGTGCTTTAGCCGTCTTTTTACAGCGCCAACCTTCCTGTTCATCGTGGTGTGTGTCTGTTTCATCTTGGCTTTCACGGGCCCGTACGTTTCTGTAGGATTAATTATACAAATATGATGTGCGGCGTAGATTTTTACAAACTAATATATATATATATATATATGTTCCAGCCGATGGAAAACGTCTGGCATCAGTTGGGCTGGATGAAAATCACACGATAGTTCTCTGGGATTGGAAAAAAGGAGAAAAGCTTTCTTCAGTAAGGTAGGCATTTAAATATATAGATTACTGCAGGATCTTCTACAGGTAGTCGCTGGGCTCACCAGTTGTAACCTCATAGTACATATTTTCTTGGGCTAAACATGGAAATACATTTAATTTAGTTGTAACTGTATTTGATAGTCATTATAATATTAAATTATTAAATTCATTCTCGCTTTCAGTTTATATAATGTGAAATCCTATCACATGGCATGAAATGTTTTATCATGTTATTTTGATGTACTATTTCCCAGGAGTAATTTAATTCTTTTTTTTCAATTCAAATATTTGTTTGAAAACTTAGTTTTAAGATGTTTCCTAATACATTGTTTAATTTCTTTTCATGAATGGGTTAAGTCTTAAAAATTGATTTTTCTCAGAATTTTTCTATTTTGGCATTAATTTGTATTTGCTTCAAATTTGCCAGTAAATTTCTAAAGGAATTAAATTGAAGTGTAGTTAGCTCTTAGTAGCCGAGGTCATGCTTTAGTTTAAATATAATAAAAATGAACTGCAGATGCTGGTTTATACCAAAGAGAGACAAAATACTGGAGTAACTTAGTGGGTCAGGAAGCATCTCTGGAAAAAATGGATAAGTGATGATGTTTTCTCCCGACCCAAAATGTCACATAGTGATTTTCTCTAGTGAGTTACTCCATTTTGTGTCTATCATTGTGCTGTAGTTTTTCGTGCACATCTACAGTACATGTAGATATGACCAAATATTTATACAGATGCAATATGGTTACAATATAATCTGTTAGATAAATGAATGTAATACTTGTATGGGAGAAATTTGTGATTTATGAGACATTGTCATCTGCTGGGACTCGTGTTCTAGTGAATTAAAGAAAGAACTAAGGCCATAACAAAATCATTAAACTGAACAAAAGATTTTGTTGAGGGGAAACTTACTAAATTTTTTAAAAAAAGGACAAGGTAATGGTGCTGAATGGGTAATGATAACTTCTCTGGCAGAGGGTAAATAGGAGAATTGTGGAAGTTTCTGTGTTTGCCATTCAAGAAGTAGATTAAGTAATAATACTGTAGACAATGACTTTGTGCTGTGTATGATAGATGGTTTTCTAGATCAGCTTTTTCAGTATGTTCTATCGTGCAGTGATAATGAGTCAACTAATAATCTGGCAGTTAAAGGACTTTGGGGAAATGATTGTAATATGATATAACTTTTTTTTAATAAAGACTGAAAGTAATTTAATCGAATCAGATACTAGGGTAAATAACTAAGCAGAACAAACACTGAGGTATAAGGTAGGGTAAATTGCAAAGGTTATGTCCATAAACAAATAATGACTAACATTAAAGAAATTAATACAGTTTTACAATAAACATGTATCCCTTTTCAAGACATAAAATCCCAACAAAAGATGTGGCCCAGCCCTGGCTAACATGAAATTTTAAAGATAGCTTTGGTCAGTGGAAAAAAGCTTATGTTGGCTAAAGATCAGTAAGCTGGAGTACTGGGAAATTTCAGAAATCTGCAAAGGATGACCAAAAACTCCAAAAGGAAAGGGATAGAAGAATACAAGAGAAAATAAGTGAGAAACAAAAAAAGACTGTAAGAACTTCCATAGATATGTAAAAAGAAAAAGATTAACTAACATCAATGCATTCCTAGCAAATTGAGATGAGAAATGATGTTAGGGAATAAGGAAATGGCAAAAAAGTTTAACAAATATTTTGGCTTGCTATCGAAAATCTGGTCTAGGGTGAATGAGCAGCCAAAATAAATTGACATTAATTAATGGGATTGTAAGGCGATGAGTTCTTAGGAGTTGATGACCTGCATCCAAGTTACTTCGGAATTAGTGGATGCACCAATTGTCATCTTCCAAAATTTCATATTCTAAAGTGGTCCAACTTATGAACATAATACCCACAGAAAGGAGGGAGGATAAAAACAAGGAAGAGATTACATAGAATCTATTATTGTGATAGTAACTGGATAGAAACTGGATTTTGCAGATTGGGATTCATGAAAGCGGAATAGCTTTTGACTAATCAGTTTTTTATTGTTATAATCAGGAACAAAAATAATAGGCAATCAGTTTATGTAATGGAATTGAACTACCTGAAGTCATTCAGCAAGATGGGACTTTATTAAACAAAGTTGGAGCATATGATTTAAGGTAATACATTGGCATAGATTGAAGATTATTTTAAAGACGGGATAGAAATATATGGGTCATTTTTGGTCTGCGAGGCTGTGATAAATGGAGTTCCACAGGGAATGGTGCTAGGAGCACGAGTGTTCAGAATCAATATCAATGATCTGGATGATAGGACCAAGTTTAATATATTCAAGTTTTGGTCTTGCGGTGGCAGGGTGAGATGTGAGGAGGATATAGAAATGTTTTAGCAGAATTTAGATGGAAGCATGGGAGCAGACATGGCAGATGGAAAATAATGTGCAGTCATCCACTTTGCTAGAAAAATTAGAAAGGCAGAGATATTGCAAAGTGTTAGTATTTAGAAAGATATCGGTGTCATTGTTAACAAATCAGTGAACAAACGGGTAAAGCAAGCAAGGAGGAAGTCAATGATTGTTGGCCTTTATTGCAAAGGATTCAAAGAGTGAAGTGGCTTGAATGCAATTATGTGAAACCCTGGTAAGTCGACACTTGGAATATTGTATTCAGACACAGTCCCCATCCGAAGAAATGACGTCACTGCGATAGTAAGAGTGGAAGATAGGTTCACTGGATTGTTCCCTTCCCTGGGTGGTTTATGAGAGATTAAGCAGATGGTCACATACCCTCTCGAATTTAGAAAACTAAAGGTGATCTCACTGAAATATAAACAGTTTGAATGTATAAATAAAAGGATTAAGTTTCCCTTCACATAGAAACACAATAATGGGTTGGCTGCAGTGTCTTCAACTATGAATAGTGAGTATTTGGAAAGTACTAACCAATGACAGAATGTTTAAGACAATAAGATTTGGATATGAAGGGAAGCACGGGATAGTGACTGAAATAAAATACCTCCAATAATCTTATTGAATGGTGGATCAGGCACAAGGACATGAATGTGCTGCTTGTATTTCATGTGTCCTCTTTCTTGTGCAATACGAAATTTTCAATTGAAAATATTGATCAATTTTTTTTAGAAATGTGTTTTTGTAAGGAAACAAAAGTAAAATTCAAAACTGTTTCTTTAGAGGAAGTGCAGAGAAGATTTTTGTTGTCAAATTGAATCCCTATATACCAGACAAGTTGGTAACAGCTGGAATAAAACACATCAAGTTCTGGCAGCGAGCAGGTAGGACAGTAATTATAATTATTTTTATACCAACAAATGCTTTTTTTGTTGTTTCTTGAAAACTATTTGTTTTGCTCGTTGATGAAGATTCAATTAATCTCAAACATTAGGGTATTTGAGGAATGGAAGGTTTGCTGAATCAAGTTTTTCGGGATATACTTTCTGCAGATATTATGGGGACATTAACGTTGAATCATAAACATTGCTAGCTAAGCAATATGAACATTAGCTTTATCAAGCACGTCGCATATTCATGTGAAATTGCTATCCAGTTTGTTTTTTTTTAACAATTTTGCTAAATGGTTGAGAAATGGTTTTCTATGTGTCTAAATGTTTTGCAAAGAGTCATACAAAAAGAAAATACTGGCTTGAATAATACTTTTAATCAATGAAAAATGAAAAGAATGTTTTCAGAACTTATAATGGAAGATTATATGTTCAAAGGGCACTATACTGGTCAGATGTTCTGAATATTTAGAGGTAAACTTGTATGGAAGGTGAATTACTCTTGGGTACTGTCACTCTTTCTTATTAACTATTGATCCAAACTTGAAGGACTTCCAAGTGACGATGTCTGCACAAGCTTACCTGCAGAAAGTTTTTTTTTCTTTAAAGGATACACAAGAAACTGCAGATGCCAGAACCTAGAGCAAAAAACAAAGTGATGGATGAACTCAGCGGGTCAGGCAGCATCTCTGGAGGGAATGACTGATATTGTTTCGGGTGGGATCCTTCTTCAGACTGATTAATTTATTAAAGAAATGTCATAACACAAAACATCACCTGACAATTCTCTCCAGAGATGCTGCCTGACCAGTTCAGTTCCTTCGACACTTTATTTTTTTAATCTTTAAAAAACCTTTAACCCTTACTGTGTGGTATCTGCTCCACAATTGTGAGGCAGTGCTCCACAATAACCATTCAAAGCTACAAGTATCTTTCTTAATGTTCTGATTGTTCATCGGGGACAGTTGTTAAAGATACTTTAAAAGTGTAATGTTTTTAATTTATTCTAAGGAGGTGGACTAACAGGAAGAAAAGGCTGTTTTGGAAGCATGCGGAACACTGAAACCATAATGTGTGTGGTATATGGTTGGACAGATGAAATGGTTTTCTCAGGCACTTCTGCCGGTGATGTCTGTATATGGAAAGATATGTTCATTATTAAGCGAGTAAAAGCCCACGATGGTCCAGTTTTCAGCATGCAAGTGCTGGAGAAAGTAAGAAATAAAACATCTTTGACTTTAAGACTATAATTAATTGAAACAGGGATTTTACTTTAAACTTCTATCATTGTCTGTTATGTTTGCTATTTTTCAAAGTAACCATCTTATATAATGCAAGATCTGAATTATTTGTTCCCTAATTGAAACTTTGGTTTGAAATTCTGAACATTTATATTTCTCTATCCACCAGGCACAATTGAAAAAGATCTCCATGTGAGAGATATGCTTGAGTGACCTTTATTTAAACATAATAATTATGACCCACAGTATAATTTTCTACATTTATTCCTCATCCACTATTCTGCATGTTGCATATGGCATGCTTGCCTTCACTGATCGGGGCATTGAGTATAAACGTTGGCAAGTCATGTTGCAAATGTATAAAACTTTAGTTAGGCTACATTTGGAGTATTGTGTGGATATGGAGTCTTTGGAGAGGGTGCAGAAAGGTTCACCAAAATATTATCCGGATTGGAGAGTATTAGCTAAAAATTACAAAAGGCTGTACAAACTTGGACAAAGGTGGCACAGTGGCGCAGCAGTAGATTTGCTACCTTGCAGTGCCAGAGACCCGAGTTCGATCCCGACTATGGGTGCTGTCTTTGCAGAGTTTATATGTTCTCCCTGTGACCGCGTGGGTTTACTCCGAGGACATCGGTATCCTCACGCACTACAAAGATGTACAGGTTTGTAGGTTAATTGGCTTGGTATAAGTGTAAATTGTCCTTAGTGTGTGTAGGATAGTGTTAATGTGCGGGGATCGCTGGTCGGCACGGACTGAGGCCGATGGGCCTGTTTCCGTGCTGTATCTCTAAACTAAATTAAACTAAACTAAACATGGAATGTTGTCTCTGGAGCATTGGAGACTGAGGGACAACCTTGTAAAAGTATATATTAGAGGCCTAGATAGGGTAGGTAGAGTCTTTGTCCCAGGTAGAAAATGTCAAATGTTAAATAACTTTAAGGTGAGGTGGCATGGAGTGAGGGAAGTTTAAAGGAGATGTGCAAAGATTTTTTTCTATACAGAATGGCAGGTGCCTGGAATGCACAGCCAGAGGGAACAGATGGAAGTTGATACGATAGTGATGTTTAAGAGGCATTTGGTCATGCACACACGGATGGAGGGATATGGATCATGTGCAGGCAGATTAGATTAGTTTAATTTGGCCTTATGGTCAGCACTTAGGGGCCTGTCTCTGCGTAGGGCTGTTCTATGTTCTACGTTCTGAATCAGCTCACTGACGTACAGTGATACTGTGTATCTCCCCCATCCACAACCCTATCCTCAAATGTGAGTACTCGCTATATCCTTTCATCTTATCTCTGTACTTTACTAAAGCCATCAACCCTCCGAGACCATGGCGTTACTCTGATGCTGGCTTCTTCTGCATCTTAATATTCCCTCCACCAATCCCCGGTGCTGTCCTGTCCAATACTGGTGTTGTGATGCAACATGGGAATTCTTCCTATCCACTTCCATTTCTTTTTACAAGCAGCAATTAAACCGAGGTACTCACAAAGCATTTAGCCAGAAAGTATTTCTACCGAAGTAATTATTGCTTGGCTGGAGTCATTGTTTTCCTTTATTGGTAATCTACCACTGTCTTGGATGTGCTTTGAGGGAGTGCCATAAAATGAATAGGCAACAGCTATAGTTTGGCGATAGCACTTCGGACTTGAATCAGAGGATTGTCTTACCTTTTCACTTTGTCTTTAAACTGAGGAAACCTCTGTACAAATAGAAATATACTGTGGAAGTCATTAGCTCCCTTTGAATAATTTTCGATTATACATGCTAGTGAAAAGTTTTTGTTACGAATATCTTTTCAGTAGCTTGTGCTTCTTTCTCCAGGGGTTTGTCACTGGTGGAAAAGATGGTGTTGTTGTACTCTGGGACGACACGTTTGACAGATACCTGAAAACATATGTTATCAAACGTTCTGCACTAGCCCCTGGCTCTAAAGGTACATTGATTTAATATAGTTACATTTGTGAACCTGATGTTTTGTCTTTAAAATACTGATCTCTAAGTTTTGGTGTTGGCGATACAGCATGGATTCCACACCGACCATTCATCACCAATTCACACCAGTTCAATGTTATCTTACTTTCGCATCCACTGCCTACGTGCTTGGATAATGAACCTACAAACGTGCACACCTTTTGGGCTGTGAAGGGAAACCAGAGCACCCGGATGAAACCCACGCGGGTCATGGGGAGAACGTTCAAACTCCCCACAGAGGGCACCCCTGAGGTTATGATCAAACCTGAATCTCTGGCGTTATGAGGCTGCAGCTCTCCCAGCTCCATCACTGTGCCACTGATAGTTTTAATATGAGGAGTTGCAAAGCAGACTGATTAGATGTAAAAGGATTTAAATTGAATAGGCCATTAAATGATAAATTAAATTTGATAACAAATGTAAAATGATGAGACAAAGTGCTGGACTAACTCTACGGGTAAGGAAGCATCTCTGGAGAACGTGGGTGACATTTTGGGTCAGAACCCTTCTTCAGACTTAAAATGATGCGACAGGAGAACAGTAAATATTTACAAAATAAATGGAAAATAATCCAGGTTTATTGGTGGACAGACAAATAAAGCCATCCAGTGTGACCAAGAATTATACATGCATAGAGTAGAACACAGACAATAGATGTGACACATAACCTATGCAGTGTGTTAGTGCCTTCTGGAGTACTGTATTACAGGAATGACATCAAACCCTTTTGAGTGGGTGTGGTTTTGGCTACCTCGGAAAAAAAAGCTAGCTGGCAGAAAGTTTGGTCAATGCATGCTCAGGTTAACACATAAAAGATGATACTCCTGTAGGTGATGCAAGTTGAAAATATCAATGATGAATATACCTTCTGTGAAATTAGGAGTGCTAAATATTTTCCAAAATTGAGATTTGCAGTGTTAACGGTTCATGTCCACCCACAAAAACCACACGCGTTTCTTTCATGGCCAGACAGTAAATACCGCAGCACCATGGAAGTGAGAATCTTGGTGGAAGATACTGCAAAGAGAGTTTATCGGCTCACTGAATCTATACTGGCAATGGCGCATTCCTATCAGTCTTATTCCCCACTTAGTTCCCTGCGATATATTCTCTCTTGTACATCTATAACTCTCGAGTCTCCTGCTGCCCATGTGCATAAGGGGTAATTGCAGCAGACGATTAACCTACCAACCACCACATCTCTCGGGATGTGGGAGGGAATTGAAACATCGTGAGGAAATGCATACAGTTTCTGAAAGAATGTGCAAACTCCACACAGGCAGCACCATAGGTTAGGGCCGGGACCAAATCTAGGTCACTGTGTGACTACAGCACTGAATGTGGTGCAGCCCTTGCAAAACGACTACAAATACCAAGAAATTAAACAAAAGTCATATCCAAGACTGAGAGGACATAAATTACTGACAAATATGTCAAAATTAAACAGGCTTTGATAGCCAAGACATGGGCATAAAACACTAATGCGAATAATATGGAGTTGGAATGGGTGCTGTTGGCAAAATGCACAGAGGGCTTAAAGCATGAATTGTTGGATAATTCTGTCCCCTCTACTGAATTATATATATCTTGATTCATAATAATAACCTAGTTAATGTAAAGTTAATTTATATAAAATACTCCCTAATCCAGAGAACGTACATGATACAAATGGTAATTTCTCCCAATAGTGATAGAGGCCATATTGTAATAATTGGTCATTAGTGTTTAATTCATTTCCTTTTTGGAATTGTTTATGTTTTTATAGGTCTGTTAATAGAAGACAACCCTTCTATTCGTGCCATATCCTTAGGCCATGGCCATGTACTTGTGGGTACAAAGAATGGAGAAATATTAGAAATCGATAAAAGTGGCCCAATAACCTTGCTGGTTCAGGTATTTAAAATTGTCATTTAATTATTGTTTATTAATAAGACCAAAAATAAGACCTTGTTTTAGTTTATACAAACAGACCCCCTTTGTGGCCTTTCCTCGGTTTTCTAAGTATATTGTACTCCTTGATTTAGAATGCAATTTTGTCAAACCCTTCTCGGGTTGGACCATCCACATACAGTTTCAAGAACACCAACGTGAGAACAGAAGTACAAATAACTAATAATAGTATCACAGGTTAACAAGAGCATTCATAAAATTAAGCATATAGGACCAAATAGCATATAGGACCAAAATTAAGCATATAGGACCATATAGGACCTGTAGCGCCTCCTACCATCCGGGAGGCGCTACAGGTCTCTCCGTAGCCGAACCAGCAGGTCGAGGAACAGCTTCTTTCCGGCGGCTGTCACTCTACTCAACAACGTACCTCGGTGACTGCCAATCACCAACACCCCCCCCCCCCCCCCCCCCACTTATTACAAATTATTTTTTTTATTCAAATCGTTTGCTATGTCGCTCTTCAAGGGAGATGCTAAATGCATTTCATTGTCTCTGTACTGTACACTGACAATGACAATTAAAATTGAATCTGAATCTGAATCAAAGATAATTTCCAGAGGGATAAAATAAAATTGCAGAGAAATTGTAGCTAGATTGAAATTGAAATTCTACTCAGTCATAGAGTGATACAGTGTGGAAACAGGCCCTTTGGCCCAACATGCCCACACCAGCCAACTTGTCCCAGCTACACTAGTACCCCCTACAGCTAATACCCCCTAATCCTGGCATCATTCTGCTAAACCTCCAATCCACCTTTTCGAAAGCCTTCACATACTTCCTCTAATGGGGCAACCAGAAGTGCACACAGCACTCAATATGCAAGCTAACCAAAGTCCTATATGGCATTATGGTTTCCTGACTGTCATGTCCCGACTATGAAAGCAAGCATACGATATACCTTCTTTACCACTCTATCTACTTGTGTTGCCACTTTCAGGGAGTTATTACCTTCTTGATCATTGAGTGGTGCTACCTTCACCCTGGTGAGCTTCTTGTTTTTATGTTGGTGTAAATTTATTTGGATTTTCTTTAATCTGCCTCACTAAAGCTATTTTGTGGCCCCTTTTGGTCCTTCTAATCACCCACCTGAGTTATTTCCTCCTTTCTTTATATTCCTCAAAGGGGCAGTCTGATTCCCTCCTCTTAAATCGGGCATGCACCTTTTTTCTTTCTGACCAAATTCACAATCTCTTTGATCATCCAAAGTTCCCTGACTTTACCATCCTTATTGGAACATGTCGGTTCTGAACTTCAATTAACTGGTCAGATGTAGACTTATCTAATAACAATTGTTCCCCGTTTACCCTCTTAAGTTATTTTAGTTGTAGTTTGCCTTATTCCAATGTAATGGTTTCCTGCAAGGTCCAGCCTTTTCCCTATTCAAAACAATCTTACAAATAATGTGATTGTGATTACTATCCCCAAAATGTTCTTCCACTGAAACACCAGTCGCATGGCCAGGCACATTTCCCAACACAAGGGACAAGACAAGGTCCCTTCTCCGGTTGGACCATCCACATACATTCATGAAATCCTCTTGGATACACCTCACATGTTCGGCCCAGTCTAAGCCTTTGGCACTGAGCAAATCCCTGTCAACATTGGGGATGTTAAAATCACACACTTAAAAAAAACGTTGCTTTGGCATCTTTCGGTAATCTGTCTACATATCTGTCCCTCTCTCTCAAGATTGCTATTGGAGAACCATATGAGTGTTTGTATCCTTCTTATTTCTATGCTGTACCCATATCGCCTCAGCGGACAAATCCTCCAGTATGTCTTCTCTGAGTGTTTAAGAAGGACAAGATGCTGGAGAATCGAAGGTCCAAAAAAGTGGAGAAACTCAGTCTTCATCACATGAGTGGTTTCGGCCCGACACTCCCATTTCCTTCGCTCCATAGAGCAGTGTAACTCCTCAGCTTCTTTGTGTAACTTGTCTTCTCCTGTTGCTGTGACACTCATTAGTATCATGTCAAATGATCATGATCATGTCTAAAACATCAAAACACCAGAACATTGAGCTGCCAGTCATATCCTTCTTGTAACCATATTTCCACAATGGCCACAACATCATAGTCCCAAGCACTGATGCAGACTCTAAGTTCATCTGTTTTCTCCACAATATTCCTCGCATTGAAATAAACACAGTTTTAGCCCATCGGCGTCACCATATTCCCTCATAGACAGTGAGTATTAACTAGTTTGGAGATAAATATTCAAAGGACACTCGACTATTCAAATCAGTGGAGCTGAAAGTGGAAAATACCAGGAGATTGTGGTGGGTAGGTATGGCGAAGATACTGGATGTACTGATCATAGTTTTCAATGGACTGAAGAGTTGATTTTTTTTTAATGTCTGTGATCCTGTTTATTTCTGCTGAAACTCATTCTGATGAAGTTACATGTCAAAGAGCTCAATAACAAGCCAAGCTTAATACCACTAAGCATGCTTTGTGGAGCTGAACAGGTCGACCTCAGCTAGGTTTGACTGCTAGACTATACGGCAGCAAATGCAGTAATGATGTAGCCAGGCACCATCTGTTGATAACTATGCAGAAAATATAGATAACTGACTGGAATTTTAGTCGGATATTTTTAAAGAATTTCAGATGTAGAAATCAGTGGTGGCAGTTTAAAAAGTGAAGCTATTAAGCTGAAAAAGTTAATGTTTATTACTGTGATTAAATAACGTGAAATTATACTCGCAAAATCAGAATATATTATTGATCCTTGACTTCATGGTAATAATTTTTTTCCTGCATCCTTTGAAGGTCAACAGGACCAATAAAATAAGCATTGACATTTGTTTGGCAGGGTCACATGGAGGGTGAGGTATGGGGCTTGGCTGTTCATCCCCATTTACCTATCTGTGCTACCGTCAGTGATGATAAAACTCTGAGAATTTGGGATCTCTCCCCTAGCCACTGTATGCTGGCTGTACGTAAACTAAGAAAGGGTAAGTGGGAAATGTTCATGAACGTTAGTTAGTCTTCGCCAGATGTTGCCATTTGTTGAATGTTTTAACTATGTCATCAATTCTCTGTACTAAGGCTGATTGCATACTAGCTTTCTATTGAATGAAGCATCTGATAGTTCGCTGGTTTTGAAATCCAAAGAGAATCTATTATGAACAGCATTGTTGAGATAATCAGAGTAAAACTCAAGACTTTGAGGAGAAGCACAGCCCTGTCACAAATCAGAACTTGCTAAAAATGTGCCCTCTTTTTCCATACCCTGAATGTTCTTGCCCCGAGCCACAAGCATCTTCTGAGGATAACCAAAGTGTAGTTTCGTCTCTGATTCTTTCCTTATTCTTGAGGGCAAACAGAGATGGACAGTAAATGCAAGTGCAGTGAACAGAACTTCATCCTGCCTGTGAACATAAAATACAATTTCTATGCAAGTCTATGTTATTACACTTATAACTTGTTAATCTAGTGACACTGGCAATTGACAAATTAATTTTGCTGCCTTAGTTTATAAAAGGGGTTATGATATATCTAACATTCACTGGAAATAAAAACAGAAAATGCTGAAGTACAAAATCAACAACAAAAAAAAACTCAGCACAGCAATGATGAACTTGGTGCGGAGATAATTGATGAAGTCAGGTTGCATCTGTGGATAAAGAATTTCATCAGACTTTTCCAGTTTTTATTTGGTTACCCTTTGTGAGGTTAGAATTGTGTTTGAGGCAAATTCCTGTTTGTGTTTTGGAACTTCATTTGTTTTGGACTGAATGAAGCAGTTCAAACCCTTGTCAGGGCACACGAGGTAGGTGAACTACAAGTGTACATAAGGACTGATCCTATTTTGGATGGCATGGGAATTGACCAGTTCAAAGTATCAAAGGTATTTTATTAGTCACATTCACATACACCGAGGTGTAGTGAAGTGAAATGCTTTTTGCCATTTTGCAGCACACAAAAAAAGAATACAGACATAACACCAATGAGAGTCTTAAACACAAAGAACATCCCCCCACAATGGCTCCCACCATGAGGGAAGGCACAAAGTCCAGTCCCCAACCCCAGTTCACCCATAGTCGGGCCTATTGAGGCCTCCACAGTTGCCTCTATGGAGGCCCGATGTTCCTGGCCGTTCTCGCCGGGTGGTGGTGCTCCGGCGTTGGGAGAGTCCTCACAGCGGCCTGGGAACCCTGGAACGGCCGCCTCCGTACTGGAAGCCGCGGCTTCCGAAGCCGACAAGGCCGCGCCGGTTGGAGCTCCACAACTGGCGATCTCGTCGCGAGATCCCAGGCTCCCGGTGTAAAGTTCGGCGCAGCTGGCCGCTCCTCAGACTCGCAGCTCCGCGATGTTGTTCCCAGTGGTCTCAGCTCACCGAAGCTACAGCGCGGCGACCCAGGCAAGGCATCGCCCGCTCCACGATAGCGCTCCAGCGCTGTGCCGCCGCCGAAGCCGAGGTTCTGCGCAGTCCCCGACAGGAAACGCCACTCCAGGCCCGCTGGTAGGCCGCGAGGAAGGGTCGAAGCTGCAGCCCGGAGAAAAGCTGCCTCTAGGGCCAGGTAGGTACCCTGAAAGGTAGTTTCCCCCTTCTTCCCCCCCCCCCACATAAAAAAGTCTAGACCTCCAAACAAAACACTTTAACTAACTAAAAATAAAAATAAAACGATGAAAAGACAGACAACTGCTGGCAGGGCAGCCGTGCACAGGACAGCGCCCCGTGCACAGTTCATCTTTGCTGTGCTGATTTTATTTTTGTGTGGGGAATTTAGTGTAAACAAGCTTTTAATTCAGCCACCTGGTGTGGATGCTTGTGCGAGCTAAATGTAAGATTACTTTCTTTATGAAAGGGTACAAGACTGTAGGGAGAGTGTGGCAGAGTGGGACTAATCGGATTGCCACTGCTTTGAGCTAGTACAATGTCTAAATGGCTAACTTCTGTGCTGTAAATTTTGCCAGTGACGGCTTCATGCAAAATTACGTATGCAACCAATGCAACTAACATGCAACCAACTAGAATGAAAATTGGAAAGAAACAAGTAAATTTACAGAGATTAGTATTTGTACCTTGAGGAAATACTGCATATTCATGGCTAGTAGACATACAGTATTGTAAGTAGCTGAAAATAACCAATTTAGTGAGTGATGAATGAAGTTGGGTAGAGCATGAGCAGGTTTTATAAAGTAACAGGGAAGTAACATATTTGCGAGGCCTTATCTTTTAAAAGGTCACAATGTATGATATTTTGCTTCATTTGAAATGAATGTCAACTGACTCCAAAGATGAGCAGGTTTATAGTCATAGAGTGAAACAGTGTGGAAAGACGCCCTTTGGCCCAACTTGCCCACATGGCAAACATGTCCCAGCTACACTAGTCCCACCTGATGGCGTTTGGTCCATATTCCTCCAAACTTGTAATATCCATGTATCTGCCTAACTGTTTCTTAAACGTTAGGATAGTCCCAGCCTCAACTACCTCCTCTGGCAGCTTGTTCCATACACCCACCACCATTTGTGTAAAAAAAGTTACCCCTCAGATTCCTATTTAATCTTTTCCCCTTCACCTTGAACTTATGTCCTCTGGTCCTCGATTCCCCTACTCTGCATCTACCCGATTTATTCCTCTCATGATTTCATACACATCTATAAGATCACCCCTCTTCCTCCTGCGCTCCAAGGAATAGAGACCCAGCCTACTCAACCTCTCCCTATAGCTCAGACCCTCTAGTCCTGGCAACATCCTCGTAAATCATCTCTGAACCCTTTCAAACGTAACAATATCTTTCCTATAACAGTTTGTAAGTTAATTGGCTTCAGTAAAAATTGTACATTGTCCTATCATTGTAGGATGGTGTTAGTGTGCGGGGATCACTGTTCGGCACGGATTCACTGGGCTGAAGGACCTGTTTCTGTGTTGTATCTCTAAACTAAACTAAGCTAAGCTATGTGATTTTATTTGTTTTGCTTCAATATAACAGTGGAAGAGCTGAGACTGCAAATAAATCTGAAACCTTATTCTGTCTCTTGGACACTGCATGAATACGGGTGGTCTGCATTTACTGATGAAAGAATATTATTGGAATAATTTAAACTTCTTTGTTGTTTTCGTACAGTTCTTTATGTCCTGAAGTGTATCAAAGTAGACAATAGAAATCATTTGTTAACATAAAACACCAATTAGCACTTGGGTATTAAGTTAGAGTCTTTGCTGTCTTAATCACAGGTGGCAGATGTTGCTGTTTCTCTCCTGATGGGAAATCTCTCGCTGTTGGCCTGAACGATGGAAGTTTTCATATTGTGAATCCAGACACTCTTGAAGATCTTGTTACATTCCATCACAGAAAAGAGCACATTTCGGATATTAGGTTTTCCCCAGGTATCTAGGCTGAGACAGATAATCAATTCTTCTGTTTGTTTAAAAATTGACCGGTTCTAGATAGTACTAGAACATATCCATTGAATATATTACCACACTTCAAAAGTTGTCAGAATTTTACTAGCTTCTGAAAAATAGAGGCCGAATGTTCGCATATTAAAAATGTTTAAATAGTTCTTAATAGAGAAATCAAACTGAAGTGCATTAATTTAGTTGAAGAACTTTAAAATGCTGCTTTGTTTTAAGTATTTAAGTGTCTTCAATGTTTTTAAGAGGTGGTACTGATGAGGAATGTTGATGAAGGGGTGGTGTTTGATCTATCAGTAAACAAAATATTGCATCACTCTTTATTAAATTTGTTCATTTATAGCATGAGGCCAAATATAAAATCTGATTATGATGTTAAGAGCGCAGCACAATTAGCTGTCAATCCCTCTTTACTTCTGCCATAGAATAAGATCAGTTTCCTGTATTAATCCCACAACTATTGAAACCTTATACATGTCACATTATGCACTTTAATCACTTGAAAGTTGGATTGTTACTCCCAAGACTTTCATCTGGAAGGACAATGGAATAGATGCATGCATGGTGGTAATAACCATATAACCATATAACAATTACAGCACAGAAACGGGTCATCTCAACCCTTCTAGTCCGTGCCGAACACGTATTCTCCCCTAGTCCCATCTACCTGCGCTCAGACCATAACCTTCCATTCCGTTCCCGTCCATATAACTATCCAATTTATCTATTTAAATGATAAAAACAAACCAGCCTCCACCACCTTCACTGGAAGCTCATTCCACACAGCCACCACTCTCTGAGTAAAGAAGTTCCCCCTCATGTTACCCCTAAACTTCTGTCCCTTAATTCTCAAGTCATGTCCCCTTGTTTGAATCTTCCCTACTCTCAGTGGGAAAAGCTTATCCACGTCAACTATGTCTATCCCTCTCATCATTTTAAAGACCTCTATCAAGTCCCCCCTTAACCTTCTGCGCTCCAGAGAATAAAGCCCTAACTTGTTCAACCTTTCTCTGTAACTTAGTTGCTGAAACCCAGGCAACATTCTAGTAAATCTCCTCTGTACTCTCTCTATTTTGTTGACATCCTTCCTATAATTAGGCGACAAAAATTGTACACCATACTCCAGAATTGGCCTCACCAATGCCTTGTACAATTTTAACATTACATCCCAACTTCTATACTCAATGCTCTGATTTATAAAGGCCAGCACACCAATAGCTTTCTTTACCACCATATCTACATGAAATTCCACTTTCAGGGAACTGTGCACAGTTATTCCCAGATCCCTCTGTTCACCTGCATTCTTCAATTCCCTACCGTTTACCATATACGTCCTATTTTGATTTGTCCTGCCAAGATGTAGCACCTCACACTTATCAGCATTAAACTCCATCTGCCATCTTTCAGCCCACTCTTCCAACTGGCATAAATCTCTCTGTAGACTTTGAAAATCTACTTCATTATCCACAACCCCACCTATCTCAGTATCATCTGCATACTTACTAATCCAATTTACCACACCATCACCCAGATCATTGATGTACATGACAAACAACAGTGGACCCAACACAGATCCCTGTGGCACCCCACTAGTCACTGGCCTCCAACCTGACAAACAACCATCCACCATTACTCTCTGGCATCTCCCATTCAGCCACTGTTGAATCCATCTTGCTACTCCACCATTAATACCCAACCATTGAACCTTCTTATCCAACCTTCCGTGAGGAACCTTGTCAAAGGCCTTACTGAAGTCCATATATACAACATCCACTGCTTTACCCTCATCAATTTCCCGAGTAACCTCTTCAAAAAATTCAAGAAGATTAGTCAAACATGACCTTCCAGGCACAAATCCATGTTGACTATTCTTAATCAGACCCTGTTTATCCAGATGCTTATATATATTATCTCTAAGTATCCTTTCCATTAATTTGCCCACCACTGACGTCAAACTAACAGGTCTATAATTGCTAAGTTTACTCTTAGACCCCTTTTTAAACAATGGAACAACATGCGCAGTACGCCAATCCTCCGGTACTATTCCCGTTTCTAATGACATTTGAAATATTTCTGTCATAGCCCCTGTTATTTCTACACTAACTTCCCTCAATGTCCTAGGGAATATCCTGTCTGGACCTGGAGACTTATCCACTTTTATATTTCTCAAATGTGTCAGTACTTCCTCTTTTTTGAATCTCATAGTTTCCATAGCTACTCTACTTGTTTACCTTACCTCACATAATTCAATATCCTTCTCCTTGGTGAATACCGAAGAAAAGAAATTGTTCAATATCTCCCCCCTCTCTTTTGGCTCTGCAGATAGCTGTCCACTCTGACTCTCTAATGGACCAATTTTATCCCTCGTTATCCTTTTGCTATTAATATAACTGTAGAAACCCTTTGGATTTACTTTCACCTTACTTGCCAAAGCAACCTCATATCTTCTTTTAGCTTTTCTAATTTCTTTCTTAAGATTCTTTAATATCACAAGGTTGCACGCAATATGCTATTATAAAGATATCGCTGTATCTTCATAAGGTTAAAATCCTAGAACTCCCTATCCAACTGAGAGTAATGGTTTAAGAATGTAAGCTGCAATTGCCTTAACAAACTGGAATGGACAACAAGTACCACTATTGAAAATGATGCCCACAAATTATTAATAGATCATTTGTAAATAAAGGTATATGCCGTTTAATAGTATGTAGATCAAAGTTCCACGGTATGCTTTATGTCAGACCTCAGAAACATATTGGACCCACTGTGACAATTATCGATTTCTGTCAACTATCTTGTAATTTGCTTACTTATCAAATTCTACATGGTTTCTTCTCTGTTGCTTTCAAGCATTACTAATGTGTATTTTAAATTTGCAGGTCCTGGGAAATACTTAGCTGTAGCATCTCATGATAACTTTGTAGATATCTACAATATAATGAGCAATAAACGAGTTGGAATTTGCAGAGGAGCTTCCAGCTACATAACACATTTGGACTGGGATAAAAGAGGTATTTTATGAACCATCCTTCTCATGTTTAAAAGAAAAATGTAAATAAGATGTCATCAAATATGAATATTTTGCAGGTTATTTCACAGATACTCGGCTCATTCCTGTTATTTCAACAGAATTGGAGTGGGACGAGCTGTTAAGAAATCAAGAGCTTTCAATCTGATTAATTGCTAAATATAACCAATACCACTAAGAGTACAGAATCTTTATGTTCCTGTTCGGTTGAAAGGAAACAGTAAAAATTGGAAAGAGCCCTGGTTTTCAAGGGAAATTGGACATCTTGTTCGGAAAAAGAGGGAGATCTACAATAATTATAGGCAGCATGAAGTAAATGAGGTGCTTGAGGAGTATAAGGAATGTAAAAAGAATCTTAAGAAAGAAATTAGAAAATCTAAAAGAAGATATGAGGTTGCTTTGGCAAGTAAGGTGAAAGTCAATCCAAAGGGTTTCTACAGCTATATTAATAGCAAAAGGATAAGGAGGGATAAAATTGGTCCATTGGAGAGACAGAGTGGACAGCTATCTGCAGAGCCAAAAGAGATGGGGGAGATATTGAACAATTTTTTTTCTTCGGTATTCACCAAGGAGAAGGATATTGAATTATGTGAGGTAAGGGAAACTAGTAGTAGCTATGGATACTATGAGGTTCAAAGTAAAAGAAGTACTGACACTTTTGAAAAATATAAAAGTGGATAAGTCTCCAGGTCCTGACAGGATATTCCCTAGGACATTGAGGGAAGTTAGTGTAGAAATAGCCAGGGCTATGACAGAAATATTTCAAATGTCATTAGAAACGGGAATAGTCCCCGAGGATTGGCGTACTGCGCATGTTGTTCCATTGTTTAAAAAGGGTTCTAAGAGTAAACCTAGCAATTATAGACCTGTTAGTTTGACTTCAGTGGTGGGCAAATTAATGGAAAAGATACTTAGAGACAATATATATAAGCATCTAGATAAACAGGGTCTGATTAGGAACAGTCAACATGGATTTGTGCCTGGAAGGTCATGTTTGACTAATCTTCTTGAATTTTTTGAAGAGGTTACTAGGGAAATTGACGAGGGTAAAGCAGTGGATGTTGTCTATATGGACTTTAGTAAGGCCTTTGACAAGGTTCCTCATGGAAGGTTGGTTAAGAAGGTTCAACTGTTGGGTATAAATGCAGGAATAGCAAGATGGATTCAACAGTGGCTGAATGGGAGAATGTACCTATCTCCAATAAAAAATATTTTCAAAAAAAAAAAAAAAAAAAAGAATTAAGGGACAGAAGTTTAGGGGTAATATGAGGGGGAACTTCTTTACGCAGAGAGTGGTGGCGGTGTGGAATGAGCTCCCAGTGGAAGTGGTGGAGGCAGGTTCATTGGTATCATTTAAAAATAAATTGGATAGGCATATGGATGAGAAGGGAATGGAGGGTTATGGTATGAGTGCAGGCAGGTGGGACTAAGGGGAAAAAAAATTATTCGGCATGGACTTGTAGGGCCGAGATGGCCTGTTTCCGTGCTGTAATTGTTATATGGTTATATGGTTACCAGGTACCAACGGGTAGTTTTTGCAAATCAAGTCAAGTCAAGTTTATTTGTCACATACACATACGAGATGTGCAGTGAAATGAAAGTGGCAATGCTCGCGGACTTTTGTGCAAAAAGACAAACAACCAAACAAACTATAAACACAATCATAACACACATATACCTTTACATAATAAATAATGGAAGGAAAAACGTTCAGTAGAGTTAGTCCCTGGTGAGATAGGCATTTACAGTCTGAATGGCCTCTGGGAAGAAACTCCTTCTCAACCTCTCCGTTCTCACCGCATGGCAACGGAGGCGTTTGCCTGACCGTAGCAGCTGGAACACTCCATTGCAGGGGTGGAAGGGGTCTCTCATGATATTGTTGGCTCTGGAGTTGCACCTCCTGATGTATAGTTCCTGCAGGGGGGCAAGTGAAGTTCCCATAGTGCGTTCGGCCGAACGCACTACTCTCTGCAGAGCCTTCTTGTCCTTGGCAGAGCAATTCCCAAACCAGATGGTAATGTTCCCGGACAAGATGCTTTCCACCGCCGCTGCGTAGAAGCACTGGAGGATCCTCGGAGACACTCTGAATTTCCTCAATTGCCTGAGGTGGTAAAGGCGCTGCCTTGCCTTACTCACGAGTGCTGAGGCGTGATGCACAACCTGGCAGTATTGCAAAGCTTGAAGAGGATAGTAATATATTCATACATACATGATACAAACAGACAAATGGAGTGGGCAAATGCACTGCAGATGAAGTTTATAAGGAGAAATGGTGAGGTGATATACTGTATTTTGATAGAAAAATGAGGAGAGAATGTGGAATAAAAGCTAGTTCTAAAAAGGGTGCTGGAGCAGAGGGAGTTGGAAGTATATGTGCACAAATCATTGAAAACGGCAGGGCAGGGTGAGAAAGCAGGTAATAAGGCATTCACCGTTTTGGACTTTATCTATAGATGCACAGTATAAAAGCAATGAAGCTCTGCTGGAGTGGAAAACAAACATTGGGGTGAATTCAGTGGGTCAAGCTGCATTTGCGGAGATGAAGAAAGGACGATCAAAGTTTCTGGTTGAATGTAAAGGGAATAACCAGGAGAAAGAGGAGAGAGGGAGGCTTGGGATGGGATTGTGGGTGATAGCTAGAGTCAGGTGAGGTGGGGTATGTTGGAATGAAGTCTGATAGAATACATAAATTAATGGGTATGGGCAGAGGGAGGCTGTTTCCACAAGTGAGAGGTGGATGACAAGATTTCACATGTATAAAATAAAAAGGAAGCACTGCTGGATACTCGGTCAGTCAAACAGACACTGGATTCTCTTTCTACGTGTTGTGTGACTGGCCGAATTCTTCGAGCATTTCTGATTTCAGATTCCAGCATCTGCATTTTACTTGCCTTCAAATCAAATGCTGAAAATTAATGTTGAATATTTCAAAGTCCCACTTAGTTATTTCATGTCAAACTGTGGACTTAAAATGCAATGGCTCGGTTCTTTTCATCGATACTGCTTATTTAAAATGACAGTGGAAAAGAATGTTAACCGTGTTGATCTGGGCATTTTGCTTTTTAACAGGTAAACTTTTACAGGTCAATACTGGTGCTAAGGAACAATTGTTTTATGAAGCTCCCCGTGGGAAACCCCAGATGATAAATAAGTCAAAGGTAAGTCGATATAGGGGGTCACAGAATTTCCATGAGCAGAGAAGGAAGAACAGTCTTTTAAGGGATAATATGCAGTATAGTTCTTTCATATTAATAGAATTACTGTTTTATCAATTAATAGATTTTGTCATAGGAATCAATAATTTTCCAGGTTGAGAAAATGGACTGGTCGTCTTGGACTTGTGTCTTAGGTCCTTCATGTGAAGGCATCTGGCCTATAATTAGCGATGTCACAGATGTAACTGCATCCTGTCTTAATGCTAACAAGAAAGTACTTGCCACGGGTGATGACTTTGGATTTGTGAAGTTGTTCCGATACCCAGTGAAGGTAAAAATAATTCTACCTTTGTTTTAGATAGTTGAAGTAATCTTGCCAACTGTTTGGTAGATGTGATTCGCTTCGTAAATTATTTTTTAATAGCCAAAAATGGGGGGGGAAAAAATTTAATGTAAGAAATGACATGCTGCTTTTTTTTTTTTTGCCAAGGAAGATGCTAACTAGTTTTACCCATTTCAAATTAATATTTATAGGTGTGGTGTTCCAAATGTTGCTGCACATGAATCATGAAACACAGAAACAGACCCTAAAGCCACAGGGTCCACGCTAAACCTGATGCCAAGTTAAATTATTCACCTCTTGCCTGCATGCGATCCATATCCTTTCTTTCCCTCCATATCCATGTGCCTATCTAAAAGCCTCTTAAATGTCACTATCGTATCTGCCTCCACCACCATCCCTGGCAGCACGTTCCCACCACACTCTGTGTATTAAAAAAAAACTTTTCCCGCACATCTCCTTTAAACTGTGCCCCTCTCACCTGAAGCCTATCCCTGTATTCTTTGCCATCCCCTGGATGGTAGCTGTAATGATTGTTCATATAATCAAGCGACAAAAGTAATTGAAATACAAAATATTGTCAATCAAAATTATTTTAAATCGTGATGTTTGAAACTATTTATTATACATAAAAAGTAGTCTTTGTAACAGTAAATTATTTGTTCTTGCTTCCTCTTTGAATTAAGGCAAAGTATGGGAAGTTCAAAAAATACATTGCTCACAGTTCACACGTAACTAATGTACGTTGGGCACACAATGATAGGTTGCTCGTTACGGTCGGGGGAGCAGACACATCTGTGATTATCTGGACATATGAGGTGGATGGACACAAGCAGTTCAGACATTATGAAAGTGAGGAGTCTGATTTTGACTCTGATGAAGATGGAGGTAGGTATAGTTTGTACTCTGCAGGCATTCAGTACATTAAATGAATTGTGTTTACTCTTCATGAAAGTGCAGTTAGATAATGTAATTTCTGTACATGTAAATTTGGTATAAATTGTGCACTATGATTAGTCATAATTTTCTTTATTATATCTAGTGTAAGGTTATTCCATTGTAGTGATGTACTGAAAAAAGCCAAGATTCTTCCCTACAAAAAATAATTGCTGAACTGATTGTTAAGTAGAACATTTGCTGTAAATGTAATGAAGTAACATTTATAATTGATTATATTTTGCCAAATTATTTACTTTAGTGTTGCATTTAGTGAAGATGTTGCACTGTGATTTTCCTACCCAATGCATTGCCACATTAGAATTATAATCCCAGCGTCTCATTATTCAGTTTGTTAATTTGGCACCCACTTTTATACACACCAGTGGAAGTAAGGAGAATTAATTTATTTTTAGTGAAGTTGAAATAAGTAGGAATTATTACTTGGGATACTGGGACAACTGCTTCCACTTGCGAAATTGCAACAACTCTTCATAACCTTGGAAGGTCACTGACTGATCAATTTAATAATCCATCAATACAAAATGGAATTGTCAATCTAGTTAAGTGCTGATTAAGTGTTAATCCTCATTTCTCAGAATGAGAGAAAGTTCTCAGAATGAGAGAAACAGTCTGGCACTGCTCGTTCTCTCAATTCAAGAAAATAGAAAAAAAAATTAGCAAAAGGTAATTGCAACTCCAGAGTAGGTGAGTCTGGCGTTTTGGCAACATTTGTACAATGCAATAAAACTAAAACAGTTTTGCACAAAGATCCTCCATTCTTCTCATTTTTCATATAAACTATTTCCCATTAAACATCTGGGAAAGAAAGTTTTAGTCTAAGGCAATCTTTTTTCCTTTTGCAAGATCTGCATTTGGTTTTCCCCTTGTTTTACAATGTCGGTGCTTTTCCCTTCTGTATTAAATCAATTTTTCAGGCTGTTTTTGTTCAGTGAAAGAAAGGTTCCTACTTTTTTATCGCAATAAGATCAGTGCAAATAAATCGTTTTTATTCTCCATCCCCAGCTTTTGGTTTCCTAACTGCCATGGATGTATTTCTTATCTTTCCTCTTAAAGATATTTTGAACCAATTAAAATGTATTTATTTTTGCTTGCATTACTTTGGAGATGCATACTGAAGGATCACCATGCATTACCAGTACAGAATGCTTGTACTGATTCTCCCCAGCTTACAGATGCACAATTTATGTACAATCTACACATCTGAATGAGCATTTGGGAGGCCGACAGGATGGTTTTGCTGGCTAATGCCAGGCTGCAGGAATCTGTTGATATGTGGAAACTCAGTTTACAGCTGAATTTTTGACATAGTTCTCAAGGCAGAACCCATCTGCAAGGCAGAAACGCATGCACTTTAAAACTATATACAATACAATACAATACAATACAACAATACAACGGTTTATTTGTCACATTGCACAAAAAGTGCAAGTGAAATGATATTTACAGTGATCAGGATTCCTGGATTCTGCTATTTCTCCTATTTTCTGAACTAACCACCAACAAATGTTAAATGATGGATCACCTTATCTTCCTTAGTCGTCCTACAATCCACTGATTTGAAGATTCTTGTTTGTTATCTTCTGATCCAATAACATCATGCATATCATGGAGTCGCATAGAGACTCATTTAGTGAAATCCTGGGACAAAATATTTTGATGTTCCTCTTCACGGCACTCATGTTTTGTGCATTTTACATTTGAATTGATGGAGTGCTATTTTTTCAGGTGATTGCAGTGCAGTTTATGGCCCAAAATAAAATATACATTTAAAAATACTGAGATCTTACCACACGTATTCTCAACATTTCTGTTGCTATGCTGAATAAAATAATGATGCTAAATTATATATTTCAAATAAAGCAAAATATTTGGGGGGGGGGGTTTCAAACTCATTGGAATGCTGTTTTAGTTTCTTCTATTATGTTCCATTTTTTTGATCCTGAAATATGGCTCAATGGATAGTATCCATTTTCTATCATTTCAGTTGGTGCAGAGGGGCTGTCCCACTTGAGCGACCTAATTGGCGAGTTTAGGAGAGTTTGAAAAAATGTCATGTTGAAGATCTCCTTTGACTATGTAGAAGACCTCCTTCAACTATGATGAAGACTACCTTCGACTATCCTCGATTACCTATGACTAACATGCTGACCTACTACGACTTTTTTTTACTCGCGAGCATTTTTCAACATGTTGAAAAATACGCAGCGATCTAGCTGAGGCCCCGAGTATATGGGGACTACTTTCGAGCATGAAGGAGAGTTACAAGGACCTCCTACGACCTCGTGTCGACCATGCTGCGATTATGAGTCGACGGCAAACTCGCCAGAACTCGCGGATTAGATCGCCCAAGTGGGGCAGCCCCATAACTTTCATTGTTTGTGCTTCAGTATATATAGAATTAGTGCCCATGTATGTCAGCTACACATTGTTCTGCTTAAGAGAGCTCAGTAACAGTGAGGCACCCAGTGTTCATGACCACTGTGCATGGTCCATACCCAGAATAACTGTCCCCCTCCCACCCGAAGTGAAATGTATTATGATACTTTGCAAGGCTTAAAGACCCAGATCCAAAGACCCAGATTCTGAAATATCATACAGTGTGGAAACAGGCCCTTTAGCCCAACTTGCCCACACCGGCCAACATGTCCCAGCTACACTAGTCCCACCTGCCTGTGTTTCATCCATATCCCTCCAAACTTGTCCTATCCATGTACCTGTCTAACTGTTTCTTAACCATTGGGGTAGTTCCAGCCCCTCAAAATAGAGATTCGCTTTTTCAAATTCTGGACATTTCCAGGTTGAGAAAATATTAAATATACTAGTTATTATATAAAATAATAGTTAGTAATTGCTCCAATAATAATGTAATTTTTTTTCTTGGCAGGTTAACATTTCAACATTTTTTTTAACCATTTAATGTTACTTAAGAGTTCCCTGACCATGTTTTGCTGGTTGTAGGTTACGATAGCGATGTTGCCCGGGAAAATGAAATCAATTACACCATTAGAGCCCTTGCAACAAGTCTCCGACCAATGTCTGGAATCAAGCCTCATCTACAGCAGAAAGAGCCTTCACTCGAGGAAAGGTACCTTGCATCTAATATAAAACTTTCATTCAAACTGGAGGACAAGATTTTTATTAGCTTAACTAAAATTTAACTTTTTTTTAGTTTGGGAACAAAAAGGATTAGCCAAGACATGTTGTATGCAGATTTTCCTTTAAGAAGACCTGGGTTGATATCGCATTAGTGTGTTTATATCAGGCAGTGTAATGCTGTATTCCAATCTTATTTCAGGTTTCTGCACACAGAATTCAGCTTTATTTAGAGGGTTCACCCGAATGTTTTTGGTTGGTTGAATAATAGAATGGTCTTTTCAAATAAATACTTATATGTTTAACCATTAGTCTGCCCACATTTAAAGGAAAGTATCTCAGTTTTGTGGGAATTTCTGTTTCTTTTCACATCATTCTTCTAATCTGTTACTTCATTGATAGCTGGGCCCTCGGCTGCAACATTAACTCGTGTCCTCAGCTGCCAAGTCAGGAATTCCCTTCATAAACTATTTATTCCACTTTACGAACTAAATATACTTATTCCATAATTCAGTTTCACCTTAATTATTTTGTTGTATGTTTTATTTTTTGGGGGTAGAGTGCTGACATGGATAGAAAATTGTTTGGCAGACAGGAAACAAAGAGTAGGGATTAACGGGTCCCTTTCAGAATTTACAATATACCTCAATGATTTGGATGAAGGAATTCAAAGTAACATTAGCAAATTTGCAGATGACATAAAGCTGGGTGACAGTGAACTGTGAGGAGGATGCTATGAGAATGCAGGGTGACGGACAGGTTGGAGGAGTGGGCAGATGCATGGCAGATGAAATTTAATGTGGATACATGTGAGGTTATCCACTTTGGTATCAAAAACAGGAAGGCAGAGTATTATCTAAATAGGGTCAAGTTGGGAAAAGGGGAAGTATAACGGGATCTGGGGGTCCTTGTTCATCAGTCTATGAAAGTAAGCATGCAGGTACAGCAGGCAGTGAAGAATGGCATGTTGGCCTTTATAACAAGAGGAGTCGAGTATAGGAGCAAAGAGGTCCTTCTGCAGTTGTACAGGGCCCTAGTGTGCCCACACCTGGAGTATTGTGTGCAGTTTTTGTCCCCTAATTTGAGGAAGGGCATTCTTGCTATTGAGGGAGTGCAGCGTGGGTTTACAAGGTTAATTCCCGGGATGGCGGGACTGTCATATGCTGAGAGAATGGAGTGGCTGGGCTTGTACACTCTGCAGTTTAGAAGGATGAGAGGGAATCTTATTGAAACATATAAGATTGTTAAGGGTTTGGACATGCTAGAGGCAGGAAACATGTTCCCGATGTTGGGGGAGTCCAGAACCAGGGACCACCGTTTAAGAATAAGGGGTAAGCCATTTAGAACGGAGACGAGGAAACAATTTTTCTCACAGAGTGTTGTGAGTCTGTGGAATTCTCTGCCACAGAGGGCGGTGAAGGCCGGTTCTCTGGATACTTTCAAGAGAGAGCTAGATAGGGCTCTTAAAGATAGCGGAGTCAGGGGATATGGGGTGAAGGCAGGAACGGGGTACTGATTGGGGATGATCCGCCATGATCATATTGAATGGCGATGCTGGCTCAAAGGGCCAAATGGCCTACTCCTGCACCTATTGTCTATTTTTGTTTGTTTTTACAAATTCAATCAGGGCTGTCAAACTGTCAACAATTGCATTTTCATTGTTATTATGATGCTTTGTGTTATCATAGTTACTCAACAAGATATTATCTCTATACATTACTGAATACAACTCTTGAACCAGCCGCAATACTATCCAAGAAAGCAAAACCAATCATCAATATAGATCTCACCTTCCTTAATGCCAAGCAGCTAGTCCATTCACACTGCAGACCTTTTTTTTCTTTAGAGATTTACTGCAACACATCAATAATGAATTAATATGCAATTTCTTGCCCATTCTTCACATGCTTTAATCTACTTGCGATATGGTGGCATGGCAGAAGAGTTGCTGCCTTACACTGCCAGAGACCCGTGCACTATCCTGACAATGGGTGCCTTCTATGCGGAGATTATCCTTCCACCCCATGACCTGCGTGGATTATCTTCGCCGCTCCGGTTTCCTCCCACACTCCAAAGACGTACAGGTTTGTAGGCTAATTAGTTAGAGATGCAGCACGGAAACAGGCCCTTTGGCCCACCGAGTCTGCACCGACCAGCGATCCCTGCACACTAGCAATTAACCTACAAACTTGTACATGTTTGGAGTGTGGGAGGAAACCGAAGATCTCAGAGAAAACCCATCCGGCCACAGGGAGAATATACAAACTCCGTAGAAACAGCATCCGTAGTTAAAATCGAACCCGGGTCTCCGGCACTGCAAGCATTGTAACACAGCAACTCTACCGCTGTACCACTTTGCTGCCACTAATTGGCTTGGTAAAATTGTAACGTATCCCTAGTGTGTGTAGGATAGTGTTAGTGTGCGGGGATCACTGGTTGGCACGGACTTGGTGGGCGAAGGGCCTGTTTCCACGCTATATCGCTAAACTAAACTATAAGGTGCCTTTTAGCCAATCGTTCACATCTGAGCTGTAGGGCCAGGTTCAAATAGTATTTGGCCCTTCAGCTTCACGATGGCCATGACTGGCACATCATGCATGGCCCAGTTCATTTGAATAGTTCACTGACATTCATTAAAAAATGTAAGTGATTTTAAATAATTTGTTCCTTTTTCCTTTCTATTAATATTAATACTTTTATATCTTACTTGAGGTATGTTTATTAAATTGTGATTTTTTTTTTTAGAGAATATTTTAATTTCTTCAAACTATACTTTAAATCAACTGTTTCTAAATCCTCCAATCGACTGAGGTATTTAGCACGAGTTGTGCAGTCCAGGGCCACAGGTGATGCATCCACTACCTGAAGCCTAGTTGTTTTGTGAGACCCTATCCTTTGTGGTTGGTTAACAGAGCAATGCCTCCAGAACATGAGGAACTGTTTAGCTGCAGAAGGTTAGTGCCGCTGTGGTGCTCTGATGGGAAGTGATGCACGGCTCAGGTTAGGTTGAGCAAGATCTTTTCTTCTCGCAGATGTATGGCCACTTTTAGATCCCCATTCAAAATACTATAACATGTCAGTAAATGATACTGTATAATTTATGCAGCCACCTTACGTTATTTGCATTTGGTTTACTTACACGTGATGGAGTGGATGCATTGAAAATGTTGGCTGGTTTGCGAGGAGCATTTTTAGTGTTCATAAAACTGTACGGATTATTCCGCTTAAGTATATCAAATAATGTTTTTAATGTATTTAAGTTTTAAAACACTCCCCAATTGTACTGATTTATAAATGAGTTTATTAGAAAGCCAACTTTGCAGCAGCCTTTGTTTGATCATATGCATGGCACATCAGTAAAACCCAATTTGGCCTAGTTTGCCTGAAACAGAAACACTCAAAAACAACATGTTTTGTTGTGTTAAATGTTTTTTAATGCCATACTGGATATTGTATTGTTAATTTTTTGAACACACCAATATAAATGCAATATTTTGCAAAATATTTTTCCCTGTATTACAGAAACTGTATTGCATATTCAATAGGAGAAAGTAATTGGTGTAAAATACTTTGAAACCGTTTGATATGAAATGCTTTGTATAAATGTAAATTTAGTTGTTATGCCCAGGAAATATTTATGTTCCTCATCTCATGACAGAAGTTAAAAATTCCACTTAATCTATTTTCAAACTTTTCTGCTAATTCTTGCTCCTTCCCTTTTTCTGTGTGTCTTGCTTTCTCTGAAGGCAGGGAATAGTCAGGTAAGCACTCCTAAAGCAGGGCACCATCACCATTCTATTTGTATTTGCTTCTAAATTATAGTTTATGTTCAACTGCTGTACTTTGAACATTAAATCCACATTAACACGGGTTTCTTTGCAAATCAACTGACAACTATTATTTATTTTTTTCCATTGGGTTAATAGAAGTGTAAACGTAGGTAGAATTAGCTCCAAAGAGGTTTTGGGCAAGAACCCTCTTAGTGGAGACCTCCTGCATAACTGCAGAAGAAACCAGGCTCCAAAGCAATCACCAGGTAGTTCTGACACCATTCCAACCACTATTGCTGCATACTAACCAGCCCATGCAATATCTAAATAACCCGCCAACTATATGGGTGCAACTCCAACCTAGATATATTGAAAATACCTGCAATTTTTGAAACCTATATTCCAACAATCCAGCTTGTTAGCAATTCCTACTATTAAATGACATTGTCCACAATCTATTTTCCTTAAATTTTAATCATACCTTATTTTGATTTCTCCTGTCTTCTATCATTTAAAGCTGTTATAATGTATGTTGCTATATGTTTCATCCCTTCCACATTAATTCTTGAATACTATACTTTTAATTATGAAAGGAAATGTTCAAGAAACTTAATGATATCTCGGTATGAGTCACTATGAATCTATTAGTTACTAAATTAGACTGCTGTACTTAGTTATGTAGCCATCCGGCACAGAGGGGAAAAAAACAACCTATAATCCATGTTCAATGCAGACAAAAGTGCTGGAGAAACTCAGCGGGTGTGGCAGCATCTATAGAGCGAAGGAAATAGGCAACGTTTTGGGCCGAAACATGTTCAATGTGACTCTTTCTGAAAATAATGTTGCCAGATGTCGATGTAGCCAGATATCAGTCTGTAGAAGGATCTCCACCCGAAACGTCACCGATTTCTTTTCTCCAGAGATGCTGCCTGGCTGGCTGAGTTACTCCAGTCTATTGTCTGACTATTCCCAGAGATGTTCTTTTTGGCCAAATTTTTAAAATTTTAGCCAAACTTGCAATAGTCCATTTTTTTCTTTCTACCAACCCTTCTGTGATTATAGATCTAACGCATAGATTAAGACATTTAAACTTGGGTATATTTGCAGTAGCCTTCATTAACTGATTTTGGGTTTACGTATAGTCGTCACCTTGTGCTGCACTAATTTGCGTAGTCTCCAATTCTGAAGTTTCCAAAGCAAAGCGAAAACCCACCAGTTTTGCTGTCTGCCAGCGATTATTTCTCAGGACATGGCAGACTCTTAAGTTCACAGATGAAGTCTAAACAGATAGTTTTTGAATAAGTGCATTCCTTTCTGTTATAATATCTCTAAATATGAATTTGTAATTACTATCTGTGTGTAGTTACAAAGTTATTTTTGACATAATTTAATAATATATTGCGTTTACTTTTGGCTGCGACTGTGCTGTCAAGGGGATCAAGGTAATTACCTATTTTATACATTAATTGGTTTGTGTATTGTGTATTAACCTTTACATCCAACTGACATAAAATGACAAAAGTGATTGCATTTTAGTATAATTTAATGGAAGGACGTAATGAAAATATTAAAAAAATTAAATAGTCCAGACAAACCTGATGCACATCATTGAATATTTCACTACTAATTAATGACATGAAACCTGTGATTGTGATTGACTAATGCAGACCAACAGCTTTGCATTCCCAGTTGTATTAGTTTTAGCCAAGCTCATCGCACTAGTTCAATCATAACTCAATGCTACGGCAACACAAATGGGAAATAAATATTCTTGATCAGATTTTAACCGAATTTTTGCCTAAACTAACAAAGTAAAAAGATTATTCAATTCAAATATCCCACTATAGATATTAGTGCTTGCACAATATTGAGGGAAAAACACCTTTAGGTTTAACTCTAAATGTGTAGAATTTGCTACACGATAGCTCTGAATCTTCAGTGTAAATGCAGGTGCATTTACAGGATAGACCTGCTTTTGAGCTTGAACAAGCATCCTGACCTGAAACAACACCTATACATGTTCTCTAGGGATGCTACCTGACCCACTGATTTACTTCAGCAATTTGTGTCTTTCTGTGTAAACATTTGCAAAATCTGCATTTCCTTGTATTCCCACTTTTGTCATTTTTGCGAACATTTGCCGTTATATTCTGTGGGATATATCAATGATCACCCTTGTAACTATCTACAAACAGCTTTTCCACAATGTAGGCAGCAGCTCACCACTGTTCATTGTGTTCTTCATAGGGCGCAGCAAAGGAGGCCCCCCCCACCACCGATATAGTAGGGAAAGTGCACAAACACACGGCACCGCATTGAATCTGGCCCATGAGCTGCTTCACTATTGATTTCAAATACTAGTTGAAAAGCATTGCGGCAAATATTTCAAGATTTTTGTAGATGAAGTTTGTATTCCACCCACCCCCAACACACACGACAAGATCCATCAACATGCAGGGCCTATCAGTGAAGCAAGGAGCTAGCTATGGGTGTGGACTGCAAGTTCGTGCTGGGGAAACTGCATTAGGCAAGGCCCATTGAGGTATATAAAATTACGAATAGCATGAGATGATCATTTTATGATTTCTCTAGGATGGCAATAATTTCATTACAGCATGACATCATTTGTAGATCTAAAAATAAGATTTTTTTTTTTAATTGTTTTTTCTGGAATGTAGGAGATTGAGGGTAGACTTGATAGAAGTACATACAATTTTGAGAGGCATGGACAGTCAGAACACTTGTCCCAGGGTGGAAATGTCCAACACTAGAGGGCACCTCTATAAGGTGAGAGGGGGAATGTTTAATGGATATGTGTGAGACAAGTGTTTTTACACGCAGGATGGTGGGAGCCTTGGAAAGCATTGGCAGGGGTGGCAGTGGAGGCTGATATGATAGTGGGATTTAAGAGGTTTTTAGATAGGCCATGGAAATGCAGGGAAAAGAGGAATATGGATCATGTACAGGCAGATGAGATCCGTTTAACTAGGCATCATGTTCGGCACAAACATTGTGGGCCGAAGCCCGTTCCTGTGCTGTACTATTCTGTAATTTATCACAAAATATGTTTTTATATTTTTCTTTCACAATATAATCTCAGGTCTTCAATTATCCACAGTTGGAAAAAGTAAGTTAAGTCATTGCGTTTCTGGTGTACGTTACGTTTGTATTACGTCTGGAATGGGTGACACAGGCTTTTCTTATTCACAGTTCTTTGTTTCAGACCACCTGTTAGTAGGGCTCTGCCTCAGCCTGAGAAACTACAAACAAACAACATGGGCAAGAGAAAGAAACCCATTGAGGTATGCAAGTGAAATTTAGTTTTAATTGAATGGTTTATCTGTATTTTTTTTTAACGCTATCTAAATACAGGCAGTTTTGGAGAATTGTTATTCAAGGTCTTCCAATGCTCTGAACATGAATAGATGGTGTGAAGTATTGGGAATTTGGAGGAGAAATACATGATGTTGGTGGTAACAATGGGCTGTTCAGAGAAAAATGTTGTTTGCATCAAATAGGTTGGAGAATTGCAAAATTCTAGGGGTGAAAAGAACTGAATACTTTACCTGGTGTGTTAAAATATAGTTGAGGAACAAAGCACTTCTTGCTCAGAACAATAAACAGCTCCATGAAAAGCAGTGATGGAGGAGGGGCCTGGGCAGAGCATGCAAAATGACTGCCCCAATCGTGGAAATGCACCACTCAAAAAAAAAAAATCAAAGGGCACATTTTGTGCGTGCGTGTGTGTGTGGGACATCTGGACTATCATTTAGTATTAATTAATGTCCTTTGACCAGTCTTCTCTGAGTACCTATGGTTGCTTGGCTTCTCAGAAAAGCATTCATGAAAAACTGAGACATTACAACATTTCTGAAATGTTTCCCTCTGTTTATCCAAGTAGCATATTATTCTGGAAACCTTTTATTTGTCAGGACCTCACGTTGGTGTTGACATTTGGATATCGTGGTAACGACTGCCGAAACAATGGTGCATTATTTAAATGATGGTATGGATATCATTTATCACACAGCGTCAGTTGGAATTATCCACAACATTGCCACAGGTAAAATAATTTTCTATTTGTAAAAGAAATATCAAACACTAGAGGACATAATTTTTAAATGGGACTGATAAAGTTTAAAGGAGATGTGCAGGGCAAGTCTACTCAGAGGATGATACCTGGAACACAGTGTCGGGGGTGGTGATGCAGCCAGATGCAATAGTGACATGTAAGAGACTTTTGGATGTGCATATGGATATGCAAGAAATGGAAAAAGATGGATTATATGCAGGCAGATAAGAATTGGTTTTGGCACCATTTTTGGCAAGACATTATAGGCCAAAGGGCCTTCTCCAATGCTGTACTGTTCTATGTTCTTTGGGATTTTTTAAACATAAACTAAGCAATAATTTTCTCAAAGATGAATTTGTTTGTAATCATTTTTCAGAAGGTCAATCTGAAATTCAATTCGGAATCATTTTTTTGGAGATGTGTACCATTTTAATCATAGGATTTCCAGCACACAATTTGAGCCGAGGTAGGGAATGGGAGATGGGTTGTATATTTTTGCACGAGAAGAGGCATCAGAATGAGGGCACGGAAGTGGCAATGGTGCAGCTTTAGATCTATGTAAATCTTGTAACATTTGACACCAGCCCAGTTATGTTTCATGGTGTGAAGGATTCTCAACAGAGTGTCTTTCTAAAATGGGAATGAACTGGAGCTGAAGAGTGTATAGAAGTATATCTTATATAAACTTACAACATTCTTAAAGGGTTGGACAGGCTAGATGCCGGAAGATTGTTCCCGATGTTGGGGAAGTCCAGAACAAGGGGTCACAGTTTACGGATAAGGGGGAAATATTTTAGGACTGAGATGAGAAAAAAAAATTTCACATAGAGAGTGGTGAATCTCTGGAATTCTCTGCCACAGAAGGTAGTTGAGGCCAGTTCATTGGCCTCATAGGCTCCAAATCCACACTCGGCAAAATCAAACACCTCACTCTCACCATCGACGGCACCACTGTCTCCCCATCTCCCCAGGCCCGCAACCTTGGCGTGATGTTTGATTCCACCCTCTCCCTTGAGCCTCGCATCCACCATGTCATTAAAACCTCCTTCTTTCACCTCCACAACATTGCTAAAATCAGACCCTCTCTCACACCTCCCGCTGCTGAAAGACTCATCCATGCCTTCATCTCCTCCCGACTGGACTACTGCAACTCACTTCTCCTTGGCATCAGCTCCACCTACATCAACCGACTACAAATGGTCCAGAACGCAGCCGCCCAACTCATCACCCACACCAAATCCTGGCATCACATCACTCCAGTCCTCAAACAACTTCACTGGCTTCCCATCTCCCACCCGATCACCTACAAAATCCTTATCCTCACCTACAAAGCCCTCCACCATCTGCCCCTCCCCATATCTCACTGACCTCCTCTCACCCTACCAACCCTCACGGTCCCTCAGATCCACATCAGCCGGTCTCCTCTCCATCCACAAGTCCAACCTCCGCAGTTTTGGGGACAGAGCCTTCTCCAGGGCAGCTCCCAGGCTCTGGAACTCCCTCCCCCAACTGATCCGCAATTCCGTGTCCCTCACCATCTTCCAGTCCCGCCTCAAGACCCATCTCTTCACCTCTGCCTATCCTTAGCCCTATGTCCCCCTCCCTTTTCATCTGTGCTTGAATTGCCTCATATTGTGTTTTGAACTGAATTCTGTCTTTAATTTGTGTACTAGTCATGTCTCTACTATTTATTTCATTTCCTTACATGTTTTTCCTCTAATTGCTAAATTTTTGTAAGGTGTCCTTGAGACTCTTGAAAGACGCCCATAAATAAAATGTATTATTATATTATTATTATTATATTTAAGAGGGAGTTAGATGTGGCCCTTGTGGCTAAAGGGATCAGGGGGTATGGAGAGAAGGCAGGTACAGGATACTGAGTTGGATGATCAGCCATGATCATATTGAATGGCGGTGCAGGCTCGAAGGGCCGAATGGCCTACTCCTGCACCTATTTTCTATGTTTCTATGTTTATAGAGTGAATTATCAAAGAGATGTTAATTCACAGCAAGTTCAGGTATCATGGTAAGAAAGCTAAATTGATGTTTATAACGTGATTGATATTCGGATCCAGTAATGTTGTGGTGGAAGGAAAGAATATAGTCGAGAGCCTTTACTTATAATGGAATGCGAACTTGAGCAAAATAGTACAAAATATGTCTGTTGAAACTTCTCTACGACTTTTTTTTTGCATTACAAGAATTACTCGATTTAATTACTAATCCTTTTCCTTGAAACTTACTTTAGGGATTCAGTCTTTTTATCTTGAACATACAGATGATATTCTGTGCCTGACTGTTAATCAACATCCCAAATTCCAAAAGATAATTGCAACAGGACAAGTAGGTATGTGCTAAAGTAGTAGAATCAATTTATCAGTACTGGTCTCTTTCCATGGCTTGTTTGCTGGATGTGATTATATTTATCAGAACATCATATTCTGTTCTCAATTTAATAATCAGGCTTCAAAATAGTCATTTTCATTTTTGAAAGAAAATATTATGCAGAATATAGCTCATTTTATATCTGAATGCAATACCAAATTTTGTTTTGTCAGTAATGCACAAAATATTCTATTAACAATTAAGATATTGTAATTGAAAATGGAAAAAATATTTGCCAGAATGATAGATCTGTCATAAATTTATCAGAATGATAAATATGATCTTCCATCCATTAAACCATGTTGACCCATTTTGATTGCAATAGGCTTCTCTATGTAACTGGCTTTTCGTCCTTGATTATAGACAAGCACACTTTCTGACAAGAAACACTAAGCTAATGGCAGACAGTTATCCATTTGTTGTCTCTATCACTTCTTGAACAAAGCTTTCTCATTATCATAATTGATTGCATAAACTTAGTTTGCATCCAAGGGTTTTGAATGAATTGACTGCAGAGGTGGTAGAACCATCATCAATTGAAGTTTGGAGTTCTGGGAGGCTACGAGCAGATTAGAAAACTCCAAATGTGATATCCTTGTTCAGGAAGGGAAGGAGATGACAAGTGAGTTACTGTAGGTCTATCACAATATTAGTTCATATTTCACCCCTACAGGAAGGCAAATTTAAAACTAATTCCCACAACAGACTGGATGCCGAGTCAAAAAACATCAGAATTAAGACGTAGATTTTTATTGGTGGCAGGTATCAGGCATTTATATAAAGACATGTAAACTGAGTTATGGCACAGATGGGTTCACTGTCTGATTCATTATACATGCATTTTGTATCACTGTGAAACAATCAGGTTCATGTCCAGGCTAGAATAATTTGTTTTGAATATCACCTAAAAAACATCACTAATGCTCCTGACTAAGTAAACTTAACAACAATGCAGAATATCTATTAACATCAAGATTATAACAGTTTCTTCCAATAAACCTCATCCTTTGCTGACATGTAGCCTATTGTTTTTCATTTAGCCTGTTGCCTCCTGCTTAACATAGCTACATCGATATAGTATGATCTTGAATTTATATAAATTCTTAGAATAAAGGGGAGGTCATTTAAGACTGAGGTGAGAAAAAACGTTTTCACCCAGAGAATTGTGAATTTATGGAATTCCCTGCCACAGAGGGCAGTGGAGGCCAAGTCACTGGATGGATTTAAGAGAGAGTTAGATAGAGCTCTAGGGGCTAGCGGAGTCAAAGGATATGGGGAGAAGGCAGGCACGGGTTATTGATAGGGGACGATCAGCCATGATCCTATTGAATGGCGGTGCTAGCTCGAAGGGCCGAATGGCCTTCTCCTGCACCTATTTTCAATGTTTCTATGTTTCAAATCCTTGGTGCGAGTTGCTCCACAGTTTATGGTGTAGGTAAACACAGTTTTTTTTTTTTACACAGTTTAATCTAGTTGTTGACTGTAAACTAAAAGTTCACAATTTCCATCCTCATTCCTGGGTTTTATTAAATCATTGAATCCAATGTTTCATATAATTACTGAAGCAAATTACATCTCGTTTTTGAGACGCTGAACTAATCATTTTGCTCAGGTTAATGCAGGATATCTTGGGTCATGATTTGAAGAGGAGCAATTGGAAAATTTTATAACCTAATAATCCCTTGACCAACACTACACATTTAGATTGGATTAGCACACAGTAAACTCTATGTTTAACACACTTCTGCAGGCCCTGAACATTTCTAGGCTGAAGACGTATCAAGAAAGGTGGAATGTGCACATTTTCAACTATTATTTAAAGTTATTAAATGGGGGATTAAAAAAAAAGTTCTGTTTGATTCATTTGAATCAAACTCTTAAACTTAATTATTAAGGATTTGTATTTGATTTCATTTCAAATTTTACCCAATTCAAATACCAATTTTGATTTATTTCCTCCAACATATTAAAATAAGCCTTATTTACATTAATATCTTTAATAATTTTTGAACATTGAATCAATTTGTATCCTATGTTTCCATTTATTACATCAATTTGGTCCAACAATGCATTCAGAAACTATTCAGACCCCTTCACTTTTTCCACATTTTGTTGCGTTACAGCCTTATTCTAAAATAGATTTTTTATCATCATCAATTTACACACAATATCCCATAATAAACAAGTGAAAACTTTTGTTTAGAGATGTTTAGTGTTTAGAAATGTTTGCAAAGTAATTAAAAAGAAACAACTGAAATATCACATTTACATAAGTATTCAGACCCTTTACTCAGTACTTTGTTGAGGTACCTTTGGCTGCGATTACAGCCTCAAGTCTTCTTGGGTACGACGCTACAAGCTTGGCACACCTGTATTTGGGTAATTTCTCCCATTCTTCTCTGCAGAGATTCTCAAGCTCTGTCAGGTTGGATGGTGAGCGTTGGCGCACAGCCATTTTCAGGTCCCTCCAGAGATTTTCGATCGGGTTCAAGTCCGGGCTCTGGCTAGACCACTCAAGGACATTCACAGACCTGTCACAGAGCCACACCTGCATTGTCTTGGCTGTGTGCTAAGGGTCGTTGTCCTGTTGGAAGGTGAACCTCCGCCCCAGTCTGAGGTCCAGAACACTCTGGGGCAGATTTTCTTCAAGGAACTCTCTGTACTTTGCTCCGTTTACCTCAATCCTGACTAGTCTCCCAGTTCCTGCCACTGATAAACATCCCTACAGCATGATGCTGCCACTACCATGCTTCACCGTAGGTATGGTATTGGCCAGGTGATGAGCGGTGCCTGGTTTCCTCCAGACGTGACGCTTGGCTTTCAGGCCAAAGAGTTCAATCTTGGTTTCATCAGGCCAGAGAATCTTGTTTCTCATGCCTTTTGGCAAACTCCAAGCGGGCTGTCATGTGCCTTTTACAGAGGAGTAGCTTCCATCTGGCCACTCTACCATGAAGGCCTGATTGGTGGAGTGCTGCAGATATAGTTGTTCTTCTGGAAGATTCTCCCATTTCCACAGAGGAACTCTGGAGCTCTGTCAGAGTGACCATCGGGTACTTTGTCACCTCCCTGACCAAGGTCCTTCTCCCCCGATTGCTCAGCTCTATGAAGAGTCCAGGTGGTTCCAATGTTCTTCCATTTAAGAATGACGAAGGCCATTGTGCTCTTTGGGACCTGCAATGCTGCAGAAATTGTTTTAAACCCTTCCCCTGAACTGTGTCTCGACACAATCCTGTCTCGGGGGGGGGGGGGGGGGGGGGGGGGGGGGGGGGGGGGGGGGGGGGGGGGGATCTACGGACAATTCCTTCGTCTTCATGGCTTGGTTTTTGCTCTGACGTATTGTCAACTGTGGGACCTTATATGGACAGGTGTGTGCCTTTCCAATTCGTGCCCAATCAATTTAATTTACCACTGGTGGACTCCTATCAAGTTGTGGAAACATCTCAAGGATAATCAATGGAAACAGGATGAACCTAAGGTCAATTTTGAGTGTCATAGCAAAGGGTCTGAATACTTATGATAATGTGATATTTCAGTTATTTCTTTTTAAATGCTTTGCAAAATTTTCTAAACACCTGTTTTCTCTTCTTCATTCTGGGGGATTGTGTGTAGATTGATGATTAAAAAAAAAGAATGTAATCCATTTTAAAATAAGGCTGTAACGTAACAAATTGCGGAAAATGTGAAGGGGTCTGAATACTTTCTGAATGCACTGTAAATGTTAACAGGACTCCTAGTAGCTTTTCCATTGGCATGTTCTGTAAGCCTTGTTGTCCTCTGCTTCAGGTGAGAAAGATCAGTAGGTTGTTCAGCAGGAGCTTCTAGTCCCAGATCATGCATACGTTTTCTAAATATTTATTAAACATTTATTTATATGTTTCTCTGCTATTCATTTCACTGTCAAATGAACTGTATGTTTGTTTATTATACATGTAACTTGAGTGGTCATTTGCTTATATGTGCAGCACTATCATCCATTTAGAATAATTGGCAGTAAAAACATTCAGTTGAAAAACACAACCAAATGTAAAACCTGGAATAAAATATTCCAGATACGTGGATTTAAAATATCAATATAATTTTTACTTATTACTTCTGCTAATCTCCCCAATAGCCAATCTCCAGCACACTCTTAATTTTGAAATATTAACTAATTTTGTAAATGCACATCATAGAAATTGTTTCTCATTAGAATGTAAAATAAAGGGGAATAATAATAATTATAATAAATTTTATTTATGGGCGCCTTTCAAGAGTCTCGAGGACACTTTACAAAAATTTAGCAGGTAGAGGAAAAACATGTAAGGGGAATGAAATAAATAGTAGAGACATGACTAGTACACAAAGTAAAGACAGAATTCAATACAAAACACAATATGAGGCAATTAATGCACAGATGAAAAGGGAGGGGGACGTGGGGCTAAGGATAGGCAGAGGTGAAGAGATGGGTCTTGAGGCGGGACTGGAAGATGGTGAGGGACACGGAATTGCGGATCAGTTGGGGGAGGGAGTTCCAGAGCCTGGGAGCTGCCCTGGAGAAGGCTCTGTCCCCAAAACTGCGGAGGTTGGACTTGTGGATGGAGAGGAGACCGGCTGATGTGGATCTGAGGGACTGTGAGGGTTGGTAGGGGAGAGGAGGTCAGTGAGATATGGGGGGGCCAGATGGTGGAGGGCTTTGTAGGTGAGGATAAGGATTTTGTAGGTGATCTGGTGGAAGCTGGGAAGCCAGTGAAGTTGTTTGAGGACTGGAGTGATGTGATGCCAGGATTTGGTGTGGGTGATGAGTCGGGCAGCTGCGTTCTGGACCAGTTGGAGTCGGTTGATGTAGGTGGAGCTGATGCCAAGGAGAAGTGAGTTGCAGTAGTCCAGTCGGGAGGAGATGAAGGCATGGATGAGTCTTTCAGCAGCGGGCGGTGTGAGAGAGGGTCTGAGTTTGGCGATGTTGCGGAGATGAAAGAAGGAGGTTTTAATGACATGGCGGATGTGAGGCTCAAGGGAGAGGGTGGAATCAAAGATCACGCCAAGGTTGCGGGCCTGGGGAGATGGGGAGACAGTGGTGCCGTCGATGGTGAGAGTGGGGTTATTGATTTTGCTGAGTGTGGCTTTGGAGCCTATGAGGAGGAATTCTGTCTTATCGCTGTTGAGTTTGAGGAAGTTATGTTGCATTCAGGTTTTTATAGCTGACAAACAGGAGTTGATATGGGAGAGGGGGGAGTTGTGGGGAGATTTGGTGCCGAGGTAGATCTGGGTGTCATCGGCGTAACAGTGGAAGTCCAGGTTGAAGTGGTGGAGTATCTGACCAAGGGGGAGGATGTAGATGATGAAGAGGAGGGGGGCCGAGTACGGAGCCTTGGGGAACGCCTTGAGTGACTGTGGCTGTAGCAGAGGTGTGGTTGTGGAGAGAGATGAAGTGGGATCTGTTGGAAAGGTAGGAACGGAGCCAGCTGAGTGCAGAGCCTTCAATGCCGAGGTCTTTGAGTCTGGTGAGCAGGATGTTATGGTTCACTGTATCGAAGGCTGCGCTCAGGTCGAGGAGGATGAGGATGTTGAGGGAACCAGTGTCAGCAGAGGTGAGGAGGTCGTTGAGGACTTTGAGGAGAGCAGTTTCTGTGCTATGGAGGGGGCGAAAGCCAGATTGGAGGGGTTCAAGTAGGTTATACGCAAGGAGGTGGGAATGAAGTTGCGACGCAACGATACGCTCCAGGGTTTTTGAAAGAAAGGGGAGGTTTGAGATTGGGCGGTAGTTAATGAGAGAGGAGGGATCAAGACCAGGTTTCTTTAAGATTGGTGTGACAGCAGCAGTTTTGAAAGCGGAGGGGACAATTCCTTGGGACAATGAGGAGTTGAAGAGATTAGTGAGGTAGGGGCAGAGAACGGGGAGGCAGGACTTCAGCAGGGGAGTGGGGAGAGGGTCGAGGGAGCAGGTAGTGGGTTTGGAAGAGCTGATGAGTTTGGAGATTTCAGTAGGGGTGACCAGGTCAAACTGGGAGAGGAAGCAGTGTGGAGGAGGGGTAAGGAGGTCAGTGGAGATGTTGAAAGGAGGGGCCTTGGTAGGTGGTGGAGTAGATGCTGGGGAGTCGGGTACAGGGGATAAAGATTGATAGATGGTGCTGATTTTATCAGCGAAAAAGTGGAGGAATGAGTTGCAGAGATCCGGAGTAGAGGTAGGGAGAGTGTTGGCTCGAGGCTTGAGGAGGTTGCCCACTGTGGAGAAGAGGGTTCTGTGGTTTAGGCAGGGATCGGTGAATATGGAGGAGAGGCAGTGGAATGTGTTGGAATGTGTTGACATGTTCCCCAAATCCTTCAGAAAAAAACATCATTATTCACTGCATGTCTGTGGAATTGACAGTTTTGGATTGCAAATATTTTTCATTGTTGTTCTTGTTTTTATTTAATCTACTTTAAGTACTGATACATATCCCAAAATAGCAGTGCCAAACAAAGCTCTGCCAAATACAGTTTGAAGTGAAATTACACTGTTGTATATTTACCAGTACTTATGTTCATTGTATGATTGTGATATTTGTATTGCTTTTGTATTGCATTTTGTTTCTGGCTTTGACTGTGATGTATCTTAAAGGTGATTCTGCTGACAAACCAGGTAAGGAATCTCAAATATTTGGCCTACACCCTTCCTTTCTCTCAAACAAAATAATAGATTGCCAGCTTTTAAAAACAGTTTGGCAACAAATAAAATTGAAACCCGCTCAAAACTAAAGGCTACAAACACACTAAGATTAATCTATTAGAAATTGTAGTTGAATTTTAAGTTACATTTCATAAAGTATCTTAATTCTCTGAATGTCATCCTCCAAGGCTGAACACAATTTCATAGCAATCTCTCGGACTGATATTTTCCTTTCTGATTGTAAAGCTTTGGTACTTTACAAGTTATATTGAGAAATGGCATTGTAAGGCTAAAAGCAATCCACATTTGGCAAATCTAAAACATGATGAAATGTTTTTTGTTTTTTTTTTACTCATTGCTATTTAGCTCATACGGATAAACTAATACAATTAAATCTTTTTTTGGTATGATGTAGCTCAATAACAGAAGTAGAAATTGAAATGAATATCCATTACTGGAATGCCATGCTGATTTGTTAGTTAAGTATTAACTGAAATGCCTTGACAAGAAAGGGGATCTGAATCGAGCTTAAATAATTGTTGCCTTTTGCAAAGGACCTTCGGGTGGTTTTCTATGGTAAACAGACAATATAAATGAAAGGTATTCCATCTGATTGATATCTGGAATCAAATTATTACATTCCAAGAATACTAGTACATGCTTATATTACAACATAGCAAAAGAGTGGAGACATGGAAAAAGTTTTATATGGAATCCATATATGTGTTTTGTTTGTTTCATGTGATTGATTACTGTTACTCGATGAGTTGTAGGAAATGTGCAGGAGACTGGCCATGCTAGTGGAGAGAGAAATACTGAGCCAATGTTACAGATCGATAACCTACAGAACTGGCCAGTTCCGATTTAATCTATTTTGGTGCTGTCTAGCATACAAAATGTTGCTGACATTTAGTTTTTATTCAAGAGTGGATTGTCCCGTTTTTGCACATTGAATGAAGCTCCCGATTGTAGAAGTCCAGGATCCTCTCTTTCCCCATGTTCCTCCAGTCTTCATCCAGAGTTTCATACCAAACATAAAATCTATTTGTTATTTTGGTTTTCTGAGATAAATTACATTACTCAGCAGTCAATGGACATCAGCAAATGTGGTTCTTCTTGTTAAACCAAGAATTGAGCTCACAATTCAAAAGTAGGAATATAACTTAATGCAGTTCTCATTTAGAAATATTACACAGATAGGAGTCTGAGACCTTGAACTGGAACAGCATTATAAGAGGTAACTGGAAATGTATGAACACTCAAGGATAAAACCATAAGAACAAGGAAAGCAAATGTATGTATGGCTGTTGTAGCAAGTTATCTGCATGATTAAATGTGTTAAACCATTTCAGTAGCATTCAATATAGATAAATGCCCAAGCATTTAATTTGACCTTAAAAAGTAGTGTAAATGGATTTCACAATTTGAAAACTCATTTTTATGAAAATTGTTGCACATTTCTGTTGATTTACAAAGAGCTGCTGAAGTAGCAGATCATTATCGCTCCGCAAACCTACCTAGGGATATCCATCAATGCAAAGTTTAGCACATGACATGCATTAGTTAGGATTGTTTAACAATTGCACTATCATAGATGCCTTGTATTAATACGGGTCTGATGATAATAATAACCACCGTGTTTGTTTTAAAGTTAATTACAGTCTTCTTTCCCCAGGGACTGCTCCGTTGATTCATGTTTGGGATGTCACAACCAAGCAAACATTCTCTGTGCTGCGCTGTTATCATTCAAAAGGTGTTTGCTGTGTCAGTTTTAGTGCAACAGGTAAACTCCTCCTCTCTGTTGGACTGGATGCTCAATATACCATCACTGTCTGGAGATGGCAAGAAGGTGAGATGAAAATGAAGGGCAGTGATCATCTAATTTCTGTGCATTGTTTAATGGATCAGTCATAGAGTGATACAGTGTGGAAACAGGCCCTTCGGCCCAACTTGCCCACACTGGCCAACATGTCCCAATTACACTAGTCCCACCTGCCTATGCCTGGTCCATATCCCTCCAAACTTGTAATTAAACCTAATTATGTACATACTGTGCATAATCTAACCACTGATAACTTTATTTGCACACAGACAAGTACCATAATATACACAAGAAATATGTGGATGGTTGCATAAACATAATAGAATTAAAAAATCTTTCCTTTTTTTGCAACTAAACTTGTTTTTGCTCCACAAGGTACCAAAGTTACCAGTAAAAGTGGCCACACCAAGAGAATTTTTGTGGCAGAATTCAGGCCGGATTCTGATACCCAGTTTGTGTCAGTGGGGGTGAAACATGTTCGGTTTTGGACCATTGCTGGTAAAGCTTTGCTGAGCAAAAAAGGCAACTTAAATTCAATTGAAGATGCCAGGATGCAAACAATGCTTGCTGTAGCTTTTGGAGCTGTAAGTAGTTTTCAATAAAGTGAATGTCAAATTGCATGATTTTTATGAATAATTAGGAGAAATTATTTTGCTTTTGAATGAAACCAAATATACAGGATGTTTAGAGATCAGCACATGCATTTATGCAGGGTTCACAAGATACATTTTGTTTATTAAAATCACTATTGAGCATTGTAATCAGAAGATTTTCAAACTGCTGTGTTGTTATTAGATGAGAAACTTTTCGTAAATCAATGCATTTCTGAATGAACAAATAAGTGTCATGCATTTTAAATGTACCTTACAAGAGCACCTGAACACACACAGCTGAACCTGCTACTATACCTGAGAACTCAGATTGTTTTAAACTCAAAAGGGAAATACTCTGGATGCTGCCAATCTTTCAATCAATCAATCAATCAATCAGTTTTATTCGTCACATTGCACATAAAGTGCAAGTGAAATGAATTTGTCAGCAGCGGTACAATGATAAAGAACACACAAACACAATAAAAATTTAACACAAACATCCACCACAGCATTCATCACTGTGGTGGAAGGCACAGAAATTGGCCAGTCCTCCTCCATTTTCCCCCGTGGTCGGGACCTCAACCCTCCGCAGCCGTCGCTGCGGGCGTCCAGATGATAAAGGACAAGGGAAAAGTCAAGGTAAGTCCAGGATCGGCTCTTCCCCACCGGAGACCGCGGCTTCAGGCTGGTGTAGGCCGCAGGCCGGCGGTCGAAGATTTAAAGTTCGCGCCGCAGCCAGAAGCACCGCAGACTACAGGGCCGACAGACGAAGCTCCCCTCCAGGGATCCCCGGCAATGGGAAGTCGCTATAGCGCCCGCGGTAGAAGTTGGCCGTGGGCCGGCAGTGATGGCTTCTTCTTCCCCCCCCCGGGTCCCCCACGAGGGATCCCGGGCTGCAGACGCCGCGCCAGCTGGAGCTGTGCAGACCGCGGCTTCAGGCTGCCGGCTGCCACGGGCCAGCAAAACGGAGCGCTCCCCTCCAGCGAGCCCCAGCGAGGGCTCACCCGCTCCACGGCGAGAGTCCACGCTGCGCCCGCCGCTGAAGCCCCGGGCGCGTCTCCAGGAAAGGCCGCGCCGATCCTTGTTGTTAGGCCATGGGGGAGGCGACATGGAAAAAGTCGCCTCTCCGTGGAGGAGGCGACCGAAGTGGTTTCCCCCCCACACAAAGGAACATTAAAAAATACATTAAAACATACTAAAAAAACAAAAAAAGTAGAAAAAAACGGACACGCTGCTGACAGGGCGCCGGCTTGCAGCGCCCCCACCAACCACTGATATAAGAAAAAGATTCTGAAAGTGCTGAGCATGTCAAGTATAATTAACGGAGGGATAAACAGTTGAAATGTCATCAGACCCAAAATGTTGGAGTAACTTAACGGGTCAGCCAGCATTTTGTATCTATTTTTGGTATAAACCAGCATCTGCAGTTCCTTTTCGTTACATGAAATTTCATCTGAATTGGAATAAGTTAGACATAAAACAGAATGCTGAAATAGTAGGAAACATCAAGAACGATCAGTCCAGTCGTAGTCTAACATTTATGTCCTTGAACTCCCTCTATACAAAATGTACACATCTAATTAGATCCAAGATAATCCAGACAATTCTGCATTACATTATAACACCTTAAAATAATTCTATAGATGTAGAATGTAATTAATTTATTCTTTACTAATATTCATTTCCCCTTGCATTACCATTTTCGTTTACCAATTTTAAATGACAAGTCATGCCAAAATAACTTTGCAAAATTATTTGTTTGCATTTTGCTAAATGTGCTTAATTGTTAAAGAAAATATGCAATTCTTTTGGTGACTACATTAATGTCAGATTTTCCTTTTGTAGAATAACTTGACATTTACAGGTACCATCAGTGGAGACGTTTATGTTTGGAGGGAACATCTTCTCATCCGAATTGTAGCCAAAGCACATAATGGACCCGTGTTTACAATGTACACTACGTTACGAGATGGCCTGATAGTTACAGGAGGCAAAGAAAGACCGTGAGTAAAAGTACATATGTCAGTGGCATTTAAGAGACTTTTGAAATAGACACAAGAATATGCAAAAAATATGCAAGGGATGTGGAGCACCTGCAGGAAGTAAAGATTAGTTTAAGTAGGCATGCACGAACATGGTGGGCCGAAGGGCCTGTTCCTGTGCTGTTCAATGTTCCATACATTAGCAATACATTCCCGTTCTTTAGTCTTAATGAGAAATAATGAGCTTGTTTTGTTATTGTAATGATATCCAACACTTCTATTCTTCCATTAAAATTATCAAAGGAAGCTAATGTTGTTGGCTAAAAATTAGTCAGAAGTGTCTGATCTTTTTGAAATGTAGATGGTGATTTTGCTTTTTTAGGTCCAAAGAAGGTGGAGCAGTGAAACTGTGGGACCAAGAATTGAAGCGATGCCGGGCTTTCAGACTGGAAACTGGGCAGACGATGGACATTGTGCGTTCAGTCTGCAGGTGCAAGGTATGCCTAGCCGGCCCCAAAAAACCTTCCACGCATTAGGGTAAATTAGCTTGGGAAATCTGAAAGGACACAAATGCAATCTCACAGTGAGAAGGAGACACTGAGCAGAAAGGAGGTGCTGCGCCTTAGGGCAAGGTGAACACTTTCAAACATTGGTGCTTTTACTTTATTCAAAACTTAAAAGGTCATGCGTTTAATTTTTTTTCCCTTGCTTTTCACTTTCTTCTTAATTCAATAAGGAAATTGGTTTATCTCTTTCTGTACTCAAATGACTTGAATCATCCCTGCTTCTTTGCTTATCTTTAAATGTTATAGGTTAAGGAGATATTTTTGATCCCATCCCATCCTTCTCTGGGGTCCCCGAAACCCTCGCCCCGAAACCCTCGCACAGCAATATAAACTTGTACTTGCAGCATGTCACAGGGCAAATCCAAATCTGCTGCAAGATTCAGGTGAAGGTCCAATTAACTGCATGAGGTGTAAATGCAATCCAGTTACATGGCTGATGGACAAGAACTGAACTATTCATCCCGAGAGTTGAATTCAAATCCCAGCACTGGCTGGTAATTTAAATAAATTCCATTTGTAATCAAAATACTAGCATCAGTGATGGTTACTAGAAAACAGTCATATTGTTATACGTTAGGAGGGCACATCATCCGAGGACGTACAGACCACTGAGGATAAATGGGGATACTGTGGATAGGGTGAGCTGTTTTAAATATCTGGGAGTCCACATCTCTGAGGATATGACATGGACATCACACGCCTCAGCACTTGTAAGTCAAGGCAGTGCCTTTACCACCTCAGGCAATTGAGGAAATTCAGAGTGTCTCCGATGATCCTCCAGTGCTTCTACTCAGCGGCTGTGGAAAGCATCTTGTCCGGAAATATTACAATCTGGTTTGGGAATTGCTCTGCCCAGGACAAGAAGGCTCTGCAGAGAGTTGTGCATTCGGCCGAATGCACCATGGGAACTTCACTCGCCCCCCTGCAGGAACTATACATCAGGAGGTGCAACTATCCTAGCTAATAAAATCATGGGAGACCTCTTCCACCCATGCAACGGACTGTTCCAGCTGCCATGCTGTGAGAACGGAGAGGTTGAGAAGGAGTTTCTTCCCAGAGGCCATAAACTCCTATCTCACCAGGGACTAACTTTTACTGTACCACTCTACTGCTTTTTATTTTATTTTTTTTTTAAAGTTTTTTTTCCCTTTTTCCTTCCGCTCACAATATTTAATGTAAAATAATATGATTCTGTTCCATTCTATTTGCAGTTTGTTTGTCTTTTTGCACAAAGTCCGCGAGCATTGCTACTTTTCATTTCACTGCACATCTCGTATGTGTATGTGACGAATAAACTTGACTTGACTTGACTTTGTTCAAGTAATGAACCAAAACAAACATTATTCAGTCAGATCTATGTGATTTTAGAGCAAGGGTTTTCAACCTTGGGTATATTTTGCCTACCCAGGGGGTAAATTTGTTGATTCTGGATTTGTACATTTTTTTTAATTTTTAATCACTGACTGTTTTTGTTTAGAAACATAGAAATTAGGTGCATGAGTAGGCCATTCGGCCCTTCGAGCCTGCACCGCCATTCAATATGATCATGGCTGATCATCCAACTCAGTATCCCGTACCTGCCTTCTCTCCATACCCTCTGATCCCCTTGGCCACAAGGGCCACATCTAACTCCCTCTTAAATATAGCCAATGAACTGGCCTCAACTACCCTCTGTGGCAGAGAGTTCCAGAGATTCACCACTCTCTGTGTGAAAAAAGTTCTCCTCATCTCGGTTCTAAAGGATTTCCCCCTTATCCTTAAGCTGTGACCCCTTGTCCTGGACTTCCCCAACATCGGGAACAATCTTCCTGCATCTAGCCTGTCCAACCCCTTAAGAATTTTGTAAGTTTCTATAAGATCCCCTCTCAAACTCCTAAATTCTAGAGAGTATAAACCAAGTCTATCCAGTCTTTCTTCATAAGACAGTCCTGACATCCCAGGAATCAGTCTGGTGAACCTTCTCTGCACTCCCTCTATGGCAATAATGTCCTTCCTCAGATTTGGAGACCAAAACTGCACGCAATACTCCAGGTGTGGTCTCACCAAGACCCTGTACAACTGCAGTAGAACCTCCCTGCTCCTATACTCAAATCCTCTTGCTATGAAAGCCAACATACCATTTGCTTTCTTTACTGCCTGCTGCACCTGCATGCCTACCTTCAATGACTGGTGTACCATGACACCCAGGTCTCGCTGTATCTCCCCCTTTCCCAATCGGCCACCATTTAGATAATAATCTGCTTTCCCGTTTTTGCCACCAAAATGGATAACCTCACATTTATCCACATTATACTGCATCTGCCAAACATTTGCCCACTCACCCAGCCTATCCAAGTCACCTTGCAGTCTCCTAGCATCCTCCTCACACCTAACACTGCCCCCCAGCTTAGTGTCATCCGCAAACTTGGAGATATTGCCTTCAATTCCCTCATCCAGATCATTAATATATATTGTAAATAGCTGGGGTCCCAGTACTGAGCCTTGCGGTACCCCACTAGTCACTGCCTGCCATTGTGAAAAGGACCCGTTTACTCCTACTCTTTGCTTCCTGTTTGCCAGCCAGTTCTCTATCCACATTAATACTGAACCCCCAATGCCATGTGCTTTAAGTTTGTATCCTAATCTCTTATGTGGGACCTTGTCGAAAGCCTTCTGGAAGTCCAGATACACCACATCCACTGGTTCTCCCCTATCCACGCTACTAGTTACATCCTCGAAAAATTCTATAAGATTCGTCAGACATGATTTACCTTTCGTAAATCCATGCTGACTTTGTCCAATGATTTCACCACTTTCCAAATGTGCTGCTATCCCATCTTTAATAACTGACTCTAGCAGTTTCCCCACTACCGATGTTAGACTAACTGGTCTGTAATTCCCCGTTTTCTCTCTCCCTCCCTTCTTAAAAAGTGGGGTTACGTTTGCTACCCGCCAATCCTCTGGAACTACTCCAGAATCTAAAGAGTTTTGAAAGATTATTACTAATGCATCCACTATTTCTGGAGCTACTTCCTTAAGTACTCTGGGATGCAGCCTATCTGGCCCTGGGGATTTATCGGCCTTTAATCCATTCAATTTACCCTTTCTGGTATGCCGGTATCTGTACATCATTAGTTGTTCATAAATAAGTGAAATAACATTGTTATGTGCTATTAAAGTTGCCAGGTGTAAACGAGACAAAAAAGGTTGTGAACTCCTGTTTTGGAGTCTATATGATTTGACTCTTTTCATTACTGACTGGGGAAGGGCAGAGAGGTAGAATGAGGAACTTTCTACCTGGGATTAGGGATTAGTGTTTAGTTTTTGAATGAGCGCAGGTGGCTTCAGGTAAGTGGGATGTGGGGGACTTAGCCCCTGAGTAGATGAGATGTGCTACTACTCACAGGAAGTAGGAGTTGGCCCCAAATTCTTTCGTAATGTAAATGATGCCATGAATTGGATATGAACACAAGGAAGAAGCAGGTCAAGGATTAGTAGAGGCGAGGGGAAGGATTGCACAAATAGCCATGTTTTGTCTACAAGAAGAGGATGACGGGTGAAATCAAGAGGCAAACATAAGAGGCAAACATCAGGTTTGGCTTTAGGATAGGATGGATATTGGAGGTGGTTTTACGTTTCAAAACAGTCTAGACCCATGTTGAAGGGTATGTGTTCCTATGTAACCGTGTTAACTGTACTGCCAGAAAAGATGAGAGTGATGATTATTGCAGGAATGCCATAAACACCTAACCACAATTAGGATCTGCTTGGGTGTGAAATAAAAAAAACTGATCTGCTACACATGCAATGCTATTGATGAAGAGAATAAAACCTTTGTGCTAATAGTTAGTAAATCATTCTACTTGAATTGAGTGATCTGATGCAGTCAGGTTCAGTCAGTCTCTAAGTTGCATGCCGCCTTGGATTGCACATATTGTCATTCCTCCTCCTTCAATGGATCATTGCCCTCAATTTCCCAGCATAACATTATATCAAGGGGAACCTTCATCACAAGGATTACAGAATCCATAAGCACCTTTTAAGGATGGCTGGAAATAGTCATAAAGCACAGAAAAGTTACATCTCATTGCCCCATCCAAGCTAGTCCCATTTGCCTGTTTTTGGTGCTTATCTCTCAAAACATTTCCCATCCATGTACCTGTCCATGTGTCTTTTAAATGGTGTTATAGTATCTGCTCAATTACCTCCTCTGGCAGTTCATTCCAAATACCCACCCCTCTCTGAATGGAAAAGTTGCCCATCTGGTTCATATTAAATCTTGCGCTTCTCACTTTAAACCTGTGTCCTCTGGTTCTTGATTCCCCTACTCTGGGTAAAGGACTCTCTGCATTCACCTTATCTATTTCCCGTATATTATGCACCTCTATAAGATCACCCTCAGCCTCCAAGGACTAAAATCCTCGCCTGCCCAACCTCTCCCCCAAATAGTTGATAATCTTGCCAAAATTAGCAGTATATTGAGGCTCACATTTACAATGGCAGCAAAGTAGGGTAGAATTTATCCTTTTTTTTTACTTAAGAAAATGGTACTTTTATACTGAAGAAGACATCTGGTAGTTAACAACTTTGGATTTATTCTGTTAATCAATATTTTAGTTTTATTGTTATCCACTGCTCAACAAAAGTAAAGTTTAAGTTATGATTAGGCACATAGTCACTGCAAATCAACTGAATGATAGGTGGTGACAATTTTTTGAAGTTTCTTTTATTAACAGGGAAAAATTTTGGTTGGAACGAGAAATGCAGAGATCATTGAGGTTGGTGAGAAGAATGCTGCATGCAACATTTTAATTAATAATCACATGGATGGACCAATCAGGGGTCTTTCAACTCATCCCGTCAAAGATATCTTTCTGTCTGCAGCTGAAGATGGGACTGTTAGATTATGGGACATTACTGAAAAGGCAAGTGAATCATTTAAAATTAGTGGCTTTAAAAATATTTTATTCACCATTTAGTTGTATGGGATACTGTAATCCTGCATCATCAAATTATCACCTTACAGGAGTCAGAAATCAATGATGTGTTTTACCCTAAACTTTAATTGCAAGTCAAAGCATCATTTTCTGGCATTATCTACAAAGATATACCAGGAACCTTGGTCACACTACAAAGTGTTTATTAATGGTTGTTTGAATTTTTTATTATCCATTGAAAATATTTTACATCCATTCAAAAAGATTTCAAAAAAGAGCAGATAATTTAGCTGGTGTCAGATTGGTTGGGATGAGATGTCCTCTGAAAGACTAGCTACTAAAAACATCCCTTTTGGTGCAAACTGTCTGTCAGTTATTTAATAATTACTAGGATCTAACAGAAAACTGCTCTCTCTCTACAGAAAAGATTTGTATTAGGTTACACTAGCAGTAAATAATTAAGCCACATTAATATGCATTTTAAGCCCTAAATTGTCCACATTTTAATTGTGTAACAGAAGATGCTGAATAAAGTAAACTTGGGTCATCCTGCTCAAACAGTTGCCTACAGCCCCGAGGGAGAAATGGTAGCCATTGGCATGAAAAATGGCGAGTTCATTATCCTTGTGGTAACATCATTAACAATCTGGGGCAAGAAACGAGACAGAAGATCTTCCATTCAAGATATCAAGTAAGCAAATAAAGATACTCTGTGAATATTGATCATTCCAAGTGAAATTTTCAAGTTCAGAGCAAGAAATAATTGTATTGAGTCAATGCATTTCATGACCTCCAGACGTTCCTAAACATTGTTGCAACATTAGAATGAAAGGATTTAATACTCCAATCATCCAGCACCCAAAGGAATTAGCTGCCAGATTGGAAGAACTACTGGATATTACTCCTATTAAAGCATCACCACAATTCCATCTTGTTTTTAATGTTACACGGTGGCATGATAATGTTTCCAATGACAGTGGGAACAGAGCGGGTTTAGTGTGTGGGACCCTACGCCAATCATCGTAATTTCCAATTTTGGATAACAAATTATTGCTGTTTTACTGTACTCTGAAAATACATTTGAATAGTTTTTAATCATCTGAATTTTATGAAAATTCATGATTTTGTTTAGAAGGTGGTCACTGAGTATACAGTATTTATAACAATGGTATTTTGGGATGGTTACATTATTATGAGAGTTACTACATGTGAGAAATGTTAGTGCCATACCAGACGCATTTATCCTTTGGAATTGCATGTGGATGCTGCTGTCCCTGCATAATGATGAACTGGTCATCCAGAAATTTGATATGTTTTAAAATATTTTAAATGAGTTATCTCAAACAATTGGGGCAATGTTTATCTGCACTATTTCTTTATGAATGTATTTTGATGACTGACATCTTTTGTTTAGGTTCAGCCCAAACTCTCAATATTTGGCTGTGGGGACATGTGAAAATGCCATAGACTTTTATGACCTAAGATTAGGACCATCTCTAAATCGAATTAGTTATTGCAAAGATATTGGCAGCTTTGTTATCCAAATTGACTTTTCAGCAGACAACAATTATATCCAGGTATGAATTATAATCGATACGTTTGACCATAAATGCATTATAACATGCTGAAATCCTGCAAACCAGTATATTCTGCCGAATTTAAAACATTTTTTTAAAGGAATTTAAAATAGATGGTGTGTTTGTAATCAAGTTAAACTTTACCTTGCATTATTTTAAATGCTATTTATGAAACAATCTTTAAAAATTGAAATATTTTAAGAATCCTAAATGGGATTTCCCTAAATATATAAACTGGATGACCTTTATTTTTCCAGAGCATGTATGGAGTAGTCTTGTCATAGTTAGCATGCTGTTATAATAATTCAATTATAAAAGCTAATTTGTTGTGAATCAAGATCCCAAATATTAATTTCCCAGGTTTCAACTGGATCTTATAAACGATTGGTGTACGAGGTGCCTTTGGGAAAACAAGTTACGGAGCAATCTCGGATTGACAGAATAACTTGGGCTACTTGGACCAGGTGATTTTTGTTTTTCCTTATTTATTTGATCCAAGTGGTACATTTGTGTTTTAAGATTTAAGTCTATTTGACAAGGCCAGTTCCAGCTCCTACATCATCAATGTTTTACATTATCAATTTCAAGTAATACACACAGAAAAGTCTATTAGCTGTTGAAGTTCCAGTATCACCCCAACTCTATCACCACATCATTCCACTCTGAATAAAATTCTTGATTATTTTTTTAATGTATTTTCCAAAGTCTCCCATTCCACTTTCTAAATGCAATCTACAGTAATAATCTATATACCATTTAATAATTATCTCAAACACGCTCCATTTACAAGCTGTACAAGTTCCTTGCTACCACGACATTGCTGCTCTTTTCACATTCTTTAAATTCCTATCTGTCATTGCTAAACCACACTTTTCTCGTGGTGTAGGAGTAAAAATAAAGTGCATGTTCAGTGATTTAATAAAGATTTGCTCCACCTTTAAGAGAAAAGATACTGGTTTTAATTGTTTCGCTGGAGTGAACATATAATGTGACCTGCCTCATTGCTTATTAGATGGGTGTGAGTTTCAAATGACTGTGCCCACCTTTGGGCTTTTTAAAGAGGCCCTTCAATTAAGATGGCTTACTATCGGTGCAACCCATTTGCAGTTTAAACAATTAAAAATATGCATTTTAATAGTTGACTGAATTTAAAAACATGTTTTTTAAGTCACACCAAGATCATTGGGTCACAACTTGATCTAAGAAAATTGAAATTAAAAATGAACAATTATAGGAACAAATTGTAATTTTATTGGGATCAGGGCTTCTTTGGAGTGGATATTGCACGAAACAGGAGCAAAGGTCTAGTCAGAAATTAAAAAAAAGAAATGCAGGAGCTTGATCGCCCCGACGCGGAGGGCCCGACCGCCGCCGTCAAGATCGTCCCGTCAAGCTCGAGGCCCCCAACAGGGAGAACAATGAAAGGAAGAGATTGAACTTTTTTTTACCTTCGATCACAGTGAGGAATGTGGAGGATGTTTATGTTAAATGTATTTTGTGTGTTCTGTTGCTTTTTAGTAGTATGACTGTATGGCAAATCAAATTCCTCGTATGTTGCAAAACATACTTGGCTAATAAAGTGTGATTGTGATTACAAGCTTTCATTGTTGCAGTATTCTAGGTGATGAAGTCATTGGAATTTGGTCTCGAAATCTTGATAAAGCTGATGTGAATTGTGCCTGTGTGTCTCACTCCGGACTCAACATTGTAACAGGAGATGACTTTGGCATGGTGAAACTCTTTGACTTTCCCTGCACAGAGAAATTTGTAAGTTTCTTCCTACTTGCTCATATGGCAGAATTGCACCACACAGATCTTTCATTTGATAATTGTTTACATTTTAGAATGTTTCCCGTAAAGTTTTGGCTAAGGCATCAGGAATAATTAATCTCTCAAATCAACACAAGTTTAAAAAAAAAAAAGATTTTGTTCAGTGTAAACTTGCTGTGTTTACTACATCATGGTAGTGACATTAATTAAAGTAACAGTTGCTTTATTGAGAATCAAAGTTGTTATATAAATGCAAGTTTATTTTATCTTACTCTGGTTGGTCATCTGCTTTGGTTATTCCAAATTGCATGTGTTTTCATTCTCCTATCTACAAAAATGTTCAAACTTTTCTTTCCCCATCCCTTCCAAGTTCAGGGAGCTCAGATCTACAAATGAGCCACCTACTGGTTACACAGAAAAGCTGGAGAAACTCAGCGGGTGCAGCAGCATCTATGGAGCGAAGGAAATAGGCAACGTTTCGGGCCGAAACCCTTCTTCAGACTGATCAGGGGTGGGGGTGGGTGGGGACAAGAAAGGGAAAAGGAGGAGTAGCCGGAAGGCTGGAGGGTGGGAGGAGACAGCAGGGGAGCTGAGGAAGGGGAGGAGACAGCAAGGACTAGCAGAATTGGGAGAAGTCGATGTTCATGCCCCCGGGGTGTTCGATGTGTGCCCCCGATGTTCATGCCACCTACTGGCTTTCTTTAATGGTTTTCATTTTGCCATCAAACCCAACCTCATTCTAAGATTTCACTTTCTTTGCTCGGAAGCTAGGCCCATTTCCAAATTCAATTTTTCTAACCTGAATGCATATTCATCCTCACCATAACTGTATTTGAACCTACCAAGATCCAATCACTCACACATGCTCACTTTAATTAAACAATCTACCTATTTCACCAAGTTAAAAAGCCTTTTCTGACAGCCATCTTGGGCAGTTCCATGCATGGTTTCCCTATTTAATGCCATGGAAATATCCAAATCACTGGTTGTTCTTTCCACCTATATCATTATCCTTCAACAAATCTTGGCTCCCATGCTGTACATGCAACTGCTACTGATTACATTTCCATCTGTGCCTACATACTGTACTTAAGCCTACCTCACCACCATCCTTTTCATTCCCTACTGTATGTCAATTGTCTATAATCAACCACAACTGCCTTGAATTGGTTTATCTAATCTCTCGTACAGATTCTACTGCCTGCCAATGTTTAAAGCAAAATAATGTTTTTACTTTATTACAAAAAGTATCCCTTCAACATTAAAACACCACCAGTGTCGAGAAATTCAAAATTTGCTGCACCATATTTAAAACATTAGCCTCATAAAAGACTGTTTTAAATGTGTGTTTGTGCCAGGGAATGGGTAGTAGTAAATTTATTTTGTCACCAACTCCATTTTAGCCTCCACAGAGAGCAGTGGCGCCAAATCACTGGATGGATTTAAGAGAGAGTTAGATAGAGCTCTAGGGGTTAGTGGTATCAAGGGATATGGGGAGAAGGCAGGCACGGGTTATTGATTGGGGACGATCAGCCACGATCACAATGAATGGCGGTGCTGGCTCGAAGGGTCGAATGGCCTCCTCCTGCACCTATTTTCTATATCCACAGCCCCAATTGCATAATTTTCCACAAACTTTACCACCCAAGCTGCTTGTACAATATGTACAACGTAACCATTTCATCAAAAATACATAATCTGACTCAACTTGTTTGCTTCTTTTGGGGACTTTCAGACTTGTTCTTATATTAATGATTACATTTATCACAGCTTTTATTTTTACACACAGGCAAAACACAAAAAGTATTTGGGTCACTCTACCCAGATCACCAACATAAAGTTCACAAGTGGAGACAGATACGTTGTCAGTGCTGGAGGACAAGATTGTAGGTATGATTGTCAAATTTTATGACTACAGAGTTGACTTTTATTCTTAGCATAAGAATATATATATATATTATATATTGGCAATAAACAAAACAAAACTTTAATTTCCACTTGTTTAAGCAGCAAAATTACACTCCTATAATTTACAATTCATTAAACAACATTTTCTTTTCTCTCCCTTCTGATTCAAGTTTGTTTGTCTGGAAGTGTTTATGAAAATAGCAATTAATCAAAAGAAAGCAAATGGCCGTGAAGCAGAACCTGAATCGAGCAGTCGCGAAGCTCAGTTTAATGAGAAAAAATACAAAGAGCTCAAGATTTAAAAATAACAAGGCAGCTAACACTATCTGCAAGCTAAATTGGGAAGGCATTTTGGTAAATGCTTAAACTATTTTTGTTTTAAGGCATTTTACCAGATTTTCTACTGCACAGCCATATGTATATTAATTGATGCAGTTGAAACAGTGTTCAAATCACATTCTTGAATTTTAGGCATAGCTTGTGTTCTAACTTTAATGTTGACTTACAAATTACTTTGACCATTTTACATCTATGGTCCTGTTGTCAAGGACAGAATTTCTAAACAATCATGTGGCAATGCCATGAAAATGGTTAATTGAGTTCTATCAATATACTAAAAAGTAAATATTGTAAGTACACTGCTAAATGTAACACAAACTTAATATCTTCAATCTTGTGCTGTAGCTGATTTGGTAAGCAGCCTTAGGACATTTATAGTAAACAGTTGCTTTTACTTTTTTTTAAATGCTGGTGAGTGTTCTCAATAAAACTATGTAATAACTGATGGCCTTCATCTTGAATGTACCTAACCATTTAAATTGAAAAGCTGAAGCAAGCATGCCAAAGCATACAATGCACTATTGTACCAATCACTGTGGCTACTTGAACAATTACATCTGGTTCAGTGTAATAAGTTTAATTTTAAACTTGTATCTTTTGACTTTAAGTGTCAAATTTGTGATTCTGCATATTATCATTTTTTTCATTTATGTACACAAAAATAAAATGTTACTTTTTGAAGTATATATAGTAAATGTGTAATACTTTGACTTACACCCTGGGTTGATATACAATTTACATTTGTTTTTCAATGTAATCAAATCACTAAATACTAATTTGTTTAATTTACACAAGTCAAACGATGTCTGTAAATGTAACGTAAATTAAATATTAAACAAAATTAAATACATGTAATTAATTTAACTCAAAATATTTTATTTAATCATGATTGGAGTCCGTACAAAAGGATTTAAGTCTACTGTCAAATTTTAGCAATTATAATGAAAGGAATCACTTTCGCTCCTGTACTTATACTGGTGCTTTGAAAAGATTTACCGTGACATATGCATAACTTACCAATGCACTAAGCTGCATTATTGTAACTTGAATACTTTGTACTGTGTAGTCTGCAAACAGCAATATTTCTCATTTATTGTTATAAAGGGCCTGTCCGACTTAGGCAATTTTCAGGCGACTAGGTTGTTGCCTGTATGGCCGTGAGTAGTTTCCTCAGTCGCCCAAAGAGTCGTAGCGTCTTTCTGTTCACCGCTGGATTTTCAACATGTTGAAACATTTTCTGAGACAGTCGGCGACAGTGGGTTTGACGCCAATGAGCATAGCTTGACTTCTCCTGACGTAGCGGCTGTCGTAATTGTCGCTGGTGCTGACCTTTTTTTTTGTTTGTTAAAGTAATGATTCTATTTCTATTTTATGTTGAAGGAGGGGTCCAGTTGCCAGTTTTTAGGCGACCTATGAAAGTCGCCTAAAAATAGCCTAAGTAGGACAGGCCCTTAACACTTCTACTTATTCAACACTAATGATAAATTCAGTTACTTAAAATCGAAATAAACTGCGTGTCATTTTGTTTTGAAAAACTAATTGAGATTAATTACATTCTGGTATTAGACTAACACAAAAACTCACCCTCATCTTGGATTACTGTAGAATGATGTGTTGGAATAACAGAGATGGAAAAATTTAATTCCTTGAGATGTATGTTAGTTGATACTGGATTATGCTTAGAAAAACTAAAAGCTATGCTCTAAATCTGAAATGTAACATGCACAAAAATACTTAACACAGTAGTTGGGTGTCTCTGAGTCATTGACAAGATACATTTAATCTATGAGCAATGTACTGTTGGGTGACAACCTGATTTATGCAAATAATAAATTATATTTCCCAATTTTGTAGTTTATAGGGAGAACTTTCAAATAAACTATGCAATCCCTCTTGAGAATGATTTACACTACTAATAACCACAAAATAATTAATTCTAAAAATCAAGATTCCATGTACTATGCCAAAAAACAAACTGTGTATTCCTTCACAATAAAACAACCAATATTTCCACGCCTTCAAACGTATTTTCATTTAAAACTCAAACTTGTTCCACAAACTTTGCAAATACATTTACTGTTTGTTTTTGAAGCATCAAAATTGAACATCTTTAGAAAAGGAATTGAAAATCCAATGAAAGTAAATATCAAGCATTACATTTTATTCAACTGATCTTTGTTTTAGTGTTTCCCAAAAGTTCTACAGCTAATTCTCATGGGGCAAAGGAGAGTATGCTTTGCACACCTGGTTTTAATTTCCCCATGTAAAGTACAACTCCTGGGGCAATGCTGTTTTTTTTACAGGAGGGTAAATAGTAGAAAGCAGCAGAATATATATGCAAGTTTAAGAAGGAACTGCAGCTGCTGGAAAATCGAAGGTAGACAAAAATGCTGGAGAAACTCAGCGGGTGAGGCGGCATCTATGGAGCGAAGGAAATATTCAACGTTTCGGGTCGAGACCCGAAACGTTGCCTATTTCCTTCGCTCCATAGATGCTGCCTCACCCGCTGAGTTTCTCCAGAATATACACGCATGTAAAATTGTGGTAAGGATATAAAACACTTAAATTACAAACAACAATATGGTCATGAGAGAATAATCTGAAGGAGAGCCAGTGCAAAAGAACAAAACCAGTAACTGATTCATGAAACAAACTTAATTCTTTTACTATAAACCCATCCTCAACAGAAGTGGTCTTACATCAATATGATGTTCTTTGAAATTTTCCATTGAATTCAAGATACTGTCTCTAACAGCACAAAATACAAGTCACACAATGCACCTTACAAAACCTATTGAGAAATGACATGTCAATATCCAAATTATATGCAAAAAAAATTAGTTGGTTCATGTTGGGGAGAAAATTACTTTAAAAATATTGGATACTCAATGTTAAAGAAAATTGTAAGAGGGAAAATACAAATTTGTAAAATGCTACATTAAACAGTTGCAATCCTTTATCCACAGTAGGTTCTGCACGATCCAAACTGATCATTCACTGAAAAAGAAAGTAAAGATGTCTAAGATTTTATTAGTAGTATTAATAATCCTATAAAATTGACATTTAAATTGCGATGACAGAGGAAAATTAACCTTTAATATTTACAAATTAATCTCAAAATTGACTAGTTATTATCTTGCAATACCTATACAATCTATATACTTTTAAAACTCTGTGTGTGTGGGTGTACAGCATTTTGCCTTTGCAACGAATCTCCTCGAAAACCAAACGCAAAATCGCGGAGATTATTACAATTTCGGTAGGGATTTATCTTATGAGTTCAGAAATCCACTCCTTGGTCAATTATTTCCCCAGATTTTGAAAAACATTTATCAGAAAACTCACTAAAAAATTATATAATCACCGCTTGAGCTGCTGACGTCACAATGCCCACATTCCCACCAAACGAGGCCCACCTGTCTCCAGGCCCCGCCGCTGTAGACTAAAGCCCCGCGCCCAGCCCAAGTACGCTCGCGCCACGCCTCCCGCAGCTGGACTCCCACACCCACCCGCCCATTAACTCCACTTGGTCTAGTTACCTATACAATCAACAATTACCTGTTTTGTTGAGATCTGGTCCATTTTAGTGCATGGCGTGGAGGTAATGCAATTGTAGGATGGTAGAATGTGCAGTCAGCTCTTTTACAGTGTGAACTGAAGCGGCAAGGCTGGGAAAAATGAAGGTGAAAGTCATTACTTGTACAAATGCATCAGTTACAATAAATTCTGAAGAACGTTGCATACCTTCGGATGGATAAAAGGGCACTCCACCTTTTTGCAATCTGGAAAAAATCGACAGAGAGAACTGCTTACGTTTATCACAGGAGCTGTAAAATAAGTAAGATTTAAGATCAACTGTTCCCGTTTCAAAAATGAGTTAACATCCAAGTAAAATCCAAGTAACATCAAAGCCAGACATAAAAAGCTTTTTTTCTACTCAACAGCCAAAAGTCTGTAGCCTTCACATGTTCAAATTATAATGTTTTATTTTTAATTCTCTACTGTATATCGTGTTGTTACTTGCGAAAAAAAGACCAAGGCAAATTCCTTGTTTGTATACATACTTGGCTAATAATAAATGGACATTTATTTATTTAAATGTCAGTGATTTCCCCCACTACTACTCTACATATCAATTTTTTTGCTGCTACTCAAACTTTGACAAGTTTTCCCTATACAAATTCATATTGCCTAAAACTATAATACACACAACCTATGTATACCAGAGGTGGCAGCATCACAGTACCCCAGCCCACTGAGGGGGCAAAGTGGCAAGAGGTGTGGCAGCCCAGTTTCTATCAGGATACCTGTAAATTCTGTGGAAGATATTTTCATTCTTATGCACACACAATAATAGATATGGTGATTTGAATTACACTTGCACCTCATGATTGAATTATACCATATTTTCCTCACACAACTACACTTGCAGACCAAAAATGGTCCCTTTGGTAGATTTGGGCAGGTAATCATAAATATACTCCACCATCTCAAACACTAGAGCTGGCTGGTTGGTAGTCTATAGGAGATGCCAAATTCAGATTAAAGCCTACTTCTAATATGCCAATCAGGTTTTAATCACACAAGGGACTAATTTTAGAAAGTGGCACAAGGTGCTGAATAGCCTCATTATGTTCCAATCTTGAGGTACAAAATGGCCAAGACACAAATCAGGCATTTTCCATCTTTTGATATCCGTTGCAATCATCTTTACAGTAGCCCTTAATTTTCAAGTTGCCAAAACTTGTTACTTTCTCTTTCTATAGTGTGGAATACTGTGGTAAGGAAGAATAGCATATGCCTTATACATTTTACCTTTATTTATTGGGAGCCACAAAAAAAGTAAAAGATCATGCAGATGCTAGTCTTTCAGGTGTTATGGGACATAGAGGAAAAGGGAGTTGTTTAAAGAAACACAGTATAACCAAGACAAAACTACATTCCAAACAGAATCTATCTATAATAATAATAATAAATTTTATTTATGGGCGCCTTTCAAGAGTCTCAAGGACACCTTACAAAAATTTAGCAAGTAAAGCAAGATATCTATCTATATCATATGTCTATTTCTATGTGTGTGTGTGTGGGGTGTGTGTATGTCATTTTGCCTTTGAAACGTATCTCCTCGAAAACCAGATGCAAAAACGATTTAATGTGATGTACATGCCACCGACAAGGCCATCTTTTGTTATCCAAATCCAATCATTAAACTTTGCTGTGCTGGGTTAGGCTGTCAGATTTTTCCCCTTTGTTATCTAAATCTAATCATTAAACTTTACTGTGCTGGGTTAGGCTGGCAGATTCTTTCCCTGAAGGACATTTGTTGTGAAGTACTCTGTGTTCTGCGGGGAGTGCTATTTTTAGAACCCATAGCATTTAAAATTTGTGTTAAACTGGCAACGCTGTTTAAACCTGGAGCAGGACAGGCTTAAAGCTTACAAAAATAATTATCCAGATCTTGAAATTTAAAATACTAATAGATTTAATCTGCTATAATTTTTAAAGTTACAGTATGACTTTTTATATCCATGCATTTTATAAGCAGCAAGATGAAACAGGAAGTCGAGCTGATTTTTTTAAAAATCCGTATTTTACAAAGTAAATCCGTACATCCGTATTCTGATCGCATTTTCCATACAAAATGCGGAAAAATCCGTACTACTAGGAAGCTCTGCTAAAAGCTCTCTCTTGAAAGTATCCAGAGAACTGGCCTCCACTGCTCTCTGAGGCAGAGAATTCCACACTCACAACTCTCTGTGTGAAAAAGTGTTTCATCATCTCCGTTCTAAATGACTTTCCCCTTATTCTTAAACAGTGGCGTGTGGTTCTGTACTCCCCCAACATCGGGAACATGTTTCCTGCCTCTAGCATGTCCAAACCCTTAATAATCTTATATGTTTCAATAAGATCCCCTCGCATCCTTCTAAACTCCAGAGTATACAAGCCCAACCGCTCCATTCTCTCAGCATATGACAGTCCCGCCATCCTGGGAATTAACCTTTTAAACCTACGCTGCACTCCCTCAATTGCAATAATGCCCTTCCTCAAATTAGGGGACCAAAACTGCACACAATACTCCAGGTGTGGTCTCACTAGGGCCCTACACAACTGCAGAAGGACCTCTTTGCTCCTATACTTAACTCCTCTTGTTATGAAGGCCAACATGCCATTCGCTTTCTTCAATGCCTGCTGTACCTACATGATTACTTTCATTGACTGATGAACAGGCACCCCCAGATCCCTTTCCCAACTTGACACCATTTAGATAGTAATCTGCCTTCTTGTTTTTGCTACCAAAGTGGATAATCTCACATTTATCCACATTAAACTGCATCTGCCATGCATCTGCCCACTCACCCAACCTGCCCAAGTCACCCTGCATTATCATAGCATCCTCCTCACTGTTCATACTGCCACCCAGCTTTGTGTCATCTGCAAATTTGCTGTTACTTTGAATCCCTTCATCTAAATCATTGATGTATATTGTAAATAGTTGTGGTCCCAGCACCGAGCCTTGCGGCACCCCACTAGCCTGCCATTCGGAAAGGGGCACGTTAATCCCTATTCGTTTCCTGTCTGCCAACCAATTTTCTATCCATGTCAGCACTCCACCCCAATACCATGTGCCCTACTTTTGCCCAATCTCCTATGTGCAGAGCTATCAAGTTTTGTCAGAGCATTTCAGTATTCTAGTACCTGAAAATCAGTATTTTTACACGGTGCCATTTTGCTGAAAGAAATGTTATTTTTTTATGTGCGGTCATACCCATGTAAGAGTACAAGAATGCATAACTTTGCTACCAATTGACATGCCTTCTGCGCACCTTACTTGACAGTGCATTCATTGCCATCTCTTTGTATGCTGCTGTTTGAATGGCTGCTTCTTGCTTTTAGCACCCAATGATGATATAAAGCCATTTTAGAAGCCTCCCTCTCCCTCCTTCCCTCTCTCTCTCCCCCCCTTTCCCACACCCTCCCTCTCTCCTTCCTTTTTTCCTCCCTCCCTCTCTTATTCCCTCCCTCCCTCCCCGAACAGTCTGTGACCCATAGCGCTATGTTTAAAGCAAAGATACTCTGGTATCTTTGGTTTAAAGCCCATAGCGCTCCAGCTTGTAGTGCTATATTTAGAACCCATAGAGCTGTAGTTGACAGCTCTTTGTTTAAATTCCACCGCGCTAAACTGACAGCGCTGTTTAAACCTGGTGCGGGACAGGCAGATCAATGCCTACAAAAATAATCATCCAGATCTTGCAATTTAAAATACTAATAGATTTAATCTGCTATAATTTTTAGAGGTACAGTATGACTTTTTTATATCCTTGCATTTTTTAAGCAGCAAGATGAAACAGGAAGTCGGGCTGATTTTGAAAAAATCCGTATTTAACAAAGCAAAATCGTACATCCATATTCTTATCTCATTTCCGTACAAAATACGTAAAACCCGAACTACTAGGCAGCTCTGTATGTGTCTACCCAACACCATCAGTCTACCCAACACCATTTCCTGCCTAATATGGATTTCCTTCAGTTCCTCCGTCACCCCAGATCCTCTGGCTACTAGTACATCAGGAAGACTGTTTGTGTCCTCCTTACTGAAGATGGATCGAAAGTACCTGTTCCACTCATCTGCCATTTCCTTGTTCCCCATATTAAATTAACCTTTTTCAGTCTTCAAGGGTCCAACTTTGGTCTTAACTATTTTTTTCCTCTTCTACATATGACAGTATTCAAGTAGTTTATTTAATGGTTGTATTTCATGTGTCAACCAAGACAAGGAGCAACATTTCATCAAGGGGGACATCATAGCCAAGACTGATTATGGAGACATGGGTGAATAGATATGTGCATTGCTTTAAAAAAAAATCTCCAGTCCTGACGATTAACCCAGTTTGTATTGATCAAATGGATGTCTACTTTGCCAGTTGTAAAGGTCTTGATTGATTTGTGTGACCACAACCATTATAAATGTTGGTACACAAAAAAGCTGGAGAAACTCAGCGGGTGCAGCAGCATCTATGGAGCGAAGGAAATAGGCAACGTTTCGGGCCGAAACCCATCTTCAGACATTCTTTGATTAACAGCACAAATAAAATCAGCACAATGCAGAGGTGGAATACTGTTACAGAAAGTATTAAAGATGCAGCAAGTTTGCTCTAGTAAAAATTAAAATGATACAGCTTAAATTGGACATGGCATCTTGGTGCATGCCAATCAATGTAGATTTAAACTGCTCGTGTTTATTTCATCTAATGAACGAGCTGGGTGTTCATGACAAGCTGATGATTATCATCATAACTAAGAACAGATTTATAAAACCAAATTCTAGATTTTCATGAAATTTAAGTTGTGTGATGTTGATTTGAACTCTTATAAGTATTTATATTCAGGATTCTGGCGTACTAGTCTGGTAGTTTCAACTCTCGATGAGAATCTCTTGATTTCAGCAGTTACAGCACCGAAAATGGTTTCAACATTCTACCTCCCTGAAAAATTACCTTTTGGTAACAACCTCAAGTATTGAGATTCAATTCTTCATTCATGAATCAATATTGTACTATACAAACCTGGCTGTTTTGGCACCACAGCAGTCCGTCTGCTTGCGTGTGTGTATGGACAATCTGGTCTAGTACACTTGGAATCATATTTGCAGTTTGGATGGATAAATAGGCATTTGTCCCCAAATTTACACTTTGGAAAGGTTCTAGGAAAGAGCAAAGATATCACTATAATAAAGACATATCACAATAAACTTTATGCAATGAGTGGAAGTTCATTGAATTTTACAATATAAACAAAAATGCCAATATTCACACAAGCACAATTGCATTGCTTATATTTTTCCAACTGACCATTTAATTTGAAACCAAGAAGGCTGTCATCAAAAAAGCCAGATCTTTGCAATAACACCGCTCATATGATTTGCTTACTTAAATTAGATGCAGGAGTAGGCCATTCGGCCCTTCGAGCCTGCACCGCCATTCAATATGATCATGGCTGATCATCCAACTCAGTATCCCGGACCTGCCTTCTCTCCATACCCTCTGATCCCTTAGCCACAAGAGCCACATCTAACTCCCTCTTAAATATAGCCAATGAACTGGCCTCGACTACCCCTCTGTGGCATCTCGGTTTTAAAGGATTTCCCCCTTATCCTTAAGCTGTGACCCCTTGTCCTGAACTTCCCCAACATCGGGAGCAATCTTCCTGCATCTAGCCAGTCCAACCCCTTAAGAATTTTGTAAGTTTCTATAAGATCCCCTCTCAATCTTCTAAAATTCTAGAGTACAAACCAAGTCTATCCAGTCTTTCTTCATAAGACAGTCCTGACATCCCAGGAATCAGTCTGGTGAACCTTCTCTGCACTCCCTCTATGGCAAGAATGTCCTTCCTCAGATTTGGAGACCAAAACTGTACGCAATACTCCAGGTTTGGTCTCACCAAGACCCTGTACAACTGCAGTAGAACCTGAAGAAGGGTTTCGGCCCGAAACGTTGCCTATTTCCTTCGCTCCATAGATGCTGCTGCACCCGCTGAGTTTCTCCAGCTTTTTTGTGTAACCTGCAGTAGAACCTCCCTGCTCCTATACTCAAATCCTTTTGCAATGAAAGCTAACATATCTTCACTGCCTGCTGCACCTGCATGCCTACTTTCAATGACTGATGTACCATGACACCCAGGTCTCGCTGCATCTCCCCTTTTTCTAGTCGGCCACCATTTAGATAATAGTCTGCTTTCCTGTTTTTGCCACCAAAATCATAACCTCACACTTATCCACATTATACTGCATCTGCCAAACATTTGCCCACTCACCCAGCCTATCCAAGTCACCTTGCAGTCTCCTAGCATCCTCCTCACAGCTAACACTGCCCCCCCAGCTTCGTGTCATCCGCAAACTTGGAGATATTGCTTTCAATTCCCTCATCCAGATCATTAATATATATTGTAAATAGCTGGGGTCCTAGCACTGAGCCTTGCGGTACCCCACTAGTCACTGCCTGCCATTGTGAAAAGGACCCGTTTACTCCCACTCTTTGATTCCTGTTTGCCAGCCAGTTCTCTATCCACATCAATACTGAACCCCCAATGCCGTGTGCTTTAAGTTTGCATACTAATCTCTTATGTGGGACCTTGTCGAAAGCCTTCTGGAAGTCCAGATACACCACATCCACTGGTTCTCCCCTATCCACGCTACTAGTTACATCCTCGAAAAATTCTATAAGATTCGTCAGACATGATTTACCTCTCATAAATCCATGCTGACTTTGTCCAATGATTTCACCACTTTCCAAATGTGCTGCTATCCCATCTTTAATAACTGACTCTAGCAGTTTCCCCACTACCGATGTTAGACTAACTGGTCTGTAATTCCCCGTTTTCTCTCTCCCTCCCTTCTTAAAAAGTGGGTTTACGCTTGCTACCCACCAATCCTCAGGAACTACTCCAGAATCTAAAGAGTTTTGAAAGATTATTACTAAGGCATCCACTATTTCTGGAGCTAGGTCCTTAAGTACTCTGGGATGCAGCCTATCTGGCCCTGGGGATTTATCGGCCTTTAATCCATTCAATTTACCCAACACCACTTCACCATGTCCTAACCTGGATTTTCACTCAATTCCTCCAACTCCTTTGACCCGCGGTCCCCTGCTATTTCGGCAAATTATTTTCATGTCTTCCTTAGTGAAGACGGAACCAAAGTAGTCATATTCAATTGGTCCGCCATATCCTTGTTCCTCATGATCAACTCACCCGTTTCTGACTGCAAGGGACCTACATTTGTTTTAACTAATCTCTTTCTTTTCACATATCTATAAAAACTTTTGCAGTCAGTTTTTATGTTCACTGTCAGTTTTCTTTCATAATCTATTTTTCCTTTCCTAATTAAGCCCTTTGTCCTCCTCTGCTGGTCTCTGAATTTCTCCCAGTCCTCCGGTATGCTGCTTTTTCTGGCTAATTTGTACGCATCATCCTTCGCTTTGATACTATCCCTGATTTCCCTTGTTATCCACGGATGTACTACCTTCCCTGATTTATTCTTTTGCCAAACCGGGATGAACAATTTTTGTAGTTCATCCATGCAGTCTTTAAATGTCTTCCATTGCACATCCACCGTCAACCCTTTTAGAATTAATTGCCAGTCAATCTTGGCCAATTCACGTCTCATACCCTCAAAGTTACCTTTCTTTAAGTTCAGAACCCTCGTTTCTGAATTAACAATGTCAGGGAATTAACAACTGGCAGGGAACATAAAAACTGACTGCAAAAGTTTTTATAGTTATGTGAAAAGAAAGAGATTAGTTAAAACAAATGTAGGTCCCTTGCAGTCAGAAACGGGTGAGTTGATCATGAGGAACAAGGATATGATTTGCTTACTTAAAGCTTTGTTGGGTTACAAGTTTTCTTCTGGGGAATAAGACATCAGAATTACTACATGAAGCAAGGGGATCAACTCATGGTTTTTGGAATTTGAATTTAGGACACATATGCTAGAAATACCCAAGGGGTCAGGTAACATCTATGGAGAAACATTACATTTAAGACTGATCCGCCTCTTGCAGGTTCCAAAAACACACCAGTGTTAAAGGTTTAGCTAGGCATCATGTTTGGCACAGACATTGTGGGCTGAAGGGCCTGTTCATGTGCTGGACTGTTCTATGTTCTTTAATTTAACAGTGTATTTTCTTAACCGTTGCACAAATATTAAGGTCAGAATTAAAAAGTATTAGAAAAATCAGGCGAAGAACTTAGTTAAGAAGTAAGATTCAATTTTAGGGGTAGTGAACTTTTGGAATACTCTATTCAAGAGGGCTCTGGTGGCCCAATCACTATTCAGTGAATCAAAAAATATGAGGTTAGGACAGGGAAGTGTTATTAAGATACAAGATTTTATTGAATGGTAGAGCAGGTGTACCTATCCAAAAGCCTCTTAAACATCACTATCGTATGTGCCTCCACTACCACTCCTGGCAGCGTGATTAAGGCCCCCACCACCATTGGTGTAAACATTTGCTCCACATCTCCTTTAAACTTTGCCTCTTCTACCTTAAAGTTATATCCACTAGTCGTAGTCATTTCCACCTTGGGAAAAAGGTTTTGACCATCTATCCCATCTATGCCTCTCATAAATCTATATACTGTTATCAGATCTCCCCTCAGCCTCTGCTGCTCTGGAGAAAACAATCCAAGTTTGTCAAACCTCTCCTTACAGCTATTACCTGCTAATCCAGGCAGCATTCTGTTAAAACTCTTTTGTACCCTTTCCAAAGCCTCCACATCTTTATTGTATTGGAGCGAGCAATTGTATTGGATACTCATCAGCTAAGGTGCCGTCCTGACCTCCGATCCATCTCAATGGAGACCTTTGAACTATCTTTAATCGGACTTCAATGTTATATCTTGCACTAAATGTTTATCCTATATCTGTGTACCTCGGTACACATGATAATAATAGACAAAACTACTCCAAATGCTGCATCTTGACTTCCTGACTGTTATTCTCAATGCCCTAACCAATGAAAGCAAGCAATATAATCTTTCCTTGCCACTCCATCTGCTTGTGATGCCACTTTCAGGGAACTATGGACCTGGACCCCAAGATTTCCCTGTATATTAATCTGTTAAGAATCTTGCCATTAACTGTATACTTTCCCCATGCATTCGACCTCCCAAAGTGCAACACTTACTTGAATTAATGATAAATGCCTTGGACTTAAGGTACTCACTTGCATGAAGCTACAGGATGATGGTACATACAATCATCACCATTTTTACAGGCTGGCCAGTACTTGCATCGCTCTAGAAGTTTCTGTCGTTTTGGTTGAAAGCTGCTGTCATCAACCTCTTCTTCTAATATTGGAAAAATAAGATAATTTGATATATTCAATAGAAAAAGGATTGAACACTAGTTTTGTTCTTTTATGCAGGTTAGAATTCTGTCAATTTCCATTCAATAATTTCTGAAGGTCCAGTCCCACTTGGGCAACCCAATCAGCGAGTTCTGGCGAGTTTGCCCTCGACTCATACTCGCAGCATGGTCGACACGAGGTCGTAGGAGGTCTTCATAACTCTCCTTCATGCTCGATAGTGGTCTCTGCGTACTCGAGGCATCAGCTAGGTCGCGACAGTTTTTTCAATATATAAAAAAATGCCCGCGAGTAAAAAAAGGTCACCGTGGAAAAAATCGATACTTTTTTTACTCATAGGTTTAGTCGTAGTAGGTCGGCATGGTAGTCATAGGTAATCAAGGGTAGTTGAAGGTAGTCGTAGTCTTCATCATAGTCGAAGGGAGGTCGGAGGTCGTCTTCACTCTCCAGTAGCCCAATTTTCCAGAAGTTAGTCATAGCTAGTCGAAGCTGGTCTTCAACATAGCCGAAGGAGGTCTTCAACATGTCAATTTTTCAAACTCTTCTAAACTCGCCAATTAGGTCGCCCGTGGGACAGCCCCTTCAGCCAAACATTAAAGGGTCATCAAATAAACAATATTGGTATTGGTTTAACTTAAATATATTTTAATGATCCAAAGTGAATTCAATTTTAAAAAGTTAACACAAGTATTTACTGCCTTTTGTCTTGATTGTCACCTTTCGACTAGTCCCAATCAGTATGTCAGTTCAGAATGAGTAACTGTTAAAGCCCTTTCCCACGGTTCGAGTTCATTCCAAGAGTTCTCCCGAGTTTGCCCCGATTCAAACTCGGAGATTTACGGTAATGGCTACTCGTCGGTACTCGGGGCTCTCGTGGACATTTTTCAACATGTTGAAAAATCTTCACGAGTCTTCCTGTGCTTACCTGCCGTTAGCGCGTCTTCCCGAGTACCTGCCGTTAGCATAACGAGCCACTAAGAGACGTCCCCCGAACTCAGAACCGCTATGTTCATTCTCCGTGCTTACCACGAGTTTGAATTTTTTTAAACTCGGGAGAGCTCTTGGAATGAACTCGTACCGTGGGACAGGGCTTTTACATGGAACCAGTGCAGCCAACAAACACCAGTTGTGACTAAACTACAACACACATATGATCTTATACGATTTTGCCTAAACCACAAACAAAGCCACAAGAGCAAAAATAAACTTTGGCTCTTTGCCCATTGCAACAAATGCCAGGATCTCATGAGCCTCTTTTGTCGCCAAGAGTAACAAATAAGCTACTTTTCCATAACCAGTAAGTGGCAAACATAACCCCAAAACCTAGCCATTTTAGCCCTCAATCTGCAACTCGCATTCACTGCTACCTTGTCTTTCATGCTCTCTTAAAACTCAACCTAGTGTAAGAGATCTCATTCTGAACAACCACACCCACATCCCCATAAGATCCTACAAACTCTACCATTGCTATTTTACATATGATCATTCCCTCTCCATAACCTCTTCCTTCAGAAGGTGTTTGAATAAATCATCTCTGGCATTCATACCCAATTTTGTCAAAACTCCTTGTTTAATTTACTCCTGCTCAATTTTGATCAGACCACAGAGCTGAAATACACTTCCTCATCCTTTCTGCAGCATTTGAAATGGATAACCACACCACTCTCCTAGAATGATTGATTTCCATTATCAGAAGTGGGATACCTTACCTTGATTGCACTATTACTTCTCTAATGGGCCAGAACATCTCCAGCAATGTCTTCCTCTATCGCCCTCACCTGCCGATTACATCGCATAGCAGTTCTATGTGGTCACGCTCTTCTAATGTATTAGCAGATTCCATCTCTCTAATGTTTCTCCATTATCTTTACCCAGTTAGTCTACTTTTCCAAAATGTAGCCTCAGTTAAGTCTCCAACCAAATATTGGGAAGATAGAATGCATCACCGTCACATCTGGCACAAGCCCCTTAGCTTTGCCGCTTCTATTTGAGTCTGTTGCCATTGACTCAGAACTAAACCAGAATCCTATTTACCCACAGATAGGATGTTGGTACAACAACTTAAGACATTTGGCCCACTCCTTCCATTTCTCATGTTCATGTATCAGAATCAAAGACTGCTACCCCATTCAGTGATATCATTCATAACCATCTACCTGACTCACTTTCTTGCCAAAGTCCCTTCATTTGTTTACCAATATGCCTTAAATTTACTTGATATAATCAATAACTGAACATTCACAGCTCACTGACACAATTCCAAATATTTACAGTATTCAGAGTAAAAAAAAATCAGATTTAATTCATTATACCATCTAGTTCCAGACTCTCCAAAAGAAATGGGTTATCAGCATTAAACCTGTGAGTCCCTCTCAGATGGACAAAAAGATCATCTCCTATACTTCCATATTTTTACGAGGAAATACAAATTCTATTCATTTGCTTCTCAAGGAACACCCTTGTGATTTCAGGAAACCAATCAAGTGAGTATGGACACACTAACTTCAAGTAATGTATGCTCTTTCTTAGGAATGGACCAAAACTGCAGGTAAAACTTTCAGGTTGCATACAAGGCTGCAATATGAACACGTGTGTTATCAGCAAAGCTCCAGTACAAATGCAAAAAAAGACACATCATTATATTCCAATTCAACTTGTCACAAAGTACTATTTGGCTCCGTAATTGCTTGTCACCTTTCATGAGAAATTGCAGCACCTTTCATCAAAATTTTCAATATTAGCATACCAGTTTCTCTCCATTCTCATCAAGCGAGTAATCACACACTTTACTGCAATATACTTCACCTGTCACTTTCTTGCGTGCTCATTTAACCAATCTATATCAATTTGCATTATGAAATAGCTATTTCCCCATGTGGTTTTTGGTCAATAAAACTTGGATTAATTACTCAATAACCATACATGCCCAAGGATCTAATATGCATCTTAGTGGTGTCTCACTAAGACCCTGAAAACAATCCATTTATTCCTATCAATCTGCTCTTTCCCCCAAATCCATATGTCTTTATTTTATTTATTAACATCAGGGTACTTTGCAAGATGCTTTTTGAAAATCCTTTCACATTACATTTTCCTTTAACTGTCCTACTGGTTCCACCAAAAAAACCTTTATGCTTAAACATATTATGATTTTCCAAATGTCGTGTTTGACTTCCCAATGGATAATGGATTCTAGTATTTGATCAACAAGTGGGATCAAGTTAAGAGGGTCTGTAATTCATCTTCTCTTGCATGGTATTATATCTGATACCTTTTAATCTGTTCCAGAATATCTGACATTCTGAAAGATCATTAGTGCGTACATATCACCTTTCCATTCCCTTCAGAACATTGTTTACTTTGACCACTTCTGCTGAAACCCACATCCATGTTTATTTTCCCCCAACACTTCCCCCACTAGGATGTAAGGGAAGAAAATTAAATAAGTAATTAACAAAATGTGCTAATTGAACTGAATAAACATTTCCTCTATCTGGAAGCTTTCATGTGTAATTATTAACTCTAAAAACACCAAATTAACCAATTACCATCAGATTCAATCAATGTCTGAGCAACAGACTGTAATGATAATTTATATTTCCTTCCAGGCTCTTGTAAAGTACCCTCTTGCTCCACTGGCTCAGTCTCCTCATCATGCTCTGAAATAGATCCAGGAGGACTTGGAATGCCATCCAGTGTCACAATAAATTTAGGACTTGCTTCCTCGGAGTCAATTTGATCTCTATCAAGAAAATATAAAAACGGTGATTAATAACATTAAGCCTTTAATTAGAGATTAAAACAGGATAAATATAACCAAATATAGATAGAACAATAACATATTTAAGGAATCCAACTGCAGAGAAACTGCCATACTGACCTAAAAATTACTGTTAGGATATTTTAATAGCTACTAGAGTACTTGATCAGCAACTACAGATAATACATCCAGGTAAGCTTAGTGCATCTTAAGTAGGAATTTGCAAGCGGTAGAGTCCCCATGTACAGTGCCTTCCATAATGTTTGGGACAAAGGCCCATCATTTATTTATTTGCCTCTATACTCCGCAATTTGATATTTGTAATAGAAAAAGGATTTGCAAAAGGATTTGAGTATAGGAGCAGGGAGGTTCTACTGCAGTTGTACAGGGTCTTGGTGAGACCACACCTGGAGTATTGCGTGCAGTTTTGGTCTCCAAATCTGAGGAAGGACATTATTGCCATAGAGGGAGTGCAGAGAAGGTTCACCAGACTGATTCCTGGGATGTCAGGACTGTCTTATGAAGAAAGACTGGATAGACTTGGTTTATACTTTCTAGAATTTAGGAGATTGAGAGGGGATCTTATAGAAACTTACAAAATTCTTAAGGGGTTGGACAGGCTAGATGCAGGAAGATTGTTCCCGATGTTAGGGAAGTCCAGGACAAGGGGTCACAGCTTAAGGATAAGGGGGAAATCCTTTAAAACCGAGATGAGAAGAACTTTTTTCACACAGAGAGTGGTGAATCTCTGGAACTCTCTGCCACAGAGGGTAGTTGAGGCCAGTTCATTGGCTATATTTAAGAGAGAGTTAGTTGTGGCCCTTGTGGCTAAGGGGATCAGGGGGTATGGAGAGAAGGCAGGTACGGGATACCGAGTTGGATGATCAGCCATGATCATATTGAATGGCGGTGCAGACTCGAAGTGCCGAATGGCCTACTCCTGCACCTAATTTCTATGGTTCTAGGTAAAAAAGTCATGTGGTTAAAGTGCACATTGTCAGATTTTAATAAAGGCCATTTTTATCCATTTTGGTTTCACCAAGTAGAAATACAGCAGTGTTTATACATAATCCCCCCATTTCAGGGCACCATAATGTTTGGGACACAGCAATGTCATATAAATGAAAGTAGTAATGTTTAGTATTTTCTTGCATATCCTTTGCAAGCAATGACTGTTTGAAGTCTATGATTCTTGGACATCACATGGGTGTCTTCTCTGATGATGCTCTGCCAGGCCTGGATTGCAGTCATCTTTAGCTTATGCTTGTTTTGGGGGTTAGTCCCCTTCAATTTTCTCTTCAGCATATAAAGGGCATGCTCAATTGGGTTCAGATCGGGTAATTGACTTGGCCACTCAAGAATTTCTGTTCATGAAGTCTTCTGCTGACTTATGGAGAGAATTCTACTGTCATCAGCTGTGGAGGTCTTCCTTGACCTGCAAGTCCCTTTGCAATTAATAAGCTCACCAGTGCTCCCTTTCTTCTTAATGATGTTCCAAACAGTTGATTTTGGTAAGCCTAAGGTTTGGCTGATGTCTCTAACAGTTTTATTCTTGTTTCTCAGTCTCATGATGGCTTCTTTGACTTCCATTGGCACAGCTTTGGCCCTCATGTTGATAAACAGCAATAAAAGTTTCCAACAGTGATGGAAAGACTGGAGGAAAGACTAGGTGCTGAGAGCTCTCTTTTACCTGCATTAAGGAGGCAATTAAACACACCTGAGCAATTACAAACATGTGAAGCCATGTGTCCCAAACATTATGGTGGTCTGAAATTGGAGAACTATATATAAACACAGCTGTAATTTCTACATGGTGGAACCAAAATGTATAAAAATAGCCTTTATTAAAATCTGACAATGTGCACTTTAACCACGTGATTTTTTTATATTACAAATCTCAAATTGTGGAGTACAGAGGTAAAAAATAAATAAATGAGGTGTCTTTGTCCCAAACATTATGGAGGGCGCTGTGCTTGTTGCTTTTGGACGTTAAGCAATAAAGGTTAAGATTTCAGGGATAATTTCAAAACAGCTTTGGTGAGTTGCTGCTGGTTTTCTTGTAAATGTCACACTGCATGTGAGTGTGCTACTAATGAAAGGAGTGGAAGCTTAAGATAGTGGATTGAATACAAGGGAAAATGATGGAATTGAGTTGTGCTAGAATGCCAAAATCAATGGCATGTGAGAATTCTGAAATGTACTTGAGAAGGTTCTACATAATAGACTTACTGCAAAGGTTAAAGGACAGCCAATTATATTAGATATGGCCACATAAGCAGATGGCCAGCTGAAACAAAGCAGAGCACAAAAGTCAAAATATATGCCCCAAAGATTATTGCTAGGATCTCTTTCCTGATACAATTGACAGAATGTTCAGTTGAGAGATTGGGGAGTGCAATAAGTTTTAATTTGGAAAGGATACAGACATAATTGAAATGGTCTCCTTCTATGCCCCAAAGATACAAACAAGTTTGAATATATTACTCTGAGGAAAAAAACAAATCAAGCATTTCAAGAAAAGCAAAGAATAGGCTGCCGGTAAAGAGGAAGAAAGAGGGACAGATAAGGTTCATGTGGAAAAATGTAAGCTAGAACATTTCACAGGTAGGGGGTTGGGAGAAGAGAAAAAAATGAAACAAAATATGCTTTTTTAACATTTGGAGCATTTAAATATTTGACCTAAAAGCAATTCCATTTTAATTTATTTTATGACATTGCTCTGAAGGAATGTACCACATCTATGATTCTTATGCTTATTGCCCTCTCATGCTTATTCTCTCTCGTATGCTGAGAGAATGGAGCAGCTGGGCTTGTACACTCTGGAGTTTAGAAGGATGAGAGGGAATCTCATTGAAACATATAAGATTGTTAACGGTTTGGACACACTGGAGGCAGGAAACATGTTCCCGATGTTGGCGGAGTCCAGAACCAGGGGCCACAGTTTATGAATAAGGGGTAAGCCATTTAGAACGGAGACGAGGTAACACTTTTTCCTCACAGAGAGTTGCGAGTCTGTGGAATTATCTGCCTCAGAGGGCGGTGGAGGCAGGTTCTCTGGATGCTTTCAAGAGGGAGCTGGATAGGGCTCTTGAAGATAGCGGAGTCAGGGGATATGGGGAGAAGGCAGGAACGGGGTACTGATTGGGGATGATCAGCCATGATCACATTGAATGGCGGTGCTGGCTCGAGGGGTCGAATGGCCTCCTCCTGCACCTAGTGTCTATTGTCTATTGCCCATTTGAAATTCTGGTAAAAGTTTGCATGTTGCATTCGCTTTCAGACAAGATTATCAGTTTGCCTGTATCCCCTTATCAAAGGACTTTAATTTGGAGTGCCCAGCGATCAGTTTACCAGATTCTAAGTGTTCCCATATTGAATGAGGAGCATGTCTTTTAAGGTCTTGATTCAGACCACAAGCTTGATGGCCGATTTAGTACACAAAATTAGGAAGGATCTAGAAGAGTTTTTAATTTCAAATGCAAAGTCAAGTAGGAAATGCACAGATTTAATCTTGATGGGGTTCTACTGATAAACAATTAAGTTGTATAACACACAAAAACCTAACTGATGGAATATACTGAAATTAAATATAATGAAAATGCAATATCGCAGAGTAGCCATCACTCACTTGGTCTGCACCATACGTTCTTGTTCAGCTGGCACACTTTCCACATAAACTGTAGCTTTTCCCTGGAGCTGGGATTCCACTCCACCCAATACTGGCTTCTTCAAGATAAAGGATCTTGTATCACCACCGGGTTTTGCTTCTACTGGTTGCACTATAGAAATAATAAAAGCTTATAAATTTACAACAATTAACAACTATGGAATCCATTTGATTTTTTCATAGTACCTGTACCTCACCATAGTTGTGCACATGACAAGCAACTCAAATTGAAACTTGAGTTGCAGACAGTGCATAAAGTGAGATGATACAAATCATTGCTGTATTGGTGAATAGCATTTAAAGAAAGGAAGGTACATAAAAATGCTGGAGAAACTCAGCGGGTGCAGCAGAGATGCACTCAGTCTCCGTCCAAGCTTTGAGATTGAATGTTTTATGCAAATATAGACTTCAAATTTCCCAAGACATAAGAAGCTGTATATGCTGGAATCTTGCACCAAAAAAAGTGGTTGAGGAACTTAGATCAGGCAGCATCTGTAGAGGGGCGTTTCACTCCACCCCCACACGTTTAGTCCAAAAAAGGTCTGGACCCAAAATGTCATCTGTTCATTTCCTCCACAGATGATGCCTGATCGCTGAGTTCCTCCAGCACTTTATGTTTTGTTTCCAATATACTTGCCCAGTTGGCTGTGAATGAACTGATGAGACAAAAAGTACTTATGCCCTCACACAAATAACAAATGCACAATGAGTGAAAATGTCTACAAGACAATACAATTCAATTATTTAGACCATAAAGACATAGGAGCCAAATTAGGCCATTTCTCTGCTGCGCCATTCTATCATAGCTGATCTATTTTTCCCTCTCAATCCCATTCTCCTGCCTTCTTTGATGCCTTTACTATTCAAGAACCTATCAATTTACACTTTTAAAAATACCCAATGATTTGGCAATGAATTCCACAGATTCACGAAAGAAACTCCACCTCATCGCCATTCTAAAGGTATGTCCTTTTATTCTGAGGCTGTACCCTCCTAGACACACACTATTGGAAACATCCTCTCCACATGCACTTTATCTAGGCCTATCCTTATATGCTTTGAGATATATTTTTATGTGATCAAAGGCTAAAAGGATACAACATTTCTAATAACAGAAAAGATACAGCACCAACATATTTTGCCAGAAGTAGCAAGTAAACAATCCACCTTGGATTTCACCCAAGAACCTAACATCACAGAAGCCATTCTACAGCCAATCTGATTTACTTCATATGATATTAAAAAAACAAAGGGTCAAGTCATCCCAGTTGAAGGTCTGCAGTCCAGAATCACTCAGATCTTTAGTCACATTGTTCAACTGCAGCAACAGCAATGGCAACTGCCAAACATGGTGGACAATTGCCCACATGCTCTCAGAAAAAAATGACAAATCTAATCTAATTACCATCCATCTAACACTCAGTCATTAAAGTGACAGAAGGCATTGTCAAAGGCTTTATCAAATGGTTCTAACTCACTATTAAGCCTTTCAATTATGCCTATTTTGGGTTTCTCCAAAACCACTTAGCTCTGAACTTCAACCTAAGTGTTGGTATAAATATGGAATAAAGAGGAGGCGAATTCCAAAAATCACTGCTCCCAACATTAAGGTTGCTTTTAGCTGATTGTGATGTCAAGGAGAAAGCATTCTCACGTATGGGAAATGATTGGGATGAAAGTCATTCACCCAACCGCAGGTCATTGCTTCAGGAGCTCTCCAGGGTAGCATCAATAAGACAACAATTAGCATTTGTTTCTTCAATTACATCCTTGCATCATGAGAAAAGCAGGAACTATTACTGATGATTACAAGATTCGATTTCTCTTACAATTTATCTGAAAATAAAACAATATGTGCCTGCATTCAGCATGATCGAGGCAATACCAGGGCATGAACCATTAGGTGCAAATAATCAGATCCAACAAGAGAGAATATAACCATTTGCCCTCAGCATTCAGTGGCATTACTATTACCAAATGCTCCATATTCACTATCACGCAATGTACGGATGACAAGAAAGTAAATATTACAACTAGGTTGACAGGTCGTATTTTGTTGCGAGCGATTGGTTTCTTGACATCCTAAAGCCTTTTCACCATTTTACAAGGTATACATCAAGAGAGAATATTGGAATATTTTTCACTTTCTTGGATGAGTGCAGCTCAAACAACACCCAAGACAGTCACCAGTCCATATAACCATATAACAGTCATGACCAACCAACTCTCTTGAATGTCACCCTATCGACAGTGTGCACCATTACACACCAATGATGCCTGTAAGCCATCAGAAAACGTCAACAGTATTTTCTAAACATATAGAATATACTAACAATGAAGAAAAGGACAGCATACATGTGGAAATATGTCACCAGCTTCAAATTCTCTTCCAAGAGAAAAATACTGAATTTAGTACAAAGAGGAAAAAAGTGAAAGCTTTCCAGAACAAATGCAAGATTAAAATTTTAGAAAGGTTGAAAGCGAGGGGAATGGAAGGAACATTTATTTGGGGATTGAGGTCTATAAAATAAGAGTAATCCAACAGCCAGTGATGGGGTGTAATCTAGTGTTCATATAAATGAACTAGTTGAGCAAAGAGCAAAGATTATTATTAAACTGAGAAAGAGGCAGGGTCCTAAGCAACTATAACTTGGTCATTATTGGCATATTGAACGGAATGTGGGTGGAGGTATGATGTGAGGAAGGAAGTCATTAAAACAAAGGAAATATGTATTTTAAAAGCCGATAAAGAAAACATTAAATTACAACATTATCTTCTCAATAAATACATAAACTTCCAATAAAGGCCACTAAAATTGTATTCCTCTGATGCCGATTCATTTTGATTCTTACAGTAATTCTTTTGCGCTGGTTGTTCAGCTTCATTGATCTGTAATAGTAAGGCTTGCTGATGTGCTTTGTCTACCGGATTAATCACTTCAATTTCACTACTTTCACGTATGGCCCGAGTTCTAGGAGCCACAGGTACCATCTGTTTCTGTGGAATAACTGCACAAAAGAAAAAATTGTAATTATTTTTTTATTCACTCTTTAAATAATTTAATCTCTACTCAAACAATTTTAGATGAACTTCCAGATAAACTAGGCAGAAAACGTGAATTCAATTTGGTTATATTTCTTCAGTTTTACAAATTTAAAAAATCAATGTCGAGTCACAAGTGAAAATAGAATGTTTTGCTTTGATAAAATGTGGCTTTTAATGCAAAGGATCCAAGATGGAATTAAAAAAATCATTCTCAAACATAGCAATACAAAAATAAAATACTTCGGCATTTGTTCAATTCTTGTTAAAATAATACCTACTTGTCAGTTGCAATTACCACCTGTCAGGTCCCATTGTGACGCCAGAGATCCCTGTTGTGACGCGAGTCACGGCAACCCTCCCCAACTGCACCTCGCCATCCCTCTTCCTACCCCTATCTTCCTCCATTCCCCCTCATCCCCCAGCACTCCCTCGCTCACCTCTCCCTCACTCTCTTTTCCCCTACCCTCAGTCACTCCCTCCATAACCCCTCTCCCCTCCCTACCCCCCTCCTCTCCCTCTATCACCCTGCTACCCCACGTGGCTGACGGGTTCCCATTGTGACGCCAGAGATTCCCTTTGTGATGCAAGTCACGGTAACCCTCCCCAAGTGCGCCTCGCCATCCCCCTTCCTACCCCTATCCTCCTCCATTACCCCTCATCCCCAGCACTTTCTCCCCCTCTTTATCCTCCCTCTTCTTTCCCCTCTCCCGCCTATCCCTCCCTCTATTTTCCCCTACCCTCAGTCACTCCCTTCCTCCCTCCATAACCCCTCCCCCCCCCTTGATGTCATTGTGAGGTGGAAGCTGCTGTATTTTTTTAAACAGGTTAAAAAAAAATGTAAATGAGATCCCATTGTGATGTAATTGTGGGGTGGAACACTGCTGACGGGCAGTTTATGTAAATGAGATCGTAGTGTGATGACATTGTAGGGTGGAACACTGCTGACGGGCAGTTTATGTAAATTAGATCCCATTGTGATGTCATTGTGGGGTGGAACACCGCTGAGGGGCAGACAGGTTTTTTTAAGTGTTTGTTATTAGTTTAAAACGTGAACAACTAAACAAAACTTATTTTTGGCACTTCACAGGACAAAGGTGAGTAAGGTGGTGCAAAGATTGTAGCGCTATCGTGTTCCATTTTGTGCACAAATATACGTACTTACAAACCAGCAAACAAACAAGATGAGAGTTTTAGTAATATACTAGACTAAATGGGACCCGTTGGGTCCCAGTCACACGGGAGGCCTGGACTCCCAACGCAACCCATTCCCCAATGCAATATTCCACCATGGTGTGGGAGAGGGGGTGGTGGGGGAGGGGGAGGGGGAGTGGGGATGTGGGGATGTGGGGGTGTGCGTGGGGGAGGGAGGGGTGTGCGTGGGGGAGGGAGGGGTGTGTGCGTGGGGGAGGGTGGTGTGTGCGTGGGAGGGTGGTGTGGAGGGGAGAGGGGGTGTTGGGGGGAGAGGGGCGGGGTGGGGTAGAGGGTGGTGTGGGGGGGGGGAGAGGGTGGTGTATATTGGGTATACCTACTATTGAAAAGACAGACAGGTGGGCAGAGGGGGTGGGGTTGCTCTGTTGTTGAGGAATGAAATTCAATCCTTTGCAAGAGGTGACATTGAAACAGGAGATGTGGAGTCAGTATGGATAGAACTAAGGAATTGTACGGGTAAAAAGACCCTAATCTACAGGCCCCCAAACAGTAGCCCGGACAGTAAACAGGGCGCAAGTTGAACCAGGAGTTAAAATTGGCACGTATTAAAAGTAATGCTGTGGTTGTTATGGGAGATTTCAACATGCAGGTAAACTGGGAAAATCAGGTTGGTACTGGACCCCAAGAAAGGGACTTTGTAGTGCCTTTGTGATAGATTCTTAGAACGGCTTGTATTGGAGCCTACCAGGGAGAAGGCAATTCTGGATTTAGTGTTATGTAATTAACCGGATTTGATAAAGGACCTCAAGGTTAATTAGGGGGCATTAGAAGGAAGTGACCATAACATGGTCAGGTTTAATCTACAATTGGAGAGGAAGAGTGGATCGGAGGTGTCAGTGTTGCAGTTGAATAAAGGGGACTATGGGGCCATGAGGGAGGAGCTGGCCAAAGTTGACTGGAAAGATACACTAGCAGGGACGACAGTGGAAAAAAATGGCAGGTCATTTCTAGGAATAATACAGAAGGTGCAGGATCAGTTCATTCCTAGGAGGAAGAAAGATTCCAAGGGGAGAAAGGGACGACCATGGCTGACAAGGGACGTCAGGGACAGTATAAAAATTAAAGCGAAGAAGTACAACGTAGCAACGATGAGCGGGAAGCAAGAGGATTGGATAATGTTTAAAGAACAACAGAAGATAACCAAAAAGACAATAAGGGGAGAAAAGATGAGGTATGAAGGTAAGCTAGCCAAGAATATAAAGCAGGATAGTAAATGGGGCCTTTAGGTATGTGAAGAGGAAAAAATTAGTTAAGACCAAAGTTGGACCCTTGAAGACCGAAAAAGGTGAATTTATTATGGGGACCAAGGAAATGGCAGATGAGTTGAACAGGTACTTTGGATCTGTCTTCACTAAGGAGGACACAAACAATTTTCCTGATATAGCAGTGGCCAGAAGATCTGGGGTGACGGAGGAACTGAAGGAAATCCACAGGAAATGGTGTTGGATAGACTGATGGGACTGAAGGCTCATAAATCCCCAGGGCCCGATGGTCTGCATCCCAGGGTACTTAAGGAAGTGGCTCTAGAAATCGTGATGCATTGGTGATAATTTTCCAATGTTCTATAGACTCAGGATCAGTTCCTGTGGATTGGAGGGTAGCTAATGTTATCCCACTTTTTAAGAAAGGTGGGAGAGAGAAAACAGGGAATTATAGACCAGTTAGCCTGACATCGGTGGTGGGGAAGATGCTGGAGTCAATTATAAAAGATGAGATAGCCAAACATTTGGTAAGCAGTAACAGGATCGGTCCGAGTCAGCATGGATTTACGAAGGGGAAAACATGCTTGACTAATAGACAATAGGTGCAGGAGTAGGCCATTCGAGCCAGCACCACCATTCAATGTGATCATGGCTGATCGTCCCCAATAAGTACCCCGTTCCTGCCATCTCTCCATATCCCCTGGCCGCTATTTTTAAGATCCCTATCTAGCTCTCTCTTGAAAGCATCCAGAGAACCTGCCTCCACCTGCATCCAGAGAACCTGAGGCAGAGAATACCACAGACTTCTGGAATTTTCTGAAGATGTAACTAAGAAAATGGACAAGGGAGAGCCAGTGGATGTAGTGTACCTGGACTTTCAGAAAGCATTTGATAAGGTCCCACATAGGAGATTAGTGGGCAAAGTTAGGGCACATGGTATTGGAGGTAGAGTGCTGACATGGATAGAGAAGTGGTTGGCAGACAGGAAACAAAGAGTAGGGATTAACGGGTCCCTTTCAGAATGGCAGTGACTAATGTGGTACCGCAAGGCTCGGTGCTGGGACCGCAGCTATTTACAATATACATCAATGATTTGGATGAAGGGATTCAAAGTAACATTTGCAAATTTGCAGATGACACAAAGCTGGGTGGCAGTGTGAACTGTGAGGAGGATGCTATGAGAATGCAGGGCGACTTAGACAGGTTGGGGTAGTGGGCAGATGCATGGCAGATGAAGTTTAATGCGGATAAATGTGAGGTTATCGACTTTGGTAGCAAAAACAGGAAGGCAGATTACTATCTAAATGGCATCGTTGGGAAAAGGGGAAGTACAACGGGATCTGGGGGTCCTTGTACATCAGTCTATGAAAGTAAGGATGCAGGTACAGCAGGCAGTGAAGAAAGCGAATGGCATGTTGGCCTTTATAACAAGAGGAATCAAATATAGGAGCAAAGAGGTCCTTCTGCAGAGGGCGGTGGAGGCAGGTTCGCTGGATGCTTTCAAGATTAAGCTAGTTAGGGCTCTTAAAAATAGCGTAGTCAGGGGATATGGGGAGAAGGCAGGAACGGGGTACTGATTGGGGATGATCAGCCGTGATCACATTGAATGGCTCGAAGGGCCGAATGGCCTACTCCTGCACCTATTGTCTATTGTCACACAGCGGCTACCCCGACTCCACTCATGCGGGCTCACTCAGCACGGCTTGCGGACTCAACCAGCACGGCTTGTGAACTCAGCCCTGCCTCCGGGATTTTATTCTTTTCGTCACGGTGATTGACAGTGGGTGCCGGAAGGGGCGTTACCTTCATGGTGAGCGACAGGCGAGAAGGCCAATCTGATGATCTCTCATGATTTTTTAAACCTTCATAATCTTTGTAATATTCCACCGATTGGAACAAAACTTGGTGTGCTTGGAGCAGAGGAGAACGGTAAGGTGGCTAAAAAAGGGTACCATTTTTGCGAAAAACTTTAAAAAACGCAAACCGGAAGAGGACAAGATGAGGGCTTTAGTAATAGTGTAGATAAATACTAGAACAAGTTGGACCCGTTGGGTCCATCACACGGGAGGTCTGGTCCCCCCAACGCAACCCGTTCCCCCAACGCAATATTCCGCCACTCACCCATAGCCCCCAACGCAATAATCCACCACTCACCCATAGCCCCCCAACTGCACTGGAGTGGCTCATTTCCCCTTATTTCCCAGCACTCCCTCCCTCCCCCTCCTCTTCATCATCCCTCTTTTTAAACTTTGAAAGAAATGCAAGCACTTGCTGCCAGGACAAATGAGATCCCTTTGTGACGTCATAGCTGTAACTGCCACTGCAGTGTTCAAGTCATTCTTTCTCAAACTGGATTTTGTAAAGTTAAAAATGTGAATAACTTGTCCTTGTCACACGGGAGGTCTGGTCCACCAACGCAACCCGTTCCCCCTACGCAATATTCCACCACTCACCCATAGCCCCCACGGGAGGCATGATCCCCCAACGCAACCCGTTCCCCAATGTAAGATCCACCACTCACCCGTTCCCCCCAACGCAACCCGTTTCCACCACTCACCCGTTCCCCCAATGCAACCCATTCCCCCAACGCAATATTCCACCACTCACCCATAGCCAATTGCGCAGGCGCGGCTCATTTCCCCTCATCCCCCAGCACTCCCTCCCCCTCTACACCATCCCTCTTTTATAAAAAAAAAAATCCAATTCCCTTGACCAGCTCCTGCCGTTACAAGGTTTCAAATCAGAGGACTAAGTGTCCCGTCTTGAGATCCCATTGTGATGTCATTGTGTGGTGGAGTACTGCTGACGGGCAGTTTATGTAAATGAGATCCCATTGTGATGTCATAGCTGCTAACTGCCACTGCAAGTTCAAGTGATTTGTCTCAAATTGAATTTTTAGTTTTTAATGTGAATAACTTGTAAAATATAACATCAATCTGAACAAAACTAGATACACCACACCACAGGATTTTGAGTAAGGTGGTCCAAAAATTGTAGCGTTATCATGTACCGTTTTGGCTTAATTTCAGGATCACATATGCAGACATCCACACACGCCCGCTCAGACAGAATCACACACATAGAAACAAACAAGATGAGAGTTTTAGTAAAATATAGATAGATTTGATAAAGAAGGTTGATCCATAATATTAAGATGCACAGGATTAACAATGATTTTGTCATATGGATTCATAACTAGATTACTAATAAAAGGCAGGGTTGTTGTGGAAGGACAATTTTCAGATTGGGAGACTGTGACCTGTGGAGTTCTGCAAGGAACTGTGCTGGGACCTCTACTGTATGTGATATATATAATTACTTGTATATAAACAGATGGGTTGGTTAGTAAGTTTGCATATTACACCAAGATTACTGGAATTGCAGACTGTGAGAAAGGCTGTCCAAGTACAGAGTGATATAGAGGTTACAGAAATGGGTGGAGAAACGGCAGATGGAGTTTTACCAAGCAAGAGCGAGGTGTTGCACTTTGGAAGGTTGAATGTAAGGGAAAAATATACAATTAGTGGCAACACCTAACAGCATTCATGTACAGAGGGATATTGGACTAAAGCCCACAACCCCCTGAAAATGGCACCACAAGTAGAGATAAAGAAGGCATGTGGTATGGTTGTCTTCATTAGTCGAAGCATTGAGTATAAGAGTCAGGAAGTCATGATGCAGTTTTATTACAGGAAGAATGTGGAGGCATTGGAAATGGTACAGAGTGGGTTTAACCAAATGAAGTCTGAATTAGTGGGTATTAGCTAGAGGGTTAGGTTAGACAGACATGGATTGTTTTCTCTGGAAAGCCAGAGGTTGAGAGAAGACCTGACAGAAGTATATTAAATTATGAGTCATAAATACAATAGACAGTCAGAATCTTTTTCTCAGGATAGAAATATTAAATGTCAGCGAGCACAGCTTTAAGGTGACTGGACCCAGATCATCTCCTCCATCAGGCTATCAGCAGAGAGCAGAGGCCACCCCGACTGAAGTCCCGTCACCCCTTTGCTCCACATGGAAAACAACTCCTAGCATCCATCCAGCCAACTGAGACAAAAGTATACTGGATAGCCACCAAGTGGTCACAGGAGTGCAAGGCAACCTCATCTCCATTACACAGCTACATCTCTTCACCAGATAAAAGCTGTCCAGGGTCTGACCTCCCCAGAGGAGCATGGGTGAAGCTCAACAGACTTCGTACTGGAATTGGGCATTTCAATGCCAGCATGTGGAGAAGGGGGCTCCGCCAGAGCCCAGCCTGAGAATGCAGAGCAGAACAACAGACAGCCAACCATGTCATCTCTGAGTGCCCATTCTACCACCTACTAAATGGAGCTCAGGGTCTGGCAGACATTGATGCACAACCAACAACCTGGCTGCTCAACACCCGGCTTGAGATCTAACTATCCTTTGGTTTATTTATGTTTCATTTGCAATATCGGAGAGTGGTAGCGGTGTGGAATGAGCTTCCAGTGAAAGTGGTGGAGGCAGGTTCATTGGTATCATTTAAAAATAAATAAAACTCATATGGATGAGAAGGGAATGGAGGGTTATGGTACGAGTGCAGGCAGGTGGGACTAAGGGAAAAAGGTTGTTCGGCACGGACTTGTAGGGCCGAGATGGCCTGTTTCCGTGCTGTAATTGTTATATGGTTATATGGTTAATAGAAGACCGGGGGAGAATGGCAACGTTTAAAGGAGATGTGCAGGGCAAGTTTTTTTTTTTTACACAGAGGGTGGTGAGTGCCTGGAACGCAATGCTGGGGCTGATGGTGGAGGCTGATACTATGGCGGCACTTAAGGGACTTTTGGATAGACACATGGATATGCAGGGAATGGAGATAGAGCTTAATGGCAGGCAGATAGGAATTGGTCTTGGCATCATGTTCAGCACAGGCATCGTGTGCCAAAGAGCCTGTTCTTATGCTGTACTGTTCTATGTTCTATCTGGAGGATTAGGTGCGACACTGAAAATAGATAGAACCTAAAAACAACAATCAACATGTTACCCAGTCTTGCTTTCAAAAAGATAAATTTTACGAAGGATCCCAACACAAAATGCAGTCTGCTCATTTCCCCTCCACAGAAGCTAATATCAATTAAAAACTAACAGTAAATTCTAACATACCAATGCTAATATTTTTTCAATTATATAATTTACTATAGTCATGACAAAGAGCACAAAATCAAAATCACCCTGATTCTTCATAAAACAACATATTACCTGCTGGATAACTTGTTGTCTTGCATACAGATTTCTGGGCTTCTGTGATAGCTTTTAGTATTAAATTCTTATTGGCCTGTTTAGAAGGTGGCAAAGTAGGCCTGAAGGAAAAAATACGATAAATTTCTCTTAATTTTAAATATTAACATGCTGCAAAATGCTATCTGCTATCAAGTCCCTCGCTTTCCCAGCGATGCAAAATTTTTATAACATTGAAATGAGAAGACAAAGTCCTTATGCCACTTTCCACAAAGCAAGGTGATCTGTTATTTTCTGTCAGATACTAAAACTCATGAAAATACCTTGCATGTTACCCATCAATTATTTTAATGAATTGTAGATCACATTACATTTCTAACTTTGATGTTTGGTCTATTAACTGTTTTGCAAAATTTAAGCGTAGGTCTGGATCACATGATTTATATAAATTAAACTTCTAGAGTCTGAAAACACTTCTATCTTTCTGCTACATTTCACTCAATAATTGAATTAGATGATAGTAGTATCATAGTGCATAGAACTCTTGACAATCAGTTAAACAAAAAATTAGATTTTATTTCTTTGAGATATGAGGATTTCTGAAAATGCCAGATTTGCCTCATGCTTCATTGTTCAAGTTCAAGTGAGTTTATTGTCATGTGTCGCTGTATAGGACAATGAAATTCTTGCTTTGCTTCAGCACACAGAACATAGTAGGCATTTACTACAAAACAGATAAGTGTGTCCATATACCATAATATAAATATATACACACATGAATAAATAAACTGATAAAGTGCAAATAACAGAAAGTGGGTTATTAATAATCTGAGATTTGCCGAGCCAGGTTTAATAGCCTGATGGCTGTGGGGAAGTAGCTATTCCTGAACCTGGTTGTTGCAGTCTTCAGGGTCCTGTACCTTCTACCTGAAGGTAGCAGGGAGATGAGTGTGTGGCCAGGATGGTGTGGGGTCTTTGATGATACTGCCAGCCTTTTTGAGGCAGCGACTGTGATAAATCCCCTCGATGGAAGGAAGGTCAGAGCCGATGATGGACTGGGCAGTGTTTACTACTTTTTGTAGTCTTTTCCTCTCCAGGGCGCTCAAATTGCCGAACCAAGCCATGATGCAACCGGTCAGCATGCTCTCTACTGTGCACCTGTAGAAGTTAGAGAGAGTCTTCCTTGACAAACCGACTCTCCGTAATCTTCTCAGGAAGTAGAGGCGCTGATGAGCTTTCTTGATAATTGCATTAGTGTTCTCGGACCAGGAAAGATCTTCAGAGATGTGCACGCCCAGGAATTTGAAGCTCTTGACCCTTTCAACCATCGACCCGTTGATATAAATGGGGCTGTGGGTCCCCCTCCTACTCCTTCCAAAGTCCACAATCAGTTCCTTGGTTTTGCTGGTGTTGAGGGCCAGGTTATTGCGCTGGCACCATATGGACAGTTGCTCGATCTCTCTTCTATACTCTGACTCATCCCCATCAGTGATACGCCCCACAACAGTGTACGCCCCACAACAGTGGTGTCGTCAGCGAACTTGATGATGGAGTTCGCACTGTGACTGGCTACGCAGTCATGAGTACAGAGTGAGTACAGCAGGGGGCTGAGCATGTCTTCAATAAGGTGCCGCTGAAACACTTTCTTCAATCACTGCAGCCGTTCTGGTGAAGGCACGTCCACAACAATGCAGGATAGGAAGTTCCAGAGTTATACTCAGTAACAATGAAGGAACAATACATCAGGATAATGTGCCACTTGGCCAGAAGTCTGCAGGTGGCGCCACACCCATGCAGCTGTAGTCCTTGTTCTTCGCGAAATTGGTCATACAGCACAGAAACAGATCCTTTGACCAAACATCGAGCAATATGTATCTTAGTCCCATTTTCCTGCGCTTGGTCCATGCCTTGGTGATTCAACTGTTTGCCTGGACTCTTCTCAAATGTTGTGAGAATCTCTGCATCCACCACACACCATCTCGGGTAGAGGACCCCAGATTCCAATCACCCTCGGGGTGTAAAAATTCCTTATCCCCATTTCCTCCAAACCTCTTAGCCCTTTTCCTAAATCTATAGTTTCTAGTTTTAGATTCCTCTGCTATGGAGGAAAGTTTCTCATTAGCTACCCTATATATATGCCCTCATAATTTTGTACACACATCGCCAAAAGTGAAGATTATTCCATCACACTCCTGACTCGCTTCCAGTAAATTCCAGTTTACAGAGATGACTAATGAATTCAGAACCATTCATTTCCTTATTTTCTCTATAAGTAATGTTTGGCCAGCTGAGTGTCTCCAGAATGTTCCTTTTGTTTCACATTTTGGATATCTTTTCACATTTTTATCTTGTGGTCTCCCACTTAAATAAGTAGAACTACAAATTAAGCTCATCACTAACAATATATTTGTCCCAAACCATCATTTATTCAGGAGGTTTTGCAGAATGAAGATCAAGTTACAGCAGTTTCAAAAAATAAAGTTGCTCTGCAGAACAAGAAAATAGGGTTCAAACCCTCTGTAGAACTGCAGTTAAAAAAACTATGTTCTGAGTGACAAGAAAACAAAATTAGTTGGTAATCAAATCATAAAAGAAAAATTACATGTTACAACTTAATTTGCACAAATTGTACCAATTTCAGATGGAAGAAAAAATGCCAACTACATATTGCAAATAAAATCCTAAAAGTTAGAATTCATGGATATAATTTCAAATGCTTTCCATACCTTCTTTCAGATTTTGCTGGGACAAAAATACTGCTGGAAAGGCTTCCTGTTCTTGAGGCAAAGTCATCATCATCTTCCTCACCATCACTTGTCTTGTTTACTTTAACGACAGAACTTATGATATTCGCCTTTCTCTTTTTGGAGCTTTCATCCTATGACACAAGAAAAAGCAAAACACTTTGTCCAGAATATAATTATCCAGCCTGCATGTGATTACCCCAAGTAACTTTCATTACTTGAGTGGGGCTTTTTAATAATTTACCATTGAAAACAACTTTATGATCCAGTTATGGAGTTAGAAATGGAATTTCACATAATGAATGGTACAGAAATGTATCTCAAAGGGTATTAGAAACAGGGCATTATTAATGAAAGGGGTTCATGAAAGGAGGGAGGGCATAACATTTTTTTTTTTATTGCATTGTTCAAGCTACAAGATATATTGCTAGGACTTTAATGATACAGGGATAATATGGAATTGGAGATTTGTGAATGCATAAATACTGAGGATTTGGAGGGTGGAAGGGGCAATACCTTTAAGAAATAAGTAACAATGGAGTGATACTAAATGGGTGTTTGGATATGAAAGTACTTAGGTTGGATGGCAGCATGTGGTTTTCAGAATTTGGTTATCAAAGAAAGAAAGAATATAATGAGAGTACTAGGAGAAAGTAGTATTAAATACGGGATATTCAAAGATAGAAAGTAGTTTATTTTGAGATTGGGGAGAAAACCCATCTATAGAAAGAACAGGAAAAGGATTCCCATACTGAAAATCCTGACAAAAAAAGAGAATAAAAATATGGAACAAAAGAACGATAAAGGTCAGTGGTGTAATTTTAATGAGATTATTACTGGCCTCAATGTTGTTACACACAAACACACTGGAGATAATAAACAAATAATGTTTGCATTATCCATGAAAGTCATGGTTATACATTTATACTCACATCTCTACTTGATCGATCAGAGTTAGACTTTGATGGCCTGTAAACTTGTACTCCACTTTCTGACAATTTGTTGTAAGCTTGCAAGGTGCTCTCATATGATCTGTAAACATTGCCGGTATTTTCTAATAGTCTGTAGCCATGCACGGAGCCTTCTCCTAACTTACATGGCTGAATATTATTCTGAGCCATCCTTAACGACTGGGTGCTAGTTTCAGTTGCTTTGTACACTTGTGAAACGTTTCCTTCTGGCCCAAAGGCACCAAAAGAAGGGCACGATACATTATACAAAACTGTTACTATAGGCTTCTTCTTAAAAGATGATGGAATTTCCTGTAAAATGTTAAGGTCCCCATCTATAAGATCATCCAGTTCAGGTTTAATGTCAATTACTGCTTCAGAGGAGACCAGTTCTGTTGAAGGCTTCACTGCTGGCAGTAAATGAGATGAACTTCTCTCCACAGTTGCTCTGTGTATAAATAAGATAAAAGTGGCTGAAGAAAGCATCAGAGGTACACTTACAGATTTTACATATGTTTCTGAATTAAACTTGTGTTACATAACAAATAGAAAAACTTAAATCATCTGGTTGAATATCAAAACAATTTTGTCAAATCATCTTTAAAGTCAGAATTTGTAATGCAGAAAAAACTTTTTTTTTAATTTTCAAGGCATTACAGTATAAAACTTTAGAAACAGTGCTGGAGTAACCAGAAAAAAATGTTGAAAAACTCATCAACTATTTGGGAAAACATAAGTGTAGCAATCAAAACAAATACATTGAAGATATTCTTCTCCCGTCTGAAGAAGGGGCCTGACCTAAAACATAATCTGTCCATTTCTTTCCATAGATGCTGCCTGACCTGCTGAGTTCCTCCAGCAATTTTTTTTTCCCTTAGGGTTTAAGTACCATGCTACCATGTCCTTAATAATGTTTTTTTTAGCGCAATTATTCCATAATTACATCAGGGTCAGAAAAGAAAAGAGCTGCTGTAGGAACTCAGCGAAACAGTCAGCAACCATGATGGGAAATGGACAGTCAATGGTTCAGGTTTAGATTATTCATCTGGGCTAAGAGTAGAAAGGACATAGCCAGAATAAAGAGGTGTGGCAGTTGGGCAAGATCTAGCAAGAAATAGGTGGATATGGGTGAGGGCAGGTAAGAGTAATTTGGGTGACGGAAGAGCGAAAATAGCAATGGAAGCTGAAAGGTGATAAGAGGAGACAATGAAAGGCTGCATTCTGGAAACTGATAAGATAGGAACAGGGAGAGGGTAGAGTTGAGCAGGGGATGGGATTCAGTGAGATGATTGTGTGGGTGATGGGCAGATGTGGTGGCGGGGGGTGGGAAAAGAAACAGAGTGATAGGGTGCTGTGGGTTACTGTGAAGGAGGGGTATGCGAGTGGACCAGGGTAGGTAACAGGAGAAAGAAAGAGACAGGGTGCAGGTTACCTGAAATCAGAGAATAAAATGTTCATGCCATTGGGTTGTAAACCAATACCCGAGATCCTGGCTGGGACTAAACTGGGATGCCAGGAATTGGAACTGAAAGCCATGTGGGACAGGATGGCAGCACAGAAAGGTAACAAGGAATGACATCTGGCTACGGTACCAAGTCTGGGTGTGATCGTGTTTGAAGAGTCAGAGTGCAATGGAAATCAGAGGGGGAGCAGTGAGAGAGAACCTCCCGTCAACGGGGAGGAGGAAATCTTAAAAATGCGCCTACCTTGAAGAAACTTTGCAGTGGAGTAGTAAAATGAAAACACAAGAGACTAGAATCTAGAGGGAAAAAAATCCTCGTGGGCTCTCTTTTTTTGCTCCAGATTCCATCATCTACAATCTCTTTTGCCTCAATGATATAAGGCCGATTGGTTCCGTTTCCTATTTTGAATCTCCCTGCTTTAACATTGTTAGATTTGCTACATTCCTATTCGCTGGAACTATTCACAATCTATGGCAGTGGTTCTTAACCTGTGGGTCGTGACGCCCTATGGGGGTCGCTTGGGACTTTGCCGGGGGTCATGAATGGAACACAAATAACATATCAATTTGTTGAGCCCATGTTTAGGAACCTAACAAAGGTACATACCACATACAATATTTTGTTCGCGTATGCGCATACTGGTGCCAAAAAGGTTAAGAACCACTGATCTATGGTAATTTTGAAAGAACAATCATTGCAGGGCATCATATCCAAGGGATGTGTCAGATTATCCTACCCAAGGAAACCGAATAAAGTAAACTGGAATATTAAGTCAATTGGATTTATCGAACTTTTGAGTAAGTAACCTATTAGCCATGCTATAAATTGAATGTGGTGCTCGTGGAGGATTCAGCTGAGCAAGGCTTTATTAGCATCATTTATTTTCGAAGGACATTCCAATTTTCCCTACTATCATCTTGTTATCCGTGAGTTATATACTCAATGATAGAATTTTGAATGCATTCCTACCTGATACCGGGTATTGACCGCTCTTGTAATGAGCTGGTAGAAACTCGAGAATCATTTCTCTCAGAATGTGTGCTGGACACAGCGAGAATACGAACATCTTCACTAGTTTGATCACCACTTCCGCTGACGGCTGCTTGAATCTTCTCGGAGGGATATATATTACAATCTGTGTAGTTTGGCTGTTTCTTCACAGTGGTGGGTTCTTCAACTCATAAAAAAAAACAAAATAATTTTGACGCAAAACTTTAAATATTGATTTCCAGTATTTGCGGACTATTTTAACATTTATTTAATTATTTATACATAACTAAGGCTCTGATCTTGTTATCTTCCGGTTTGATGGTCTTTCTATTTGCGCAAAACCGGTTCGCGATAGCGCTACGATTTTTCGCCAGTTCACTCACCGTTCCCCTGTGCTGTGAGTGCACCATTTCGTTCAGATCGGTTGAATGTCGCACGCGCTGTTTAAAAATCTTAAAACCGCGCGTGCACAGATCGATCTCTTCTCCCGCCAGTCAGCGCCACGCGGATAAGTCTCTTCCCCTATCACTGCCCGGGAAGGTCCGCCCCTTCCTGCGCCATCGCGTCTTTACTGGAGCTGAGGGTGGCCGGCGGAGGTTTCCAACTGTGCCTTCGGAGGGACTCGAAGCAGCCCAGCCTCAAGCAGCCCCGCCGCAAGCAGCTCAGCGTGGGAGACCCAGCCCAGCCCAGCCCAGTGTCGCAGACCTAGCCCAGCCCAGCCCAGAGTTGGAGATGTCGCCAAACGGAAAGCGGAGACTCTGATCTCGGCAGAGAACGACCAACGACCGCTACCCCATTGCCAATTCCAGCCACCACCCCTCTGGTCCTCCTCGCTGCCTCCTCCTCTCCCCCCCCCCCCCATGGCTCTTCCCCGTCTTTTCTCTGAGCTCACACCCCCCCCCCCCCGCTCACACCCCTCCCTCCACAAACCCCTAACCCCTCAGAAACACCCCTCCCTCCCTCCCCCCACACCCCCCCACAGCCCGCTGCACCCCAACCCCCCCCCCAAACCTCCCGCCCCCTAAATCCCCCCCAACAATCCCCCAAATCCCCACAACCCCCCCGCCCCCCCGCCACCACCCCGACCCCACACCCCTCCGCCCCCCCCCACACCACCGCCCCTCACACCCTCCCTGCCCCTCTGCCCGCATACCCCCCCCCCAACACACCCCTCCCACACACGCCCCTCCCACATCCCTCCTTCCCCCTACAACAACTCCCCCGCCGACATACAGACCTCCCCCCACCCCCCCCCCTCCCACTCCCCTCACACCACCCTCTCCCCTCCTCCTACACCTCCCCTCCCACCCCCACCCCCCCCCCCCACCCCACACACCCCCCCCCGCCACACACCCCACTTCCTCCCCCCTGCCACACCCCACTTCCCTCCCCCCCTCCCCTCTCACACATGAAGAGGACGGGGAGGGAGTGCTCTGGGATATGGGGAAATGAGTTGCGCCTGCGCAGTTAGGGGTTATGGGAGAGTGGTGGAATATTGCGTTGGGGAAACGGGTTGCGTTGGGGGAACGGGTGAGTGGTGGAATATTGCGTTGGGGAATGGGTTTCGTTGGGGGACCAGGCCTCCCGTGTGACTGGGAGCCAACGGGTCCCACTTAGTCTAGTTTAATTTAAATTTGAAAATTAAAATTAAAATGCAGAATTCAAATTTGAATAAAAGGGATCTGGGGATATACTTACCAACTGTTACAGAGCGTAGCTTGTCAAGGACACCATGCAGCCTAAGTAAAAGGAGTTCATTAAGTTCCCAGAATACTGAGTCTTAAAATATTATTTAATTTTACATACTTTTACTCAAGGTTAGGTTTCCACATAATGCATCAAATTTCTCACGGAATTTGGCAACTTAACTCAGTCACGATATGTCAGGGACCCCTGGTGTTTTAAAAATGTCTCTCCAAAAATGAACATTTTCCCAATTGATATTGTCTTTACAGAATTACACCCATACAGCACAGAAACAGGCCCTTTGTCCCACTACATGCATGCAAACCTTTTTGCCCACATTAGAATCAAATCGTCGAAGTCTTGCCAATTAAAGTACCCATCTAAATGCCTCTTGAATAGAGCAAGTGTAGCTGATTTCACTACTTTTTCTGGGATTCATCTGCATATCTTTACTGCACACGAGTTGATAAAACTAATATTGATATAGCTCTGCTGTGATTGTGATTAAACTACATGATGAAATGTCCCTTGGGCTGAATGACGCTTTCTTGATCTTATGTTCACAGCATAAGGCTGAATTTTGAGTATCTGTCATGCCAATCATCTGATCACTGATTCAGATCAGTGATCACTGAATCATCAAATCACTGATTTAACAGAAGACTCATTTTTACAGGGAAAGAAAACTTTTCCACCTCAACAAATCTCAACAAAACAAAATCATAATAATTTAACTGATTATTTTCCAAAGATGCATGTGGGAAAAGGTAGGGTTCACGTTTCAGGTCACTGAACTTTTATCCAAACCAAGAGATGTCACTGTGACAAGGAAGAGGATCAGGTAAAACCAAATATAAAGTTATTTGGATAGGATAAGGATAGGATAAGAAATTATTGCATGATAGAAATGAAACGATGAAAATACAAAGGAGAGCAATGAAGATGTATGTCAATGTATACAGCAGAATTATATGTTCCCACATTCCAAAGGCGGCAGTCAAAGGCCCATTTCCATGCTATATCTCTAAACAAGTGAAAATTTAGATGGGGTTTCAAATGAATATGCCTTAGATCATCTTTGGAACTGAATGATTTGAATAAGTTCTATGTTTTAGAACATGTTAGGTGAGGGGGGGGACGGGGGCACATTCTCAGAAAGCAGATCATATCACGATTTCCTAAAGTTGAACCACCTGCGCAAGCGTCAAGAATTGCAAGATGAATAAGAGTAAATTTTTGGCTTGTGCTTCTCTACCCGAATGGTTCTAACATGGGGTCCCTTTGTATTGTAAAGCACAAGCATCAAAACATATATAACAATTATATAATGGAACAGAAAATAGATTGAAGTTTAACTAAAATATTAAAGAAATGCTTACCACAAAGTAAATTTTGGGGTATTACTTCCCAAAAACAGAGCAAGATCTTCTGCCATTTGCTCTTGGCTCTTTTTATTGGCTACCATAACCATGATGTAATCTGGTAGCTCTTCATCTACAGATAGGAAGGAAAACAGTCTACACATTAGAATCACAAAGTTAAAGGAAATTGTACACTCAAAATTATAGTTATTCTATTTCACATTCCACTGTCACATCCTATTGTGCAAAGTTTCAGAAGCCTGAATGATGGCCAATGTTGCACTGTTATTTAAGTAGGGCAGCAAGGAGAACCCAGGGAACTACAGGCCAGTGGTGGGTAAGTTATTGAAGTGGGTTATAAGGGACAGAATCTACCAGTATTTTATAGACAAGTACTCACTTGGAATATTCAGCATGGCTTTGTTCATGGGAAATCATGTCTCACAAGAGTTTTTTGAAAAGACAACCAAGCAGATTGATGAGGAAGGGGTCCACGTGGTAGAACAGATCACATGGAGCTGGTTAATTCGATACATAATTGGTAATGTAGGAAGGTATGCAGCACAACATAATGGTGGAAGATGGTGCTTTTCAGACCAGAGGCCGGTGACGTGGTGTGAATCGGTGATGGGTACATTGTTGTTTGTCATTCACGGAAACAATTTAGATGAAAATGTACAAAGCATGGTTAGTAAGTTTGCAGTGGCACTAAAATAGGTGGTATAAAATAGGCCATCACAGGGACTGATCTCCCCACCAACGAGGGGATCTACAGGTGCCGCTGCGTCAAAAAGGCAGAATTACCACTGGATTAGCCCTCCAACACCATGTTTCTTCCCTCATGGCCTCAGATTAAACTTTACTTCCTCATTGGTTATATTGGACAATCGCCAATAATGGACACCATGCCCCCCTGACCCCTCCCCCCTAGTCTGTTATAGTGAGAGATTACTGTACTTGGATAGGAAATCTATTGCGGTTCAGGGGGATATGGGCCAAACATGGGCAAATGGGCACCTTGGATGGTGTGGACAAGTTGGGCTGAAGTGCCTGTTTCCATGCTGTATTAGTCTATTACTTTTTTTTAATTCACTAAAATCAACCCGAGAATCTCGTTCCTTGATCTCCCCATTTCACTGGTATCAAAGTTGAACACAACCTCCAGCAGTTGGTCAGTGTGGGTAAGCTGGGTCAAAGGACCCATTTCCACGCTATGAATTCACTGAAGACACAAGGAACTGCAGATGCTAATTTACAAAAAAAGACAGAAAGTGCTGCAATAACTCAGCGAGTCAGACAGTATCTCTGGAGAACATGGACAGATGATGTTTTGAATCTCTCTGGAGGACATGGATAGGTGACATTTCAGGTCATCTATCCATGTTCTCCATAGATGCTGCCTGACCAAGTTACTCCAGCACTTTGTGTCTCCAGCAGTTAACTTTGCCCCCAGAGTATGCTGCAAGAGCTCAGTGATATTCTTGTTCTTGCTCCAAATTCAAAATAATCAGAGACATGTAAAACTGAATCTTTTGGCCCACTGTGTTCATGTTGAACGAGGAAAGTTTAATTCCATTTTCCAGCTCATAATCTGCATCTTCATAGATTATTCAAGTATTCCCCCAAGTATCTTTTAAATGTAATGAGGGTTTAAAGCATTAACACCCTTTCAGGCAACAAATTCCACACCTCACTACTCTTGGTACCATCTTCTTTAGCCACGGGTGAGAATTCTGAAGATTAGAAGGTGGCTTATATTATACCATTATTTAAGAAGGGCAACAATGACAAGCCGTTGTTGACATTGAGTCAGGTGGTTCTTCAAAAGGTCATCTATTGTAGGAATACCCAAGAAGAGCATGACAACCAATCTCAATGACTACCATCTTGTAGCACTTCCATCCACCATAATACAGTGCTTCAGAGAGGTTAGTTATGGAGAGAATCAACCCCCGACTCAGAAATTACTTGGATCCACTTTGCCTATAGCCACAATGGGTCAACAGCAGATGCTATCTCACTTGCTTTCCACTGTGCTCCGGACCATTTGGATAACAGGATCACAAATGTCAGCTCCTAATCATTGAGATGCTCCTGTGCAATGGTTCTTGAGGAGTAAGCGCTGTTGCCAATTCGTATTGATTGTGGTATGCTGATGAGAAAGTCAAGGATTCAATTATGTCTGGATGGGCAGAGACACAGTTTGCCGAGTTTGATGATAAGTTTGTTGGGGACGATGGGGTTGAACACCAAGCTGTAGTCAATGAACAAGAGACATGCTGTTGGGAGCTAGGAAGTGACCTTCGAATTAGTTTTGTGAAGTCCCCAGTTATAATGGGAAAGGTGTTGGGATACGTAGTCTGGGGTTTGTTGACCATGTCATGCAACTTCTCCACTGCTAGCCAAATCCCTTCCTAGGGCAGATGTAGACTGCAGTCAAGATGAATTCAGGCGAGTTCCCTTGGGAGATGGAAAGAACAGCACTTCACTGTTAAATGTTGCAAGGGGAGCAGGAGTTGCTAGCACAAAAAGTTTATCATTAGAAAATAGGTGCAGGAGGAGGCCATTCGGCCCTTCAAGCCAGCACCGTGGATGCTGCTGCCTCTCCCTTTACCCAAAGACACTGACCAGTCCAAGTAGATCAAGAAATCATCAGGCTGGAGGGCCGGAAAGCTGCAAATGAGCCATGTCTCTGTGAAACGTTCCTTTATGCTCCCTTGATAAAGCAACCAAATAGCAGATTTCCAATTAAAATGTTATATTTCTTCCACCAGCAACATGAGGCAACTGAAATATAATTCAGAAAAAAATTGAACTTTTCCTGTTGCGCTGGAGTTTCTCTCCGAAATGGTGCAGAGCTTTAAAATTTAGATATGCATTAGTACTAACGGTTTAGATATGAAGCATCATTATAAGCTTACCTGCATAAGCCCCAAGCTCTTGCAGTTTTCCCTTAATGGCAGTCTGAAAGTTAAATACGAGTTAATATAGTTGAGCAGATCTAATACCAGAAGTCTACATAACATTATAAACAAAATATTGCATCTATGAATTATATATAAAAGAATACACCTTGTATTTGTACAGTAACTTCAAGAATTCACATTCTCAATCATTGAGTACTGACTGGGTGAGGGAACAATTCCAGAAAAAAAAGTGGGAAGTGAATTTTTGCCTACACTAATACGGATATCATTTAGGAAAACTTAGAATTTTTTTTGAACAGTGTTATAATATTAAGAATTTCTGTACATAGAAACTTATCGATTGAAACAGAGTGCAGTGTTTGCTCTATTCTGGACAGCTCATAACATTTTACTTTTCACCTCCCTTTGCCAAGGATCTCACACTATGTAAAATCTAAACTGTTGGAACAATTAATTCCTTACATAACTGACATGTTCTGCAAAAACAAAACATTTGAGGCCAACTTAAAACATAGGCATTCGCTCAAACATTCTGTCACCTCAACTTATGCGTAGCAGCAGCACTGCAAATGGATGAAGATATGAGTCTAAGTGAGGTCTTTCAACAGTAAAGTGACAAATACATGCATATTTGGCATTTAACGGAGGACCGCTGCCAAGTCACGTTCAAATGGTAATTATACCTCAACCATGCGGTCTTCTGATCAGATGCCCCACCCCCTATCTGCTTTTCCACCTAACTCTTTCTCATAAAACCCAACCTTCTCACCTGGATGTTCATCTTCTTCCCTTAAGTTTCTTAATTAAAGTATTACTTGAAAGCAAGCTGTTGAAAATTAATGCTATATGTTGAATACAATACATAATTTCAAAAAGTTACCGACCTTTCAAATAAACTATTTTTCGTTATAATACCAACATTCATGCGCGCAAAAATGTTTTTTTTTGTAATAGAAACAGAAAAAATACTGTATAACTGGAGGATCTACCATGAAACATTATTGCTCAGTAGTAATCAAAAAGCCAAAAAAAGTGAAGGTGGAAATCTCAACTAAGAAAAGAAAATGCTGGAAATAATCAACAGGTCAGGCAGCATTGGCGGAATGATTTAACGAATCAGGTCAATAACCTTTCATTAGAGCCAACCTGCTGAAGAGTCACTAATCAAGTCTTAACTGTTTCTCTCTTCACAGATACTGCCTATTTTACACGTTTCCAGCACTTTCTGTTTTTTATTGAATCCACTGTGCTCCCATATAACTGAAAACTATCCATGTGAAAGCAACTCCATAGATTTTCAGCTCTGGCATTCAGGACAAAAAAACAAGTGACATTAAAAATGACTCCCACCCACCCTGGCAAAAAGAAAAATCTTAAAATGCTTGAGCTGATCATGTATTGTATTGTCTTTCTGCTGACTGATTAGCACACAACAAAAATGCTTTTCACTGTACCTCTGTACAAGTGACAATAAACTAAACTGAAAACAGCTAGTTATCCGATAAATACCTTTGAGAAGTTAGCATTTTTAAAAGAACGGCCCTTCAGCTTTTCAAAGTTTTGTGCATTGATGCTTCCATTTCCACCATTACATACTGTAGTAACCAGATCCATTATACTTTTGTCAAGTTTTGCACTCATTTTAGAAATATTAAATTAGTAGAACCAAAATAAAGCAAGGTTTAAATGCAAGGTTTAAAACTAATGAAAACTGAGCCAACTGGCTCTTCATCATTGGGCCATATATGTGATTATGACATGGATACTGTCTTCGCTGTAATGACATCATAAAAATAATAGCAACCTGGCATATACACATATGCAGTTAAGCATGAAAATCTAGCAAAAACTGCGAAGATTGTTGTATTTATTGCCAAATTTAGGATATTAAATGCTACTCGTGTGCAACTGCAGTATGTGCAACATGTACTCTTTCCCCGTACCCTCCAATTAAGCGACCTTCAAGGATGAACAACAATTAATTTGCCCTTTCAATGCAATAAATTATGTTCTAGAGTTCACAATTCATTCAAAGAAACCAAACAAAGACTAGATAACAGCTTTGCAGAGCACCTGCATTCAGTCTACAGTTCTATTTTGTTTTCATATTGGAACTTTATCAGTTTTTTTTATTGCCTTATTCCCTAAATTCAGTTAGGATCAGATTAATCTCTACTGATCCAGTTTAACATTTACGATTGGACCAATTGGCTGTAGCTTGGTGCTTTGGTGGACAACCACTGACATTCAACCAGTCTGATGTAATGCATCCAGACTTAGAGAGACCCATGATAAATCTAGAATTAACTTAATGGTAAAACCAGCACACCTGTCATACCGTTTCATCACAGGAAGCTGCACGAAGGAATCCTACTCCAGGCAGAGCTGGTGCAAGATTTCTTCATCCAAATGAATAGGCACCCACAAACAAATTAAGAGGATTTATTTTTATTAAAATTTAATTTTTTAATAAATCATCTTTATTTTCATAATAACTTTCTCATCCTCCATCAATTCTAACATGTGAATGGGTACCAAGTTTTTGTACATTGATAAAGAAAATAATTACTTCCTTTACATACATGGGTCATATGCTTGAGGTGAGAGAATTGTACAGCTCAGAAGGAATTTTTAAATCTCTGGTGTCCAACTGATTTACAAGAAAAAAATTATCATAATTTGGGATTATTACAATCTCAATGCAATTTCTCATTATTTGGTTTATCATAAGGTATTCAAAACTGTGAATAAGTTTTGCCTTAACTGCGTCTGCTGCAAGGAGAATAATCATTTTTTCCATTCTTTCAACATAACTAACCTTCCTCACACCAGGTATCATCTGGTAAACTTCCATTGTTCATTCTAAAACCACGACTTCCTTCCGAAAATACAGTAAGTTTACTCAAAACAACCGTAATTGAAGTTAAGCAATGATTTGTGAAGGTTTGATATGACTTTTGTGTTTTTATATTCAATGCTTACACTTACATTGCCAAGTTCCATAAAACTTGGTAATCCTGCATGCTCATGTCAGACATGAGTTTATTGTCACGTGTATCGAGGTAGAGTGAAAAGCTTTTTGTTGCCTGCTAATCAGTCAGCAGAGACTGCACATGATTACAATTGAGCCGTCCACAGTGTACAGATACATTATAAAGGGAATGACATTTAGTGCAAGATAAAATTAAGTAAAGTCTGATCAAAGATAGTCTGAGGGTTTCCAATGAGGTAGATCTTCCAGACTAGATTTTCCAGACTATTGTATATTTATTTTACATCAATATTCAAACATACTGTTAATTAACTCTCTTTTTTTTAAAAAGAAATTGCATGGTATTATAATTAATTTTCCATTGAACATGCTAACTGGATGTGAGAGTCAGAGGGGGCTCTGGGAACCAGAGCTCATTTGACTTGGACAGTGGATGCATTAGTGATCAATTTTCAAATCTCTTTAGATTCTGGAGTAGTTCCTGAGGATTGGAGGGTAGCGAATGTAACCCCACTTTTTAAAAAGGGAGGGAGAGAGAAAATTGGGAATTACAGACCAGTTAGTCTAACATCGGTAGTGGAGAAAATGCTAGTCAGTTATTAAAGATGGAATCGCAGCACATTTGGAAAGTGGTGAAATCATTGGACAAAGTCAGCATGGATTTATGAAAGGTAAATCATGTCTGACGAATCTTATAGAATTTTTTGAGGATGTAACTAGTAGAGTGGATAAGGGAGAACCAATGGATGTATTATATCTGGACTTTCAGAAGGCTTTCGACAAGGTCCCACATAAGAGATTAGTATGCAAACATAAAGCACACGGTATTGGGGGTTCAGTATTGATGTGGATAGAGAACTGGCTGGCAGACAGGAAGCAGAGAGTATGAGTAAACGGGTCCTTTTCAGAATGGCAGGCAGTGACTAGTGGGGTGCTGCAAAGCTTGGTGCTGGGACCCCAGCTATTTACAATATATATTAATGATTTGGACGAGGGAATTGAATGCAGCATCTCCAAGTTTGCGGATGACACGAAGCAGGGTGGCAGTGTTAGCTGTGAGGTGGATGCTAGGAGGCTGCAAGGTGACTTGGATAGGTTGGGTGAGTGGGCAAATGCATGGCAGATGCAGTATAATGTGGATAAATGTGAGGTTATCCACTTTAGTGGGAAAAACAGGAAAGTAGACTGTTATCTGAATGGTGGCTGATTAGGAAAAGGGGAGATGCAACGAGACCTGGGTGTCATGGTACACCAGTCATTGAAAGTAGGCATGCAGGTGCAGCAGGCAGTGAAGAAAACAAATGGTATGTTAGCATTCATAGCAAAAGGATTTGAGTATAAGAGCAGGGAGGTTCTACTGCAGTTGTACAGGGTCTTGGTGAGACCACACCTGGAGTATTGCCTACAGTTTTGGTCTCCTAATCTGAGGAAATACATTCTTGCCATGGAGGGAGTACAGAGAAGGTTCACCAGACTGATTCCTGGGATGGCAGGACTTTCATATGAAGAAAGACTGGATAGACTCGGCTTGTACTCGCTAGAATTTAGAAGATTGAGGGGGGATCTTATAGAAACTTACAAAATTCTTAAGGGGTTGGACAGGCTAGATGCAGGAAGATTGTTCCCGATGTTGGGGAAATCTAGAACAAGGGGTCACAGTTTAAAGATAAGACCGAGATGAGAAAAACATTTTTCACACAGAGAGTGGCGAGTCTCTGGAATTCTCTGCCACAGAAGGTAGTTGAGGCTAGTCCATTGGCTATATTTAAGTGGGAGTTAGATGTGGCCCTTGTGGCTAAGGGGATCATGGGGTATGGAGAGAAGGCAGGTACGGGATACTGAGTTGGATGATCAGCCACGATCATATTGAATGGCGGTGCAGGCTCGAAGGGCTGAATGGCCTACTCCTGCACCTAATTTCTGTTTCTATGACAGGACTGTGCCAAACATCCTCTAGCAAATCCTCAGGATGGCAAAATAATCAGAGAGCAGATTATTGGAGTTTTACAGTAAATGGGATATTTTTTTCATTGTATTTTTCAGCTGCCATGTAAAAAAATATGCACCCCTTAGTGTGCTTTCACAGAATAGTACCAATTAAATTATTCAAAATTATTTCAGAGTTCAATATTGCCACACTTATCTACATTGACTTGCAACAGCCGTGTGTCTGTAAATTTATGTGCATGTTTTCCCGATATCAGTTAATTCAATTACTATTTTGCCAAATGTGGTCTCATGTACAAACTTCAAAACAGTACAGGTACCACCTATATTCAACAATTTTTGTTAAAAACTGGAGCAGCTCACTCCATTTATCTGACGTCAGAGCCAATACATTCTATTCCTGCTTAATTACACTCTTAACTTACCAACATCTCTTTACATATACCAATCGTCAAACAGCAGTTTACAAAGTGCAAATAAATCAACAGAAAGGTATAGCAAATCAGAAAGCAAACCAAATAAACATAATGATGAAGAAAGATCAATAAAATAGTTTGTACAATGTTTAAGCCATAAATATAATTAAATGGAATTATGAAGATAAAATAATAAATTGGGAAAATAACATAGGAAAGACAATGACAAATTGTAAAGTAAAATCTGTTGATAGAGAACTTTAGCCGTGCGAATTCCATGCATGTTGATCCATTCGTTTTATTTAATTAACTTCCTATGGTTCGATTTGAACTCATGCCTCTGGAACAACAGTCCTGAGCTACAGTTGCTTGTCCAGTTGATAAATCTCAATGTTTCTTTGCTCCCAGTCGAATTTGATAACACTCATTAAAGGCCTTTAGAAAAATTGTCATTTGACAATTCCTATATAAATGTATTGTTGAATAGCTGGATCTAGATAAAATATTTATTTGAAGTGGGGGTAGAATAGAAAGGCAGTTTGAGCGAAAATAAGTTAGGTGCTTCAACTGGAAAGTACCCAAGTGTGACTATAAAATGAGTTTTAACTTTTTTTTTTGTCCAGCACGCATACAGACCAAGCTCTTTTACCGACGTGTACAAATCCAAGCATTTGCCACACAGCTGCTGTTTGTGAATTTGTACCCCACACCAAATCATGGAAACACAGTGCGAGACTAAATGGTTTAAACCGTAAAAATAGAACATACTTGAAATAAAACCAGCCACGTATTATAATATTAAGCAAAACAATTTCGGGTTAAATTAGAAAAGGGCTATTCGCCGTGTGTCCCACCCCCCACGTACCCAGTGTTTTTTATTATTTCGACAACCACAGACCTCTCTGTAGCTGAAGCGCCGAACCCCGAAATGGAGACCAAGCCTCGCCGTCAGTGAAAAATAACTTCCCCGCAGACGGCGTGGAGGCCTCGTTAGTAAATTTGCTGGAGTTTAAGCCCCAGTGTCGGCCCCGAGAGCGGGCCTCGGCGGCACCGGTAACCTGCCTCCTAATGGAGGCTCCGGCCACGCAGCACTTACTCTGATCTTGCGGCTGATTTCTGTCCCTATTTCCATTCCGGGTGACTAATCGGCGGCGACCACCGCTCACTCGCTCACTCGCTCCCGCAGCAACGGCAGGGTGCATCAACCGGCTCCTCCGGGAGGGAAGGACGGAACTACATTCAGGTCAAACTTACCCCCGCCACTGCACCCGGATTGCGCTCAGTTAACATTTCGAAATGCAGCAACGTTTCGCGAACACATTTCACTTCTGATACATACACAAAAATATCAAACGAACTAAACTGAAAATACGGCTAATGTAAAATGTTACACGTCTGCGTGAGTAGGGTTGATCCAGAAGTACTGCACAAATTAGAAATAAAATAAAAGGATAGTGGAACTACTACTAGCAGGTCAAATGGCATCTGGAGAAAAACAGTGCTAATGGCTCATAGAAACATAGAAATTAGGTGCAGGAGTTGGCCATTCGGCCCTTCGAGCCTGCACCGCCATTCAATATGATCATGGCTGATCATCCAACTCAGTATCCCGTACCTGCCTTCTCTCCATACCCCCTGATCCCCTTAGCCACAAGGGCCACATCTAACTCCCTCTTAAATAATGTCTGGGTATTTAAATGTGTATATTTTAATGATAGGAGCATTGTAAGAAAGGTGGATGAATTTAGAGCCTGGATTGACACCTGGAAGTATGATGTTGTGGCGATCAGTGAAACATGGTTGCAGGAGGGCTGTGATTGGAAACTAAATATTCCAGGATTTCGTTGCTTCAGGTGTGATAGAATTGGAGGGGCAAGAGGTGGAGGTGTTGCATTGCTTATCAGGGAAGATATTACAGCAGTGCTTTGGCAGGATAGATTAGAGGGCTCGTCGGGGGATGCTATTTGGGTGGAACTGAGAAATGGTAAAGGGGTAGCAACACTTATAGGGGTGTATTATAGACCGCCAAATGGGGAGCGAGAATTGGAAGAGCAAATATGTAAGGAGATTACAGATATTAGTAGTAAGCACAAGGTAGTGATTGTGGGAGATTTCAATTTTCCACACATAGACTTGGAAACATATTCTGAAAATGGGCTGGATGGGTTGGAGTTTGTAAAATGTGTGCAGGATAGTTTTTTGTAGCAATACATAGAAGTACCTACCAGAGAAGGGGCAGTGCTGGACCTCCTGTTAGGAAATGAGATGGGACAGGTGGCAGAGGTATGCGTTGGGGAACAGTTCAGGGCCAGTGATCACAATTCCATTAGTTTCAATATAATTATGGAGAGGGTCAGAACTGGACCTAGGGTTGAGATTTTTGATTGGAGAAAGGCTAACTTTGAGGAGATGCGAAAGGATTTAAAAGGAGTAAATTGGGACAGTTTGTTTTATGGGAAAGATGTGGAAGAGAAATGGAGGACATTTAAAGGTGAAATTTTAAGAGTACAGAATCTTTATGTCCCTGTTCGGTTGAAAGGAAATAGTAAAAATTGGAAAGAGCCATGGTTTTCAAGGGAAATTGGACACTTGGTTCGGAAAAAGAGAGAGATCTACAATAATTATAGGCAGCATGGAGTAAATTATGTGCTTGAGGAGTATAAAGAATGTAAAAAGAATCTTAAGAAAGAAATTAGAAAAGCTAAAAGAAGATATGAGGTTGCTTTGGCAAGTAAGGTGAAAGTAAATCCAAAGGGTTTCTACAGCTATATTAATAGCAAAAGGATAACGAGGGATAAAATTGGTCCATTAGAGAGTCAGAGTGGACAGCTATCTGCAGAGCCAAAAGAGATGGGGGAGATATTGTACAATTTATTTTCTTCGGTATTCACCAAGGAGAAGGATATTGAATTATGTGAGGTAAGGGAAACAAGTAGAGTAGCTATGGAAACTATGAGATTCAAAGAAGAGGAAGTACTGACACTTTTGAGAAATATAAAAGTGGATAAGTCTCCAGGTCCGGACAGGATATTCCCTAGGACATTGAGGGAAGTTAGTGTAGAAATAGCAGGGGCTATGACAGAAATATTTCAAATGTCATTAGAAACGGGAATAGTGCCAGAGGATTGGCGTACTGCGCATGCTGTTCCATTGTTTAAAAAGGGGTCTAAGAGTAAACCTAGCAATTATAGACCTGTTAGTTTGACGTCAGTGGTGGGCAAATTAATGGAAAGGATACTTAGAGATAATATATATAAGCATCTGGATAAACAGGGTCTGATTAGGAACAGTCAACATGGATTTGTGCCTGGAAGATCATGTTTGACTAATCTTCTTGAATTTTTTGAAGGGGTTACTCGGGAAATTGATGAGGGTAAAGCAGTGGATGTTGTATATATGGACTTCAGTAAGGCCTTTGACAAGGTTCCTCACGGAAGGTTGGTTAAGAAGGTTCAATTGTTGGGTATTAATGGTGGAGTAGCAAGATGGATTCAACAGTGGCTGAATGGGAGATGCCAGAGAGTAATGGTGGATGGTTGTTTGTCAGGTTGGAGGCCAGTGACTAGTGGGGTGCCACAGGGATCTGTGTTGGGTCCACTGTTGTTTGTCATGTACATCAATGATCTAGATGATGGTGTGGTAAATTGAATTAGTAAGTATGCAGATGATACTAAGATAGGTGGGGTTGTGGATAATGAAGTAGATTTTCAAAGTCTACAGGGAGATTTATGCCAGTTGGAAGAGTGGGCTGAAAGATGGCAGATGGAGTTTAATGCTGATAAGTGTGAGGTGCTACATCTTGGCTGGACAAATCAAAATAGGACGTACATGGTAAATGGTAGGGAATTGAAGAATGCAGGTGAACAGAGGGATCTGGGAATAACTCTGCACAGTTCACTGAAAGTGGAATCTCATGTAGATAGGGTGGTAAAGAAAGTTTTTGGTGTGCTGGCCTTTACAAATCAGAGCATTGAGTATAGAAGGTACACAAAACTGCTGGAGAAACTCAGTGGGTGCAGTAGCATCTATGGAGCGAAGGAAATAGGCGACATTTCGGGCCGAAACCCTTCTTCAGACTTATGGGGGGTGGGGGGGGAGAAGGAAGGAAAAAAGGAGGAGGAGGAGCCCGAGGGTGGGGGGATGGGAGGAGACAGCTAGAGGGTTAAGGAAGGGGAGGAGACAGCAAGGGCTAGCAAAATTGGGAGAATTCAATGTTCATGCCAACCGGACGCAAGCAACCCAGGCGGAACATGAGGTGCTGTTCCTCCAATTTCCGGTGTTGCTCACTCTGGCAATGGAGGAGACCCAGGACAGAGAGGTTGGATTGGGAACGGGAGGGGGAGATGAAGTGCTGTGCCACCGGGAGTTCAGGTAGGTTATTGCGGACTGAGCGGAGGTGTTCGGCGAAACGATCGCCCAACCTCCACTTAGTCTCCCCGATGTAAATCAGCTGACATCTAGAGCAGCGGATGCAGTAGATGAGGTTGGAGGAGATACAGGTGAATCTTTGTCGCACCTGGAACGACTGCTTGGGTCCTTGAATGGAGTCAAGGGGGGAGGTGAAGGGAGGGAAGGGAAGAATTGACAAGGGAATTGCGGAGGGAGCGGTCTTTGCGGAAGGCAGACATAGGGGGAGATGGGAAGATGTGGTGGGGTCACGTTGGAGGTGGCGGAAATGGCGGAGGATTATTTGTTGTATTTGCCAGCTGGCGGGGTGAAAGGTGAGGACTAGGGGGACTCTGCCCTTGTTGCGAGTGCGGGGATGGGGAGAGAGAGCAGTGTTGCGCGGTATGGATGAAACCCTGTGCGAGCCTCATCTATGGTGGTGGAGGGGAATCCCCGTTCCCTTAAGAACGAGGACATTTCCGATGCCCTGGTGTGGAACATCTCATCCTGGGAACAGATGCGGCCTAGGCGGAGGAATCGGGAGTAGGGGATGGAGTCTTTACAGGGAGCAGGGTGGGAAGACGTGTAGTCCATTGAGTATAGAAGTTGGGATGTAATGTTAAAATTGTACAAGGCATTGGTGAGGCCAATTCTGGAGTATGGTGTACAATTTTGGTCGCCTAATTATAGGAAGGATGTCAACAAAATAGAGAGAGTACAGAGGAGATTTACTAGAATGTTGCCTGGGTTTCAGCAACTAAGTTACAGAGAAAGGTTGAACAAGTTAGGGCTTTATTCTTTGGAGCGCAGAAGGTTAAGGGGGGACTTGATAATGGTCTTTAAAATGATGAGAGTGCAATATATAGCCCAGTTTGTGCAGGTAATTTCATGCAGAATTGTTAACATTCCCAGCAAAATTGGTACCAATCTTTGAACTCTTTGAATACCTTAATACCCCAAGACAAGTGCTAGACATTCTGCTCTTATAACTTGTGCTATGTCAGGCATAAGATCAACAAACTAATTTTTTGGAAGGAGATTGCACTGGTCTGGGGTGAGTTACATATTGTATGTCGTATTTTATTGCTTCTAAGTGTTAGTTTAATTCTTTTAACTTATTAAAATATTATAACTTTTTATTTAATAGTGTTTGCATGTTTCTGATGGAGGAACGTTGAGGGAATACATGAAAGAAACCCGCTACGACGCATGCGTGCCATCCTTCAAATCAGCGGTGTGAGGTCACAGATACCCTATATTGACCTAAAATAGCAAGATTATCAAAGAGATACCAGCTTAAGATTTGACCCTATGAGGGTGGGAGCGGAGGGCATGTATTCCCTCAACGTTCCTCCTCATAAAATACAGATCAAACTTCAAACTGGTAAGTTCTCGTTTAATCTTACTATTTTACTTCGGAGTCACGTGAGGGACTCCATGAAAGATTTCAAAGCTCTGTGACCTCATGCCGTGGAAAACGAGTCCATGCTTCACAACTGCCTTGGTAGTTAGAGAGAAATTTGTTAATTATATTCAAAGCATTCATACCAATTATTTAATGGAAATGATAAATAATATCGAATTAATTCAAATCATAACCCTGTATTCTTCAGGGATCAATTATCATACAGAACTTAAAATTGTTCCCCGAAAAAACGTTCCCATACTGCTAACTGGTTTGTTAACATTTCTGAAACGTATTCTCCAACAACCATCCTGCAATCCTGAGGATTTGGTCCATGGATACATCAAGGCGTTTTGCTGCAGATGTAGCTGCAGCCCTGGTGGGGTGAGAATTAAATATGTTATTGTCCACTCCCGCCTATCATATCCCATATTTCAGCCACCGCGAAATGGTCTGAGTTACACTCTATGGTACAGTATCTTATAGCTGATTAAACACCAATTCCTTGCCTCTGATAGCCTTTATCCCTTTACTGTATAACAAACCCGTACTTTACTATACAGAGGCATTGTCCTCCGAGTAGGCCATCAATTCTATGACCTGCCCCGCTGATCCTGGCCTATTTTGTTTAATAATACGGTCCTGGATCACAAACCCCAAACTTCGTGCCGCAATAGTGAAGCCATCCAGTCTTACTTTTAGCAATAACTGGAGCTTATGCGCTGTGACTAGCGCTATCAGCATTACCATTTCTAGTTAGTTATCCAGATTTAATGCTGTAGCCGGCGACCAATTCCTTAGCAAGATCAAAGCCACACTTACATTCCAGATATAGTTGTATCTTATTTTTTGGTGGCTTGGTGTTAACATATCCTCTAAAATTATTAACTGCCAGAGGATGTGATCCCACAGACTGTCTTACTGTTCCTTGCCACCAATAACTTGACAATGCACTTTTGGCACTATTCACAGTGCTGAAACTCAGTCATCCATATTGCAGGCTGGTGAGCAACTGTAGCACCGCCGGAACATCCTTATTTCTGTGGTCCAGAAAGTTATTATGGCAGTAATTAGTCCATTTTAATATGACCTAAATACTGTTATTGTGTAGACCTTCTTCGTGCTGCTGTGATCATGTCCACAGTTCTTTTGATAGCCCCATGTCCCGTAGCGGTGTTTTAGAGTCTACAACCTACTAAATCAATATTTTCTATGACATGGATAGCTATCCTCAGTTACTGGATGCACCAGCAACTTAGGACTATGTCTACCGTTATACATGGTTCCAGCACCATGTCCTGTACCCCGGAAACCCATAGTTGGGTAAGCCAATCAGGTACTAAGACATCCCCGATGCCGATTCCTGTTGAATGTCCCTTAGTACCCCAAATTTATAAAGTAGAAAAGGAGGTAATACATAAATGAAAACCCTCCCCTAGTGCAGTGAAACAGCATCTGTAGCTTCTGCCTCAGGATCTGGTACCAATGATACATACCTCGGTAACTGGTGATTTAACCCTGGATGCGATTCTAATATCCGGCCTTACATACTTTACTGATTTTAGCAAATACCGTTCTATCCAACATCCATTCAGTACTTTCAATAAATTTTCGTGACCTGGTGTCTGCCACTGAATTAGTATCCCTGGTAGATACGTAGCCCATAACCAAATATTCCTTTGGACACACCATTGCCAACTTTGATTTGCCAATTCATCACAAGCTGGTGATATCTTTCCACCCATATGACTAATATATGCCATCACCGAGGTATTATCTATCTACCATCTAACATGCTGCAGTTTCATTCCTGAGCAATAAGATTTTAGCCCATGAAATGCACTTAACATTTCTAACCCTTAGTGTTATGTAGGTTAGCTTCTTATATATTCCATCTCCCCCATAGCTCGAGATGGTATCAGTTGTACCGTAACCAATTGCACTGGCATCTGTTTGTAATAGCACAGACGGGTTGTGAATAACTATTGGGTTTGGAGCAATACTTAACATTGTGTTCCCAACATTGTAATTCTTTTATAGCTTCTATCATTTTCCCATTGGCCAAAATAAATGACCTCTATAATATATGCGCCCATTGAACTCTGTGGCTTTCCATATTAGTAAAGTCATTAACATATTAAATGTGTTAATGGTGTCAATTTTGACTTAAGTGGATGGATAATGAATCCCAGCTGTTCAAACAATTGTTTAGTGGCAACCACTGCCTAACATGCCGATTCATAAGTTATTCCCACAATAAGGATATCATCCAACTATACCATTACTCTATGATTTTTGGTGTTGCAGCAGTCCCAACGCTGGTTTAAAATTTTTCCCCCTGTTGGATATTGAATAGCAAGGATCTTAAAGATTAATACTTGCCATACAGCAGCCTGCTGAACACTAAGTCTTTAGCACTGCTAAAAGTATCCATTTTTAAAATGAATATATTGCACAACATTGTGAAGTATTGATAATCCATAATAATACGGCAACCCCCATCTTTCTTATTTCTAATAAAGATATTTGAGACAAATCCTGTTGTTCAGGTTTGGTTTATTCCATTACCAGCATGTATATCTGTCCGGTATATGTTGTACTGGAGGGTTTTGTTTGTGTAGAAACTCTATCAGATATCCCTTAAAACTGCTAAGGATATATCTGTCCATAGATATATTACACCACGCTTCAACATGAAGTTGCAATGTCCCTCCAACTTCCGTGCTCCCTATTAATGCTGGAGCCCCAAATTCACCTACCTCCATGGTATTGGTGGTAACCAAGTTATTTTTCTTGGTTTCATATGCGGTTGTGGAGAGCCTAAAGGTTAATGTTACTTTTGCATCTTCCACAGTGGTCGTCCCGGCCCAAACCCTAAACAGGACGCTGCTGCTGGGTACCTCTGCCCAATTCTTTGTAGTATAATTACAAAAACACTACCTCTCTTAGGATGCACATGAGGTTAATGTCTTCCCCAGATAACCTTTGGATGCTTTAATCAGCCCCAAAGTCAAGCCTCCTCGCCAATTCTTTACCTGTTTAGACAGGTCTCCCCCCCCAAATAACGGGGTCTATAGCCCTTTGCTTACATAGTATAGCGAACTAGGGTCTAGAGCTGGCTTAATGGCCCTTCAAACTGCACATTGCAAAAAAAAAAATAGTGCTAATGGCATCCTTGTGGTCACTAATTTTGTACACCTTATTTAACATGCGGGCCAAAGCTGTTATGCCCGCCATGAGACCTTTCAGAGTATTACGGATTTTCCCAACTCCTAACGGCCTTCCCAACATGTCTGCAAATGCACCTGTAACAATGGCTACATTAAGAGCACCACAATATTCCGGGGTATAGAAGCCTTGCCAACACTTCAGCAAAATATTAGCTTGAAGTTGATGGGTGGACTCACAGTCCTTCAATACTCACAGCCATCCTCTCGCAATCATTCTCCGTGAGTTCTGCTGGCAGTACTGCTCATCATGTTCGGCAGGTTGTTTTCCCCCCCTTCAATAGGGGACAGTGGCTCCATCACCTGCTCAGGCTTTACCCCGTCAGACCTTCCATACCCTCCTCAGAGGCGTCCGACATTTCATGCAGCCCATATGGGAAACTGCTGTGGGACTTATATTATTATTTGCCCACTGTGGCTACCTCCAATCCCGGAGCCTGCCAATATGGAGAATTTTACTCCAGCAAACCGCTCCAGCCGACTTACATGCTCTCGGGCACTAGTCGTCGCGGGTGCTTAATATATGGGACCGCTCCTGCCGACCTTGGTGCTCTCGGGCACTAGTCGCACGCGGTATATCCCACTGCCCGTCCCCATGCCTACGGGCACTGGACCGTTCCCCATGGTCCTGGTACTCACGGGCACCTCTACCCATTTAGGGTGAAGTTTGGCACTCGCTCCCATCTGGGAGATGCTGGTGCCGACATTTATTGCTGGCTGCTGCTGGTCATTAAACAACAGCCCTTCAGCTCTATACTGACATCAGTCGCTGGCTCCCTGCTGTTCAGCATCACACCAGTAACGACCTGTGGCTGTGCCCTGACGTCCTTAGCTGGCTCCCTGCTGTTCAGCAACACACCAGTCTCTTCAGAATACAGCAAGCACTCTGGAAAAAGCACCAAAAAAGGTAAGGGAAATTTGTTCTTACCTGTACTGGTTTTCAGCCTGCCGTTTTCGGAGGAACGTCCTTCCTCCCGCAGCCCCACGGACCCCGTAGCGCAGGTCCATGGGCTGCTGTCCCCGATGTCGGCTCTCTCTCTCTCCGGGTGGTGCAGCTGCTTCAATCAGCTGCGGAGCGCCGAACGACTGCATCTAAAAATAGACCCGACTTGGTCTAGAAACTCCCCGGGCCGTGTAGCTTTGTTTCCCGCCCGGCAGCAGTCTCTTGCCGGTGCGGGGAGCGACGTCGGGCACAGCTGTTCTGTGCTAAAAATAGCCGTTTGGGAATCCTCTCCGGAGGGTTCGCGCTAACGGCTGCTGCTGCTGGTCTGGCTGCAATATTTCTGCAGTCTCCCTCCAGCTCCTGCAGCTTCTTGTATTTCCTACCTGCAAGGTAAGTGGAAAAATTTTTTGCAGTCTCTTACCTGCTTCTTTGCCTTTCTCTCTAGGGAGACGTCGTCTCCCACTTCTGACTCGTTCAATGCGTGTATGCGATATGACACGCATGTTCCAATGAGCTGGAAAGATTAAAGAAAAAAAATTTGTTAGATGAGATCTGATCATCCGTTGAACCATCGGTGACGTGTTTTTTTTTAATTTAGCGAATGGTGTTGGTCTATTGCAACTTTGTTAATGCTGCCTTTCTACTTTTTGTCAAACTATCCTGGTAGCTTTTGAAGTGACGTGAAATGGCATTCCTTGAGCTTGCAGTGAGCTTGATTGGACAATGTAATTGGCAAATTTTTCCTCCCATCTGACCTCTAACGACTCTACTCTTCCAGTTTGAATGGCTCCATATTTATTCAGATGATGCTACTTTCTGCAACAAGGCTTCTGGGCTGTTTTCCATTTTTCCTCAATTGTGGTATCCCCTTCACCACAGTTAATGTCTGTTTCATTTTCCACTCATGCTCCTACTCCCACTTTAATCCCACTAGCTTTCACATTCAACAACTCAACCTCTGTAATTTCCACCACCTTCAAAACAATGCCATCATCTGGCACAACTTCTACCTTTTCACACAACTCTGAAGCAGGTGCTCCATCCATAATTCACTCCCCTTGTCATGACCTCCTTATCGCTTCTGTTTACATTATCGATGAACCGTATCAAATTAAACATACTACATTCAGTGTTGATAAGACAGTCTCATAATAATAAAATATTTTATTGTCATTGCACACATGTGCAACGAGGTTTGGTATGCAGCTTCCATCCGATGTCATAACATAAACAACTAATAAAATTTAGATTTAGATACCCCGAGAAACATGATTTATAAAAAGACCAGTAAAACAGTAAAGTCTAAAGTGCAAATGTGTCTGTGCCGGGTCGATGTGCGACGTGACCGTCCGAGGGAGACATTTCATGCGGGTGGGGGGCACTCAGCAGGGCCGGTTCAGAGCAGCTATAGCTCTGGGGATGAAGCTGTTCCTGAGTCTGGAGGTGCGGGCGTAGAAGGCCTTGTAACGTCTGCCGGAAGGTAGGAGTTCGAACAGTCCATTACAAGGGTGTGAGGAGTCTTTGTGGATGCTGACGGCCTTCCTGAGGCACCGTGTGTAGTAGATGCCCTCCAAGGCTGGTAGCTGTGTCCCAATAATCTTCTGCGCTCTGTGGACGACGCGCTGAAGAGCTCTCCTCTCCGCCTCCGTGCAGCTGAGATACCACACAGAGATAGGCTGTGGGCCGAGCATCAAAAATGTGTCTAGAAATCAGTTTTCGTGACCCAAGTCACCAAACCACATGAAAATTTCCACAGATTTAGATGAAATATAATTGAGAAGGATGTCATAACTCGTCATTGCCAAACGTTGCACATTAATTAATTAAACTAATTAGAAATGAGATCAGGAAAGTAAGCGCCATCTAGTGGCCAATACCCATATTACACCATGGGCAGCCTATTTCCGTGTTGCAGTCCATTTAAACTATATATTATTATACCTATATATATATATGACTTGTAAATATGACTGTAATCATATATAATTAAGTATAAGGGTCAGGCAGAGGCTACAAAAAAATCCATCTCATAGTCATTAAGTCTGCATGGACTTCAATTCATAACATTTCAACCTCTTCTTAATGTTAATGAGAATAACACTGTTACTACCAGAGATAAATTAGTTCAAGTTTAAGTTCACATACACCAATTCATTTCTACATAAACATCAGCCATTTCTGACCATTTCTCACTCCAATGGCAGCCTACAAAGTGCAATGAATATTCCTCCGTTTTTCTCCCATGGTCGGGGCCTGGAAACGGCTGCTACGGATGGCACTATGTACAGCCTTCCACCCCCCCGCCCGCGGAGATGATCCATGGCTCCGCGTTCGCGAATCGGCCGCTTCTTAATTGGGACCGCGGCTTCACTATGTTAAGTACATAGGTCCCGCGATCAGAGCACGTTTTCCCAGTAAGTTATCGCAGGTGTTAAAGACATTAGACTACAACAAGCTGGCATTAGTGAAAATGTTTAATTTACCTTGTGTTATGGATACACATAGTTTAGGCCCTCAACTTCATGAATGAATGAATGAATGAAGGATTGAAGGAATGAATGAATGAGTGAATGTATGAATGAGGGCATGAGTGAATGAATGAATGGAGTAAGTGAATGAATGAAGGTATGCATGAGTGAGTGAGTGAATGAATGAATGAGTGATGAATGAAGGAACGAGCGAGTGATGAGTGAGTGAATGAATGAGTGAATGATTGAGTGAGTGAATGAAATGAGTGAATGTACAGCCTACAAATCTGATTTTTTCACATTATAAAAGGGTGCAATTAAATTAAAGTTCATACAGATTAATTTTCATAAATCCATACTCTAGATCTTATCTTTCAGTTTGAGTTGATTCACAAAGTTTTACTGGTTTCACAACTTTGTGTTGCAGCATCTCAGCAAGGACTTTGCTTTCAAGACTTTCTATCCACTTAGCTGCACATTTTTCAGACTTCTTAATGCTTTTCTCACTAAATTCAATTACCCTGCTGCAAGTTTCCATGACATGTATTCCACAGAACTAGAAAGAACCTTCATCGGAATCTCCAGTAAAACAGGCATCAGTGAAGTCCTCTCAGCCATGTTGTGTGCTAGCCTGAAGCAAAGCGCGAGATTGGCCAACTGGCATACAACTCAATGTTAAACGTGCTTTGATTGGACGAAAAATACCCAAAATTTGTCCGTTTTTTCTCCAATTTAATAAAAATGTGCAAGTCTTGTTCATGACGAGTTTCAGGGGTGATTTATATAGTATTTTTACACAATATGTGAACATTTCATGTAGTTCTGTGACTTGGGTCACGAAACATTGGAATAAAGCTCCTTGGCTCACAGCCTAAGATGCCATATGTTAGTACGCTCTCTGTGGTGCAGCGGTAGAAGGTTGTCAGCAGCTGTTGGGGCAGACCAGTCTTTTTCAATGATCTCAGGAACAACAGTCATTGCTGTGCCTACTTTGTGTTTGAGAAACTAAATGCCGATTGCGTGGCACTTTGCAATCCACAAGGATGACGCAAAGCATCCAGTTGCCTTTTATTTAATATGTTAATGCAGCAAACCAGATTTTCATTGTACCTGCAACTCACCAAAGTTGTGCATGTGACAATAAAAGCAACTTGACTTTATTAACAATGATTATAGGTACCATTGTGGCGTCATCTTGTGGTTAAGCCACAGGTCTCTCGAACCTTCGATGGTTGGGCTCGAACTCTCACGTGGACCGGGCATGTTCTGGGCTGACCAATCACGCGGTCGAGGGGGTGGGCCGTTCGAAGGATTGGCAGTTGGAATTCGAAGGATTGGCAGTTGGAGTGGAACTCGGGTGTGCCCACGAACGACAGCACAGTATTAGAGAGGGAGGGAAGGGGGAGAGTGCCCACGAATGAAGGCAGAGAGGGGAGGGGGTAGGGGGGGGGAGATAGAGGGGGAGGGGGGGAGGGGGGGGGGGGGGGGGGGGAGGGGGAGGGGGGGGGATAGAGGGGGAGGGGAGGTAGAGGGGAAGGAGGGGAAGGGGGGCGGTAGGGGCGGGAGAGGGGAAGGGGCGGTAGAGGGGGAGGGGCAGAGAGGGAGAGGGGTAGAGTGGGGGGGAAGGGTAGAGATGTAGAGGGTGGGAGTGAGGGTAGAGAAGGAGGGGGGTAGAGAGGATGGAGGTGAGGGTAGATAGGGAGGGGGCATCTCCCTCCTCCACCCCTCCCCAACACCCCCTCATCTCCATCTACCACCCTACTCCCCATCCCATTTCCCTCCTTCTCATTTCCCTCATCCTCCTCCCCTTACTCCCATTCCCTACCCCAGGACCTACCCAGGTCATAGAGCAGCACCAGGGCCTGGAACTCGGCCTGGCCCTGGCCTGGCCCTGGCCGTGGACCCTAGCCGCCAGCTCGACCGCCGCCTGGGCTGTAGTGCAGGCTACGGCATCATCTCCGGAGTCGTCCCTGACCATGGACACAGGCTTGTCCTTGGTTCCAGCGGCGACTACTTTTTCATCCACGATCACCGCCCCATCCCAAACCCCAGTCTCGGCTCTCACTCCGGCTCAAGCACCAGGCTCGGCTACAGCCAGGGGCCGCGGCACCACCCTCGTACCGGGTATCGGCCACCACGCGAACGCTGGATTACCCGTCCCGCCCAGCCTTGCGAGTGCATTGTGACATCACTCGGGTTTCTTTTTCCAAAAAGGGTGAGTTTTCGGGCTGTTTTAAAAACTTTAAACAATTAAAAACTTCAGAAATGTAGGTGGGAATGCGACGGGAAGATGTTTATCGCCTCGTCGGGAAAAATGTGAGTAGAATGTGAAAATGGGAAGGCTGTGGCTTAGCGTTTGGAAGAAAATGGAAAAACTAACCAAATTGACACACACACAGCCACAGAGAGTTTTATAATGATACTAGACCAAGCGCAGACCCGTTGGGTCTGTTTCCCCAACGGCGTTTGCGGGGGGGGGGGGGGGGGGGGGGGGGGGGCTGCGGCTTCACACTAACCTTAACACCCCCCAAACACACAGGGGGGGGTGAGAATAGGGGAGAGGAGGAGGAGGGAACGGGGACCGATTTGGGAGAAAAAAGGGAGCGGGGGGTAGGGGTGAGAGAGAGGGGGATGGGGAGAGGGAGGGGGGGAGGGGGGGAAGAGGGGGGGAGGAGAGGGGAAAGAGTGGGGAGGGAGAGTGAAGGGAGAGGGGGGAGAGAAGTGGAAGAGTGGGGAGGGAGGGAGGAGTAGAGGGGTAGCGGGAGTGGTGGGGAGAGGGACGGGGGAGTGGTGGAAGAGGAACAGAGGGGTAGGAGGAAGGGGGTGGGGGATAGAGGGGTAGAGGGAGGGGTGGGGGAGGGAGAGGGGGTGGGGTAAGGGGAGAGAAGTGGTAGAGTGGGGGGGAGAGGTAGGGGGAGTGGTGGAGAGGGACAGAGGGGAAGGGGGCGGGGGAGAGAGGGAAGGGGTGGGGTAGAGAGGGAAGGGGTGGGGAGAGGGATGGGTGGGAGAGGGAGCGGGGTGAGGAGAGGGTGAGGGTTGAGGAGACATAGAAATTAAGTGCAGGAGTAGGCTATTCGGCCCTTTGAGCCTGCGCCACCATTCAATATGATTATGGCTGATCATCCAACTCAGTATCCTGTACCTGCCTTCTCTCCGTACCCTCTTATCCCTTTAGCCACAAGGGCCACATCTAACTCCCTCTTAAATATAGCCAATGAACTGGCCTCAACTACCTTCTGTGCCAGTGAATTCCAGAGATTCACCATTCTGTGTGTGAAAAATGTTTTTCTCATCTCGGTCCTAAAAGATTTACCCCTTATCCTTAAACTGTGACCCCTTGTACTGGACTTCCCCAACACCTGGAACAATCTTCCTGCATCTAGCCTGTCCAACCCCTTAAGAATTTTGGAAGTTTCTATAAGATCCCCGCTCAATCTTCTAAAATCTAGCGAGTACAAGCCGAGTCTATCCAGTCTTTATTCATATGAAAGTCCTGACATCCCAGGAATCAGTCTAGTGAACCTTCTCTGTACTCCCTCTATGGCAAGAATGTCTTTGAACATTGGGCATTGTGACATCACACGATGGAACATTCACCATGGGCTGGGGCTCCTGCAAAGGCATATGTAAATGGACCCATTCCGATTGGCACATCTGTGAGCATCGGGCATTGTGACATCACACGATGGAACGTTCACCAAGTGCTTGTGCTCCTGCAAAGGCATATGTAAATGAATCCATTCCGATTGGATATCTGTGAGCATTGGGCATTGTGACATCACACGATGGAATGTTCACCAGGGGCTGCGGCTGGTGCTGATTCTATGGGTGAGAAGCCAGTTATTTTGAAAATATTGGGGGGGGGGGGGGGGGGGGGGAGAAGGATTTTATTAAAAACGTGTACTTAAACACGACGAAATGTAATGAGGAGTGGATACTTAGAAAGAAAAGTGAAATCTCTACCGAAATTGAAAAGATGTCGGCGATTCTGCGTCTGGTTTCCGAGTTGCAGTGAATCAAAGGAAGAAAGGCGGCCGGCAGCCGTATATGTAAATAGATCCATTCCGATTGGACATCTGCGAGTATTGGGCATTGTGACATCACACGATGGAACGAATCAAAAGGCAGAAAGGCAGCCGGACGTCAGGCACACAGTTTTATATATTAAGAGATAGATAGATAGATAGATAGATTCCTAACTGTCACGTTGTCACTTGCGGGCAGAGCATCAAAGCAAATTCGTTGTATGTGAATACTTGGCCAATAAACTTATCCATTCATTCAAATATATATAATTAATTTAATGGCTATATAAATCATAGAACATTCAAAAGGAGTATTTTTCCAAAAACAATTTAACAGAAAACAATCAAATGACATAAAAACATTTTTATAAACATTGTTTTCTTTGTAAACGGCAAAAACAAAATCAGAACGCTAAGTGCTGTTGTTCTCTATTTTGCTCTACACACTTGCTAACAAAAACTAACTTATTTACAACCTTACTGAAATGAAAGCTCAAAACAAACGTTTAAAAATTCTGTTCAAGAAGGAACTGCAGATGCTGGAAAATCGAAGGTACACAAAAATGCTGGAGAAACTCAGCGGGTGCAGCAGCATCTATGGAGCGAAGGAAATAGGCAACATTTCGGGCCGAAACCCTTCTTCAGATATTAAAAACTCTCTCTGGTTTCATTTTGAACCTTATGTGGAGCCTTCGCAAATGTTTTCCACAAATCCAAATACATTAAATACCTACAGATTTCTCTTTATTCATCTTGATTGCTACATTTTTCAAGAACTTATCAAACATGCTTTCCTTATCATAAAATCACATTGCCTCTACTAGATTGTCTTAGATTTGCTTGGACTAATCTAGAATTTTTTGAGGATGTAACAAGTAGAATGGATAAGGGAGAGCCAGTGGATGTGGTGTATCTGGAGTTTCAAAAAGCCTTTGACAAGGTCACACATAAGAGATCAGTGTGCAAAATTAGAACACGTGGTATTGGCCGTAGGGTAATGACATGGATAGACTGGTTGGCACACAGGAAGGGTAGGAATTAGCGGGTCCTTTTCAGAATGGCAGGCAGTGACTGGTGGGGTGCGGCAAGGCTCGGTGCTGGGACCCCAGTTATTTATAATATATATTAACGATTTCCGGATTACACAAAGCTGGGTGGCAGTGTGAGCTGTGATGAGGATGCTACGAGGCTGCAGGGTGACTTGGATAGGTTGGGTGAGTGGGCAGATGCAGTATAATGTGGATAAATGTGAGTTTATCCACTTTGGTGGCAAGAACAGAAAGGCAGATTATTATCTGAATGGTGTCAGATTAGGAAAAGGGGAGGTGCAACCAGACCTGGATGTGCTTGTCACTGAAAGTAACAGCAGGCAGTGAAGAGAGCTAATGGCATGTTGGTCTTCATTGCGAGAGGATTTGAGTTTAGGAGCAAGGAGGTCCTACTGCAGTTGTACAGGGCCCTGGTGAGACCGCACCTGGAGTATTGTGTACAATTTTGGTCTCTTAATTTGAGGAAGGACATTGTTGCTATTAATATAGTATAGGTTCACCAGGTTAATTCTCGGGATGAAGGGACTGACATATGACGAAAGAATGAGTCGACTGGGCTTGTATTCACTGGAATTTAGAAAGAGAGGGGATCTTATAGAAACATAAAACATTCCGAAAGATGCGGGAAAAATGTTCCCAATGTTGGCGAGTCCAGAACCAGGGGTCACAGTTTAAGAATAAGGGGTAGGCCATTTAGGACTGAGATGAGGAAAAACTTCTTCACCCAGAGTTGTGAATCTGTACATCTCTGCCATAGAAGGCAGTGGAGGCCAATTTGCTGGATGTTTTCAAGAGTTAGATTTAGCTCTTGGGTCTAAAGGAATCAAGGGATATGGGGGGGGAAAGCAAGAATGTGGTACTGATTTTAGATGATCAGCCATGATCATATTGAATGGCAGTGCTGGTTCGAAGGGCCGAATGGCCTACTCCTGCGTCTATTTTTCTATGTTTCTATGAATGCCTCGCTATTTTCTTCTTATTAATGGATTCCAGAATTTTCCCTTTGACAGATATTAGGCCTTTTGAACTATGATTTCCTGTCATTTCTTTCTTGAAATGCATTTGGGAGAATTCTAAAATGCAGGGAAATTTGGAAACAGCAACCAACGTATCACCGTTGTTTCAAAATTATTTCAGGTTCTTGTTTCCTATAATACCTTGCAAGAGTAATTGCTGCAGAAGGGGGGTATTAGACAATAGACAATAGGCACAGGAGTAGGCCATTTGGCCCTTCAAGCCAGCACTGCCATTCAATGTGATCATGGCTGATCATCCCCAATCAGTACCCCGTTCCTGCCTTCTCCCCATATCCTGACTCTGCTATTTTTAAGAACCCTATCTAGTTCTCTCTTGAAATCATCCAGGGAACCTGCCTTCACCACCCTCTGAGGCAGAGAATTCCACACTTATCTATTTACCTATAAATTGTACAGCATTTACCTATAAATTGTTGCATTATAAATATGCAAAATATGATTATCAAGCATGATTGACAGGCGAACCACAAAATTACCTCCAATCTGGTTGAATTTTATCACCATTAGCTGAAGTCAAGAAAATAGACGCATTTCTATCATAAAGCTATGCTAACATAATTCACGATCAATGGAAGAAGCATTTATAAGACGGGTCTCTGCTAGGATAATAAATTCAAATATAGAAAGCTTTTTTTGAGGTGTGACTAATTCTTTAATTTGAATAAGGACCAAGAAACTAAAGGATAACTCTTGTTAATGCAAGTTAGAGTTAATTCTAACTCTTGTTAATGTAAATTCTTAAGAAAAATTGGAAATGTGTTCACATCATTTGACTCAAAACATTACCGCATTCCAATTTCTTGGACAGCAACTTCATTTTGTAATGTACATTTTAAAATAAATAAAGATTGCAAGTTCACTATGGGGTATACCATTTATTCAAGCTTCATGAAGTTTCTGAAATATAATAAACAAATATTTAATAAAACAGTTCTTCTTAAATAAACTAAATACTGGCACAGAGATATTTGGTCAAGAAAAATGAAAATAAAGATGTGAAAACCAAGTTATTTTTTGCATTTACCATAAAAAGGATCATTCTAAAGTAACACTTCAGCCAGATTATATGAGGATTTATTTATGCCACAATATTATTTATGTATTGGCAGTGGGCAATAAAACAATGTTCTTATTTTCCATCAAAAACTTTTCACCATCTTATTTCTCACTGGAGATGTAAAGGTTGGGCAACAACAATAGGTTCAACCATTTCATAAGGAACACTGCAGGACTTATTACATCAGAAAATTAAATTAATCAGTTTTACAAAACATTGCACGCAAGATTTGTAAAATCATAACAATATACATGTCATGGACCACGTGGTCTAAAATAACATTGTTAAACGATAAGATGGCATAAATGTTGACTTTTACATAGAGAAACACAAATGCATGCACATATCATTATGAAGTACAACCCAGCTCAATTCATTTCAGGATGTTATCCATTTAATTTATATATACACAAAAACACAATTTTACTAATTTTAGATTGTCCTTCATACACCCATGATTGAATGTGTCTTGTAGAGCAGGTAAAGTTATCATAAACCTCCAATAATTAATGAATCACTGAAATGAGGTGAATACAAGTTAATCAGATTCATGGAAAATATATAAAATTGCTTGTTTTTTTAAAACACAAGTTTAAAGAAGAATATGGTCACTATGCAGAAATCCTTCACTCTTACATACATTGTAAACTCAAGTCATTTAGCAGCAGTCTTCCAATTTGTGGTTTCTGTTTGAAGTGCTTCAGAATTATATTACACTAATAAGAGTCACACAAAAGCCAGTTGTGTGAAAACTAACACTACTACTTTTATCAAATATTTATCAATGCTAAATTATTCAGATTTAAACCTATCATTATGCATTTAAAAGTAATTCAATAACAAGATTAGTTCAATCACAATTCGAATAGAAATCTTAACAAGAATAGCTTATTTTGCTTTTCATCAGCAGTCATGTAACTTATTAGGGTTTCAGCAATTTCTCCAGACCATCAAAAACATACCAGACATTTTACTGAATGGGTAGTTATTTTTAACTGAATACAAATTGGATTAGTTTAATCCATATTATTCAGTACAAAATTAAACGTACACCTTCCTTATTTCTGTAATATGATACAATATAAACGTGATAAAAATAACTTTTACTTTAAGTCCACATCTAGAAATATGGAATCTAAAAATCTTCATTTGCACCCGTTCAATCTTATTCCAAAAATCTCAGGCTCACATCATTCCGTTTGCATACTCACTTTCTCCTGCTAATGAAACAAAACAACCACTGTCACTTTCACCACATTTCCAATTCCATAAAACTAAAAATCTTTCACTTATCTTTAAAACTGATTATGCACCAAATGTGGCACATAATTATAACAGTTAGTTTACAATGACTTTGTTGCTAACAATGTTCATCACAGGAGCAAAAAGTGATGATTTAAAGTATATAACTTACTTTTCAACCTGTACACTGAAAAGTTGCAATAAAATCGAAATATATAATCTTCAACAAAATAAATTTCACATCGCATACTACAGAAATAAGCACAGTACTTAAGTCCAATATTATTGAAGAGGTATCCAGATACAGGAATACATGTGCATTTTCATTAGATTTGGTGATTTTGTTTTGTGTGCTTTGCATGCCCTCCTCTGCACGGTACTTTGATGCAAGTTTATTCTTAGTCCTCATCCCCGAAATGATAGAATTGTCCTTCATTTAAATCAAAACTTACACCTGCAAATATCACAGCATGCAGTGAAGTGGTTAAATCAGCCTAGAGCTTCTCAGGAAATGAATGAGCACTTTGTAGACAAAAATATACTGAGCGATTGTTTGCACCATTAACATCCGTTGCTGTCTCAGCAGGTTCAGCACCGTAGTAATATCAAGAATCTGTGGGGTAGAAAGTTAGAAATGCTTACATTTTTCACACCAAATGAATATCAAAACAAATTATTACAACACAAATTCTTCAACTGAAAGAAAAAGGCACAAAGTATGAATGACTACATCTATGAGTACATCAAACCGAGTGGAGTTTTTATTTCATAATTAACTAAAAATACCAGCTTTTATTATCCACACCCAATTGTCCCTGAACCAAGGAGGCCATTTAGCGTCAAATATATTGACTATTGGGTAATCAAAGTGGGAGGCTTTTAAAAGGGTGATAAAGTTCGTGTTATGCATGTTCCTGTTGGATTGACGAGCAAGGCACGCAAGTGCAACAAATCCTGAGGAAAAAAAAGAGGCATGGGACAGGTATAGGCAGTTGGGATCAAATGTTTCCCTGAAGGAGTATAGGGGATTGAACAACATACTTGAGGAAATGAGGAGAGCTAAAAGGCACGAGACAGCTTTGGAAGAAGGGATTAAATGAGAATCCAAAGAGATTTTATATTAAGGGGTACAAGGTTAGCTCGAGAGAGAAAATGGAGCCCCTTAGAAACCAAAGTGAACATCTTTGTGTGTAGCTGCAGAAGTTATGCGAGGTCTTCAATGAATATCTGTTCTTAGTGTGGAGAAAGAAATGAAGACCAGGGAACTTGGGAAAGTTAATGGCGATGTTATGAATGTATTAGTGGAGGTGCTGGATGTCCTAAAACATACGAACGTCGATAAATTTCCAGGGCATGATTGGGTGTATTCAAGGACACCGTGGGAGCTAAAGAAATTGCAGGAACTCTGGCTGAGATATATGAATCAACATTAGTCACGAGTGAGTGCTAGTTGACTGGAGGGTCACATGTCTATTTTTAAGTAGGGCTGCAAACAAATAGCTGCAGACCAGTAAGCCCAATATCTCTGGTAGGAAAGTTACATGGGAGGATCCCGATGCTTAAGATATACATTTGGAAAGCTGGGGTGATTAGAGATATTTAGCGTTGTGGATAGGAGATCGTGTGTCTAATATAGTTTATTTTTTTATTTTTTATAAAGGTATCCAAAAAGTTTGATGAAGGCTGTACCATGAAACAGTCTATATGGATTTCACCAAGGCCTGTGATAAGGTAGGCTGCTCTGGAAGAAAATATTGGATGGGATCCTGGGAGAGCTAATAAACTGGATACAGAATTGGTTTTATGGTCGGAAATAAAAGGCTGGTGGTGGAAGGTTGCTTTTTGGACTGGAGGCCCATGGCAAGTGTGAGGTGTTGTATTTTGGGAGGTCAAAACAGACATTAGGGCTCTGGGGAATATTATGGAGCAGAGGGGTGTATTAGTACAATTATATAGTTCACTGAAAGTGCCATCTTGGATAAGGTGTTGAAGAAGGCTGATTAGTCTGAAGAAGGGTCCCAACCTGAAATGTCACCTATCCATGTTCTCCAGAGATGCTGCCTGACCTGCTGAGTTACTCCAGCACTGTATCTTTTGTGGTGAAGGCGGCTTCGTTAGTAGTCAGAGCATTGAGTGTAAAAGTTGGGATGATACGTTACAGTCATACAAGACGTTGATGAGGCTGCATTTGAAGTATTATTTTCAGTTTTGGTCACCCTGTTACTGAAAAGAAGCTATTAAGCTGGAAAGAGTGCAGAGAAGATTCGCAAGGTGTTTGTCAGGATTTGTGCGCCTGAACTATTGAGAGAGCTTGAACAGGTGGGGAGGTAGGTTATTCCAGGGAGTGTAGAAGGCTGAGGTGTGATTTTAAAGAGGTGTATAAAATCACGAGGGGAATAGATAAGGTGAATGTAGAGTATTTTTCCCAGTTCAATGCTTCAGGGTAGAAGAATCAAAAACTAGAGGACATGGTTTTACAGATTTTAAAGATTTAACAGTGACCTCAGTGGCAGCTTTTTCCCCCACAGAAAGTGGTGGGTATATGTGACAAACTGCCAGAGGAAGTTGTTGAGGCAGGTACAATAACATTTAAATGTTGTTTGAACAGGCACATGGATCAGAACGTTTGAGAGGAATATGGGCCTAATACTGACAAATGGGCACAAAGTGGAGGAACTCAGCAAGTCCGGTAGCATCTCTGGAGAACATGGATAGGTGATATTTTGAGTCAAGACCCTTCTTCAGACTGATGAATGGGACTTGCTTGGATGGGACAACTTAGTCCCCATCGATAAGCTGGGCCAAAGGGCCCGTTTCCAGCCTGCATGACTACGAGACTATGAATAAAAAGAAAACAGGACTCTTAAAAAGTAATGTGCAAAAGAGAATATGAAATAAATGAAAATTAACTGCAATTTTACCACATGTTATACTTGAGGATGTGGTCTGATTGAAGATAATTACAATCCAATGTTATAATGGACATAATTGAAATATCATACATTGAATAAGTACTTCAAACCTATCGAAAGTGGAACATAAGAGTAAAATATAAATCATCACTGTGAGAATTTAAAGTGAATATTAATTGACAAGAGAAAATAATAGAATTTAAGATAGGCAAATCCACAGAATATTACTTCAGGGTACTAAATTATGTATGCGAGGGAATTGCAAATAAATTGGATAGTTTTTCAAACTTCACTAGCTTCAGAAATTGTGCTTCTGAATTTGGAAAAAGAATGGAGAAACCAACTAAATGGAGCTTGCCAGTTTAACATAATTTGTGGGAAAGTCACTGGAATTAATCGAAGAGTCTGAATAACTGTCACGTTATATAAAAACGATAATCTTACCGCATTGTGTTCTAGGCAGCCGATCATAATTTCTGATAAAATTATAACACCTGTCCTTCCCACACCAGCACTGCAGTGGATAAGTACAGGTGCATCAGGACTTTTAATGTCTGTTGTACTATTAGTATGACGGCGCACCGACTCAATTTCATCCAAATAAGCTGCAAAAGCAAATTAAATATAAAATTCACAAGTTAACATTCACCAATAAAGGTTAATCTTTTTTAACCTAAAACAAACAAATCCAATCAGAATTAAATAAAACTTACATCGAAATCCCTTGATATTCTCTGGGCACCCATTTTCTGGCCAGTCTGTATACTGTAAATGCCATACTGTTCGTTCTTGACCATTCAATAGATGTTTAATTTTTAATCCTGTGGTCGCATAACAGCCAGAGTCTGTTCGAAAGCGGGTGGTTATTTTAAATCTTCCATAGGTAACAGAGTTATTCCTGGAGCCTAATCGAGGCCAATACCGAAAACTCTTTTCTCTTCCTCCCTCCTGTAACAATATATGAAAGTCTTGACCAATTCGAGAGACACCACTCATCCATTTAAAAAAAACTTCCATTCAAGTACTAATTTGGTAGGTAAAACAATGAACACACCATTTGTGCGGAGGATAACAAGAAAGATAATTATTTCATAACTCAGACGATCCTCCGACCTGCAGAATCTCAACATCAACTTTTACATTTTTCATGACAATTCAATATCAAAATTCAAGCACACGTATGGTAGTACAGGGGTGTGTCAATTACAGGAAGCACATCAAAGCTACGCTTTCCAGCTTCCGGAGCTCACAGCTTTGGTGTGCTTGTAGAAACATAGAAAATAGGTGCAGGAGTAGGCCATTCGGCCCTTGAAGCCTGCACCGCCATTCAATATGATCATGGCTGATCATCCAACTCAATATCCCGTACCTGCCTTCTCTCCATACCCCCTGATCTCTTTAGCCCCAAGGGCCACATCTAACTCCCTCTTAAATATAGATTGTGATTAACACACTCCAGAACCTCCATAGGTTTGCTTAAATTTTGGCAGAGGTTGAACACTGGTTAGAAGTGTGATCTGCTTTTCCCTTACTATATAGTTATCTTCTTAGTTTAGCTGAGAAATATAGCATAGAAATAGGCCCTTCGGCCCACCAAGTTCACACCAATGAACAATCACCCATATCCTAGTTCTATGCTATTCCAGTTTCACATCCTGCACACTAAGGGCAATTTACAGAAGCCAATTAAACTTCAGCAGGCCTTTGGAATATGGGAGGAAACCGGAATACCAGAGAAACCCCACAGTGTCACTGGGAGAACATACAAACTCTGTACCGACAGCACCCGTAGTCAGAATCAAACCCAGCCTTCTGTTTTGCCTGTTAGATGGAATTCAAGGGCAGAAGAACACAAGAAATACCTCTTCCATGGTAACCATGGCAATGATGGCAACTCCTTGCTCCCACACCATTTGCCAAAAATCAAGACAAGTTGTTTGTAGTGGTCCTTGAGTGGCAATGTAATTCCATTCCTTGCTTCCAACTATAACCTGCAATAAAGTAATATGACTTTCAAAGGACAGTCCTTGAAAATTCATGAAGAAAGTTGGTAAAGCTCAGACTCAAGTATTTAAGTTCAGCAGAATCTATAGAAATAATGGCAGGAGTTCACTGCGAACCTAATTACCAATAAAAGAAACACCACACATAATAACACACAAAGAAAAACTGTTATAGATACCTTTACATGAGATGCATTGATGTAACCAGTGTTGTTCTCTTTTGTAGGCACCAGTTCCACCCTAGTATCATCATAGGGAATAACATCTGGAAATCTATTTCTTTCTGTATTTTCTGGAAGCAGTGCTATGGTACACTCCGTACTCTGACATTTCTTTGGAACTCTTTCATATTCTGTAAACACCATTTTTTGTTCCAGTCGCTGCTCCAAAATTTTGCACTAATAATTTAAAGAAAAGTCATTAAAATTCAAAAAGAACTAGTCAAATATCAATGTATTCTGAAAATGCATTCAGTATTAAGATTCCTTTCTCAAAATAGTATTTTAAAAGTTGTTTTCAATAATTCAGTCCTGGTTTTTCCTCCAATGTTATTATAAATATATTTCAATTTTCATAGTTTTGTTGACAGTTACAAAAATCAGTAAACCCAACAAATTTAAAATAGCAGGACTCCAAAGTAAGCTGAAATGACAAATAAGCTTTTCTTATACAAACTTATAAAAACACTCTTCCTTGATTGAAAAGAGATCATGTATTTATGTATAGCATTATCTGACCTGATTGGATAGCATGCAAAACAAAGCTTTCCACTGCACCTCAGTACGTGACAATAATAAACCTAAACCCAATTATTTACACCCTGATATGAGCCAAAGTCAGGTCTCTAACTGAATGCCAGAACGTTTCTCTTTTGCAGTAGGAATACAACAGTATGGATTCAGCCTGCCTGAAGGAGGATAAAAATACGAATGCTGAAATTAAATGTCAGTATGCAATTAAACTGTATGAATATACACCAAAATAATTAGTCAACACTTATTTTATATTCATCCTTTGGCACCCTTCTCCCTCATGGGGTTGAAGGAAAAAATAGATCAGTAACAATTCCTGTTGAAGACAGATAAATGGGACATTGGACAACCATGATCACTGCACCCTGTTGGCACTCAATGCATTTATTTCATTGAAGATATCCAGACAGGATACCAAAATTGATTGCATTAACGGAAACTGCTGACAACCATTGAATGCTATACTTACATGGGAGAAGGGTGCCAGAAGATGAATATATAAATACACGTTTTAACTAACAATTTGTTTGTGCATATTTATACTTCCATTGTATATTGACATTTAATTTCAGCATCTGTATTTTTACCCTCCTTCTCATTTCACTCTCCTCTCCATAAGGTAAACAAGTTTACAAATATTGCAAAGTTTCCAGTGCTTTGTTTATTTGACAATACAATTATATTAGAACAGAACAAATTTAAATATTGAATTGAATAAGTTTATTGGCCAAGTATTCACATACAAGAAATTTGCCTTGATGCTCCATCCGCAACATGACATAGTGACAGTTAAGAATGATACATAAAACATTAAACATTAATAATAATACATTATTGATTAAACATGTGAATTAAATAAAATAAAATAAAAAGGAGTCTACAGATTTTTGGTTATTGAGTAGCTACTACTCATGGAAAAAAAAGCTGATGTTATGTCTGGCTGTGGCAGCCTTGACAGTCCAGAGTCGCCTTCCAGAGGGAAGTGATTCAAAGAGTTTGTGGCCAGGGTGAGAGGGGTCAGAGATGATCTTGCCCGCTCGCTTCCTGGCCCTATGCAGTGTACAGTTCATCAATGGAGGGAAGGTTGCAGCCAATAACCTTCTCAGCTGATCAGACGATTCGCTGCAGCCTCCGGGTGTCGTGCTTAGTGGCTGAGCCAAACCAGACCATGATGGAGAAGGTGAGGACAGACTCTACAATGGCCGTATAGAATTGGACCATCGTTGCCTGTGGCAGATTGTGCTTCCTCAGCTGCCGCAGGAAGTACATCCTCTGTTGTGCCTTTCTGACTGTGGAGTCGATGGTAGCCCCCCACTTAAGGTCCTTGGAGATGATGGTTCCCAGGAACTTAAAAGACTCCACAGATGTGACTGTGGTGTTGTTGATGGTGAGTGGGGTGAGGGGAGGGGGGCCTCTCATAAAGTCTAATAAATTCCACTCTTAAGAGCATTGAGCTCCAGGTTGTTGCGATGGCACCAGGACGTCAGCTGTGACACTTCCTGTCTGTAGGCAGAGTCCTCCCCATCCTGGATCAGTCCGATCAGGGTTGTGTCGTCTGCAAGCTTGAGAAGCTTGACAGAGGAGTCAGTGGAGGTGCAATCATTGGTGTAGAGAGTAGAGGAGAGGGGAGAGTACGCAGCCTTGCGATGCTCCTATGCTGAGGGTTTGTGAGTCCGAGATGTGCTTTCCCAGCCTCACATGCTACTTCCTGTCTGTCAGGAAGCTGGTGATCCACCGACAGAGGGGTTCAGGCACAGTCAACTCGTAACGTTTGGAGTGTAGTAGCTCTGGCACAATGGTGTTGAATGCAGAGCTAAAATCAACAAACAAAATCCTCACATAAGTCCCCTGGCGGTCTAGGTGCTGGAGGATGAAGTGCAGGCCCAGATTGACTGCATCATCCACAGATCTATTGGCCCGATATGCAAACTGCAGAGGGTCCAGCAGGGGAGGGGGTTTGTGATATTTTTCAGCTTGACCAGCACAAGCCTTTCAAGGGTCTTCATGACTACAGTGAGTGAGACAGGCCTGTAGTCATTAAGACCAGTAATCCTTGTCTTTTTGGGTATAGGAACAATAGTGGAGACTTTGAAGCAGGCAGGGACAGTACAGATTTACAGAGACTGGTTGAAAATGTCTGTGGAGACCGGTGCCAGTTGTTCGGCACAGAGCTTGAGAGTGGGAAACATTGTCCGGTCCTGGAGATTTCTGGCTTTTCTGTCTTCAGAAAAGCCTCTCCACCTCCTTTATTTTTATTGTTGATGTGGAGAAGTGATGTTGTGCAGCACAGAGGGTGTGGGTAATTGGGTGTGACGTGGTGATTGGAGAGGGGGTGGGTGGGAAAGGGTCCAGTCTTTTCAGACTGGAGTCTTGATTCAAGTATGTTTGAAGTGGTGAATGGGGAGGAGTGGGTGTAGAAGGGCCCAGTCTTTGCAGATTGAGGTCAGGCTGTGAGTGGGTGTGAAGGGTCACATCTAACTCCCTCTTGCTATATTTAAGAGGGAGTTAGATGTGGCCCTTGTGGCTAAAGGGATCAGGGGGTATGGAGAGAAGGCAGGTTACTAAGTTGGATGATCAGCCATGATCATATTGAATGGCGGTGCAGGCTCGAAGGGTAGAATGGCCTACTCCTGCACCTATTTTCTATGTTTCTATGTAAGTGTTGGTTGGGGTGGGAAAGGGTTCATTATTTTCAGTCTTGCTTTAAGAAGGTGTGAAGTGGGGAATGGGGAAGAGTGGGTGCAGTCCGAGTTCTGCAGTAAACCAGAGCTTGTTGTTGTTGAACTAGGTCCGGGTCCTAGTTGGAATGCAACTGTTCTCACAAAAGCTGACATATGATGATACCGTGTATGTATACTTATCGAGGCTTGTGGTTGCTTCCCTGAACACATTCCAATCCATGCAGTCAAAGCAGGATTGGTTCTCATAAATATAAGCATAAACATGTAAACCTAATTACGTTTTATTCAACTGTTGATCTACAGATTTACTGTTCCATCCATAATTACAGAATGACAAATGGCAAACAAGGGGTCTGGGCAATTTTCATTCCAAACCACGTCCCAATTGTTTAAATTGTTATCAATTTCCCCAGATCAAATAAAACAGGCATGAACATGTGCATTATCCAGCAGAGTTACATTTTGTTGTAGTCAGAATTAAAGAATCATTGACCATTGCAAATGTTTTGGTGACTCCAGGCTCGTAGCCATATTTTCGTAAAATGCTCTGCCTTGTACAGATGTGTTCAATTAGCTTAACGTGCATTTCAAAAGAAATAAAATAATTTGAAAGACATCATTCCATACCCTTTCATCATATGCTGCTTGGATGGGCTCATTTTTAACAGTGTCAGGTAAAGGTTTTTGAAATGGTGTCAAACCATTTAATTCTGCCATCTTTAACGGTCCAATTGTCCTCATATCAGATAAATAATCTTCTTTTCTCATAACCTTAAAAAAAAGTATGATAGCAGTTAACAGTTATATCAATCAAAAATCTTTTATCCTTATTTAGTTTTTAGTTTTAGAGATACAGAGTGGAAAGAGGCCCTTTGGCCCACCGAGTCCGCACCGACCAACAATTACTTGTACACCAGTTCTATATGCTAGGGACAATTTATCAAAGCCAATTAACCTACAAACCTGCATGTCATTAGGATGTGAAAAAAACAGAGTACCCAGAGGAATCGCACACGATCACAGGGAGAACGTACAATCTCCAGCCAGCACCCGTAGTCAGGATTGAATCCAGATCTCTGGCTCTGTAAGGCAGCAACTCTACAGCCACACCACTGTGCTGCCCTTATCAGTGCATAGAATTTGCACGACAAAACTCTGCCATGCAGGTTAAAAAATAACTCAATATAACATGTATAACTAAAATAACTAGGGTTGCAGGACTTAAAACTTCAAATGAAGAATACATATTTTAAACTGCTTAAATCACAATTTATAAAATAAACCATTTATATAACCCTCAACACCTCCAAGCTGATCAAAAAGGCACAGCAGCACCTTTACTTCCTGAGGAGGCTCAAGAAAGCTCACCTGTCCCCCCAGATCCTGACCAACTTTTACCATTGTACCATCGAAAGCATCCTGACCACCTGCTTCACGGTATGGTACAGCAGTTGCACCGTAGCGGACAGGAAGGCACTACAACGGGTGGTGAAAACCACGCAGTACATCATCGGTGCCCCGCTCCCTGCCATGGATGCCCTACACCGAAAACGGTGTCTGAGACGGGCCGGGAAGATCATTAAAGACCCCTCCCACCCCAACCATGGACTGTTTGCCCTCCTCCCATCAGGGAGGCGGTACAGGAGCCTCAGGTCTCGTACTAGTAGGATGAGGAACAGCTTCTACAATAATACCATCACATTGCTGAACTCGGAGTCCCGCCGATAGATTTCTCCAGTCCCTCCATCCACATTGTTTGATTATTCTGTATTTTTATTTCTATATTGCACGATTACTACGGACTGACGCTAAACTGCATTTCGTTGTACCCATACTTGTATTTGTGCAATGACATTAAAGTTGAATTGAATTGAATTGAACAAACACCAACGGACCTTCGTTTCTCCTTTCTCACTTCCCTGCACCATACAGTACAATGCTATAATTAGTTTATCCTTAGTAAGCAGATGGCAAATAATGAAGAAAGGATTATCTATTTTCATTAGAAAATCTTAAACTGATGTGGCACCAAATATTCACTGCCATTCTCTCAGCCTTGTAATCTTTTATATCCTTTCTCTAAACATTTTTGATTAAAAAAAAAAAAAATGGGGTTTTGTTCTTCAGTTATAACCATTGAAAAACAGAAACAAATCTCCACCTAAAGACGAAACAGGAAAATTGTTTCCTTGACTGATATAGCTCAATGTCGGTTAAGCATGCAGAATTTATATTTTCATTTGCTTTGCTGCAAGAATATCTCAGTGTTCTGAATGATAATACTGAAACTGACTGATCCCATTTGTCTACATGAAGCACTGGTCAAGGCTGGAGGAGTAAAGGCACAGGCAAAACAAAGAGTTTTATGGACAAAAAAAAATTAAGGAAATAATTAAGGTTCAACTGAACTAGTCTGTAATTCTTATTAATAATTTTAATTTAGCGGTGACTGTGTTGATGCAATTAATACTTTCTCAGCAACTACAAATACTTGATGATATTGAACAGCCGTAGCTGAAAAGCATTCAACAAACTGAAGCAGAAATGAACAAAAATGTATAAACAAGGCTAATCATGACTAGTCCTTTATGCCCATTTTGCCTTTCAAGCCTACTTAATTCTGTTTTTCATAGATAAGTTTTCATGTCAGAGACCATGAGATCAGGAAAGACACAATTCTACTGTTTCTTTCAAGTTCACTACCACAAAAACTTAACATTTATTAACATATCAAGGAAATCATGGATAAATAAGTAGTTTCCGAAATAGATTTGATATTAGTTTAAAAAATACTAAATAAAACCACTGCTTAATGGAAACTGTAATCATTTGTTACAATACAAAAATGTTAGTTTTCATCATACATCAAGGTTCACATGCATCCAATGGAAAAAAATGCAACAATAAAGCACTTGTGTACTTGATTTTTCAACGGGCAGAAATATGAAATATGAAATATTGAATGAATATGAAATATTTAATGCCGCTTGCCAAATACTCCCATTTCTTTGTTGCACAAATACATTAAATAATAGTAAAAACTCCAGCTTAATATACTTGTGAAAGTCTCTATTTCTCTTTTAATTTAAAAAGTTTCAATGAATTAAGCAACAAGAAGATATTTAAAATGCATCTATTCAGTACAGAGATGTTTCAAATTTGGAACTCCCACCAACATTATATATTTTGCAAATTAATATTTTCACATTCCTGCCCACACTGTGAAAATAGCACAGATATTCTGAACCTGTATCAACAAATTCCAGAACATAAATGTTCAATCCTTTCTTAGATTTCTCTCCATCAAACTATGAAATTGTTTCATTTGTCTCGGGGTGAAAAAAAGCAGACACAGAGTTCAGGGCGTATTGTCCCCCTACCTTGTCAAGGATGCCATCAAGACGCTGCAGAGCATTCTATTGGAGAGTTAACAACCAGTGTTTCAAATCAATACTGACACAGGCTACCAAGTAAACCTTAGAAGGTTTAAACAGCAGGAGCCCAAAAATAGGCATCTCCAGCACCATGTGTCAATGATGCAAAATTAGAAGGAAAGTGTAGATAAATGTGCAACAGAAAACACAAGACAAGAGGGAAGAGTCCTGAGCATTGGTTCTCGGAATGGTAGGATCTTTATAGGCCACAAGAATTCCATCCCAAGAGACAAAACCAATATCCTGGTGGGCATGATTGTTAATGCTATATGACAGGATTTAAACTTGTTTGACTAGCAATTGAGGAGTGGGGCCAGGTTTGGCAGCAGTGGGACGATTACAATAGAACTGTGTACAAAGTTATATCTACAGCATGAATAGGTCACCACACTACCAGAATAACACTGCACTGAATAACATGTGGTAGAGGACTTTGCCAAAACTGATATAGGATATTAGGATAATTTGCTTTTGACAGAGGAAACCGAGTGGACACTTAATTGGAGAGTATAGTGCTAGGACGAGATACATGGTGTAAATAGAAAAAACTCACTTCGAAACTAAAATAGCTCAAAAACCTGTAGGCAAAAATGTAAAGTACTTGGGAGAGGGATAAGAGGGAAAAGTAAAAAATTACCCTACCAAGGAGGGCAATGTTCAGGAACTGTCAACCAAAAAAGGTGAAGGAAAACATCTTAATTGCATTTACAAAGCAGTTGTATGCATATCTGGAAGAGCTGTCATCTTTAGGACGTGCTAGAAGGCAGAATTATGCTACGTAGCTCTTTGTTCTTTAAGAAACTATTTACAGTGAAACTATGGAATCAGCATTAAATTACTCACTGCAAGTGGTGGGAGAGCTTCCGTTGCATTTAATCTTCCATAAAGCACTTCAGACACAGGTCTCCTCTTGGAGGATACTCTTCTTACTTGGCTTTTTCCGACTGTATAGAGATCAGACTCAGACACCGATGGGAGATACAGCTTTGATTCTATTGCCCCCCTTTCTCGTACTTGCTTTTCTAAGCTCTGCTGGCTGCCCAACGTAGGGGCAGAGGAATCTTGATAGTTTAGCAATGGTTCGTTTGAGGACTGGTTCAACATAACTGGTAAATGGGATGCAGAGTCAACAGGAAACATCTGTAATCTCTTCTCAATGTACCCCGAGTCATACACATCCTCTTCACTGCTGTGAATCAGCACAGTTGCATCAGAGAGAAATCTCCCATGGTTATAACTTATGTCTTCATTAATTTTTGCATCTCCTAGATTTGATCGTTCAAAGTAAACGCTAGGTTGTGAACCTGCAGTAGTTTCCATTGAACTCGTCTCAATACCTGGTGTAGATATGGTCCTCTCTTTTATCTTAAAACTCTCAAAATTGTGCATTAGTCCTGCAATCTCAATACTGTTACGTTTATGGATGTTACCATGTAATCTTGCAGAAGTCAGTGGTTCACTGACTTCTTGCAGCGAATGTGCAACAGGCAAGCTATCTTCCTGAAATGTCTGTACAGAGTGATGCACACGCCTAGTGATCAGATCTGGATTGCTGCTGCTTACATACAGGTGTCTTGAAAGGTCAGGTGTGCTGTTCGCAGGTCTTGGATAAGGGTATGGAGGTGGAGGCCTGTACACTTGAGTTCTTAGCATATTTGCCGCACTGTAATCCTGAGTGTGTAATTGAGCATTAGTTAATTCCGGCACACTAACAGCCCCAACAACAGGACGTCGCTCAACTGAATTTATATATGGTGACTGACAATGAAAACTGTAGTTCAAATGCAAGGGGTATGGATTCACATTTTGGGAATTGAAGTGAGAGTGTTCTCGAATTTCTGGCTGGCTGTAACCAAGTGGATCAGATCTGCTGTAAGCATAGGAATTGCCAATGCTGAGATTTCGCATTGAATGACTTTGTCTTTCATTCTGAATCATGCCACGATTAAGTTGCCTCATAACAGTTTCATAATCAGGGGTTGGCCTGTAGGAAGGTGGAATAATAGCACTATGTCTGTTTGTTGGGATGTAATCTCCTCTCATTATATCACTTCCTGTGATACTAGGATTTGAAGACATAGGAGATGCTTGCATAAAGTGCTGCGGGTTATTTAATGAGCTTGTGCTATGTGCACTATAGATACTGCCATTTCGGATTCGACCATTATATTCATATGGAGGTCTGTCCAAACTGGTTTGAGATCGATAAAAACAGCTATTTTGATTGTTCATATGGAGATTGTCTGAAATAAAGCAAAAGTTGAAAATTAAGCAGAATGAGTAATTGAACCACAGATTGTTTGACCTCCAGAGTACACGCTCATTAGCTCAACAGTAAAATGGCAGATTCAATTTTAGTGATTAAAATCATGTATTAAAATCTTGAGTACTGGAGGTCATTTCAATACCAATGTTAGTTCATTATATAAATTGTCGAATTGATTACTTTGTTAAATTCTATTCAAATAAAATTCAGTAACTTTATTTTCATTGCTTCCTGAAATTTGAATAAAACCAACAAATTCCAAAGCCATCTAATTAGGTTAACAACTTGTGATTTGTTCTTGTTTAATCATTAAGATGTTGTTATTCAAATCTGTGTCCAAAAGAAGAATCTCTACTTCTTTGGAGCTACTAACAAATCATGCCTAGTACTAAAAATAGACAGTGGCACTTGATAATCTGACGAAAAACATTAATCCCATTACCACTCAAATTTGCTGACCTCACCTGAGGCAGCAATTGGTAATACAAGTAGAAACACTGCTCCAGATTGTAAAGGGGGAAAATTAACTGGGAATCTTGCTCTGTTACTGCTTCATGACTCCTGTTAGAATGCATGTACCACGATTCAGACAAAGTAGTCAAAATCATGTTCATGACAACTGAGAGGCCTGATCAAACTCACCACTAAAGGTTTTAATTTAAAGAGGCATATATTCATACAAATATTTAAAAGACTTGATTCTTTGAGTAAATATTCAATGTATATATTCTTATCATGGCAAACATTGATTGCCCATCCCTAATTACACTTGGTGATTTAACTGCTGCCATCCTTCTGGTTAAAGAGCTCTCAAAATGCCACTAGGTTGGTAGCTCCAAGATTTAGACCCAGTGACAATGGCAGGACAATCACTTATTTCTAAATCAGGGGAATCTGTAGATGGACATGTTTCCATGCATCCTCTGTCCTTGACCTTCTTTAAGGTTTAGATAATACATTTGAGAGATGTTGTAAAATCAGCTTTGGTGAGTAATAGTGCATTTTGTAGCCTATACACAATAAAGCAGATACATGCCAGCTGTGAAAAAGAAAATTGGGGAGGGGGCTTGTGGTTAGTTGTGGTGCCCATCAAGTGTATATCTTTGACCTAGATGATATTGAGTTTGAGTATTGCTGGTGCTACACCTATCAAGGTAATAAAAAATATATTTAATCCAAACTCTAGTTTGTGCGTTTTTAGATGATGTTTCAGCTTTGGGGTAGGTTAATGCATTAAACATGGTCTCTAAACTGCTTTTGTAGCTGCAACATTTATGTATCTGGTTGAGTTGAGTTATGAATCAGAGGAGCGTTGAGCATATTGATGGTGTGGAGATACTCAGTGATGGTGTGTCATTGAATGGCAAGAGTAGGCGATAAAGGTACTCTTGGGAATGGCCACTGTCTGGCACAGTCCAATGCTGATGTCACTTTCTATTTAACATTCCAGACATGGACTGATTTCTAGATTTTAGTCGATACAGGCATGGATTGTTTCACTTTCCAAGACGTTGCAAATGTAATTGACCATCTTTATTTAAATAACGCAGAAGATTCACCCCATCTGGCTCCTATATGAACAATCAAAATAGATGTTTTTATCAATCTCAAACCAGTTTAGGCTCCTAAAGGGATCCTATCAATCCTGTTCTCCCTTTCATTTCTCAGTAGCTCTGCAACTTATTCTCTTTCGTACACACTCATCCTTTTGCCATTAACCTACACTGGGATAATTTACAGTAGCCAATTAACCTACCAGCAAGTTTTTGTTATGTTAAGGAGGATGTGTGATGCAAGTGTTTTTTTTCCTCTTTTACATAGAGCACGGTGGGTGCCTGGAAAACGCAGCCAACGCTAATGATATAAGAGTGGCATTTAATGAGGCTTTTAGATATGTACATGGAAGTGTAGGGATGGAAGGATATGGGTCATTTGAAGGCAGATGAGATTAGTTCACCTTTTTTTTAAACTTTATTCATCCCCGGAGGGAAATTGCCAACAGTCACAACGCACAAGATGCATGAAAACTTGAAATTAAAATTGAAAACATAAAAGAAAAAGACAAGCAACTATTGGCTGGCTGCCGTGTGCACAGCACCTTCACCCGAATGAACAAACAAACAAAACAGACATATCCCCTGGGCAGAGGAATCTAAAACTAGTGTGTGTCCCCCGTCCCACACACCGGGTCCCCCTTTGTTCTCCCACCGTCCCTCATGGCAGTCACACCACGCCGGGGTCACCATTGTTCTTCACAGCGGTCCCCCCATGCCAGGTCCTCATTGTCTTCCCCTCACCCCCCGGTCATCGACCATTGATTGCGGGTTGACCTCGAGTCCCCCTCCGCCTCTAAGGCTCCCGTTGCCGCTGAGGCACTCGCTGCCGCGGCTAAGACTCCCATCACCTTCGCCAAAGCTCTTGTTGCCGTTGAGGCCTTACTGCTGTCAAGGCTCATACTGCCGCCGAGACTCTCATCGCCGTCGTTGCTCCTTGGCCCACACAGGCCTCGCCGTCCGGCTTCTCCGGTGAGTCGGGCTTTCCAGGGCGCATTCCAGTCGGCGGCGGCGCGGTTGTTTGGCAGGTGGATCGGGCACACGTGGACAGTCCCGCCGCGCGTCTGGCTCCCGGGGACACTCCCGCCACGCGCGCAGCTCCCCGATGACACCATGTGCAGCACAGACGTTGTAGGCTGAAGGACTCGTTCCTGGGCTGTACCTCCAATGCCCATTTAAGGAAACCAGACCACCCAGAAGAAATCAGGCAGTCAGAGAAAATACGTAAACTCCGCAATGACATCACTTAAACTCCAGATTGAACCTGCTCTGCACAGACTTTCTGTTGGAAGGAAAGTTACTGACGAAAAAGCTGAAGATAGTCTGGCCTAGGACAGTGCACAATGGGACTCCTGCAGTGATATCCTGGGACAATTTAACCCCAACACCTGCTTTGTGTGATGTCATAGGCCATTTTCACGGGGCGACTTGATGCAAGATGTAGCCAGAGTGGAGTGGTCGTGATCTAGCACGATATCACACGATATAACGGGGGTAGAGTAAAGAGTTCCCACGGTACTCGGCAATTCTGTCATTTGTGCGAGTGACTTGTCCGTCTCCCGATCTTTCCCGTTAATCGTGAATGAACATCGTGGACTGTAGTGTAGTTAATCACGTGGCACAAATGATGTTACTTTGTTGTCACACACTATATTGTTTTTTTTCACCCGAGCTCTTTAATGAGCTGAAGAATAATCTGTGTTTTTTTAGACAAATGTTGTTTGGTGTGATGCACCTTCTCTCAATATGTGCAAGTCGTCGTCTTTTTATTTTGTCAAATATGAATAAAGACTGTGTCTCACATTGACCGTGATGATTGTGTTATTTTATGATCTACTGAGAGGTGAAACTTTCAGTCTGAAGAAGGCTCTCGACCCGAAACGCCACCCGTTCCTTCTCTCCAGAGATGCTGCCTGGCCCGCTGAGTTGCTCCAAGCAACTGGTGTCTATCTTCAAAGGACTGACCAGGACTGCCTCTCTCTCTCTCTCTCTCCCTCCCTCTCACACAGGCATGACTGGAGGAATTCCGCAGGCCAGGCAGCATTTACGGAGGGAAATGGACAGGCGACCCATTCTTCAGGCTGCCTTATGTCTCTCTCCCCTCTCTCCCCCTCCCCCCAACTCCCACCCACACACACGAATGCTGGAGAAACTCAGCGGGTGCAGCGGGGCCGAAACGTTGTCTATTTCCTTCGTTCCATAGATGCTGCTGCACCCACGGAGTTTCTCCAGCATTCGCGTGTGTGGGTGGGAGTTGGGGGGGAGAGAGACATAAGGCAGCCTGAAGAATGGGTCGCCTGTCCATCTCCCTCCGTAAATGCTGCCTGGCCCGCGGAGTTCCTCCATTCATGCCTGTGTGAGAGGGGGGGGGAGGGAGAGGGAGAGAGAGAGAGAGAGAGAGAGAGAGAGAGAGAGAGAGAGCACACACAAGGTGGATGAGAAATCTCACCTGCCTGTTTCAGTGACAGACACCCACCGCCAGTAAATGATGAGACCCCACATCTGTCCCACCCACCCCACTCCTCTCCCCCATCTGACCCCCCCACCTCTCCCTCCCAACTCCAGTCCCAACTCCAGTCCCGTCCCGACCCCCTGGGAAACTTAAGGTTTCCCGCTGTAATTAAAGAGTTCCCACGGTAGACTGTAAAACTGGGACCCTGGTTCTGGACTCCCCCAACATCGGGAACATTCTTCCTCCATCTAGCCTGTACAATCCTGTAGATACGATTAGACAGGTATCTAGTTATTTAATTCAATTAATGATTTCTATCGCCCAGCCTCTCATCTTTCAATCGGGTTCGGCCAGGAAGGAACTGCAGATGCTGGATTAAAACGAAGATAGACACAACATGTAGCTCAGCGGGACAAGCAGTATTTCAGAAGGGTCTCGACCCGAAATGTTACCCATTCCTTCTCCCCAAAGATGCTGCCTGCCGTCGAACTCATTCTCTTTAAACCGGCATCTGCTGTTCCTTCCGACACATACACAAGAAATAAGCAACTTTTCGGGCCGAAACGTTGCCTATTTCCTTCGTTCCATAGATGCTGCTGCACCCGCTGAGTTTCTCCAGCATTTGTGTGTGTGGGGTGGGAGTTGGGGGGGGGGGGGGGGGGGGTAGAGAGAGAGATAAGGCAGCCTGAGGAAAGGCTCGCCTGTCAATTTCCCTCCGTGGATGCTGCCTGGCCCGCGGAGTTCCTCCAGTTAGAAACTGCTTTCAGACAAAAAGAGACACACTGACATTAATGAAATGCTTGTTAGCTAGTTTTATTAGATTTGTATGTAAATAGCAAACTGCTGGATTCACTCTATCCAACTTCCGGGTTCACCGTTCGCAGGAGTTCCCACGGTAACCGCAAGAGTTACTACGGATATCGCACTGGCCACTACGTTCATAAAATGTTGCAATGCTCAACCACAAGTGTACAAGTCACTCTTGGACAAATTCAAACATGTTTGAATTTTCTCCCGAGTACCCAAGTTACACGATTACCTGCCGTTAGCGCCACGGTGGTCCACGAATGCCGTACTGTTACCGCACGAGGTTCCCACGATGTTAAACTCTGGTTACCTCTTGCGTCAAGTCGCCCCGTGAAAAGGGGGTTTAACCATTAGAGCATATACTCCTTGTGTTTATTGACTATTGATATTAAAACCAGGAAACAAACTTATGCAAACATACTCAAACTAACCAACTTTTATGATATGTTGGGTTACCTCTTGTGCTACCTCTTGGGATTTTCTTTTATGTCATTCTAGGAATGGTGTTCTACAACTAAATATTTTCAAACCAATATCAAGCAAACTTTCCATTTCAGTTGCCATCCCTTTGAACATTCAAATTTGAATCATTTAAGGTAATAGAAAATAAATTACTGTTGTATTTTTAAAATATACTTATTTGGTCTTTAAAAATTACTGTCTAAAATTTCACTCATTGTTTACTCTACCTTGCGAAGATTTATATGGTTCTGCGTAATGTCCATTGTAATGTAATTGTGGTACAGGCATCATAAATTGATGAGGTTTTGGCTAAAAGGAAACAAAATGATAGACATTAATGCATAGCAGAGTATTACTAATTTGGAACCGATATCAAGAGAAACTTATTTTCAGGTGCAAAAAAGAATTGAATAATTATGGAAAAAGCTTTTTTGAGGCGGGTGAACACTGAAACAGGCTGCAAGCCCTAGTTTTATATAAAATTATATCTATTGAGAAACAATTGTGCTCAGAAAATTGTGGCAGGATAGAAGGCAAACCAAAAAGATACACAAATCAGTATAGAAACATAGAAAATAGGTGCAGGAGGAGGCCAATCGGCCCTTTGAGCCAGCACTGCCATTCATTGTGATCATGGCTGATCATCCCCTATCAATAACCCGTGCCTGCCTTCTCCCAATATCCCTCGACTCCACTAGCCCCTAGAGCTCTATCTAACTCCATCTTAAATCCATCCAGTGACTTGGCCTCCACTGCCCTCTGTGACAGGGATTTCCATAAATTCACAACTCTTGGGTGAAAAAGTTTTTTCTCACCTCAGTCTTAAATGACCTCTAATGACCTTTATTCTAAGACTGTGGCCCCCTGGTTCTGGACTCACCCAACATTAACCATATAACAATTACAGCACGGAAACAGGCCATCTCGGCCCTACAAGTCCGTGCCGAACAACTTTTTTTTCCCTTAGTCCCACCTGCCTGCACTCATACCATAACCCTCCATTCCCTTCTCATCCATATGCCTATCCAATTTATTTTTAAATGATACCAACGAACCCCGCCTCCACCACTTCCACTGGAAGCTCATTCCACACCGCTACCACTCTCTGAGTAAAGAAGTTCCCCCTCATGTTACCCCTAAACTTCTGTCCCTTAATTCTGAAGTCATGTCCTCTTGTTTGAATCTTCCCTATTCTCAAAGGGAAAAGCTTGTCCACATCAACTCTGTCTATCCCTCTCATCATTTTAAAGACCTCTATCAAGTCCCCCCTTAACCTTCTGTGCTCCAGAGAATAAAGACCCAACTTATTCAACCTATCTCTGTAACTTAGTTGTTGAAACCCAGGCAACATTCTAGTAAATCTCCTCTATACCCTCTCTATTTTGTTGACATACTTCCTATAATTGGGCGACCAAAATTGTACACCATACTCCAGATTTGGTCTCACCAATGCCTTGTACAATTTTAACATTACATCCCAGCTTCTATACTCAATGGTCTGATTTATAAAGGCTAGCATACCAAAAGCTTTCTTTACCACCCTATCTATATGAGATTCCACCTTCAAGGAACTATGCACGGTTATTCCCAGATCCCTCTGTTCAACTGTATTCTTCGATTCCCTACCATTTACCATGTACGTCCTATTTTGATTTGTCCTGCCAAGGTGTAGCACCTCACATTTATCAGCATTAAACTCCATCTGCCATCTTTCAGCCCATTTTTCCAAATGGCCTAAATCACTCTGTAGACTTTGGAATTCCTCTTCATTATCCACAACACCCCCTATCTTGGTATCATCTGCATACTTACTAATCCAATTTACCACACCTTCATCCAGATCATTGATGTACATGACAAACAACAAAGGACCCAACACAGATCCCTGAGGCACCCCACTAGTCACCTTCCTCCAACCCGATAAACAGCCATCCACCATTACCCTCTGGCTTCTCCCATTCAGCCACTGTTGAATCCATCTTGCTATTCCTGCATTTATACCCAACAGTTGAATCTTCTTAACCAACCTTCCATGAAGAACCTTGTCAAAGGCCTTACTAAAGTCCATATAGACAACATCCACTGCTTTACCCTCGTCAATTTCCCTGGTAACCTCTTCAAAAAATTCAAGAAGATTAGTCAAACATGACCTTCCAGGCACAAATCCATGTTGACTGTTCCTAATCAGACCCTGTTTATCCAGATGCTTATATATATTATCTCTAAGTATCTTTTCCATTAATTTGCCCACCACTGAAGTCAAACTAACAGGTCTATAATTGCTAGGTTTACTCTTAGAACCCTTTTTAAACAATGGAACAACATGCGCAGTACGCCAATCCTCGGGGTCTATTCCCGTTTCTAATGACATTTGAAATATTTCTGTCATAGCCCCGGCTATTTCTACACTAACTTCCCTCAATGTCCTAGGAAATATCCTGTCAGGACCTGGAGACTTATCCACTTTTATATTTTTCAAAAGTGTCAGTACTTCTTTTACTTTGAACCTCATAGTATCCATAGCTACTCTACTAGTTTCCCTTACCTCACATAATTCAATATCCTTCTCCTTGTTGAATACCGAAGAAAAAAAAATTGTTCAATATCTCCCCCATCTCTTTTGGCTCTGCAGATAGCTGTCCACTCTGTCTCTCCAATGGACCAATTTTATCCCTCGTTATCCTTTTGCTATTAATATAGCTGTAGAAACCCTTTGGATTTACTTTCACCTTACTTGCCAAAGCAACCTCATATCTTCTTTTAGCTTCTCTAATTTATTTCTTAAGATTCTTTTTACATTCCTTATACTCCTCAAGCACCTAATTTACTTCATGCTGCCTATAATTATTGTAGATCTCCCTCTTTTTCCGAACAATTGGGAATATTTTTCCTGCATCTAGCTTGTCCAGTCCTTTTATAATTTTATATATTTCGATAAGATATCCCCTCATCCTTCTAAACTCCAGCGAATACAAGCCTAGTCTTTTCAATCTTTCCTCATATGACAGTCCCGCCATCCCAGGGATCAATCTCGTGAACTGCTTCAATCACAAGGATGTCCTTCCTCAAATTAGGAGACCAAAACTGTACACAATACTCCAGATGTGGTCTCACCAGAGCCCTATACAACTGCAGAAGAATGCATGATTTATCCTACTCATGGAAAAATGCTCAGGAAGAAATACATTGCAATTTTGAAACCGACAGCAATGTCTACATGTTGATGGTATGTTAACAGGTTGCAACCACAGCCTGGTTCGGTAACTCAAATGCCCAATAATGAAGGAGAAAATGGTTGATGCTGCCTGGTAGATCACAGTTATTGACCTCCCCACCAGCGAAAGGAGACAGGAGGCGATGTCTCAAGAAAACAGCCAGTTTAAAAGACCATCAACACACTGGGCATGCTTTTATCTTGTTGCTACCATTGGAAACGTGGTACAGGAGCTTGTAAACATCCAGGTTCAAGAACAGTTTGTTCCTGTCAACCATCACTCTTGAATCACCCTGCACAACCCTATCTACAACACCAAATTACTATGGACTTTGGCTTAGACAATTATGGTCTAATTACCAAACTAAAAATGTAATGCATTATTGTTGACTATGTTTTTTTGTTGTGCTGTTGTGTTATTGTGCTCGTAAAACTGCAACAGGTAAAAATGTAATTGTTCCATTCCCAGTGCATAAAACACTCGTCTTGAGATTTTTTAATTTCAAAAATGATAAACGATCCAAAAAATATTACCCATCCAAAAAAAGTTTCCACTGACTGATTTACTCAATGAGAACTTAAAATTTAAATAGATACAAAATTAAAAACAGGAGACAACCAGAGAAAAGGGAAAAATCCCTTTAATTAGTAATTAGCTGGGAAAATATAAAAATGGTTTAATGGAGGAACAGGACTCTCAAGCTTGTAAAAATAGATGCATGGTTCCAGTTGTAATCAAATATGAAAAACAGCCTGGGGGTAAAATAGACGCAAGCAGCTTGAAAATATTGCATCATTGTAATAATTAAGTATATTAAATTCTAGTTGCCAATGTTTAGTTTTAAAGAGAAAAACTGTCAGTCTTCCATTGAGAATAAAATTGGCATTTCAGAGAAGATGGAGTATGATGTTAGGAGGACAGCCTGTTCAATGTGTATGTCAGGGATCTGAATTTCAGATTCAGATTCAGATTCAATTTTAATTGCCATTGTCAGTGTACAGTACAGAGACAACAAAATGCATTTAGCATCTCCCTGGAAGAGCGACATAGCAAATGAATTTAATGCAAAGAGGCATTAAAATGTGCATATAGAGGTGTGCAAATATAAATATAGTTAATTATTCGGAAGAAAGCAAAGGGAAATTTATTGGTTTGCATATTGGGCTAAAAAGTGCCAGATATTCAGTCTGAGTAATGCACGTATGTAAATAAAACTGCAGCAGTTAAAGGGAAACTGTTGATACAGGGTTGTCATTTATTTTTATTTTTTAAACGGAACCTCAATCTTTTACTGATTTGTTTAAAAATGCAATTGGCAACAGCCATTGTAGGCTAACATGTTTGTTCCGGTGCTGTGCTATGTTCTATCAAATGGATGGAAGCAAGAAAAAGCGCTAAATAGCCTGTATCTGCATGCAATCTTAGTGGTGTTTTAAATACTGGAGAAATATTCTGAAGCAATTTAATACAAGACTGCATAAAAAGATGGCTCATAAAAACAAACAAACCCCTCATTATAGCAGACCATGAGGTGGGAAGAGGAAGGAAGAAATGGTGTGAGGTTGCCTCTCCGATTCCTATTAAATCTTTCTCCTTTTACCTTAAACCAATGCCCTGCAGTTCTTGATTCCTCAACCCTGGGAAAAAGATTGTGTGCATTCATGCTATCTATGCCCCCCCCATGAATGTATAAATCTCTACAAGATCATCCCTCAGTCTCCAGAACTCCATAGAATAAAGTCCCAGCATCCCCACCTCTCACTCCAACTCATTCCTCCATCATATTAATGAACACTCCAACTCCATCACAACTGACTATATTTGCCAGTCATCCATCCGTGATTTTGGCTTAATGTTTCTTTCTCCATTAGCATAGACTAGGCTCATAAATATGTTCCACCGTCCACTATTAGGAAAACATAGCAGAAGAAAACAAGCATAATGTTTCTAACTGCCACATGAAGCCATTTAGTCTCATCCTACAGAAATATTTTTTGTTCTACCAGTCCCATCCCCAATAATCTTCTCTGGAACCGAAAACTAACTGTCCTCCCAGATTTGAAAAAGACCTCTGACCGACAATGTTTGCTGCTTATCTCACTATAGGCACAACCTGGCCTGATGAGCATTTCCAGCATTTTCTGTTTTTATTAAAGGAGATCCACATGTTATGGTCGCACACATTAATTAAATAGTAAAATTAAATCTTAAAATAACTTTTCAGATATTTATTTGGTGATGGCTGATAAAAGATGAGGCCTTCTGTTTAAAAAAATAAATCAGGAAACAATGCAATTTTCAAGACTTTATGTCACATACCAAAGACATTCTTGACAAGGTGCTCCTTCGGACTGGACTCACTGAATCAGCCTGAGCTTGCCTGAAGTTAAAATACAAATGATGGCAGATTATTCTTCCCACTAAATTGAAGGATTTTTAAACTAGTCCTTTTCATGACTAAATTATTTTAACACAAGAATAGTGCAGGTAAAATATTCAGGGTGAGAGCAAGTGGAAGATAATCTAGCATATGCATATTACAAGGCTGCTAAGAACAATAGAACTCAATATTTGAATATGCTTGTGCTAATAAAAACATTAAAAATTAAACTATGCTCTTCAAATAACCTTAGATGTTTTAACAAATGTTTGGATACAAGGTGTGTACCAGAGCAAAATCAGATGCAAATGAGAATGAAACCCAAGCCTCTGAAAAAGATGGAGAAATGCTCAGGTGAAAAGAGCTAATGATAGCAATAATTATGGCAACAAAGAAAAGCGAGTTCATAAAAGCAATTTAAAGCTGAATCTACAAATTTATAAAGAAATAGGCTTAAAAAGGACAACGACATTCACGCAATAACTCTACTGGTAAACTAGTACAATACGCAGCCATACTATTTATTGGAACATTGAACTTCATTTTAAAAAGCCACACAAGCAACAAGGATACTAATTTCAACCCCCATGTTAAGGCACATTCATTAAACTTAACTGGGGGATGTGAAAGGGTATTCAAAATGACTATAGTGCACAGTCAAGCAAAAATAAACGGGAATCCTGTGCTGGAAAGAGAAGGAATGAAAGTTAAAGTAAATGGAAAAAGCAAAGGCTTTGTGCAATCTTCACTCGTGTACAAATTTCCAAAAGTAGGGAAGACTTTTGCTTTCATCTTTTTCATCAGCCTCAATACAAAATACAGAAAAAAGAGTGCAGTTCGAATACAAGAGACATCATACTTACAAGTTACAGTTTTTATTCAGATTGTAAAACTTGCGTCGTGCAGCACACATTCGGCAAACATATTTAGATGTCTCCATATCTTCCTGTAGAAATAAAATGTAAAACAATTACAGCTTCTACAATTCCCTATTTTAAGTATGAAATTTCCATAGAAAACTGCATATTTAAGTAATCAAAATTAAACATAGCTTTGTGAATATAATTAGTAATATACAATAAAATAAAAAAGGAAAGGCACAATAGCACCGTGGTAGAGTTATTGCCTTACAGTGCCATAGACCCAGTTCGATCCTGACTATGGGTGCTATCCATACGGAGTTTCTACATTCTCCCTGTGACTGCATGGGTTTTCTCCGGGTGCACCGGTTTCCTCCTACATTCCAAAGACATGCAGGTTTGTAGCTTAATTTGATTCTGTAAATTGTTCCAGTGTATAGGATAGAACTTGTGCATTAGGGCCTGTTTCCAAGCTGTATCTAATTCTATCAAAATTTCATCATGCAAATTGTCACCCGAGGATCCTCGCTATGTTAATTCAGACTGCACAATGGTCAGCGGTGGGCAAAGACAGCGAGAGTCAATTTTGATTTGCATGCCAAAAAATGTAATATGTAAAATGTAACCTTCAAGGTTAATCAGGCATGGTCACAGATTAATTGATAGCCCTAAATCACATAAGAAAGATGTGTCTGAAAATATACCGTTTCCTTCTTAAAACAGATTGTAGCGGCAGATTTTCATAGCTTTCGGGAAATTAACTCCCTAGTCGCTAAATGGATGAGCAGGGATAAGGGGGATATCTTCGATACACATGCGATCTGGCTCAGAGACCTTCAGAGCTTCTTCACAGGTAAGTCTTCAAAAAACACAGTCCTTTGATTAATAAATGCTTTATTGTTGATAGAAAATGGTATAATACATCCAAACTTCTTCCGACGTTACTGCAATCTTCATTGAACTCCAGCTTATTACTTTAAACATTAGAAAACTCCTCGTGTCTCCGTAACACTGGCATGATCTTCTTTAAAACTCACGATCTTGCATGGCTTGCATGGCTAGCATGGTCGAAGGGTTAACCTTCTCCCTGGCTCGCTCCAAACTACACTAAAAACGAAACTTCTGCGCAAGCATCTTAGCTCCAAACACGTCATAAATCCCACCCACAATATAACGGGCAGTCTAAAATTTAAAGGTACATGCCATCATCAATGACATGCAAAACAGGCCAAATGGCCACTACACAGATTAATGGAAATGAAGCACAAACTTTGGAACACAACTCAGCACAAAGTATCTTCAGAAACAAAAACAGAAGATGGGTCAGTATACTTGGCCTCTACACAGGTAGCCAAAAATGCTGGAGAAACTCAGCGGGTGAGGCAGCATCTATGGAGCGAAGGAATAGGTGACATTTTGGGTAGAGACCCTTCTTCAGACTGAAGGGTCTCGACCCGAAACGTCACCAATTCCTTTGTTCCATAGATGCTGCCTCACCCGCTGAGTTTCTCCAGCATTTATGTCTACCTTCGATTTTTCCAGCATCTGCAGGTCTTTCTTAAACATGTCCTCCACACAGTGTCAACATAACCTCAATCAAATAGTGTTAGAACACTCACGGTCTGAAACTGGATGGTCTCTTCTTTGTTTACCAATTCTAATGCAAAGCAGGATTTATTGTGAGACATGTTCGATATGTCATTCCATCTGAAAAAAAAAAAAAAAAAACCTGATACAGCAATTTCTACAACAACGGAAAGAATTTATAATATACTTATGGATGAATTTTTAATTCTCTTTTGCAACTGTCATTTTATGGATGGTACACATTGCAACCACAGTATGCTGACAACAAAAATATGTGAATGCTTAGTGCAGTGATGAATAGGCCTAGCATCTCATTTTAAGATCAATCCAGCATTGGTCCTCCGCAGCTCTTGTACTACACCAGAATTAAGGGGATCTATAGGCAATGAGGACTAAGATTTTGCCAAAGGACAATTCAGCTATTGTTAAAGACCAGCAGCAGTTGTGAAGCTGCCTGACCTCTTGGATCTGATATTTTTTTTAATTTCCAGGTCACATTTGCAACATCTGCAATATGTTGCTTGTGGACCAGCAGTATCTCGTGGATGTTCAGTTTTCATAATTTCAATTGGCCATATCACTCAGCATGAAGCAACATGTTCTCAATCTCTAGTTGCAACTTCATTTCCACAAAGTCTGTGTCATAGTATATCCACCATGGACAGACACACATGCAAGAATGTTGAAGAGGACTAAATTAAGTTGATTTTTCCCCTCCCTACCTGCCAAATTATAGAGGCTGCCAGCAAACTCTTTCAGGACACTGAAATAAAAACTGAAAGTGCAGGACACACTCAGCAAGACAGCCAGCAATTGTGGAAAGAGAAACAAAGTTAACTATTCAGGTGAAATATGCTACTTGATTGTTCTGATGAAGTGTAACAGATACCATGGAGGATAATATTTTTATTCCTATTTAATTAACTGAATTTGTCTCTGTACTGCCATGGCAGGATTCAAAGATAAGCCTCCAGATTAGATAAGGCCTTCCTAAACCCACACTTGAAGATATTGTACTAACCTGTGGAAATTGACTTCCATTGAACAATAACAAGTTCTAAATTATATAAAATAGCCTATTACATTTTATTCTCAAGAATACTGAGGATTATTTCTCATATTAGATTTTCAAGATACACTGAAGTACAATGCACTGCAAAAGTTTGTTAGAAGAAAATTAGTTATCAATGCAAATTTTATCCATTGACCAAAGCTGCCACATTAGCAGCTTTTGGGTCATGGAAGAAATGCAACTGCACATCCTAAAATAATAGCTCAGATGGCAATTCAAATATTCTGTTAGAATCAAGTGCAACCACACTTTAAATTAGCATATACATTGGCAAAATTGCAATCACTAATTTCTGCATTTATCTGATTAAGAAATGCCATTCAAACCAAGGATTAAGGAGTTTTAATTTAAATAGGTAATGTTTTGCAATATATTTTCATTAGGTCCTTACTTGAAAACAGATGGAAGTCTTCCATTTTTGTGCTTCATAAAGATGCCTTCCAAACATGTACCTATAAATAGATCGTTTCCTTGGCTGTCCTACAAAATCAAAAAATAGAGAAATCAGAATACAGAAATATTGCATTTTTAGTTCACGATTAAATAATTCAAAATTAATGCGGGAAATGGAAAGGTATAATAATCTCTCATCACTTGGTAGTATTTTGTGATTGGAAGCAAGTTCTTTGCTCATTTTTATACACACACTGTAAAGTCTTCATGGAATCTCATTTCTTGGTTCGAACAATTTAATTTATCAAGTTCATTCAGAATCCAAAGCTGTTGCAATTTGATAGGATGCTGGCATATAAATTGATTCATAATGCTGTCAGAAATAAACAGGTCTATCAAAGCTGAACGCTATTTTCAATTTAAAATTTCTGCAAAAATAGTTTGTTCATTTAATTTATATTCAATGTCAGACACAATAGACAGAGATAAAAACAGGTGGTGATTGGACTTCTAATAGTTGTTTATGAGAACAAAGGAAAACAATCGGCATTAAAACATTGAGGTATGCTTGAAATCTCAAAAATCTTGAAGTGACAAATTGAACTCCACAAGCAAATGGCTCATACAAATCCCCATTCGTTTTTTTTTTAAACAAGCAATAAATTTCACTATCTGTCATTTTTTAATTTATGAATTTATGTAAGCATTAATATTGAACTGTTCCTTATCAGTGTAATATTTCCTTTGCCATTAAATCTAGACAAGTAGTTTTTAGACCATTTTTTTCAGCTCATCTTTCTGGTTCCCGAGATGAGTGACAGTTGTAATCATTCCACATCTTTTAACAAGCAATTGGAATACATCGTCTTGTATTTGTTCTTGCATATAAAGATGCAGAACAAGAGACATTGGCAGTTTATGACAACTGAAATTTATTCAAGCATACACTGTAATTTTAGTCTGTGGATCAAACTAATGGAAAATGAATTAATTTTCATGTTTAATGTTCTTGAGCACATTAAATTCATGGGAGAGAAGACAACGTATTATCCTATCTTCTCACCACACCAATATTAGGAGTAAACCATTTTCCAGTCATTAAAACTGCTTTTGTAGGAATCAAATTCTCAACATATTTCGTTTATGCAGATATTTATAATAAAATGTTTCCAAGTAATTCAGGTGATGGAGAATTAGGGATAGTTTACTGGGAAATCCATCATTTAATGCACCTCCCCAATTAGCATGGGCAGGTAATGTGGAGCTACTTTTGAAAGAAAGAGATTAGTTAAAACAAATGTAGGTCCCTTGCAGTCAGAAACAGGTGAGTTGATCATGGGGAACCAGGATATGGCGGACCAATTGAATAACTACTTTGGTTCCGTCTTCACTAAGGAAGACATAAATTATCTGCCGGAAATAACAGGGGCCCGCGGGTCAAAGGAGGTGGAGGAATTGAGTGAAATCCAGGTTAGTCGGGAAGTGGTGTTGGGTAAATTGAATGGATTAAAGGCCGATAAATCCCCAGGGCCAGATAGGCTGCATCCCAGAGTATTTAAGTAGCTCCAGAAATAGTGGATGCATTAGTAATAATCTTTCAAAACTCTTTAGATTCTGGAGTAGTTCCTGAGGATTGGCGGGTAGCAAACGTAACCCCACTTTTAAGAAGGGAGGGAGAGAGAAAACGGGGAATTACAGACTAGTTAGTCTAACATCGGTAGTGAGGAAACTGCTAGAGAGTCAGTTATTAAAGATGGGATAGCAGCACATTTGGAAAGTGGTGAAATCATGGGACAAAGTCAGCATGGATTTACGAAAGGTAAATCATGGCTGACGAATCTTATAGAATTTTTCGAGGATGTAACTAATAGCGTGGATAGGGGAGAACCAGTGGATGTGGTGTATCTTTACTTCCAGAAGGCTTTCGACAAGGTCCCACATAAGAGATTAGTATACAAACTTAAAGCACACGGCATTTGGGGTTCAGTATTGATGTGGATAGAGAACTGGCTGGCAAACAGGAAGCAAAGAGTAGGAGTAAACGGGTCCTTTTCACAATGGCAGGCAGTGACTAGTGGGGTACCGCAAGGCTCAATGCTGGGACCCCAGCTATTTACAATATATATTAATGATCTGGATGAGGGAATTGAAGGCAATAGCTCCAAGTTTGCGGATGACACTAAGCTGGGGGGCATTGTTAGCTGTGAGGAGGATGTTAGGAGACTGCAAGGTGACTTGGATAGGCTGGGTGAGTGGGCAAATGTTTGGCAGATGCAGTTTAATGTGGATAAATGTGAGGTTATCCATTTTGGTGGCAAAAACAGGAAAGCAGACTATTATCTAAATGGTGGCCGACTAGGAAAAGGGGAGATGCAGCGAGCCTGGGTGTCATGGTACACCAGTCATTGAAAGTAGGCATGCAGGTGCAGTAGGCAGTGAAGAAAGCGAATGGTATGCTAGTTTTCATAGCAAAAGGATTTGAGTATAGGAGCAGGGAGGTTCTACTACAGTTGTACAGGGTCTTGGTGAGACCACACCTGGAGTATTGCGTACAGTTTTGGTCTCCAAATCTGAGGAAGGACATTATTGCCATAGAGGGAGTGCAGAGAAGGTTCACCAGACTGATTCCTGGGATGTCAGGACTGTCTTATGAAGAAAGACTGGATAGACTTGGTTTATACTCTCTAGAATTTAGGAGATTGAGAGGGGATCTTATAGAAACTTACAAAATTCTTAAGGGGTTGGACAGGCTAGATGCAGGAAGATTGCTCCCGATGTTGGGGAAGTCCAGGACAAGGGGTCACAGCTTAAGGATAAGGGGGAAATCCTTTAAAACCGAGATGAGAAGAACTTTTTTTCACACAGAGAGTGGTGAATCTCTGGAACTCTCTGCCGCAGAGGGTAGTCGAGGCCAGTTCATTGGCTATATTTAAGAGGGAGTTAGATGTGTCCCTTGTGGCTAAGGGGATCAGAGGGTATGGAGAGAAGGCAGGTACGGGATACTTAGTTGGATGATCAGCCATGATCATATTGAATGGCGGTGCAGGCTCGAAGGGCCGAATGGCCTACTCCTGCACCTAATTTCTATGTTTCTAAGTCCTAAAGTGTACATGATGCTATTAAAAAATGCAGTCTAGGATTCTTTAAAAACACTTTAAGGCAACACTTTCTCATCTCCATATGCAGATAATGCTTCTATGTTTTCTTCTTTTATACCTTGGCTGTATAGTTTTCATGGCCGTAGTCATCCATTTTCATTACCTCCTGAAGATAAAGTAATTCTGCCTCAGAGGGAGTAAGACCCCTAGAAACAAAGCAGAGTACATACAAATAAATGTATAAAAACATTAATTAACTTTTGTTTAGAACACCATTCGAGTGGCTAGAATTTCAGAAGCAAACTCCAGATTACCTTGCCAATTAACAATGGAAATGATGGTCGGAAACAATTCACATGCTCACCACAATTTTGTTAAATACTTGTATAATGTAATGTAAATACTTACAATACTTGTTTAACAATAATACATTTTGTTAAATAATGTATAATGTAATAAATTTATGTCACTTCAGTGTTGAGCCTTTACAATACTACAAAATAATGAAGATGTCCGAGGAGAATCCAAATATAGTTGAGGAAGCGCTGGGCGTCCAAGGCATACGAGGGTAGATAAAACTCCCAGACCTGATCAGATATATCCAAGGACACAGGGAAGTAAAAGAAGAAATTGTAGGAGTCGTGGCTGAAATAAATGATTCATCATTAGACACGATAAAGGTGCCAGTTAGACGGGAGGGTAGCTAATGGTGTGTGTCTGTTTAAGAAGGGCTGTGAAGAGAAACCTGGGAACTATAGACCAGTAAGCCTAACATCTACTGGAGAGGATTCTGAAGAATAAGATATACAGTGCATTCAGAAAGTATTAAGACCCTTTCACTTTTTCCACATTTTGTTACGTTACAGCCTTATTCTAAAATGGGTAAAAAAAAATGTTTCTTTAATCATCAATCTACACACAATACCCCATAATAAAAAAGTGAAATGTTTAGAAAAATTTGCAAAGTAATTAAAAATAAATAACTGAAATATCACATTTACATAAGTATTCAGTCCCTTTACTCAGTACTTTATTGAGGCACCTTTGGCAACGATTACAGCCTCAAGTCTTCTTGGATATGACGCTACAAGTACACCTGTATTTGGGTAATTTCTCCCATTCTTCTCTATTTTCAGGTCCCTCCAGAGATGTTCGATCGGGTTCAAGTCCGGGCTCTGGCTGGGCCACTCAAGGACATTCACAGACTTGTCACGAAGCCACTCCTGCATTGTCTTGGCTGTGTGCTGAGGGTCGTTCTCGGGCTGGAAAGTGAACCTCTGCCCCAGTTTGAGGTCCTGAATGCTCTGGAGCAGGTTTCCATCAAGGATCTCACTGTACTTTGCTCTGTTCATCTTTCCCTCGATCCTGACTAGTCTCCCAGTTCCTGCCGCTGATAAACATCCCCACAGCATGATGCGTCCACCACCATACTTCACCGTAGGTATGGTATTGGTCAGGTGATGAGCGGTGCCTGGTTTCCTTTCAGGCCAAAGAGTTCAATCTTGATTTCATCAGACCAGAGAATCTTGTTTCTCATGGTCTGAGAGTCCTTTAGGTGCCTTTTGGCAAACCCCAAGCGAGCTGCCATGTGTCTTTTACTGAGGAGTGGCTTCCGTTTTGCCACACTACCATACAGGCCTGATTGGTGGAGTGCTGCAGATATAGTTGTCCTTCTGAAAGGTTCTCCCATCTCCACAGAGGAACTCTGGAGCTCTGTCAGAGTGACCATCGTGTTCTTGGTTATCTCCCTGACCAAGGCCCTTCTCCCCCGATTGCTCAGTTTGGCCGGGAGGCCAGCTCTATGAAGTCCTGGTGGTTCCAAAGTTCTTCCATTCAAGAATGACGGAGGTCACTGTGCTCTTTGGGACCTGCAATGTTGCAGAAATTGTTTTATACTCTTCCCCAGATCTGTGTCTCGACACAATTCTTTCTCGGAGGTCAATGGACAATTCCTTCATCTTCATGACTTGTTTTTTGCTCTGACATGCACTGTCAACTGGGACCTTATATTGACACGTGCGTGCCTTTCCAAATCATTTACCACTGGTGGACTCCAATCAAGTTGTAGAAACATTTCAAGGATAATCAATGGAAACAGGATGAACCTAAGCTAATTTTGAGTCTCACAGCAAAGGGTCTGAATACTTATGGTATTTATGTGATATTTCAGCAATTTCTTTTTAATTACTTTGCAAAAAAATTCTAAACACCCGTTTTCGCTTCTTCATTCTGGGGTATTGTGTGTAGGTTGATGATTAAAAAAAGTTTAATCCATTTTAAAATATGGCTGTAACAAAACAAAATATGGAAAAAGTGAAGGGGTCTGAATATTTTTTGAATGCACTATACATACATTTGGAAAGACAAGGGTTGATGAGGGAAAGTCAACATGGTTTTGCACCTGGGAGATTGCGTTTCATTAACTTGATTGAATATTTTGAAGCAACCAATAAGGTTGATGGGGGCAGGACCATTGATGTAGTCTATATGGACTTCAGCTTTAATAAGCTTCAACATGATAATCATGGGTTTCGAGGAGAGCTAGTTAACTGGATACAGACAAAAACAGAAAGTGCTGTGGGATTTATGAGTACAAGTAATAGTTGCAGTGGTGTCACGGGGAAATGGGGTGAAGAAGGTTTTGGGCATACAAGTTTTCATCAGTCAGGGAATTGAACAGGATGTTATGTCACAGTTGTACTTGGAGTATTGTGTTCAGTTTTGGTCACCTCTAATGGAAATATGCCATTTTTGCTGAAAAAGGTGCAGAAATGGGCCTGTGAGGATATGGCCAGGACTTCAAAGGCCCAAACTAGAGGGAGATGTTGAGCAGGCTAGAATTTTGGACCCAAAGGACATAGGTTTAAGGTGTGAGGTGACTTTTTCCACATGGAGGTTGTTAGGTATATGGAACAAGTTTCCAGAGGAAATGGTTGAGTCAGGAAAGATAACAGTTAGAATATATATGGAAAGGAAAGGTTTAGAGGGATATATGGCTAGGTGCAGGGAAATAGGACTAGCTCAGAAGGGTTGGCATGGACAAGTTGTGCCGAGGGGGCCTGTTTTTGTGCTGTATGACTCTACAACTATATTATGACAATATCTTTGCTCCTATTTCTTTGCAATATTAGCTAAGGTGGTTGGTGACGTAACATCAGGCATCAGCAAAGCTGCTCTGAAGCTATTTAACATGTACAAACACTGCTCGAATGACCTCGTTCCATTTCAATAATTCCCAATTTTCAGTAAGAGACTTCTGGTCTCAGTTGAGAGTTCAGTATTATTGCTGCATTCATGATTGAATACACAAGTGCAACAATCTACAGAAACCTCGTCAGTACAAGAGGAAAAGATCCAAACAAGATACTTAAAAACTTAACCTGAATTTCTGATATAGTGAAGCAACTTTCTGTGTGGCATCTTGTAGCATTCGGTCATCTTGAATCCAATTCTTTGGGTAACAGGCAAGATAAAAACAAACAAAGTAGCTTATTAAAGGAATAATACTAGATAACCACTTTTATTTTTGATGCAACATTATTATACTTTAATTTCACTGTAACAAAACTGCAAAATATGTCCATTATTTAATATTGCTGACCACACATACAATGGATAATTTATATAAAATTGTCTTGAATATCTTCAATCTTCTTTCCATTTATATTATATTCATGAACTTCATACACTGAAACACAAGGATAGTGAAGGTTTCGTGGAGAAAGTATTTTTACCCTAACGTCTAAACTGGAACCTTTAAAATAAGACCATTATTTTCATTTAAATGTTTACACAACTATATAATAAATGAACTTACAACTGGGAAAAGATCACACTTGTACAGGAATTCTTGGGATTCATACTGATCATAGTCTCCAAAATCAGCTGCAGAAAAACAGATGAATATAAATTTCACAGAAAACAAAACCGACCCAAAAAAATGATATTTGGTATATGCATTCCTGGCCAAGTACATCAAATCCATTTAAAAATTGAGTGAAAATATTAAGACTGGAACAAAGACTTGGTATAACCCTAAAACATCTTGCGTTTACACTTTACTCAGAGAATGAGGTAAAAGGACAAGTTAAGAACACCTTAAGAAACAGTTAGACAGGTACATGGATAGGACAGATTTGGAGGGATATGGACCAAATGTTGGCAGGTGGAGCTAATGTAGCTGGAACATGTTGGCCGATGTGGACAAATTGCGCCGAAGGGCCTGTTTCCATACTGTATCACTCTATGACTATGTGTTGCATCTCCTGTTGTTGCAAGGAAATGTGCCGGAAGGGGGGTGGTTGGTGGGAACAGGGGAGTGGACTAGAAAGTCACAGAGCGAATGATCCCACCAAAATGCTGAAAGCGGAGGACGTGTTGGAATCTCTTTCAATGCGGTGAAAAATGTGGAGAATCACCTGTGGAATGCAAAGATGGAAGGTGTAGACCAGGGGAAGTCAGTACCTGTGGAAATATAGTAACAGCAAAGGAATTGAAAAAGGATGAGGTGCAATCAAAGGCTTAGTTAACAATGGTGTACTGGATTCCAGATTTAGGAAGGAGGAAGACATTTCAGAGGCACCTACATCTCAGAACCAATAATAATAAGAGACAGAGAAAATGGAACAATGGAAGCGTCCTTAATGTTGCAAGGGTGGAATGAAGAGTAGTCGAGATAGCTGAGTCGATAGGCATGTGATGGATATTACAGTAGCTATTATAGTATAGACGGCTATTATAGTAGCTAGAATATCTCCTGAGGTAGGCAGTGAGGTGTCCACTAAAGGATAGAAAGCCAGAGATTTTTCATGTCAGAATGAGAACCAGGTGGCATGTGGCAGCAAAACTAACAAAATCGTCAAAGTTCTGCATGTGACAGCACCAATACAGTCATCATTGTACTGGAAAAAGAGGGAATGGGCCCATTAAGACTGAAACAAATACTGTTCCAAAACTCCACAAGATAGGGATAGTTTGGAGCTATGTGAAGGCCTTTGATGTCCTTTGATCTGGATAAAATGTGGGATTTAGGAAGAAGTTATTCAATGCGAGAATAAGATCACAGACAACAGATCGTGCTGGTGGAAGGGAACTGGTTCAGCCTCTGCTCCAGGAGGCAGATGGGTCCTCAGACTGTCATGATGTGGATTGGATACAAAGGATATTGGAAATCCATGCTAAAGATGAGCTCATTGGGACCAGGAAATTAGAAGCACTCAAAGTGACAGAGGGTAATTAATAACCATATAACACTTACAGCACGGAAACAGGCCATCTCGGTCCTACAAGTCCGTGCCGAACACTTATTTTCCCCTAGTCCCATCTACCTGCACTCAGACCATAACCCTCCATTCCTTTCCCATCCATATACCTATCCAATTTATTTTTAAATGATAAAATCGAACCTGCCTCCACCACTTCCACTGGAAGTTCATTCCACACAGCTGCCACTCTCCGAGTAAAGAAGTTCCCCCTCATGTTACCCCTAAACTTCTGTTCCTTAATTCTGAAGTCATGTCCTCTTGTTTGAATCTTCCTTACTCTCAATGGGAAGAGCTTATCCATGTCAACTCTGTCTATCCCTCTCATCATTTTAAAGACCTCTATCAAGTCCCCCCTTAACCTTCTGCGCTCCAAAGAATAAAGACCTAACTTGTTCAACCCTTCTCAGTAACTTAGTTGCTGAAACCCAGGTAACATTTTAGTATATCTCCTCTGTACTCTCTCTATTTTGTTGACATCCTTCCTATAATTGGGCGACCAAAATTGTACACCATACACCAGAATTGGTCTCATCAATGCCTTGTACAATTTTAACATTACATCCCAACTTCTATATTCAATGCTCTGATTTATAAAGGCTAGCACACCAAAAGCTTTCTCTACCACCCTATCTACATGAGATTCCACCTTCAGGGAACTTTGCACAGTTATTCCTAGATCCCTCTGTTCAACTGCATTCCTCAATTCGCTACCACTTACCATGTACGTCCTATTTTGATTTGTCCTGCCAAGATGTGGCACCTCACACTTATCAGCATTAAACTCCATCTGCCATCTTTCAGCCCATTCTTCTAAATGGCCTAAATCTCCCTGTAGACTTTGGAAATCTACTTCATTATCCACACCACCACCTATCTTAGTATCATCTGCATACTTACTAATCCAATTTACCACACCATCATCCAGATCATTGATGTACATGACAAACAACAGTGGACCTAACGCAGATCCCTGAGGCACCCCACTTGTCACCGGCCTCCAACCTGAAAAACAGCCATCCACCATTACTCTCTGGTATCTCCCATTCAGCCACTGTTGAATCCATCTTGCTACTCCACCATTAATACCCAACAATTGAACCTTCTTATAACCTTCCATGAGGAACCTTGTCAAAGGCTTACTAAAGTCCATATGGACAACATCCACTGCTTTACCCTCATCAATTTCCCTAGTAACCTCTTCAAAAAATTCAAGAAGATTAGTCAAACGTGACCTTCCAGGCACAAATCCACGTTGACTATTCCTAATCAGACCCTGTTTATCCAGATGCTTATATATATTATCTCTAAGTATCTTTTCCATTAATTTGTCCATCATTGACGTCAAACTAACAAGTCTATAATTGCTAGGTTTACTCTTAGAACCCTTTTTAAACAATGGAACAACATGCGCAGTACGCCAATCCTCCGGCACTATTCCCGTTTCTAATGACATTTGAAATATTTCTGTCATCACCCCTGCTATTTCTACAATAACTGTAGATGGTTATGCATGCAACCATATATGTAACTACCTCATTAGCATATCGTCCCTCCCACATTCTATAGTATAACTGTAGTGTCTGCATGTTCCCTCCCTGTTAGGTTCCAGTACGTGTGTAGACCAGTTGTGGTTAGTACTGGAACGTGTGTTATTAGTGTTTGAATAAAGACCTAGTTAAAGGACTATGGACAACGTCTAGTTTCCTTTACATGGTGTCAGAAGTGGGATTACATTTATCTTGTAAGTGTGTGCAAGGATGGCTTCGTCGTGTCGCAAGCACTCCCCGTTAGTTTTTGATGCTGACATCGCGGAGCGATGGGAGACGTTTGTAATGGACTACAATCATTATGTGAACATCGCACACCACAATGACTCTCCTGCTCTCAGAGCATCCTTGCTGCTGAATCTCGCTGGTCCGGATGCCATGAGGAGAGCTAACTCGTTTGAATACCGTCCAGCAGTTATGGACGTGGCTGACCAGGTTGTTGAGCCTGCTGAATCTCCTAACGACCCTGCCTGTCTACTGAGAAAGTTTACGGAGATCTGTGACCTGCCTTCAAATCGAATCTTGGAGCGAACACGTTTGTTCTCCCGCAAGCAGCAGCCTGGGGAGCCGGTGGAATGTTTCATTGCTGACCTCCGCCACCTGTCGCAGCGCTGTCGTTTTGGTGAGTTACGTGACGAGCTCACGCGGGACATACTGGTTAATGGAATGCTTGATCAAAAGCTGCGAACTGATTTAATGCGGAAACCTGACCTCACGTTAAATGAAGCTGTGCATGCCTGCAGGCTAGCTGAGGTCGTTACTCCGGTCAGTGGGGAGAGAGGTTCTGGGAACTGCACCATCGCTGTGGCTACTCTGTCCGTGCCACGAAGGGCACCTAGCAATTCCAGACCACAGTTTCGCCCCCAGTTTGCCCCCCGCCCCCAGGGTGCCAGAAAGTGCTCTAATTGTGGATATGGTCACTTGCCACAGGCTGCTTGTCCTGCTATCGGAAAAGCCTGTAACTACTGCAGAAAGCTTAACCATTTCGCGTCCGTTTGCCGTTCCCGTGGGAACGTGGCTCAGCCACCTCGCCAGGTGCTCAACAATCTCCAAAGGATCGACAATGTCCTTGATTCTCAGCTCGAAGAGGATTCCGCCCTCGAGTCTGACTCCAGCATTTCGATGGGGGATGCTAGTGTTTACGCTCTGCTGCACAACCAGACTCGCCTCCCCGATCCATCGGTGCTAGTCACTGTCAATAACAAGACCTTCACAGCGAAATTGGATACTGGAGCGAAAGTCTCTGTTATTTCAACAAAGCTCTTCCACAAGATAAGAAATAATGAGCAACTGTCTGCTGATCGATCGGTGCTGAGAGCCTACGGTGGGGAGGAGCTGACTCCTGTGGGGAGGGTAACTTTCCACTGCAAGCTACAGAAGACATCTCGTGATTTATCGTTTTTTGTTTTGGACTGTGATTGTGTGCCTCTGCTAAGTAATCAGGCTTGCCAGGATCTGGGCCTGGTCGCATTTGACAGTACTGTCCATGAGGTGCGGGTAAAGTTAGACCCCGTGTCCGAATACCCCGATCTTTTTGATGACAAGTTGGGGAAGCTACCTCTCGTATACAAGATTGCCATTGACTCATCTGTCACCCCAGTGTGCCGTCCGTCTCATAGGGTTTCGTTTGCAATGAAGGACAAGGTCAAAGCTATGCTGGACAAAATGGTGAACCTGGGGGTCCTGGAAGCTGTCAGCGAGCCCACCAGCTGGGTGTCCACCATGGTCGCAACCATGAAGAAGGGCAAGAACGAGATTCGGGTCTGCATCAACCCGAAGGACTTGAATACTGCCATCAAGAGACCACACTACCCTATGCGGACTGTCGAGGATGTAGCTGCCCAGGTGGGCCAAGCCACCGTGTTTTCTGTTCTTGATGCCAGAAGCTCCTTCTGGCAGATTCCTCTGCACAGCAAGTCGTCCGACCTCACTACTTTCGCCACGCCTTTTGGGAGGTACAAGTTCCTCAGAATGCCTTTCGGGATTAGCTCCGCCAGCGAGGTTTTCCAGCGCTCCATGGAGCAGTTGTTTGCCGGGCTCCCATGTGCCATCATTGTAGATGACATCCTTGTGTACGGCCGGGATGTCGAGGAGCATGACCGTAATCTCCGCCGGGTCCTCGACCGTGCTCGTCAGATAAACCTCAAGCTGAATCCCTCCAAGTGCCGGTTCCGGCTGTCTGAGGTCTCTTACGTCGGACACATTTTCACCTCTCGGGGTCTGAAGCCCGACCCTGCCAAGACTACGGCTATTTCAGAGTTTCCTGCCCCTGTTGATGTTGCAGGTCTGCAAAGGTTTCTCGGGATGGTGAATTATTTGGGCAAGTTTATCCCGCGCCTCAGTGAGCTAAGTGCGCCGCTGCGCCTTCTGACCAAGAAGGAAGTTGCCTGGTCTTGGAGCCCACAGCACCAACTGTCTTTTGACGCTTTAAAAAAGCAGCTGATTGACACTCCTGTACTGCGATTCTTTGACCTCAAGCTGCCGATTGTCGTGACCTGTGATGCTTCCCGTTTTGGCCTCGGTGCTGCCTGCATGCAGCTCTGCGAAGGTGATTCTCTGCTGCCTGTCTCGTTTGCTTCTCGCACAATGACTGACACGGAGCAGAGGTATGCTCAAATCGAGAAGGAGCTCCTGGCTGTGGTGTTTGCCTGTTCGAAGTTTAGGGATTTTCTTTACGGTGTGCGGTTCACAGTCGAAACGGACCACCAGCCGCTGGTTACCATACTTAATAAGCCCATTCATGCTGCCCCGGCCCGTTTGCAGCGGATGATGTTACAGCTGCAACGTTTTGAGTTTGACATAGTGTACAAGAAGGGCACGGAAATGCATGTTGCTGATGCCCTGTCGCGGGCGCCTTTGTCCTCCTGTGTACAGCATCCATATGAACAATCTGATCTGCATGTCCTCAACGTGAATTTCGTCCCGTCGAAGCAGTTCCAGACACTGATTGAGCACACCGCTGCTGACTCTGATTTGCAGCAGCTGTCTGCTGTTATTCTGCGTGGTTGGCCCTGCAAGCCACACTCCCTGCCTGCTGCCGTGAGGCCGTTCTTCCTTGTTCGGGACGAGCTTGTACTTCGGGATGGTATTGTCATTAAGGGTCACAAAGTGGTTATTCCTGCCTCGTTGTATGACGCCTACTATACTGCTGCACACTCCGGGCACCCGGGTGCAGACGCCACCGTTGCCCATGCCCAAGGGCAATACTATTGGCCTGCTATGGCCAAGTACATCAAGGCTCGGGTTGCTGCGTGTGCTGCTTGCAACTCCACGGCCCCTCACCATCAACGTCAGCCCCTGCTACAACAGCCGGCACCTGAAATGCCCTGGTCTTCACTGGCCGCCGATATCTTTGAGTGGCGTGGGAAGAATTATCTGGTACTTGTTGACTCATATTCATCTTGGTTTGATGTGGACCTTCTTCCCACCATCACCTCGGAGATGGTCATCAGTAAGCTGCGACGTCACTTTGCCACGTTTGGCTCTCCAGTGAAGCTTCAAACTGACAACGGCCGGCAGTTCACTAGTGCTGAATTCGCTGCCTTTGCGACTAAGTGGAACTTTGCCCACTACACTAGCAGCCCGGAGTTCCCTCAGAGCAACGGGCTGGCAGAACGTGCTGTGCGCAGTGCTAAGACTTTGTTGGAACAGTCTCGTTTATCAAATTGTGATTTTTACCAAGGACTTTTGAATTTGCGTAATGTTTCTCGCGATGGGGTTTTGGGTTCTCCTGCCCAACGGCTCATGTCTCGCGTCCTCCGTCCTCCTATGCCTATTTCTCAACAATCCCTGACTCCTGTGGTTCGTTCCCCTGAGGCGGTCCACCGCCGCATCTCTCATCGCCATGAGATCCAGCGTCGGTCTCATGACAAGTCTTGTCGTCCTCTACCTTCCCTCTCCGCGGGCCAGGTGGTTCGCATGCAGACTCCTACCGGTTTTTCCAAGCTTGCTACTGTTGTAGGGCTGGCTGACTCCCCTCGCTCCTATTTGGTGGATTACGAGGGCACTGTATATCGTCGCAGTCGCCAGCATTTGCGTGCTGTCCGTGAGCCTCCTCCACCGATCCCTTTCCCGTCCACATCCACTCCTTTACCTGTTTCTCCCCCTCGGGCTATCCCATGTGCCCCTGCTGTCATTCCTGCGCCTACCCAACCTGCTCCTGTGAAACCTGATTTCGGCTCTCCTGTTCTTTCCCCACGGTCCTCTCCTGTCAGTTCTCCTTCTTCGTCCTCCCCTTCTAGTTCGTCTTTTGCCTCGCCGGTTTCTAGTCCCCGACCTGCGTTACTGCCTGTTCCGTCCCCCCGATCTTCGCTGCCTTTGCCTTTGGGAGAGGGGAGTGAGGGTGGTGTACGGACCCGCTCTGGCAGAGTTGTGCGGGCCCCTGATCGGTATGGTGATTATGCTTAGTTTGAGATGTTCACTGACCATTATTGTTATTATATGCAGGTCTGTATAATTGCCTGCTGCTGCTATTTATCTTACGGGAAGGGATGTAGATGGTTATGCATGCAACCATATATGTAACTACCTCATTAGCATATCGTCCCTCCCACATTCTATAGTATAACTGTAGTGTCTGCATGTTCCCTCCCTGTTAGGTTCCAGTACGTGTGTAGACCAGTTGTGGTTAGTACTGGAACGTGTGTTATTAGTGTTTGAATAAAGACCTAGTTAAAGGACTATGGACAACGTCTAGTTTCCTTTCCTCAATGTCCTAGGGAATATCCTCAGGACCTGGAGACATATCCACTTCCATATTTTTCAAAAGTGTCAGTACTTCTTCTTCTTTGAATCCCAAATTTTTTTTGTAGATTTTGTGCAGGACTGTGGGTAACCATAGCCTGATGTTCCATGGCTGGGTTATTATCAAAGGGAGATACGAGGAAATGTCAGAGGTGACACCTGGCCACCACAAGTGTAGGTCAGTAAATAGATCACAACAGCACCGTATCAGCAGTCAATATGTCAATATCGGGGTTGATAAATGGTTCATATTAACCAGATAACGTAGTTTACATTTATCCCTAAAGCCACCCTGGTTTTTATCCTATCACAGACATCCTCCACCCTTGCCCTCTTAGCGCAAAACAAGCTTCTTTTGTCTCCCTCTCAATTTTTGAAGGTCCTGGACCTAAAATGTTAGCTGTGTTTTTCTTCCCACAAATGCAACTCGACTTGCTCAGTATTTCCAATGTTTTCTATTTCTAATTTAGGTTTCAGATAAACAGGTTTTTATTTCCATTTTCACTTTAAATGCATGTCCCAAATGTTGTTCAATTTGGTACACCACTGATCCATTTGCCGAGGATAAATGGTAAAAGGTAATCAAAAACTGGTTTCTTTGTCCTGGTTTGACTCAATGCCACAAAGCTACACGGGCCTGTATTCAAGGTTGGCTGTGTGATGATACTCTCCTTCATGAATACCACTAATGCCTCATCTGGTGAGTATGTCCTTCAGTTGGAGATTGTATCCAAGGACTGTGATGGAGAAGTGTTGACGTACAAGCTGTGATTCTGTGAGTATAACTACAGTGCCCACCATAATGTTTGGAACAAAGACCCATCATATATTTATTTGCCTCTGTACTCCACAATTTGAGATTTGTAATAGAAAAGAAAAAAAAAAATCACATGTGGTTAAAGTTCACATTGTCAGATTTTAATAAAGGCCATTTTTATACATTTTGGTTTCACCATGTAGAAATTGCAGAAGTATTTATACATAGTCCCCCCATTTCAGGGCACCATAATGTTTGGGACACAGCAATATCATGCAAATGAAAGGTCATGTTTAGTATTTTGTTGCATATCCTTTGCATGCAATGCTTGAAGTCTGCGATTCATGGACATCACCAGTTGCTGGGTGTCTTCTTTGGTGATGCTCTGCCAGGCCTGTATTGTAGCCATCTTTAGCTTATGCTTGTTTTGGGGACTGGTCCCCTTCAGTTTTCTGTTCAGTTCAAGTTCAAGTGAGTTTATTGTCATGTGTCCCTGATAGGACAATTAAATTCTTGCTTTGCTTCAGCACACAAAACATTTACTACAAAACAGATCATTGTGTCCCTATACCGTAATATAAATATATACACACATGAATAAATAAACTGATAAAGTGCAAATAACAGATAATTGGTTATTAATAATCAGAGTTTTGTCAGAGGCAGGTTTAATAGCCTGATGGCTGTGAGGAAGTAGCTATTCCTGAACCTGGTTGTTGCAGTCTTCAGGCTCCTGTACCTTCTACCTGAAGGCAGCAGGGAGATGAGTGTGTGGCCAGGATGGTGTGGGTCTTTGATGATACTGCCAGCCTTTTTGAGGCAGCGACTGCGATAAATCCCCTCGATGGAAGGAAGGTCAGAGCCGATGATGGACTGGGTAGTGCTTACTACTTTTTGTAGTCTTTTCCTCTCCAGGGCGCTCAGGTTGCCGAACCAAGCCACGATGCAACCGGTCAGCATGCTCTCTACTGTGCACCTATAGAAGTTAGAGAGAGTCTTCCTTGACAAACCGACTCTCTGTAATCTTCTCAGGAAGTAGAGGCGCTGATGAGCTTTCTTGATAATTGCATTAGTGTTCTCGGACCAGGAAAGATCTTCAGAGACGTGCACGCCCAGGAATTTGATGCTCCTAGCATATAAAAGGCATGCTCATTTGGGTTCATTCGGGTGATTGACTTGGCCACTCAAGAATTGACCATTTTTAGCTTTGAAAAATTCCTTTGTTGCTTTACCAGTATGTTTAGGATCATTGTCTTGTTGTAGAATCAACTGCCGGCAAATGAGTTTTGAGGCATTTGTTTGAACTTGAGCAGATAGAATGTGTCTATACCCTTCAGAATTCATTATGCTACTATCATCAACAGTTGTATCATCAATGAAGATAAGTGAATCCGTACCTTCAGCAGTCATACATGCCCAGGCCATAACACCCCCACCACTGTTTCACAGATGAGGTGGTATGCTTTGGATCTTGGGCAGTTCCTTCTCTCCTCCATACTTTGTTCTTGCCATCACTCTGAAATAAGTTAATCTTCGTCTCATCTACCCATGACATTTTTCCAGAACTGCTCTTTTAAGTACTTCTTGGCAAACTCCAACCTGGCCATCCTATTTTTGCGACTAACCAGTGGTTTGCATCTTGCAGTGTACCTCTGTATTTCTGTTCATGAAGTCTTCTGTGGACAGTGGTCATTGACAAATCCACACAAGACTCCTGAAGAGCGTTTCTGATCTGTTGGACATGTGTTTGGGGATTTTTGTTTATTATAGAGAGAAGTCTTCTGTCATCAGCTGTGGAGGTCTTCCTTGGCTTGCCAGTCCCTTTGTGATTAGTAAGCTCACCAGTGCTCTCTTTCTTCTTAATGATGTTCCAAACAGTTGATTTGGTAAGCCTAAGGTTTGGCTGATGTCTCTAACAGTTTTATTCTCGTTTCCCAGTCTCATAATGGCTTCTTTGCCTTTCATTGGCACAACTTTGGTCCGCATGTTAATAAACAGCAATAAAAGTTTCCAAAGGTGATGGAAAGGCTGGAGGAAAGACTAGGTGCTGAGAGCTCTCTTATACCTGCATTAAGGCAATTAAACACACCTGAGCAATTACATTCGCCTGTGAAGCCATGTGTCCCAAACATTATGGTGCCATGAAACGGTGGGACTATGTATAAACACAGCTGTAATTTCTACATGGTGAAACCAAAATGTATAACAACGGCCTTTAATAAAATCTGACAATGTGCTCTTTGACTACATGTGATTTTTTTCTATTACAAATCTCAAATTGTGGAGTAGAGGCAAATAAATAAATGATGGGTCTTTGTCTCCAATATTATGGAGGGCACTGTATGTTCAGCTGTTGCTTGACATGTCTGAGGGACTGCTTTCCTAATTGAAATACTAGTCCCAGATGTTCATAAATAAGACTGAAGTTCATTGGCCTGTGAGCAACTTTGTAAGGTCTGAATTTGGTGTCCAGGTTGATATGGGTTCTATTACTTTATAAATCGATGGTGAACTTCATTTCTGGAAATGGTATTGCCAAATGCAGTTGTGAAAAATTGAGAACAAAGGTACAATCATGGGACAACAGAATTGTGAAGGATCAAGAAGAATCATGGCAATGATTTGTTTGTAGTTTTACTTAGGGTCAATTTTGCATTATGCAGGGGTGGAGAGGGAGCACAGTGGCAAAGCAGTAGACTTGCTCCATTACAGTGCCAGAGACCCAGGTTCAATCCTGTCTACGGAAGCAGTCTGTATGGAGATTGTAAATATCCCTGTGCTCACATGGGTTTTCTGAGTGCTCCGGTTTCCTCCCATACTCCTAAGACGTACAGGTTTTAAAGTGGCTTCTATAAATTGTAGATATTGTCCCTAGTGTGAAAGATAGTGTTAGCGTACAGGGTGATCGCTGGTCTGCGCAGACTTGGTGGGCCGAAGGGTCTGTTTCCAAGCTATGTCAAAATATGGAAAGTTTTTGGAATGCAATGAAATTGTTCAAAAAGAGAGGAAATCGATTGGAAGGTGGACACTGGGTTGCTAGATAGGAGGAGTTAAGTGTTTTGTATTGGCTGATAGAGGTGGATATTTTGAAAGGGAGGGAGACAGTAAGCAAGAAGAAACCACGTATAATGTTGTCAAGAGAGGATTGGCAAGGGCTTTAACTACATAACACTTTGTCCAGCTACATAGAGTCATAGTCATAGAGTGATACAGTGTGCATACAGGGCCCTCGGCCCAACTCGCCCACACCGACCAACGATGTCCCAGCTACCCTAGTCCCATTTGCTGGGCTTGGCCCATAACCCTCCAAACCCGTCTTATCCATGTACCTGTCCAACTGTTTCTTAAACAATGGGATAGTCCCAGCCTCAACTACCTCCTCCGGCAGCTTGTTCCATACACCCAGCACAATCTGTGGTAACCCTCGGATTCCTATTAAATCTTTTCCCCTTCACCTTGAACCTATGTCCTCTGGTCCTTGATTTCACACTCTGGGTAAAAGACTGTGCATCTGCCCAATCTATTCCTCTTATGATTTTGTATACCTGTATAAGTATCTTCTGATTTACTTAGCAAAATTATCAAAGATAAGTTTAATTGGAAATCCAAAATAGTCCTGCATTTATCCATTAAAATTACATTGAGAGTACTTGCTATGACTTAGAATCAAACGTTTTATCTTACAAACTTGTTCTTACCTTGTGCAGCTAGACTAGCAAGTTGAATTCCTTGTTCTAACGTGCAAGATATGTGACCTTCTAAAATATCTTTCTTCAATTGAAGATAATACTGGTATCTGCGCAAACAAATTGCAGTGCTTCATGTAATAACGTTCCACATTTCCTAATCACAGCAGGAGTTGCATATCTTTTCCCTACTACAATGATGCTATGGTCAATAAATACAACCACGCCACCAGCTGAGATCATGCAACTCAAAAGAACAGAACTTAAACTTGGGGCTTGCAAGATTTTAATAACACCAAGATGTAGGTTTAATTTCCAAGAGCATATTAAGGTACATTTGGTTCCAAATGCATTGCTAACATTGACAAGTATCATTAGTGGACATTCAACATTAAAGGAAGTCTATTCTTTAAATATTACAGCATAATAAGTTACTCAGTTCAGTCTCCGCCAGCTCCCCATTCACCTACAAGTATGGCTCAACAAAATATTCTTTCATTTGCCCGTGCAATTCCCTTCACAATATAGAATATACAATTGAAGTGAAGTCACTCTTCCATTCTTCTAACCATTCTAATTTTTTTTTTTCTGCAACCGTTCTGGAGAAAAGTGCATTACTGTATAATTATACCAAGGTAAATGACTCCATTTTTAATTTTGAACCTGCAACTGTTGTATGTAATATACTGAGTTTTCTACTGAATAATCAAATATGCTCATGAGATAATCAATATTAATTGAAGCATCAACTTGAAATCAAATTGAGGCACTTACTCAAAGCAGCTTCTCGAGCAGAACCCTAAAGGTTGCCTACCTTGTAATCTCCTGTTGGAGCTGTATAATAGTTGGCACATAGAATACCACACCAAAGTAAACTGTAGGTTCAACGGCATATTTATCTAACTGCTTTTTAATAGGCTTTTCCAGATCCAGCCATCGTGATTGATTTTGTTTGTTGTAATACCAAAGGCTGAAGTAATTAATCTGTAGAAAAGAAATAATAAAACTTAATCAACATCTAATACATTGGAAGTAATGTAAAATGAAATAAAATTGAAAATATTTTCAACTCGCGCGGTCTGAATTGCTCACTGGTTGATTTTAATGGAAAAGTACTGCCCCAAAAGATTTGGAAAGAGTTTTGATTTTCTTTTGCAAATCTCTAATAAAATCTGATTCATCAAGGCATAATTTTTAAAGTGCTTTTGAGATTTAAAAGTTTAAAAAACAAACAAATACCATCATTTTTCAGAAAGATTCAGATATGAAAAGATGAGATGTAAAGAACTAAAGATGGCCTAATGAGTATGCAAATGGTAACAAGTCTTTGACAGTTCTATCCAAGTTTTGAGAACACAGCCAACTTATTTTTTAATTCTCCCCACTTATTCTGTGGGCAGAGCTAATATTAGCCACCTCATTACATCTACTTTACACCCACACTCCTCTACAATGAACAATGTCTCACTGGGATAAATGTCCCAATATTTTCTACTAGAGGGATCCTTAAAAATAATATTGGGTTTACTTAACCAAAGTATGCAGCAAGTCCTACCATAAATTAGGGGTAACATAGTAGCACAGCAAGTAGAGCTGCTGCCACACAGCACCAAAGATCGGGGTTCGACCCTGATCTCGGATGTTGGTTGTGTGGAATTTGCACATTCTCCCTGTGACTGTGCGGGTTTCCTCTGGGAGCTCAGTTTCCTGCCACTTTCCCAAAGACGTGTGCGTTTGTAGGTTAATTGCCCCTCATGCATAGTGAATTAATGAAAAAGTGGACAAGCATAGAACTAATGTGAACATATTATGTTGAAAATGAAGCAATAATTAAAAATAGAAGTCTGACATTATGGTCCTTGCTATGCAGATGTTCCAGGAATGAGTGCAAAGTCTAAGAGATGACGTTGAGATGGGAGACGAATTGCAGTGGATCAAAGCTGTCTGGGAGACTGGAGTTGATGTGCACTCTTGACCAGCCTCTCAAGGCACTTTATGATGGCAGACGTCAGAGCCACTGGACAGTAGCTATTCAGGCACGTATCCTTTTTTTTCTCTGGCACCAGGAAGATAGTTGTCTTCTTGAAGCAGGTAGAAACCTCAGAATGGAGGAGAGCAGGGTTAAAGATGTTCATAAATACTTGTGCTAGCTGCTCGGCGCAGGTTCTGACGACACAGCCGGGATTCTATGTGGGCTTGTCACTTTAAGAGTTCATTATCGGGAAGGCTGATCCGACATCTGCGACAGTGATCATGGGTACAACACCCAAGGCTGTCAAGTCAAGTCAGATTTATTCGTCACGTGCACAATTAGGTGCAGTGTAATGAACTTGCCAGCAGCGGTACAATTTTTAAAAAAAAGAACACACAATACACAATAAAAATTTAACAAATACATCCACCACAGCATTCATCACTGGGTTGGCCAGATGTGCAGACAAGGTAAGTCCTGAATCGGTGCTTCCCTACCAGAGACCGTGGCTTCAAGATGGTGTAGGCTGCAAGCTGGCGGTCGAAGATCTAAAGTCCCCGCCGCGCCGCAGCCAGAAGCACCGCAGGCCGCAGGTCCGGCGGTCAGAGCTCTTCTCTAGGGATCCCCGGCGTGGTATCCTACTCTGGATAGTAAGTCCCCGCTGCACCCGCGGTTAGAAGTAGGCCGTGGGCCAGCGGTCGGAGCTCTTCTCCCCCGGGGTCCCCAACGAGGGATCCCAGGCTCCGGATGCCGCGCCAGCTTGAGCTCCGCAGACTGCGGCTTCAAGCTGCCGCGGGCCAGCGAACGGAGCGCTCCCTTCCGGCGAGGGCTCGCCCGCTCCGTGATGAAAAAGTCTATGCTGCGTCCGCTGCTGGGGTCTCTGGGAAAGGCCGCACAGATCATTTATGTTAGGCCACGAGGGAGGCAACATGGAAAAAGTTGCCTCTCCGTGGAAGTGACCAAAGCGGTTTCCCCCATACACACACACATTGCGACTTACTAAAAAAAGAAAAAAAAGTTGAAAAAACGAACACGCTGCTCGCAAGGCAGCCGGCTCGCAGCACCAACCAACATTAACACACATAGGGGGCGGCTTAAGTTAAAAAAAGAAAAAAACAGAATGCAATGTTGGGTGGGACATGTTGACAGTTACTCTGCTAACAACTTTGCAGCCATTATAGCTTGCAAGCACTTGCCAATCAACTGATGTAGGGGGGAGAGTCTGTGACTCTAGTCATTCCACCAACACAACTAGATTTCTTGTCCAGGATGGATCAAAATGTAATTACCTCAGAATAGGAACAACTTGTCAGTCCTTAGGGTTTCAGATTGAGGCTACATGTTGACAGTTAGGTCTTTCAGCCAGCCCTTCTCTTTTTTCTCTTCTTCATCAATTACACTAGCGTGCTTCTTCATAGCCTTTACAAAATTTTGAGATTTAAAAAATCAAGTCTGCCCCATCAGATCAAGCTGTTTAATTTGTTTTTCATATCTCAAGTATTCTGTTATGACCATTTTCATACTCGGAAATTAGCATCTTGTTCTATTTTTGGACATTACAAAAAAGCTCATCTTGGATCAACAGGCATTTCTTAAGGAAAAGATTAACATTTTTAAATAGCCTAAGTGTCCAAAGATTATTCACAAATAATTCACAATAGAACATGATTTTTATATCTAATTTACATTAATTTATAGGCCAAATGATCAATTGCTGTAATTAAATGCCCATTTCGGCTTTCTAGGGGTTCATGTGGAGCGCCGGGTTTAACTGTTGACCTAGCGCTGGATTAGTGCCCACTTGTCCGAGAAAAATCCTGCGGGATATAAAAAAGCCCAAAATGAGCTATTCGTTATAGATAATTTGCCGCCACTTTCCAAGGTACATACCTTTAGGCTATAACTAGGTTGCGAGATGAAACAGTAATTTTAAATCTATTAGAACTATATTATCGAGGCCTATAAAACTAATAATACCTTTTGCGACCGGGTCTTGCAGCGATTTTTCGTTAATGATTTACTAGGCTGAACATGTGCGATTAGTACAGCCTAGTAAAAATCGCGTTTTAAACCCGCCCCCTCCAAACAGCGGCAAAATCGCGGGCCTGGCTGAGGGCAGATTCCCAATGGCGATTCAGGTAGGTTTTGTAACATACCTACTTCCCACCATATCTCCCAGCCCCCTATCTTTATCCCCCTCACCCACGTGCACCTCACACTAGTTTCCCTTTCACTCCCATTCTGCTTACTCCTCCACTCCAATGTCCTCATCTGCCACCACTCCCCATTCAGTTCCATTCTTTGCCTTCCTTAGCAGATTGTAGAATCTGCAGCTTTGTGTTCTCCACCTATAACCTATGAGCTTCTGTCACTATCTCCCCCCTTCTAACAATTAACTTCTGCCAATTAAACCTTCCTCAAGCGCATCCACCTATAACTTGCTCCTTCCACCTCTTCATACTGGCTCAAAACAACAACTGGCTATTTCCCTCCTCAGATGCTGTCTGACCCAGAGTTCCTCCACCAGGTGCTCTTCTTTTTTTTTGCAAAAAATTCCAGTATCTCTAGTCTCGTGCCACCAGCAAACCATCCAACCAGTTTCTAAAATGTATTTTTGGATGAACACAAGTTAGGCGTTCATATAATGGAGACAAATTGTGAAATGTAGGAAAGAACTGCAGATGCTGGTTTAAACTGGTACAAACTGTAATAGTTCCACAAATACATGTCATTTAAAAATTACCGCTGTTAAAACCCATTTAAACTATGCTCCCCACCCACATTTTAACACGATTCTTTAACTAACCAGATTATCAAGGTTAATTTTGGTATTTACATATTCCTTTTCAGGCTGGAGGATCAGAAGACCATTTTCACATCTGTACTTGGAACACCATAATTTCTTCCTGTTTCACGCACCAAAGATCAAATTACACGTATTCAGAACATTATGACAGGCACTGTGTGTTGTGTATGCAGCACTTAATAAACAAAAGTATACAATGACAGAATAGAGTCATAGAGTGATACAACGCGGAAACAGGCCCTTCTGCCCAACTTGCCCACACCGGCCAACATGTCCCAGCTCCACTAGTCCCACCAGCGGGCATTTGGTCCTTATATCCCTCCAAACCTGTCATTTCCATGTATCTGTCTAACTGTTTCTTAAACATTGGTGTAATTCCTAAACTTACTCCCCCCCCTAGTCTGGTTCAGGTAAACACCGAATACGAGCACTGGAAATCCAACTCTCTTTATTGTGCACAATATTAATACAGGTGCACAACCTTTTATCCGAAAGCCTTGGGACCAGACACTTGTCGGATTTCGGACATTTTCGGATTTCCGAATGGAAGATTTTTAGCGTAGATTAGGTAGGTAGCGCAGGCGGCTTGAAAAGTCTGGAGCGGCTGCCTCCTCCCCAGAGACCGGGGAATCATTGTAAATCATTGCATAAATGTTAGTCAGTTAGTTTGGAGGGATTTTATGTGGTGGTGGTGGGGTGAAGGGGGAAACTTTAATTCTTAGTCCCCTACCTGGTCGGCGACTCCCAACATCGCGGATCTGGGGGCTCCGTCCGGCCGCGGGCGGCGCCGGTTGGAGCTCCGACCCCGGCAACTCTACCCCTGGCTGCGAGGCGCTCCAAATCCAGCGCCGCCCGCATCCGGACGCCCGCAGCCCCAGCTCCGCGAATGTTGGGAGTCGGCGGCCACAGCGCTCCGGAGCTTACCGCACGGCGACCCGGTAAGGCATTGCCCGCTCCCCGCTGGTATCCCAGCGCTACGACGCCGCCGACTCCCAACATTCGCGGAGCTGGGGCTGCGGGCGTCCGGCCGCGGGCGTCGTTGGATTTGGAGCGCCTCGCAGCCAGGGGTAGAGTTGCCGGGGTCGGAGCTACAACCGGCGCCGCCCGCGGCCGGACACCCGCAGCCCCAGCTGGGAGCTTACTGAACGGCGACCCGGTAAGGCATTGACCGCTCCCCGCCTCTCCAACCAGGTAGGGGACTAAGAATTAAAGTTTACCCCTTCACCCCCTCACCTCACCACCCCCCCCCCCCCCCCTTCACATAAAAGCCCTCCTAACTAACTGACTAACATTTAAGCAATGATTTACAGATGTTTAAGTGTCTCCCCGGTCTCCGGGGAGGAGGCAGCCGCTACAGTAGTACAGACCTGGGTTGACCGTGGGTCGTTTCAGGTCAAGTTTGGCGCCAAACGCGAGCTTTGGTGTGCAGACGACATCCTGGAAAAAATGGCCGGTTTTCGGAGTTTTTCGGTTTCCGGAACTCCGGATAAAAGGTGGTGCACCTGTACCAATACCATACCTAGTCTAATACCGCGGGTCCGATCCTTGTCTCTACTCACTCGAGCTCAACAGCCTCGTGCAAATAGAACACACACCCGAGAAGATCTGCACACCCCAATGTGCTCCCCACTCTTTTATATCCTTACAGACACTTTTAGTTGTATAGTTTAGGTTTACACAAATTTTACGTCAATCTGACCATTTCTGGACGAACAGACAGGTTTGGTGAAAAAGACATAATAGTGAAAAAAAGGTAAATGTCAGTAAAGGTCTCATTAACTAAAAGGGATAAGAAGAAAGGAGAAAGTTTAAAATGTGTTAAACTTGCAAGCAGCAAAGTATCTCTAAACAGATAGAGGTAACAGTGTTGTGGTGGTTAATTGAGGGATGGAACGGAACAACTATTCAAACTCACAAGGTCATATCCTACTACAGTACCTAAGGAATTTAAATTTGGTTAGTTAAATAATCCACACCTTAATTAAAACCGTCTCAGCACCATGAGACCGTGAAAACACTATTATTGTACAAACATATCCTGGTCACTAATCTCTCAGGGAAAGAAACCCAATGCCCTCACCAGTCAGGCCAACTTGTGACCAAAACCCACAGAAGTGCAATTAACTGGAAATAAAATAAAGACAGAAAATGCTGGAAATATATTTGGGTCAGTCAACATCTGTAGGAAGGGATCTGGAGATAGACACAAAATTCTGGAGTAACTCATCAGGTGAGGAAGTATCTCTGGAGAAATGGAATAGGTGACATTTTGTGTCAAGACCTTTCTTTAGACTCAGTCAGGGGACAGGGAAACTAGAGATATGAAAAGGCACAAAGAACAAATTAATTAAAGGTATAAATTAATAGACTGGTTGACAACCAAGAACAGGGTGGTGACGACTGGACAGCTCGGAAAGACGGCAACCGGGGCGGGTTGGCAGCTCAAACCGCATCTGAGAGGAGACCAAATCAAGCTACAAACTAATGGAAAAATACCCCCAGGGGTGCCCGAGAGAGGGGAGGGGGAAGGATGAGCAGCCGAATTTGACATTTGACGGATCAAAGGCTAACGACTAATGGGAATGGATAAACGACTAAGAGTATGAAATGCAGATGTGAAAAGGTCTGCAATAATAGCTGAGGCCTGAAGATTCGCCAGACCCAGGTGAAGTGTTTGGAGGGAGAGGGAGTGTTACAACGCACAGGTATTTTACCTGGTGAGACGCAGGAGGAGTCGGGCCCGGAAGCACACCATAGAGCTGAAGACGCCAAGTGGTACAACTAGTCCCTCAGAACAGCTCCGGAGAAGGTTCGAGTCAAATGGCCACAGGCCTGCAAGACAACAGCCTGGCATCAGTTCAACGAGGAGCTGGAAGCAACAGCAAAGTGAGGCGTGGACCGAAGGCTGCGGACGATGATGACAATCATCACTAGCCTAGTTGTGGAAAGGTTTGGAGCAGTGGAGGAAGCCTGCCACAGCAGCTTTCACCATGAACCAAAGAGCAACAAAGATCCACAAAATTTAGCAGGAGCTGAAGTCCATCAAGAAGCAGTACAAAGAGGCCAGTGAAGAGCACCGTCCCCCCTTGCCTGAGCTTCGAACCATCCGAGGAAGAAGCTGCTGACCCTCGGTAGATTGCGTGGCACAGAAGACGTCGGAAGGAAAGAGCCAAGAAGCGAGCATCCTTCATAGCCTTTCAGAGGTTTAAGCCAGGAAAATCAAGGTCATTGGTGCTGAAGGGCAAAGTCATGGACAGGTTCCGATTCAGCATTGAACGGCCACCAATCCCAACTGTCTCTGAAAAGCCAGTGAAGAATCTTGGCAAGGTGTTTAACAGCAGCCTGAAGGATACAACATCAGTCCAGGCAACCAATTAGGAGCTGGAGAGCTGGTTGAGAGCAGTGGACCAGTCGTGGCTTCCCAGTAAATTCAAGGCGTGGATTTACCAGCATGGTATCCCGCCAAGGATACTCTGGCCACTGCTTGTCTACTAAGTCCCAATTTCCATCGTAGAAAGATTGGAGAGGAAAGTCAGCAGCTTCCTCAGGAGGTGGCTGGGACTGCCCAGGAGCCTTAGCAGCATCGCCCTTTACGGAAATAACATCAAGCTCCAGCTGCCCATGAAGTCCCTGGAGGAGGTTTAAGGTGACTCGGGCCAGAGAGGTGATGCTGTACAGGGACTCCAGCGACCCCCCAGGGGTGGAAGATTGCAACCTTCACGTGGTCCGCCCTGTTCGACTAATGCAATCAACTCGACGTGCACAAACAGAAGATCAAATAGAACAAGTTGTCCTACAACTTTAGGCTGTGCATGCCACACAAAAGAAGAAGCAGTGAACCACAAGATGGCTCAGGCAACGGTGGAGGTGAAAACTGGGAGGAAGTGGAGAGCTGGCGAAGCCGTGCTACAAGCGGATTCTCGGATACGCCACAGTCCTGATGGGAGCAGTGACTCGGGGAAGAGCTGGTCTGGGGTGTCCTGCTCAGCCCATCAAACCTCTTCATCTGGGGCAAAGCGGAAACTCCGGATTGCCTGCAATGCTCAGGCAAGGGGATGATTGAGCACATCCTGACCTTCCGCCCACAGGCTCTTGGGCAGGCCAGGTACACCTGGCATCATGACCAGGTTCTTAAACCCATTGCAGAAACCATCAGCATGGGAATCAGTAGCTGCAGACGAGCACGCCCCACCACCCAGATGATCACCTTCGTGAAGGCCGAGTGCAGCTGCCAAGAACCACAGCAGCCAGGAATCTGTCAGGAATCCTGGCGACTACACAGGACTTGCAGCTTTCTGTAAACCTGGTGAAACAGCTGAAGTTCCCACAGCACATTGCCACGACCACCCTGAGGCCAGACATCCTCCTGGTCCTGGAGGCGACCAAAAATATTGACTTGTTGGAACTGACAGTGCCGTGGGAGAACTATCTGGAGGAGGCCCATGAGAGGAAGAAGACAAAGTACGAAGAGCTGGTCATAGCATGCCGTAAGCAGGGCTGGAAGGCAAGATGTATGCCCATCGAGGTTGGCTGCAGAGGTTTTGCAGGGCAATCGCTCTACAAAGCCTTGAGTGCACTGGGCATCAACGGAATGGAGAGAAGAACCATCAAGAACACAACAGAAGCAGTGGAGAAGGCCTCGAGATGGCTCTGGATCAGGAGAGGAGGTCCATGGGAAGGAGCGAATGCCACCTGAACACAAGTCGTGGTCTGATCAACCATGGCTGGGTCGCCTGGGTGAGGGTGTCTGATGCTGAAAGACCCGAAACAACCAATGACCCCAGGTTACATCACTGATGATATGTTCAGAAGCATCAAGAGAAGTATTTTATCAACCTGCAAAAGTACAAAACAAAACCAGCAATGATGATCGAGGAAAGATAGACCCCACAATGGTCCATTGTTGGTTGTGGACGAGTGGATACAAACAGTGAAACTAAGCAGGACGACAGTGAAACTAGTAAGACAATTAGGGTAGGTGAGGGACAAAGAGAGAGGGAATGCAAGGATTACTTGAGGTTAGAGAAATCAATATTCATACCACAAGGTTGTAAACTGCCCAAGTGAAATATGAGGTACTGTTCCTCCAATTTGCATTTGGCCTCACTCTGACAGTGGAGGAGGCCCAGAACAGAAAGATCAATATGAGAATGTGAAGGAGATTAAAGTGTTTGGCAATTGGGAGATAACATAGGCCAAGGCAGACTTGTCCAGCGAAATGATCGCCCAGTCTGCACTTGGTCTTGCTGATATATAGGTGTCCACACCTAGAACAACAGATACAGGAGATGAAGTTGGAGTAGGTTCAAGTGAACCTCATCCTCACCTGAAAGAATTGTCAGGGTCCCTGGATAGAGTCGAGGGAGAAGGTACAAGGACAGGTATTGCATCATTTTGTGTCTATCTTCGGCGTAAAACAGTATCTGCAGTTCCTTCAGATACATTTTGGTTCTAGGAAGGGAAACAGAGTTAATGCTTCAGGGTGAAGACCCTTCATCAAAACCAGGAAAGAGAAGAAAAACTTGTTAAACTGCAGGCTGGGTGGGGAAGGAGTAATGTCTCTGATTGGATAAAACAAGATGTTAAACTGTCAACAAGTTATCTTGTCAACACAAGTCCCCATAGTTGCCTTGGTTTTATCCTATCAGACAGTCCAACACCACCCCCAACTTTCCCCACAACTTAACAACTTATTTTCTACTTACTTTCTTATGAAGGGTCTACATACTCTAAATATTAACTTTTGTTCCCTTGCAAGAGATGTAACCCGACCTGTTAAGTATTCCCAGCATTTTCATTAAAATAAAACTGGATTAATAATTTTACTGCACCCTAGATATCAGATTTGGACATGACAACATTGATTGCATTTTACCTCGTTGTAAGTCCAATGAATTCAAAATCCATTACCAAATGAACTTAGTAACTCCTTCGCTGATCAAACTTGATCAGCATCAGACAGCGTGAATCAACACAAAGAATGAAACTACATGTTCTTAGCCTCACCAATATACTTGATGACCATGTATATGTTCATAACAATATTGGTAAAAATGACCATCGTAAAGTTCATGTTGAGATAAAGACCTCTTTATACCAAGGGCACATTCTATGTTGTGTAAGAAGGAACTGCAGATGCTGGTTTAAACCGATGATAGACACAAAATGCTGGAGTAACTCTGTAGGACAGGCAGCATCTCTGGAGAGAAGGAATGGGTGACGTTTCAGAACGAGACCCTTCTTCAGACTTATGTTGTTGGGTGGTGTTACCATTGTGTCAAATGAGGTAGATTCAAAATAATTCTGGCAGCAATAAGCCTGTTATGCATTAGGCATTGTACATTATAGCAGCAGCAGAACTGTATTCTATCACAATCAACAATAGCCTGGGCCTTCGATCTCCTTCATTTACAGCTAACAAACATGGGAACAAACCTTGGTTCAGATGTGCAAATATGGGCATATCAGCATATATTTAATCAGGCATATATAAAAATTAATCTGGCAAAGCTACAACACACCACAATGTGTGTTACAGCAAAATTATATCCCACATCCAGATCAAAGTCTTGCCATACTACATCCAGTCATGAACAATTTCAGGCTATCAAACATTGAAGAGGGGGAAGAAACTTCCAGAATATCTTATGTTCCAGTTAGTCATGCTCCAAACAGCTAATACCAAAGACTATGCATGTTTCAAACATCTTCAGTTGGAAATACCGTGATTGGCCTACTTCTGCTTCCTCCCAAGGTTCCCAGCACAAAAGCCAATCTTAACCTAATTGCATTCAACAACCATAAAATGGTTTAAACATTGAATTTTAGAAAAGGCAATGGGATGATATCTCAACTCTATTAGTTTAGTTAAGAGATACAGTACGGAAACAGGCCTTTCGGCCTACCAAGTCCATGCTGACCACACACACACACACACACCAACCACCACACACACACACACACTTTTAACAAGCCAATTAACCTGGAAACCTGTACGTCTTTGGAGTCTGGGAGGAAACCAGAGCACCTGGACAAAACCCACGCATCACAGGGAGAATATAAAAGCTCCGGATAGACAAGCACCTGTAGTCAGGATCGAACATGGGGTCCTTGGCGTTGTACAGCAGCAACTTTAACTCCCCACTTAAGACAACTCCAGAACTAGCCATGGTTCGAAGCAACTTGTTCCAGCACAGTCACAAAACCACCACCTATCCAGGATTGTAGAAAATTGCCTTGACGCTCCTGTCCATATAGAGCAGAAAAAAGGATCGAACCGGGTCTCCGGCGCTGCAAGCGCTGTTGAATTGCTACTGGAGTTAGCGATACTATTTCTCTCTTCTCCACTGATCCATGCAGAAATCTCGGCAGTGACAATCTAATGAATCACGGTCCGGTCACCCTCAGCCTGTGTGTGTGGGTTCCATTCTCACTCGGGCTGCCCTCCCGGGTTATACAGGGTTATTATACAGGGGCAAACCATGCACCCCTCTCTTGCATAACCACAGGATGCAGATTTGTGACCGGAGTCTCACTACTATCCCTGTATCCTCCTGAGTGTCCCATCCCTCTCCGGGAGCAGCCGGAGATGTCCGGGGTGCCCCGGAGCAGTGGCAGCCCCAGGCTTACAGCCAGCACGGAGAAGAAGTGCTGACTCCAGCTCAACTCCTGAAGAACCCGTTCCCCAACGGGCCGGGGACCGTCAGCTGCACCTCTCGCCTTATCCAGTGGCTGTCGGTTAACCCCTTGGTGACGGCAAAAGCAGAGCACCAGTCATCAATGGGGATACACACAAAATGCTGCGGTATCTCAGCGGGTCAGGCAACATCTCTGTAGAAGGGTCTTGACCCGTAATGTCACCTATTCCTTTTCTCCAAAGATGCTTGGTTCTAGGTATGTTGCAAAGCCTACCTGAAGCGTCGTTGAAAATCTGCCCCAGCCCGTGTGTGTGATTTTGGCGCTGTTTTGAGGGGGCGGGTTTAAAACGCGATTTTCACTAGGCTGTTGCAATCGAAAATGTTCAGCCTAGTAAATCATTAACGAAAAATCGCTGAAAGGCCCCGTCACAAAAGGTAATATTAGTTTTTATGGCCTTGTATAATAGTTATAGTAGTTTAAAAATCACTCTCTAAACCCGCGACCTCTCGCAGCCCCAGGGTTTTATAAAGCAAACAATTAAAGATATGTACCTTATTTTTACATTAAAAAGGGCTTCTTTAGAACCCTTTATACAAGTTTAATATTGCGAGTAGCTCATTTTGGCCCCATTATATCCCGCAGTATTTTTCTGGGCATTTTGAGGGTACAAATCTACCGCAATGTGAACGTTCTAAACCAGCGCGTTCACAGGATCCCGGCGGATTTAAAATGGACTTTAATTTACAGCAATTGAACACTAAATTCCTTCCATTTGGCCTATAAATTAATGTAAATGAGATTTCAAAATCATGTTTTATTGTGAATTATTTATGAGTATTATTTGGACACTTGGGCTATTTAAAAATGTTAATCATTTATTAAGAAATGGATAGATGTTTAGATCTAGTAATTGAAGTTTGAAATTTGCTACACTTGGGTAACTAACTAATTATATGTTTCAATTTCAGGTCATCCAAGTTAGATTATTTTATATTTGTTTCAGAATGGTTCAATCTACGATAACTGAAAATTTCGTTCAGTTCTCTTAATTTTTAAGAAGGTTATGGCCTTTTGACAGCACACGATCACAGCTTTTTTGTTATGTCCATAGAAAATCAATAGGGAACAAGATGCTAATTTGCGAGTATGAAAATGGCCATAACTTTTTAAATACTTGAGATATGAAAGTGAATTAGGTGTCAAATTAAACTTCTTTTTATGCTTTATCTGATGGGATAAATTACAGACTTGATTTTTTAAATCTCAAAATTTTGTAACATTGCTACTTGGTTCTTGGTCCTCCAAAATATTCCAAATGGAATTTAAACTGGAGGTGGAGGGCTTAAGCCAGAAAGAGTTATTGGGAAGAAAGAGCTACTTTAAATTTAGTTGCATCTGGTTGGGTAACTATAGTTGGGTGGAGATTATTCCATGCTTTAATTGTGCGGGGGAAGAACGAATTGCTGTATACATCTGTCTTTGTAGCTGGGATCACAAATTGGATCGAATGCCCTCGTCTGCTCCTAATTGGTTTGGGTTTGGTGTAGGTCTTGTAGTCTATGTCGAGCTGACCATTTAACATTTTGTAAAAACAGGTCAAACGGTTTCACGTCTGTCTTGGAGAGGGTTCCACCCCAGAGAATTCAGAAGTTTGGTGACACTCGCTTCTCTCTCATAGGTGTTAGTAACAAATCGAGCTGCCTGTCTTCGGACACGTTCGATGGAAGAAATGTTTTTATTTGTGTATGGGTCCCATGCTGCAACTGCAAGTCCAAATTAGGTCTAACGAGGGTGAAGTATAGCTTCTCCTTGACAGAAGTTGAACAATGATGAAAGTTGCGCCTCAGAAAGTTTAGGACACCTGTTGCTTTTACCGTTGCATGATGAGTCTGACCAATCCAACACAGATCGTTCTGCAATTTGATGCCAAGATACTTGGTTTGTTTGGATTCTTCAAGGGTGGCACAAAGTATATTGTAAGATGTTTCGCCTGGATTCCTCTTTCTGGTGACACGCACAGTATCACATTTGGAAGGGTTGAACTGCATGCCCCATTGTTGTGACCACTCAACCGTAGTATCGAGATCCTTTTGGAGAGCATCTTCATCATCAGCTGACTTAATTGGACGGTACAGCAAACTATCATCAGAGAAAACTCTGGTCGTACTTGCGACTTTTTCATGGATGTAATTTATGTAAAGCAAAAATAGGTGTGGACTAAGTACTGTGCCCTGAGGTGTACCACTCAACACCGGATGCCAATTGGAGCTCTTTCCGTACACACACACACACACACGCTGTAGACGTTTTGTCAGGAAACTGGAAATCCATCGTTTCGTGTTGGAACGAATACCATACAAGTCAAGCTTCCGAAGCAGTCTCTGGTGTGGGATGACATCAAATGCTTTAGAAAAGTCCAGCACAACTAAATCCGTGATGACGTTACTATCAAAGTGCTTGGCCAGGTCATTTGTCGTCAGGATAAGCTGAGACTCGCATGATCTATGCCTCCTAAATGCATGTTGGTTGTCAGCAAGAATGTTATGTTTGCTCACGTGTTGCATCAGATTACTATCAATTAAATGCTGCCAATTTATGAAAAATAAAATCACAATGTGCTGGAGTAACTCAGAGGATCAGGCAGCACCTTGGGAGAACATGAATAGGGGATGTTTCAGGTCGGGACCTTTCTCCGACTCCACCCTGAAGAAGGGTCCCAACCAAAAATATCACCATCCATGTCCTCCAGAAGTGCTACCTGACCAGCTGAGTTACTTCAGCACTTAGTGGTTTTTATTAGTAGAACAGGGAATGTCTACTAAAGCATATATGATTTATCGGAACCTGTGACAAAAGAGCATATTGAAATGGATAACTAATTGACTTGAATAAGGAATTGGTTAGGAGGTTGAGAACTCAATATTGTATGTACACAAATAGCCAGAATGTGATTAGTGGCGTCCCCCAAGGATTTGTAATCAGCTCATAGATTTTGACTATGTTCGTGAACGATTTATAAGTAAATAGTGAGCTATAGATCCAAATCTGTTAACAACACTTAGATCCAATTGATCTGTTGTATTAATATAATACTGCCTGACTCTCTGGAACTTTCTAATTTCCCCTTGTTTCTGCACCAATTCAGTATTCTACAGATGGATGATAGAAAGCAAACCATCAGGTTGCATCATAGTTTACCTTGGGAACAGCTCTGCACAACACTGCAAGAAATTGCTGATGTGTGGACTTGGCCTAGTCCAATCACACAGACCAGACTCCTCACCATTGATTCCATCTACACCACGCTGCCTCAGGACAACAGCCAACATAATCAAAGACATTTCCCAGCCTGGTCATTCATTCTCCCCACTCCCATCAGGCAGTAGATAAAGCAGTTTGAAAGCATGCACCATCAGACTCAGAAACAGCTTCTTCCCTTCTGTTATCAGGATTCTAAATGGCTCTTCCATAAGCTAGGGCACAGCCCGATTCCCCTCCACCCGATTGTGGACATTGGACTTTGTCAATGGAACTGTTGCACAAACAAGAGGACATGACTTCAGAATTAAGGGACAGAGTTTAGGGGTAACATGAGGGGGAACTTCTTTACTCAGAGAGTGGTAGCGGTGTGGAATGAGCTTCCAGTGGAAGTGGTGGCGGCAGGTTCATTGGTATCATTTAAAAATAAATTGGATAGGCATATGGATGGGAAGGGAATGGAGGGTTATGGTATGAGTGCAGGCAGGTGGGACTAAGGGAAAAAGAATTGTTCGGCACGGACTTGTAGGGCCGAGATGGCCTGTTTCCGTGCTGTAATTGTTATATGGTTATAATGCCAAGAACTGTATTCTGCAGTCTATATCCCTTCACTCTTCCTACTGTTAAAATCTGGTCAGAGGAGGCGGACTCCATACTTCAGCAGTGTTTTGAAAACACTGACTGGAAAGCGTTTGCAGCCCAGGCCACCCTTGACTCCCACACGGACATTGATTCCTATACATCCTCTGTTCTGGACTTTATAAACTCCACCATCAACAGTGTCACCTCCCTCAAACGGGTGACCATATTCCCGAATCAGAAGCCATGGATGAACAGCGAGGACAGGCTACTGCTGAAAGCATGGGACACCGCTTTCAGGTCAGGCGATGCCTGAGCCTACAGTTCATCCAGGGCTAACCTGAAGAGGAGCATCAAGGAGGCCAAGCACTGCCATAAACTAAGGATTGAGGAGCACTTCAACAACAACTCCGACCTCCGACGCATGTGGCAAGGCATCCAGGCCATCATGGACTATAGGCCCACCAACACCACCCCCACATCCAGCAAGCCTCCTTCCTTGAGGAGCTTAACCACTTCTATGGCCGCTTTGACAGGGACAATCTAGAGATGGCCATCAAGGCTGTGCTCCCTGCCGATCACCAGCCCCTCACACTCACCCCCTACGATGTGTAGGTGGCACTGAGTAGGTCTAATGCACGTAAGGCTGCTGGCCCTGACGGCATCCCCGGGCGCATCCTCAGGGCCTGTGCTGCGCAGCTGACAAGACATCTGGACTGACATCTTCAACCTGTCACTTGCCCAAGCAGTTGTGCCCACGTGCCTTAAAACCACCTCCGTCGTGCCGGTGCCAAAACACTCCACTACGGCAAGCCTCAACGACTTCCACCCAGTTGCACTTACTCCCATCATCACCAAGTGCTTCGAGAGGCTGGTCCTGGCACACCTCAAAGGCTGCCTACCCCCCACATTGGATCCCTATCAGTTTGCCTACCGCAAGAACAGGAGTACGAAGGATGCCATCTCAACGGCACTTCACTCCACCCTCTCCCACCTCGACAACAGAGACACTTACGTAAGAATGCTGTTCATCGATTACAGCTCAGCATTCAACACCATTATACCCTCTAAACTGATCACCAAACACGGTGACCTGGGCATCGACCCCTCCCTCTGCAACTGGATACTGGACTTTCTAACCAACAGACCCCTGTCTGTTAGGTTAGACAAGCACACCTCTTCAACTCTCACCCTGAACACCGGCATTCCACAGGGCTGTGTGCTGAGCCCCCTCCTCTACTCCCTCTTCACCCACGACTGCACACCGGTACATGGTACTAAAATCATCATCAAGTATGCAGATGATACAACAGTGATTGGCCGCATCAACAACAACGATGAGTCGGCCTATCGGGAGGAGGTCCAGCTCCTAGCAGCATGTTGCGCTGACAACAACCTGGCCCTTAACTCCAAGAAGACCAAGGAGCTCATTGTAGACTTCAGGAAGTCTAGGGGCGGCACGTACACCCCCATCCACATTAACGGGACGGAGGTGGAACATGTTTCCAGCTTCAGGTTCCTGGGGTCAACATCTCCGCAACTCTTCTTCCTGAGGAGACTAAAGAAGGTCCACCTGTCTCCTCAGATTCTGGTGAACTTCTACCGCTGCACCATCGAGAGCATCCTTACCAACAGTATCACAGTATGGTATGGCAACTGCTCTGTCTCCGACCGGAAAGCACTGCAGAGGGTGGTGAAAATTGCCCAACGCATCACCGGTTCCTCACTCCCCTCCATTGAGTCTGTCCAAAGCAAGCGTTGTCTGCAAAGGGCGCTCAGTATCGCCAAGGACAGCTCTCACGCCAACCACAGACTGTTTACCTTCCTACCATCCGGGAGGCGCTACAGGTCTCTCCGTTGCCGGACCAGCAGGTCCAAGAACAGCTTCTTCCCTGCCGCTGTTACACTACTCAACAGTGTACCTCGGTGATTGCCAATCTTAGCGGCTCCACTACCTCCTCCTCCTGCACCCCGCCCGCCCTGATAGCGGCCGCTGCTTGCAAATCCGCTAACGGCGATAACCGCTTTCAAAACAAACCCTCCCGCAAGCCGAGGCCGGGAGGAGGGAGGGAGGGGGAGGCTTCCTTCCGCCATCTGAAGCAGCTGCACCAAAGATCCTATAGGATCTTTGAGCTGCACCACTCGGCCCTGCACCTTGCTGTTGGCTGGCGGAGGAGGGGAGGCGGTGGCGAGGAGATCCCAACCGCCTCCCCCTTTAGCGGCGGCACTTGGCGGTGGACAGAGACGGCCAAGGCAGCGGGGCGATGCTGTCCGAGGAGTGCTGACCTTCCTTCCTCCCCACCTCGCCCCCCTCCACCCCCTTATCCTGCGACCCCTCCTCTATATCCCGCACTGATCCCCATTCCTGCCTCTATTCAGTCCTCACTGACATCCCCTGTGCCACCAGTGACCATTATAATTTTTCCAAAAGATCAAGGAAATCTGGTATTACTGAACTGAATGAAAATATTACCCTGCTTACTTATACACCGAAAAATATAGCATCTTACCTCTCTGAGCTCCAATCTCTGTGCAACAGCTTCCAAGCATTCTTGACCTGTACTTTCAACAGAAAGGGTGAATTCCAAAAATCCATTGTCCAGCAGTTGGATCCGTACAACCAAACAGCTCTTACTGGATACAGTATATCGTCGTGTTCTTTTTAATTTTATTCCAAAAGGTAATGGCATGGCAAAGTAGGGTTACTTTAAACTTCTTGCACTTTTTCCACTCACTGTGCTTTTAAATTTATTTCTACTGTGCATGGAGAAGTCATCCAGCAGCAATTAGCAAAAGATTTATCCACCTGCCTCTGGGAAGCATTGCTCTGGAAAATAAAAAGTAATGAATAAATAAATACAAGTTCAATCGTCCTCATTCCTTCAAAGAAATGCTAGATCAAATACAACATACCAACCCTAATTTTACAGGAGAAAAGTTAACCATGAGAATATTCATACCTGGTGATAATAAATAAGACACAAATATATATTCTGCTTTCTTTAGCTAATCTTTGGCTTTGAAACATCACAGTGAAGCTGTAAGCTTTGCATTTTCAGACAACATGGATAAGCAATGTTTCAGGTTGGGACCTTTCTTGAGAAGCTTTTCTTGAAGTCTCAAACCAAAACGTCACTTATTCATGTTTTCCAGAGATGCTGCCTGACCTGCTGAGTTATTCCAGCAATTTGTGAAATTTTGAAAACAAGCACTAATTTTTGTGAACTTGAGTCCATATCTTTGCACATTAGCTGGATCCAAGAATCTCCATTATTTCTGGCACAATTAGCATCTTCCACATGGGAGAAAAAGGATTTGTTCAGTCATAACCATTTCCTCACTCCCCATAATTTCAGCATCTAAGTGGTAAGGACAGCGCAGAGGATCATTGGTTGCCCTCTCCCCTCCCTGATGGACATCTACACCTCCCGCTGCCTTAGCAGGGCAAAGAAGATCACCAAAGACAGCTCCCATCCTGCGTTTGGACTGTTCGACCTGCTGCCCTCTGGAAGGCGCTATAGGTGCATCAAATCCAGGACAAACAGACTCAGGAATAGCTGCTTCCCGAGAATTATATCTACCATAAATTCAAATCCACACATGCACTGACTACACCGCCCAACACGGACTTCCATCTGTATATATGTATATATGTATGTAGCGCCGTAGAATTTGTGCACCTATTCCCCCCCCCCCATCTCCCTTCTGTTTTGTTTTCTGTTTCTTGTTTTTTGTGTAAAATTGTATGTATGCACTGAGTACGAGCAGCTTTCAGTTTCACTGTACATGTATAGTGACAATAAATGGCATATCTATATATATATCTAAATATTTATTTCTGCGGCTCCTCTATCTTTCAAAATAGTTATAGATATTCTCACACATTAAAAAAGTTTACATTCATTAATAGAGATTTAATGTATCTATTAATTTTCAGTGATCTATTGATGGTTCTTAGAAATCTCCCATTTGTAAGCCTACCATTATCTGTACTTAGCTGTTGACCACTTTTTCAGTTTTCAAAATCTCAATAGAATGATCGTTTAAATCATAAAATGATCTTTTAAAATTCATAATTCTCAAAGATCATCAGTATTTACCTATTGGCAAACAGATGGGTTCAGATGCAGGGGTGGGCTGTGCTTCTTGAACCAACTTTTAACCAACTTTCCGACTCTTCCAATATATCAACCGTTTGGCATCTGGGTCACCAGGTAAAGTCTGTCACGTTCCCTTACAAGTAACAGAGAACCTGGATCTCATGCTCCCTAAAAAGTCACCGGGGAGAAATTTATTATATACTGTGTAACATCAGAAAAAAGTGAATTCATAATTATGCTGGGATCTAGGAGCAATCATTTTTTCCCCAATAAAGCTGAATAATATGTTATATAAGAAGAATCCAATTATACAATATACAATACGAATCTGGAAACAAATAAAATTAACTTTAAAATTATGAAATTTATTAGTGTTAACACCAATAGTGAATAACCCAGTATTTAAACCATCTGGTATGGATAAAACATATAAACAATGGGAAAAAATGGGAATTAAAAAGGTAGGTGATTTGTATGAATTGGGAAATTTATTATTATTTCAACAACTAAAATCAAAATTTTAATTGAATAACAATCAATATTTTAAATACCTACAGGTATGTGACTTTATGAAGAAATATATACCAAGATTCCAAAGTATAATTTTAGACCCACTGGAAGAAGTAATGAATATCAATGCGGAGTCAACAAAATTAATATCATATTTGTACAACAGTATTTTAAATATAGAATTACCATCAACAGAGGCAATTAGAGAAGACTGGGAAAAATAATTAATGATAAAAATCTCAAAAGAAACATGGGAAAAATATTTGATACATATACATAAATGTTCGATCAATGCTAGACATAACTTAATGCAATTTAAAATAATACATAGATTATATTATTCCAAAACTAGGTTGAATAAATTTTATCCAAATATTTCTCCCATTTGTGATAAATGTCTTTCTCAAAATGTCAATATTACGCACTCATTTGTCTCTTGTTCAAAACTTTATAAATTATGGTGTGATATATTCTCAAAGCTATTTAAGACAAAAATGGAACCTAACACTGAAATGATAATATTTGGAGTAAGTGGAGATGGGAACAAATTAAATACACACCAAAACTAATTTTTCAATTATGGGTTAATAACAGCAAAAACACATACTTAAATTTTGGAAAAATGCTAATATACCAACATTTAAAATGTGGATCAATAATATGCTGGACACAGCACATTTGGAAGAAATGAGACTCCTCCTAATAGACAAACAAGACCTATTCTTAAGGAGTTGGTCCCCATTTATTGATTTCTTGGATTCATGTGGTGACATAGTATCATGAAAACCAACAGTTTCAGGTATGGGTGAAAGATGATTTAGAATATTTAAAAAACAAACAAAAAAAAAAAACATCTCACTGTGGCAATGGAATAATCTCCCTCCTGCTTTCCTTCGTCACTTATTCCTTCTCTTTCACTTTCTCTTTATTGGTTTTTCACCCACGCTCACTAATCTATTTTACTTCGGAGTCACGTGAGGGACTCCATGAAAGAAACCCGCTACAACGCATGCGTGTCATATCGCATACACGCATTGAACGAGTCAGAAGTGGGAGAGGACGTCTCCCTAGAGAGAAAGGCAAAGAAGCAGGTAAGAGACTGCAAAAATTTTTCCACTTACCTTGCAGGTAGGAAATACAAGAAGCTGCAGGAGCTGGAGGGAGACTGCAAAAATATTGCAGCCAGACCAGCAGCAGCAGCAGCCGTTAGCGCGAACCCTCTGGAGAGGATTCCCAAACGGCTATTTTTAGCACAGAACAGCTGTGCCCGACGTCGCTCCCCGCACCGGCAAGAGACTGCTGCCGGGCGGGAAACAAAGCTACACGGCCCGGGGAGTTTCTAGACCAAGTCGGGTCTATTTTTAGATGCAGTCGTTCGGCGCTCCGCAGCTGATTAAAGCAGCTGCACCACCCGGAAAGAGAGAGAGCAGACATCGGGAACAGCAGCCCATGGACCTGCGCTACGGGGTACGTGGGGCTGCGGGAGGAAGGACGTTCCTCCGAAAACGGCAGGCTGAAAACCAGTACAGGTATGAACAAATTTCCCTTACCTTTTTTGGTGCTTTTTCCAGAGTGCTTGCTGTATTCTGAAGAGACTGGTGTGTTGCTGAACAGCAGGGAGCCAGCTAAGGACGTCAGGGCACAGCCACAGGTCGTTACTGGTGGGATGCTGAACAGCAGGGAGCCAGCGACTGATGTCAGTATAGAGCTGAAGGGCTGTTGTTTAATGACCAGCAGCAGCCAGCAATAAATGTCGGCACCAGCATCTCCCAGATGGGAGCGAGTGCCAAACTTCACCCTAAATGGGTAGAGGTGCCCGTGAGTACCAGGACCATGGGGAACGGTCCAGTGCCCGTAGGCATGGGGACGGGCTGTGGGATATACCGCGTGCGACTAGTGCCCGAGAGCACAAAGGTCGGCAGGAGCGGTCCCATATATTAAGCACCCGCGACGACGAGTGCCCGAGAGCATGTAAGTCGGCTGGAGCGGTTTGCTGGAGTAAAATTCTCCATATTGGCAGGCTCCGGGATTGGAGGTAGCCACAGTGGGCAAATAATAATATAAGTCCCACAGCAGTTTCCCATATGGGCTGCATGAAATGTCGGACGCCTCTGAGGAGGGTATGGAAGGTCTGACGGGGTAAAGCCTGAGCAGGTGATGGAGCCACTGTCCCCTATTGAAGGGGGGGAAAACAACCTGCCGAACATGATGAGCAGTACTGCCAGCAGAACTCACGGAGAATGATTGCGAGAGGATGGCTGTGAGTATTGAAGGACTGTGTGTCCACCCATCAACTTCAAGCTAATATTTTTGCTGAAGTGTTGGCAAGGCTTCTATACCCCGGAATATTGTGGTGCTCTTAATGTAGCCATTGTTACAGGTGCATTTGCAGACATGTTGGGAAGGCCGTTAGGAGTTGGGAAAATCCGTAATACTCTGAAAGGTCTCATGGCGGGCATAACAGCTTTGGCCCGCATGTTAAATAAGGTGTACAAAATTAGTGACCACAAGGATGCCATTAGCACTATTTTTTTGCAATGTGCAGTTTGAAGGGCCATTAAGCCAGCTCTAGACCCTAGTTCGCTATACTATGTAAGCAAAGGGCTATAGACCCCATTATTTGGGGGGGGGAGACCTGTCTAAACAGGTAAAGAATTGGCGAGGAGGCTTGACTTTGGGGCTGATTAAAGCATCCAAAGGTTATCTGGGGAAGACATTAACCTCATGTGCATCCTAAGAGAGGTAGTGTTTTTGTAATTATACTACAAAGAATTGGGCAGAGGTACCCAGCAGCAGCGTCCTGTTTAGGGTTTGGGCCGGGACGACCACTGTGGAAGATGCAAAAGTAACATTAACCATTAGGCTCTCCACAACCGCATATGAAACCAAGAAAAATAACTTGGTTACCACCAATACCATGGAGGTAGGTGAATTTGGGGCTCCAGCATTAATAGGGAGCACGGAAGTTGGAGGGATATTGCAACTTCATGTTGAAGCGTGGTGTAATATATCTATGGACAGATATATCCTTAGCAGTTTTTAAGGGATATCTGATAGAGTTTCTACACAAACAAAACCCTCCAGTACAACATATACCGGACAGATATACATGCTGGTAATGGAAGAAACCAAACCTGAACAACAGGATTTGTCTCAAATATCTTTATTAGAAATAAGAAAGATGGGGGTTGCCGTATTATTATGGATTATCAATACTTCACAATGTTGTGCAATATATTCATTTTAAAAATGGATATTTTTAGCAGTGCTAAAGACTTGGTGTTCAGCAGGCTACTGTATGGCAAGTATTAATCTTTAAGATCCTTGCTACTCAATATCCAACAGGGGGAAAAATTTTAAACCAGCGTTGGGACTGCTGCAACACCAAAATCATAGAGTAATGGTATAGTTGGATGATATCCTTATTGTGGGAATAACTTATGAATCGGCATGTTAGCCAGTGGTTGCCACTAAACAATTGTTTGAACAGCTGGGATTCATTATCCATCCACTTAAGTCAAAATTGACACCATTAACACATTTAATATGTTAATGACTTTACTAATATGGAAAGCCACAGAGTTTAATGGGCGCATATATTATAGAGGTCATTTATTTTGGCCAATGGAAAAATGATAGAAGCTATTAAAGAATTACAATGTTGGGAACATAATGTTAAGTATTGCTCCAAACCCAATAGTTATTCACAACCCGTCTGTGCTATTACAAACAGATGCCAGTGCAATTGGTTATGGTACAACTGATACCATCTCGAGCTATGGGGGAGATGGAATATATAAGAAGCTAACCTACATAACACTAAGGGTTAGAAATGTTAAGTGCATTTCATGGGCAAAAATCTTATTGCTCAGGAATGAAACTGCAGCATGGTAGATGGTAGATAGATAATACCTCGGTGATGGCATATTTAAGTCATATGGGTGGAAAGATATCACCAGCTTGTGATGAATTGGAAAATTAAACTTGGGAATGGTGTGTCCAAAGGAATATTTGGTTATGGGCTACGTATCTACCAGGGATACTAAATCAGTGGCAGACACCAGGCCACGAAAAATTATTGGAAGTACTAAATGGATGTTGGATAGATGGTATTTGCTAAAATCAGTAAAGTAGGTAAGGCCGGATATTAGAATTGCTTCCGGGGTTAAATCACCAGTTACCGAGGTATGTATCATTGATACCAGATCCTGAGGCAGAAGCTACAGATGCTGTTTCACTGCACTAGGGGAGGGGTTTTTCATTTATGTATTACCTCCTTGTCTAGTTATAAATTTGGGGTACGAAGGGACATTCAACAGGAATCGGTATTGGGGATGTCTTAGTACCTGATTGGCTTACCCAACTATGGTTTTCCCGGGGTACAGGACATGGTGCTGGAACTATGTATAACGGTAGACGTAGTCCTAAGTTGCTGGTGCATCCAGTAACTGAGGATAGCTATCCATGTCATAGAAAATATTGATTTAGTAGGTTGTAGACTCTATAACACCGCTATGGGACATGGGGCTATCGATAGAACTGTGGACATGATCACAGCAGCACGAAGAAGGTCTACTCTATAACAGTATTTAGGTCACATTAAAATGGACTAATTACTGCCATGATAACTTTCTGGACCACAGAAATAAGGATGTTCCGGGGGTGCTACAGTTGCTTACCAGCCTGCAATATGGAGGACTGTGTTTCAGCACTGTGAATAATGCCGAAAGTGCATTGTCAAGTTATTAATGGCAAGAAACAGTAAGATAACTATATTTGGAATGTAAGTGTGGCTTTGATCTTGCTAAGGAATTGGTCGCCGGCTACAGCATTATATCTGGATAACTAACTAGAAATGGTAATGCTGATAGCGTTAGTCACAGTGCATAAGCTCCAGTTATTGCTAAAAGTAAGACTGGATGGCTTCACTATTGCGGCACGAAGATTGAGGTTTGTGATCCAGAACCGTATTATTAAACAAAATAGGCCAGGATTAGCGGGGCAGGTCATAGAATTGATGGCCTACCCGGAGGACAATGCCTCTGTATAGTAAAGTACGGTTTTGTTATACAGTAAGAAAAAAAAGGCTATCAGAGGCAAGGAATTGGCGTTTAATCAGCTATAAGATACTGTACCATAGAGTGTAACTCAGACCATTTCGCGGTGGCTGAAATATGGGATATGATAGGCGGGAGTGGACAATAACATATTTAATTCTCACCCCACCAGGGCTGCAGCTACATCTGCAGCAAAACGCCTTGATGTATCCATGGACCAAATCCTCAGGATTGCAGGATGGTTGTTGGAGAATACGTTTCAGAAATGTTAACAAACCAGTTAGCAGTATGGGAACGGTTTTTCGGGGAACAATTTTAAGTTCTGTATGATAATTTATCCCTGAAGAATACAGGGTTATGAGTTGAATTAATTCGATATTATTTATCATTTCCATTAAATAATTGGTATGAATGCTTTGAATATAATTAACAATTTCTCTCTAACTACCAAGGCAGTTGTGAAGCATGGACTCGTTTTCCACGGCATGAGGTCACAGAGCTTTGAAATCTTTCATGGAGTCCCTCACGTGACTCCGAAGTAAAATAGTAAGATTAAACGAGAACTTACCAGTTTGAAGTTTGATCTGTATTTTATGAGGAGGAACGTTGAGGGAATACATGCCCTCCGCTCCCACCCTCATAGGGTCAAATCTTAAGCTGGTATCTCTTTGATAATCTTGCTATTTTAGGTCAATATAGGGTATCTGTGACCTCACACCGCTGCTTTGAAGGATGACACGCATGCGTCGTAGCGGGTTTCTTTCATGTATTCCCTCAACGTTCCTCCTCATAAAATACAGATCAAACTTCAAACTGGTAAGTTCTCGTTTAATCTTACTATTCTCCACTTCTCACAACCTCTTTTTCTTCTCTCCTTTCTCACTTCTCTCTTTAAAAAAAAGGGAAGTTGTACAGAGAATATAATATGTTAACATCGTTTTTGTACCAATGCATTGTACTCACTTCTAATAAATAAAATTAAAAAAAATAATTATTATTATTATGCTGGGATATAATAGGAATAATATCTAACAGTTCAAATAAAATGTCAATCTAGCACCAAAGTCCCAAATGTCTCAGATGAGCAGAGTTTTACTCTCGTAATTAAATAAACAAACTTTCATGAAACCACCGACTTGTACTAGGAAATATGTCATCCATAGAAACATAGAAATTAGGTGCAGGAGTAGGCCATTCGGCCCTTCGAGCCTGCACCGCCATTTAATATGATCATGGCTGATCATCCAACTCAGTATCCCGTACCTGCCTTCTCTCCATACCCTCTGATCCCCTTGGCCACAAGGGCCACATCTAACTCCCTCTTAAATATAGCCAATGAACTGGCCTCAACTACCCTCTGTGGCAGAGAGTTCCAGAGATTCACCACTCTCTGTGTGAAAAAAGTTCTCCTCATCTCGGTTTTAAAGGATTTCCCCCTTATCCTTAAGCTGTGACCCCTTGTCCTGGACCCCATAGCGGCTGACAAATATGAATATCAGATTCAGAACAAGAATGATGACTTTTAACTGTACGACGAAATGGCCAGCAAGCCATTTAACTACATAATAACCGCTAAGCTGAAAGACACCAGAAGCTTTGCGCAGCTGAGCCAAAGGCTCTATGGGGACAGGGTAATGCTCAGGCCACACTGGAAAATGCAGGGAAAAAAATACTCAAAGGAAAATAATTGTCATGCTGATATAAAATGAATCTTGCAAGTGCAATAGTATGTCTAGTACGTCATTTATTTCAGAACATTTACTGTATTGTACATGTTTTACGTCTATGCTGGCATTTAAAACATTCCCGTTGTTTCCATCTCCCAACTTATTTTCCTGTGACTAATTCTCTCTCATGTGCTTATTAATAAAGACCCCACCTCCCCAATTCTCATGCCACTCACCAATGCCCAGGACAATTTAAAGTAGGCAATTAACCTTCAAACCAGCACATCTGGGGGGTGTGGGAGGAAACTGGAGCACCCAAGGAAAAATCCTTGCAGTCGCAGGGAGACAATATGCTCATTCCACAAGGCAGTAACCATGATCAGGATTGAAGCTAGGATACTGGAATTGTGTGACAGCAGCACTAATAGCTGTGCCACTCCACTTATTGGCTCTGTATGCTACTGTGCCAGAACACATTGTATTAGTTCTTGCATTAAACCACTCGTCAATTTAGTTTGTTCAGGCTATAAAGATTGCAACTCTTCACATTAATTGTGCTATGATTGTTATAATTTCTTATTTCAAACTATTATTTTCATTTTCATTAACACTGTCGTTGATGATTGGCTACCTATTAACCACAGTAATCAGTAATTTTTGCTTTCAACTTTCTCAGATCTCCACCACACTGAACGTACCTTGTTCTTTTTAACCAATATTACTTCTTATTAGTACCATTATGCATCCGTCTTGAGGGATACACACATATTATATGTTGCTGCTTTAATATCAAATGCCGGGGAATAATTAAATTTCAAACTTGGTTTTCGTGCAACCATATCCCTGTGACATCTAGCTATTAGATCAAATTCATTGACCTCTATATTAGTTTATCTGTTTCATTTCAAAGCCTATTGCCTTCAGGTTCTGTGCTTTTACTTTAAAAGATTTTAAGGAATAAAATGACTTGATAAATGCTTAAATTTATAAAAAGTTTAGCCAGGGAGGCAGTGAAATATTCCTTCCCTTCACACTCTCTTCTGCCAGACAAAGACCTGAGTACTTCAGAACCAGGTAGATGTGGAGTCAAAGTATATTACTGATATAGAAATAGGCTTTTTTCATGATAACACATGATTTGAACCTCATCCCAGAATAAAATGATATCATGTTGCAAACAATCTGGTTCAGTTTCAAATATTTGCCTGGCATCAGGATGGAGCCAAATGGTGTATGTGCCCACATTAAGCAGCCAAAGACGACGATTATTTAGATAATTCTGTTAGTTTGGTACTGTCGGAAGAGTGGAAGTCTGAGTGCGGAGTTTCAAACAGTCAATTCAAGAAAGATGTACATGAATTTGGGAGACGGGAATAGATTGAAGTACTTGAGGCAAACGGGAGGTGGATATGAGATAGGTTTTACTTGAAGATGGTGATGATAGGACATTTCTGGGATAGAGGGGGGTTAGAGTAACCGCTATTGCATCTTAGCACAAAACCACCATCAGCCAGGATGGAAGCTAGGCTGCCAGGTTTCAGTTGTGTAGTCCCACAGAGCCAAGATAAAGGTCTCATGAACAGAGAAAACATGAAGAAAGATAAGACAGTAATTTGAATTATTTACGAAAGAACTGCAGATGCTGGATAAATCGAAGTTAGACAAAAATGCTAGAGAAACTCAGCGGGTGAGGCTACATCTATGGAGCGAAGGAATAGGTGACGTCTCGGGTCGAGACCCTTCTTCAGACTTCTTCATACAATATTTGAAAATATTGGTCTAATGTTGAGCTGGTAGACCTGCGGTGCAGCTAGTAGACCTGCTGTCTCACACCGCCAGTGTCCCAGGTTCAATTCTAACCTTCAATGCCGTCTGTGTGGAGTTTGCATGTTTTACCTGTGACGATGTGGATTTCTCACATCCCATGCTGGTTTATAGGTTAATTAGCTTCTGTAAATCTGGCTGCACAGAAAGTCCTCCTCAAACATTATTCTATTCAGAAATTGCAGAGATAATACAAAGACTATAAACGTAAATTTAAATATTTAACTAAAAGTTCCAATATGAAGTCAGCAGAACTTTTTTTTCCAAATATTCTAAATTTATAAATGCAGTAACCTTTCACTGTTGTCTATGCCCCAGAAACAATAGCACAATTTATACTCCCAATAATTCAAACAAGACTTCAAATTTAAATCAGTTCCTAGTGCCATGGTACTTGGGACCTTATGATTTCAAATAATGAACTTTTTTCTGCCTCAGAAACCAACATTCAAGATGATTCATTCTCTGAAGACATTCATCAAACTGTCTGGCAACATGGAAAAAGCAATGCAACATAAAAGAGAACAGAGACTAATTAGGGTTCCAAGAATACAAAGGGTTTAATGCTACGTACGTACAGATCACCACGCATGTGGTCCTCACTTTATCCACATTGGTGACCTACTCGATTGACCTTTCTACCACACGCAGTAAAGTCAGAGTTATTGTAAGTTCCTTCTACGAAATAAATTTAAATCAGGAGATTTGATAGCCCATAAGGAAAGATAGCTGCAAGTTTTAAACAATAACTTTCCTCTTTTCTGGTAAATGTCTATAAATGTTAAAGTGGAGCTCATTAAGACAGATACTGTACTCCATTAATTTGTGTGTTCAATTAAAAATTTACGTCAATACAAAGGAAATTATGTTATGCAGAGCACACATGCTAGCTGCGTGTAAAAATCACATTTTATCAACGTGGCATTTCCTTTGAGCTTCTTAAATTGAATAACAAACGAGAGCTGCAGCACTTAATAAGTATAGCTAATCAGATTTAGAAACACGCAATAGAACCAGTATTCATGGAATGGCGCTGTACAACCTGGATCAGGCTGGTGTCATGTATCACTTTACAAAAATGCCAAGTTTATATATCAAAGCCAAATACAATTGGACCATTAAAGAAATCAGAAAACTTAACCAAAATGCTTTCACTAGTGGCAAGTAATTTGAATGAGAAAAAATTAAGCAATTTCTCCAGGTAATCAAAAATTGTTTTTCATGATCACTCTCTACAGCAGAGGCAAAATTGTCTTTTTTCAGCTACATGAAACCATAGACAACTGAAAATGTAGTTACATTCAGGAGTTCGCAAGGAAGTACCACCAAACAGAAATTACTGTATGCAATATGACAAGAATGCAAATAGTCCAGATTAGATCAACTACATGAAACAGTATCTGCGCAGAGGTTATTAAGAGAGCTACTCTCTCATTCTATTTTCAAATAAAACATGAAATAAAACAGAAAATCCTGATGTTGTCTGATGAGTTGAGCATTAAAGTGTTTTCTCTTTTGCATTTAACTGTAGCATTTTTATTTCAAATCAACCCCCACAAACCCCCATCACCCCACGCCCTACTCGTTAGGATTCTATTATTTCTGTACAAAGTCTGTACTTCCACTCTTTACATCAAACCTCTCATCTCATTTGTTCCGTTATAAGACACCCTTAATCGCCAAATGCTTCCACATTCCAAGAGAGAGGTGGCAAGAAGCAAAAAAATAATTATCTCATTTTCAAAATCCAAGCATTCTTGTCTCAAAAGAAATGATATGTATTCAAGAAAACAACTTTGAAAAATAAACAACAAATGCAATTGCTGGCCTACCTTTGCCTGTGGATTTTCTCTGTTATCCTTTGAGATTAGAGACAAGAACCTCTGGGTGTTAACACATATTCTTACCTGTCAAAACACAATTGAAATTCAGAATTCAAACAAGTCATTTTCAAAAGAAACATTCTACCCCAGTCACTATGTAAGAACACTTTCAAAGATTTGAATTGAATTTCTGCAGTCATTAAAATGTTGTAGATATAATACATTTTATTTTAATATCTAATAAGTGTTTCCCCTAAAGCTAATCATTAATTCCAATGCTACACCTCATAGTTTCAAGTTAATGTTGTTCCTAAAGCTTACAGAAAATCAGTAAAACGGAAGATTATTATTGGACACAAATCGACAATTAATCCATAAACATATCAAATTTTAGATCAAAGCAGGAATTTGTCCTTTTTCAAAGTTATGCAAAAAACCTTATTCTGCACATGAAGTGCCAGAAACATCACCAGAAAATAGACTCATTCATTTTTAAAATGCATAATTTAAAATCAATTTAGTCACAGCTCTCGGCAAGAAATTGAGAACTTCAATTTGGATTTAAGAACAACTTAGGTCTTCAAATATAAACAGTGGAGTCAGGATTCTACAGGATGAGGGAAGGTGGCTTTGCAAAGAAAGCATGACAAATAACATTAAATTCAGAAAAATATATTCCAATTAGACATGAATACTGTTCAAAACTTTGAAGCCATAAATCTCAAGAGATAGCATGAAAATTTTCAAACCAATGCAAAGCTGTCAAAGCCATAAAGCCAAACGTTACAAAAACAGTGTCACAAGTGTGAAGAAATAATATAGTACAATAACCCATCAGTTACCTCCATAACTTCGAAAAATAATTTTCGAACACATGTTCGGTTACCATGGAATCTATTTTCACTATCTTCTCAGGCAATGCTTTTGAAACGTTAAAACACAAATAATGTTTCCCATCATTTCACACTTGAACTTCTCCCCGAAACGTCCTTCTTTCATCACGTAATTTAAATCAACCAAATTACCAGAGGAAACAAAGTTTCCCTATTTATTCTACATGAACACACTTACAATGTTGAATACCATCTTAGGTTAGCTTAACCTTTTCTCAAAGAAGAACAATCCTAGTTTTTGTTCGTATACAAATTTCTTAACAACTGGCTATGTAACAGCAAACCAGCAACTCATGCTGCAGGTTATGTCATCTTCCAAAAGTAACATTCCAGATTTACCTTAAACATTAATTTTTTTTTAAGGTAAATACAACAGGGAGGACGTTTGAAATTAATTAACGATTAATGTAGGACTAGTATAATTTTATGTTGCAAGCAAAATGTGATTGTCATATTGAAAATATTTGTCCATCATGTGAAAACTTAGGTTCTTTTAAGAAACAAGAGAATCGTGGAATATTTAGCTTTATGACATTTCAAGATTAATTGACCTCGATGAATCAACTCGTTTGTTTTACATCAACATCACTTATCTTATTTAAATTTTAATATTTGAGTTCTGAAATCTTTGATAAAATTATAATGATCCCAAATCAAATTAATCACAACATTGTTCTCATGCTGGACAATGTTCTTGTGCCGGAACATGTTCACTGCCAACAGGTTGACATAGAGAGTTCCAATAGAATTTGTAAAGCTATCAAAAGCAAATTCAACAATTTGAAACTCAAAACAGTTCCATCAATGAAAACTTGCAGGCACACCATAAATTTCCAATGTTAATTTGCAGAAAATATATCAAACAAAGGCTTCAATTTTTTGACAGACCGTTCAGAAAAGTTAATTTTTTTATGAATGAAATGCGTTTAAAAAGTTCCCGTGAGAAAGGCATTATCGAGGATATAAGTAATAATGGATCTTTGTTAAATTACAACTACATGAATGTTTTTATGAATCTGTTTAGATTCAATAAAACAAAAAACTTCATGATCGCATAAAAACAAACCCAAGACGTACAGGAATTTCTTGTCGTGGCAAAGGAGCAAAAATTGAATACCAGTCTACCCCATCCTGGCACAAAAATCTACATGGAAATATTTGAACACGGCAGCAGTAATCAATGCTGATTCTAACAAACAAAACAGTGAGGGGAACTCTTTAGAAAAACACAGTAAAGCGAAAGCAGAATATAATTAATTCCGCTCAGAGAAGTGGCAACAGGATCGAAAAACAATTATTTCCGTGCATATTGGAAGCGGGGGTTGAGGTGGGTTTAAATTCAGGCGAGGGGAACTCAGTAACAGGTGCGACCTTTAAAGAGTGTTTACTGGGAGTGTATGTTTGAGAAACGCCGCCAACCACGCAAACAATGTGGTGGCTAAACAAGAGGACTGCAAGTGCTGGCAAGGAAGTGCTGTGTAGTCTTTCAGGCCACTCAGTCCAAGTGTCAAAGAGTACAATCGCCCCGCTCCACATCAACCTTCTGAGCAAGTGTTAAAGGTAAAACATAGTTAAACACCACGCCCCCGTCCTCTGCCCCAGAACAATTCCTGCCTCCGCTGAAAGGCCACGGCCACGGCAGCGGGGAATGCACGGACAGAGAGACCAATGTCAACACGATTCAGGGAGGAGCAGTGGGATCTCGCCAGCCCCCTGCGGCCATTTACCTCCCCCTTTCACGTGTTGCAGGAGAACCGTTGTCCTGGCGGTTGGACCAGACCGGACCGGACCAGACCGGACCGGACTGGACCAGGCGGCGTCGCCTCGCGCCCCCTCCTCCACTCACCCGCCAACCGGGCTCCTCACCGTCCCTGGGTATTGTCCCTCCGCACCGACCCACCAACCAACCGCACCGGGACAGTGCACGCCCTTCCGCCTCCCGCCTCCACGATCCTTCCGCCGCACTACTTTAACCTCCCTTCCCCACATCATTGACCGCTTGACAGTCACCCAGAGGGGCAGAGAGAGAGAGAGAAAAATCGAACTCGTTTGCTCGCGGTTGCACTCCAAAATGCATCGCTTCCTTTTAAAATTGAAAATAATATGTATCTCTGATTTGTTTTAGCTAACGGTGTTAATCCCAGCCTCCTTACGTGTGAAGTGATACTGAGGTACCTCTGGTGTGAAAGGTCCATTACATCAGGCACCTGGAATGTTATGTACAGGGAGAATGTATGGCATGGGACAGCTGGCTGCAGCGCTGCGGTTGAAATTGAGCTGCTGTCGCAAACATATTTAGCTTGTTTTATTTTATTGCTGTTCTGGTTGTTCCACCAACTTCTTTACTGCTTGCGTATTAGCGGTTTAATTTAAGATTGGAAACTAAGCGGCCCTTTGTCCCCGGTGATACTTCGCTGCAGATTACTTCGGAATACACTCTTTTATTGTTTTGTATTTAATAACTCTAACGTATGTGGTGGCAAAGCATTTTATTGATAAACCCTTACAACTTGTAACCAAGGGTGCACCAAACAATGCACAGCTGGAATTATGAAGAAGGGTGTCGACCCAAAACGTCACCCATCCCTTCTTTCCAGATGCTGCCTGTCCGGTTAAGTTACTCCAGCTTTATGTGTCTATCTTCGGTTAAAACCAGCATCTGCAGTTCCTTCTTACGCAGCTGGAATTATATTCACAGGCTATAATAAAACGGCAAATGACATACTGTCAGGAAAGGATTTAAACAGCTAATGCATTAAATATTTGTGGTTGAAATGGAAAGGTTAGTGCGATGGTGAAAGGAGGTTCCAATATGTCAATTGGAAATTGGTATCAAAATCGAACCCTTTTCACTTTGACGAACCCAGAATGTATTCAAGTCAAATCTTACTATTTTGTCTGACAGTTTACTCTTACGTTTCTGAGTCAGTTTTATGGCATTATTACCCAAGTACATTCCTGAAACCAGACACCTCTAAGTAAGCAAACATGAGCAGGAGGATATAGTGGAAATAGTTATTAAGGGAGATTTTAACTTGCATATAAACTGGACCGTCCAGATTTGCTGCATTAAATTATAGAATCTTCTTGGGATTATTTGAGATTATTTGTGATATTTACTGAACACCAACTGGGAAAAGACCTTGATATCATCAAAGACAATGTTTCATTATAAACATCATTCATCACCATGAAAATTCATATCCTCTGACACTGTTGCACTATAGTTACATAAAGTCATAGAGCTCTACCGCATGGAAGAGGGCCTTTCAGGCCAACTCATCCAAGCTGACCAAGCTGTCTAACCAAGCTAGTCCCTCTTGCCTGCAACTGGCCCATATTTTGAATGACCTCTGGCAGCTCATCACATATACACATTGTCCTCTTTGTGAAAAGTTGCCTATCAGGTCACAACCTGCTGAGGTTCTACCGGTTCCCAGTGTTGCGAAGGATGAGCATGGCTTGGATGCCTTGCAATCTGCCAATTAGCTGAACATTGCCGCACCATCTGTACTTTGTGGAAAGGTTCTTCCAGCCCAACAACTTTGACCACATGTCTTCTTCTTTCGTGTGGCGTGCACAGCCTAAAGTTGTAGGACAACTTGTTCTATTTGATCTTCCATTTGTGCACGTCGAGTTGATTGCCTTAGTCGAAACAGGGCGGACCACGTGAAGGTTGCAATCTTCCACCCAAGACCACGTCCATCGGGTAATGATCAGCACAGAACAAACATCCTGCAGGCAGGAGGGGAAGAACAATGGAGGACTCGACATGGGGGACCGCCGTGAGGGAAGTGGGGGGAGGATAATGGACAATGGGGGAGGGGGGGGACAAAGGACAATGGGACTTGGGTGGTGGGGACAAAAGGGAGAGCCGGCGTGCTTTGTAACATTGTGCCACTATATGTATACATTGTGTATGCAAGCAAAGAATCTCACTGTGCCTAGTCACATGTAACAATAAAGTATTCCTATTCCTAAGATTGTCCGGCTAAATGCTTCAACGCCAGAACTCACCAACAAGCACCAAGACCTGGCGGCTGGCGATGAGAGGGGCCCTCCCAGTCAGTCCTTCCTGCACAATCGGAAACTTACTACCAGTGCAAGCTGTCCACGGGATGGCTGCTACACAGAGAAGATGATTATCTACCTCTTGGCAGAATGTACTGGAGCGAGTCTGAAGAATTAAAGGGCTATCTCACGGTGCGACCTGAAGCAAGACCTAACAAGAGTTTAACATCGTGGGAACCTTCTGCGATAGCAGTACGGCATTCGTGGACCACCGAGGACCTCCGTGGCGCTGACGGCAGGCAGTCGTGTGACTTGGTAAGGTCGGGAGAAAATTCAAACATTTTTGAATTTCTCCAAGAGTGTCTTGAGCAGCGTTGCAACATTGTATGAGTGCAGATGCCAGTGCGATATCCGTGCGATATCCGTAATGACTCTTACGAGTACCGTGGGAACTCCTGCAAACGGCAAACCCGGAAGCTTGACAGAAGGGACATAAGGTGAGGTTAAATAAATATATTTTTTACTATCAGATTGATGTCTGCAACTCTTCATTAACACATCACTACAAGAGGAATGTCTCTAATGTTATAATCCCTCTCATGCTGAAACACAAAATAGTTGAAGGGAGGTGAAATAATCACATTTTTATTCTTTTTCATTTTTGAGTGTTGCTGAGCTATTGTACTCTCACTTGCTGAGCTATTGTACTCCAGCAGTTTGTGTCTCTTTTTGTCTGAAAGCAGTTTCTAACTGGAGGAACTCCGCGGGCCAGGCAGCATCTACGGAGGGAAATTGACAGGCGAGCCTTTCCTCAGGCTGCCTTATCTCTCTACACCCCCCCCCCCCCCAACTGCCACCCACACACACAAATGCTGGAGAAACTCAGCGGGTGCAGCAGCATCTATGGAACGAAGGAAATAGGCAACGTTTCGGCCCGAAAAGTTGCCTATTTCTTGTGCATGTGTCGGAAGGAACAGCAGATGCCGGTTTAAAGAGAATGAGTAACTCGACGGCAGGCAGCATCTTTTGGGAGAAGGAATGGGTGACATTTCGGGTCGAGACCCTTCTGATATGCTGCTTGTCCCGCTGAGCTACATGTTGTGTCTATCTTCGTTTTAATCCAGCATCTGCAGATCCTTCCTGGCCGAACCCGATTGAAAGATGAGAGGCTGGGCGATAGAAATCATTAATTGAATTAAATAACTAGATACCTGTCTAATCGTATCTACAGGATTGGACAGGCTAGATGGAGGAAGAATGTTCCCGATGTTGGGGGAGTCCAGAACCAGGGTCCCAGTTTTACAGTCTACCGTGGGAACTCTTTAATTACAGCGGGAAACCTTCAGTTTCCCAGGGGGTCGGGACGGGACTGGAGTTGGGAGGGAAAGGTGGGGGAGTCGAGGGAGAGGAGGGGGGGACAGATGGGGGTGTCTTCATTTAGTGGCGGTGGGTGTCTGTCACTGAAACAGGCAGGTGAGATTTCACATTCACCTTGTGTGTGCCTCTCTCTCTCTCTCTCTCCCCCTCCCTCCCTCTCACACAGGCATGAATGGATGAACTCCGCGGGCCAGGCAGCATCTACGGAGGGAAATGGACAGGCGACCCATTCTTCAGGCTGCCTTATGTCTCTCTCCCCCCCCCAACTCCCACCCACACACGCGAATGCTGGAGAAACTCAGCGGGTGCAGCAGCATCTATGGAACGAAGGAAATAGACAACGTTTCGGCCCCGCTGCACCCGCTGATTTTCTCCAGCATTCGTGTGTGTGGGGGTAGGAGTAGGGGGGGGGGGGGGGAGAGAGACATAAGGCAGACTGAAGAATGGGTCGCACCTGTCTCCAGGGTGAGCGCCGATGCCCCCATGTGTGGATGATTAATTGCCTCAGTAAATTCCAGAATTTTCCTTGTGGGGGGTAGTTGACTGGCGCCGACGCTGTGCCCCAACCCCCAACCCCCACGTGGGAACAATTGAATTCCAGAATTTTCCTTTCCGGAGGGCGCCTGGCTCTGGTTTTCATTGTATGTGGGGGGGGGGGGGGGGGGAGGTAAAATAGGGGGAAATTATTGGCATTTGTAACTTAAAAAAATAAAACTGCGCCCCCGTTTGCCCCGCCCCACCCATGTTTACTTGACTGCCGTCAAAAGGACACCCCACGAGTCCTTAGCGCGGCCTTTCCAGACCGGAGTGTGGCGCTGAGCTTGCAGTGAGGTCTGGGGTGACGACGCTCCTGAGAGAGAGAGAGAGAGAGAGAGAGAGAGAGAGACAATGACAGACACAGACAGAGAGACAGACAGAGAGGAACAAAAAGATAGAGACAGAGAAAAAGCCAGGGGAGAGAGAGAGACACAGATATAAAGAGAGAGACAGAGAGAGAGAGAGAGACAGAGAGAGAGAGACAGAGGGAGGGTGAAGAGGAGTGGGAGTGCTGGCAGATGAGGGAGAATGGAAGATAAGGATTGGAAGAGGGATGGCGAAGTAATGAAGGAGGGGTGGGGGAAGAGGGAGGAGGGAAGGAAGGGAGTGAGGGGAGGAAGCAGAGGAGGATTGGTGGGTGAGTGGTGGAATATTGCATTGGGGGAATGTGTTATGTTGGGGGAATGGGTGAGTGGTGGAAATGGATTGATTTGGGGGAACGGGTGTGTGGTGGATTATTACGTTGGGGGAACGGGGCCCAACGGGTCCCACTTGGGCCAGTATATATTACTAAATCTCTCATCTTGGTTCTATCTATCTATGTTTTTGATCCCATGTGCTCACGGACCTCCGCCAAAACGGTACCTGATAGTGCTAGAACACCTTTGTCCCGTGGTCGTTTGTATAAAGTTTAATTAGAATTGATGTTATATTTCACAAGTTATTGACATTTAAAACTTTATAAAACCCTGCTTTGAGAAGGATTTCCTCAAATCTGTACTGGCAGTTAGGCAGCTATCAGCTATGACGTTACAATGTCCAACTGGCTACAATGTTGCTTTCCCAGAACACTGAGTCCTTCACAGCAAATGTCCTTCAGGGAAAGAATCTGCCAGCCTAACCCAGCACAGCAAAGTTTAATGATTAGATTTGGATAAGAAAAGATGGTCTTGTCGGTGGCACCTACATCACATTAAATCTTAGTGCAATTGCATTTTTTTTTAAGTTTAAAATGAGGGAAGGTGTAAAAATGTGCTGACCTGTACAGTTGTGGGCTATGGGTGAGTGATGGAATATTGTATTGGGGAAATGGGTTATGTTGGGGGAACACGTGAGTGGTGGAATCTTACATTGGGGAATGGTTTGCGTTGGGGGACCAGGCCTCCCATGGGGGCTATGGGTGAGTGGCCGACCTGCACAGTTGGGGGCTATGGGTGAGTGGTGGAATATTGCATTGGGGGAATGTGTTGCGTTGGGGGTCTGGGTGAGTGGTGGAATCTTACGTTCGGGAACGGGTTGCGTTGGGGGACCAGGCCTCTCATGGGGGCTGTGAGTGACTGGTCGAATATTGTGTTGGGGGAACGGGTTGCATTAAGGGGACCTTGTCTCCCATGTGACAGCGATCCAACAGTCCCCACTTGGTCTAGCATCTATCTATCTATCTATCTATCTATCTATCTATCTATCTATCTATCTATCTATCTATCTATCTATCTATCTATCTAATCACTAAAAGTCTCATCTTGACCACTTCCTGTCTGCGATGTGAATACATTTTAGAAAAAACGCTACCCTATATCATTATGATTTTTTCGCCACCTTACTCACTGTCCTCCTCTCCTCCAACCGCCCCAAGATTTTATCCGATCGATGAAATAATAAAAAAGTTATGAAGGTTTAAAAAATCGTGAGAACAGCAGATTGGTCTTCTTGCCTGTCAGTCACCATGTAGGTAACCGTGGAGAATAAAGTCCTGGAGGCAGGGCTGAGTCTGTGAGCTGTGTGCGAGCAGTTGAACCAGAAGCCTCTGAGTGAAGTCGGAGTGGGACCGGGAGCTGTGCGTGAGGCCGAAAGCTGAAGGTGTGGGGCGAGCTGCGTCTATTGCGACCACCACCCCTTTTCCCACACCCCCCCCTGTGTTTGTGGGCTGCTGTTTTCCCCGGAGGGTGCTGCTGTGTTCGCGGGCGGGGGCTGCTGTGTTCGCGGACGGGGGCTGTTATGTTCGCGGGCGGGGGTGGCGACCACCACGAGGAGCCAGTGAGTGATGGGCTGCTGCTGTTACCCCACGGCCCCCCCACACACGACCCCCATGACACTCCCCAGGTGCTGATGAGTGCAGCCCCCTACCCCCACCCCCACCCTCCCCCCACACCCCCCTTCCCCCCCTCATGCCCCCTCTTCCCCCCCCCCCCCCTCACCCCCACCCCCCCCCTATTCACATCCCCCCCCCTCCCCATGCCCCCCTTCCCCACACACCCACTTCCCCCCACGTCCTTCCCCCACCCCCTTCATCACACACCCCCTTCCCCACACACCCCTCTTCCCCACACCCCCTCTTCCCCACTCCTCCTATCTCACCCTTCCCCACACCCCCTCCCTTCCCCACATCCCCCTTCCCCCACACCCACCCCACCCCCCCTCCCACACACCCACCCTCCCCCACACACACCCCCTCCCCCACATGCCCCACCTTCCCCACACATCCCCCTTCCCCATCCCACACCCCCCTCCCCCCCCCCCCTCATTTATTCCCCACACCCCCTCCCCCACACACCCTTCCCCACACCCCCCTCCCCCACATCCCCTTCTCCCTCACCTCCCCTCCCCCACCCCTTTCCCCCACACCCCCCTTCCCCACCCACCTCCACTCCCTCCCTCCCCTCACACGTCCTTCCCCACACACACCCCCATCCCCACACACCCGCTTCCCCACTTCCCCACCCACATCCCCCTTCCCCACACACACCCCTTCCCCACACACCCCCTTCATCACCCACCCTTCCCCACACACCCCCTCCCCACCCCCTCTTCCCCATTTCCCTATCCCCCCTTCCCCACACCCCCTCCTTCCCCACCCCCCCCATTCCCCCATGCCCCCCTTCTCCCACACCCCTCTCCCCCACATCCCTTCCCCAGAGTTTCTTGGGGGAACGGGTTGCGTTGGGGGAACAGGTGAGTGGTGGAATATTGCATTGGGGAACGGGTTGCATTGGGGAGCCTTGGAACATAGTATCCAATCTGATGGATACACGGTACACGGTAGCGGATATTTGCCGTCGTCCTAATCAAGTTTCCTTCAGATTTGATGTTATATTTCACGTTATTGATATTTAAATTTTAAAAAAAGCCAACTTTGGAAAAAAAAACTGTCTTTGACAGGGAGTCTCTTCCAGCAGCTTCCAGTGATTATGTCACAATGCCATCTCACAGTCATCCAATCACAATGTTATCTTATTTACTCAGGCTGCCGTGAAGATACCGAAAACCGAAAATGACCATAATGGGATCTCTGCTGCCAAAACACAGGCTATGAGTGTGTTTTACATTGTTGTAAGGAGCGGTACGTAATGGGGGAGATTTGAAAGTTTTAAAGTGACATTTAAAGGTTGGATTTCTTCGAATCTGCACTGGCAGTTAGGCAGTTATGACGTCACAATGCCCTACAGGCTACAATGTTTCTATCCCAGAACACTAAGTCCTTCACAGCAAATATCTGCCAGCCTAACCCAGCACAGCCAAATTTAATGATTAGATTTGGAAAACAAAGGGGAAGAATCTGCCAGCCTAACCCAGCACAGCAAAGTTTAATGATTAGATTTGGATAAGAAAAGATGGCCTCATTGGTAGCACCTACATCCCATTAAATCTTAGTGCAATTGCATTTTTTTTTAAGTTAAAAATTACCTGCACAGTTGGGGATTATGGGTGAATGGTAGAATATTGCATTGGGGGAACGGGTGAGTGGTGGAATCTTACGTTGGGGAACAGGTTGCGTTGGACCAGGCCTTCCGTGGAGGCTATGCGTGAGTGGTGGATTGTTGCGTTGGACAAACGGGTGAGTGGTTAATTATTGCATTGGGGATGGGGCACAACGGGTCCCACTTGGTCTAGTATACCATTAAAAATCTCGTCTTGTTTGTCTGTGATCTCAGAAGCTACGCCGAAACGGTCCAGAATAGTGTAAACATTTTTGCAGAATCTTACTCAGCTTTTTCCTGTTCTTATCAAGTTTCTTCACATTTGATGTTATATTTCACACCAATGATATTTCAAGGCTGTTTCCAGTGTTGATGTCACAATGGCATCTCAGATCTCAGTCGTCCAATCACAATGGCATCTCATTTATACAAGCTGCCATGAAGATTCGAAAACCAAAAATGACATCACAATGTGATCTTTGCTGCCAATACACAAACTATGAGATTTGACAGAGTGTGGGATTGGAGAAGAAATGTTACTTAAACATTGTCTTTACTGGGGGAGTGCGACAGGGGAGAGGTGAGGGAGGCAGCGACAGAGGGTATGGATAAGGAGAGGGAGGGAGAGGTGACAGAGAGGTGACAGAGAGACATTGGGATCAGCAGCTTCAAGGTGAGTAAGGAGAGAGTGAGATTTTTGCCCCCCCCCACATGCAAAGGATTGATTGGCTCAAGGGAGCGCCGATACTGACCCAAAAGTCGAGTCCATTCATTGGCCCTGGGAATTGCTGACTGGCCCCCTCCACGTGGGAAGGATTAATTGGCTCAAGGGAACGACGACGCTGACCAAAAGTCGAATCCATTTACTGGCTCCAGGAAGCCCTGGTCCGATCTCCCTCTCCCTCACTCACTCCTCTCCCCTGCCCGCCCTCCCTCTGCCTGTCCCATCTACCCATCCGCCCGGGTGAATGGCTGCGACCATCCATCTCCTCCGCCGCCGCTATGGTAACTCACAGCCCTCTTACGGTGACTACAAAATCACAATCAACCAAGCCGTTGACGACGACCAATATCTGTTACCAACCTCGCAAAATCTGTACGCAGAACTTAGTGGAGCAAGAGTCTTCACTAAACTGGATTTGTTATATTCCGGACAGCAGAATGAATAACAACTTACACGCTGGTTGCCTGGATCATGAGAGATTTATTACCCAGCATTCCCTGCTTATATTGAACACTAACTCAATAACGTACACATGAATATGTATGATACGTTACACTGCTCTCCTTTTTCAAAGTATTAAATCTAAGTACACGGTTACAATTTTGTTGTTGTGATACTTGATTTAAACCAGTATTTATTTTACATATCTACACATTTTTGTTTGATTTGTGCAGTGAGTTATTTAATTACAAACTGAAAAAGCATGTTGTAACTTGGTTGCTCTTTTCAATACAGTTTCCAAAAACTGTTTGGTTGTCACACACTCGGGCGATGGACGGGATTGGGAGCATCATCATCTAGCATTTAGGAAGCAAAAGGAACCTGACCATTGGTTTACGAATCCTGCCTGATCGTCTAACAGTAACAGGTGTAACAAGTTTAGGTGTTGACTCAGCTGTAGGCTTGTTTGGCTCTATTTTAGTACCCTGACTTTGGCCAGAGGAATCTGTTTCTTTGTCTGTACTAACTGAACTTTGTGTTTCAACCACAGTGGTCTCTTCCAACTCGCTCTCAGATAAAAACTCAGGATTGAGGACTTCATGCTCAGTTTTTAGTTCATTTTTGGCTGGAATCATTTGATCAACATGAACACTTTTGATCCTATCTCCAACTTCAACTAAGATTATTTTTGGTTCCACACATTTCCACTATTGTCCCAACATTCCATTTGTCTCGACTGGACGTTGGGAGGACTGAGAACACGAATCTGCTCCTCTGGCTTGAAGTTCCTCTCCTTTTTGTGGGAGTCAAAATGGCATTTTTGACTTAACTGCATTTGCTCAACTCTCAAGGCCAAATTGGGTTGAACTAGACTTAGGCGTATTCTTAGCCTTATCTTCATCAACAGTTCTGCAGGTGAGTAACCCGTTGTTGTGTGTTATGTAGTTCTTTACTTTTGCAAGAAACTAGCCAAACGATGTTTCATGCTGAGCTTTGAACTACCCTGCAAAACCCGTTTTTTGAGAGCATCTTTGAGAGAGCATCTCTAATAGATCTTTCCGCCGCCCTGTTGGAGGCTGGATGGTATGGGGGAACAAGTGTGTGTTTTACACCATTCCGCAGCATGAACTCTTTGAACCGTTCTGAACGAAACTGAGGCCCGTTATCAGAAACAAGTCCTTCCGGTAAACCATGGCATGCAAAAATGTATCTCAACTCATCTATGGTACGGTCAGTAGTAGTGCTTGACCCCATATGCTTAACCTCAATCCATTTGGAATGACTATCTACTAGTACCAGAAAGTGATCATTACCCTTTTCACGAAAATCTACATGAAATCTCTGAAAAGGTCTACTTGGCCATGACCAGGGTTGCAGTGGTGTTTTTGGTGGTTTAGTCCGGCAATTTTGGCAGACGCTACATTTGCTCACCAGTGACTCGATGTCACTGTCAATACCAGGCCAATACACAAAACTTCTGGCAATTGACCATGTTTACTATGCCAGGATGTTCGGCATGAAGTTCATTCATAATTTTGTTTCCCAGACTCTGGTACAACCACTCTGTAACCCCACTTAATGCATCCCTGCTCACATGATAATTCATGGCGTCGATTATGGAAAGACTTCAGCTCTGACTTCAGAACTGAGTTCAATCCACTACGGATTTCAGTCCAACCATTCAACATCTGTTCATAGACCCACTTCAGCACAGTGTCTTTTTCTGTTTCTGCTGCAATTTCTGTTGCAGTCACCGGGAAGTCTTCATCTACAACTTGCAGTGTGTAGATTGAGTTCTCACTTCCCATGACACGAGTTCACATGTGTGTGTTTTACACCATTACACCAGTCCCCCGCCCGCGAACATAGCAGCCCCCGCGTCTGCAACTGCGTTGCACTTGGAGCTTCTGTACTCAACCTTGTAGTCATACTGGGACAGCAAAATTCCCCAGTGCTGCATCCTTGATGCTGCCATGGAAGGTAGAGCTGATTTGGTTCTAGTAGTGTCTTGTGATCAGTCACTAGGGTGAATGGTCTGCCGAGAAGAAACTGATGGAATTTCTTGAATCCGAACACAATGCTGAACGCTTCCTTTTCTATCTGTGCATAATTGCGCTCACTCGGTGATAGGGTATGGGATTCAAAAGCAATAGGCTTTTCCTGTCCGTCATTCATTACGTAGGAGATCACTGCACCTACACCATAACTTGAAGCATCACAAGCAAGTTTCATCTCGCGTGTCGTATCGTAGTGAACAAGGAGTTTGTCACTTGTCAAGTTTTCCTTGCAGATGTCATATGCACGTTGCTGTTCCTTTCCGCACGTCCTTCACATCTTTTTGTAGCAGATGATGTAGTGGCTTTAGCACAGTTGCTAAATCTGGAAGGAATCGTGCATATAACTGCACCATCCCAAGGAATGATCGTAGTTCTGACACATTGTTGGGTTTTGGAGCATTCACTATTGCTTCCACGTTCGCCTACACAGGGCGAAGTCTGTTGGCGTCTACTTTGAGTCCAAGGTAGACCACTTCTGACTGCACATTTACTTTGTCGCAGTTTGACATTGTGGCAGCTCAGTCATGTGAGAACTTGCTCAAGGATTTCCAGATGTTCTACCATGCCCCCTCTGTGAGTATCAGTAGGTCATCCTGGTTGCACACACAGTGCGGAATGCCTTGTAACATTTTGTCCATGACAGACTGGAAAATATTTGGGGAGGATTTCACACCATAGGGTAGCTTCGTATATGAATACAAGCCCTTATGTGTGTTGATAGTCAAGTATCGCTGACTTTCCTTGTCGATATTTAGTTGGGCGTAAGCGTGAGACAAATCCAGTTCAGTGAAGACTCGTGCATTCTCTTGAACTCTAAGTTCTGCATACAGATCTTGTAACGGATATTGGTCGTCGTCAACGGCTTGGTTGATTGTGACTTTGCAGTCACCACATAGTCTAACAGTTTAGTTGGCCCTGGATACGGCCACAATTGGCGTTGCCCATCGTGTCCAGTTTGTAATCAACTGCGACACAATTCCATATTTGCTGTTTAAAATGATCAACAATACTGCATATATTTAAAGGATGAGTCCTGCACTGTATTTAAAGGATGAGTTCACAAACTCTATCCCATCCTCGTCGCCAATTTTGTTATATTCCGGACGGCAGAATGAATAACAACATACACGCTGGTTGCCTGGATCACGAGAGAGATTTATTACCCAGCATTCCCTGCTTATATTGAACACCAACTCATTAACATACACATGAATATGTATGAATACATTACAGACATCTTCTCCACCAGCTCGCCAAAAAATGTACGGGCTGAGCGGCAGCAGTGGGCGGGCAGGGTGGGGATGGGCTGAGCGGCAGCAGCGGGCGGTTGGACAGGACGGGAATGGGCCGAGCGGTGGCTGAGCTTGAGTGGGCAGAGGAAGGTAGGGAGAGTCGGGTTGCAGGGTGGCCGAGCAATTTGTGCGGAGTTTGAGTAACTCACACGCACACACACACACACGATGCAAACTGGTCCAATCGTTAAGCAAACGGGATCTAAACCACAGCGAACAATGAATGACCTGTGGAGGAAGGAACTGCAGATGCTGCTTTTTATGGAGAGAGTTAGGGAGTGTCTGAGGGTAGGGGAAAGGAGAGTGAGGGAGAGGTGAGGGGGGGAGTGGGGAGGGGAAAGGTCCTGGGAAGGGGAGGAGGAAGGGTGGGGGGCTGAGACAGAAGAGGGGGTAGGGAGGGAGACGGGGAAAGTGGAGGGGGTGAGGAGGGAGAGTGGGGGTGGGAGAGTGGGGGAGGGGGAATAGAGGGAATAGAGGGGGGGGGGGAGTGGAGGAGGTAGGGAGTGGGGAATAGAGGGAGAGGAAAATTTCCTTCAGATTTATGTTATATTTTAGAAGTTATTGACATTTAAATCTTAAATTAACTTGAAACAGCGCCCCCACTTGCCGGCCGCGCCTGCGCATTTGGGTGAGGCCCGTCGGCCCTGTCACAATTGAAAATGGCGCCGGTGATGCGGCAGTGATGCAAAATGACGCCGGCTCCCCACGCATGCGCAGTTGGGGCCTTTGCCGATTTTCAGATCACCATTTTTTTTGGCGTGTACTTGCCTGGCCTCATAACGGGGTCCCAACAGCTCCATGCATTATGTTTAAGAAGGAACTGCAGATGCTGGAGAATCGAAGGTTACACAAAAAAGACTGAAGAAGGGTTTCGGCCCGAAACGTTGCCTGCATTTCCTTCGCTCCATAGATGCTGCTGCACCCGCTGAGTTTCTCCAGCTTCAGACTGAAGAAGGGTTTCGGCCCGAAACGTTGCCTGCATTTCCTTCGCTCCATAGATGCTGCTGCACCCGCTGGGTTTCTCCAGCTTTTTTGTGTAGCTCCATGCATTAGTTTAGTTCTATTTTACAAACGGCTCGAGTCCTCTATTCACTTTATTAACTTTAACTTAATTTCTGCCGTCAACGGCACAACTTTGAACGCCCCAGTTGCGCCTCCGCAGTGTGCGCCCGTCAGCCAATTTGGTGGAATATTACGTTGGGGGAATGGGTCCGCGCTTGTTCTAGTCTATTAGAAACCTACCGACTCCCATAGCTATCTAGCCTATACTTCTTCCCATCCTGCTTCCTTTAAAGACTTTATCCCCCATTCCCAATTCCTCCGTCTACGCCGTATCTGCGCCCAAGATGAAGTGTTCCATACCAGGTCCTCGGAGATGGACTCATCCTTTCTGGAACAGGGGTTCCCCTCTTCCATTATAGATGTGGCTCTCACCGGGGTCTCCATGATATCTCGCAGCTCCGTTTTTGCTCCCTCTCCCCCATTCGTAACAAGGACAGAATCTCCCTTGTCCTCATCTTCCACCCCATCAGCCGTTGCGTACAGCACATAATCCTCCGATATTTTCGCCACCTCCAACAGGATCCCACTACTGGCCACATCTTCCCATCTCCACCCGTTCCCGCTTTCCGCAGAGACCGTTCCCTCCGCAACTCCCTGGTCAACTCGTCCCTTCCCACCCAAACCACCCCCTCCCCAGTTACTTTCCCCTGCAACAGCAGGGGATGTAACACCTATTCCAATACCTCCCCCCTTGACACCGTCCAAGGATCCTGACAGTCTTTTCAGGTGAGGCAGAGGTTCACTTGCATCTTCTCCAACCTCATCTATTGTATCCGCAGTTTCAGGTGTGGACCAAACGCAGGCTCGGCGATTGTTTCACTGAAAACCTCCGCTCAGTCCGCCTAAACCTACCTGATCGTCAGTGGAGAGGGAGTTAAAGTTCTCAATACTTTAACTCCCTCTCCACTGATCTTTCTGTTCTGGGCCTCCTCCATTGTCAGAGTGAGGCCCAGCACAAATAGGAGAAACAGCACCTCATATTTTGCTTGGGTAGCTTACACCCCAGCAGTATGAACAATTACTTCTCTAACCTCAAATAGCCCTTGTTTTCCATTTCTCCATCCCCCCCCTTTCCAGTTCTCCGACCAGTCTTACTGTCTACGCCTACATTTTATCTCTGTAACGCCCACTCCCCTGACATCAGTCTGAAGAAGGGTATCGACCCTGAAACATCATCCATTCCTTCTCTCCAGAGATGCTGGCTGTCCCACTGAGTTACTCCAGCATTTTGTGTCTATTCCCAATTGATATTGTCTATTTAATTTGAACCGAGCACTTGTCTTCATGGTGGCCACCTCTCTGTAAGAACGAGGAAGAGGAAATATTTTTTTCAAACCAGTGAGAAATATATAAAAACATGTTCATAGACTTTATTTTATATTAAAGTTCATAAATGTCCTATTCAACTTTAGAACTATATTACATCATCATATTTCCAACATAATTGTTTTCATTTTGCTAATTATAGCTTTCATCAATATGTTAATAATACAGAGATTACTAACCGATAGTTTGAGAATACTATGTAAAATATATTCTTTTTACTCACACAAAATAATACATTAGCACATATATACAATTTAAAATAATTTACATTGAGAAATAACTATAACGAAGAGGAACTACATTCAACTGAATTGCCATATTAACCCAAAAACATGGAACACCTGCATATTTTATTAGCATTTATTAATCATCTCTTGTTGCCCCATATTTTAATTCACAAATGCAGATGATCCCAATTATAGTGAATGTTCTCTGCAGAAAGTCCTCCACTGCAATATCATGAGGTTCTAATATCCGATATGATGAATACAAATATAAATTAATGGTTTTATTATTTCACAAGGGTCCTTACAGAATCATAGCGTGGTATAATTTTGCAACAGAGAAAGGGAGCATTTGGTCCATTTAGTTCAATTATTTTCTCCAAATATTTATTCCAAATACAAACCCTTTGGATTGTAAAAAGTAATGACTCATGTTGCCACTGATTCTTTCATAAACCAGAAACCTGATACATCGTTACCAATGTATCAGATATTGAAAATTCCAGATCTTTCATGATTTTTAATCCCACTGTTAAAATCGTCCACTTCTCTTTTCTACCATTGTGAATAAATTCACCTCTCTTTCTTTTGAATCGGTTTCAGTCCTCAAATGTTACCTAAAGGGCTCTGGCTGCCAGAATACCTCAACAGGTGTCAAACAAGTAGCTACATTATCACCCAAGTTCTCAATGATCTTCACTCTCAAACTGTCTTAAATCAGCAATTGTGAAATAAAAACAGAGCATACAGAAGTATTAAATCATGCCAATTGTTCTGTATCTGTACTTAATGAATTCATGATCATAGGGCACTTCAGTTGAACATATAGTATATTTTAGAATTATTACTACATTTAAGTATTTATTTAATGTCCTTTATAATAAAGTATCTGAAATTAAATGTAATTGGCAGACCAATGTACCGAATCACATAGAAGAGCAATGCAAATTTGAACCAGGACTGTAAATACAGGTGCTTCATTTCAGCCTGGCTGCAGGAAGTAGGTTGAAGATACAGAATGATTTCAAGACTCCTCTTTGCTGTTCATCGTATAAAATAGTACTAGTTTCTTCAATAAAAGAAATCATCTTCTTTCGCCCATAATAACAGAGTTGTACAAGAGTCAAGAAGATGTGGGAGGTAGATTTTATAGTGCGGCAGTTGTCTACAGTACTTAAAGTAAAACAAACTGGACTGCTCACTCATCGAGGCAAACACAAAATTATGTAATAAAGCCTTCGTAACTGTAAAAGAAAATATTAGGTCATGGAAATGTTGCAGAAAATATTGCACAGTTCAAGATAAACACCTTCTTAAACTTATGATGTGTTGTTAAAGTTAATAATACGAACACAGATTTACATAACAAAGATGAAGAATTCTGTTATGATCCATGACTGTCAGATGTGTAATTAAAATTAATTACAAACACAACAAATTAACGTTGTCATCAAAAGTGGTTTCTGATTTCTGACTTAACTCAGATTGAACTTAAGTATCTCCGGATTCAAAGTGTCGTTAACGTTAACAGAATGAAGAGACATTGCAAGATTATCAATCTCTGTCAGGTCTGCTACACTGTCGAAATCAGCAGCATAGTCTGTGAAATGGCCTGAATGATCCGTACAATTTGAATCTAGACAATGATCTTGTTCCACGTCTTGAACCTGCTTGATATTTTCTCCACAAATGTCATGACAATGTTTGTTTCTGGTAATATCCTGGAGGTAACAGACATCAGTGCTAAAAATTCCATTCAGCCTATGATCCAAAGCTTTATCAGATTTCTTATCTGTATCTTCCATCCAATTCTGAGTAAACTTACAGTTTCCCAAATAATGGCAGTTATTTAATTCTACCAGCTTGGGTTCTTCCAACAGAGTTTCACAACTACTGGTCCATTGTTCTTTTTCTGGTTTGCAGTCCAAATCTTTTTTTAGCTCATCCAGCATAGATCGTAATTTCTGCTATAAAATTGGCACAAGGAAGCACACTGTCAGTTTAATGTTCATTATTCTGGCTGAGTTGTCAGCAATGTCAAATAAATAAGATAAAGTAATAAAAATTAATTTATTTAATGATTATTCAATAACACCAAAAAGTGTTAAACAGATGTCACCTGATCCTGTTGAATTCCTCCTGCACTTTGCTTATTATTACTTAGAATAAAAGTGCCATCGCAATAATTTAATTTTACATTTAATTTTCACATTTCATTTGTAGGTAGGTAGTAATAAAGTATCCTCAAAATAATTATCTTGCTTGCATTTTTTTAAAATCGGACATAAGTTTAATTTTCATTAAAAGTCATTCTGATGCCACTAAGATTCATTTAACAAAAGCAAAAATACACTGTAGGCTTCAAGGTTGCAATAAAACACCAGGAATACAATTTTGAGTCTGTAATAAGTCAAATTTTACATGTTATTTTTCAGTTCATTCAGTAATAAGGCCAAGTGGTCTTAGCCATGGCCAGCAATCTTGAACAAAACAGCCAGTATTCAGCTATTCACACTGAAGCGGGGCACTGACGTAAATACATGTGTGCAATATGTGAGAGAGTAGGACTTGCTGGCAGACTGAAGTGTTGCTGCTAGACTTCCATGGTGGGTGTTTAGTCTTGCTGGGATTCCCCAACATATTCATTTCCCAGATTCTGCAAAAGCTCATACAAGGGACAGAATCTGTCGCCTAGTGATCTCCATGACAGATGAAGGACAAAGAAATCTGAGGCAAGGGGGAGGTAGGTAACTTTATTTAAATTATTTTTGCTTTAGTTTAATGTTTTCAATTACCTTGACCATGTTTGTAATTCACTATTTTTCTTAATGAAAAAGAATATTCACTTTTAGGAAGTGTTTACATGTCAGCATCTCAGATATTTTAAAATTGTTAGCTGACAACAGCTTTGACGGAAGACTAAAGTTCTCATACGCAACTTTGCCCTCCTTCAGGGAATTTCAGCTACTCCAGGGTCAGGACCTGCATATTCAGCACTTGCAGCTCAATTGTCGTCAGACCTTATCGCTGGGATCTGGAATGCCATGGGCCAGTGAGATAGATCCTCTATGTCCAGCCCAGTGGAGGGTTAAGGGCCTGTCCCACCAGCATGCGATTGCATGCGTCTAGCGCGACCAAACGTGGTCGCTTGAGGCGTACGGCCTCGCAGGGCCGGTCCCACTTCGATCGGCGGAGACGTATGGAGTTGTGCGGGGCTGGTCCCGACATCGCGCGGGGCTCCAAAAATCTAGGACTGTTCGAAAATCCCGCGTTTCAACGGTCTGTCGGCCCGCAGCCGCATTGAGGCCGTAAGCAACGTCTCAACGGGCGTACGCAGCGTCTCAACGCCGTACGCAGCGTCTTGATGGCGTACGCCTAGCGCGTGGCGTTGCACGATGACGTCACCGCCCGGCGTGCCGTTGCGCGATGACGTCACCGCCCGACACCGTGTGACGTCCAAATTCAGTCGGCCCGCCTCCTGCCCAGCTGATTGGTGAGTTTGACGTAAATTACGTCACACGCGAACTTTGCGCGTACTTACCGTGTACTTGGCACGTACTGACCGCGAACTTAGCGCGAACTCCGCTTCCGTTTGGTCGCGCTAGACGCATGCAATCGCATGCTGGTGGGACAGGCCCTTTAGGTATGTGGGAATCAAAGACAATGTTATCAAGCAAAGGGATTAGTCTAGTGTGATTTATCATGTCAATAGAGAAAAGTTGTTTTGGTTTTGATTTTGTATTTAAGTAAGGTCACATTTAAGTAAAGATTTCATGGAATCAGTATGAAAGAAGGAAATTCGAGCAAAGCCTAACATCTATACGGATTTCTTCATAAGCCATCTTCAGGTAAAAATACTTAGGAAATTATAGATAAAGAAAATCCTAACAATTCCATTTCCAGTGCTACAGACAATCCACTGTCGAAATACTAGCCCTCTGGAAACCAGTCCCTTCACCCATCATTCGGCCCACAACACCCATCCAGAAAGCCCCCCACTGACCACCAATATTGGAATTGGTGGAGAGGTGGAATATTATATTGGGGGACCAGCCCACCCATGTGATGCTGGGACCCAACGGGTCCCACTTAGTGTAGTATTTATTAAAGGCAAATAAAAGTCATACATTTTAAAATCTTAATGGCCCACCAAGGTTTATGCTGTGTGCCTTGTGCCTTTACTTATTTCAAAGGGCGGCCACAGTGGACACCCAGGTTCGATACCGGCTATGGGTGCTGTCTGTACGGAGTTTGTACACTCTCCAAGTGACTGCGTGGGTTTTCTCCAACATCTTTGGTTTCCTCCCACCCTCCAAAGACGTACAGGTATGTAGGTTAATTGGCTTGGTGTATGTGTAAATTGTCCCTAGTGTGTGTAGGACAGTGTTAATGTGCGGGGATTGCTGGTCGGTGCGGACTCAGTGGGCCGAAGGGCCTGTTTCTCTAAACCAAACAAAAAAGTAGAATATAATATCGGCACATGGACACTTCGACAAATTGCCTACTTACTTGAAATGCTAAGACTGATCAATATCAGGGGAAACCACATGCTAGGAAGGACTCCATTTTTTGTTATATGGAAAAAAAAGAAATCCCATTTAAAGGCTACAAATTTCTTTATCTGTAAAATAACCATGAATATTTTGAAAATACAAAACCCTGAAAATGTGTCCTTACTTCATCTAGTCGATGCTTGCTTTCTTCTATTCGACGCTCAAATATACTCTCTATAACCCTGAATAAAAGATTAAATAGTTTGTGTTAGAAATGCACAAGATCATTTCGACATGTCAATTTAATAAGTCAATCTGACTTTTCGTCACAAGATTTTAGATTAATCAGGTTGAACAATTCATGGATGTTTTGCAAGTTAAAAATAGACCAGAAACTATCAATGTAGGTTAATTATCAATAAAATTATTTGCATTGGTGCTGAATTTAGTTATATAGGGTTCCGTAAAAAAATTATAGCAAAAATTGGAAGTTTTAAGTAATGCTTTCCATGAGATAGATGTATTAATACTGCAACACTAGACAGATGGAGGTCTCAGAAATATTGAACTGATAGCATATTATGTTAATAATCCAGGTCAAAATAAATGCAGAGTGCTATCAAAGTGCTAATCAAACTAACAAAACATTATGAGATGTTTGTAAAATGAGCTAAAAGTCTTTAGAATATGTCTATTTCTATGAGCTTACAACCAAGTATGAAAATTGGGGAGGGGAGGTGTTCTTCACCACTGCAAAGTGAGTCAGCGCAGAGGTCAGCAATTCCTTTCAATGACAAACATATAGTGTGCCTAACCAAACATATAGTGTGCCTGATATTTATGGTACTCGTTCTGTATATATATTCAAAATGTTGCCTAATCTAACACCGGTGGCTGTGCTTTTATACAGTATCTCATTATACGTGCAAACCTAATAACAATTACAGCACGGAAACAGGCCATGGCCCTACAAGTGCTTTTTTTCCCCTTAGTATCTGCATCGTATAACCCTCCATTCCTTGCATCCAATGCCTATCCAATTTATTTTTAAATGATACCAATGAACCTGCCTCCACCACTTCCACTGGGAGCTCATTCCACACCGCCACCACTCTCTGCGTAAAGAAGTTCCCCCTCATATTACCCCTAAACTTCTGTCCCTTAATTCTGAAGTCATGTCCTCTTGTTTGAGGAGCACAAAGAAGTATGCACAGGTAACTAAAGCCACTAATTTCTCAGTCAATTTTATTTTGGGTATCTTTATTTATCAATGTGGCATGCATCATCAACATAAAGCATTACTTAATTTGAAAAATAAAACTAGAAAGTTAGTATAAAGAGTGGGGGGAAGTATGGATAGAACAAAGGGAACTTCTTTCATTGTGCGAGCCCAGGGGTGCTGCGTGTGTGTGCCTGCATTGAGGTCATCTGGTTGGTGGTAAATGGGGCAGTTAAGAAGGGAGAATATGTGCCTATCTTCACAAAAGCTATGAAATGAAAAACCTTGGAGTGTGAGATGACAAAGGAAAGTAACAGTATAAAGTGGAAGGCTGTATCGTTTCTGCTAAACTTATTATGCCATATACTCCGGTAATAGCTCCCCATGAAAACAATTAATTGTATATCAAGTACTTTCTAATGTTTCTGATCTGAAATTACCTATTTACAAAAATACAAGTTTTTTGAAAGAAACTTCCCGCCTGGTTACGTCAACTTGAAACAATCCTAATTAATACCATAAATGACAACTATGGTTCTAGTTGTATAAAATGAACTGAAAAAAGATAACTCTAATCATGCAATGTGAAAATTAAATTGATACCTGTTGGAAAATAATCCTCGAGTTAATATCTCACTTGTAATATCAGAGATGAACTCAAGATACTTTAATTCCTCTTCCCTGGAGAGAAATGGACATTGACAATAAATATTTCACATATACATTCTGTTGTAACATTTGGGAGTTGGAAGAATATAGGAGCCAACCTAACTTTTATTAACCAAACCTACAAAAATTTACATTCTTGAAATTCTTGAAGGGCATGGGCTGAATTCTGAGTGTGATTATTTACTGTAAAAGAAATAAAACTTACAGATTCTAGAATCTGAAACAGAGGGGACCTGCTGGAACAACTCAAGTCAAGCATCACCTGTTGAAAGAAAGACTAGTCAACATTTTGAGTCGGTGCCCTTTCCTCAGAACTGGGGGAAGAGTGCAGGGTTTACAGTTTTCAAAGCAGAGTTGGGGGGGAGCAGCAAAATGTCATGGGCCTATCCCACTTAGGCGATTTTTCAGGTGACTGTCGGTGACTGTCAAGTTGCCGGCAGTCGCTTGAAAAATTGGCAACTGGAACGGCCACTGTCAGAGTGGAGACAGAGAGAGAACACACCCATCACCCACCACACACATAGGCGATTCTTTAGGCGACTGCCAGGGGCTAGTTTTAATGTAATTCGCCTACGACACCTGGCGACAACCTACGACAGCACATACGACAACACCTACGTCAATCTATGACAATCTTCGACAGGTTACGACATGTTGAAAATTTTGCGGAAGTCGCCTGTACGCCCAAAAAAACTAACACGCATAAATGGCTCCTGCACACTGGCCCTTAATTGTTCTACGTATATAAAGAAGCAATTACCAATAAACATTGAAAGGAGCTATAAAAGCTTAACATTATTAAAAAACAGAAGAAATATGCACTATACGTAGGCATTCAAACTACTTCAGTGATTCTTCTCTCTTCTTCCACTTCTTGAAGTAGGCATATCTTGGTTATCGGTCTCACCAAGACGTTGTTCTTAGTCTGAAGTCAAACTGTACACCCAAAAGCTTTTGCGTCTGGGACGATCTCCAATATTCTGCCCATGAGCCAGGAACCTCATGGTGCAGTTTAATCAACCATCAAAATGATATCACCTGGAAGAAAACTTCTTCTTACCCTCGACCGTCGTTGTCGTTCTTGGATTACAGGTAAATATTCCTGTATCCATCATTTCCAAAAAAGGTCTGCCATATTTTGTACCTGTCTCCATCTGCGTTTAATGTACAAATCTTCCTTCACAAAGAGCCCAGGTGGTAGTTTTGGCTTGCTCTTCAACAGAAGATGGTTTGGTGTAAGTGCTTCCAGGTCCCTTGGATCATTAGAACTCCTGGTAATGGGTCGATCATTTAAAATTGCTTCAACTTCACAAAATAAAGTTTGCAATCCACAACGTTGTTTAAGAACAGAACACAGCACATTTCAAACCATGCGGATCAATCGTTTTCAAACACCACCGTGATGAGATCCCGCTGGGGGATTAAAATTCCACCTTATCCCTTGCTGAAGCATAGCATTCTGGATCTTATTCTGATTTAAGCCATTGAATGCTTCTCTCAATTCTTTTTCAACTACGATAAAATTTGTGCCATTATCTGATATTAAAGATGAAACTTGATCTCATTGACAGATGAATCTTCGTAAGGCATCAACGCAGGAGACTGTAAAGTGTAAATGCAACTTCAAGATGTACCTCACTGCTTGCCATGCAAGTGAAAATTACACCATACCTTTTAACTGGACTTCGTCCTCTCTTGACCTCTAGAGGACCAAAGTAATCTACTCCTACATCTGTAAATGGAGGCTTATCAGGTAGAATCCTCTCCAGAGGCAAGTCTGCCATTTTCTGTTCTCCAACTCTTCCACGCTGTCGTCTACACACAACAGACTTTTATTACGTTTCTTGCAGCCGTTACCTTTGACAATCCAGTGTCTTTTACGAAGTTGTGACAGCATATAATTTCTTCCTCCATGACCACTCTGTTCATGGATATGTCGCAACAGTACTGTTGATATGTGAAAGTCCTTCAAGAGAATAAAAGGATGTTTAGCCTCTTCAGGCATCGCTAGTCTATTCAGGCGACCACCTACTCTCAGAAGTCCTTCATCCAGTAACGGATCTAGCTTGTACAAATAACTGCTTCTTTTGACACCAGTTGTACCAGCTTCTAATGTTGATAGCTCTTCCTTGACAGAAAGAGATAACTATGTTTTTTTGCCTTGAGAAGATCATCAGGACATAAACACTGTCCGCACTATGATGCTTTAAAGACTTGCATCTTTTTATCAACCTTTTCTCTAGTTTGCCAGGATCTTTTTCAGAGATACCTTCAGCAATCTCCTTTCTTTTTCGAGTCAACAGCATGAGCATTGTCCTTAGTTTAAGGAATCAAGCTACCAGTCTTCAGCTTATTCCAAGAAGGGAAATAAGTAATTGTTGAGCTCAATAGATCTTTGACAATGACGTTCACCGTGATGTCTTGCGTGATTTCCGGATCATTAGCAGACATTTTAGATTCCAGATTAAGCCTTGGCCATTCTCTGTCTGGCTTGCAGAGACACTCTGGTCCCTTGATCTATCTCTTAGTACTTAAGAAACAGTTTGCTGTAAGTCCTCTAGAACAGGGTTCGGCAACCTTGTTGTGCGCAGGGGCCGGGTCCCATGTCTGTGAGTGGTTGGAGGGCCACATCAAATAAACGTTGACATATTTATTTATACACTGCGCTGTGCAGTTCCGGTGTAAGGGACTGGGCCGTCCTGTCTCAAGAAGATCACATAACAGGGAGAGAGAGAGAGAGAGACAGAGAGAGCCCGGGACGGAGCAGCCAGCCTTCCGCCCTGTAGCTACCTGCCAACCACCATCTCCACCGGTTGCGCCTGTGCCAAAGGACACCGTGGCTGGCTTGTTCGACCCCCTCCTTCTCAAGGCTCCTGCCCTCCCCACAACTTTACCCCTGGCGACCCAACCAAGTTTGCTACTCTGTGCAGCCCAGGCCGTGCTGACCCGGGTCAGACTCCCCACACGCTGTGGAAAGGAACTCTCCCCCCTGCCAGCGGCGCTGTCCTTTTACAGACGCTTCCCACCTCACACAGTTCCAGGGTTGAAGGCATGGCAGGTTCCACAAAGCAGTCGCTATGAGAGTGGCATTGCTCGGCCAACTATACTCCAATGGACGTCCATTGTCCCTGCTGCCCTGGCAGAAAGCTGCTGTCTTCCCGCCCTGGGGACCAGACCTGAGTCCTGGTAGAATGTCGCCATCAGCAAAGTGTCTGCAAGGGTGACACTGGACCTAGCCACCCAGCCAGAGAATGTAAATCAGCTGCCAGCAATGAGGGATAGACTTGGCTATCCCTCAAAACAGCAACATCGTTCTTGATGTTGCTATACTGAGGGATAGCCAAGTCTATCTTTCTTGGCTAACATTCTAACCGTCGGTCTCCAAGACGCAGGCCACAGGGTAAAAAATAGCCGCTGTGAAATACGTACCATACAGCCACACTAAGTGCAAAAACAACGATTTAACTTAACACAACCATTAACACAATTTAACATAAGCATACACTACAGTGGAATCAACATCGCAAAAACAACGATTTAACACAACCATTTAACACAATTTAAGATGAAGATTCACTAAAGTGGAATCAACATTCCTCACTGTGACGACAATCCGATGTTCAGGCCCTCTCACCGGGATAATCAAAACCCCTCTGTCTGTTTGTTTGTCTCATAGCAGTCAGTGTGACACTTGGTGTTGTTTTTCGCTCTACATTCTCTCAATATTAGGTGACAGGCTGGAAGAGGCAAGGTGCAAGATGCCATCTAAATGGGCATCAGTCAGTCGGTTTCTTAATTTACTCTTCTTGTATTTCGTTTTTGAGAAAAGTTGCTCGCACATGTAGGTACAGCAGAACATTGGTCATTTTTTTTTGCATTATCTACCAAGTTAGTGTACATACCAGTTGCAAGAAGATATTTCTTGTAGAATTCTAGTAGAGGTATGTCCGTTGCATTAAATTTAGATCTTAATACATCGCTGCACTGCATCTCAATAAGTTCCATTTGGACATTTTTAGGTGCAATTTCGATGTCCAAATGGAGTGGCAAACAGCCTGAATGCGCTTGTGAGTGAGCGAATGTCAGTGAAACGTGAAGAAAACTCAGTCACGTATCACAGTCACAAATGTGTTGGTCTGTCGGTTGGGTCTCCTGGAGTTTAGGGAAATGAGCGTTGTATGATTTCTCAAGCTGGCATTCCCACAGTTGTAGTTTTCTTTCGAAGACAGCGATGTCTGAGTGGGTTTCTTCCCTGAAGTTGCAAGTTGAGGTTGTTTAAATGAGCTGTCACATGTTCCAGAAATGCTAGACTTGAAAGTCATTTAGGATTACGAAATTCTGAGGCATTCACATTTTTATTTTCGAGGAATGTTCCTATTTCTTCCCGCAGAGCGTATACTCTTTCTAACGTTGCACCTCGATTGCGCCACCGAATGTCGCAGAAGTAGAGCATGTCTCCATAATGGGCCTCTACTTCTGACAAAAGTTGTTGAAACTGACGATGGTTCAGTCCCCGAGACAATATCAGGTTTACTGCTCTTACCACTACGTTCATCACATCCTTCAAATTTGAAGACTTGGCACACAATGCTTCCTGGTGGATTAGGCAGTTTTTTTTAATTTTGTGGTTAATTCCAAGGCCTTCCATGTGGTTTTGAAGCAGAGCCAGGACTCTTTCTTTTCTCCAACCATTGCTGGTGCCCCATCAGTTGGTACGCATACTAACTTAGATAGATCCAGCTCAATGTCTGTAATACACTTGAGCAATGCTTCAAGAATGTTTGCTCCTGTGGTAGTACCCTACATAGGTATCAGTTGAACAAACTCCTCAACAGTGTTGAAAGCTGAATTTACTCCCCGTCCAAACACTGCAAGCTGAGCGGTGTCTTTGGTATCTGTACTCTCATCGAGCGCTATTAGAAAGAACTGGAAATCTTTGCAATAGTCCTTTAAACAGTTTTTCACATCCACTGACATTTCTTCTATTTGTTGTGCAACTGTTCTTGCAGAGTGACATTTGAAAATAAAATATTTTTCTTGGGACACAGAATGTCCACAACTGTCATCAAACATTCTTTCACAAAATCTCCGTCAGTGAAGGGCTTCATGCTATAAACTTAGAAACTACGAAGCTTGCACGCGTGTTCCTTTCGGATACTACATTTTGTTTCTTGAACATCAGACTTTGATTTGCCAGGCTCCATTTAAGGTTATGAACCTCATGCTTTTTTGCTTGCCCATTAATTTCGCTGAATTTCGGGTGTTTAAATGATGTTTTCCTTTGAGCAGTTCCTTCTCTTACATAAGAGTTCCATTCATGAATTTTGACGTAGAAAGTTGTCAGAAGGAGCCAGGTAACCAGAAAGGCGAGAAGATTACTTGAAGAACATTTTGGTGATGAAGAGAAGATTGCGAACGTATACATTGTCCGTTCTTACTAACTGAACTGCCCATTCTTACTAGGGAACTGTCCATTCTTACTATCCAAACTGGTAAAAACGGTGTCTTCTCTCCGGTCTGACATGACTACCCGTCGTATCGCTTAGTTCAATGTAAGTCACGCCCATCTACAAAATCCACGCCTATCTACTTATCAAAACCCCACCCCCATGCGTTGTAAATGATACAACTAGAAATATCTAGACAAAATACTATAATATACTAACAGTAACTAACTTACGCTTAAATGGCTCCTACAAAGCTTTTTCAAGTTTTAGTAAGATACCAAGAAAAGAACTGTCAAAGAAAAGAACTGTCATCATTGCAAGATTATTGGCATGAATATAATAATTAACATTTAAAAATCAGCATCTGTTCCCAGAAGAGCAATAAATAAATTAATGCTTCAAGGATTCTGTGTGGTAACAGATTAAAAAAGGTTTTGCTGGAAATTACAACATAATTAAATCAAATGCTGTACTTACTCAGCCTGAACTTTTCTCATAATTGGTGACTTGATTCTAATTGTTGAGGATAACCTGAAAACAATTTATTTAAAGAGAAAAAAAAAACTGATCAGGTGAACAAAGTAACGTGAAAAGTTAAAATAGTCCCTTGGATCTTTGTTTCCCAAATCTAAATTCTGGTGATAAAAGCAACAAGTCCAATCTTTACTGTTCAGATAACATGATAATTATGATAAACCATCTCAACTGCTTTGAACATATTTAGACACTTTCTTAAATATGGACACCAAGACTACAACTAGTATTCCAAATGTGGTCCTATTAACAGTAATCACAGATTCAGCCTGTCCTGGACTGTGACAGATTTATACGAATGTATTTTAATATACACCCAGGTGCAATTAAATTTATTGTTTATTCATAAAGCTCAAAGAAGTTTTCAAACTTCTGGGGATGATCAGCCATGATCACATTGAATGGCGGTGCTGACTCGAAGGGCCACATGGCCTACTCCTGCACCTACTGTCTATTGTCTATTGTCTAAACTTTATTTAATCTCACAACTCGTAGATACGTCCTTACGTTTAATGAACAAAAAATCCTTATATATAATTTTGTTACCTTTTGGTTCATCCCTAAGTCTCCTACAAACCTCCCACCTAAACCAATTTCATATTTTACTCAAGAATTTTAGGAAGATCTTTTTACGTTCTAAGTATATTGATGGTAAATAGATCTTCAAAACATAGACACAATGGTTGATTTCCGTTATTAGGCTGTGGGCCGAGGAGCTTTTTCGTTTAGTTTTGTGACCCAACTCGCAGAACTACCTGAATTTTTAACATATTGTGTAAAAATATTATATAAATCATACCTGAAACTCGTCAAGAACAAAACCTGCAATTTTTAAGAAATGTGAGAAAAACCTCAAATTTTCTGAGAAGTAATTGCCCAATCAATGCACGTTTGACATTGAGGTCAGACGCAAATTGGCCAATCCCGCTCTTCGTTTTATGGTCGCTAGGCAGGGAGGATGCTGGGATCATGTCTGCCTCCTCGTTACATCAATAGCAATAGCAAGGTTTTCAAGGATAAAGGTAATGCTAACCTTGCTGATCATTTTGTTTTTCATTTGATTTATCTTTATAATGTTATAATGTGTACTGGTAAATAGAAATGATAAATAACAAATGTAGAGCTAGGGTTAGGATTAGGCTCTGTCTGTCTGGTCTGGCCAGGCCTCCCACCGGGAGGTGAGCCTTGGGCCGGGCCTCTACTCTGCACACTGGCAGTCAGTGCAGTTCAGTAAATGAGGGAACCCAAAAGAACTGCCCTGACCTATTAATTAGGCTGGTTCAAGAGGACCTCTGCGGCAGTTCATTAAAATAAAACCTCAGTTATATTTATTATATTATTTTTATAGAATACAATTATACATAATTATATATGTACATATATATATATACACACACATATATATATACATATATATATATATATATATATATATATATTATAGATGGTATAATAATATATAGTTTAAATAGACTGCAACACGGAAATAGGCTCCCATGGTGTAATATGGGCATTGGACACTAGATGGCGCTTACTTTTCCAATCTCATTATCTAATTAGTTTAATTAATTAATGTGCAACTTTTGGCACTGACGATTTATGACTTCCTTCTCAATTATATTTCATCTAAATATGTGCAAGATTTCATGTAGTTCCGAGACGTGGGTCACAAAAATGGATTTCTAGACACATTTATGAAGCTCGGCTCACAGCCTATATCCAGTCACAGGAACTTCCCCTTCAGATTGAAACCTCTAATGTTCAGAACAGATTGGCAAGATGCAAATAATTACTTTTGCCAAGGTGCAGAGCAATGAACACAATAAAACCCTCCTTCCTGTAAGGACTACACTTCTTCCCACCCTGCTTCCTGTAAGGACTCTATACCCTGCTCCCAATTCTTCTGTCTACACCGCATCTGCACCCAGGATGAGGTGTTCCGGACCAGGGCATCGGAGATGTCCTCATTCTTTAGGTAACGGGGGTTCCCCTCTTCTATTATAGATGACGCTCTCACCAGGGTCTCCTCTATATCCCGCAGCTCCGTTCTTACTCCCCATCCGCTACTTATAACAAGGACAGAGTCCCCTTTGTCCTCACCTTCCACCCAGCCGTCGCATACAACATATAATCCTCCGACATTTTCGCCACCTCCAACGAAATCCTACCACTGGCCATATCTTCCCATCTCCTCCCCTTTCTGCTTTCCATAGAGACCATTCCTTCCGTAACTCCCTGGTCAATTTGTCCCTTCCCACCCAAACATCCCCCTCCCCGGGTACTTTCCCTTGCAACCGCAGGAAATGCTACACTTGTCGCTTTACCTCCCCCCTCGACTCCATCCAAGGACCCAAGCAGTCTTTCCAGGTGAGGCAGAAGATTCACCTACACCTTCTCCAACCTCATCTACTGCATCCGCTGTTCCAGGTGTCAACTTCTCTACATCGGCGAGGCCAAGCGTAGGCTCGGTGATCGCTTCGCCCAACACCTCTGCTCAGTTCGCACTAAGCAACCTGATCTCCTGGTGGCTCAGCACTTCAACTCCCCCTCCCATTCCGAATCTGACCTCTCTGTCCTGGGCCTCCATTGCCAGAGTGCGGCCTAGCGCAAATTGAAGGAACAGCACCTCATATTTCGCTTAGGTAGTTTACACCCAAGTGGTATGAACATTGACCTCTAATTTCAGATAGTCCTTGCTTTCTCCCTCCTTCCCCTCCCCAGGTCTCCCACAAGCCTACTGGCTCCGCCTCTTCCTTTCCTTTTCCCGCCCCCCACATCAGTCTAAAGAAGGGTCTCGACCAAAAACATCGCTTATTCCTTCTCTCCATAGATAGAAACATAGAAACATAGAAATTAGGTGCAGGAGTAGGCCATTCGGCCCTTCGAGCCTGCACCGCCATTTAATATGATCATGGCTGATCATCCAACTCAATATCCCGTACCTGCCTTCTCTCCATACCCTCTGATCCCCTTGGCCACAAGGGCCACATCTAACTCCCTCTTAAATATAGCCAATGAACTGGCCTCAAATACCCTCTGTGGCAGAGAGTTCCAGAGATTCACCACTCTCTGTGTGAAAAAAGTTCTTCTCATCTCGGTTTTAAAGGATTTCCCCCTTATCCTTAAGCTGTGACCCCTTGTCCTGGACTTCCCTAACATCGGGAACAATCTTCCTGCATCTAACCTGTCCAACCCCTTAAGAATTTTGTAAGTTTCTATAAGAATGCTGATGTTGATGTTTCTATAAGAAAAGATGCTGCCTCACTCGCTGAGTTCCTCCAACATTTTTGTCTAACACAATAAAAGGTGTCGGTCCTGGTATACTGGATTATTTTTATTAATGATCTACCATCACAAGTTCTAAATTTGCCGTTGGTACCAAGATCTGTGTAAAGCACTCGTACTGAAGATCATGCTCGACTGTTTCAGACATATCTCATGACAGCTGCAGTTTGTTAAAAATTTTCACTGAATTATTTTTTAAAATTAAAGCATTTGCTTCCCAGGTTTGAATAAGTTTAATCTATTTGAAAATATTATCATCTCAGTGGTGTCATTACCAATGATTCTATGATTGCTCCAATCTGCAGTATTTCTGAGATCTTTTAAAAAATAGTCCGAGGCTTCTTTAACATGCATAACATCCAAGAACTTTAACTCTTCCCAACTTATATTAAGCTAATTGAGGGAGTCCATTAAAAATGCCATTTCCGTACACACCGTTTGCGCTTCTTCAAAGAATATTAGTTTCTAATGCTGTTCAGCATATCTCAAATTAGCGATATCGAATAAGATTAATTTCAGAATAAATATCTTCATAATTAAACACATTTTTTAGCATTTCCAACTTTGTGCAGAACATTTATTATCTGTTATGGTTGTATTGTGTTTTGTTCTGATATGGATATGTTTCACTGAAATATGGTTGCAATTTCCTCTCTCTTTGTAGGTTCACGTATTCTTTTTGTAAGTTTTGGTTTACAGTGTTGCAACTTAAATTAAGCAGTCAACAATTGGCCAAACCAATTTATCAAACAAACATGTTTTGAGTGTGATGGTATCAATTTCTGCTTTTTGAGGTATTTGAAAATTGTATCATTTTTCAAACCGTGATTGTACAAGATACAAATTCACTCAGTCAACTGCACCGGTCCTCAATAGGCCACAGTTGTGATTCGCAGTTGCGATTCTGCTTACTATGTTGATTACTATATCATTTAGTTTGGGAAAGGTGAAGTAAAAAATAATGTTATTAAACTTGAAATAAATGTAAATTTTTTCATGAAAAACTAACACAAAGTTAAGGAATTGTAATGCCGTTGTGTGAGCATTGAGCAGATTTAGAAACACCTCAGGTGAATGCATTAGGGTTAGGATTAGATAATAGCATGGCCATAGGTGGAACTTGGAGGTCACTGGAATAATTTGAAGGGCAAGGGGAAAAGAAAGAGAACAGAGAAATGATGGAAGAGAAAGGAAAGGAAAGAAAACAGGTTAAAGAAGAAGTAAGCACTAAATGCAATTTCTTTGCATATGGATCTGTGTGTATAGTTTGAAGAAGGGTACCAACCGAAACGTCACCTGTCCATTTCTGCAAAGATGTTGCACTGAGTTCCTCTAGCATTTTGAATCTATTTTTTATTCCAACCAGCATCTGCAGTTCTTTTTTATTACCTTGGAGAATTGTTGTGATCAGGACATTCAAAACATTCTTGTAACTTTTCACAATCCAAATTAAGTGGATAGTCATTAATGTCCTCTTCGTAATCAGAGCACGTCTGTTTATCATATTCAGGCTATTAGAACAAAATAACACATCTTATAGTCCTAATGAATATAATATACTATAAAATATCATCATACTACTTTATCAGTCAGTACTCGTAAAATTGATGTTAATTAATAACATGTTCAGCATATCCAAAATGAAAATAAAAACTCATTCTGCAGACATATAGGAATATAGGGATAGGGTTAAGATAGCAGTTTGTTATCAATTACAGATTGGCATCGATAAAGCGATGGACGGCTTTGAAGCCTCTGTGGTAAAGATAATACCACATTTGTTGCTAAGGTGGGGAGTTCTAGGATTCTGACTCAGTGAAAATGATGGTACAGTGTTAAAGATAGCATTTTGAATAACTTGAAGGAATTGGTGCTAATGGTATTTTCATATATCTGAAAAGTCCTTGTCAAGCAATGAAGGTTACAGATTTTAGAAGGTTGTAAGCCTGCTAGTTTCTGCGTATACTTTGCAGATTGAACACATCTGTAGCACAGTATGATAGTGGTGAAGCGAATTAATGTTTTATGGCAGTGGTGCAGTCATTGATAAACGGGATTACTTCATTCAGACTCATGCTTAGTTTCTTAAGATTATTGGAATTTAAAAATTCAAGAAATAGAAGCAGGGGTAGGTTATACTGTTTCATCATTTAAAAAGATTCTAGCATAACTTTTACTTTTGTGGCACTTTCCTGCACTTATTCCATACCTTGATTTCCATAACACCCAAAAACCTAATTTTCTTGAGTTTATTCAGCGGTTGAGTGAACTAGAGGGTATTTCATTGGCACCCTATCATTTGCCTTGCAGATCGTAGCGAGTCTGAACATTCCGCCTCCTTTTATGTTCAAGTCGTAAAATGTGTCCTATTATGTGGAGCACGGAAGCGGGCTATTCATCCCATCACCTCCACATCAACCATGGAAATCCTTCCAGCACTTGACCCACAGCTGTATATACTTGGACAAGTGCTTGTCTTGACACTTCTTAAACGCTGTCACTGTTCTGCTTCTACTATTCTATCAGAGCACTCACCACCCTCAAAAAGGTCCCCCTCAGATCCCATCTTGCCCCTTATCCTAAATTTATGTTCTCTATTTTTATCTACCTCTGATAGGAGGTAGTTCCTGCAGTCTATCCTATCTATATCACATAATTTTATATGGCTCAATCATGTCCCATCTTAACCTCCTCCACTCCAGGGAAAACATACACAGTCTCCCTGTCTCTCCTCATAACTAAAAAGCCCCATCTCGGGCAATATAAAGTTGAATCTCCTCTTCAGCACTATCCCATCTTTCCTAAAGTGTGGTGACCAGAACATCACCCAGTACTCCAGTTAAGGTCTGAACAAGGTTTTATAAAGTCAGAGTGTCTGCTCTTGTATTCAATGCCCCCTCTAATGAACTCATACATCCCATATGCCTACTTAACCATGTTATTTACCTGCACTGCCACCTGCAAGAATCTTTGAAGTTGAATCCAAGCAAGTGTGAGGTGTCAGGGTGCAGTGGTAGAGCTGCTGCCTCACAATACCAGAGACCTGGGTTTGATTCTGACCTTGGGTGCTGTCTGTATGGAATGTTCACATTCTCCCTGTGACTACGTGGGTTTCATCCGTGTGCTTTAGTTTCCGCCCACATCCCAAAGTCGTGCGGTTTTGTAGATTAATTTGCCTTTGTAAATTGTCCCTAATAAATGAAGCAGATAGTGGGAATAATAATAGAACTCATGTGACTTGGTTGGCATGGTCTCAGTGGGCTGAAGGATCTGTTTCAAGCTGCACCTTTAAACTAAACTAAACACTTTGGGAGATTGAATGTAAGAGGAAAATATACAATTAATGGTAAGATTCTTAACAGCATTGATGCACAGAGGGATCTTGGGGTCCAAGTCCATAGCTCCCTGAAAGTAGCATTACAAGTAAATAGACAATATGTGCAGGAGTAGGCCATTTGGCCCTTCGAGCCAGCACTGCCATGGCTGAATAGAATGGTAAAGAAGGTATATGGTAGGCCCGCCTTCATTGATTAGGCATTGAGTATAAGTGTTAAGAAGTCATGTTACAGCTTTATAAAACTTACGTTTGGTCGCATTTAGAGTATTGCATGCAGTTCTGGTCGCCACATCACGAGAAGGATGTGGGGGCTTTGGAAATATTGCAGAAGTGGTTTACCAGAATGCTGCCTGGTTTAGAGGGTATTAGCTAAATGGAGAGGTTGGACAAACATCAATTTTTTTTCTGTGGAGCGTCAGACATTGAGGTGAGATCTGATTGAAGCATATAAAATTATGAGAGGTATAGATAGAATAGACAGTCAGAACATTTTTCTCAGGGTAGGAATAAAGACTAGAGGCAAAGCTTTAAGGTCAGTTGGAGAAATGTTGAAAGATGATGAGTGGGGTTTTTACACAAAATGGTGGATGCCTGGAAAGCGCTGCCAGATGTGGTGGTGGTGGAAGCCGATATGATACTGCTGTTTAGCAGGCTTTGAGATAGGCACATGGATATACAAGGAAAGGAAGGATATGGGTAACATGCAGACACAGAGGAGATTAGTTTAACTTGGCATCATGTTCAACACCAACATTGTGGGTGGAAGGGTCTCGACCCAAAATGGCACCCATTTCTTCTCTCCAGAGATGCTGCCTGTCCTGCTGAGTTACTCCAGCATTTTATGTCTACCTTTTGTGGGTTCTGGGGCCTGTTTCTCTGCTCCATTCAAAACCAAGCATGGTGCATGTCCAAGTCTCATTAGTGTTCCCCAAATGCATCACTTCACAGACATCTGGATTAATCACCATCTCTCATTTCTATATCCATTTTGCCAACACACAAATATCAACTTGTAGTCTAATACTTCCCTATATACTGTCAACTATTCCATCTATCTTCATGTCATCTACGAACTTACTGATTGTGCCTCCTGCATCCACACTAAATTATTTGGAAATTGGAAGCAGCAAGGATTTCATTAACTATCCCTGTCCACAGTTATCCAACACAAATCAACCCTAAACACCCATCACAAATCAACCCTAAACCATCACTCTCTGCCTCTGGATTCCCATGGCCTTAAATCCCATGGGGCCCAAACTACAAACATGTGGGGCCCTGTCAAAGGCCTTACTAAAGTCCATGTAAACCATGTCCACTGCATTGCCTTTATCAATATATTTTGTTGCCTCTTCAAAAAATTCCTTTAGATTGATCAGGCAGGTTCTGCCCTTGACAAAGCCACGACCAAGCTATCTCTGATTAGTCCCTGCCCTTTTAAGTTATCATTAATCATGTCCCATAATTTTTTTTGTTGTCTTCCCTGTTTGACTTGCAGGTCAATAATTACCTGTGATTTTTCCTGCTGTCCCTCGAATTATCTGGTAGCTCACTTGTGACCAGAGCGCCAACAAACTATTCCCTTCGTCCCATGACAGCCTGGGATAAATCTTATCAGGCCCAGGGAATTTATCCACATTTAAGTCTACTAAGGCACCAACTAACTCCTCTTTATTTATGGAAACTTGCAGTGGAATTTCACCTTTCTCTTTGCTGAATCCTCTCACTACAAAGTCATTTTTCTTTGAGAATGCTGATGTAAAGCATTCATTTAAGATCCCACCTACATGTTCTGGCTCCATGTTCCACAGCTTGCCCCTGTCATTTCAAATAGGCTTTCAATGCTTTCTCTGGTGTATTATTTTGCCCTTAATATACTTGGAAAACACCTTTGACGAGAGATTCTGTGAATGTTAAACCAATTATGTGACTTGCAGGTTTGTGGGGATGGTTGTGGTCTTTCTTTGTGGATGGCTGTTTGTTGGTATACATTCTACTTGCCACATATCAACCTAAGCCAGGTTTGAATATGGACAACTATAATATTTGTTGTGAATAGAGATGAACTTTATGCAATCATTAGTGAACAAGCTTATTTCTGACGGTATGATGAAGTGAACTTTATTGGTCTGAAAGGCAGACATCAGACATCAAGGTGCAAAGATGAATAACCTCCAACACTAATGTTCCTTTATGCAGATAATGAATTCTTTTTAAAAGATTTCATTTCGATTTTTCATTTTGCTTTTATTTTTATTAAGGCTTCTTCATACAGCATTCTACTTTGTAATAGCACCTTTATAATTTTATCTTTCTTATTTGTAGCTAGAATATGCCAGAGGGCTTTGGAGACATCCTAATTGTTACCATCTTCAAGAAAGGAGAAATATCCTATTACTGTAATTGCTGAGTCCCCACTTTTCATCACCGGAAAAGCTGTCATAAGGATCCTCCTCAACCATCTCCTTCCATTGGTTGAAGAACACCTCCCAGAGTCATTGTGCAGATTCTGTCCTTCTCGAGGTAGAATGGGCAAGATCTTCATTATGCGGCAAAATAAATGTAGAGAGTAATACCAACCAGTGCGGAAGGTCTTTATTGATCTCACATATTGCTGACTTCTTCAATAATCCGTAATTAGAGATTAGAAATTCTCCTCAAATCTGCTTCACAACAATGTAAATGTCATGATCCATAATCCTGTTTGAAGCATACAAGAGGACATCAGTAGAGCTAATAGGATTTGATATTTCAATCCCTGTAATAAGTCGGCACTCTTGCTATTTGCAGTGGGATTGAAGTGGTGAAAGGTAGGGTAGGGTACGTCATCGGGGTCATCAGGTGTGCACCCTCCTTCTTTGACATTTCATTGATAAACCCACAACGTCTCCAGAGGGCTCAACAGTGATACCTGGTGTCCCAGGTACACCCCCCTCATTTCCATACTCTCCTGTCTTCATCTTGCAGCCCAACTGTTAACTTTCCTTTTCATCCAAAGCCAATTGCTGCTTTTTTCCTGCAGAATATGATAATGACTTGATTGCTTGTTGGTGGAAGCGACCACTCACCCCCATTTTCTTTACTAGCCTGGTCGTAGATGCAGCAACAAATCCCCTGCAACCCACTTCTACAGGGAAAATCTTGGTCTGCCAGCCATTCTGGGAAGCTTCAGTTGCCCGTTCAGAGTATGTGGTCTTTTTCCTCTCAAAAGCTTCATCAACATCATCTTCCCATGGAACTGTCAATTCCACAACATATGCCAAGTTGGTTATTGCGGACCACAGGACCATGTCTGGCCAGTGTTGTAACCACAATGTCTGGGGGAAACAAAAGCTTTTTTTCCAAGTCCACTTCCATTTTCCAATCCCGAGCAGGCTGCAGAATGCTTGCATTCTTTGACGTTATGGAGGTTGGCCTGCTGGTACTAATGTTGTGAAGTGGACATTTCCTGCCGATGTTTGTGGGGAAGCATTTGTGATCGTTCGCCTCTGTCCAGGATTGATGCTGGCTGTCTGAAAACTTGGTTATGCCGCCAAGTGTAACACCCTTGGGCGAGGTGCATCCTGTTAAACAGAGTGCATCCTGTTTAACAGAGTGCATCCTGTTAAAATGTGCCTTAGTGATGCAGGTGCTTGGCAAAGGGAGCAAGCAGGGTCTTCTCTGAACCACTGTCCTGTTTAACAGAGTGCATCCTGTTAAAATGCGCCTTAGTGATGCAGGTGCTTGGCAAAGGGAGCAAGCAGGGTCTTCTCTGAACCACTGCTTCAGGTTCTGGGATGATGGTAAAACATAAGTGGCTCTGATGACAAAACTTAAGCCGAGATCCCTCCATTTGCCAGATGTTACGCCAGCTGAGTTTTCTCTTTTCCAGGCTCTCCCAGTTCGTTCATTGGCCCTGCTTGGCTATGGAGACGGCCTTGGCGTGTCGCTTTGCCTCCTCCCGTCTTCTCACCTCCTCCACAACAAGCCGTCTCTTCTGCACTGATGTTGCCTTGTGCCTTTGAGGAGCTTTTGGGACGAGCCTGATCCCGGCTCTCCCGTGTTGGACTTGGCCAACCACATCCCGGAAATGAAGAGCAGACTTAGCACTCTGAATGGCTTCAGACGGGGTCCACTTCCTCCCCTTTGCCACACTGGGGGCTGCTGTTCAAATAACAGTATGTTCAGATGCAGTGAGGGTCATGACCAACCTTGCTTTAGTGCATTTGAACTCTTCCACAAGTCCTGCAATGGGCAATTCCAATTTGCCACTGCCCTACACTCCGACAGCACATAAGCATCGTGGAAGTCCAAGCCACTGTTTCACCTGTGTGCTGATCATTCTTTCCAGCTTTTCCACTTTGTTGATGGGGATTTCATACATAGTTAAAGGCCACATGATTCTTGGTAGTATGCCAAAATGGAAGCACCACAGCTTGAGGTTTCCTGGTAGCAAGGTCTTGTTGATGCGAGCTATGTGCGTGATGGTATCCTTTTTGAGTTGTTCAAACTGCTCGGTGTCCTTGAGCTTTGCATCATACCATCGGTCCAAGCTCTTCACTGGCATTTCTGAAACAGTTGGAACAGGTATTCCGTCAATATGAAATCTTTGATCCTTGACGACCTTTGACAATGGAGATGCTTCTGCATTTGCTGGGTTTAATCTTCATCCTTGTCCATGACATGTTTTGATGAAGTTTTTCCAGAAGTCTCGGTGCAGGGGATAGTTGTTGTTAGTGTTGTTATATCGTCCATAGAGGCTCGTATAGGTGGCAATCGCTAATCACACTGTAGCCATTTTCCTCCCACAACCTATTTTGAAGCTCTCATAATGAGCTCCATTGTCATAGTGAAGGCCAATGGGGAGATGGTGCACCCCGCCATGATGCCTACTTCCAGTGGTTACCATCAAGTCTGATGTTGTGAAAAAAAATCGCATATCCTGGGAGTAGTTTTTTTTACCAGATTTGTTATTAAGTAAGTAAGTAAGTTTATTGGCCAAGTATTCACATACAAGGAATTTGCCTTGGTGCTCTGCCCACAAGAAACAACATGACATAGTGACAGTTATGAAGGACTCAGAAAACACTAAACATTAATAATAATAAAACATTAATGATAAAACACCATTGATCAAGCATGTGAACCAACAAAATACTAGATCAAAGGGAGTCTACAGATTTTTGGCTGTTGAGTAGAACAACTACTCGTGGATAAAAAATGTTTTTATGTCTGGCTGTGGCAGCTTTGACAGTCTTGAGTCACCTTCCAGAGGGAAGTGATTCAAAGAATGTGTGGCCAGTGTGAGAGGGGTCAGAGATGATCTTGCCCGCTCGCTTCCTGGCCTTTGCAGTGCACAGTTCATCAATGGAGGGAAGGTTGCAGCCAATAATCTTCTCTGCTGATCGGACGATTCGCTGCAGCCTTCAGGTAACGTGCTTGGTGGCTGAGCCAAACCAGACCATGATGGAGAAGGTGAGTACAGACTCTACGATGGCCGTGTAGAATTGGACCATCATTGCCTGTGGCAGATTGTGCTTCCTCAGCTGCCGCAGGAAGTGCATCCTCTGTTGTGCCTTTTTAACTGTGGAGTCGATAGTGGCCCCCCAGTTAAGGTCCTTGGAGATGATGGTTCCCAGGAACTTAAAAGACTCCACAGATGTGACTGTGGTGTTGTTGATGGTGAGTGGGGTGAGGGGAGGGGGAGCTGTCCTAAAGTCTACAATCAATTCCACTGTCTTAAGAGCATTGAGCTCTAGGCTGTTGCTACGGCACCAGGACGTCAGCTGTGACACTTCCTGTATGTAGGTAGATTCCTCCCCATCCTGGATCAGTCCAATCAGGGTTGTGTCGTCCGCAAACTTGAGAAGCTTGACAGAGGTGTCTGTGGAGGTGCAGTCGTTGGTGTAGAGAGAGTAGAGGAGAGGAGAGAGTACGCAGCCTTGCGGTGCTCCTATGCTGAGTATTTGCGGGTCCGAGATGTGCTTTCCCAGCCTCACATGCTGCTTCCTGTCTGTCAGGAAGTTGGTGATCCACTGACAGAGGGGTTCAGGCACAGTCAACTCGGAAGGTTTGGAGTGTAGTAGCTCTGGCACAATGGCGTTGAATGCAGAGCTAAAATCAACAAACAAAATCCCCATATAAGACCCCTGGCGGTCTAGGTGCTGCAGGATGAAGTGCAGGCCCAGGTTGACTGCATCATCCACAGATCTATTGGCCGGATATGCAAACTGCAGAGGGTCCAGCAGGGAGTTTGTGATATTTTTCAGCTTGGCCAGTACATTATTGGTGTGTATTGACTTTTTTGTCAATGATTAGTGATGTACAGCACTTTGTTGCAACTATGATTGTTTTTAAAGTGCTCTATAAATAAAATTATTATTATTATTATTATTATTATTATTATTGCAGGCACCTGAAAGAATTCAAAAGCAGTCCACAGTAGCGAATGAGGAACTGATCCATAGGCATTGGCCAGGTCGAGGAACAAGACATGCAGATTCTTTTGTTCTTTCTTAGCAGTCTGGATTTCACGCCATATGACGCTGGTATGTTCAAGGCATCCCGGGAAGCCTGCTATACCAGCCTTTTGGATTGACGTATCAATGTCAATGGTTTTGTTTCAGATACTTTGTATCAATATCAATGGTTTTGTTTCAGATTCTTTGTAAGTCTTTTCGCCACCACACTGAAAAAGATCTTGCCCTCTATGTTAAGAAGGTTTATTTGCCAGAACTGTTCGATGGTGGACAATTTTTTTTATTTTGGGATTATCACTCCCCCCGCTCTTCGCCAGGCTTTGGGGACAACTTGCTTTTCCCACACAACCCTCATGTTCCTCCAGAGAAATTTCAGAATATCCAGGGCATTCTTGTAGACACAATAGGGAACACCATTAGGGCCTGGTGCAGAGGCCGTTCTTGCCTTCCTCACTACTTCTTTTACCTCACTCAGCTTGGGAGGGCTGATGTCAAATTGATGTTGTGGGGGTGGGGTTGTTGGGATGTCAGCGGGGACAAAAATCGGTTCATCTTTTAACTCATCAGCGTAGATGGTTCTGATGTGTCCTTCAATGTCCTTTTTTGATGCTTTCAGGGATCCATCCCTAATAGTCAGAATGAGATTCTAGAAAAGTTTCAATTTTTTGAGAGCCAATTCTCAGCAAAGATAGACCAATTTCACCACAACCTCAAGTGCTCCGGCACAGACTTCAAGTAAGTTCTCAATCAAACCAAACAACAAAACCTCAAAGCAGGGATGTGCATCCGCCTGTGTACTTTGGAGAGTTAAACAACTTACTGTTGGCACCTCAACAAAAGAGCTGAAGAACTACAATGTTGTCTCTACAAAATCCTTCAAATGTATTACCAATTGGTAAGCTAATGCCAGAGTCCTCTCCCAGGTCAACATACCCAGCATCTAGACTCCCAAATCAAACACAATCAATTCTGGTGGATGGACCATATTATCCGTACATCTAATCACAGACCCTGGAATGTGTACTCCGAGCTACAAGACATCAAAAAGATTCCAGGAAGAGCACAAAATACTTCAAATATATTCAAAATCCTCCTTAAAAATAGGTAATATCCTCAGGAATCCAAGCCCTGTGACTAATTAAAATGGAGGAGTATCTAGGAAGGCAGAGGACCTCTTACGTCTCTGCAACAGAGCATGCAGAACCCATCTATCGACAGCACAAAGACTGCACAGCACTCCACATACCGCATCAAGTAAATCCTGTCACTTACGACAAACTAAAATCCCTTCTAAAATTTAACATACACCTCAGAGTCATCAGAACTGAAGAGAAGGATGCAATTTCAATACAGGTACAGCAATGCAGTTTGGTTAATGGAGTGATCAGTTCTATTAGTTCTAGAGCAGCTAGTCTTCAGCACAGGAACACAAATACAGATCGTTTGCTGTGCCAATGTACGCAGTCATGTTTTGATATCACATGGAGTGATTCAAACTGGCTGAAGAATGTCATTTGTGGTTATGGTGGAATCGCAGATGTTGGCTGATAAGGATCATTCACAGCACTTCGCTGAAGGTGCTGATCAACACTGGATTTCACAAACAACGGATACTTGCAGAACATTATACAATTGATAAATCTTACATTTAATTTCTAAGTTTCAATTACAAAAAAAAATCATTATCATTTAAAATATGAAGATCAAGAATAACTCATTACTGATCGGTGAATGCTTCATCTATACAGTGTGTCAAATATTTAGACTAATTACATTTCACATGAGTGAAAAGCTTTATCTTTCACTGCAACATTTAAGTTTGCTTGGAATGCTAAACTTCTTATCATCTAACCTGTGATGAGATCAAGTGTGGACAACATCTCTTGTTTTCCAGTGACGATACATCTTGAGTGCTATGAATTACAAAATGTAAGTTTAACATTTTGGACAGCATTAACTAAACGTGAATAAATGTATCTTAAATCTTTAAGTTTGTCATCTTGCTTGTTTTAATTCTCCAAACCACTCTCACTGACCAATCAGTCTATGGCCTGCTGCACTGTTACAATGAGACACAATGAAAGCTTAAAAAACAGAACCTCATTTTTTGTTTTGGCATGCTACAACCTTCTGGACTCAATATTGAATTCTAAAAATTCAAGTTACTCGATTTCTCTGTTTGTGTCAATCAGTGGCACCGCGGTGGAGTTGCTGCCTTACAGCAAAATGCAGCGCCAGAGACCCGGGTTCGATCCCGACTACGGGTGCTGTCTGTATGGAATTTATACGTTCTCCCCTTGATCTGCGTGGGTTTTCTCAGAGATTTTTGGTTTCCTCCCACACTCCAAAGACATACAGGTTTGTAGATTAATTGGCTTGATAAAAATGTAAAATTGTCCAAGTTGGCGATATGCAGAGTACTGCCATTCCGACTACAAAATTCAGAAGATTCATCCATCTGTTATATCGATTTTATTTCCCCCTTTCTTTTCTTTTTACTCTTTTTTTAACCTCAGTGAATGGCGGACATGCCCAGTCTGAACTGCCAGTACACCTTCCTGCTCTGCATTTTACAACTCCTACATTCTTTGTCCAGGTTCTCACTTTTGAACTGTTCCCATTCACTCATTGACCAGATATTTTTTTTTACATTTTATCTCCGCAATGTGATATCTTGTGCTCAGACACATAATACGAGTTGATTCACTGGTGACCGGATACTCGACTGCACAGTGTACTGTGGTTTATTCAATCATTTACAACCATCCGACCAAAGGTGGCGCTATTACAACGCCTCCCACCTTAATGAAAAAGTTATCGCCTTGTTGATAATTTTGCATATAACATTGTTGACGTTTTCTTCAGAAAGTTTATTCAGTTTATTCTTCTAATAAACTTCACAAATTAAACTTAACCACTGGGTTTCTCCTTCTTTCTGGATATCTTCCCTGACCAAAAGTTTCTGACTGTTTAGAACCACATGGTCTCATTTTTGATCGAGTCAAGTCTTCCTTTTGACCTACATTCATGCATTCCAGTCCATCAGTCAATTTTGTTTGACTGTCAACCACACTTGAACCTCCATTTTCAGGCTGACTCAAACTCTCACTATCTTGTGTACCTTTTTGCACCATTTCTGATTCATCCGTTGGTACCTGTACTTGAGTGGTAACCAAATTATCTGACTCGTCTAATTGAAATGGTTGCAAACCTGTCTGTTCTTGCATCGGCATGACATGGTCAATGTGTACTTTTCTCACCTTCCCACTTCCAAACATCTTGACCAAGTATGTCCGTGGTCTGCACTTTCTCACTACTCTTCCAGGTAACCACTTTATCCACTTGTGATGATGGCTTTTCACCTTTACCTTCTGATTCAATTCAACACTCCTTCCCTTTACTCTACTTCAAGTTTGGCTCAAACAGAAGAAGCCAACAGTGAAAACCTTGTTCTTGGTTTTCTCTTCAAGAACAGTTCAGCTGGCGTTTGACCAGTAGTGGTGTGAGGTGTGTTTCGATACGTAATCAGAAAGTTAGCCAGTTTGTGAGACAGAGACAACTGTCTTTTCTGTGGATTTGGATCCAGCAGTTGTTTGACTAATGTACGCTTCACAATTTGCACTGTGCGTTCTGCTGCTCCATTTGAAGCGGGATGGTATGGATAAACTCTAGTGTGTTTTACACCATTCCCTTTCATGAATTGTGCAAACTCTTGTGAACAGAATTGAGGTCCGTAATCAGACACAATTTCCTCTGGAAATCCATAGGACGCAAACAATCCTCGCAAAATGTCTATCGTTTTGTTCATCAGAAACACCTCAACCCACTTGGAGTGACTATCAATCACAATGAACAATTGTTGTCCATTTAACTCTGCAAAGTCAACGTGTAATCTTTGCCACACCCTAGCTAGCCATTTCCATGGCTGTATCAGTACTGTTGGTGGATTCTTTCCAACTGCTTGACATGTGCTACACTCTTTCACCATTTGTTCTATGTCCTTATCTAGACCAGGCCACCATAGATAGCTTCTAGCTAGATTCTTTGTTAGATGCATTCCCAAATGCTGATCATGAAGATCTCCTGTTTAAGAAAGAACTGCAGGAAAAATCGAAGGTAGACAAAAATGCTGGAGAATCTCAGTGGGTGAGGCAGCATCTATGGAGCAAAGGAATAGGTGACGTCTCGGGTCAAGATCCTTCTTCAGATCTTCATGAAGATCTCCTAGCAATTTTACTCCATATCTTTCAGGGATTACAACTCTCGCTCCCGACATGACACAACCTTAGTCTACTGAGAGTTCATTCCTACGTACAAAGAATGGTTTCAGTTCTGCCTCTGAAACCAGCAATTTGTTTGGTGATCCATTTATAACATACTCCTGCACTCTTGACAAAAGTCTGTCAGTGTGAGTGGCCTTCCAAATGTCCCCTGAAGTGATAGGTAACTCATCTACATGAGAAAAATAAAAGCTCTCTGTTTGGGGTAACCTCCGATTCCAAAGGTAATCTAGACATGGCGTCAGCATTGCTGTGCTCTGCTGCCTTACGATACTGAATATCATACTGGTATGCAGACAATATCAATGCCCATCTTTGCATTCTGGCTGCTGCTAGAATTGGTATGTGTGCTTTCGGATTTAGGATCACTGTCAACGGCTGGTGATCCGTCTCGATTACAAACCTTCTGCCATACAAGTACTCCTAACGCCATAAATCAATGCAAGAGCCTCTCGCTTTATTTGCGCATAATTTCTCTCATTGGTATTGAATGTTCTAGATGCAAATGCAATTGGCCTCTCCTCTCAATTTTCTAGCAATGAGAGATCACAGCACCAACAACGTATGGTGAAGCATCACATGCTAACTTCATTGGCTTATTTACAACATAATAAACAAGCATTGTACTCTCTGCCTACTGAGCTTTACATGACTTGAAAACTTGGTCACATTGACATGTCCACTTCCATGGTACATCTTTTCTCAAGAGCTCGTTCAAGGGATGTAAACAGGTGGACAGATTTGGCACGAACTTCCCATATTAATTAACTAATCCTAAAAAGGATCGGATCTCAGAGATGTTTCTGGGAGTTCTTGATCGCATCAACTTTACCCTTGCTTGTCTATCTTATGACTCAAGTACTCTACCTGAAAGAACTCACACTTCTGTGCCTTCACTCTTACACTGTGTGTTTCAAGGCGTTTGAGTACCACTTCCAACCTTTCATCATGTGTTTGCCTGTCAGGGGCTGAGATGAGGATGTCATCCAAGTAACACACCACACCTTCAATTCCCACTAGAACTTGTGTCATCACCCCTTGAAAAATCCCTTGGGCTGATGATATACCATATGGGAGTCGATTGAACTGAAACAATCCCAAATGCGTGTTGATAGTCAGCTCAGATTTAGATTCATCATCTACACCTAACTGCAAGTAGGCATTTATCAAGTCCATTTTTGTGAAGACCTTTGTGAGGGTGCTAAACAAATCCTCTGCTGTTGGTAGGGTATCTGGTATGCTACCTTCAAGTACCTGGTTTACGGTTACCTTATAATCCCACAAAGTCTAAATCAGGTTTAGGTACAACTACAATGGGTGTTGCCCATTCACTACTTTCTACCTTACTGGTAATGTTCTCAGCTGCAAGTCTTTTCAGTTCTTTCTCAACCATGTCCTTAAATGCATACGGCACAGCCCGTGATTTGCAATGCACTAGTGTCGCTTCCTGCTTCACACGTACTTTCGCCTTGTACCCCTTGATTGGCTCTCCCTGGTCGCTGAGCACCTTCAGATGTTGCTCAATTACATCGTCCGGACACTTGAATTCTTCGGGAATGAGGAATATCTCGTTCCACTTGAGCTTCAAGATCTGCAACCAATTCTACCTAGCAAAGCAGGCTTATCCCCCTTTACAACTACGAGAGGCAACTCCGCCTGCCGTTCCTTATATCTAACTGGTACCTGTACGCATCCTAACACTGGAATCTTCTCTCCAGAGTAACCACATAGCTCGATTTGCTTTGCTTCCAAAGGAATTTGACTCAGCTTCTCCCGATAAACAAATTATGGAATCACGCTCACAGATGCTCCCGTGTCGACTTCCATGCTAACATGAGCTCCATTCAACAGGACTTGCACGGACACATTCTTTGTCTTCCGGTTCGCTAGCTCATTGCTGCAGATGGTGTATATTTCGAGAGGCTCTTCCTCTGCCTGCAGTTCATTCACAGAATGCAGCTTACTTGTTGTTGAAACTTTTTTCTGCTTAGCCTTGCGACAAGCCTTCACTAGATATCCCATCTGGTGACACGAGTAACACTCTGCCTTGAAAAATGGACAAGACTGCTAACAGCGATAGCATGACTTTGCAGCAGTCTTGGTACCCTTCCATGGATAACAATTCTCTGACGTCTTTGTCGACTTATTCGTCTTTGGTTTGCTGGACTGCAGCTTGTTCAACTCTTCCGCTGGTTGTCTAGAAGTTGCCCCAACTTCTCTATAACCCTTTTCTGCCATATTAATTGACAAAGCAGTTCTACAAGCTGTTTCAAAGGTCAGGTCATACACCGTCATCAGCTTACTTCGGATCCGCTCACTTCTCAGTCCACACATGAAACCGTCTCTTAACTCCCGATCTTGGAAATTTCCCAAATTACAATGAATTGATAACCTCTTGAGTGCCACATTAAAATGACTGATGTCCTCCTCTGGAAGTTGGCATCTCATTCTAAATCGATAGCTTTCAACTATTTCTAAGGGCTTAGGGTCATAATGTTCTGTTAACTTCTTAAAAATATCCAAAGGCATGTCCTTTGGTTTGGCTGGAGCTAACAAATTCTTTACCGTATCATAAACATCGGGACCCATTTCAGTGAGGAAAATTGCTCTTTTCCTAGCTTGAGTTGCTTCATTCAAAGTCTTGATACAGCATCAGAAGCTTCTACTTCAGTAATGTTATTCGCAGCAACATCTCTAAACATTCGAACATTTCCCAGCTTTGCTGGAACTCACCCAATCGTCCAATGTACCCGCTGTGCACTGCCATTTTGGATTTTTAACAGTCCCACAGAATTCAAACTTTGTGACCGAATTTTCAGCTTTCTGTGACACCGACAGTTATACAACATTTCTCCGTACCTCTGTATGATTCCTTATCTACATGAACAATTAAAGCTTGGGAATCCGCGATCCCATCCTCGTCGCCATTTTGTGATATCTTGTGCTCAGACACAGAATACGATTTGACTCACTGGTGACATGAACTCGACTTGTACAGTGTACTGTGGTTTATGCAATAATTTACAATCCTCCGACCAAAGGTGGCGCTATTGCACGTAGTCACTACATTTTATATCTTAGCAGAGATGTTTGCCCTCCCCCAGCTTCTCTGTAATTTAACAAACTTATTTTGTCTGCAACTTAACAGGCTTCTTTTTCAGTTCTGATGAAGGGTCTTTAACATTAACCGTAGTTCGGTTTCACATCCCACAGCTGTGGTCTGACTTGCTGAGTATTTCCAGCACTTTTTTTGTGTTAGAATTTCAGCATCAGCCTTAGATCCCATGGGCTGCTATCTTTCTCACCAATCCCCTTGAGGGCCTTACCAAAATCCATGTACATTTCCTCAATGCACTATCCTCTGTGACACACAGTCACCTTCTCAAAAAATCAATCCAATGAGTCAGATGGAGTCTTTCCTTAACATGGAGTAACCCCAATTCACTCCAATTACAGATTAATCTGTCCCTCAGAAATGTTTCTGATAATTTTCATACTATTGATGTTATACTCATCAGCCTGTAATTATATGGCTTGTGCCTGCTGCCCTTTTTGAATATTGTTACCATAGTTGCCACCATTGTCCTGCCATCTAAGCACCACTTCTCAGGCCAGAAAGAATTTGAAACTCTCAGAGCCACGGCAATCTCTTGCGTGTCCCCTGTAGTAGCCTGGAATACTAGATTCTAGAATATTAGAAACCAGGGGCCACAGTTTAAGAATAAGGGGTAGGCCATTTAGAACTGAGATGAGGATAAAACTTTTCACACAAAGAGTTGTGAATTTGTGGAATTCTCTGCCTCAGAAGGCAGCGGAGACCGATTCGCTGGATGCATTCAAAAGAGAGTTAGATAGAGCTCTTAGGGCTAGTGGAATCAAGGGGTATGGGGAGAAGGCAGGAATGGGGTACTGATTTTGGACGATCAGCCATGATCACCTTGAATGGCGATGTTGACTCGAAGGGCCAAATGGCCTACTCCTGCACCTATTGGCTATGTATCTATGGAAGAATAATTTTTGACTTGTAACTTTCACTGAAAGTGCAACTTAGCTTTAAAGTACTTAGTGTAGTTTGAAGATACAGCATGGAAACAGGTCCTATGGTTCACCGAGCCCGCTCCAACAATTATCACCCATACACTAGTTTTATCCTACACCTTAGGGGCAATATGCAGAAGCCAATTAACTTACAAACCTGCACATCTTTGGAATGCAGGAGGAAACCAGAGCACCTGGAGGAAACCTATGCGGTCACAGGGAGAACGTGCAAACTACATATTCCGGATCTCTGGTGCTATAAGGCAGGAACTCTACTGTTGCTCCACTGTACCTTTCTTAATTCTTTAATGGAAAGACATTTTGTTTCTAGGTTTTAACTATAAATATAACTAATACTTGCAAACTGCAATCAAACATCAAGCCATCGTTGTTATATGCAGCAAAAATTCCTGAAACAAATACTGTTTGTTGGCACGAATTCACTGTACCTGTTAAAATCAGTCTGTGTTTCTTGTGTTACTAGATTCCTTTTGGAGAGTTTTTTCTTTTTCACAGGAGTATAATACCTATAATGGGCCAAAGAAGATTCTGCTTCTTTCTTTAAAATGCGTGGTCTGAATCGTTGTTCATTGGTAAAGTGGTGAGCATGTTTGTCCAATACATCACCACTGTATGTTTTCTGTCGTGGATCCTGAAATGTTCTGTAGTAATGCTGATTTGCCAAGCTTGCCGATGAGCTGCAGAAAGTTTTATAATGTTGTTGATAAGATGTTGGGGTTCCGGAGCTCAAGTCTGAGTAGCACGTCGTAAATATTTTCTGAGCAGTTTCCTTATCAAAACTGGGACTGGATGGTAATATTGAGAACTCTTGAGAAGAGACAATGGTTTGGTTGGGAGTTATGCAACCATTTGTTAAGCATCTGGTGCCATCATTATGCTCTAGTATGGAACGATTCTGTGAACAAAAATTGAAAACATATTGAGAATGTGAATATGTTAATTGCAAAGTAGTTCCCAAAGAAACATTCTGATAGAGTCAGAGTCATTAATTGGTACAGTGTGGAAACAGCCCTTCGGCCCAACTTGCCCATACCAGCCAACATGTCCAAGCAATACTAGTCGCACCTGCCGGAGCTTGGTCCATATCCCTCCAAACTTGTTCTATTCATGTACCTGTCTAACAGTTTCTTAAACATTGGGATAGTCCCAGCCTCAACTACCTCCTCTGGCAGCTTGTTCCATACACTTGTTACAGCTTGTTCCTTTGTGTGAAAAGGTTACCCTTCAGATTTGTATTAAATCCTTTCCCCTTTGTAGATTGATGATGCATGTGAACCAATCACACACAAGCCAGCATCACTAACTCCACCCCACTACAACACTTATACTAACACTCGTTCCTAGCACTGCAGTTCGACCAGCTAGGATGCACTGACAACCTGTCGTCCTCAATACTGCTAAGTTTCAAGTGCTCATTAAAGATGTGTTTAAATCACCCACTGTCTCTGGCTCTTGTTTACATGGTGTCAGAAGTGGGATGCGAACCCACGCCTCCAATTGGAGACCCGAATTGGCTCTTGTTTACATCCTTCACCTTGAACCACTGGTCCTCGATTCCCCTACTCTGGGCAAGAGATTCTGTGCATCTACCTGATCCATTCCTCTCATGATTTTATAGATGATGCCTTGCCAACAGTCTGCTTGTTCCTTCCTTCTTTGTTGTTTGATAGTATGCATTAAATGTTCAGTGTTCTTTAGCTTGTTTATCGTGGGGGGTGGGGGTTTTTAAAAATCTTTTACCTCGACGGATTTTTTTCCGTATCGTATCTCCGTCTGCAATAAGGCCTAACATCGAGTAGATGGCGACCTTTGCTGGAGACCGACTTCGGGAGCTCCAACCGCAGGAGCTTGCAGGACATACCATCGCGGAGCTCGCGATCCTTGTCGGGGATCGACTTTGGAGCTCCAACTGCGGGTGCCGTGAACTTTAACATCGTGGAGCTCACAGTCTGTGGTTAGAGACCTACTTCGGGAGCTCCAAGTCGTAGGAGCTTCGACCGCCCCGACGCAGGGGCTTCAACCACCCCGACCCGGGGGCTTTGATCGCCCTGACTTGGGGGCATCCATCGCCCCGATGCGGGAACTTCAATCACCCCGACTGCAGATGGTTCGACTGCCCCGACCGCGGGAGAATAAAGAGGAAGAAGCTTGGACTTTATTGCCTTCCATCACAGTGAGGAATGTGGGGAATCCATTGTTAATGTTAATGTTAATGTTAATTTTCATGTAGTTGCTTTTTTTTGGTATGGTTGTATGGTAAATCGAATTTCACTGTACGTTAATTGGTACATGTGTCAATAAACTGACCTTGAAACTTTGAAACCTTACAATAAAACAAATCTGATATTGGCCTTTCTGGGCAACAATTAGTCCAATGGGGAACAATATGGAGAAAGTCCCTTGCATGCAGTGGAGCATCTTAAGGTAATCTGAACAAAATGGCTGCATAAATGATACCAAATTCATTAAAGGGATAATACTGTTGGATAAAATTGAAAGATGTCTTCACCTGGAGGATTCTCAACTGCTAATTATGAATTAGACCTCCAGCATTAGCAATGAAAAGCAACCAATTTTCCATTTTTAGCCAATAGTCGTTGAAAGCAATGCCATCCATTAGGCACTTACATTACATGGTTACGGAGAGATGACTAAGCATGTGGTTAAAGGGGAGGATGCACAGAAAATTCTACGATCATTTATTCAAAAAAGATATGCATAACATCAAGTTATAGGCAAATGCAACATGGATAGACTCAGGTTTTGGGCCATGTTCCTGTACTTATTCAACAATAGTGATACTTTTATCAGGAATATTCACTGTAAAGACAAAGAACTATAAACCAGCATAAATTTAGTCTTTAGACTAAAAATGATGATCATAGGAGATAAAAGGATGTTGAGCAGAAATATGGTTTGAAAACAAAAAAAGTTCCTTAAGTAGTATGCATAAATCTTAAGCTATACAAGAATCCACTTCCATACTGGAGCTAGTAAGCCCATATTAACAGGCTAAAGTTAACAAGCTAAAGCTGGCAAACCTATGTTAACAAGCAAACCATATAAAGGCAAGTTAAATCATAGGAAATATCTGTGAAGCTAGAGCTAGAGTTTCGGATCTGATCAATGCATTAGAAAGAGAGTTGCATGGACGTTTGGTTCTGGGAAGGACCGTACTGTAGAACTGATCAATCAAGTGGGTCAGCAGGGTTTGACTATAACTGAAGCCGGTATGGGGATACAGAAAGCAATGATGGAGAGCTGCAGGCCTTGCACTTGTCCAAAAGATACAAGGGTCTAGCATCCTCTTTAGATGCGATCAGAGATCTCAGAATTAATATGAAAACTTATGGTACAGGGATGCAGCTAATAAGCTCTCCCTGGAGCAGCATTTATTTCCCCAAGTGCTCAATTTTCCTCCAACATCCCATAAACAAGCTTGTGGGTAGAGACATGGAGACATACAGCATGGAAACAGGCTCTTCAGCCCCACTTGTCCATGCCAAACAAGTTGCCTAATTGAGTTAACCTGCAAGTGCCTCGTCCATATCCCTCAAAACCATTCATATCCATATACCTATCCAAATGTATTTTAAATGGAATTGTACCTGTCTCCATCACTTCCCCTGGCAGCTTGTTTCATATATGCACCATCCTGTGTGTGTGTGTAGGTCACCCCTCATGTTCTTATTAAATCTTTCCCCTCTCACTTTAACTTATGCCCTCCAGTTCTTGATTCTCTGACTTTGTGCATTCACCCAATCTATTCCCTTCACAATTTATACACCTTTATTAGATCACTGCTCAGCCTCCAGTGTTCCAAAGAATGAAGTCCCTGTCTGCCCAATCCTTCACTACAACTCAGGTCCTCGAACCCTGGCAACATCCTTGTAAATCTTCTCTGCACTTCTTTCAGCTTAATGGCAGCTTTCCTGTAGCAGGGTGACCAAAACTGCCTATACTCCAAGTGCGGCCTCAAGAAAGTCTTGTGTAACTGTAACATAACATCCTAACATGTATACTCAATTCCCTATCTACTGATGGCCAGTGTGCTAAAAGCCTTCTTCAACACCCTATCTACCTGTGACACCACTTTCAGGGAACCATGTACTTGTACGCCTAGATCCCTCTGCTCTACAACACTCCCTCAGGCCCTACCATTCACTGTGAAGGTCCTGCCCTGGATCAACTTCCCAAAATACATACTTCACACCTTTCTGAATTAAACCCCATAGCCATTCCTCAGCCCACTTGCCAGCTGATCAAGATCCCACTGTAATTTTTGATAACCATCATCACTGTCTATGATACCCCTATTTTAGTTTTATTCTGCAAACATGTCTTATACATGCTCATCCAAATTGTTGATATACATTTCAAACAGAGCAGTTTAATTAGCCACTGCAAATTGCCCCTAGTCTGTAGGCGAGTGGTAGACCTTAGCGAGATTTGATGGGAATGTGGGGTGAATTGGTTATATGGAAAATTATTGAGGAACAGAATTGCTCTGTGAGCCAGCAGAGATAGTCCAAAATGGCCCTCATGAGTGCCAAGAATGTTTGTCATATGCACTAGGAACAAAACAATAAAATTCTTACTTAATGCAGCTTTTAACACAACACATTGACACAGCAATACAACAGATAAATACAATAAATTATTAATTATACTAGGTAACAACTCCATAATAACCTTCTTTGTTATGAAGAAATGTTCAAAAATTGGAAATAGGTTGAATCCAATATTATAGTGTGTTGAATAAATAGATAAGTCTTGAAACTATATAATGTACGGAGACCATTTTGAAGAGGTGAAATTTGGATACATTAGAAATTGATAAAGACGACAATGGTGAGTAGTAAAATGGGTTATGTTAACCACGAGTAAATCAGGAAATAACCATACCTGATAAACACAAGAAACTGCAGATGCTGGAATCTTGTGCAAATAGACAAAGCGTAGAGAAACTCAGCAGGCCAGCCAACATATGTGGGGGGAAATGAACAAGTGACGCTTTGGGTCATGATCATTTTTCAGACTGACCATTTCCATCCATAGACTTTGGATGTTTGGGTGTAATTTACCCACTTTGTGTCAATTGTATTTAAGACATGTGTGCATTTCAGTCCTGATATAAGATTTTGATCCAAGACACCTACTCCTCTGCCTCCACAGTTGCTGCTTGATTCACTGTGTTCCTCCAACAGCTCGTTTTTGCTTCAAATTCAAACTTCTGCAGGTCTTGAGTCTCCATTAGAATAGGTCAGGGAAAAATAGTAAAAAAATCATACTTTATCCAAAAGCATTCAGCAAAAGAGATGAATTAATGGCATGCATAGAAGTAAATGGTTATGATCAAGTACCTATCATAGAAATGTGGTTACAAAGTGAACAAGGCTGGGAATTAACTATTCCAGATCTTTTGAAGATATAGGCGCCCTAAACGTGGCGACTCTACATACCTTGTGTGTGGTATGCAAAACAAAGAATTTGACTATGACATGTTACATGTGAGAATAAAGAATCAATCTATTAGTCAATAAGCAAAAGTGAAAAGTAGTAGTAGCTGTTAGAAAGAAGGATGAGATAACAGCATTCAAGACAAACGATCTTTACTCAGAAACTCCAGTAGAATTAGTTTGAATGGAAGTAAGAAGCAGTACGAGGCAGAATGCATTGATAGGTGTGGGCTTAAGCTACACTTTGGGCACGGGATGCATTAGGAAATGGGAAAGTTACAACAAAAGTAAATAATCAGGTGGACTTTAATCAACATTTACACTGGGCAAACCAAATTAGCAGTAATATTGAGGGGAATAAAATTATGGAGAGTATTAGCAAAAGTTTTCTAGATCAGTATGCTGAGGAACTAATGAAAGTACATGGATGCTATGGTGCAATTATGCTTGGCCCACGAAGGCCTACTGGATCTCCCGGTTGCTAGCCAATTTAACACCACTTTCCATTCCCATTCTGACCTTTCTGTCCTGGGCCTCCTCCATTGCCAAAGAAAGGCCACACGCAAATTGGAGGAACAGCGCCTCATATTTCGCTTGGGTAGCCTACAATGTTGAATTCTCCAATTTTAGTTAAAGTCTACAAATACCTTCCTCCTCCTCCCCCCCTTTAACCCCCCCCCCCCAACTAAATGTCCATTAAACAGTTACATAGGTGCAACGACGTATCCCTCTTGGCCTCACACCTGTCTCTAGCCAGTAATCTGTGGTTACTTTTATTATATTTAATTGGCAATCTGTCAGTTGTGCAGCCTTTATGGAAGAATAACATGATCTAAAAATATATAAGGAATGACAATGAATTATTTCAATCTAAACTCTTAAATCGAAGCAAACTTGTGACGGTATCAGGCATGAGTATGATTGTGGTTTAATAACATCCATCCGACAGCAGAGTGATCAGAACTGAATACATGTGTGAAGAAGGGTCTCAACCCAAAATGTCACCAATTCCTTCTCTCCAAAGATGCTGCCTGTCCTGCTGAATTACTCCAGCATTTTGTATCTACCTCTGATTTAAATCAGCATCTACAGTTCTTTCCTACAATATTCCAAATGTGGTCTTACCAATGTCTTGTACAACTGTAATGCGATGTTCCAGCTCCAAGCACCATGAACCTGCACCCCTGTGTCTATGTACTCTATATGCACTGGCTGTTTGGAATGCAGAGGGCAATATATGTTCATGAAATTAGATCATTAAATTGTCAAATAAGGATAAAGATAGATTTAATAAATGTAAACAGGATGAATACTAACTATGTCACAAAATATCATATATCTGAATATCTGGTGGTGCTACCAAAGAATAAGGACTCTTGTCCTGGTCTATATGCAGGATGTTGAGAATGACATGGAGGACAAGTGGGGTAGGCTAAAGTGATACCTCTCAATGATCAATACTCATATAGTCATATCGCTATCTGTAAATTGTCAAATGTTATCTTTGCATCAATTGTATAGAAATAATCTTGTTTACCAATCCAGGAGACTCTTGTCAGAGATTATCCCTTCAATGTTTGTACTAATTCAATAAAGAATTGGTATATTTGTTTCTCCAGACTCCAAGTGGAATCTATACAACAATAAGAATCAAGGCACTGATAGGAAAAGGGAAAGTAGAATAACAGTGTAATCCAGTTAAAAGCATAACATACTATACATTTTTTTATGGATATGGAATAAGATAAAAGTTTAGTTGAGATCAATATGGATCCTTTAAGAATGAGAAAGGAGAAATTATATTGGGGTATTATAATAATAATAATAATAATAATAATAATAAAATAAACAAATTTTTTGTATCTTCTGCTTGTAACAGCAGAATATACACAAGACTTTCCAGAAATAGTGGAGGAAAATGGGTGTAGAGTGAATGAGTTGAATGACATTGCCATTTGTTTAAAATAAATATACTGAAGAAAATGATGTAGTTACACTTTCTCACCAATAACTTGCTCACCAGTGCTTAGTTTGGATTTTGTTAGGATTACTCAGGTCCAGACATCAACAGGTCAGCTACCCTTGATATCCTGACAGAATTTGATGTGTGGGTGAATAGCCACCTGCAACAAGACAACCTAATTACATTCCCAATGGTATTATCATCACCATGCCCTCTATCTTCAAATTCTGTGTAGTCACTTGTGACGAGAAAGCGATGTAGCCCATACAAATAAAAAATATCGCCATAAGGACAGGTCAAAGGCTGGATCCTGTACCAAATTATGCAGCTCTTGATACTCCAAATGCATTCCACCAGCTACAAGACACAACAAAGAGTGTGATGAAAAATTCTCCACTTGCCTGGAGGACTGGAATTCCAACAACGGTGAAGAAACTCAACTCACCCTAGGTCAAAACAGCGAATTTGATCGTCACTCTATGAATCATCCAAAGATCAGTCCTTCCACTGCCACCAATGAAAGCACTCATCTAGGCTCATCTTCCAGAACTTCCCTGGCCCACAACTTGTACAACCAAAGATTGGAGGAGGAGCTAAGAATACCAGCATTTGTAAGTTCCTCTAAAAATCATAAACCACCCCAAAGTAGAAGCACATCACTGTTCCTTCATAGTTTCTGGTTCTGAATCCTAAAATTTCCCAATGAAATGGACTGTTGTTGTACCAATACACCATTGCTTGCTACATGCTGGCTTTGCCATCAACACCACACTTTGCAATTGAACTTAGATTAAAAGTAGAATCATCCTACAACACATGTTTGCTCATTGATTTACATTTTGCTGAAAGCAGTGAATTAAACACTGCTATAATTGATCTGATAATCAATTAATAATTTCATATCTACTGACCCGTGGAATTGGTTGTAGAAAGCCTGGAGTCCAAAACAGAGATACAGTGCATCAATGTCAAGATAGGAAATTAGTTTCAGTTGGTTTCCCTTTCAATACACTGGTCAATGATCTCTGTAAAGCGCAATAAAGTGAGTCAGACGTTGTGAACTCAACGACAAGCTTTATTAAACAAAAAAGAATTCCAAAACAATAGCAGTGTTGCAGAGCCCAGAGTAACTTTGTGTCACTGCAGCAGGGCACACCCTCGACTTCCTTTCTAACCCCCGCCCCTCAGTCACGTGCCTCTTACCACATGATGAATGAGCGTTCGATTAACCAGTGGCCTGACCACCAGATGGCACCAAAACTGTGAAAAACAAACTAAGTACACCCAGAGATCAATGAGGCTGATTGACAAAAAAAAGTTTTGGGGATATTGGAATATTCTTGTAAATCCTTGGCTTCAATTCTTGGGAAGAAATCAGGCTAATTGTCAACAAAAAGCTATTCGGAAATTACTGATGTAATTAATATCAATGTGATGAAATGCAACACTTGAGAATTGTCAGATGCATGATAAATGTGAGATATTGAATCTGAGAGATATGTTGCTAGATGGGAGATACAAGTAGAAACCCTTCTTCAGACAGACTGGAGTGTGTTGGGGGGGGGGGGGATGGGGGGTGGAGGGAGGGGGAGAGAAGAAAGCTGGAAAACGGTGAGAGAGGCAGGACAACGCATGGCAGGTAATAGGTTGACATAGGTGATGCAGTTTTTGATAGGCAGATTGTTGGAACAAAGGCCAGAAAAGAATAGGTTTGAAGAGTTATGGATTATGAAAGAAGAAGTTGGGCAAAAGTAGGAGGAAGCAGAATAAAGAGAGAAGAAAGGTGGACTGAGTTGAGTGAGCGAGGGAAGAATGAGTGAGCGAGGGAAGAACTTAAGAATGTGTAAGGATTTAGGGTGTTTCCCTGTATTACAAACATTGCCAAGGTTGCGTTTCAATAGTGGAGTTGAGAGTTTGAAATCATGGAAGACATGTACCAGGGCAAGGAGATTTAGGAGGCCAATTCTAAAAATTAGACTTGAATGAAAATGTGGTGGAATAGAAGGGTTGGAATGCACATGAAGCTCATTTTAGATGATGAAAGACACAAAAAGAACTTCAAAACTGTTTAAATATTACTATATTCAGTATTTCTTACTTTTTATTTTGGCCAATTACTATCCAAACAGATTTTAGCTAAATCAAGGAAGGTAAGAGTTGTAAAAACCATGAGTGGATGACCATTAACCTAAAAAATATTTATTTATTCTGCAGGCTTCAATCACATTTATTATCATTAAACATACCTGAACATGGTCAATAGAGGTTAATCTTCCACTACTGTCTGAGCTAGACCAACATTCTGATCTAGCAGAAATGAATCCTTTTCGGTTCTGCCTTAGAAGATTTTGCTTTTGCCGCTGATCTTGATCTTAAGAATAAAGGGGACAATTTAAGATCAGTCTGATGTGTTGTGATACTTGCACTTGCATTCTAAATAGGCTTAACAGTAATGTGAAGTCAGTGTAAAACCTGAAATAATAATCCACCCAATTTCTCTCCGGTTTGATTTTTCTCTTCCTCAGAAGCCACAGCCACATGCTTTTGATGCTCCACTGTAACAGCTGCAGTGGTCACAGAGATAATGCCAATAATTGTGAGATAGCATAATTGGAATGCAGCCGGATGGACAGATTATAGATGGTCTGTAATATGGTCACCTAATCTATATTTAACAATGTAAAAGAGGCCACATCCAGAGCAGCAAATGCAGTCAACGAGTTTGGAGGAGGTCCATGTGAATCTTTGTCTGACCTGGAAAGGCTGCTTGGATCCATGGATAGTGGTTAGAGCAGAGGTGTAGTCAGGTGTTGCACATCCTATAGTTGAGGGGTAGGAATACCACATCTGTTCTCAGGGTGAGGCTTCACCACATCTCAGGATGAAGCATCGCCACATCTGTTCTGAGAACATCCAAAATGTCTTGTTTTTTCAGGAAATTGAATTTCCGCTCTACTAAGAGCCCTCATTAACATTTCCTGAACTTCTACTCTTACTCATTCCCTCCACCCACACCCCATCCCCTCTGTACCTTCCCAGACAGCACAGATCCTCATCTTTCATCCTGTCAGCCTTTGCATCAGACAAAAATTAATCTTCATTTTGCCAGCTATAATGTGCAGACAGAAAGGCCCACCAACACATCTTTCCCTCCCCATACCTTTCTGCTTTCAACAGAGATAATGATCTCAGTGATTCCCTGGTTTGTTCTTCCCTACCCATCCCTTTCGTGTCCCATGGCACTTTCCCCTGCAACCAGAAACACAAAATCTAAAATAACAATCAAGCACTGAGTACATTCAACATTGATCATGAAGAAGAAATAACAGATTCAAATTTAGTGTTTTTTGTAGATGAGATGTGATTACAGGCATGAAAAAGAGTACAAGAGGGGGTAAATTTATAAATACAGAGACAATAACGCAAACTTTAAAGAATTCAGTAAAGAAACACCAGAGAGCATTGTTTTTCAAATATCCATTCAAAAAAATAACCAGACACCTTATGTATTAGTATGTATGAGATATCTGTCCAAATATTTAGAAATGAAAAAAATAATATAAAAATAAGTAACAGACAGCAAAACATCAGACCTTTTGGAGGCTTTAATTTGTAATAATAATAATAATAGCAATCAACCTGAAAGACATAGATGACAAATACAGGTAACATAAATTAGTAAAGCAAGTAGTGCCTGGGAAATTTAATATGATTTTTTTGATTATATAACAAAGATTCTTAAGAATATAAATGTATTGAAGCTAATTTCCTTCATAATTTTGAAAATTATCTAAAGGTGCTGCAAAGGAAGCAATAAGATAATTTAAGACAGGATAAAATGTTACTATAAGATAGTGTCCACTTCTGGGTGTCTAACTCTGAGGAAAGTTGTTTTCCTCCTGTCTTACGCAGTCTTTTGTGATCAAAGATGTCTTCCTTCCAGTGTACTTTGCAAATTTCGATGAGGCTGCTGAGGCCCATGTGCGGTCCTCAGAATTTGCCACAGTGGGCAGGTGGATAGTACAGGAAGGGATGCCCTCTTTCAGCCATTTTCTCTGGGATGTGTACTCGCAATTTAGAGACTCAAGCTGCCGGTGCCATCCCAAATACTCCTCCTTCATTCTGATCAATCACACAATGGTGAGCAAATTATAGTTTTCCAAATAAAACTTGGAGACATTCTCAAAGCGTTTCCTCCGGTTCCTGGCAATCTCTTACAAGTTTGCGTTAAGTGTCGCAGGAAAGGTGTGGCTCATCCATTCAAATTGGGCAAGCGTAATCAAAGTCTCAATGTTGGGGATAATAGCCTGGGGGAGGGCAGTGACATTTTGCTTAAGAAGGAACTGCAGATGCTGGTTTAAACCGAAGATACTGGAGTAACTCAATAGGGCAGGCAGATTCTCTGGAGAGAAGGAATGCGTGACGTTTCAGGTCGAGACCTGTTCTTCAGACTCGTTAGGGATAAGGGAAACGAGAGATATAGACGGTGATGTGGAGAATGAATGAATGAAAGAAATGCAAAAAAGTAACAATGATAAAGGAAACAGGCTGTTTGGAGGGTGAAAATGAGAAGTTGGGTGGGGGAGGGATGCGGAGGGATAGAGAGAGAAGGAATGCCGGGGCTACTCCTGTTTGAGTTCTGTTGAGGGGGGGACAGCCTACCTGGGGGTAGCAACAGTGGCCGGGCCTCTGGCACAGAGACCGGCCCTGTTGCTCAGAGGGGTAAGGAAAAGAAGAGGAGGGCAGTAGTAATAGGGGACTCGATAGTTAGGGGGTCAGACAGGCGATTCTGTGGACGCAGTCTGGAGACCCGGATGGCAGTTTGCCTCCCTGGTGCCAGGGTCTGGAATGTGTCTGAACGTGTCCAAGATATCCTGAAATGGGAGGGAGAGGAGCACGAGGTCGTGGTACATATACTGTAGGTACCAATGACACAGGTAGAAAAAGGGAAGAGGTCCTGAAAGGAGAATTTAGGGAGTTAGGAAGAGAGTTAAGGAAAAGGACCGCAAAGGTAACAATCTCAGGATTACTGCCTGTGCCACGCGACAGTGAGAGTAGGAATGGAGCGAGGTGGAGGATAAATGCGTGGCTGAAGGACTGGTGCAGTGGGCAGGGATTCAAGTTTCTGGATCATTGGAACCTCTTTTGGGGAAGGTGTGACCTGTACAAAAAGGATGGGTTGCACTTGAACCCAAGGGGGACCAATATCCTGGCGGGGAGATTTGCAAAGGCTACTGGGGAGACTTTAAACTAGAACGGTTGGGGGGAGGAACTCAAATAGAGAAAGCTAGTAGACAGTGTGTGAGGCAGGAGGCAGAGAAGGGAAGCACTCAGACCCAACATGTAGGGGGGAAAGAAGAAAAAGATAATAAACAGAGAATAAGAGGTGGTGAGTTTCTTAAATGTGTGAGCAGAGAGACAGAGGGGTGTAAAATGAGGGTAGAAGCAATAGGTAGCAAGGTGAAAAGTAAAAGTGGTAGGCAGACAAATCCAGGGCAAAAATCAAAAAGGGCCATTTTTCAACATAATTGTATAAGGGGTAAGAGTGTTGTAAAAACAAGCCTGAAGGCTTTGTGTCTCAATGTAAGGAGCATTCATAATAAGGTGGATGAGTTGAATGTGCAGATAGCTATTAATGACTATGGTATAGTTGGGATCACGGAGCCATGGCTCCAGGGTTTACCAAGGCTGGGAGCTGAACATCCAGGGATATTCAATATTCGGGAGGGATAGACAGAAATGAAAAGGAGGTGGGGTAGCGTTGCTGGTTAGAGAGGAGATTAACGCATAGAAAGGAAGGACATTAGCTTGGAGGATGTGGAATCGATATGGGTAGAGCTGCGAAACACTAAGGGGCAGAAAGCGTTAGTGGGAGTTGTGTACAGGCCACCTAACAGTAGTATTGGAGTTGGGGATGGCATCAAACAGGAAATTAGAAATACGTGCAATAAAGGCAAAACAGTTATAATGGGTGACTTCAATCTACATATAGATTGGGTGAATCAAATTGGCAGGGGTGCCAAGGAAGAGGATTTCTTGGAATGTAGGCGGGATAGTTTTCTAAACCAACATGTAGAGGAACCAACAAGAGAGCAGGCTATTCTAGACTGGGTATTGAGTATTGAGGAAGGGTTAGTTAGCAGTCTTGTTGTGCGTGGCCCCTTGGGCAAGATTGACCATAATATGGTCGAGTTCTTCATTAGGATGGAGAGTGACATAATTAATTGAGAAACAAGGGTTCTGAACAAAAAAAAAAGGTAATTTTGAGGGTATGAGACGTGAATTGGCCAAGATAGACTGGCAATTGATTCTTAAAGGGTTGACGGTGGATATGCAATGGAAGACATTTAAAGGCTGCATGGATGAACTACAACAATTGTTCGTCCCAGTTTGGCAAAATAATAAATCAAGGAAGGTAGTGCATCCGTGGATAACAAGAGAAATCAGGGATAGTATCAAAACAAAAGATGAAGCATATAAATTAGCCAGAAAGAGCAGCCTACCAGAGGACTGGGATAAATTCAGAGTCCAGCAGGGGAAGACAAAGGGCTTAATTAGGAAAAAGAAAATATATTATGAAAGAAAACTGGCAGGGAACATAAAAAAAAACTGACTGCAAACGCGTTTATGGATATGTGAAGAGAAAAAGATTAGTTAAAACAAATGTAGGTCCCTTGCAGTCAGAAACAGGTGAATTGATCATGGGGAACAAGGACATGGCAGACCAATTGAATAACTACTTTGGATCTGTTTTCACTAAGGAAGACTTAATTAATCTGCCGGAAATAGCAGGGGACCAGGGGTCAAATGAGATGGAGGAACTGAGTGAAATCCAGGTTAGCTGGGATGTGGTGTTAGGTAAATTGAATGGATTAAAGGCCGATAAATCCCCAGGGCCAGATAGGCTGCATCCCAGAGTACTTAAGGAAGTAGCCCCAGAAATCGTGGATGCATTAGTGATCATTTTTCAAAACTCTTTAAATTCTGGAGTAGTTCGTGAGGATTGGAGGGTAGCTAATGTAACCCCACTTTTTAAAAAGGGAGGGAAAGAGAAAACGGGGAATTACAGATCAGTTAGTCTAACATCGGCAGTGGGGAAACTGCTAGAGTCAGTGATTAAAGATGGGATAGCAGCACATTTGGAAAGTGGTGAAATCATTGGACAAAGTCAGCATGGATTTACGAAAGGTAAATCATGTCTGATGAATCTTATAGAATTTTTCGAGGATGTAACTAGTAGAGTGGATAGGGGAGAACCAGTGGATGTGGTGTATCTGGACTTTCAGAAGGCTTTCGACAAGGTCCCACATAAGAGATTAGTATACAAACTTAAAGCACACGGTTTGGGGGTTCAGTATTGATATGGATAGAGAACTGGCTGGCAGACAGGAAGCAAAGAGTAGGAGTTCCTTTTCAGAATGACAGGCAGTGACTAATGGGGTACCACAAGGCTCAGTGCTGGGACCCCAGCTATTTACAATATATATTAATAATTTGGACGAGGGAATTGAATGCAACATCTCTAAGTTTGCGGATGACACGAAACCGGGGGGCAGTGTTAGCTGTGAGGAGGATGCTAGGAGGCTGTAAGATGACTTGGATAGGCTGGGTGAGTGGGCAAATGCATGGCAGATGCAGTATAATGTGGATAAATGCGGGGTTATCCACGTTGGTGGCGAAAACAGAAAAGTAGACTGTTACCTGAATGGTGTCCGATTAGGAAAAGGGGAGATGCAACGAGACCCAAGTGTCATGGTACACCAGTCATTGAAAGTAGGCATGCAGGTGCAGCAGGCAGTGAAGAAAGCGAATGTTATGTTAGCATTCATAGCAAAAGGATTTGAGTATAGGAGCAGGGAGGTTCTACTGCAGCTGTAGTGGTCTTGGTGAGACCACACCTGGAGTATTGCATACAGTTTTGGTCTCCTAATCTGAGGAAGGACATTCTTGCCATAGAGGGAGTACAGAGAAGGTTCACCAGACTAATTCCTGGGATGTCAGGACTTTCATATGAAGAAAGACTGGATAGACTCGGCTTGTACTCGCTAGAATTTAGAAGATTGAGGGGGGATCTTATAGAAACTCACAAAATTCTTAAGAGGTTAGATGCAGGAAGATTGTTCCCGGTGTTGGGGAAGTCCAGAACAAGGGGTCACAGTTTAATGATAAAGTGGAAATCTTTTAGGACTGAGATGAGAAAAACATTTTTTACACAGAGAGTGGTGAATCTCTGGAATTCTCTGCCACAGAAGGTAATTGAGGCCAGTTCATTGGCTATATTTAAGAGGGAGTTAGATGTGGTCCTTGTGGCTAATGGGATCAGGTGGTATGGAGAGAAAGCAGGTACAGGATACTGAGTTGGATGATCAGCCATGATCATATTGAATGGCGGTGCAAGCTCGAAAGGCCGAACGGCCTACTCCTGCACCTATTTTCTATGTTTCCACCTGAATTGAGAGAATACAATATTCATACCACTGGGCTGTCAACTGCCCAAGCGAAATATGAGATGCTGTTCCTCCAATTTGCATTTAGCCTCACTCTGACAATGGAGGAGACCGAGGAATGAAATGTTTGTGTAGGAATGGGAAGGAGAATTAAAGTGTCCAGCAACCAGGAGATCAGGTTGGTTCATGCGGGCTGAGTGAAGGTGTTCCACGAAACGATCGCCCAGTCTGTGTTGGTTCTCGCCGATGTATAAGAGTCCACATCTTGAACAACGGATACAGTAGGTGAGGTTGGAGGATGTGATCTTATCTTGTTTTGCTTATCTGTTTTTTCTTATCTTGTTTATTGTTTATCTTGTTAGTGTACTTTGAGGGTTTTGTGGAGTTAATGGTGCTACAGAGGGTGGTGTAGAGATTCATTAGGATAGCAGGGATGAAAGAACATGTTTATATAGTCAGACCTGATAAACAAACTATCACTGTTCAATACACCAGAGGTTGAAATTATACTGCAAACGTTAAAAAATCAGAAATCAGTGGTCACAGAATCAAGATCTACATCAAAAGGGTATTAGAAAAATATATATTTAAAAAGACACCAAGAGCTGGAGTAACTCAGTAGGTCAGACAGCATCCTTGGAGAACATGGATATGTGACGTTTCAGATCAAGACCCTACTTCGACTGATTGTTTATTTATTTATTTAATGCAAACAGGCATTCACTAATGCAATGCACCACCAGAAATCAAAATGTAGCCAGCTTCATAATTTCCAAACAAAACATCGTCATAAAGTCATAGAGTGATATAGTGGAGACAGGCCATTCGGCCCAACTTGAATATTTATTCAACATGAATAAATATTTGATAAAATGCAGGGAAAATGGAATTGAATGGACTGCTCTTTCTGAGATTTGACAGAGAACATTTGACAAATGATAATTTTCAGGTTATAGGCTCTACCACACTTCAACAGTCTGCAGTGTAATTTTTTTAAATTCTACTGCACATGAATGTCAATTAAAACTTAATCTGCAATAAATGAATTACTTACATTTTACACTTAATAGCATGCTTTTCGGAACAGAACAATCCACAGAAGCTGAAAAACAAAAGTACAAAAGCAATTTTAAAAAAAGCAATTTGTAAGTTTTGAATCAATAGAAAATTCAGAGTGTCGAACAAATAAACAGGCCATTCGGCTCAAGTGATCTATACCAGTCCTTTGTGCTTCAGCCAAGCTTCCTCCCTCCCCTATTTGTCCAACCTTATCAGTGCATCCACATTGTCCTTGATTTCGTAAATACTTTTCTGGCATCTCCTTTCAACAGCACACAAACTAAAACTACCATCAGCTTCCGCCCACCCCAAACTCCAATGCCTCTGATGCTGCATGACCTGTTGAGTACTTCAACCATTTTTTATTTCTCATTTCCAGCACCAGCAAAATAAGCGTGAAAAGTCATGTTTAGTTTATTTACATTTATATAAAAGGGCAGTGCAGTCCTAGTTTGATTAGCAGCAACATTCTCTTTCAATATTTGGCACTTCATCTAATGTTGAGCACAGTCATTCATTTGATTTATTTCTACTGCATATAGAATTGCAGTGTAAAACACAGAATATACAACTGTAATATAGAGTATTTTCGGTGCAATTCTCATGCAATCAGCAACACCCTGCTCCACTGCCCTCTCCCCACCACACCCCGACCCATTCCCCCAAGGATGCCAGACAGATGGCAGATGATTATATATTGTGTCCATATTTCACTTAGGCATTTAAGTATATTGTGGACACAACATTGTAATCAATAATTTCATATCATCCAGCTCGACCTTACCCTTTTTTTGATTGAAACATTTTTTTAACCCTGCATTTGACAGAAGACATGATGATAATGTCACATTAATGCAATCTGATACCGGAAACTTTGGTTATTATAGTATTCTTTGTCCAGTATCAGAAAATTCAAGTTTCAACCTTACTCCAGATTCAAATGAAGATTGAATCTTCAGTTTTCAATTCTAGGTTGACAAGAAATAAATATTCTGATTTGCTAAGTTTAAGACTTTCCATGGTGTAAACTTATCATTTAGAGAGTCTAGAACCAGATGGTACAACCTCAGAATAAAAGGACGTGCCTTTAGAATGGAGATGAGGAGGAATTTCTTTAGCCAGAGGGTGGTGTATCTGTGGAATTAATTGTTGCAGATAGCTGTGGAGGCCTAAACATTGGATATTTTAAAAGTGGAAATTGATAGGTTCTTGATTAGTAAGGGCATCAAAGGTTATGGGCAGAAGGTAGTAGAATGGAATTGAGAGAGGAATAGGTCAGCCATGATCAAATAGCAAAGTAGACTCGATGGACCAAATGGTCAAATTCTGCTCCTTTCTCTTATGATCTTATTCTATCAAAATAAACCAATTCAAAAATGGATATAGCCACTGTCAAATCATTTGTATTGCAGTCTATCTATATATTAATGAATCTATTATTCTCCCATGGATGATTGTGAAAGAATTAAAACGTAGTAAGCCTGCAATCTGAAAAAAAAAACAATTGGTTAGGAATGTTTGTATTATAAGAGAAACAAAGTTATTAAATTCATTGTGCTGATGTTGTATAATTCAATACTATTAGCTTCAAACGGAGCTTAAGATTCCCAACAGTCATATTGGCCCCAATTTCTGACTTAGTGGTAAGCTGACAGTGCTTAACACAGAATTAGACAAATTGCTTGGAGAACAGTCAACATGGATTTGTGTCTGGAAGGTCATGTTTGACTAATCTTCTTGAATTTTTTGAAGAGGTTACTAGGGAAATTGATGAGGGTAAAGCAATGGATGCTGTTTATATGGACTTCAGTATCAGGCCTTTGACAAGGCTTCACATGGAAGGTTGGTTAAGAAGCGTCAATTGTTGGGTATTAATAGTGGAGTAGCAAGATGTATTCAACAGTGGCTGAATGGGAGATACCAGAGAAATGGTGGATAACTGTTTGTCAGGTTGGAGGCCGGTGACTAGTGGGGTGCCTCAGGGATCTGTGTTGGGTCCACTGTTGTTTGTCATATACATCAATGATCTGGATGATGGTGTGTTAAATTGGATTAGTAAAGTGTGCAGGTAATACTAAGATAGGTGGTGTTGTGGATAATGAAGTAGATTTTCAAAGTCTACAGAGAGATTTAGGCCATTTGGATGAATGGGCTGAAAAATGGCAGATGGAGTTTGACTGATAAGTGTGAGGTGCTACATCTTGACAGGACAAATCAAAATAGGACGTACATGGTAAAGGGTAGCAAATTGAGGAATGCAGTTGAACAGAGGGATCTAGGAATAACTGTGCATAGTTTCCTGACTTGATAGAGGTCTTTAAAATTATGAGAGGGATAGACAGAGTTGACGTGGATAAGCTTTTTCCATTGAGAGTGGGGAAGATTCAAATAAGAGGACATGATTTGAGAATTAAGGGACAAAAGTTTAGGGGTAACATGAGGGGGAACTTCTTTACTCAGAGAGTGGTAGCTGTGTGGAATGAGCTTCCAGTGGAAGTGGTGGAGACAGGTTTGATTTTATCATTTAAATATAAATTGGATAGGTATATGGACGGGAAAGGAATTGAGGGTTATGGTCTGAGTGCAGGTAGATGGGACTAGGTGAGAGTAAGTATTTGGCACGGACTAGAAGGGCCGAGATGGCCTGTTTCCGTGCTGTAATTGTTATATGGTTATATTTTCTCTGGTGCTCTCTTCTGTCTTGTTCCGTGTAGCTGTAAAAATAACTCAATGGACCAACTAAACTTGGAACAAGCTATAAAATTCAGAAAATATGCAAGACCCAGACTCAGCCCCGTGTTGCTGAGACAAGTATGCTATCCTTAAAAGTTTATAAACTTTAAGAAAAACGTTTTTAGAAATTCAGGTATATTGAACCTTCAAAATATATCTAAATTCACATAATTATTTTCAAAAGTGTTTTTAAATCAACAAGTGATTGAGGGAATTTAATGTTTGTTAAATTTACAAGCTATTTGAAAGATCTTAAAATTTGGTTTTAACATTAACAAAAGATAAGCCAGCTAAAATGTACTACTTTGATCTCTCTAACAACTTGCTCGTTCACTAAAATCTTCATCAACCTAGGGAAAAACAACTTGACCCTATTTAAACATAGTACAAAATGTTTGAGCAAATTTCACACTGTCTTGCTGATCACCACATGACATAAAACATGGACACCTCATCAATACACTCTGCTTAGATGTGCTGAACCAATGTCAGAAATTTTGGAATTTCTGCATTAGATTATGCATGGTTAGCTTATGCATGGACAAAAATCACGTTTATATTGGCCAAAAATCACAAATTTATGTTGGTTCTATATTTACCGATAAATATTTGGATATCAATAACTACACAAAACCCAGGCCAAGACATACAATAAAGCATAATATTGTGGTCACACTGAATAGACTTTCTATATTAAACCTTGTGTATTTACCTTTAGCAGAGAGTATTCTGTTGTAATGGGAAGTCATATGAGCCTGAGTTAGGTGCTGGTCAACCATTTTCTTGGGAGAACTTACATAGTAAGCTGCAAGGAAAAAATGGCATGTATATTTCATATATTTATATATACAATATTATATTAATATGTTTATAGAATGAGAATTTTGACAGCCCTTTGTTTTTCAAGAAAACACTCAATATTATCCCGGAACTTACACAACATAATATAATAATTGGTGGAGATTTAAATTGTACATTGGATTCTTATTTAGACAGATCATCAAGACAAAGGAAATTAAAATCCAAGACAAGTGAATTACTAAATTCATACATCAATACTACTAACATCAAAGATGTCTGGAGAATCGAAAACCCATCCGGATGAGAATATTCATTTTACTCACCGGTACACAAAACCTATTCAAGAATAGACTACTTTTTAGTACTCTAAACTTATCCCATTTACTTACAATTCGAAATATCATAATATTATAATTTCAGATCAAGCACCTTTAACATTCATGAATAAACTAAATGGAATAATATCTAATAATAATAATCTTTATTTATATTGCACTTTTTAAAACATAAAAACCAGTATGGTCACCTAAAGAAACCCGGGAAAAAAACAACCTTTACCTATTTAAACATAAGTACAAAATGTTTGAGCAAATTTCACCAAAGTGCTTTACCACATAAAGTTTGATTAATCAATACACTCTGCAGACCAAATGTCAATATATCCAATTTCTGCAAAGACAAAAAAGGTTAAAGTTATGCAGACACAAAAGTACACTATATAGAAATCAACATGAAACGTCACAAATTTAGCAGGTTCACTGTGAGAGACCGATAAAAATATGGTTATCCCCCTCATAGTACACAAAGGTCGGGGTCATAGTGGCCTACAATAAGCCAACTCGATGTTCTGGGCCCACTGAATAGAAGCTATATCAACGGCGTCGGGTGAACATTCTTCAGAGAGGCCTGTTGTAATGGGAAGTCATCCCTGAAGACTGCAAGGTCCAAAGTCAACCATTTTCTGGCCGGAACTTACACCGGCGAACTCAGACACCAGGCATGCGGTATCGAAATCCAGTGCCGCCCGCCCGCGGCTGGACGCTCTGCAGCCGCAGCTCAGCGATGTTGCAGTCGGCGTTCCCAGTGCCCCGGAGCTTACCCGAAGGCGATCCGGTAAGCCATCGCCCGCTCCGTGTTGGTGTTGGTGTCCCAGCATCTGCAACTTACGCCGGCAAAGCTGTAATCCCGGCTCCAGCGCTGCTCCATTTCGATGGTAGGCATCACAGACAAAGGAAATTAGAAATCGGTTCGGAAGAAAATTACTAATCTCCGACCAGGTAGGACTACTAAAATATTTCAAAGATGTCCCCCCCCCCCGAAAACCACACCCATCCGGAAAAGAAGATTCAATTTAAAGTCACCCACGGACAAAACCTAAAAATAAAAGACTAAAAAAGGTAGACTCTAACGGACTCCAGGACTTACAGCCGAAACATCATAATATTATAATCTCAGATCAAGCACCTTTAACATTCATGAATAAACTAAATGGAATGACCGAGAAGCAGACACAATGGAAACTTAACCCTCAAATTTTAAATGAAAAAGTATGTCACAAATATCTTATTACACAGATCAATATGTTTTTTGAATCCAATGACCGCCCTGAAACATCTGCCTCCCTTCTCTGGGAAACATTCAAAGCATTTGTATGAGGAGCGTTAATCGCCTCACAAGCCTTTCATAACAAAGAGAATCGGGCTAAACAACAGATATTGGAAATGGAAATAAGGCAATTAGATATAGAGAATGTGGCTGCGCCCTCTATGATAAAATACAATAAAATTGCTGCACTTAAATATATTAAACCAAATATATTCAGATCAAATCATAAAACTTTATCAACATACTAAACAATTACATTTTGAATTTGGTGATAAACCACAAAAACTATTAGCTCGTCAACCCCGAAAACTGGATGGGGAAAAAACAATTTATAAAATTAGATCAGATATGGGAGAAATACTAACACTACCCAAGGACAGATTTTTACAATATTATCAAACACTTTACTCAACCAAAACAGTAGCATTCTGCAAGAATGGAATCATTTTTACAGAAATGCAATCTTACAGGTTTAGATCTGAAAGAGAGGGAATTATTTGGTGCTGAAATATCAGTAAAAGATATCGAAGAATCTATTAGATCTTTAAAAAATGGAAAAGCCGCAGGCCCTGATGGCTTAAGAACTGAATTTTATTAAAAAAATTATGACCTGATTTCTCCATGCCTACAGACATTATATAATTACGCCTTTACTCAACAGAAACTGCCAGAAACTTTAAACAAATCCACAATAACACATACCAAAAACGGATAAGGACCCTGGGGACCCAGGTTCATTTAGAGCAATTGCTCTCTTAAACACTGATCAGAAAATATTTACCAAAATTCTAGCCCATAGATTAAGTTTAGTGATTCATAAATTAATGTACCCCGATCAAACAGGTTTTATTCCGAAACGTTATTCATTTTATAATCTGAGACGATTATTTCATATTATATATTCAAATAGAATAGCTAATGTAGATCTAGCAGTCATTTTGCTAGACTCTGAAAAAGCATTTGATCAGGTGGAATTTTATTTATTTATTTATTTTCGGTGATGGAAAATTTTCAACTCGGCGAGAAGTACTGCACATGGGTTAAGCTTTTATATTCTAACCCAACAGCTAGAATATTGACAAACCAAATGTTGTCACCTAAATGTAATTTATCTAGAGGTTGTAGACAAGGATGCCCACTATCCCCGTTATTATTCGCCCTTGCTATTGAACCACTGGCAGAAAATGTTAGAGCCCACCCAGAAATATATGGGTATAATACTAAAGATACAGTTAATACAATTTCTTTATATGCAGATGATGTATTAATATACATCACAAACCCGGAAACTAGCATTCCAAACTTGTTAAATCTTAGAACTCAATTTGGCTCATTTTCGGGATATAGAATTAATTGGAACAAAAGTGAAATTATGCCAACAACGGAACTTAACCTACATACATTGCAACAATCTCCTTTTAAAATAGTCAACGAAAAATTAAAATATCTAGGAATTTATGTGACTAAGAAACATACTTCTTTATTTAAATTACATTTTCCGCCCTTACTTAATAAACTGCATAAGAATATTCAGTATTGGAAAACACTTCCCATCTCAATGTTCGGTAGAATTAATGCTATAAAAAGGATTTTTCTTCTGCAATTACTGTACCTCTTTCAATCAATCCCAATATATCTTCCAAAAATTGTTTTTTTTAAAGTTGTCACAAGTTTTATTTGGGATTATAGGAACCATAGAATAAGTAAAAAACATTTATGTAAATCCAAGATGAATGGAGGATTAGCTTTACCAATTGTTTTGTATTACTTCTGGGCAGTTAATATTAAAAATATGAACTTTTGGTTGGAAGATATGGATCAGCAACCAGACTGGTTAAAGATGGAAAAGGAAGATTGTTTGCCTTTTGAAATTGGCTCGATTCTGTTAGCTCCCACAAAACTGAATAAAAAAACCTATAGTGAAAATCCTATAATATATAGTGGTATACAAATTTGGAAACAATTAAAAAAGACTTTAAAATTGGATAATTTATCACTCTCTCTCCCCATTGTAAATAACCCTTCATTTAAACCCTCTGTGTTGGATAAAGGTTTTATACAATGGAAAAATTATGGAATTAAAAAGGTGGGACATCTTTATAGAAAAGGTATGTTTCTTTCATTTCAGGAGTTACTACAGAATTATGGACGACATTCAAATATTTTTTTAGATATTTACAACTTAGAGATTATGTTAAATCACGCACACAAGAATATAGAACTAGAGAGCCAGAGACTCCTGATGAATGTTTGAATAAACATCCTAATACAGACAAATTAATATCTTACATATATAATACTCTAGTAGTAGATAGTGAGGTCCCGTCAACGGAATTATATAGACAAGCATGGGAAAATGAATTAGATCAACCTATAATGAAAGATATTTGAGACGAAAGTCTACAACATATACATCAATGTTCGTTAAATGCCAGACATTCTTTAATACAATTTAAAGTACTATATAGACTGCATTACTCTAAAACAAAATTAAATACATTTTTCCACATATCTCCCCTATCTGTGACAAATGTCAATAGTCAGAGGCTAATTTAACTCATACTTTTGCAAATTGTATAAAAATTAATTATTTCTGGACGAGTATTTTTAGAATAATTTCTGAAGTTGTTAATATCCAATTGGATCCCGACTCAAAACTAATAATATTAGGAATATCAGAACAAAACCTAAAACTTACAACAAGCCAAAGAAACTTCCTTGATTATAGTATAATAACTGGGAAAAAATTAATATTAAAATTTTGGAAAAATCCAACAACCCCCACAATTAATATGTGGATTATGGAGATGTCGGAGACCATACATTTGGAAAGAACTAGACTTGCCTTAATTGACAAACAAGAATTATTTGCTAGAATATGGTCTCCATTTATTGATTTTCTGAAAGGGTAAATTGGTCCGGCGCAGAAGCCTGACTGAAACTTGAACCAAGGATTAGATGAATAGTTATGTTTTATAATCTACAGACCTATCTCCAAAGTTGTATTATTGGTAATTTATTCTATATTTTTTTATCGTTTTTTTTCTCCTTTCTTTCTACCTATAAAAAAATAAATAAATAGCTGTGGTGATATTTAATTGATAAATGAGGACCCCAATTACTTTGATAGCTGGGATCTCAACTATTAACAATATGTAATTGATATACAAAATGTGTTTTGATTATGATATGTAAATGCTTCTAATAAAAATATTATTTAAAAAAAAAGAATGAGAAGGGAGGATTTTCACATCTTAGACTCCGAGCATGGTCAGTGGCGGACCTACATTTTTGGGGCCCTGAAGAATGAACTGTTATGAGGGCCCCTTCACAACCAGCAACGAGGTCTGGGTAACCACTGTTATCGTCTTCAATGGGGTTGTTCCACGACAGATCACCACAAATTTTAATTTCTGTCATAAATGTTAATTGTGTTTTAAATTATTCATAATTATTTTATATTAAACATATTTAGAATGAAACATCCTTAATTTGAACGTTTTTTTCATTTACAGCTAGCCTATATGATACTTTAATAACCTTAAAATTTTTATTTTAACTATTATTTTGTATTGAATTACACAATATTATTAATATTATTCTTTTTTAAAAACCCCTTCTCATATAGTAGACCCAAAATTTTTAAGCAATGTGGACTAAGCATGATATTCACCTCCAGAAAAAAAGTAGGATGTATTGGCCGTGGGTCTAGAAAGCTGGCTAAGCCCCCGGCGGGGGGGTTCAGGGGCCACAGCCTCAAGCTTTCTGCTGATAGTTTACATAACAGAAACTTAGATTTTTTATAACACACAAGCAGTAAAATAACACACAAAAGATATATATTTCATGAAATAAAAAATAGACAATAGGTGCAGGAGTATGCCATTTGGCCCTTTGAGCCAGCACCGCCATTCACTGTGATCATGGCTGGTCATCCACAATCAGTACCCCATTCCTGCCTTCTCCCCATATCCCTTGATCTGCTATCTTTAAGAGCTCTATCTCTCTCTTGAAAGCATACAGAGAATTGGCCTCCACCGCCGTCTGAGGCAAAGAATTCCACAGATTCACAACTATCTGTGTGAAAAAAATATTTCCTCATCTCCGTTCTAAACGGCCTACCCCTTATTCTTAAACTGTGGCACCCTGGTTTTGGACACTCCCAACATTGGAAACATGTTTCCTGCCTCTAGTGTGTCCAAACCCTTAATAAGCTTATATGTTTCAATAAATGGCCTCATACAGCTAAAAAAAAATTACAAAAAATGTTACCTGAAATGTCTCTTTGCCTAGCACTGAGATGAGAAAAAACGTTTTCACCCAGAGTTGTGAATTTGTGGAATTCTCTGCCACAGGGGGCAGTGGTCTTGTCTCCTTCAGTAGCACCTCAGTCTCCCTTCCTGAGCTCAGACACCCACTTCTCCTCACCTACCCACCTACACCTTGACTAATGATTAATCCTCTCGCCTCGACAATACCTCACCACAAAAACTTCTCCTCACACCTAAACCTCGCCTCGACTAAACCATACCTCACTAAACCTCACCCCTCATCTCACACTTTAAACCTACCTCAACTTAACTAAATCTCCCACCTCACGACTAAACCTCCCACCACACGACTAAACCTCCCACCTCACACGTAATCTGCGCCTCGACTAAATGCCGCCTCTCACCCGCTCCCGCTATTTATAGTCCCCACCACCTGTTGGCGGCGCCTCACGTGAGTGAAACTGCTCCAACCAGGGGGGCGGGACCGAGTGCAGCGCAGGCGCATTGCCCGAGAGGGGAGTGGAGGGGCGCACGTGCGCTGACGTTGACGTTGAGACCCGCCCGTCCGCAGCCCCTCCCCGTGGAAGCAGGAGAGAGGAGGCGATTAGTCGAGGATTAGTGAGTTGAGGTTTAAGTGTGAGGTGAAGTTTAGTCGAGGTGAGGGCTTTAGTCGAGGTGAAAAATCAGATTAATTTCTAGGAAAACAATAAAATCAGAATTCCGATTTAAATTGGAAGAATATCTGGACTAAAGTTGCTTCTGGGGCCCCTCCGGAATTAAGGGCCCTGAAGCTTAAGCTTAATTAGTTTCATAGTAGATCCGCCCCTGGGTATGATCAACAAAAAATGGAGAAATTTAAACCTAGCAAAGCAGAAGATTGGAAGTGTAGACAAATTTCAAAGCACTGTTGGGCAGAGATTACCAAGATAAAGAGAAAAGAGGCAGAAACTAGAAAATAAGGATGATAATTTGCAATTGATGCATTAGTGCACTGAATATCAGCTGACTACATTTCATTCAAAAGCATTCAAAATTCCATAGAAATCGCAACTGATAGCTCGTGCATTTGCTCAATGCCAATCCAGAGGCAAGAACATGCACTTCTGTGTGATACATCTGCATTTTGGTTCCTTGCAGTGCTGTTGACCTCTAGTGGTGAAAGACTGCATACGATCTTGGATACGATAATTCAAGTAGCAAACAGTCCAGATCATCTGCTTTTAGACTGCACCTTCTTGGCAACCCCAACATGCATTATCAAGCCCTAATGAAATACCTATGGTGGGATCACGAATGCTATAATCCAGTGTGAGAATAGCTGACATATGCACAACATCGAACCATTGAAACAGAGCTTCAGAGCTTCAGAAATCCAAATAATCTTTTGGAGAACAGGTTTCTGAGGTCATGAATATAGGTAGCCAGAACCATAATAACAAAATTCTGCGTTTCCACAGTGCTCCTTGTTCTGCAGTGAACAAGCGATATTGGCCTTCTGATATTATACTATTTTTGGGCCTACAATTGTGCCTCCGAATTGACCACTATATCCGCAGTGGAAAGGATAGCCTCAGAACTCTATAGACAGGCCTGCAAGTCCTCCACTCAACACATTGCATACACCACATCAATTTTCTTTCATAGTTTATCCCCGAAGTTCTCATGCAGGGACATTACCATCCAGAGAGCTGTAACCTGTGCTATAATCTCCCCTTGCCCTTATTCCAAGGCACTCTTTTCCTGGTGGTTCGCCACATGGAATTTCCATCTCATCTCTGGTTATCTTCTTGTTGTCTACTGCCTGACCAAGTTGCAATTCTTCTATCCGAAAGCACAAGCACATGAAGAGGATGCAATTTTCTTCATGCCCCAGTTTGCTCTGAGTTACAAGCGATAGCTGGTGCGTCTATCGTTAGGGTAACATAGAATCTGTTTCCTATGGTAGGGTTGTTTAAAACATATGGACATAGGTCTAAGGTGCGAGGAAGGAGATGTAAAAAAGATCTGAGGGGTAAATTATTCACACAAAGAACAGTTGTCATCTGGAATGAGCTGCCAGAGGAGGCGGTGGAGGCAGGAACAGTAGGGGTGGTCACGGTGGCGCAGCGGGAGAGTTGCTGCCTTACAGCAATTGCAGCGCCGGAGAACCGGGTTCGATCCCGATTACGGGTACTGTCTGTATGGAGTTTGTACATGCTCCCCATGATCTTCATGGGTTTTTTCCGAGAACTTCGGTTTCCTCCCACACTCCAAAGACGTACAGGTTTGTAGGTTAATTGGCTTGGTAAATATAAAAATTATGACCTAGTGGGTGTAGGATAGTGTTAATGTGCGGGGATCGCTGGTTGGCGCGTACTCAGTGGGCCGAAGGGCCTGTTTCCGCACTGTATCCCTAAACTAAACTAAACGAGCAACGCCTGAGGCTTCTAGTACATTATAGAGCAAGGCAAGAGGGATATGGAATTATTGCAGGAAAGAGTATTGATAGGCATGATGGTCAACATGGACACTGTGGGCTAAAGGTAGACGCAAAGTGCTGGAGTAACTCAGCTGGCCAGGCAGCATCACTGGAAAAAAAAAGGATAGGTGACGTTTTGGGTCGGGACATTTCTTCAGAGCCTGTTTCTAAACTATACAACTTTCTGACTTAAAGGAAGGTGGCTATCAAAGTCAGAATTGGGGATGTCTGCTAATGATTACACCAATGTTCACTTCTATTCACAACTCCTCAGCAAATGAAGCATTCCATGTCTGTAGGCAGCAAGAGTTGTACAGCATTCAGGAAGGGTTTACACCTGGCAAGTAACATTTCCAACACACAAGTGCCAGGCAATAATCATTTATGACAAAAAAGAGTGTAACAACCATCTTCGATATTCAATCACGTTACTATCACTGAGTCCTCCACCACCAACATTATGGTATCACCATTGACGAGAAACTCAAGTGAACAGGCCACATAAGTAATGTGGCTGTAACGAGAGAGGCTTGGCAATGGCTTACTTTTGGACATCCCAATCTCTTTCTTAAATAAAGAAATACACAGTACTCCAGACCTGGTCTCATCTATATGCTATATAGCTATGTATAGTCTCCCTGCCTTTGTATTCAATTCCTTTGAAGGAAACAAAATTCAATTTTGTTGGTAGTACAACTGGATCTGGAGGTCCTTGTTCATCAGTCACTGAAAGTAAGCATGCAGGTACAGCAGGCAGTGAAGAAAGCGAATGGCATGTTGGCCTTCATAATAAGAGGAGTTGAGTATAGCAGCAAAGAGGTTCTTCTGCAGTTTACGGGGCCCTAGTGAGACCATACCTGGAGTACTGTGTGCAGTTTTGGTCACCAGTGAGACATTCTTGCTATTGACCAGGAGTTACTGTGTGCAGTTTTGGTCACCAAATTTGAGGAGAGGACATTTAGTTGCTATTGATTGTGGGGAGATTTCAGCCACACATAGACTGGGAAACACATTCTGTAAATGGGCTGGATGGGTTGGAGTTTGTAAAATGTGTGCAGGATAGTTTTTTGCAGCAATACATAGAGGTACCTACTACTGTCATATCCTGTTAGGAAATGAGACTGGACAGGTGGCGGAGCGTGCTGGGCTGGTCTGGAATTTAGAAGATCAGAGGGGATCTTATTGAAAAAGGCTATTTGATGCGTTATTAAAAGGAGTGAACTGGGTTTTGTTTTATGGGAAAGGACATGCTAGACGCAAAAAATCCATAGCGGTTGAGATTTTTTTTGGATCTGAGAGGATGAGCGAAGAAAGAAACGAAGTTTCTTTAAAGAAAATCAGAATTTGGAAAGAAGAAAGAAGTGAAAGGCTAACTTGATGCGTGCGAATGAGGATTTCAAAGGAGGGTGAGTATGGGAAAGAGAATCATTTAAAGAGGGAAATTTTAAGATGTTGGGGGAGTGAAGAACCAATAATTATAGCCACATGAAGTAAATAAGTATAAGGAATAAAAAGAATCAAGAAAGAAATTACAAAAGCTAAAAGAAACAGGCTTTGGCAAGTAAGTGAAAGTCACAAGTTTTCTACAGATATAAGGGGATAACGAGGGATAAAATTGCCATTGGAGAGACGGAGATACATATCTGCAAGCCAAAAGAGATGGGGAGATATTGAACAATTTTTTTTTCACACCAGAGAAGGGAATTGAGGTAAGGGAAACTAGTAGAGTAACTATGAATTCTATGGAAGTAAAAGAAGTACTGACCCTTTTGAAAAATATAAAAGTGGAGTCTCAAGGTCCTCTGTATGCTTTCATTGAGAAGTTAGTGTTCGATAACAGCTCTTTCAAAGATAGCGGAATAGTCCCCGGGATTGGCACTGGGGAGTTTAAAAAGGGTTCAGGTAAACCTAGCAATTATAGGTTTGACTTCAGTGTGGGCAAATTAATGGAAAAGATTTAGAGACATATATATATAAGCCTTGGTCACAGTGAATGGCGGTGATGGCTCGAAGGGCTGAATGGCCTACTCCTGCACCTAATATCTATAGTAAGAAACAATAACATTCTGTTAACTTTCCTAATCACTTACAGTTCCAGCATACTAGCCTTTCACGAATCATGCACTAAGCCAGATCCATCTGCATCTCAGAACTGCAATCTCTTACAATTAAGTTAATACTAGACGAAGTGGGACCCGTTGGGTTTCATGTTCACACGGGAGGGCTGGTCCCCCAATGCAATATTCCACCTCTCCACCAATTCCAATATTGGTGGCCAGTGGGGGATTTCTGGAGCACTAGTATAGGTGTTGTGGGCCGAAGGGACTGGTTTCCAGAAGGCTAGTATGGACATTGTGGGCCAAATGGATTCTTGGGCTGGCAGCTCAGTCAGGCCTGGTGGGCTGGCTTCTTTACGCTCAGTCAATGGCAGGCCTCCGTTAGGGATAGGCAGGATGAGAAGGGAATCAGGGTTATGGTACGAGTGCAGGCAGGTGGGACTAAGGGGAACAAAATGTTCGGCATGGCTGGCAGCTCACTCACTCTGGGCTGGTCTGGAATGGAAGATCAGAGGGGATCATTGAAACATATAAGAGGGTTTGGACATGCTAGACAGGGTTCCCGATGTTAGAGCTGGGGTAAGCAGAACGGAGATTGAAAAACACACACAGAGGGTCATTCTCACCCAGAAGGCAGTGGAGGCTGGTATGCAGTTCATAAAGGTCACTCGGAGTCGGGGGACTGTTGGGCTGGCAGTTGATTCACGGAATGGCGGTGGTGGGCTGGCAGTTCACTCATGACTATCCTAATCACTTACAGTTGAACTAGCCTTTCCATTTGCAAGCATCTCAGAGCAGAGTGCAGGGGTTTCCACGGGAGGGCTGGTCCCCCAGTGCAATATTCCACCTCTCCACCAATTCCAATATTGGTGGCCAGTGGGGGCTTTCAAATTCAAATGCAATTTCATACCATTTCAAGCAGAGTGCAGGCCACCAAATTCAAATGCAATTTCATACCATTTCAAGCAGAGTGCAGGCCACCATATTCAAATGCAATTTCATACCATTTCAAGCAGAGTGCAGGCCACCAAATTCAAATGCAATTTCATACCATTTCAAGCAGAGTGCAGGCCACCAAATTCAAATGCAATTTCATATAATTTGGGCTTTATACTCCTGGCCCCCCGGAAGGGGCGTTACCTTCATCATGGTGATTTACTGGCGAGTGGACCAATCAACTGATCTCAAGATTTAAAAAACATTCATACCTTTTTTTTTTTTCATCGATCGGAAAATCCTCCTCAGCGGAGGAGGACTGTGAGTAAGATGGCCAAAAATCAAAGCAATATATGGTTGTGTTTTTTTCTAAAATCAATATACAGCACAGACAGGAAGTGGTCAAGATGAGACTTTTAGTTATATAGATGTTTCTTTTTAAGTGGGTTTTTAAAGATAATCATGTTTCATAGTCACCATGGTGAAACCAGCTTATTATTCTGAAAGCATTTACTTAATTGTATTTAAATTATCCATCTGGGTGAAAGAGCTAATAGTCAGATCTAATATAGTTTGCAAAATGGAGTCGTTCTTCGACAAAAAGCATGGTCTAGTAGAACAAAAGAATGGCTTGGTGTCAAGTCTGAATGACACTGCAGATTATATGGAACACAATACGGAGGACAGGTTGTCTTTTTAATAAAGACGTTAAGATGGAAACCTGCGTAATAACATGTGTTTCTTTCAACGCCATAGAAGCCAAGATTGAAAAAATAGCTGACGCTCCAGAGATAAGTAATAACTTGTTATTGGATGAGCTTAATTTGGACCCAGCCTTTCCTGTATTCTGAAAGGCTATAGAATCTTTCAGTCATCCCATATTCAGACTTGGTAGGAGTGTTTTACTGATAAGAAAAATGTATAATTGCGCTAACTTTCCTTTGTTCTGTGTTGGAGCCCGAGAAGCAATGAGCAATGTGTGTGCTCTTTGTAGATCTCACCACTCCCGTCTGACGAATCGATTAAAGATTGCCTTGGTTTACCTTTAACAATTTTGTTGCTGTCTGCTTTTAAGACAAAACATTGACATGGGAATTAGAACATCCCTCTGGATTTCCCTAACTAACACCCTTATACTCATCCTTACTGATAGAGACTGATAAGGTTATAATTAACACATCTCTTGGTTTTAGTAGATTGATATAAAAGGGTTTTTTTCCCCATTGTCTACTCAATGTTCATGTTATTTTAGAAAGCAGTCAGAAAACATGTCAGTAGATATACATTCTGTCTCTAAATAATATCCTACAGCTGTTTTAATTCTAAATGGCAATTCCTTTATCAAGAACTATCCTCAACCATTGATTGTATTTAGAGAAATGAAATGATAATTTAATTTTACAACATGCGTATCAAGCTGTTCCATTCAAGTGGATTCAGACAAATGGGCACTGGCCCATTTGACACGTCCTCAAGAAAATGATATAATCAAGGAGAAATATAGATTGCAACAAATTAGTTACCCAGTCCTACTCTGGCGTGGCAGGCTCTTATTTCTTCCCTCCAAATGCCTACCTTCCTTTCTTCATGGCTACTTCTAACCATCAACAATACCTTCAATGTATCCCCATGCTTCTCACAAAACCAGAATTTATGATATCGCCATTGATACACAGAATTTAATCACAGAGTCATAGTCATACAGTGTGGAAACAGGAACTTCGGCCCAACTTGCCCACACCGGCTAACATGTCCCAGCTGTACTGGTCTGACCTGCCTGCACTTGGTCCAAATCCCTCCAAACCTGTACCTGTCTAACTGTTTCTTAAACGTTGGGATAGTCCCAGCCTCAACTACCTCATCTGGCAGCTCAAATTCCTATTAAATATTTTATCCTTCACCTTGAACCTATGTCTTCTGGTCCTCGATTCCCCTACTCTGGGCAAGAGACTGTGCATCTACCTGATCTATTCCTCTCATGATTGTGTACACCTCTAAAGATCACCCCTCATCACGCTCCAAGGAATAGAGACCCAGCCAACCCAACCTCTCTCTATAGCTCACACCCTCTAGTCCTGGCAACATCCTCATGAATCTTCTCTGAACCCTTTCAAACTTGACAATATCTTTCATATAACATGGTGTCCAGAACTGAACACAATATTCTAAATGCGGTCTTGTCAAAGTCTTATACAACTGTAGAATAGTAGAATAGAATAGTTTCTTTATTGTCATTGTAACATGAACCATGTACAACAAAATTTAAAAATGTCAGCCAGTCAGTGCACCATTCAAACATTTCTAAAAGCTAACGATACATACAAGGTAAAATATTAAAAAAAGATAAACAATTAAAATAAATATCATGAAAATAGCACGCATAAACACCCAACCCTACATCCTTCTGTCGATTTCACAGTGTACCACAGTCCCTTAGTATGTATCGTCCCTGCGTTCCTTGGCGCTACTTAGTGCATAAACAATTAAAAAGTAAATATCATGAAAAAATGTCCTTTATAATACTCTGGGATAGCACGCATAAACACCCAACCCTACATCCTTCTGTCGATTTCACAGTGTACCACAGTCCCTTAGTATGTATCGTCTCTGCGTTCCTTGGCAGCTACATTTAGTGCCTTTATAGCAGTGGGGGAACAACTGTTTTTAAGTCTGTTTGTCCTTGTCCTTGTAGATCCGTACCATCTGCCTGACGGCAACAGCTCAAACAGGGAGTGTCCGGGGTGGGAAATGTCCTTTATAATACTCTGGAATTTTTTGATGCAGCGGGAACTGTGTAAGTCCTCCAAGGTAAGGAGAGGGCAGCCGACAATCCTCTGGGCGTTGTCAATGGACCTCTGGAGCGCTTTCCTCTGAGCCGCTGTGCAGCTGGTGTACCATACGCATACACAGTATGTTAGGATGCTCTCAATGGAGCACCAATAAAAGGACAGCAGCAGTCTCTGAGTGATGTTATTCTTCCTGAGCACCGTCAGGAAGTGCAGTCTCTGCTGGACCTTTTCCAGCAGCGCAGAGGTGTTCACGCTCCACGTCAGGTCCTCCTCAATATGGATTCCCAGGAAGCGGAAATCCGTCACCCTCTCCACACAGTCCCCTCTGATAATTAATGGTACCATGTCCGTTAGATTCTTCCTGAAGTCTATTATTATTTCCTTTGTCTTTAAGGTGTTGAGGAGCAGGTTATTTTCTTCACACCACACTGTCAGCTGCTCCGCCTCATCCCGGTAAGCATACTCGTCCCCCCCGGAGATGAGTCCCGCCACCGTAGTGTCATCCGCAAATTTGACAATGGTGTTGCTGTGGTGGGCGGGGGTACAGTCATGTGTGTAGATGGTGTAGAGCAGGGGGCTCAGCACGCAGCCCTGTGGAGAGCCGGTACCGAGGCTGAGGGCCATGGATGTGTGATGGCCCACTCTGACTCTCTGGCTGCGACCCGACAGGAAGCTATTTATCCACATGCAGGTGGAGTGTGGAAGTCCCAAGTCCCCCAGTTTGTCCCCCAGTTTGTGGGGAAGGATGGTATTAAAAGCAGAGCTGTAGTCCACAAAGAGCATCCGCACGTAGCTCCCCCGCTGCTCCAGGTGGGACAGTGCATCATGGAGATCTGTGGCTACAGCGTCCTCTGTAGATCTATTCGCTCTGTACGCAAACAGGTGAGGGTCAAAGCTTCGGGGCAGGAGTGATGTGATATGACCCCGGACCAGTTTTTCAAAACACTTCATCACCACTGGTGTGAGTGCGACTGGCCGGTAGTCGTTGAGGCTGGAAATGTGGGTTTTTTTGGGCAAGGGGACCATGGTTGTGGACTATGGTTGCGGACATGCGTAACATGACCTCCCAACTTCTATACTCTGATATTGACTGATGAAGGCCAATGTGCCAAAAGCATTTTTGACCACTTTATCTACCTGCGACTCGACCTTCAAGGAACCGTGAACCTGCACTCCTCGATCCCTCTGCTCCACAACACTCCCCATCGACCTACCATTCACTGTGTAGGTCCTGCCGTGGTTAGGCATTCCAAAATGCAACACCTCCCATTTCTCTGTATTACATTCCATCAACCATTTCCCAGCCCACCTGGCCAATCAATTCATATCCTGTTGTAATCTTTCACAACCATCTTCACTATCTGTAAAACCACCCACTTTTATATCATCAGCAAACTTGCTAATCTTGACCTGTATGTTCTCATCCAAATCATTGATGCAAATTTAGCACAGGCAACTGCCTCAATTAGTTACTTATTTCCCCTATTTACTCTAGGTTCAAGAGCCTTCTAACAAATCAGCACTACATGGGGAAACAATCTACTCAGTTCCTTCATCATTGATGATTGCAGCATTCAAAAAGCTTTCTACCGTCTTCAATTGTTTAATTGCTCAACACCTGAGAATTCGGCAGAAACCTACACTTAGCCCTGAAAGAGAATGTTCTTCATTAAGTGGTGAACTGCTTGAGTTCTCTATCATGCATGTCAGAGAGGGAACTGTTCATTATTTCCTATGTATATACTTTGTCTGTGAGTTGTCAGATTGTCTGTTAGGTTCATGAGAGCTGTAACATGGATTTTCCTGCGTCAATGTTTCTATTGTCATTGTAAGTTGCTTTGGGGGTTGGTTGATGGAGACAGCAGAATAGATGAGATGGTGATCAATCAAACAGTCATAGAAATCCTTCTTGGCACAAGTGAAACTGGCATCCCTGTTGTTATGGGATAATCTAACATGATAACGTTGCTGGGCCAGTCACCGTTACATTAAAATTGTGCTAGTCTCAACAGGAAAATTGAGCCATGCTCCCAATATTCTATTATGAGCACCACTCTGATGACATCAACCTTCCTTACACCTTCCTTCCTGATTGCACTACCCAAAGTTGTGTCTTTTCAGTTTGACGTTGCCAAGAAGGATCTATGTTTCTTTCCCTGGAATGCATGCAGGGTATCCTTTTAAGATTGCAAGAAACGTTCTATCTGGCCTCATCTGTGTGTTTTAGGCTTGGAATGTCTGCACTTATAACCATAGCATGCTGGTTTAATGTTAACTAGGTGAAAGGTTGCCAGTCAATGCCTTATTCCACAGGGAGAGTTACTGAAATGCCAGACTAATTCATTTCTCAACAGCTATTTATCTCATAGTTTGCTCATCCAGAATAAATGTACCTACCATCTGATTATTCAAACTGCCCATCGTGTTTTATGTCAATGTCAAAGCATCCGAAGTTCCTAGGATATGATAATGGATGTTTTGCAGCATTGGGGTGGAAATTGTCTGTGATAGATTTATTTTAACATTGCTACCACCTACAACATAGACTTGATCCAGTCATGATGGGAGGAGTAAGATAACTGGGACCAGATCTGAGTAGACTATGTTTGGATTGAAACGTGGAAGCAAAATTATATAGGACATGTGATGGTGTAAGGGACATTTTGAAAACCCTTCAACTTTTGTGTGATCACCCTTGATATCCCACATAATCAACTCAGTCCAGCCTTGTGCTAAAATGGTTTTGTCGCAAATGTGTATTGGATAGATTGTATTGTGAATTTACTACTAAAAAGAATAGTCGGCGATTGGGCATGGCAAACAAAAAGGTTTGTTGCTAGTTGGGTATGTTTTTGCTAATTAGTAACCAGTCGATGATTGGCTAGGCATGGTGAATAATTTGCATAATAGCGATGAGGGATGGCCATACAACACATGTGTTATTTGAATCCTAAAAACAACAAAGATTATTGACCAAACGTTGGGTGATGAGTCTTGGCCAGTAGGGGGAACATGGAATGTAGAGACAATTAAAAAGAAGGAACTATAAAAGAATGGAAAGTACTTCAGAGCGAATGCCAGTGGGCAGAGGAAGAGGACATAAGGGCCAAGGCAAAGAAAGGAAGTGCAGATTAGAAGAGTTCGGAGACAAGCAATTAGTAGTTAAGAACAAACCCAATACCGGTGAGTCCTCCGGTGACCCCTTGTCTGGCATGGCGACCCTGTTTATAGAAGAGGGGGATGCAAAACAAATTTGGGGGAGATGAGGAACAAAGTCAGGAATAGTGTAGACCACCTCCCCCATATGCCCTGGCCACCAGTCCCTAGCAGCAGGATCTACCCCACTAAGATCCTGTAGGGAGGGGGGCTCCGGCACCCCTACAGGGAAGAACACCACCAGAAGACAATGATACTGATAGCGACTCGGAGACTGAAAAGGAAGATGAGAAAGAAGGAAATAGGCCGAGGCAGAAGAGGTAGGAGGAGCAGTAATGAATCCAGCAGTGAGAGAGTTAAACAACAGGGAGAGACAGGAATACATCAAAGACTGTAAAAAAACAAATAAATAAATAAAGCGTGATGCTGAGGCACTGTACCTTGACGACCCCCTGCCCTGACAATGCCTGAAAGGACCTATTGATATGGGCAAAGTAATTGAATGCAGACCCTTTACGATGCAGGAGACGAGAACTCAACTGACAGTCTGCACAGGGTCTATTGTGGGAATTGTCATTCCTTTAACATGCGTTCCCCTTCAGTTTCACTTAAGAGAATCACTTCAGCCTTCATCAAACAGGGCATTGAGTACAGAACGAGCATTCCAGCAGGAACACAGTGTGCTGATAAGGAAAGCTGACCTTCTGTTTGCAAGTACAGGTGCACAACCTTTTATCCGAAAGCCTTGGGACCAGACACTTGTCGGATTTCGGAATTTTTCGGATTTCCGAATGGAAGATTTTTAGCGTAGATTAGGTAGGTAGCGCGGGCGGCTTGAAAAGTCTGGAGCGGCTGCTTCCTCCCCGGAGACTGGGGAATCATTGTAAATCATTGCATAAATGTTAGTCAGTTAGTTTGGAGGGATTTTATGTGGTGGGGGGGGGGGTGGGGTGAAGGGGGAAACTTTAATTCTTAGTCCCCTATCTGGTCGGAGAGGCGGGGAGCGGGCAATGCCTTACCGGGTCGCCGTGCAGTAAGCTCCGGAGCGCTATGGCCGCCGACTTCCAACAATGTGGAGCTGGGGGCTGCGGGCATCCGGCCGCGGGCGGCGCCGGTTGGAGCTCCGACCCCGGCAACTCTACCCCTGGCTGCGCGGCGCTCCAAATCCAGCACCGCTCGCGGCCGGACGCCCGCAGACCCAGCTCCGCGATGTTGGGAGTCGGCGGCGTCGTAGCGCTGAGATACCAGCGGGGAGCGGGCAATGCCTTACCGGATCACGGTGCGGTAAGATCCGGAGCGCTGTAGCCGCCGACTCCCAACATTCGCGGAGCTGGGGCTGCGGGCGGGCATCCGCCCGCGGGCCGCGATGGATTTGGAGCGCCGCGCAGCCAGGGGTAGAGTTGCCGGGGTCGGAGCTACAACCGGCGCCGCCCGTTGCCGGACGCCCGCAGCCCCAGCTGGGAGTTGGCAGCCACAGCGCTGCGGAGCTTACTGCACGGCGACCCAGTAAGACATTGACCGCTCCCCGCCTCTCCGACCAGGTAGGGGACTAAGAATTAAAGTTTCCCCCTTCACCCCCCCCCTTCACATAAAAGCCCTCCAAACTAACTGACTAACATTTAAGCAATGATTTACAGATGTTTAAGTGTCTCCCCGGTCTCCGGGGAGGAGGCAGCCGCTACAGTAGTACAGACCTGGGTTGACCGTGGGTCGTTTCGGGTCAAGTTTGGCGCCAAATGCGAGCTTTGGTGTGCAGACGACATCCTGGAAAAAATAGCCGGTTTTCGGAGTTTTTCGGTTTCCGGAACTCCGGATAAAAGGTTGTGCACCTGTACCTGTACAAAGATAAGGAGAAAGCTAGCTCTTCACGAGGAGAGATAGAAAATTATGAAGGCTTTGCGGCCAGGTTTGCCGCTGATAAGAGTCTGCCCGCTGTGCAAATTACCATTGAACTTTGAATAACTTTTGGCACAGAGCTCGTAACCGGGCAAGTGAGATGTGTTGCACTTTGGCAGGTGGCCCAGGATCCTGACTGACAAGGAATCGGACCAATCACCTCTTTTCACGCAAGTATATTGTTCAGTACTACAGAACGAGCATTTCATTGTGAACCACACCAGCCCGCCCACCCCTAAGCAGATGAGGGCTTTTCTGGGCTTGGTTGATTTCTGCTGACAGTGAATTCCCGACGTAGCATTATACAATAAACTACTGTCACCTGTGCTTCTGCCAAAGCACCGCAGCATCCCTTTATTCATTTTAACTCTCTCATTCCAACAAAAAGAAGACTTTCACAACTTAAAAACAGCACTGGCTACTGCACCAGCCACACTGCAAGCCTCAGCCCTCCTAGTCCACCTGGCCATTATTAACTGCAATGCCCATACGAGTGGCCGCAACTACAAAGCCTCCCAGGGTAATGCCCTAGCTGACATTAGTGCCCACATGGCAACTTGCAAATTCTGCACATTGGTCCTCACAGAACCAAAGATTCTAGTAGACAGAACGGCTCTGCCAGACAAAGAGAATGTAAAGTTAATACAGGGGGACGCCTCTGCTGCTCAACACGATTTTTGAAAACGAGGGGGCTGCTCTTTGACCCTTTGACGGGCCTCTGGTTCACCCCTCCCGGACAAGTTTGTGTACCTGATGCTTCTCTGCCCGTTTTTTTTTAACTATATCCATTCCCTTACGCATGCTGGTAAGGAGGAAAGGAAATATGGAATGTAGCTTACACTTTGAAGCTTTAATGAAATGGACCGTGCTTAACAGGGGGCAGTAGCAACAGCAGAGAGGGTCAAGTGGGATACATGTGATGTGTAAATGTGTGCTTTGGGTCGAGACTGTTCTTCGGTATGTGTTGTATTTGTGAACAAAGTATGAACATATTTGGGTGTATCAATTTTTTAAGAGTTTGCATGATTTCCTTGAAGTGAGAGTGAGAAGACTGATACTTGTTTGTGGAACCGGTTCTGAGTGAATGTTGAATTAATCCTATAATTCAGATGAAATTGAATGAGCTTGCTCTTTTACGTGACAAATCTTTGTAGAATCTCATGTTTTTTAAGAGGTAATGTGTGTCTCTTTAAGAAGTTGCAGTTCTTTTCCTTTGTTCTTTGCAAATGCATTAGCATTCTATGAAAATTAACTGTTTATTTTTGTTCTCCTGACTCCAGCATTTCTGTGTTCATGAAGGAACTGCAGATGCTGGAAGATCGAAGGTACACAAAAATGCTGGAGAAACTCAGCGGGTGCAGCGGCTGAAGAAGGGTTTTGGCCCGAAACGTTGCCTATTTCCTTCGCTCCATAGATGCTGCTGCACCCGCTGATTTTCTCCAGCATTTTTGTGTACCTTCCAGCATTTCTGTCATCTGTCTGTCTCTCGCTAGTGGCATCCTCCCAAAGCCTGTCGGGGTACTTGACATCCAGTCCCAGGCTATAGTGGAGAGATGCAAATATGCAGGTTATTTTGTCTTATCGGTGTTTTTAATTTTTTTTTCCTATTTCATACCCTTTGAATTGAGTTGAAATAAAGACCTGAATTCCACGCTGGCCATGTGAAATCAGTGTAGAGGTGTTGGATGAGATTGAAAATGCCTTTATCTCAGAAGAAAATCTGTTAAGTCAAAATTGTGAATTTGGGAAGATAGATTGGAACAATTGGGAATAAAAATTGTAATTGTTTTTTTCTTAACAATGAACTATTTTTAAAGGATCTGCCTTGTAAGTAGTTAAAGCGTGTGGAAGTTAGCTCTGACCTACATCCTCAGCGATTAATCTGATGTATGCACAGCAATTAACCCGCGAACCCTGTCAGTTTTGTATTCACAGGTATTGAAGACCCAGAAACCACTACCAGCTGACATTAATGTGAATCTATACAACTAGGAGAATGGTGAAAGGGGCCCTTCCAAGTACTCAGGCATGAGACAGGAAAAAAATGAAAAAAGAGGAAGAGATATGGAGGTCCACGGTTGCTCGTGCTAGACACATGCAATTGCATGCTGGTGGGACAGGCCCTTAACAGTGTAAGGAACATTTTGAAAAACCCTCAACTTTTGTGTGATCACCCTTGATATCCTCAGTCTTATCTTTTCCTGAAAGATAAGAAGTCAAAAAGGCCAGAGGCTAAATAAAAAGCAACAAGACCTCAGGAACAGATGGCATCCCTGCTGAAACAGGGATGCCATCTGCTCCCCACTTGGATGTGAGGAACCTCGGTCACAAATCTACAATCCCATTGCCACATCCAGGAAGAGAAGATGTGGCAACCTCTGAAAGAGGTGTAAGGGCAACCTCAAAAACATAAATAGCATGACCATCCGCGAGAAACAAGACATATCTGACTGTACGGTTTCCCTGCCATTTGACACAGGGAAAGTCATCACTACATGTGTAGGTAAGAACTGCGGATGCTGGTTTACACCAAAGATAAACATAAAATGCTAAAGTAACTTAGCCTGTCCCGCTGAGTTACTCCAGTATTTTGTGTCTAACTTAAGTCATCACTGCAGTTCTCCTCAACCATTTTCTCTGTGGCCAAAAAGCTACCAGCTCCGAGAATGGTAGTGTAAATGTTGAAAATTATCTTCAAGAGAAATGCCAAGAACAGCAAATACATAAATTCTATATATGCTGTAGATGGGTTTTTTTTAAAAACATTATCATGAGTGTGTTAACTGGGATGGACAGTCTCTTCAATTTGGATGACATAGAAATTCACCTCCTTCTCATTTGATTAAGAGAGAGTTAGATAGAGCTCTCGGGGCTAGTGGAATCAAGGGATATGGGGAGAAGGCAGGCATGGGTTATTGATTTGATTTGGGACGATCAGCCATAATCACAATGAAAGGTCGAATGGTCTCCTCCTGCACCTATTTTCTGTGTTTCTATGATTTGTGATGACATGCAGATCATGATCCTTATCAATCTCAGTCCCTGTCATTGTCAAGCAAGGCTATGCTGTTGCCCTAATACTGTTTTTAATATTTCTTACTGCAAAGCAACATCTTTGCTGACTCCAGGGAATCCCTGGTCCAAGATTGTTCAAAGTGGAGAAGGGGCACGGGATCACACTGAGAATCTTGAGTCATGTGTCGGCAGAATAAGGAAGACCAGTGTAAATGGCAGAGTGGATGCACCACTTCACAAACTACGCACCCACCCGCCACCCTGACAGGCATTTCATGTGGAAAGATCTGCAGTTCTCACATTGTCCTTATCAGTTGTTTCAAAAATGGGGTTGAAGCAAGTCAACCTCATCTCAAGAAACAGTTTAATATTATCTCCCTGGTTCTTTGACCTCTCTACGGGTACACTTTTTCTCTATATACGCTGTATCCTTCGATTGTAAATATCTCCAACATATTCACTCATAACTTCTATTTCATGGGGAAACCATGTTTTTTCCAGTCTACACATATAATTGAAGTTTGTTATCTGTAAAATAATTTCATTAAATCCCTCTGGTTCAGGTTCACTCTGATATCCTTGCTGTTGTACTTTGCCACTATTTAAAATCGTCAGAATCCCATTTGTTATTTTACTCAATTTCAATGAAATATGCACATATACTTCCTGAATGTTCTTTCTGAAAATATTTGCCAAATTAACCACATCTCTTTCTATCTGCATAGAATGGGCACCTATAATATAAGAAATGTGTCTAAATATAATTGTTCCAAACAAAAAAACAATGTAACCTCAACTCATCTACCCTCTAGATATGTTTAGTCCTCAGGATTCAATAACGAATTCACAAAGTTAGATAACTTGCCTTCTGTGTCTTTGTTGGAACTGGCTAGTTTCTTGTAAGCTCATCTATCCGTAACATTAACAATACTCCCTCTTAGACAATACTAAAGGCGATTGTGTCAGAGGGATAACCTTGGATAATCTGTCACCTACATTGCCTTTGTTGTCTTCGCCTGAATTTATGTCTGCAATTTAAATAATGACTTGTTTTCTCACTCTTCCAGTTCTGATGAGACCATTCATCTGAAACATTATCTTTATTTTTTCCTCTCTCTTTCCACGGCTGCTTTTTGGCATGGTTATCTTGGTATTAATACCCTCTGGACATTCCGCTTTTATGTCACGTTTGCAGCATCAGCATTTTCTTTTTGCTTTCATCCATGCTGCCACAGCTCCCTTTTACTCTGCGGGCGCCAGTCTTGGTGCCCAGCCTAATATGTGGCACGTTTATAAATGCCATCCAAGGTACAGGAAAACCGGGGGTACACAAAAGCTGGAGAAACTCAGGGGGCGCAGCAGCATCTATGGAGCTAAGGAAAAAGACCCGAAACGTTGCCTTTTTCCTTCGCTCCACAGATGCTGCTGCACCCGCTGAGTTTCTCCAGCTTTTGTGTATCTTCGATTTTCCAGCATCTGCAGTTCCTTCTTAAACACAGGAAAACCGGGTGCCGGGGGCGCGCAGACTCTACCCCGACGGCTCCTGTTGGTGAAGCCACGGCGCGGGCACGAGCACGAGCAACGCGCGTCCACGAGCACTGTGCTCGCTCCCGACCGACCGGCAGGCACTCGCGCCCACTTCGGTTAAACTCAGACTCGGCAACGAGTGCCGGCACTCATGCGACACAGGACGTACCTTTCTTGTTTGCCATGTTGATGTTGATCCTTCCCATACTCTCCACCGGCGCGGTGACTGGAGGAGCGGCGGCGGCGGCGGCGGCGTTAGCTGGGCCCGGGGTCAGGCTGAGACGCCGCAGTCGCCATGGCCGTTGCTAGCTGTGCCCAACCGCGTCGCCAACCCGCCGCGCATAACTTTCCCGTCACTGTTGCCTTGGTGACAGGGCGCTGCTTCCGGGATGTGCGACCTGTCCTTCATCTGTGAGATCAGGAGCAAAGATCTTTGATCAGGAGGGGGAGAGAGGGAGAGGGGGAGAAGAGAAGAAAATAGACGGAGACGGGGTAGGGGAAGAAGAGAGAGAGAGAGAGAGAGAGAATTGGAGGAGAAAGGTGTGGTGAAAGAGAGAGACACAGGGTAGAAGGGGGTGGTGGAAGAAGAGAGATAGAGACGAGGAGAGGGGTAAGAGCGAGATAGAGAATTACAGAGAGATGGAAAGGGTTGATAGAAGAGAGAGGGGGGTTGATGGAGAAGTAGAAGGGGGGTGGAAGAAGAGAGACGAGAAGAGAGGGGGAGAGAGATAAATTAGAGAGAGATGGAAAGGGTTGATAGAAGAGAGAGACAGGCAGTTAGAATGAGAAGTAGAAGGGGGTGGCAGAAGAGAGAGATGGGGAGGTCAGAGGGAGATAGGATTGGAGAAGAGAAGAGAGAGAGACAGGAGGGATGATGGAAGAGAGGTGGGTGAGAAGAGAAAGACCGAAGGTAGGGAAGAACAGAGGGAGAAGTAGAAGATGGCGGGGGAGGGGAGAATGAGAGATTGAGATTTGGAAAAGAGAAAGAGCGACAAAAGGGGGTGATGGGAGAAAGGTGGGAAGAAAAGAGAGACGGGGAGAAGAGAGACAGAGGGGGAAAGAAGAGAGCGACAGGAGAGACAGACGGAGGAGGGAGAAGGAGAGAGGAACAGGGGAAGAGAGATACGGAGAAAGCAATGGAATAGAGAAAGCAGAGGTGAGAAGAGGAAGAAGAGATAAAGAAAAGAGCTGAGCTAAGAGGGCAAGAGTCTGAAGAAAAGAGTGGGATAGGAGTGTGGAAAATGGGTAAAAGGAGAAGGGGCAAGGGAGTAATGAATGGTTGAGGAGTGGGCAAAAGGACAGGAGAGGAGGAGGTGATGCATGTTTAGTTTAGAGGTATAGCGCGGAAACAGGCCCTTCGGCCCTCCGGGTCTACACCCACCAGCGATCCCCGCACATTAACACCATCCTACACACACTAGGGACAATTTCTACATCCACCAAGCCAATTAACCTACAAACCTGTACGGACTTGGAAACCGAAGAACATACAATTGAAGACGTGGGTAAAACGAGAGTGGCATGGAGGACAATTGGAGATGGACTGGGTAAAAGAGAAGGGGATGGGGATTGCTGCAGAGGAAAAAGGGAACTGACAAGGTTAGAGGAAATGCAGAGAGAAGATGGAAAATGGAGAAGAGTGTATAGGGAATGGGGAGATGGAGAGAGGAGTGTATTGGAATGGGGAGAAGTGTATAGGGATAGGAAGTGGTGTGAGTAGGAGTGAGAGTTGAGAAGGGAGGTTTAGGAATGAGAAGGGGAGGGCGTAGGGCCAGTGGAAAGGGGGGGATATAGGAGCAGGGAGAGGAAAGGAGAGGGTATGTGAGTAGTGAGAGGAGGGGTCAAGTAGTAGGGTGGTGTAGGGGCAGGAGAGAGGGTGCAGAGTCGGGGAGGAGGGGTCCTAGGGAGAGGTAGGAGCAGAGAGGGTGTAGGAGTGGAGTGTAGTAGTGATGGATGTGAGTGGGGAGGAAGTGCATAGAGGGGCAAAGAGAGGGTGTATAGTGGAAAAAAGGAAGAGAAAAAGGCAAAGATGAATGTAGTGGAGAGAATGGAAACAGAAAAATACAGAAGGAAGAAGTTGTGAGGAAACTAACAATGGTGTGTATTTGTAAGAGGGAACATGGAAAGAAGCACAAGTCTGGAAGTGAGAAGAATGTTTGGAAAAAGTCTGGAAGTGAGAAGAATGTTTGGAAGAGGAAGTAAAATAGGAGGAAGACAAATTCAGGTGACAAAAGGTTTAAACGGAAAATTGGTGAGAAATAATTATAAATCGAGTGATGAAAAATGGAAAAGTGAGGAATGAGATGGATGTCAGGAAAATGTCATAGGGAGTGGTAAGAAGAAGGAAAGAGCTGTTGTGAACATGAAGGAGAAGAGGAACCAACACTTCCCAATTCAAGATTGTGTCATCTATTTATCATGTCTCCTATAACCTTTTTGGATTTCTGTTTTAAACTATTTGTTTCCAAGGATGGAATTGTAATGTTTCCCTGGGGTGTAATTGTCACATTACATTAGGTGACAACTTGTCACAGATTGTTACATTTATTATGCCATCAATCACAGTGTCTGGAGACGACACAATTTTAAATGTATAATAATAACGTATTTGCCTCTTATAAAATTTGTGACCATATCCAAATAAACTAATAAGACTTTTTTATATGTTAATTATAAGTAATCTTCGCAAAGCTATCAGCATTATTCGTGCAAGTGCAATTTAGGTTCAGTGGATTGCTACAGAAATTGCGGGGATTGGTTATTTTGCTGGATGGGCTAGACAAAAGGTCCCCAAGGATGTGTACTGCAACTGTAGTGTTCTGTCATATCAGCCCTGCCAACATCTTCGTGAATCGCCCCTGGATCCTCTCCAGAGCAATTGCACCCTTTCTACAATTTCTTACAGCATGGAAATAGGCCTTTCATCTCAATTTGATCATGCAGATCAAGATGCCCCATCTAAATTAGTCCCATTTATCCGCATTTGCCCCATATCCCTTTAAACCTTGTGTGTGCCAGTGTGTTTATGGGAGTGTGTCAGTGTCAGTGAAGCGGCGACAACATGAAGCTGTGAGGAGAATGCTAGGAGACTGCAAGGTGACTTGGATAGGCTGGGTGAGTGGGCAAATGTTTGGCAGATGCAGTATAATGTGGACCTCCAGGGGTCCAAATGTTAAATTGACTCTTGAGGTTATAAGTGTGAGGTTATGCATTTTCGTGGCAAAAACAGGAAAGCAGACTATTATCTAAATGGTGGCTGACTAGGAAAAGGGGAGATGCAGCGAGACCTGGGTGTCATGGTACACCAGTCATTGAAAGTAGGTATGCAGGTGCAGCAGGCAGTGAAGAAAGCAAATGGTATGTTAGCTTTCATAGCAAAGGGATTTGAGTATAGGAGCAGGGAGGTTCTACTGCAGTTGTACAGGGTCTTGGTGAGACCACACCTGCAGTATTGCGTACAGTTTTGGTCTCCAAATCTGAGGAAGGACATTCTTGCCATGGAGGGAGTGCAGAGAAGGTTCACCAGACTGATTCCTGGGATGTCAGGACTGTCTTATGAAGAAAGACTGGATAGACTTGGTTTATACTCTCTAGAATTTAGGAGACTGAGAGGGGATCTTATAGAAACTTACAAAATTCTTAAGGGGTTGGACAGGCTAGATGCAGGAAGATTGTTCCCGATGTTGGGGAAGTCCAGGACAAGGGGTCACAGCTTAAGGATAAGGGGGAAATCCTTTAAAACTGAGATGAGAAGAACTTTTTTCACACAGAGAGTGGTGAATCTCTGGAACTCTCTGCTACAGAGGGTAGTCGAGGCCAGTTCATTGGCTATATTTAAGAGGGAGTTAGATGTGGCCCTTGTGGCTAAGGGGATCAGAGGGTATGGAGAGAAGGCAGGTACGGGATACTGAGTTGGATGATCAGCCATGATCATATTGAATGGCGGTGCAGGCTCGAAGGGCCGAATGGCCTACTCCTGCACCTAATTTCTATGTTTCTATGTTAACATCCGGAGTGAGCGGAGACTTGGCGATGACCGGAGAACATTCCCCTCCCCCCCCCCCCCCCCCCCTCCACCCCCTCGGAATGTGGGCCGGCCCAGGTGCTCCTTGTTCAGCTTGGGTCCGGGGGCGGTAAGGGTCAGTGACCCGGGGGTCGGGCATCGGAGCGGAGCCTTAGCCCAAGATTCATCCCCGCAGCTCCGGAGGCGGCACTGACGCCTCCACTCACCCGGTCCACTCCTGGCTCCGGGCCGGGGTTAAAACTCTATGGGGTGTGGACAGAGCGGCCGACAGACATAGATCCGCCGGAGGTGAGGGTGTGCCATGCCTCAGGGGGGAAAGGGAGGGGGGTTGGTGCTGGGACCACCGCCATGTCTCACCTATCACATCATCTGCATGGGAGAAACTAAACTACTTTTTCTTTCCCCCAACTCATCCGGTGGGCCGGAGGTTTGACAGCCCTGTTTTAAACCAATGCCCTCTAGTGCTTGAATCACATATCCCGGGAAAAAGACTATGCATTCACCTTATATTCCCCTAATGGTTTTTACTCACCTTGAAAACAATTTTTGCTTTATTTTGAACTTCCAGCACCTGCAGATTTTTGAGCGTGAGAAATTTTGTGATCAGCGTGTGAGCGTGAGAATTTTGTGAAATGCGTGAGTCTCACGCTCAATGCGTGAGAGTTGGCAACCCTGCTAATAATGCAAACATTTTATGCAAGTTCCAATTGTTTGGACAAAAATCACTTATTACTGTTTTATAACAGTTAAGTTACTTTAAGACCATTTCAGAAATTATGGCACTCAACAAAAAATCAACTAACAAATTAAAGCAAACTAAAAAAAATAACTTGTTCCCTTTCCTGACTCTACCTTAACACTGTTAACAGAGCAAAGGGATATTAATCTCAAGAATCAAAATGGGAAAGTGGGGGCAATTTTGCTTAAATGGTAATTCTAAGCCCATTCAGATCTGCATAGTCAGAGTTATACAATATTACATGGCTGGCCCAATTTGTCCATAATGATCAACTTGGCATTCTTTATGCCCAGGGACTGGCTGCCATTCCCAGATCAGCTCGCGTCCCAGGGACTGGATGCCGTTCCCAGATCAGCTCGCGTCCCAGGATTGGCTGCAGTTCTCAGGTCGGCGTGCCTACCCAACCCCATGAAAACGAATTGGGAAAAAAACGCGGGGTCACACACACACAGGGAGACACACACACAGACACACAAGGAGACACACAAGGAGACACACACAGGGAAGCAAACACACACAATGGAGACACACACAGGGAGACAGACACACACACACATCTTTCCTACCCCCTCCCTCCCTCCATCCTCCCCCTCCCTCCCTCTTTCCTCCCCACTCCTTCCCTCTTTGCTCCCCTTCCTCCCTCCTCACCCCATCCCTTCCTCTTTCCTCTACCATCCCTCCCTCTCTTCTCCCCCCTCTTTCCTCCCCTTCCCTCTTTCCTCCACCCTCTCTTTCCTCACCCTCCCTCTTTCTCCCCTTTTTCCTTCCCTTCCTTCAACCCCTTTCTACATGCCCTCCCCGTCTCTCTTTACCTCCATCCCTCCCTTTTTTTCTTTCCCTCTCTCTCTTTCTCCCCTCCCTCTCTTTCCACGGCCCTGAATGGGGAGTCAGGCGGGCACGGTGTAGTGTGGATTGGCAGCGCTGGCGCTGCCATGCGAGTTGAAGGGCAGGAGGGAGGGAGCGAGGCACATCCGACCAAGAGAGAAGAGACGCGACGTCACTCACAGCCGTCAACCGACTCGCTTCCCCAGACCGCACAGATCGCTATCATGTGGTGCAAAGAGACAAACTGTGCAGCAAAGATTGTATAGCTCCTCTATAGGATCCTTGCTGTGCAGGGACTGAAGACAGCGTGAGAATTCTGTCATCAGTGTGAGGGCGTGAGAATTGGCTGAAATGCGTGACTCTCACGCTCAAAGCGTGAGAGTTGGCAGCCCTGAATTCATATGCATTTATGGCCTAGAAATAGATATTTCGTAGAGAGCTGTATATTCAAGTATACAGATGAAACCTAAATAGGAGAAATAACAAATTGCCTTGAAAGGAGCTGGAAATTTCAAAGGTACACAGACTTTGCCCTTTTTTCTTTTGTGAGTCAATACATGCCTCTCCAGGGCTTTCACAAAGTTCTTGTTAGACTGTGAGACTGTGAATTAGACTAGACAAAATACTCACAGCCAAATTAACATTTCACAGAGAACGTACAGCATTGCAACAGGGTCTTTGTCCCACAATGTCTGTGCTGAACATTTTCATCACTCCTTAATATATCTATAGGTTTTATGTCATTTGTAAATTTTGGTCAGCATGGGTGAGTTGGGCTGACAGGCCTGTTTCTGTGTTGTATAATTCTATGACTCTATACCCAAGTTTATTCATATGTTTATTACTTCTTCTTTTCGAATCCACATCACAAGATTAGAAATTTTTCAGCCAGAGCTACACACACTTCTCGGCACCTGCACACACACAATTGCGTCTTGGCTTCTTGTGATTCTTGTGCGTAGTGGGTGGAAAGGTTGGTGGAAATACGGCCATGACCTGAACGCTCTTTCCTTGACCCCATGTTTATTACTAATAATAAGTGTATTAATACCAATATTCATTAAATATAAGGGAAACATTAGTCCTGCTAGGGGTCCTTTGGAAGCAGTAGGCTCTAGGGTTATAAAACAGAGAGATCCGGGGGTGTCAAGATTAAAGTTAAGAGTCAAGTCATGAATGTTTAATTATCATATGCACCGGGAACAGAATAATGAAATTCTTACTTGCTACAACTTTACAAACACATTAACAACAAATAAATATACAATAATAAGTCATACAATAAATCATCAGTGATACTAGGTAACCAGACCATAATAATACAAACTGAAGTACATAGCACAACCTAGATAAAGTCCATAGTGGTTTATTGCTGAAGAGTTGTACAGTTTAGTTCAAGAGCCTGATGGTTGATGGGAAGGTGTTCTTGATTCAGGAGGTAACAGTTCTCATGCTCCTGTTCTTTCTTCCTGATGATAACAGGCAGGATAGTGTGGATAGGATCTGCGAGTCTGGCAGGATAGTGTGGATCTTTGGTGATATTAGCTGCCTTCTTGAGAGAGTTTCCTCTAGATTCCTTTGAAGGTAGAGAGGTACTAAGTTCCATGAAGGTAGATATAATGGTGAAGAAGGCATTTGGTATGCTTGTCCAAATTAGTCAGGTTATTGAGTACAGGAGTTGGGACATCATGTTATAGCTGTAAAAGACAGATGAAGAGCTGTGCATAACCCCCTGATCTATCAAAAAGAAGCAATTAAGCTTAACAGGGTGCAACAAACTTTTACAAGGATGTTATTGGATTAAATGGATTTGAGTTATAAGGAGAGGCTGCGCTTTTCTCTAAGTGGTTTGGAAGGCTAAGAAGTGACTTTATAGGGATATATAAAATTGAGAGGCATTGATAAGGTGGATAGCCACAGTCTTTTCCCCGAGGTAGAATTGTCTTAAACTAAGCATAGGCTTATGGTGAGAGGGGGAAAGATTTAAAAGAGACCTGAGGAACGACTTTTTCACACAGAGGTGGTGCATGCATGGAACCAGCTATTAGAGGAAATGGTAAAGGCACAAGCAAGTGGGACTAATTCAGCTAGGCAACTTGATTGGCATGGAGAAATTGGGCCAACGGACATGTTTCTGTGTGTATAGCTCTCTGACTGTCACCACAAGGCAATATGCAGGTGCAGCAAGAGATTATGAAGGTTAATAATATTTAGTAGGGGAGAGGAGGGGGGGGAAGAGATAAACTGGAGGCAAGAAAAGGCAAGAACAAATCAGGACCAGCAACAAGTGACATCAGGAAGGGTAGACCCCATAATGGCCCTTTATTGGCTGGGAAAGGTGTAGTAGCAAGAGGTATACAAGTATACAGTGGAACTGGTAGGATGTCCAGGGTGGGGAGAGAGAGGGAAGGGGTGGGATTGCAGGAGTTACTTGATATAAGGGAAATCAATGTTCATACCGCTGGGTTGTAAGCTGCCGAGGTGAAATATGAGGTGTTGTTCCTCCAATTTGCATGTGGTCTCACTCTGACAGTAGAGGAGGCTCAGGACAGAAAGGTCAAAATGGGAATGGGAAGATGAGTTAAAATGTTTGGCGACCGGGATATCACATGGGCCAAGTCTGACTGAGCGTAATTGTTCAGTAAATTAGGTCTAGGATTACTGAGATGTGGTAATGAGAGAATGACTTGATTATTGCTACATTATCCAGACATTAGGAGGACAGAAATATCTTCCTCTGTGAATGCCAAAGATCTGTGAATCTTTGGCATTCCCTGCCCCAGAAGACTGTGGGGTCTCAGTCATTTACTTCATTCTGGGATAATAGAACAGCCAAATGCGGATAGATTAAATTGACTTGGTTTGTGTCCGCTGACCTCTATACGAATGAGAAGTTATCAAAATGAAATGCATTATTTTCTGATTCAAAACTCTGACAATGTGACAGATTTTCCCTCACCTGGGATAGCAGGAACACTCCCAGGTTACCGATCAAAAGAGGTAAGACGGCGATGAGAAATGTATTCACTGAGACAGTGAATTATGTATTCACTGAGACAGTGAACCTATGAATTTGCCATCAAAGAGTACTGTCAAGGCCACATTATGGAGTCATAGAGTCATACAGCATGGAAATAGGCCCTATGGCCCAACTTGCACCCCCCCCCCCCCGACCAACATGTCCCATCTACACTAGTCCCACCTACCTGTGTTTGGCCCATGTCCCTCTAAACATGTCATATCCAAGTTAATGAATGTTTTAAGAAGAAAACTAAGCTTCCAGGAGCAAAGGTCATCGAGGGACAATAGGGAGAGGGTGGGACTCCTCAAATTATCCAGTGCCAAAAAGGCTCTGACAAGTCTACGCTGACCATCCAGCACCCAGCTATGGCAATACCATACCAATCCCATGTTATTGACCCATCAACTGCCTAAAGATTTTACCTCCCACTCACCTACACAGCAAATGTAATTTACAGTTGCCAATTAACCTGCCAACAATTGTATTGGGCTGTTGAAGAGTTGAATGCTCTGCATATATTCTTATTTTCATTCTAGATGGAGAATGATAGATTTCCGGACCTTAAAGGAATCAAGGGATTTGGGAGAGCGTGTCATGTGCACCTCGTTCTTTGTCCTTCGTTATACCTACACCGTTAGTTTCCATGCTGGCCACCACAAAAGTAATCTTCCCTGCCCCCCACCCCCTAGTCCTCAGGCAATGCTTCTTCCTGGCCATGTTATTGTATTATTCCCATAAACTTTCGCTTCAATTTAAAGCCAGAATCAGTCACGTTTATTGTATTACTCTGAATATCTGAGGTAAAACTTTCGATTTCAATTTAAAGCCAGAAAGGGGTGGGATTCTCTATTGATATAAGGGAAATCAAACATCTGGACTCTGAATATCCGAGGTGGAAACAAATTATCTCCGTTTCAGTCATCAATATCACGTGGGCCAAGTCTGACTGAGCGTAATTGTTCAGTTGGTCATTATGGGACTGGGTGGCGGGGTAGGAGGGGTGTGGGTGAAAATACAAAGGACAAACACAAAAATCAAATCGTTTTCAAGTGAAATTGTTGGGGAGTTGAACATAAAATAATGCCACCTACATGGAAGGACGACAACAATGCTGAAGAAACTCAGCGGGTGAGGCAGCATCTATGGAGCGAAGGAAATAGGCAACGTTTCGGGTCGAAACCCTTCTTCAGACTGATGACCTGATGGCAAAAATGTGCATCCACCTTTAAGGCACTATGTTTGGTTTTAGATCACGAAGATGATTGGTTTATTGATTGCCATTCGATGAGGGAGGAAAGCTTGGAGTAATAATGCCGCAGTCCTAATAACGGGGACAGACAGGTGCACGGGAAACAAGGGATGGGCGAGCATTATGGAAAACGACGCAGAAATTTGCACGTAACAGTTAAACATTCTGCCACAGCAGTTCCACTACGAACGTCTGCCTTGTACCTCACTCCACCACGCATGCAGCGTTTACATTGAATTTTATACAGCGACGATTTAGAAAACTTTTTTGGCGACATCTGTAGCGAATGAACGCCCCACATTCCCAGCCCCTCCCAGCTTTCATTTTACTTGATGTTTTCAGCCCCCTCTCCTTTGTTCTCGCCGTATGGCCTCACGCTGTCAATGCTGTCTCGGCGTGTAGCTGCAGATAAAACCGCCACCCGGCAAAAACCTGATTAACATTCCGGGCAGGCTTGTAGACTCAGGAATACCGGTAGCGACGCAATGCGATTAAGTAATGTAAAATGCAGTCACCAATTGAACTCACTGGTGATATCGCCAATGATTTCATGCCACCCTTCTCTGCTTCGTGTATTTATTTTCACCAGAGCCACGCCTGAACAGAGACGTTGAGTTAGTTTACGAACAATTCGTTCTGCAGCGCTTTACGGCGTTCAAATAAGAACACACAGGCTTTAAAAGTTTAAACGATTCCAAAATAAAAATTGACCGCAATAACGATTACACGTAATTTTAAACATCGCAAACTGTATGTTTGCATTGTGTAGGCGTCTGCACTTGGCAGATGGTGGAATGTTACAACCGGTTCTTGCGAGACAAATGTATGCACGCATGCAAGCTGATGCTTATGCATACGTTGTCCAAGTAGGTAGGAATCGCAGCACACACACACACACAGTTTACGCGTTACAGTAGTAGTGGCAGTAAATACTCGTTTCCACCCAAACTACCTGCTGCCGGTCGCCCCTGCCCTCTTTGTGTGGGGGATGTGTGATGAGGTGCCTGCCGCAGGACACTATCATGTGCCGATAAGCCGAGCGTGACTCCGACTCACAACTCCACCTAACAACACGACACCGCCACACACAGCCTCCATCTCCAGCCACAAAGAGTGAGTTCTGCCACTTCAGACACTCGGGAAGCAAAATCTGCTATTTTTCTAAAAAAAAACCGAGAGAATATACTTTTATTTTTTAAACGGAGGAAAAATACATATGACAGGCAGGTGCGGGCAGTTCGCGCTGCAGGGTGAGGCCATTCACGCACCAATCGTTCCTGTTGTTGCCGAGCCTGGTTTATGAGTTTTGCTTTATAGTCGTTTTCTTTCTGTTATCGACTTACTTGGAATAAAGCACGCATACGTAAAATGTTGACTCCAGCGGATGCCCTCTCATCTTAAACAGGCGCATTCAGAATAACTGGTTACAATTTGCGGATGCAAGAAAAGGCAAGGTTTTGGAGATCTAAGATGAAATTTCCAATAGAATCGTCAAGAAAACACACTAGTTGTGAGCCACCAGGTTGGTAACTGTAACGCAGTAAGAATATATACGTGGTGTGTGTGTTTGTGTGTGTCATCAGAATTTTTGTTTCGTGAATTCACTGATATTTTTCCATGTGGTTGATATTGTTCTCATATCATTTAATGTATTTATGTATAAGCGAATCGATGGCCAATTACGTGAACGTGCAACTGTTGTCTTCAAGCAGCCAAGAGTGTGCTTCATTACATCGATATATGCACATCTAAATGGGGTTCTAATACAGACCCTGGCAATAACCATTTTGAGAGGGATGTATTGCACTGTTAGTGGTGCACTTACATCGTGTCACCCAACCGTACGCGTTGGATCGCAATAGAAGGGTTATTTTGAATATGTACATTTCAATTATTTCCAGATTGCATATTGGGAATATTATTTTTCTCACACTTCTCTGCGTTTCACGAATCGATCATTTAGGTCCGTGCAGCTATGAGCAGCTATGATTTTAGTGGGTGGGGGGGGGGGGGGGGGGGGGGGGGGGGGGGGGGGGGGGGGGGGGGGGGGGGGGGGGGGGGGGGGGGGGGGGGGGGGGGGGGGGGGGGGGGGGGGGGTGCATGTAGCGAGGGAAAAAACACCCGCAGTGTGATGCGGGAAGGAAAATTAAAAAAAAACATTGAGAAAAATCTCTGTTACATAGATTTCCACTTAGACTGTATTTTCTGGGGGTATTAAAATGGAGAGGTAAACTGTTTATATCTATTCAGCTTTTTACCAGTTTTCCTATTTGCTATCTCTTACCGCTGTCTGGTTGAATTCCCGTTGGTGCGCTGCTTGAAAACTATTCCTTCCTTACAACATCCACAACATACCCTCTACAACAATTTCTAGATGATATTAGCTGCCCCCGAATGTAAAACGGACAACACTAACCTTTCAACTATTCTGTTCCCGGCACCATACCAACCACTTATTAATTTCTCCTAGATACCAAAACCGTCTAAAATGTTGTGAATCATTAGATGATATCGTATGCAAATAAACCAAACTGGCTTTTGGATTGAGACCACACATAGTAAAATCGCGATCCCTGTTCAATAATGTCAACGTTGGTCACAATAACAACCGCGAATATACTATATAGTGCTGCTTCAAGCGTCGTTATATGAACAATAGATTACTGGGAAATCGATCGTTTTCGGTAATCCTACACAAGATGTTAATTTCTACTAATGAGTTTGATGCTTCTGGCTCGAATTGCTCTCATCAAATAATATTAATGATCAGTAGAGCAATACTAAAGGCATACACTGTTTATCGCTGCCTATTGGCACGGGGTTCAATCCGGCTGATATAGTGTCCGTTTTTAAACATCTGACATAGTTTGCTGCAGTTGGCTTATTCTAGCTAACTTTATAACTAAGCAGGTACGGTGCTGTGGGTGGGGATGGGGGTGTAAGCGATTGGATTCTGGAGCATGGCGGCCCTATCACCTTTAATGTAGTTTGACGGTTCCATTTACTTTGCACACTGAAGGCAAATTGCCCCCGTCCGGGGTCTCCAAGTGTAACCTGACACAACACAACCACAGGAGATCACTTTATGGGAATGAATGATGTCACCATCACCAGGAAGTGCTAATGGCATGCGCCTGTTTAAAGCTGAGGAAATGCTACTCCAGCAATGGGAACGCTTATGCATGACACGACTGCACAGAACAAACTTAAAAAGGCCGAGTTACATGCAACTGAAACAGTGGGCGTTTCACCAATCTGCACACCTCCAGGAAACATCCTGGTCACAAGGTCAGACTCGGAAGGGAAATATGAAGTTAGTATGTATCCTAAATTGGTATCCGAATGCTAGTTATGATGTATCCTAAACTGGTATCAGATTGCTAGATAAACCGGTAGATAACTTTTGGCGCACATAAATGTATATTTTTCAGCTTATCCTGGGGATCAAAATTATGCTTCATTATTTTTGTTTTAGTGGCTGTCCAATCCACTGTGCAAGCCTGTGACTCAAAGACCAACGGGCACTATCCGGTATCCAGGCTGTCCATATCTTCCAGGACTACGGTGATAGCTAGTATGGACAGTTGTCACCAGTCATCGCACACAGTCATGAAGTGGAAGACGGTGCTGGCCATTTTCGTGGTGGTTGTGGTTTACTTGGTGATCGGAAGCACGGTTTTTAGAGCTCTGGAAAAGCCTTTCGAAAGCAAACAGAAGAACAAAATCACGGCGGAAAAATCCAATTTTCTTCGAAATCACCCGTGTGTGAACTCCGATGAGCTCGATGCGCTTATTAAGGTAAGGACAGGTGTGTGCTCTCGTTCAACTCTGTGCATCTCCTGAACGAACATGGTTTACTCACTTGAACTCTCTCGAGCAAAAAGAAAGTTTAGTAAAGAAAGCGCTCGGTGGGTTTTGGTGAAGGAGTGCGATTTGCTCCAAGAGTCATCGATAAATGAATTAATTTTACTTGTTTTTTATGCCGCATGATCATCTTGATTTCCAAATAAGGACGAACAGGTGTTCAAACGACAAGGAGGGTTGCTAAATTATTGCTGGCACAATGGCTCTGACTTACACTACATACCTTTCCACTTTATGTAAACATCTGAGGCATCTTGAAGGCTGCTGATTCAAAGCAGCAGCAATGTGGAGGAATCGGGGACAAGTAGTAACTTGCCTACTGTTGCATTTATTTTTCAATGGATTCGTGGTTCTCCAGACAGTTTTAACTCAGCGTACTGAACAATGTGAGATGATTCACCGCTCCTATTTTCAGTGAATTATGACACCAGCAGAAACAGGTTGTTCGGTCCCTCGTGCTTACTCTATCACAATCATTTTATGACTGATCTTTCACCTCTACGGCACTTTTCCGCGCCAACCATTCACTCCCCGAATATGGAAACATCGGTCAACCTCTGTATTGAACACATTCAGCCACCGTCATCCACACACCATCCTGGATAGTGATTCCAGAGATTCATTACTCCCTGAGCGAAGAAGTTTCTTCTCATTTCTGAGCTGAATGGCTGAGCTCATGTTTTGAGACTGTGGCTTCTGGAAATAGATGGACCAGAGAGGGTAACATCATCCTTGTAGCTATTCTGTCAACCACTGTTAAGAGTTTTATGCATTACAATGAGACAACTTCTCATGTTTTTCTAAATGCAAAAGAGCACATGCCTAGCCTTGCTTTGTTCCTTACACAAAGCACAATTCCCTCACACACCGCCTTAGGATTCCATCTGGTGAACTTGCATTGTATTCCCTCTATCATGAGTACAGGTTTCCTTAAGTAAAGAGACCAAATGTGCTTGAATTCTTTTATATAAAAATACAGCCTGTTCTACTTGTCATTGTTAATTCTCCGCACACAATGACACTCAAGTTTCTCTAAACACCAACATATTTCATTCTCTCACCAAGTAATACATATTGTTCTTATTTTTTAAACCGTATTTGGTTTCACATTATTCCACAGAATATTCCTTCTTCCATAATTTCACCCACCCACCACTTAAATCCTATTGTGTCCTCCTCATAACCCACAACCCAGCCCAATGCCATCAACATTGCACCTGGTCCGCTTTTTCAAAAAAATGAGATGGATTATGAATGCATGAGGCACTCCACAGGTCACAGCATCCCAACCCAAAAGTGAACTGTTTATTCCTACTTTTTACTTTGTGTCCATTTATCAACCCTTAATACTCACCCTTACATTAGCCCCAAACCCATGTTTACTATTTTGTTCAATAGCTTCTCAAACAGTAGTTGGGTCTGCAGAATATTTGTTATTGAATTTGCCTAAACGCCACCGGGCAAGCAATTAATAGTACAAGAAAGAAAATAATAACAAATATGTCATCCTATAGCAATTAACCATACTATATATTTTTCAATTGTGCATAATACGTATAATATTTAAATGTAAATTGAAATTATCTGCCACAATCAACATTTTTCCATAGTTTGTATTATATACAAATGCACTGCATTTACTCATCAAGACTCTACATCTCCTAAGCCCGTGAGCCCCAGCAATAAGAAGAACGGGGGATGTCTTCTTCTCGATGGGAGTGTGGAGAGAATAAAATGGGATTATTGTAGGATTAGTGCATATTGGTCAGCATGAACTCATTGGGCCAAAGAGGCTCTTTCACCATTGTCAACTCCATGACATTGTGACTTTCTAATCAAATCCTTGGTACGTTGATTTGCTTCAATGCCATTTTGTGGAATATGAGATGACTAATGAGCCCAATGCAGGAACTGTAAATGTTATCACAGATGGGGCAGAAGATGGGTAATTTTGGAGATGGTGTGCACCTTCCACTTCTGAACGACCCTGATGTGCAAACCTAAAGCTATCCTAAATTTACCTTCTCCATTTTGAGTGGCCATTGGCGAAAGATTCCCAGGTGTTGGCTGGGATATTTCATGTTTCATGTTTTTCAAGTAATCTTTGAGAACATCTTTGAACCCTCATTATTGTTCATTTCTGAGCGATGTCATGGCTCTCTTCCCATAACAGAGCTCAGAAATTAGTACTTGTTTCGTGAGTCAGCTATTGAACATGCAAATGTCATGCATGTGGCCAATGACATTTCCATTGGATCTGACTGAATTTAATTAAGGCCTCGGTGCCAGTGCTATTAGCTTGGGTAAATTTGCTTCATCAGCCAGTGAATTTGGAGAATTTAGGGGAAGCTGTATTGGTGGCACCTCTGCAGTGATCTGATGTGTCTGCCACTGGTTATTACAAGTCTTGGGTGTATATATATATATATATAAAAGAGGGCAGGGACCACTGCTGTCTAATAGATCATGAATTTTGTATCAGGTTTTAAGTCATGATCTACAAATTCCCTTTTATTTAGATGGGTAAAGGTTGTGCAAATGCATTGAAGGTGATGATTACTTGAATTATCAATATCTGCTAAATTAGGGGAAATGTTCGGAGCTTCCCAAAGACTTTTCTGTCTGAGGGTAGTATTGTACCGTGGAGTGGATTGCATAAGGATGCACATGCAAGCAATTTAGATACATGGGAATACGACCAATAGCATGTTCCTTCAAATACATCCTAAATATACCAATGATCCTTCGCTGTGGCTGTGTCCAGACCCTAGAATGTGAGAGTGCCTTCACCAGAAGGTTAATAATAATTTATGGTGGATCACTGCAACCTTCAAACGGAAACATCCAATACTGCAGCAGAAACTATTTTATTTGATTGCATTTGTTGAGACTCTAGTTTATTGAGAACAAAACTTGCAGAAATTATTTGCTATTCTTCAAATAGTGTCATAAAATCATTTGAAGCCACAAGAGACTGCAGACGCAGGAATTTTGAATCTTGAGGAGCATCACAGTTACAAGGTACATGCACAGAAAAGATGAAAACTGCCCAGCAGTTTGCAAACTTCAATCAATCAATCAATCAATCAATCATCAAATTACAACATTTCCATTCTTATCAATGATGCACTCGCTTCCCCCCCCCCTCCACAATGGCAACCAGTGTTCATGATGGCCTCCAGAGACCCTGTAGCCACCACTTCCCTCTCTCCAGGGACATGCGGGCATGAACGTAGACCCGGAAGAGGGGCAGGCAGTCGACTTGGGCAGAACCCTCAATTGCCCGGGGATGGCGGTGGCTAGTTTCAAGAGAGAGGTTGGGATGGAGCAGGAACTGGAACATGACGGGTGGATCTAGTGGTTTGGATGGATAGATGGATGAAATCAGATCGGGGGGGAGCGGGGGGGGTGGGATGGGTGGGGATTGGCAAATGGTGTGGATGAGGAAGAGCTCAGTGAGAGGGAAGAGAATGTTGTGGGAAAGAAGAGAATGTATGGGAACAGGATGGATAATGGGACTGAGGGAGGGGATGCAGGTTATCTGAAATGAGAAAAATCAGTGTTGATGCTATTGGGTTGTAGATGACTGCTTTGCCAAGCACTTGTGGTGGAATACGAGGTGCTCTTGCCCTCGTTTGTGTTTGGCCTCACCCAGCCAATGGTGGAGGCTGAGGACAGACAGGTCAACATGGGAATGAAGAGGGGAATTAAAATGGCTAGCAACTGAGAGTTCCAAGTGGCAAAGATGTTGTCTAATCTGTGCTTGGTAGCATTGACGTTGAGGAAGCCATATTGAAAACAGCAAAGGCAATAGTTAAAGAGGAGGGGGGGGAGGGGCACTTGAATCTCTGCCTCACCTGGAAGGGCTCTTTGTTCCCTGGAAGAAGGTGGAAGAGGACTGGGTACTTGTCAAGGATAGAATGTGCACACATTGAGGGCACCCATCAAGGGGATCTCAACGTGGCCTCCTCTACATCAATGAGCGCAGATTAGGTGAGCGCTTTGCCGAGCATTTGTTATTCATCCACCATGGCTACCCAAAACTCTCAGCCATTTCAATTCTGCTCCCCATTGCTACACTGACCGGCCTGTCCTTGGACTCCTCCACTGCCAGTGTGAGTCCCAATGCAAGTTAGAAGAAGAGCAGCTCATATTCTGTCTGTTTAACAAGGAACTGCAGATGCTGGAATTGTCTACCTTCATACTCTGCCTGGGTAGTTTACAGCTCAATAACACGAACATTAAATTTGGGTAAGCTGCACTGCCCAGCCCCTTCCCCCTCAGTCCTTTCATCAATTTTCCACACATACCCTTCTTTCTCACAACATCCCACTCACCAACTGCCTGTCGCTCACACTCTCCTCTCATTAGGCCCATTTCCCCCATATTCCCATCTATCCTCCCTTATTTGGCACCATTTCCAATCAGATTCCATCATCTGCAGCCCCTGGTTACCTCCACCAATCAGATGTTTACTTCTCCCCCTCTTCCCCATGACACCATCTACCAATCCATTCTTCCTAGAAACATAGAAACATAGAAATTAGGTGCAGGAGTAGGCCATTCGGCCCTTCGAGCCTGCACCGCCATTCAATATGATCATGGCTGATCATCCAACTCAGTATCCCGTACCTGCCTTCTCTCCATACCCCCTGATCCCCTTAGCCACAAGGGCCACATCTAACTCCCTCTTAAATATAGCCAATGAAGTGGCCTCAACTACCCTCTGTGGCAGAGAGTTCCAGAGATTCACCACTCTCTGCGTGAAAAAAGTTCTTCTCATCTCGGTTTTAAAGGATTTCCCCTTTATCCTTAAGCTGTGACCCCTTGTCCTGGACTTCCCTAACATCGGGAACAATCTTCCTGCATCTAGCCTGTCCAACCCCTTAAGAATTTTGTAAGTTTCTATAAGATCCCCTCTCAATCTTCTAAATTCTAGAGAGTATAAACCAAGTCTATCCAATCTTTCTTCATAAGACAGTCCTGACATCCCAGGAATCAGTCTGGTGAACCGTCTCTGCACTCCCTCTATGGCAATAATGTCCTTCCTCAGATTTGGAGACCAAAACTGTACGCAATACTCCAGGTGTGGTCTCACCAAGACCCTGTACAACTGCAGTAGAACCTCTCTGCTCCTATACTCAAATCCTTTTGCAATGAAAGCTAACATACCATTCGCTTTCTTTACTGCCTGCTGCACCTGCATGCCTACCTTCAATGACTGGTGTACCATGACACCCAGGTCTCGCTGCATCTCCCCCTTTCCCAATCGGCCACCTGTCCTGGATCCACCTATTGCCTGCCAGCTCTTACCCTGGACCCATCCCTTTCCTCTTTATACTGGTTATCTCCCCTCCACTCATTCAAGTCAAAGAAGGGTCTCAACCTGAAATATCTACTATTAATTTCTCTTCACAGATGCTACCCGACCCACTGAATTTCTCCAGCAGACTGATTTTTGCCATAGAATATTTTACTTGTCGGTGGAAGATTATTAATGTTCAGGAATTGATATTTATTTCAATTTAGAATTTAAAAAATCTGAATGAATCACTAATGTACAGATTTACAACATATTTCTTGATATGGTTAAGTCACCTAAGTCGTTACTAATTCTGATATTTTAAAAATCCCAGAATTAGTGACAACTTTGGTGACTTAACCATATCAAGAAATATATTGTAAATCTGCACATTTTTGGTGGGCTCTTTCTTCTATAACTTTTTCTGAATCTTTGTGCCAATGAAAATTGATCATCAGAGAAGCAGCAAAATATTATAACTGGTGAAAGATCATTCAGTTGAAGTTTTAACTTGTCCTCTCATTAGCACACATAGAAATTTAACTTTGTTTGTATTTGGTGAGACATTAACCCATTAAGCACATTTATTAAAATCAAACGCATAAATCTATATGTATTTAACATAATTATCAGATTTGAAATGATATGATAATTACATTAAATATATAGATTTATGAGTGTATTTAATATATGTTGGTAATAAGGGGGAGATAGTCATGCGTTCCTTGCATGCCCTTGTCTGGGAGTATTACGCCTGACATAATGAGTGTTGAATTGCATGCCTTTGTTGATATCTTTCTGAATATAATAAGCATAATTTCAAGCATTCAAACCACTTGTATTCAAACTTACTTTTGAATTTATCACTTAGTTGCAGATCATGAAACCAATAATCTGCATATAAATGATCACAATCCGAATCATCAAATTGGAAGGACAAATTAAATTACTACTTCAAAACCTCAATCAAGAGGTAAAATGCTTAACAATAATTCCTTCCAATTCACATCACAGAGGCTTCACCTTGAAGTTACTACTCCTTTTCCACTATGGCCAGAAAGAGTGAAATGAACTCTGTGTAGAAACGAAGAACTGCAGATGCTGGTTTATACCAAAGATAGAGTGCTGGAGTAACTTAGCGGCTCAGGCAGCATCTCTGGAGAAAAATAATGGGTAACGTTTCGGGTTGGTTCAGTCTGAAGAAGGATCTTGACTTGATACATTATGGATCCTTTTTCTCCAGGTATACTGCCTGGCCCCTTGAATTACTCCAGCACTTTCTGTCTATCTTTGGGATGAACTCGGGGCCTGTCCCACTTACGTGTCCTTGGCACGCAAATTACACGACTTCGTGGTCGCGTTGAGGCGCATGGGCTTCGTATGGCCGCGCGGGGCCGGTCCCACTGAGAAGCGCGGAGGGGTATGTAGTTGTGCGCGACATCGCGCGGGGCTCCGAAATTTTTGTAGCGAACAAAATCTTCGCACGCCAACGGCTGTCGCGGAACTGACGGCCAAAGTGGGACGGGCCCAAGACCCTGGCGCGACGCAACATCTCACCTTCAACAGCAGCAGAAGCGGGCAAACGATCGCCGAGCTCAGCCTGGGACTCACGGCTGTTGCGGTCCGGATCCGCCCCCACTTCTACTCCCAGAGCGGGGCCAAGAAAATTGAAGATAGACACAAAATGCAGGAGTAACTCAGCGGGACCGGCAGCATCTCTGGAGAGAAGCAATGGGTGACGTTTCGGGTCATGACCCTTCTTTTCAGACTGAAGAAGGTCCTCGACCCGAAACAGCACCCATTGCTTCTCTCCAGAGATGCTGCCAGTCCCGCCGAGTTACTACAGCATTTTGTGTCTATCTTCAAATAACGTCACGCGCTCCAGACGGCTGTGCGGTCGAATGAAGTCGCTCGCGACCTTCGCGGGACCGTCGCGGCTCAATGCGACCACAAGGTCGCGTAATTAGCGTGCCAAGGGCACGTATGTGGGACAGGCCCTTCAGAGTTTGTCTGCTACATAGTGAGGGCTCACAGCTGTGTTGACTTGCATAATACTGTACAGATTAGACTCTTTTGCAAAGACTTAGATTTATTCCTGCACATTACAAGTTATATTGTTTTCTTGATGACGATTTGAAAGTACATTTATATACACATTTCTTTTCAGCATGCAATTGAAGCTCTTGGTGCAGGAGTGAACCCTATAGGTGACTCAACTAACAATACAAGTCATTGGGAACTTGGCAGTGCGTTTTTCTTTGCTGGAACTGTGATAACCACCATAGGTAATTTCCTTAAAACATTGTTACCAGTATAATTTGTATATATGCACACATTTTCAGTTGATGTAAAGTAGTCCAGAGATTCTGTGATAGTTTACTCAGCTTTCTTTGAAATTCCCTTCTCACACTTAAACCCGACCAGTGTTAGGGTAAAGGTGGAATGAGTTATCGGGTAAGCTCCAATTTAGGGATGATGAGCAACAACCAAAATTCTGCAGTTAATCTAGAAACAACGAACTGCAGATGCTGGTTTACAAAAAGAGACATAGAGTGCTGGAGTAACTCAGGAGGTAGGTGGGTGGGGTGGGGGGGGGGTGGGGGGAGAAAGCTGCAAGAGTGGGAGGAGGGGGGGGAGATAATTGGTTGATACAGGTGGGGGGGGGGGAGAGGTCGATAGGCAGATAGTTGAACAACGGACTGAAATGATAAGACAAAAGGTGTCAGATAAAAGGATTGTAGATATTTGAATTGTGAAGCTAGAGGAAGGAATGTAGGTGGAAGGGGAGGGGAGAAATAGATGCACCCAGGTGGGGCAATAAAAGGGAGATTGGGAGGGAAGAAGGGAGATTGGGAGGGTTTTGTATTTATCTAAAACAAGATAATTCAATGCTAATACCATTGGGCTGTAAGCTACCCAGGCAGAAAATGCTTAACTTTGGTAATGGAGGAGGCCCAGGACCAAAAGATCAGTATGGGAATACGAAGAGTAGTTAAAATAGCTAGCAAATAAAATGCTCAGTAGGCCTTGGCGAACTGAGCACAAGTGCTTGTCAAAACAGTTGACAAGTCTGCACTTGATCTCTCCAATGTACAGGAAGCTACATCAGGAACACTGGAAGCAGTGGAGGAGGAGGTTCTTGTTAAACCCTCCCCCTCTCCCTCCTCCCCCCACACTGCTCCCTTCTTTCCCTCCTCATTCTCCCCTGTACCTCACATGGACCTGCATTTACTTCTCCCCTTCCACAAACATTCCTTGCTGAGGCTTCACAATTCACAACTCTACAATCCTTTTGTCTCCCTTATTCTGCCTTTCCATCTCTGTCCAACCATCTGTTGATCAAAAACTTCCCTCAACTGCATCTGCTTATTACCTGCCAGGCTTTAGCCTTCCCCTCCTCTCTTCCAGCGTTCTTCCCCTTGCTACCTACAATCAATCTGAAGGAAGGTCCAAACACGAAACGTTATCTATCGATGTTCTCCAGAGATGCTGCCTGACCTGCTAAGTTACTCCAGCACTTTGTGTCGACTGCAGTTAATCTTTTGGATAAAGTATATTCACTAATTTGAATAGTATCTTATCAATGCATAACTGGAATTGGTATGGTTCAAACTGATCGAAATGCCCTTCTAATTAATGGGCTGAGTAAAAATACAAATTCGGAATTGATGCTTATTTATGAGCCTGAATTATACCAAATGCCACATCAATGAAAACATTCTGCTGGACACTTTCCATCTGCTTACATACACAATTTTTTTTCTGACACCAATTTTTTCATTCTGTTCATCCATCTAAAAACTAATTAGCATTCTTAAACAATATTAATTTGGAGGCCATGAGCTATGTGGGTATGGAAACACACAGAATAATTAACTATATACTTTTTTCTCACCTGTATGTCCTGCAAAATGGTTGTATTATCAATGACTTTGTTAGTTATTTTCTCAAACTCAACTGGCTGGTAACCTTTTGGAATGACTCCTTTGTATATTTTTGCATGAAAGATTACAAATGATCAATCTCTCAGCATTCATAACGTACAAGAGTTTTCTGTTTGCTGCTCACTGAAATAACGTTTCCAATTTCATATGAGTCCTATAAGCTCTTTCATAGTGACAAACTATATTCGAACACCTACGCTCAATCCGCAATAACCTACCTGAACTCCCGGTGGCTCAGCACTTCAACTCCCCCTGCCATTCCCAATCCGACCTCTCCGTCCTGGGTCTCCTCCATTGCCAGAGTGAGCAACACCGGAAATTGGAGGAAAAGCACCTCATATTCCGCCTGGGTAGCTTGCGTCCGGATGGCATGAACATTGAATTCTCCCAATTTTGCTAGGCCTTGCTGTCTCCTCCCCTTCCTTAACCCTCGAGCTGTCTCCTCCCATCCTCCCATCCCCCCGCCCTCGGGCTCCTCCTCCTCCTCCTCCCTTTTTCCTTCCTTCTCCCCCCCACCCCCCCATCAGTCTGAAGAAGGGTTTTGGCCCGAAACGTCGCCTATTTCCTTCGCTCCATAGATGCTGCTGCACCCGTTGAGTTTCTCCAGCGTTTTTGTGTACACTGGAACATTACATTGATTGTTTTTGCATAAATTATATTTCATTTTTAATCAAAGAAAAAAAATATCAAAACTAAAACATTCGTATTGTATCCTACATGATCTTAGAATTTTGATGAAATGTTTTTTATAGAGAGTGTTGTGTTATTAGAAGATCTATTGCATACACTCAGGTTAACTAAGAGATGGCTATACCAGTATGTACTAACATTTTAAGAGGAAAGCTTTATGCCACAGAGGACATTTACTGTTATCATTATACAAACTATCATTTGCAAATTAAATCATTTTTTTAATGTGTAATTTGCTGTTGAGAGTTAGATTTGCTAATTAATTAGATAGTTAATATGTTAGGTCTAATTAGTATAATATGTCATCATTGGTGACACAAACTTTACAATGTTTGTGTATTAAAAACAGCATTTGCACAATTAATAATAAGAAACTGTTGATGCTGACTTTATTAAATAAAGTAAAACTTGCAGAATAACATTTTCCCTTATGCACAGTATATTTTCATTTTTCACTTCTGAATTATTTCTTAACAGGTTAGACATATTTGGCAGGGATACAAGTCATTCAGGTTTCAACATGTTATTGAAAACTGAATGCTGATTTTTGGGTTGGTATGATTCCCCATCAGCTTGCTAATTCAGGGCTTACAGGTAAAACAACAGCACTTGCATTTTTTACATAATATTCTACAATCTGTTTCCTCTTTCTTTGCACAACCTGTTACACTCATGTAAGATTTATTGTAACCATGTATAGGATTCTTTACCTGCAGAGCACACAAAACAAAGATTTGACTGTATTTCTGTACACATGACAATAATAAACTATTCCAGTATCAAGTGGTGGGCATTACTGCAATTTAACATAAGGACTGAACTAGATGCCTAACTGATGAACGCTTTTTTTTAAACTACCTAATGTAAGGAATAAGTATCTAGAAATAAATGAAAGGCCAAGGCTTAATTAGGTCTAATCAGGTTGTTGGTTACTGGATTTGAACCTAGTTGCCACATCTATGCTGTATCTTTTGCATGTCTTTAGAACTGTTTGATGATCTAATGTATGAATTTGTAGCAACCATTTATTAATCAGCAACAGCAACCAAGCTTGTTTATATTGTTTAATCCCCAAAATATGTTCTTATTTATTTTAATAGGCTATGGGAATATTGCACCCAGTACTGAAGGAGGGAAAATATTCTGCATCTTATATGCATTATTTGGCATTCCACTTTTCGGCTTTCTGTTAGCAGGGATTGGGGATCAATTAGGCACAATCTTCGGTAAAAGTATTGCAAGAGTGGAGAAAGTATTCAGAGTAAGTTGACAGTATTTATTATTTTAATCTATTGTTTTATACTACCGAAATGAATCTCAGCTATTGCGCATTGATATATTACTAATACAATTGCATAGATGACCAGAACAAAATCGGTGCATCACCAAAGTTGTCAAATAAAATTACTTAAAGAGGATGTTTTAAAAACAAGTTCTTTAAGCGGCTTTTACAGGCAAAGCAGATTATAACTTTGATATATTGGCTTTATATTTCATGAAATATCACACACCAGTTTCTCAGCAGTTCTTCCAGATGATCAATTGCCATCCAAAGGATTCTAAATACATAATCCAGCATTTAATGAGGTGAAAATTACTTTGTCCCCTGAATACTGTTCCTGTTCTGGCTACCTGATTCAATGCTGCATAGCAGAGTAAAGTGCATCCCTTGGCAAAATTAACCTTTACACACTGCATGTCAGCCAATGGTAAAGATAAGCAGTTGGTATGGTAAGATCTGAGATGGATATATGGGAAATTATATTAGTATACATCATTTCCAAGAGAATACAAAGTGATTTCAAGATCAGTGGAATGCCGTTGTCCAATCTGACAGCCTTGGGCACCCCCGTGTCCACAATCAATGTCGCATACAACATCGCATACAACAGGTTTGCCTTCCTCAGGGTAAACCTATGGAAAACAACTGGCCCGGACGTGTTGTCATAATCTGGAGCGGGGAATGGTTAGGGAAGTCCTATTACCTCAGATGCTTTCATCCCAGGGAGCCTTGATCAACAGCAATTCGCCTAATGTTGCAACAGATTCACAGCTTGTATTCAACTACTACAGCCAAGACCACAATAATTGTGAAAGCAGCTCTCCCTCTCCCATATCGATTCCATGTACACTTCACGCTGCCTCGGGAAAGCAGCCAACATAATCAAGGACCACTCACAAACCGGTCATTCCCTTTTCTCCTCTCTCCCATCGGGCAGAAGATGCAAACGTTTGAAAGCACCAGATTAAGGAATAGCCTCGTCTCCACTGACTCTTGAATGGATGCCTCACATCAAGTCAAGATAAGTTCAGTTGATTGACGTGCATAAGTATGATTACGTACAGGTACAATGGAAATCTTGCTCGCCGCAGCATACAGACACATAGACAGACAACATGCAAAAATATAAATTATATATAAATCATACACATTATACAAGACAGTGAAAAGAGGAAGACTTGCATCTTTCAAAGTACCTAAATGTGACCCTTGCACTATTTTTTATCTGCACTTTCTCTGCAGCAATATTCTGCACGTTGTTTATTTTCTCATTTGCACTACTTGATTACTCATGTATGCTACAGTTTGGCTGGGTAATACACAAAATATAGTCTGTCATTGTATCTTGGTACACGTGACAATAATAAACCAATACCAAAGCATAGTTTCTTTATTCATGCTTTGGTCATCCTTGGTCCAATTCAAAGTACTCCCAACCTCAGGCTAATGATTTTTTCTTTCAACTTGTTTTTAACATTTTCTTCAATCTAGCATTATCTGTAATCTCTTTCAATGGATGATTGGACCACTATTGTAATTTTGTTCTTTAGAAGAAATGCATGATTGTTGCAAATCAGCTATTATCTATTTAAATGCTACTCACTGAATTCTTACTGTCACGTTCTTCAATGTAGTCATCTGATCTACCACAACTAACTTGCCCCTCAGACCATTATAACTGGGTTTATTTAGATTAAACATACTGTTTTCAGATTAAACCTTTGAAGTAAATATTAAATTGTATCATAATTGACACTTTTAATAAGTATACACTTCTTGGTCACCAGATCTAAAATAGTAATATAGGCCGTCCTGGTTTATTTTGCCTTTTGATTTTCCCTTCAACCTTCAATAATATTTTTTTGTTCCCCCCCCACACACACGTTACACTGAGAGCAGGACTAAGGATAAAAAAAAATCACCATTTGGTCAGTTTGAAAGGAAAATCTAAAGTCTACCATTCTATGGGATAGTGAAGTGTTAACATGTGCTAGCATCCTATCCTTCAGCATGGAATTTCAGATCAATTTGGACTTCAGATGTGTCTTATTACCCAATTGAAGTAAATTTAGTAATAGGCACAATAAATGGTAACAGCTGAAACTACCAGAAAAGGGTTAATAATATTTTAAACTCCAAATGCATTCAGCATCCTGAACTAAAAACTCAAAATATGATTCAGTGTTAGATATGCATTTCCTGAAACAGTACAGTGTTATACAGTGTTATCTGGACCTCAGAGAGAGGTGGCTAGAATTTCCATAGATGTTCTCTTCTTGGAGATCAGCAAATTTCCACAATAAGTTGCATAAGCGGTTCAAAGTAGCTGTAAAAATAAATTGATTTTCTTTTGATGTGGTCCAGAGATTAAAAAAATCGACATGAAATTATTTCGGATCAAATAGGGTATCTCTTTCTGCTGGTTAATTTACAAATATATTGTTACCAATAAAACTTAATTGTTCAGGAAATAATACTCATGAATCTATTTTAAAAATAGCACTAAGTTTTGTGCTTACAAGATGAAGGATAATAACCACCTTGGCAACCACCCCTCAAAAACACGTCCAACAACACTATTTCCAAAAGTAATAATTTATGATCTCTCTTTTTCCAAATTGTTGTCAATTGAGGTGAAGTCATATAGTGTTTACATTGCATATTAGTGTAAAATCAACCAAGTATCTTTTGGAGGTAATTATAAGAATATTTATGAAGATCAGCCAAATATAAATCTATGATCTCCTCATTTATGTGAGAGTAACAAATTTTGTTTTAACAGCAGCGGTTGCTCATATATAAATGAGAAAGATAATTTTATTCTGAAGGTTTGGTTTAGTTCCCAGAAGTTAAAGGACTTCCAATCTAGCTATGCTCAATTAGCCATGCCCAACTCACAAATAATTGGCACTGCCCTCTAATTTCCATTATTTGTCCTCCATGTGTGCATTTCTCCAAATGGTCTATTTTATCCAAGAATTTTACATTACTGTAATTGTGACTATTCATTTATATGTGTTTCCCTCATAACTAATTTTAGCTTCTCAATATGAAACATTTGCATTAATTCAATTTATGCCATCAGTTTTAAATGTGAACCTTAATTGATTTATCCTTTTTTTCCAGAAAAAGCAAGTGAGTCAAACTAAAATTCGAGTCATCTCCACAATCCTTTTTATTTTAGCGGGTTGTCTTGTTTTTGTGACTATTCCAGCAATTATTTTCAAACACATCGAAAGATGGACAACGCTGGATTCCATCTATTTTGTTGTTATCACTTTGACGACAGTGGGATTTGGTGACTACGTAGCAGGTAAACTATTTATTGCCTTAAGATCATTACTGGTACAAATGTATTGCTCGAAAAAATATCACTGTCATTGTTTGGTGTATATGTTTATGTAAAGTGTTCAGGGATCAACTTTGCATTTGTATACAAATTATTAGATCGAAACACTTGGTATGACCAGAATGAGCAAACAAAATCCTAAACTATTCCAGTTAAAAAGTAGGCAAGCCAGTGATTACAATATAATGATGTTCTGAGATGAAGCTTGGCTGGCAGGGCATAGCAATATCTGTTTAATTGGTCTGGCAATGGAAACTGCCTGTAGCATAAATCTTCATAATAGTTCTGTTCTAGCTCTGTCGCAATTTAGAAGGATGCTTAATATATATAAAGAAAATAAATATTATGATTTCATGCTTTGAATTAAAATAATCTGTAATGGCATATAAAACCCAATGCATCCCAGATTTCTCAGGATCTACTTAAAGAACAATTCTACACTCTCTGGTGTGTGATGACATTTTAATTGTTGTAAAATTTGATTGATTTGTGTCTTCAAAACTGCGATAAACCTTTATATTATAGGTAAATTGAAAGGTCTAATGATTGGGAAAGAACATTGAATAGAGACTAATGATCATACTTAGAGCAGATTCAAGGGGCAAAGTGGCTATTGACTGCTATTTCTTATGTTCTTAAGTTCATATGTTTATGATTATAGATATATTTAATTGCCAGCTTGTACAGGGCACTGCCTCTATCTGCTGAAGTTGTATAAAAAAAATAGGAAACATTCATTTGCAAAACCTTAGTATTAGATTTATCATGAAACAGTGCAATCAGGCCACATATCTGAACATCAGTCTGAAGAAGGGTTTCGGCCCGAAACGTTGCCCATTTCCTTCGCTCCATAGATGCTGCTGCACCTGCTGAGTTTCTCCAGCATTTTTGTGTACCTTCAATTTTCCAGCATCTGCAGTTCCTTATTAAACACATAGCTGAACATAATTGTTTCAAAAATGATCCATACAGTCACAAGTCATGGAATGTGATTGTGTAAAGATCAAGTGAAATTTAGTCCTTTAGTGAGTCTAAGGAGCACTTGGTAAGATATTCAACTCTGAATACAAAAGCAGAGCAGGACACATCTGCCTGGCTTTATTGAGAATCACAGAGTGACACAGCATGAAAACAGGTCCTTCAGCCCTACTCGTCCATACCGACCAAGATGCCCCATCTAAGCTAGTCCCATTTGACTATGTCCAGCCCATAGCCCTCGCAATCTTTCCCAGCCATCTACCTGTCCAAAAATGTCTTTTAAATACTGCTATTATATCGAATAAATTATATATAGAGAGCTGGCCACAAGGCACATAAATTATTGATTTTATTGCAACATAAACAGGCCTTAAGTTATTTCTATTCAGATGAGTAATGTTGGATTAGAATCATTATTATGGAGTCGCACACCGTGGAAATCTATGTCGACCATCAAACGACTGTACACATGAATCTGATTTACATGCACTTGGTTCATAGCCTACTGGCCTTGGTATATTCAGATGCTTATTAAATATTGTGAGAGTCTCTGCCCCCCAATTATCAGTACTAAATTCTGTTTGCCTTTGCCCAACTAACCAACTGATAAATATAATCTGTAGCCTTGTTAGCAACACTATCAATCTGCAAATTTACCAAACCTTCCTGCAATGGCACCTAAGCATCTAACTTTTTAATGCATATTATAAACAGCAAAAGTCCCAGCTCAAATCCCTTTGGTACACAACTGGTCACAGACTTCCAATCACAATACCAGCCCACCAAAATCACCTTCTGCTTCCTATTATCTAGCCAGCTGTGCATCCAATTTGACAACATGCCTAACATCCAAGCTCTCATTTATTCGACCAGACTTCAATGTGGGCCACGTCATAGGCCAGTAAGTCCATGTACACTACATTAACCACATTACCTTTTGTTAATTATTCCTTCCAAAAAAAATGTATGATATTAATCAGACAACAGAGAAAAGAACACTAAATTCTGGAGTAACTCATGGGAAAGGCACTTTTCTTTCATTTCAAGAGTTACAACAGAATTATGGACTGCACTCAAATAATTCCTTCAGATATCTACAAATTAGAGATTATGTTAAAACTAATACACAAGTCTACAGGAGTAGGGAATCAGAAATTCTTGATGAATGTTTGAACAAGCATCCTAATACTGAAAAACTAATAGCTTTTATTTATAACACCCTACTAAACAACGTGGTACCACCGACCGAACCATATAGATACAAATGGGAAAATGAAATAGGTCACCCTATAACGAAAGATATGTGGGACGAAAGTTTACAACAAATACATCAATGTTCATTAAATGCCAGACATACTTTAATACAATTCCAGGTCTTACATAGACTACACTACTCTAAAATAAAACTAAATAGAATCTTCCCACAAATCTCTCCTATTTGTGATAAATGTCTACATCTAGAGGCTAATTTAACACATACGTTTGCAAACTGTATAAAACTTAAACATTTCTGGACTGATATTTTTGAAATAACTTCAGAAGTTATTAATACAAAACTGGACCCAGACACAAAATTAATAATACTTGGAATATCAGAACAAAGTTTAACACTCACAACAAACCAAAGAAATTTCCTCGACTACAGTATAATAATCGGGAAAAAATTAATATTAAAGTTTTGGAAAGGCCCTACAACCCCCACAATTAAAATGTGGATTACGGAAATGTCGGAGACCCTATACTTAGAAAGAATTAGACTCGTCTTAATGGACAAAGAAGATCTTTTCGATAAAATCTGGGCTCCATTCATTAACTATCTGAAGGGATAGATTGGCACAGCACGAGGACCCAACTGAAACTTGAACTCGGGATCAGATGAAAAGCTATACTTTCTACGAACCTATCTCCATTGACGTATTACAGGTAACCCATTCCACCTCTTCCGTTTTTCTGGGTTTTTTATTTGGAACTTTCTACCCTCTCTTTCTCTCTCTTTCTATAAAAAATAAAAACACTAGAAGCAGAAGTCATTGATAATTGAAAATTTTAATAATGTATGACTGATGTATATGAAAAGTCTTTTTACTATAATATGTAACTATACTTTATAATATGTCTACTTCTAATAAAAATATTTTTAAAAAAAATTAAAAAAAAAATATTCTGGAGTAACTCGGCAGATCGGGCAGCATCTGCGGAGAACATGGACAGGTGACTGTCAGATCCTCACCTGAATCCGAAATGTAATAAACATGCTTCAGGGACACTGAACATAAACGCTTTGTTTTATTTGCCTAACATTACTTTACATCCTGGCAACATGTGTCCTCTGACCTTTCTGACTGCTCGTAACGCTTGATACATTTAAATATGACGTCAATTACCATGACATCCCTCCCTTATCAAACAAAAAGGATATCTGCATCACCATACTGTAAACTGAACATTCCAACATCATTTAGGATATGTCATTCGCTACATCGATAACATTTCATTTTCATATGTTAATACATCTCATAGTCCTTGTATCTCTTGGATGATCTCTGTCATTTTGGTCTGACCACTACCTCCATCTTCTTCCAATCTTTGCGTTCTGCTTGGTCAATTCTCACCCTCTTCTCTAGAGGTTGGTTCTGCTGTTCCACTATCCCCTCCTCGTCACCAACGTCGGATCCTCGCATGGATCTGAATGTAATAAACACTGAACATAAACGCTTTGTTTTATTCATCCGCCATTCCTTTACATCCTGGCAACATGTGTCCTCTGACCTTTCTGATCCATAATAACATGTGGTACATTTAAATATGACATCAGTTACCATGACCATGACATTTAGAAACAAGAACTTTCTTTGTGTATTAACTAGCATCTGCAGTTTTTTGTTTCTACATCTCCAACAGTGAATGCTGTGCTGACTCTCTCTGTTTAATTCCTACCTTTCCAAGATTAAAATAAAACTGGCCCTCAGAATTTTTCCACTAGTCACCCTGACACTGACTTTGTACTCTCTACCTAATTTTTATCTGACTTATTTCAGCTGCCCCTCTTCAATAAAGGTACTAAATTTGCTGCCTTCCAGCAAATCACTAATGGCTTGCGCTGAAACAAGGAACTGCAGATGCTGGTTTACACAAAAGGACACCAAGTGCTGGAGTAGCTCAGCGGGTCAGGTAGCATCTCTAGAGAATATGGATAGGTGACATTTTGGGTTGGGTGTTACATAGAGTTATTACATTCATGTATATGGCAACAGTAAAAAAAAAAGCAGTGTTTGTACATTGAAAAGAAATTGAGAAAAAGGCAACAGAAATTGACTTTGAATTAAAAAATTTCAATTCCTATTGGCCAGACATTTACTTTAGTTAAGATCTCTGGGTAGAAGGAATGGGTGACGTTTCGGGTGGAGACCCTTCTTAAGAATGAAAGTCAGGGGACAGGGAGACATAGAGATAAGGAAGGGTAAGGTGTGAAAACGAGACATCAAAAGAGATGATGTTCAAGGACAAGGACAATCTAGAATAGATTGTTCCAGGTGCGACAAAGGGTCACTTGTATCTCCTCCAACCTCATCTACTGCATTCGCTGCTCTAGATGTCAGCTGATTTACATAGACGAGACTAAGCGGAGGTTGGGCGATCGTTTCGCCGAACACCTCCGCCCAGTCCGCAATAACCTACCTGAACTCCCGGTGGCTCAGCACTTCAACTCCCCCTCCCATTCCCAATCCGACCTCTCTGTCCTGGGTCTCCTCCATTGCCAGAGTGAGCAACACCGGAAATTGGAGGAACAGCACCTCATATTCCGCCTGGGTTGCTTGCGTCCGGATGGCATGAACATTGAATTCTCCCAATTTTGCTAGCCCTTGCTGTCTCCTCCCCTTCCTTAACCCTCGAGCTGTCACCTCCCATACCCCCGCCCTCGGGCTCCTCCTCCTCCCTTTTTCCTTCCTTCTCCCCCCCACTCCCCATCAGTCTGAAGAAGGGTTTTGGCCCGAAATGTCACCTATTTCCTTCGCTCCTTAGATGCTGCTGCACCCGCTGAGTTTCTCCAGCATTTTTGTGTACCTTTAGAATAGATCATAGTTAGTTAGGAGGTGACGCAGAGATAAAATTTAATCAGAGCGACAGTCAGACTGGTCAGAGAACTAGGAAGAGATGGAAAGCAAGGGTTACTTGGTTAAATGTCATTGAAGCAGAATGAATATTCTCTAAATTCAAGTATCCCTTGCTTTCCCTCTCTCTTCATCCCTCCCCCTTCCTAGTTCTCTGACCAGTCTGTCTCCCTGATTAAATTTATCTCTGTATGCTTCGTTGCACCTCCTAACAGAAACTAATAATGATCTATTCTACATTTTCCTTGTGCCATCACCTTTGATGTCTCATTTTCACACTTTGCCCTGCCTTATCTCTGTGTCTCCCCTGATTCTCAGTCTGAAGAAGGGTCTCGAGCCGAAACATCACCTACTCCTTCTATCAGACATGCTGCCAGTCCCGATGAGCTACTCCAGCATTTTGTGTCCCTCTGGTGTAAACCAGCATCTGCAGTTCCTTCCTATCCAATTACTTTAGTCACCTATCATAAGCCCTTGTTCACAATTCCTGGTGTAAGTCAGCAATATTGACTGATGTAAAAGTATGGTTTTGTATTTAAAACAGTAGTAGATTACTTTCTTGTTATCACAATGCAAATAGCCGAAAGACATCAAAAGGCACAACGCCCAAATGATAGACAATAGACAATAGGTGCAGGAGTAGGCCATTCAACTCTTCGAGCCAGCACCGCCATTCAATGTGATCATGGCTGATCATCCCCAATCAGTACCCCGTTCCTGCCTTCTCCCCATATCCCCTGACTCTGCTATTTTTAAGAGCCCTATCTAGCTCTCTCTTGAAAGCATCCAGAGAACCTGCCTCCAATGCCCTCTGAGGCAGAGAATTCCACAGACTCACCACTCTCTCTGAGAAAAAGTGTTTCCTCGTCTCCGTTCTAAATGGCTTACTCCTTATTCTTAAACTGTGGCCCCTGGTTTTGGACTCCCCCAACACTGGGAACATGTTTCCTGCCTCTAGTGTGTCCAAACCCTTAACAATCTTATATGTTTCAATGAGATACCCTCTCATCCTTCTAAACTCAAGAGTGTACTCCAGATGAGATTTTAATAAAAGCTTGAAAGAATGTGCTGAATAGGACAAATAACAAAATCTGATCCATAAGATCAACTGTGTTCAATGAGGGCACACAACGTTGTAATTCCAAATTAATCTTCTGGTAAATTAAACTTCTTAACACTGAATCATCTGGTATTGTGACCATGAAGGTGACATTGGCGACTGAGTTGTCAGAAATTTTATTTACTGGTTGGAATTAGATAAAGCCAACTGTACTATCTGTCAGGATTGCTGAGCCAAGATAGCAAAACACCTCAACAGAATTGGAAATGACCAAGGTTTCCATTGAGTACACATTTATTATTGTGAGAATGGGATTGGTGATTTGTTAGCAGGTTAGTTTAGTTTAGAGATACAGCATGGAAACAGGCCCTTCGATCCACATTGATCAGCAATCACCCATTCACACTAGTTCTATGTTATCCCATTTTCTCAGGGTATTTACAGAGGCCAATTAACTACAAACCCTCACATCTTTGGGATGTTGGAGGAAACTGGAGCATCCGGAGGTCCCTGTGATTACATGGGTTTTCTCCAAGTGCTTCGGTTTCCTCTCAAACTCCAAAGACGTACAGGTTTGTAGGTTAATTGGCTTGTATAAATTATACATTGTCCCTATTATGTAGGATAGTGCTGATGTACTGGGTGATCGCTGGTCAGCATGGACTTGGTGGGCCAAAGGGCATGTTTCCAAGCTGTATCTCTAAAGTTAAAATTAACAAACACAAAATTATGTTTCTGAACATCACCTAGCTAATTTGAAATCTGGAAATAGGGGGGTGGAATAATAATGAAGCAAACAGGGCATGTGAATGTAGCTGACAAATTATGCTGACAAAGTCAGAACACTCAGTAATTCCAGTGCTTCTCAAACCCAATGCAATATTGATGTACGATCAATAAGTGCAGAAAGACATGTATTCAAACAGCACCTTTCACAATTTTTATTTTTGTCATGCACTCACGGTTGTAATGTAAGAAATAAAACAGCCATTTATAGTTCAGCAGTTTCCACAAACAACCATAAACTCAAAGAATATATAATTTGAGACAAAAAGAAAAAGTGCTGGAAAGGCTCAGCAGGTCAGGCAGCATCTGTGGCAGCCTGAATCCTTTCCACAGATGCTATTTGACGTGCCAATGTGGGTCGCAAGGCCTCTTCCTGTGCTGTACTGCTCCATGTTCTATGTATTGAGTACGCTAGAAGGCAGTGGAATGTGAGGAATTTATTGCATTTAAACAAAGATCAATGAATTTCTGTAAATGAAAGGATTCAAGGGATGTAGAGGTAGGGCAGGAAAAAGGAGTTTGAGGTAGAATATCAGCCATGATCTGGTTAAATGCCAGAGTCGGCTTGATGGGCTAAATGGTCTACTTCTGCACCAGTTGCTTATGTTCTAACACCACAGCTTAAAATAAAATGAACAACTGTCTGTATTGTATTCCTGTCCACACTGACAGAAATACGGAAACAAGGTACTGCCAATGCTGGTTAACGCACGAAAAGAACACAACGTTCTGGAGTAACGCAGCAAGTGTTACTCCAGCACTCCTGAGTTACTCCAGCATGTTTGGTCCTTCTGATAGAAGTACATTTGTGTAATCAAAGCATTGCTGATTGCGACACATCAGATTTTTTTACCCCCCATTGATTTCTAATTTGAAAAAGTAATTTTAGCTTTTTGATTCCAATTTGATGCAGGCCAGATTCAAACAACCAAAAATCTAAATCAAGGTCACTATTTTTAAAGTTGATTGGGCTTATTTTTGTGTTGATGTGAACTTTAAATGTTTAATTGGCCACCCATGACCAGTAATGATTTAAAAGGATATGGGCCAAATAGAGGCAGGTGAGACTAGAACACATGGGGCATCTTGGTTGGTGTGGGCAAGTTTGGCCAAGGGGCAAGTTTGTGCCATTTCACTTTATGACTATGATTCTATGACTCCCTACCTCTAATGTTTCTGGCTGTGCTGATGATGAATCCAGTGCAACTGGAATTCAGTGCGTTACAACTGTAACGGGTTTCCTCAGGTGATGGAGGTTGGAGACAGCTAATGAGAAACTTGATCATCATTATTCGATTTAGAAAGAAGCAGCGAAAAGTTGAGTAACGTGCACTGAGCTCTGTTTAATTCATTTCTGCAGGTGGAAACATATCTATTCATTATCGAGAATGGTATAAACCACTGGTGTGGTTCTGGATCTTGGTGGGCCTGGCTTACTTTGCTGCTGTCCTCAGCATGATTGGAGACTGGCTACGTGCAATTTCCAAGAAAACAAAGGAGGAGGTAAGATGCTATTTTTACTCCTTAAACATCAACCCACTAAATAATTTGTAGGAGTTTGGGGGATGTCGTGGAATAGATTAACATTGTATCCCTGGTGTTGTAGCCCAAATGTGGTACAGGTTCTGTTTCATCAGGAGAAATGCCAAGATAGGCAGGCCCATCATTGTAAACCGCTTTAACTTTAATCGTCATGAGCTGGAGATTCTCAGCAGTCGGGGGAAATGCTGCATTTCTTCAAGGAAGCTTTGTGGACATTCCACAATCTGTTCTTCTCTCTGGCTAGTCAGATGACGGGTATCAGGACAGGTTGTCCGTGTTGGGGTTCTAATGTCAAGAAAGAGAACGATTTAGCTGGGTCATAGAAAGTTAGATATTTCCCTGGAAAAGGACATTGAACATTGGTTTGCTTATTCTTCATTGAATTTGAGGCATTTTACAGAAATAGCTGAATGGTATTTGCTGTAGTTAGGCCAGCTGAAAGGAATGTACAAGAGGGCAGGTATATGAGTACATGATCACATTGCCTGGTATATGAGTACAGTAGTTCACACAGAGAGGGACTTTGGATAGTCTGAAAACAGAGAGGCAGCATCTGTGGAAAGAGAGAAAACAGGTCAGGCAGCATCTGTGGAAAGAGAGAAAAAGTTAACATTTCAGATGGTAGAACCTGGCCTATGTTTCTGTTTCCACTGTCGCTGCCTGACCTGCTGAGTGGATCCAGCATTTTCTATTTCTGTTTTTCAACATGAATTTATATATTTATTTTTGACTTATTCTAAATACTGGTAGTTCAGATTTTGGGTAAGAAATGTATGATATGTTCTCAGATAGGACAATGTGTGGGTTTACACAGTAAAAACAAATCTGTTCAGTGGTATGCGTATCGTCCATTAGAAAATCTTCCAGATAGTTAAAGACTTACCAGTGTCCCTTAACAGTATGCCATGTCCTGGCCCCTCCTTGCTTCAATCTATTTCTGTGGCCGTGTGATCATCAGCCTTTTAATGAGCGACCTTATTCAAGTAACACTCCGCATTTTCCCCCAAAGTAGCGTATTCTAAAACTAGCAGGCATAGTTTTGAGATGTGGGGGAGAAATTTAAGAAGGACTTCAGAACCAACGTTTTCACTCTGTGGGTGGTCCATATCTGGGACGAGCTGCCAGAAGAAACTGCAGAAGCAGTTACAATTATGACTCTCAAAAGACATTTGGAAAGATGCATGGCTAGGAAGGATTTAGAGGGGTATGGGCCTAATGCAGCCAAATGGGACTAGCCCAGAATGTCAATTTGGATGGCAAGAACAGTTGGGCTGAAGAGCCTGTTTTCTATAACAACGATTGTGTTCAGAAATATTCATAATATAGAAATATATAGAGAGTGGATAAAAGCTTAATGGATGATTTCATGATACTAGACATTGACTGTATAAATTATTTGAATAGCTAAAACCAGGTATCCTTTCCAGTCACGTATTAGTTGATTTGTGGAAACTGATTATCTACAGATCAAATTGTCCCAAGCTGGATACTTGGGAAAATGACACCCATAATGCCCTCCACCTGCTCTGGCTTCCAAGGAATAAGCAAATAGTTATCCATGATAAAACATACTAACAGTCATTTGTATTAGATGCTTATATAATTTTTATGTGATCTGCCATTACAGAACCACTGGCACTTTTACAGCTAGCTGAGGTGTGTTCCTATTTGTTGTATTTATTTACAAAGCATTTCACAACACAATTCAGTTAAGTGGAGGTAGTAAAGTTCAATTTTATTTGACTTAATGAAAGAGGTGAGTTGTGTCTATAAACATGGCTCTTGGGTATTGATGGATAAACTTACTGTTGCTGAGGAAGATCTTGAACCCGTACTAAACTTGTAAAACACAGAGATTAAAGTTTGGCAGTTTTATCATAAAGGCAGAAGTATGCAAGAAGTCAAATGTCATTGTAGTTAAATGCTTAATGCCAAGAATAATAAATCTACAGCAAATTTTCAACTTGTTTTTATCTGAATCTTTACTTTTATTCAGATTTAAATCACTATTTGTGTAGGCAAGGTGCATTGGGCAAAGATTCATGAAAATTATGAATGAAAAATAGAATTTGTTGCCTTTATTGATCACAAGATTCAATACAGGAAGCATCTGAATTGACGTACTTGTCATCACTAAGGCTCCACAACTCCAGCAGAGTGTTGTGAATTCAGGTTTAATACTAGGTTACAAACTCAGTGAAAGAAATCTAAAGGTTCCACAAACATTAATGAGCACTATTTTCCATAACAGTTCAGAAACAACCTATTTCACAATTCACCTGCCTCACTAGATCCCACAGGTAAGGCAGGTGCATTAAAGTCTTCACTCTAAGGGATGCACTAGACTGAAATGAAGACAGGGTGTCTCTGAGTAGTACCTGGGGAGCTGACACAGCAATGAGGAATTTTCTTTAAAAAGCATTAATTGGCTTGCACCATTGTTATTTGTGTTTGAATCCCAAAGATAATTTTTGAAATATCGAAGTTCAGTGTCAGAGGAATCAAAGATAATTTTTAATTAAAAAATAAATCCATATCATACTGGCCTACGCTTTCCTGTTTGTGCCCAATCCAGTACTCATTATAGACACAAAGCGTTGGAGTAAATCAGCGGGTCGGGCAACATCTCTGGAGAAAAAGGATGGGTGACGTTTTGGGTTGGGATCCTTCTTCAGACTGAAAGTAGGAGGTGGGGAGGGGGGAAGTGAAGAGCTGGTCTTTTTACACCTCCAGCTCTTCATTTTCCCCACCCCCCCCACCCCACTATTTTCAGTCTGAAGAAGGATCCCGACCTGAAACATCACCCATTCTCCAGAGATGCTGCCTGATCCGCTGAGTTAATCATAGAAACATAGGAACATAGATATTAGGTGCAGGAGTAGGCCATTCGGCCCTTCGAGCCTGCACCGCCATTCAATATGATCATAGCTGATCATCCAACTCAGTATCCCGTACCTGCCTTCTCTCCATACCCCCTGAACCCTTTAGCCACAAGGGCCACATCTAACTCCCTCTTAAATATAGCCAATGAACTGGCCTCAACTACCCTCTGTGGCAGAGAGTTCCAGAGATTCACCACTCTCTGTGTGAAAAAAGTTCTTCTCATCTCGGTTTTAAAGGATTTCCCCCTTATCCTTAAGCTGTGACCCCTTGTCCTGGACTTCCCTAACGTCGGGAACAATCTTCCTGCATCTAGCCTGTCCAACCCCTTAAGAATTTTGTAAGTTTCTATAAGATCCCCTCTCAATCTTCTAAATTCTAGAGAGTATAAACCAAGTCTATCCAGTCTTTCTTCATAAGACAGTCCTGACATCCCAGGAATCAGTCTGGTGAACCGTCTCTGCACTCCCTCTATGGCAATAATGTCCTTTCTCAGATTTGGAGACCAAAACTGTACGCAATACTCCAGGTGTGGTCTCACCAAGAGTTTGTGTCCATCTTCGGTAAAAAACAGCATCTGCAGTTACTTGTTTCCCCAATGGTCATTATCCATGTTCCCCATTACCCTACACCAAACTGGTTCAGATCTGGAACACTAATGTCACCAACCTAGGGCTGAACAGTGTGGATCTGAGCAGAGGCAGAGCCACAAATGCCAGCATGGGACATTTGTGCCAGACTCGAAACAGAAAGATCTTTAGAAATGAGCAGTAGAGTGCGATAATTCAATTTAGCTTTCAAAAGAAGCTGGCACAAATATAATAGTCAGAATGGTACCTTTTAGATTTCTAGGAAACTGGCAATGTCCAGTATCACCTCAAGCAAAGGTTGTCACATCAGACAGAACATATGGCTTTCAATACAACACGGGCGTTTTCTTTATTTTTTCCCTTTTTAAGCTATGGACATTACTGACAAAGCCATCAATTACTGTTCATCCATAATTGCCTTTGAGAAGGTAATGGTGGGTTAACTACATGAACCACTTGAGTCATTGTGGTAAAGATATTCCCACAGAACTGTTCACTATGGAATTCCAGGATTTAGAGGAAGTGACAGTAAAGGAATGGTGATATATTCCCTAGTCCAGATGGCATGCAGCTTGGAGGGAAACGTAAAGATGGTGGTCTTCATATACACCCATTGCTTTTGTCTTTCTTTGTGGTGCATTTGTGAAAGGTGCCTTTCCAGTGGTTTGGGCAAGTTACAATTCATTTGTAGATGGCATATCCTGATGCATTGGTGATGGAGGAAATGAATGCTTAGGATGGCAACCAAGCAGGCAATTTTGTCCTGGGTGGTGTCGAGCTACTTGAGTGTTGTTGTTGCTTCCCTCATCCAGGCAAGTGGAACGTATTCCATCATGCTCCAGAGTTTTGCCTTCTAGATAGTGGAAAGGATTTGAAGCTTCAACCTAGATTACTTGCTCCAACCTTTCACATTTGACTACAACTGACAACCTCTATGGCAGCATGCTAATATTAATCAAGGCTAGCATTGCACCTGCACTCGGTGTTACGGTAAGGGTTGCAGCCAGAGCGCTCTGGAGATCTTAGTGTAATCTTTACATTAATTATTGTTAATATTTCCCAGTCTTAGAATGCTTTCTAATTTGGTGACAAGTGCAATGAATGGATTTGGTAGTTAATGTTCCCAGTTAACATCTATAGATGTGTAGGAAGGAACTGCAGATGCTGGTTTACACCCAAGATAGAGACAAAATGCTGGAATAACTCTGGGTCAGGTGGTATCTCTGGAGATAAGGAATAGGTAATGTTTCGGGTTGAGTCCCTTCTTCAGACACTGTCTATCATCTATAGTTGTTGTGGTTTAAGCTGTAGAACATCCGTATCTTTTTCAGTCTTTCCTTCCTTCTGGAATCTTTTAAAAACTTTGCTCTGGTATTTCATCGTCAGATTTTGATTTGCATTCATAGAGTCATGGGGTCACGCAGTTCATAAACAGGAACTTCTGCTGATCATATCTAATATTTTGCCCATCAACACATCTCAATTAACTACATCAGGTCCCTATCCTTCTATGCCTTGATTATTTAATAGTCTGATAATGCTGAATAGTGATTGTATCTGATTCCACCACTACCTCAGGCAGCATGTTCCAGATATCAACAACTCTTTGGGTAAACAAACTTACCCCTGAGATCACTTGAAAATTCCTTCCTATCGCGTTTAGCCCATGCCCTCTTCTTTTTAATTCCCTTACCATGGGAAAATGATTTTGACCATCTGTCTTATAAAAGCCTCTCATAATCTTATATTTCTCTTTCAGGTCATGCTTCAACCTCCTTTGCTTCGTAGTAAATGAGCCTAGTCTATCCAATCTCTCTCCATACCTAAAGTCCTCCAATCCATAGTGAATCTTGTCTGCACTCACTCCATCTCATCCTCTTTATGGTTTAACAATCAGAACTGCACACAGTAGTCCAAGTACAACTTAATCCGTGCTTTATAAAGTTATAACTTCCCACTCTTAGATTCTTGTCCTGACCTATGAAGACAAGTATGACCTATCCTTTCTGCACCATTCAATTTACCTGTAGTGCCACTTTCAGGAAAATATAGGCGTGAACCTCAAGGTTTCTCTCAACAAAAATGAAACAAGCTGCCAGAGAAACTCGGTGGGTGAGCAAAGGGATAGTCAACATTTTGGGTCAAGATCCTGCACCAGTCCTGATGCAGGATCTGATCCCAAAATATATCAACCATCTCTTTGCCTCCATAGATGCTGACTGACCCACTGAATTCCCCCCGCAGTTTGTTTTTTTGCTGCACATCCCAGCATCTGCAGTCTCTTGTGTACCCTCTCTCTCATCAACATTCCTTAAATGTTGTGCCGTTTGCTGGATATGTCTTACCACTGTTTGCATTCCCAAAATGCACCATCTTACACTTGCCAGAATTAATTCCATTTTCAAATGCTCAGTTAAATTTTCCATCTGATCTTTGTCCTGCTGTTGCCTCAGACAACCTTATTCACTTGCCAAAGTACTTCCAATTTATATGTCATCTGCTAACTTACTTATCATACATTCTCATCCAAGTCATTCATATATCACAGAAAAACATGATCCAAAGCTAGTCCCTACAATACACCATTGGTCACAGACTTCCAAGCAGAAAAATATCCCCACCATTACATAGAAACATAGAAATTAGGTGCAGGAGTAGGCCATTCAGCCCATTCAATATGATCATGGCTGATCATCCAACTCAGTATCCCGTACCTGCCTTCTCCCCATACCCTCTGATCCCCTTAGCCACAAGGGCCACATCTAACTCCCTCTTAAATATAGCCAATGAACTGGCCTCGACTACCCTCTGTGGCAGAGAGTTCCAGAGATTCACCACTCTCTGTGTGAAAAAAGTTCTTCTCATCTCGGTTTTAAAGGATTTCCCCCTTATCCTTAAGCTGTGACCCCATGTCCTGGACTTACCTTCTGTCTCCTATTACCAAGCCAATTTGGATCCAAATCACCAGGTTTACTTGGAAGTCCTGTGTTCTAACTTTCTGGACTGGCCTACTATGCAGGACCTTGTTGAATGCTTCGTTAAAGTCCATGTAGATAACATCTGCAAACTGAACTTTTATCAGCCTCCTTCATTGCTCCTCGAAACTCAATCAAATTATTGAGAGGAAATTTCCTCAACCCAAAACTAAGCTTTCTGTCCCATATCATATCCTATCTTTCCAAATATATCCGTTAGAATTTCCCTACCAATCACATAATGCTCACTGGCCTTTGGTTGCTGGCATATCCTTTGCTGCTCTTCTTAACCAAAGGAACAATGATTCTGGGGGAAATAAAATTCTGGGCACGAAGGGAACCTTTCGTACTGCTGAAAATTTGTGGTGTTGCAGATATAACTTAAGCAAAGATGCCTTCACAGAGCTTTTCACTGTGCCTTGGTACACGTGACAATTATAAACCTAAACCTTTGTTTAGCACCATTGTTATTCTTGTATGTACTGTATTACTTTGCAATATTGATGAATTTTGTGCAGTAATAAATACCGATTTGTGTGTGGTTACAGGTTGGTGAAATGAAGGCTCATGCTGCTGAATGGAAAGCAAATGTGACAGCAGAGTTCAGGGAGACACGGAGACGACTAAGTGTGGAGATACACGACAAACTTCAGAGAGCAGCAACCATCCGAAACATGGAGCGAAGGCGGCTTGGTTTGGACCAGCGAGCACATTCCCTGGACATGCTCTCCCCTGAGAAGCGGTTAGCATTTGCAGGTCCGGAGACCGGCCAATTCAAAGCATCATCTCAGGAAAGTATAAATGGCAATGCTAACAATCTACAGCAGAAAGAAACAAGGCAATATGACAAGCACATGCAGGGAGCGTCAGAGGACAACATCATCAATAAATTTGGATCTTCGTCGAGAGGAATCAAGAGATACAAAAATAAAGAACTTAAAAAAGAAATACCAGAGGATGTTAGAAAAATATATGAAACATTTGGGAATTGTGCTCTGGACCAAGAGAAAAAGGATCTTGAAAAAGAGAAAGAAAATAGCCCAGTTGCCCCAGCTATAACTAGTTATGTTCAACACGCAGAAATAGAGGATGATGGTATACCCAATGAAACTAAAAATCCAGAAAATAGGAACTTACTTGAAAAAAAGATTTAAAGTGGTACGGAGAACAATGTAAGAAGTTTGAAGATTTTTAAAATTCCTGACATGTGCCTTATCATTTTCAAAATGTGAGAAGATTATGTTACACATGCATGGTCCACACAACCTGTGGACAGATTTATTGTGCCACTGTGATATAAGGGTTTGACTACCAAATATCAACCATCAGCTGAATTAACCCATTGAAACTTTGTGGATGTGTTTTGCGATGGACAATACAAACTTGTGAAATTTTTAAGAGGACCTCGAGCCCATTACCAATGCAGTATACCTTAGGAAAGAAGTGAATGCCTCTGTACGTTGTTATCGGAGGTCCCACTTGATCTCTGTATATGTTTACTACTGAGAGGATTCACCTTTGGAATATTTATTTCTTTAATTTATTAGAACGGTTCTACAATTTTTAACTAAACATCAGTTTGTGCAAACATCTTGGGCATCTGCTTGGCGTGTGCTGTTTGACCCTTTGAAGATGTTACATTTGTGATAACGGTAAGACTTCTGCAGCAGACCAACACAGCAAAGTTTCATTGTTACAATATCCTTGTGTAATTGCTAAAGACTAAGCACTCAACAAAAAAGTCTGCATGTTATATCTTTGTAATTTAATATGCAATATCTAAGACTGATCTTGACAAATGTTAATTTCTCAGAGCTCTCTTGCCCTGCTGTTACAAAGTTTTCTATATTACTGTAGGTCTACGATATGGTGTTGGGAATAATATTACACAGAGTAATAATTCAGAGAAAGCATGTTGATTATATTGATCTATGGTAATTCTCTTGTCTGTGATTCTTCTGCAATTGATGCAATTCATTGGTATTGGTTCTTGAAAATTAATATCAATAAAATGAAGACCGAGCCTGATAAAGTTAAGCAGGTATTTTTAAATCACTGTTTTACTTATTTTTTCCTTTTCTTTTGTATGAAGGCTACACCCTTGATCCAGCCTTCTATCATGGAGGCTGGTAAAACAGGTTAGACATCCTGAAGCTGCTTTGAGTGCAGCTGCTGCAGTTCACAAAGATCAAAAGGATAATCTTCCAGGGTCAGATATTTCTTCTCTGTAGAACTCTGATCTATGGTTGATTAGGAACAGACAGGTAAATTCACAGGATACTTAATATATTTATGTCAGAAATGGTCCAGTCTGAAATCTGCAACCTCAGGAATTTACAAGTGGTTTAAAGATGCAGAAGACAACAACTTTGGAAATGCATGCACCTTGATCTGCAATCTGGTTTAAATTGGGATTCCTAATCACACCAAATTCCAAAGGGTCTTAGCAATTAAACCCTCAATTAAATCTGGAAACTTTCCTAATTGGGCTGCTATGTTTGCTATTTATTCCCTTTCACCCTGTCCCTGACATTTCACTGCACATCTCGTGTATGTATGTGACGAATAAACTTGACTTGACACCTCGCCCTGTCTGCCACCACCTGCAATCTAGTGGATCCTATATGGCCCTCATCAATAGGATCCTATGTCTCAAGCTCCGGGTTATCCGCTATCACTTTTAATGCAAATATCCCTGAGGTTCTGTACTGACTCAACATTGGATCAATACTAAGAGCTGGCCTTTGGAAATTTATAACTGAGGGGCATCTGGTTGATTTTGTCACAGATCCAACAGACTCGCAGATAAAGTTACGCAAGGCATCTGTTGACGTAGTCAACAAATTTGGAGAGCAAATTGTGGCCATGCATTTAAGCAAAAACAAAATCTCAGAATAGTATATTTTAAACAGTTTTGGAGTGATGTAAACAAACAGTAAATGAAAGTGCAGATGCTGGCTATCAGAATCAAAACTGAAACATGCTGGAGACACAGACGATCAGGCAGCATTGAGAAAAAGAAAACCTAGTTAATATTTCAGATCAAAAACCAGATTGGATGAATGTAAGATTATTTACAACTGGTTCATTGAAAATCCAATTTTCATATTTTTTATATTTCTTTCTTTCTGTAAAGTTGTATAATTTTTGAACTAAAGAATTAATAATTTTCAACTGTTTTCTTTCTGTGATTATTTTTTTGCCAGCATTGATGACTGTGTTCCATCCAATTTCATTTCCTGAAGTTGAAAAGTAAATAATATTCTAACCTGTTTAAATTTCAAATTTAACTTGCAACTTGAACTCCTCAGGAGAGTAACATTTGTGTTGGTATTGTATCATTGTGTGATATCACTTCAACACTATAGTGCAATGCAATGCTGCTGAGCTATAAATAAACCCCAGGAAATTACAGCTCGCACAAGAATTTCCAATGGTGATTTGTCACTTTACATTTAATATTTTTAATTATTTTCCAAAATGGGAGATTGGCACACGTAATATGTTTCTGACAAAGAGAAGATGAATGATCACTTAAAGAGTATGACAGTATTTTGAATTAAATGATTAAGCACAAAGGTACTATTAATCACAAAGCTATTTGTCTTTGTTGTCTACAAAACTGGGTTGATTTCTGTGCACGTGTACAATGGCAAATGTTTATCTTTCTCAAATTATTCTCTTATCTTTTCTCAAGTGAAATTCAAACTAATCTTGTACACAAAGTTCCCCTGCTCCCCCAATGAGCACAATCCTACAATCCCTTGCTCCCACAATCCTTCAGCAACATAACCCTCTAAAAGCCTACTCATCCATGAATTAAATCACTTCACTATTAGATGCCATGAACCAAGGCTCAGAAATCTCTTCAGCCTTTCTGTCTCTCTATCCGTGATCCCATGCTTTGACCAAATGTTTAGCTAGCTGTCCTAATATGATTTGCTTCAACACTGTCATTGTTAGATAACCCTCCCTCAAATTGCAGAGGGCTCCTTTTTAGTTTATTGTCACATGTGCCAAGGTACAGTGAAAAGCTTTTCTTCATGTTGCGTACTATCCAGTCAGTGGAAAGACTATACATGATTACATTCAAGCCATCCGTAATATAGAGTTAAAGGATAAAGGGAATAACATTTTGTGCCAGATAAAATCCAGTAAAGTCTGATTAAAGACATTCCGAGGTCTCCAATGAGGTAGATGGTAGCTCAGGGTGGCTCTGTTGCTTGATAACAGCTGGGGAGAAACTGTTCCTGAATGTGGAGGTGAGCGTTTTCACACTTCTGTCTCTCTTGCCGGATGGGGGAGGGGAAATGAGGGCACGTGCGTGGTTAGACTTGACAATGATTATGCTGATGGCCTTGCCGAGGCAACTTGGTATAGATGGGGTCAATGGAAAGAAGGTTGTTTTGTGTGATGGTTTGGGCTGCATTCACAATTCTCTGCAATTTATTGTGGTCTTAGATGGAGCTGATCCAAAATCATGCAGTGATTCATTGTGATAAAATGCTTTCTACGGTGCATCTGTAGAAATTGGTGAGAGTTGTTTGGGACATGCCGAACTTCCTAAGCAATGTCAGCACCAGAAGACAAGAAAATAGAACCAGGTCAGGGCCACTTGGCCTCATAAACCATTGAACATCATCGCCTTTTCTGTGCCAATTCCACATTTAATTCAATTCACTTTCAAAAAATTATATGCCTTTTTAAATATCGACAATGATTTGGTTTAGAGATACAGCGTGGAAACAGGAACTTTAGCCCACCAAGTCCGTGCTGTCCAGCGATCCCATACGTTGGCACTATCCTAAACATTAGAGGCAATTTACAATTTTTACTGAAGCCAATCAACCTACAAACCTGTACGTCTGAAGTGTGGGAAGAACCCGGAGCAGCCTGGGTAAACCCATGCGGTCATGGGAAGAACGTACAATCTCCGTACAGACTGCAGTCAGGATTGAACCCGGGTCTCTGGCACTATAAGGCAGCGACTCTACCGCTGCGCATCCATATCGTACTTCAAATGGTCTAGCCATTTGAAGCACGATAAAAGAAGTTCGTAATTTACACTAGAATTTTTTGTCAGCAATTTGTCACTGGCAATATCATGAATTTAATCTCTGGCAATACAGACTCACTGAAAAATACCAAAGTTTAAATAGATGGATTCATTAAAAATATTACAGATGTTTAAATATGTATTTAATATATGTACCTTAATCGTATCTGGATGTTACATTCTTTAGCACCCTGTGCAATATTTAATGAATGTTTTTGTGTTCCAAGGCATGCTGTTTGTGAAAACTTATTAAAGCGATAGGTTGCTCAATGAGCTTGAAGATATAGAGCGAACTGATGAACCTGACAAATGAAGGCATTTGGGTTGAAGGCGTTGCTTTGTCAGTGGCATTACATTTTGGGGCAAATTTATTTTTATTGCATTTGTTCATCATTGGTCTTAAAAAAGATAAAATAGAGCCATCAATTATGTCATCAACTATGGTATCATGATTTTGGAGTGGATTGAATTTAATTCATAATAATATCAGTGTGTAAGAGAAACCACAGCACAAGCATTTGTTGAACAAAGTGATGAAGCAGAAAAAGGGGCATCACGGTTTTCTATTTTTCTAACAAATCACATTCTAATAAATTACTCATGATATCAAGGTAAACAGATCACCTTTGAATAAAGCTAAAATCTTCAAAAGATATATTAATAAAATTACTGAATTTGAGAGAGACTGATATGATTTAATTGAAGAGGTTTGATAGGAAAACAAATCACTGCCATGTGAGCTAGCCTGAATATACTTAAATGCTCCCTAAAGAAAGTGAAATGAATCAGGTTTTTGATGGAAACAATCATTAAATATGTGTGGCTGGTACTTTAAAAATATCCAATGCGCAAACCAAATGTGTTGCAAGCCCTCATACTTCTCGTGTCACATTATTCTATTTTCACATGTTGCCTCTGCCATTATTTTGTATTCAAATAAACCCAATCTTTCACAAATATTGAAGTTGCCTTGATTACTGTTTCCTAACCCAACACAATATTCAAAGATATTTGTGGTGGTCCTTTGCGGATTCCTTTGATAGGAACTTAATCTTGAGACACCACATTAATTTTATACCCTCAGTATGAGTGGTGGTGAGAGTAAAACAGAGACTAAAACATGAGAGATTTGTGTCTGAAAATATCCAGCCCTTAACATTGAACTTTACTGATCAGGAGCTATTATCTTTTTTATCTGTGGAAAACATGTGTATTTTTTGATTTCTCATCTTATTAATGCAACAACCATTGGGAACGTTACGTAATCATCAAACCAACAAGATGAAGACAATGTTGTTCCCAGCAGTTAACCAGAGAAGAAACCTTGAGCATCAGTTCACTGTAAAGTTAGTACCAAACCTTGACTACGTTCTCAATGGGATCAACTAGGAGAGGAGATGTTGAGAAGGGCATCATCCAGATCAGGGTGAGATAGGGTGGGTGGGGGTATATTGTGTTGGTGACCAGAGTGGACCAAGGTCATAGTTAGCAATATATGTCTGTGGTTTTACTAACTGGTCAGAAGGAGCATTCCTGCCATGTCCAAATTTGCAGTTAAATATTTGAGCACATTCACCATTGTGAAGCAGCCTGCAGCAGTTATTGTCTCTTTTTCTCACAGTAGGGGTATCTAAAATGTAGTTGGGTAGAAAGGTCCATGTGGATGTGGTGGCTGAAAGGGGTGTATCAGTGCTGTATGACTATGATCCAATGACAATTCCCTAGAGACCTGGAAGTATGTGGCAATCTGATAGAATGACATCAATAATGTTGTGACATTTTATTTTCCATTAACTTCTGACTCATAAGGTATCTTCTCCCAAAGGCATCCGTTTGTTTTGATGCTGAAGTGCTGTGGAAAATATTGTGATGCCATCAGATATGATGCGGGGCTGAAGATCAGGACTGCAAATGGGTCTTAATTAAAGCCTGGGGTTAAAATTATTTAGCGGCCAGAGTGGGATCAAGATTCATTGATATTCAGGACAAACGGAGAATGCGAGACTCACAGTGGTGGGGTTTGTTCGGGTGGTGATGGAGGGCTGGGGGGGCTTGTGTTCATTATTGCAGAAGGTCCAGGGAGAAGCACAGGGTTAGTGGGACAAGCTCTTTGCCATAACCATGGACATTACAATAAATCAATGTTGAAATGGGACAAGAGGGCAACAGAAATATAATATTGTAACTGCCATCGACCTGTCCCTGAAGTTGAAACAAAGAACTGCAGATGCTGGTTAATACACAAAAGGATATAAAGTGTTGGAATAACTCAGCAGGTCAGGCAGCATCTCTGGAGAACATGGATAGGCAACGTTTTGGGTCGAGATCCTTCTTCAAGTGTCCCGATCCAGCCTGAAGGAAGGTCTCGACCCAAAACATCACCTATCCATGTTTTCCAGGGATGCTGTCTGATATGCTGAGTTCCCTTAGCACTTTGTGACCTATTCTTGAAATCTGTTCTATGTTCTATGTTTGATATCTGGCTAACTTTTCACATTGTCCTCCTTCCTCTCAGAATCATTTATTTTTCTCCTCCCAAACCCATTTTCCAGCCTTCTCCCCGTAACCCTTAATGCCTTTACAAATCAAGAATCTATCTACAGTTTAAGAATACCCAATGTCTTAGCTTCCGCAGCGGCAATGAATTCCACAGATTGACCACCCTCTGGCTATTAGTTGGGCCCCAATATTTAAAACTAGCAATAATTTTGTTCAAGACCTCGAACACAGCCACAGACCCGCAGACGAGTATGTCCAAATAATGGAAATAGTGCGAAAAATCTGGAACGATGTTTGGAGGTACCGTATGTCTGATGTTTATGAGTACCTCTCTCATGAAAGTAATCTTTGTGGGATTTTCACAGATGACACAAATGAACAAACACATACAAAACATCAAGGAGCAGTACAACGTGGCAGCCATCGTCGGCGCTAGTCCGACATACATTCATATAATATAACTATATAACAATTACAGCGCAGAAACAGGCCATCTCGACTCTTCTAGTCCGCGCCGAACACGTATTCTCCCCTAGTCCCATATACCTGCACTCAGACCATAACCCTCCATTCCTTTCCCGTTCATATAACTATCCAATTTATTTTTAAATGATAAAAACAAACCTGCCTCCACCACCTTCACTGGAAGCTCATTCCACACAGATACTACTACCTGAGTAAAGAAGTTCCACCTCATGTTACCCCTAAACTTCTGTCCCTTAATTCTCATGTCCCCTTGTTTGAATCTTCCCTACTCTCAGTGGGAAAAGCTTATCCACGTCAACTCTGTCTATCCCTCTCATCATTTTAAAGACCTCTATCAAGTCCCCCCTTAACCTTCTGCGCTCCCAAGAATAAAGCCCTAACTTGTTCAACCTTTCTCTGTAACTTAGTTGCTGAAACCCAGGCAACATTCTAGTAAATCTCCTCTGTACTCTCTCTATTTTGTTGACATTCTTCCTATAATTAGGCGACCAAAATTGTACACCATACTCCAGAATTGGCCTCACCAATGCCTTGTACAATTTTAACATTACATCCCAACTTTTATACTCAATGCTCTGATTTATAAAGGCCAGCACACCAAAAGCTTTCTTTACCACCCTATCTACATGAGATTCCACTTTCAGGGAACTGTGCACAGTTATTCCCAGATCCCTCTGTTCACCTGCATTCTTCTATTCCCTACCGTTTACCATGTACGTCCTATTTTGATTTGTCCTGCAAGATGTAGCACCTCACATTTATCAGCATTAAACCCCATCTGCCATCTTTCAGCCCACTCTTCCAACTGGCATAAATCTCTCTATAGACTTTGAAAATCTACTTCATTATCCACAACCCCACCTATCTTAGTATCATCTGCATACTTACTAATCCAATTTACCACACCATCATCCGGATCATTGATGTACATGACAAACAACAGTGGACCCAACACGGATCCCTGTGGCACCCCACTAGTCACTGGCCTCCAACCTGACAAACAACCATCCACCATTACTCTCTGGCATCTCCCATTCAGCCACTGTTGAATCCATCTTGCTACTCCACCATTAATACCCAACAATTGAACCTTCTTAACCAACCTTCCGTGAGGAACCTTGTCAAAGGCCTTATTGAAGTCCATATATACAACGTCCACTGCTTTACCTTCATCAATTTCCCGAGTAACCTCTTCAAAAAATTCAAGAAGATTAGTCAAACATGACCTTCCAGGCACAAATCCATGTTGACTGTTCCTAATCAGACCCTGTTTATCCAGATGCTTATATATATTATCTCTAAGTATCCTTTCCATTAATTTGCCCACCACTGACGTCAAAATAACAGGTCTATAATTGCTAGGTTTACTCTTAGACCCCTTTTTAAACAATGGAACAACATGTGCAGTACGCCAATCCTCCGGCACCATTCCCGTTTCAAATGACATTTGAAATATTTCTGTCATAGCTCCTGCTATTTCTACACTAACATCCCTCAATGTCCTAGGGAATATCCTGTCTGGACCTGGAGACTTATCCACTTTTATATTTCTCAAAAGTGTCAGTACTTCCTCTTCTTTGAATCTCATAGTTTCCATAGCTACTCTACTTGTTTCCCTTACCTCAAATAATTAATTATCCTTCCCCTTGGTGAATACCGAAGAAAAGAAATTGTTCAATATCTCCCCCATCTCTTTTGGCTCTGCAGATAGCTGTCCACTCTGACTCTCTAATGGACCAATTTTATCCCTCGTTATCCTTTTGCTATTAATATAGCTGTAGAAACCCTTTGGATTTACTTTCACCTTACTTGCCAATGCAACCTCATATCTTCTTTTAGCTTTTCTAATTTCTTTCTTAAGATTCTTTTTACAATCTTTATGCTCCTCAAGCACCTCATTTACTCCATGCTGCCTATAATTATTGTAGATCTCTCTCTTTTTCCGAACCAAGTGTCCGATTTCCCTTGAAAACCATGGCTTTTTCCAATTTTTACTATTTCCTTTCAACCGAACAGGGACATAAAGAATCTGTACTCTTAAAATGTCACCTTTAAATGTCCTCCATTTCTCTTCCATATCTTTCCCATAAAACAAACTGTCCCAATTTACTCCTTTTAAATCCTTTCGCATCTCCTCAAAGTTAGCCTTTCTCCAATCAAAAATCTCAACACTAGGTCCAGTTCTGACCCTCTCCATAATTATATTGAAACTAATGGTATTGTGATCACTGGACCCGAACTGTTCCCCAACGCATACCTCTGCCACCTGACCCGTCTCATTTCCTAACAGGAGGTCCAGCACCGCACCTTCTCTAGTAGGTACTTCTATGTATTGCTGCAAAAAACTATCCTGCACACATTTTACAAACTCCAACCCATCCAGCCCATTTACAGAATGTGTTTCCCAGTCTATGTGTGGAAAGTTGATATCTCCCACAATCACTACCTTGTGCTTACTACTAATATCTGCAATCTCCTTACATATTTGCTCTTCCAATTCTCGCTCCTCATTTGGCGGTCTATAATACACCCCTATCAGTGTTGCTACCCCTTTCCCATTTCTCAGTTCCACCCAAATAGCCTCCCTAGAAAAGCCCTCTAATCTATCCTGCCAAAGCACTGCTGTAATATCTTCCCTGATAAGCAATGCAACACCTCCACCTCTTGCCCCTCCAATTCTATCACACCTGAAGCAATGAAATCCTGGAATATTTAGTTTCCAATCACAGCCCTCCTGCAACCATGTTTCACTGATCGCCACAACATCATACTTCCAGGTGTCAATCCAGGCTCTAAGTTCATCCACTTTTCTTACAATGCTCCTAGCATTAAAATATACACATTTAAGAAACCCACCCTCTCTTATTCTCTGTTTATTGTCTTTTTCTTCTCTCTCCCCTACATTTTGGGTCAGAGTGCTACCATTCTCTACCTCCTGCCTCACACACTGACTGCTAGCTTTCCCAATTTGAGTCCCTCCCCCCCCAACCATACTAGTTTAAAGTCTCCCCAGTAGCCTTTGCAAATCTCCCCGACAGGATATTGGTCCCCCTCGAGTTCAAGTGCAACCCATCCTTTCTGTACAGGTCGCACCTTCCCTAAAAGAGGTCCCAATGATCCAGAAACTTGAATCCATACCCACTGCACCAGTCCCTCATCCACTCATTTATCCTCCACCTCGCTCCATTCCTACTCTCACTGTCGCGTGGCACAGGCAGTAATCCTGAGATTGTTACCTTTGCAGTCCTTCTCCTTAACTCTCTACCTAACTCCCTAAATTCTTCTTTCAGGACCTCTTCTCTTTTTTTACCTATGTCGTTGGTACCTATATGCACCACAACCTCAGGCTCATCTCCCTCCCATTTCAGGATTTCTTGGACACGTTCAGACACATCCCTGACCCTGGCACCAGGGAGGCAAACTACCATCCGGGTCTCCTGTCTGCATCCACAGAATCGCCTATCCGACCCCCTGACTATAGAGTCCCCTATTACAATTGCCCTCCTCTTCTTTTCCTTACCCTTCTGAGCAACAGGACCGGTCTTTGTGCCAGACGCCCGGCCGCTGTCGCTGCCCCCAGATAGGCTGTCTCCCCCACCCTTACTCAAACATGAGTACTTATTTTCAAGGTGTACAGCCACCGGGGTACTCACCAGTCCCTGCCTCTGCCCATTACCTTCCTAACTGTGACCCAGTTTTCTATCTCCCGTGGTCTTGGAGTGACCACCTCCCTGTAACTCCTTTCTATGACCTCCTCGCTCTCACTGAGCAGACAGAGGTCATCGAGTTGCTGCTCCAGGTTCCTAACACGGTCCCTTAGGAGCCCCATCTCGACGCACCTGGCGCAGATGTGGACGTCTGGAAGGCACTCAGACTCCATGACCTCCCACATCTGACATCCAGAACAGTAAACTGCCCTGGCCCTCATTCTCCCCCTTATCCTGAATACAATACAAAGCCTTACCCGGGATACAAGCCAATCAGCTGCTTCCTCTAGTCCGTTCGACCAATCAGAGGCTTCCACCAGCCCCCTTAATTTGAAGTGTGATCTGCGAATGGAACGTTGCAGATTTTGGCTCCTCCCTCTGTAACAGCTCCTCTGTTGAAACAAGCCCCGCGATGGGTTTTTGAACTCACCACACGGACGTCGCTCCTCCCTTTGTAACGGCTCCCGGGCCTTAACTCCCAGAATCCTTAACCTGAAAGCAGAAATGTAAACCCGGGGTTGCACCCAATCAGCTGCTTCCTCTGGGCCTCTTCCACCAATCAGAGGCTTCCACCAGACTCCTTCTCTGGAAGTGAGATGGAACGTTGCAGATTTGGGTAACTCTTCCTCACACCAACGGCTCCACGGGCCACTGTAGAAGCAAGCCCCACGCTGTTTTTATACTCACAGCTCCAGGTAACTCCTCCTCGCACCAACGGCTCCCCGGGCCTCTGTAGAAGCAAGCCCCGCACTGTTTTTATACTCACAGCTCCAGGTAACTCCTCCTCTCACCAAAGGCTCCCCGGGCCTCTCATGAACTGTACACTGCAAGGGCCAGGAAGCGAGCGGGTAAGTTCATCTCTGACCCCTTTCAGCCTGGTCACAAACTCTTTAAAGCACTTCCCTCTGGAAGGCAACTCCGGACTGTCAAAGCCGCCACAGCCAGACATAAAAACAGCTTTTTTCCACAAGCAGTAGCTCTACTCAATAACCAAAAGTCTGTAGCCTCCTTTTGCTCTGGTCTTTTATTTCATTCACATGTTTAAATTATAATGTTTTTTCTTAATGTGTTTTATTCTTAATTGTTTACTGTATGTCGTGTTGTTACTTGCGAGTGGAGCACCAAGGCAAATTACTTGTATGTATACATACTTGGCCAATAAACTTATTCATTCAATTTCATAAAGAGAAGGCAAAAATTGATTGCCAGAGCTGCTGGGACAATTGATATAGTACTCTGAATTCGTCAAAGTTTCACAATCTTGTATCAGGGTAGAGTCTTTGTGGAAGAGATGAAAAGCAGGAGAGAATTAAGATGGGTAATGAGATTGGGGGCTCTCTAAACAGACGGAGAGATACCAAGAGGAATTTATACTCCAGGAGGTCATTGCCAAGAGTTTTATCTCATCTCAGAAACTGGATGCAATGCTGCAAAAAAATGTAATCACTTAATACAAATAGCCAAGGTAAAGCACAGATTTACTAGAATGTTGCCTGGGTTTCAGCAACTAAGTTACAGAGAAAGGTTGAACAAGTTAGGGCTTTATTCTTTGGAGCGCAGAAGGTTAAGGGGGGACTTGATAGAGTTTTTAAAATGATGAGAGGGATAGACAGAGTTAACGTGGAAAAGCTTTTCCCACTGAGAGTAGGGAAGTTTCAAACAAGGGGACATGACTTGAGAATTAAGGGACTGAAGTTTAGGGGTAACATGAGGGGGAACTTCTTTACTCAGAGAGTGGTAGCTGTGTGGAATGAGCTTCCAGTGAAGGTGGTGGAGGCAGGTTCGTTTTTATCATTTAAAAATAAATTGGATAGTTATATGGATGGGAAGGGAATGGAGGGTTATGGTCTGAGCGCAGGTATATGGGGACTAGGGGAGATTATGTGTTCGGCACGGACTAGAAGGGTCGAGATGGCCTGTTTCCGTGCTGTAATTGTTATATGGTTATATGGTTAACTTATGAACACAGTAAATGGTTGAAGTAAATATGTTGAGGCATTTAAGGAGAATTTGACAAGGATATGGGTGAAAAGGGAGTTGTGAGTTCACGTTTAGATTCAGGTAAGAAAACAAGGGATTAGGGTTGAGAGGGACATCAATGTTAGCATTGGGCAAATGGTCTCTTTTGGTACAGTATATGTAATCCTATGTTAATTCAATATTTTACCATGTGCCACCATCAATCCTAAACTCTCCTCAATTCAATTCACACCAGTTATTCACGTACCAACAATCTTTATCAATCAGCACTCATACCGAACATTCATGTACTTTACCACACCCTCATGTACTTAGCTCTGCTGCTGGCCTCACACCCACATCGTTCAGTTTGCACACAATGTCAGCTATTTCACCAGAATACCTACGCAATCCAAATAACCTCAATAACAAAATTGCCTCTCCCTAGCAAGAGAGGGAGATGCACCAACGGAGATGTCAGGAACTAATAAGAGGGAAAGTGTGCACCTGGGACCCAGAATCCCCCTGGATGAGGTGGAACTGGTTAATATAGGAACACCACTCCTGAGGCTGTGACCAGTGGTGTTGATGAATCAACTAAAGGCCACACTCTCCTTATTCCCCACAGTTCTCTGCCAACCCACTTCCCTTGATCATGATCACCATCTCTTCTAACTCATAATATGTTCATAAATTCATGTCATAGGAGCAGAATTAGGCCGTTCGGCCTATTGAGTCTACTCCACCATTCGATCATGGCTGATCTATCTTTACCTCTCAACCGTATTCTCCTGCCTTCTCCCCATAACCCTTGATACCCTCCCAGATCAAGAATCTTGTCTGAAAATATCCAATGACTTGGCCTCTACAGCCATCAGTGGGGATGAACTCCACAGATTTACCACCCTCTGACTAAAAAAAAATCCTCCTCAACTCCTTTCCAAAGGTATGTCCTTTTATTCTGAGGCTGTGCCCTCTGGTCTTACTGTTACTTTAATTCCCTTCACCAAAATGTTACTCTTAATCTTTCAGAAATCGTTCACACATGTTTACCTCCAACTTTAGTGGAAGAAAAGTTTCAGCAAGAGGGCAGCAAGGGCAACTGTCAGCTGGCACTGTCCTGTCCATTTAGTACTGAAAACAAAAAACATTGCCAATACACAGCAGGTCAGGCAGCATTCATGGAAAGAGAAACAGATAGTATTTCAGGTTGTAAACCCTTCATCCAAACAGGAAAGCAATATGATAAGTTATAAATTCCACCTACTTAGTACCAGTTACATAAAATAAATTTCTCCCCAAGCTCTCTCATCCCATATATTAATTTGCTTTCCCCATAATATATGGAAAATGTGCGAGAGATTGGTGCCATCAGCGATGTCAGGAATTGAAGATGGTTTATTTTCATATTTCCTTACAAAAGGAAGTAATTCAGCCCATCAAATATGTACAGTCTCTCAGAGCAATCCCGTCAATCCCACTTAGATCTCTTTTGTTTTCTTCCTTGCGATTGGTCCTCATTTGGCCAATGGCATGGGTTATTGCAAGAGATTCAGTAAATGAGCATCTACTAGTTCCTTGCCATTTGCTGTGCATGACCCATGATGATATGTGTTGTCTCCTGGGGCAGTATTAAGGATTTTCATTATCCAAGAACATTCAATAAAACAATAGAGAACCAGGTATTTAGAGTGAAATGCAGGTTCTATATACAGTGCATTCAGAAGGTATTTAGACCCTTTCACCTTTTCCACATTTTGTTACGTTACAGCCTTATTCTAAGATGGGTTAAATTAATTTTTTTTTATCATCAATCTACACACAATACCCCATAATAAAAAAGCAAAAACCGGTGTTTAGAAATGTTGGCATTCAGGTCAAAGAGTTCAATCTTGGTTTCATCAGACCAGAGAATCTTGTTTAGGTGCCTTTTGGCAAACTCCAAGTGGGCTGTCATGTGCCTTTTACTGAGGAGTAGCTTCAGTCTGGCCACTCTACCGTACAGGCCTGATTGGTAGAGTGCTGCAGATATAGTTGTCCTTCAGGAAGGTTCTCCCATCTCCACAGAGTAACTCTGGAGCTCTGTCAGAGTGACCATCGGGTTGTTGGTCATCTCCCTGACCAAGGCTCTTCTCCCCCGATTTCTCAGTTTGCCGGGCGGACAGCTCTATGAAGAGTCCCGGTGGTTCCAAAGTTCTTCCATTTAAGAATGACGGAGGCTACTGTGCTCTCAGGACCTGCAATGCTGCAGAAATTGTTTTATACCCTTCCCCAGATCTGTGTCACGACACAATCCTGTCTCGGAGGTCTACAGACAATTCCTTCGTCTTCATGGCTTGGTTTTGGCTGTGACATACACTGTCAACTGCGGGACCTTATATAGACAGGTGTGTGCCTTTCCAAATCATGTCCAAACAATTTAATTTACCACTGGTGGACTCCAATCAAGTTGTAGAAACATCTCAAGCATAATCAATGGAAACAGGATGCACGGAAGCTCAATTTTGAGTGTCATAGCAAAGGATCGGAATGCTTATGTAAATGCGATATTTCAGTTATTTATTTTTAGTTACTTTGCAAAACATTCTAAACACCTGTTTTTGTTTTGTTTTTTAATATGTATTGTGTGTAGATTAATGATTAAAAATGATTTTAATCAATTTTAGAGTAGGCTGTAACGAAACAAAATGTGGAAAAATGACGGGGTCTGAATACTTTCTGAATGCACTGTAAATAAAATAGTCAGAGGTGTTGCCTTTAGTAGATTCATCGCCACCACTGGCCATATCATAGGCCCATCACCTGCAATTGCTATCTACAGTTCCCCTCATCAAAGCAGACCTGATCCAAATACAGAGATGTTATCATAAAGCTTCACTAGCAAGTGCTGAGCTGGGTTTCAAGCTGGGTTTCAAGCACTGCATTGGAAAAATCTTTACCCCAAAGTTCCACAGGAAGCTTTGATTGATAGGCAGAGAGCTCCAGCCTCCAGTTTTGCCAGCTGTCAAATTCATCAGAGATGTTTGGATGTGTTTGAATGCTGCTGTGAATCAGAAACACTTAAAGATACTAAAACTGAAATAAATATTGACAACTTTTAAAAATCCTTACATTGAAATGAAACAAAATAAAAACGTGTAAAAATGTAAGTCATTAAATAAAATCAAAATAATTTAATAAAATAACCTACCTTCCAATGTTCTTTGTTCCCTACAACTCTGCACTCCCTTTAAATTTACTGTGAACCTTCATTAGTACAGCACCAGAGTGTATTGAAACATACAGCAGTCACGATTGCTCGAGGTCTTGGATTCTTCGGTATAACGTGATATGTTAGGAAGTCTGTGATCTGCTGAGAATGAAAAGAATAAATGCTATTGGAACCATTGACATTCACTTGCAAAATTCAAACCTTTTATTTCTATTTGTGTACAGTTGGTTGTTATTAAAATCCTGAAATATTTGAACAAAGTGCTGTGCAGCTTCTCAAGGAATTAGTCATATACCGTATTTCATGGCAATGAAGTCGCACCTGCGTCAAAGACGCATCCCCATTTTGAGTCGCAAAATATTGACAAATAAAAAACAGACATTCGCCGTGGTGGTGGTCATTTCCATTCGCCATGTTGGCGGTTATTTCCATTCGCCATGTTGGCGGTTATTTCCATTTGCGGCCATTTCCAGTGCAAAACACAGATATGTATACACCGGTGCAGTAATTTAAAAAATACAGCGTTTGGAATAAAATAACATTTAGTTGTGCACGGAACAAAGATTACAGAGATCACAAAAACGAAAAGCATTCTAATCTTCAAATCCAAAAAATTCACTATTGCCATCCGAATTTTCAAAGCATAATAACGGTAATTCATCAGGGTCATCACTGCTGTTCGAAGCATCACTATCATCAAAGAGACAGTCGTCTTAAACAACTTAAACAGAATTTACACAGCTCCTACCTAGACCAAGTGTTTGAAATGGCAAAAATCCCCACGTGAATGCATGTCGCTTCTGATTGGATTGCTGTTTTGTACTGAAACGCTTCCTATCGGCCAGGGGTGTCAAACTCGCGGACTGCGGGGCGCATCTGATCCGCGAAGGAGTCCGATCCGGCCCGCGGGATGATTTCTTCGATGCCAGAGCGGGCATGAAGTCGCATTTTGCCCGTGACCTAAAATGAAGTAAAATGAGTTTGACACTCCTTCTATAGGCCTATGAACAGCCTAGCCTTCGGCCTCGAAGACGCAGGTAATTTTTCAGGCCTATTTTAGGGTAAAATATAGCGTCTTCATTGCCGGGAAATTTGGGCAGCACTGTGGCACAGCTGTAGAGTTGCCGCGTTACAGCGCTAGAGACCCATGTTTGACCCTGACTACAGGTCAATCTGTATGAGTTTGTATGTTCTCCCTGTGAACGCATGGGTTTCTCAGGGTGCTCTGGTTTCTTCCACATTCCAAGGACGTTCAGGGTTGTCAGTGAATTAGCTTTTTTCAATTGTCTGTCGTGTTTAGGATAGAACTAGTGTAAGGGTGATTGCTGGTCGGTCAGTCAAAGATCCTGTTTCCACACTTTATCGTTGAATTAAACTGAACTGAATTGAATTTGGACAAGGGAAAGCAGATAATTAAAACAGAGGTTCAGTGGAAGGACCATGGGAAGGCTGAAAGTTAAAAAATATAATATGACATCAGGAACGGACTTAATAAAAGAGCATAATGAGATCAATTTAGCTAAATCATAATGAAAGAAGTGCTGGTGGGCACAAAATGTGAAGAAGGGTCTCGACCCGAAACATCACCAATTCCTTCTCTCCATAGATGCTGCCTCGCCCGCTGAGTTTCTCCAGCATTTTGTGTCTACCTTCGATTTTACCAGGATCTGCAGTTCTTTCTTAAACATGAAAGAAGTGCTAATGGTTCAAAATAGAATTGTTTGGACATGAAACCACTGCTTCATTCAACCTTACTTTTAAAGACCCTTTTATATGAGGGTTTTTAATTTGTATCTGGTTTTCTTGCAGTGATCCTTTTACCAAGGGGCATTGGATATTTTTTTTGTAAGAGTATTTTGGCTATTCATTTATTGATTGTTTTGTTTATTTATTATCTATAATCTGTGTGTATTGCATTTACAAGCCTAAAGCAAGTATGAATTTCACTGTTCCGTTGTCGGTATGTTTAGCAATTAAACACTCTTGCCTTGTTAAACATGAGTAAGGCACAATCTGTGCTACGCCAGAGCCCAGGTACATAGGAAGGAATGTTACATGATGCACAGGCAACAAAGAATAAGATAAGTTTAGATGGACGACTATGGATCTATGAAGTGTGTAGTCACTCTGCCAAGTCTCAGTAACATTATCAGGAGAGGACCTTTTCTAGTGGACCTCTACCTTCCTGGATACCACCAACTTTACCTGCTTCCAATCTCACCTTTCTGTGCAGCCCTCTCGTCAGATTCTCCCCTATTGCAAATCTCCCATCTGATATTTATTTTGCCTCAATCTAATAAATCATAACTGGTGACCAATGGGTTGTGGACAGCTTGCCTGCTTTGTTTATTGAAGCTAACGTGGAATCTGGAGATTCCTCCAGTTAAATGAATGCTCAATAAATGCCACCTATTCCTTTTTTCCAGAGAAACTGTCTGACCCGCTGAGTTACACCAGCTTTTTGTGTCTATCTTCAGTTTAAACCAACACCTGCAGTTCCTTCCTACACATATTCCCACAACTTGTTGCCTGCTTTAAGCTGATGCAAGGTAGAGTCATCGGGCTTACCAGGCCAGGAAGAGGGAGATTGATGATGATATAACGACAGCTTGTGGCAGCAGCAATGCGTGCATATGTGTTTGGGCCCAGATGACACATCTGTTCATCTTGGCACCATGAGAATAATTTAAAAATATGTTTATGGTCACTTTGTGTGCATCATCTGTGAAACTGGATGAGAGATTGGGACAGATGTTGACAACTATTTTGTCATGTTTAGTAGAGAGTGACAGGTGAGAGACAAGAAAGGAAGGGTTTGGAATATCTGTTTTTGAAGGCACATAAGCATCGATTGGTGTTTCCATGGAGATGGAGCTAGTGCATAGCAGATTGGGCAACATTGCACAGGCTGAAATAGCTTGTTTTTTTGTATTGATTCGAGATCTGTATCGTTAGGTTCATTCCAAATGCTTGGCCAAGAAGGGGAATGAAATCGAAATTTAAGCTGGGGACTGAAAATGATGATACAACTTTCTGATATAAGTTGACAAAGCTGTGACTTCATAGCAGGCATCTAGTCTGACACAATGGAGCTGATAGTGTTGAGGAGGTGAAACAACTGGTTGGGATCATTGAACATATGGAAGTTGACTGTATTTCTGTTGATAAGGTCCCTTTACCAGAATACTGTATGTCAGCAAACGCTGTGACCACAACTCTACATGCATTGATTTTGATTGATTGGTGAAATTATCTATAAATTCCCACAAACTAACTTCAATATCTTATCTAAAATGGCAGATGTTATAATGAGCACACAAAAAATCCATAAAAACTAGTTCTGCTGTGTAGCTATCCAAGATCTTTTGACTACATTTCTAAGTGTAGTTTGTTCTTTGTTAAGTACTAAGAGCTATAATGTAATGGGAATGCTATAAAGGAATGGAGCTGCGATTGCATTGCAGCCATCCTCTTCATTAAGCTGAAATTGTTCATGTTTCAGTGTAGCAGCCACCTTTTGTTTCAATATGTAGAACATTTTAAGGAACAAAATACAATTGTGGTCCTAATAATGTGCCTCCCTGTTCTCCCCTCTCATTAAATTTCATAATGTTTACGGCACTTAGGTGGGCCATTTAACACAAATGTCCTTGCTAGTGTCAGACAAGCATCCTCCAAAACCATTTCTATTAACTTACTTCATGTTAAAGAATGAAACAACTTGGTTACTAGATTTGGCGGCAATTCGAGAACACGGTGCAAGATGCTTTGGGAAACCATTAGGCTAAGTGCAAACTTTTGATGCCAGCTGTTTTTCAATGGAGGTTGATCATTCCTAAAGTAATTCTGCCTCTAAGGTGGTTGGACTACGGCTGAAATGGGGGGCTAGAAATTGATGAAAGGATTAATTATTCCTCATATTGAGAAGAATGATGAAATGTCTTTGTCTCCATGAGGTTTCATAGTATGCTCATACATTTCCTCATTTTATAATGTCAATGACCATGCATGATAGTATCATTTAAACAAACTTCACACAGAGAGTGAATGCTAAACCATTATTCAATGTATTTTCAACCATGTTCAAATATTTTGATTATGGGCCATTAAATGACAGAAGTGAAAACATTAGATTAACAATGAGTTGCAAAAGCTTTGAGTGTGAGAAGAAAAGGAATCTATGGTATTTTTGCATCATGAACTAGGATTAAGATCATTGATGCAGTTTTTTTGCTTCTGTATTGAGTGCTTGTATGGAAGGTGGTTTTGTACATTCTGGCCCTTCAATCAGAAACGGTCCTGTGGGCATGTCTTTTATCTCTACGTAGTCCACAGGAAAACATTAAAAAAAATTAAAGGTCCGATTTCCCTACCTCAACTGTGACCAGAACCCTTGTTGCTGGATTTGACACTGCATGTGGGCTGAGATGTGGCTTTGGCCATTACATTAGCCATCTGGGTCTCTGAAAAATGCATCCATCCCATTTCTCAGTTCACAAGGTCTATGCTACATCTGCTGGTACAAACACCTATTCCTCTCCACCGGGGCATGCTAACACAGAGGTAAGTTAGGTATTTACAATCAAATCTGGAATGTGAAAACAAAGGATGTGAGTGCGGGGTGCTTGGTTTCCATGTACAGTTGCTAGATAAATGCAACTTATTGTACCCATTCATTTTTACAGAGGCTGAAAATAAAGGTAATTCTGTTTTGCAAACTGTACATTTCAGATTCAGATTCAGATTCAGATTCAATTTTAATTGTCATTGTCAGTGTACAGTACAGAGACAACGAAATGCATTTAGCATCTCCCTTGAAGAGCGACATAGCAAACGATTTTGAATAAAAAAAAATAATAAGTGTCCGGGGGGGGGGGGGGGGGGGGGGGGGGGGGGTGGGGGGGGGGGGTGATTGGCAGTCACCGAGGTACGTTGTTTAGTAGAGTGACAGCGGCCGGAAAGAAGCTGTTCCTCGACCTGCTGGTTCGGCAAAGGAGAGACCTGTAGCGCCTCCGGATGGTAGGAGGGTAAACAGTCCATGGTTGGGGTGAGAGCAGTCCTTGGCGATGCTGAGCGCCCTCCTCAGCACAGCGCTTGCTTTGGACAGACTCAATGGAGGGGAGCGTGGAACCGGTGATGCGTTGGGCAATTTTCACCACCCTCTGCAATGCCTTCCGGTCGGAGACAGAGCAGTTGCCATACCATACTGTGATGCAGTTGGTAAGGATGCTCTCGATGGTGCAGCGGTAGAAGTTCACCAGGATCTGAGGAGACAGATGGACCTTCTTCAGTCTTCTCAGGAAGAAGAGACGCTGATGAGCCTTCTTGATCAGAGTAGAGGTATTGTGGGTCCAAGAGAGGTCATCGGAGATGTTGACTCCCAGGGACCTGAAGCTAGAAACACGTTCCACCTCCGTCCCGTTAATGTGGATGGGGGTGTGCGTGCCGCCTCTGGACTTCCTGAAGTCGACAATGAGCTCCTTGGTCTTCTTGGAGTTAAGGGCCAGGTTGTTGTCAGCGCACCATGCTGCTAAGTGCTGGACCTCCTCCCTGTAGGCCAGCTCATCATTGTTGCTGATGAGGCCAATCACCATTGTATCATCTGCATACTTGAGAGGTGTTAGTACCATGTACAGGTGTGCAGTCATAGGTGAAGAGGGAGTAGAGGAGGGGGCTCAGCACTGGAGCCCTGAGGAACGCCGGTGTGGGGTGAGGGTTGAAGAGGTGTGCTTGTCTAACCTCACAGACTGGGGTCTGTTGGTTAGAAAGTCCAGTATCCAGTTGCAGAGGGAGGGGTCGATCCCAGGTTACCGAGTTTTGGTGATCAGTTTTGATGGAATAATGGTGTTGAATGCTGAGCTGTAATCGATGAACAGCATTCTTACTAAGTGTCTCTGGGTCAAGGTGGGAGAGGGCGGAGTGAAGTGCCGTTGAGATGGCATCCTCCGTACTCCTGTTCTTGCGGTAGGCAAACTGATAGGGATTCAGTGTGGGGGGTAGGCAGCTTTTGAGGTGTGCCAGGACCAGCCTCTCAAGTGCAACTGGGCGGAAGTCGTTGAGGCTTGCCGCAGTGGAGTGTTTTGGCACTGGCATGATGGAGGTGGCTTTAAGGCAAGTGGGGACAACTGCCTTAAGTTCCATTTTGTTGATAGCATCCTCCTGAAAGTCTGATGTTCATTAGAGAATATAATGAACTTTAGCATTTTTCTGGAAAGTACAGTTTTAATGTTAATCAGCTTGCAGTCCATATCATTATTAGGAAATCGTTGCTGAAATAAGAAAACTTCACAAGCTAAATGAGGCATGGAGATAGTCATAAGTAATAGGATTACGGTAGTAATGATGTAAAATACGATATTGCAAACTGCAATAACAGAATTTTATTGATTGTTTTCATCTTCTATTTTCTCTAGTAAAATTAATATAGATTTAGAAGTCATGATGATTGAATTTCCTCCTTATAATGAAAACCATAGATACTACAGATGCTGAACTAATTCAAGAAAGAACCAGAAATACTCGGCAGTCATGTAGCGTCTGTGAAAAGAGAAACCCGAGTTAATGCTAAAGTGTGAAGACCTATTAGGGATGGATAAGACAAAGAGAATATCTCTGAGAAGGTGAGCGCAGGTTTTCTGTGGTGATAAGTTGTTGATGAAGCCATTTATTTGTTAGGTAATTAGAGAGGAAAATTAGGTACATTTTAGAGAGAACACAAACAGAGAAAGTGCAGAAGTTTTGACATTCAAATAGGTAAGGAATGGTCAGCAGATCAAGCTGTGCTGGTGGAGAGGAAAACTGAATCACTCACAACTGGGTGATATACAGGAAATCTGGCCAGTTCTAGTAACAAACAAGGGTGTATTAGCATTTAATTTCAATTGATGAAACAAGAATTTCGGACACATACGATTTAATTTATTTATAGATATTGTTTATGACACTTTATAAATATTCTTGTTTTGTTTTTTGTATGCTGTTTCACACTTGCTTTTTATTCTTTTATTCTGTTTGAAATAACGAATTAAATAAATAAATAATGTGTCTAAGACATCTATTTTAAATATGAATAATGTTAATTTTCTTAAAGATTTTCTTAAATGTGTGCAGCGACATCTTGATTGATGATCCCTTAACCTTGCCAGTTCATCTCAACTAACTCTGCTTTTGTGCATTCATAATTAATCTTATTCATATTTAAATTAGTAGTACTCGGTCCTTTCTTCTTTCCCTGAAACAAAATGCAATGTGAAATTAAATTATGATACAATTCTAAACTATCCCTAAAACATCCTACGACTGCATTTGTCCATATGGTTTTTCTACCCATTTTTGTAGATTAAAATCACCCACAGTTATTGCTGTACCTTTTTGACAAGCTCCTTTTATTTCTTTCTGTTTACTTTGTCCTATCGCATAAACCATCAGATGGGAAATAATGTAGTGTCATAAGCATGCAAGATGAATTTTAGATTATTTTTTCAATTCATTTTCATTGGAAGTGAGAATTGGTGCTAAATCAGTTGAGAAAATGGGACATCATGAATGATGGATCAAATATTTTTTGTTCTAAACCAATGATATTTAAAGTTAAAGCCATAAATAATTATTGGCAATAAAGTAGGGCTCAGTGCCGGATTTAGATGAAGAGAGGCCCTAAGCTGTTCCACTTGTGAGGCCCACAACGACCGGACAGCCATGGCAGCCAAATCTCCCACAATTCAAAGCGAGGGAGAAAGTGCCCAGCGCCGACCAGTTGCCGTTGCAGTGCGCATGTGCAGGGTGGCCGATGATGTGCTGGCCGTGGTTGTGCACATGTGCAAGGCGGCCTGCCGTGCCGGCGGATGAGGAGCGAGCGGAGCCCGGCGGCCTGGACACGGATAGCGGGGGGAGATGGAGAGAGAGAGATAGAGAGGGGGGCCGCCCAGAGTTGAACGGTAGGTGTTCTGCCTTGGCCGGAGGCCCCCCTAGACCTCGAGGCCCAACAATTTTTTCGGGGGGCCCCCTAGAAATTGGGGGCCCTAAGCTATAGCTTGTTTAGCTTATACGTAAATCGGGCACTGGTAGGGCTGAATTAGAATCAAACTTGAAATAATGAGTGTCAATGAAGGGACTATTATATGAAGAAAGAGAAGAAAAGGAAGGTAATTATTTTAAATCATTATAAGGAGTCCCTGGGCGTAGCATTGATGGACAGCAAAAGGATGACTCCAGAGCACCTTTGCATAAAGAACATACCTCGATCAGTTACTGTGGTTCACCAGTGAGTCTAGGTCCATCTACCCCTTTATGGGAGCAATCTCCTATTCACTCCCATCATTGCAATATCTTACAAAAGTAAAAGAATGAAATGATTAATAAATCCTCATCTGGTACAGCACACACAGAGTCTCCACATTCTGCTACCATCAGGAAACGTTCAGGTCTCAAGCCTCTGTAAAGCCTGATCTTTGCCTTAGGAGATATGCAGTTTCTTATTTTCTCACTTTAAGGTCCCGGTGCCCTGGTTGCTCGGGACCGATGCAGAGGTCGGCCTGGCCCAGTGCTCCCACAGTGCTTTCGGCTACTTTCGCCATCGCTCCGTGCAGCTGCTGCAGGCTGCACTCACCCTGCTTGTTCACCCGGCTGCTGCAGGGCCTCCAGCACTGCATTCACCAACACAGTAGCATCACTTCCCTATAGCTGAAACGTGCTTGTGTTATGCAATATCCCTTTAACAATTGGTTGTTATGTACAAGCACAAAACTAAATGTTGGCAGCTGCTAGTAAATGTAGAAGATCAATAGAGAACACTAAGCTGAATCTGACACCTTGTGGTTTTAGCCCAGGAAACCCAAAGGACAACTGAATTCCCACAAAGTGTTTTAAAAGATAGACATTTGAAGCAGTTCTAGCAGAATTTACCACCTTGGCTGCAAGGCACCACAGTTTAAATTGATTGATTGTTGAAATTACAGCATAGAAACAGGCCATTTGACCCACTGAGTCCACTCCGACCATCGATTACCCACTCACACTCATTCCACATTATCCCGCCTATGCCTCCAATCGCTACACACTCGGTGCATTTTAAGAGGCCAATTAACCTATGAACCCACATGTCTTTGTTCCCCTTCTGGGTCCCTGAATTTGCATTCCATGTCAGGATGATAAATTACCTGGTTAATGAAGTGTGAACATTGAAATTGCAGCTTTAAATTCCTGCAGCAAGAGTCATGTTCATTTCTGGCATCAATCCAGCAACCTTTTCATTTTCATTGGAAGCTGAGGTTAATAACTCTAATAGCAGGGTGGTGCAAATCATTCAGACCATGTGACAACTGGCAACTCATAGGACAGGTCTTCCACACAACAATTGGTTGGATTTATTTGTAAACAGGGATTGTTTCCCTTCAATTGTTGGACTGTTATATCTGCCATGTGCCATTTCTTAATCAACAAATAATAGAGCTTTTTCTGGTCAAGCAAAAAAAGAAAGTTTATGCAGGAAGGAACTGCTGATTCTGGTTTTCACCAAAGATAGAAACAAAAAGCTGGAGTGGCTCAGCAGGTCAAGCTGCATTTCTGGAGAAAAAGCATAGGCGACATTTTGGGTCGAGACCCTTCAGAAGGGTCTTATTCCTTCGTTCCAGGGAAAATAAACCTAGCCTATAAATCTCCCCTAATAATTCAAGCCTTCGAAACCAGACAGCATTATCTTCAATCCTGTTGAGCTTAAATAGAACATTAAATAGAAAACAACAACAAAAAATTATCATATCTAAAAGTACAGTTGGAATCTTTATTATCAAAATATTGATTTCAAAATGGGATTCAAGAGTGGCATTAACTTTTGCTTGGGTTTACATAGTACTGGTGTTCGCTATATCTGCCTACACTCAAATATAATTCACATACATTAACTAAATGCACATATTTATTGTAGACATTTTAAACTTCCAGATTCGTCTTTAGTGGCTACAATCATTACATAAATCAAAAACATTATGTAATAATTCAATCCTACTTGATGCATCATTGAATATTTTTGCTGAAATTTGTAATTTTAGACATAGAAATAGCCTTAATTAATAACAAGCAGTTTATGCACCTGAATACTCTTCTATCAATGGGCAGAACATTTATTGGACTCTAATTTTCAACACATCCCAAGCAATTATTCATCCAACTCAGTATCCTGTACCTGCCTTCTCTCCATACCTCCTGATCCCTTTAGCCACAAGGACCACAAGGTCACCAGAGGTTGCTGTTTAGATCTCCTAAGTGGGACAGGCCCTTTAGGATGTCTACCGGGGTGAAAATAATTGCCCTCCTCTTCCATTACTCATGATTTCTCTTTAGAGCACCACTGAAGTTGTAGACAAAAATATTTAACATAGAAACATAGAAAATAGGTGCAGAAATAGGCCATTCGGCACTTCGAGCCTGCACTGCCATTCAATATGATCGTGGCTGATCATCCAACTCAGTATCTGTATCTGCCTTCTCTCCATACCCCCTGATCCCTTTAGCCACAAGGACCACATCTAACTCCCTCTTAAATATAGCCAATGAACTGGCCTCAACTACCTTCTGTGGCAGAGAATTCCAGAGATTCACCATTCTCTGTGTAAAAAATGTTTTTCTCATCTCGGTCCTAAAAGATTTCCACCTTATCCTTAAACTGTGACCCCTTGTTCTGGACTTCCCCAACATCGGGAACAATCTTCCTGCATCTAGCCTGTCCAACCCCTTAAGAATTTTGTAAGTTTCTATAAGATCCCCCCCTCAATCTTATAAATTCTAGCGAGTACAAGCCAGTCTGTCTTCATATGAAAGTCTTGACATCCCAGGAATCAGTCTGGTGAACCTTCTCTGTACTCCCTCTTTGGCAAGAATGTATTTCCTCAGATTTGGAGACCAAAACTGTACGCAATACTCCAGGTGTGGTCTCACCAAGAATGTCACGGAGCAGATCAGAAGTAAGTTGCATCTGTCCACTCTGATACTCTGGGTTCAAGTTCCAATCCTGGGACTTGAATGCAGAAGTATAAATGGATATTCCTGCATGGTATTGGCGGAGCACTGCCTACTCTCTCATGTGGAAACATAGTTATCCATGGCATTGGTTTGAAGAAGAGCACAGGAAGTATTAACAGTGTCCCAGATAAAATGTATCTCTCAAATAACATTACAGAAACTGGTTATTTGGTCTTTATCACATTTAGAAACAGAAATACTTAGTATCAGTAAATGGTGAATGATTGCAAAATGTTAATGTTCAGAGTGTACCCTTGTACTGAGAGCTAACATGTACATTCAGTAGGCAGGTCAAATGGCAAGCAGTATGATTGGTCTTTGTTGCTGCAAGACTAAAAACAGAATATACTTGTTTTAAAAGGAGTACAGCATATTGCTATGAGCTAGACTAATTCTTAAGATGGCAGGCTTGTCCTATGAGAGAGATCGATTTGGCTAGGCCTTTATTCTTTGAAGTTTAAAATAATGAACACATAGAAAGCGACACATTTCTTCTGGAGCCTGACAAGGTAGATACATAGAGATTCCCTGAGCTGAGGCATCTGGAAACTTATAAATGTATGTGTTAAAATAAGTGGACATCACTGTATTTATGCATAATGACAATAAATTGAATTTGACGAGTAGGCAATCAATGATAGGTTCCTCCCCCCAGCTGTTATCCCAGATCCAACTGAACCATCCTATTATCAACTAGAGAGCAGTCCTGAGTTACATCTACCTCATTGGAGACCCTCGGATTAACTTTCATCAGACTTAACAATATTCCCGTTATCCTTTGCACTAAACATTATTCCCTTTATCCTTTATCTGTACCCTGTAGACAGCTTGATTGTAATCATATATGGTCTTTCCGTTGACTGGATAGCACGCAACAAAAAAGCTTTTTACTGTACCTCAGTACACGTGACAAAAAAAAAAACTAAACTAAACTACAATAAAACTAAACCATCAGGAGGTTGCTTGGTTGTCAAACAAAGCGCTGCTTGTTTAGTAGCACATTTGGGCAACGTGGACTTGGGTTGATAAAACATTCAAATCTGATATATACCTCTAATAGTTTAGTGGGCCCAGCCCAAAGCAGTTTGGCAATATAATTTGCATATAAAAAGAGGCTAACAATAACTAGATCATAGTTTTGCAACTGCATCAAAAGCTCAGAAAGAATTTGCTCTGATCATTTTTGGTGGAGTATTTGGATGCCAAACATTTCTGTGAAGAAATATTACTCGTGCTAATATATATGAATCATTGGAAACAGAGATTTAAACCCATGCTTAGACGAAGAGCTTCCCAGAATGAAACTGGCAGATATGTTTTGTTGCCACATAATCAAACCCCCTTTACAATTTTGTGTTCCACATGAGTTATAGTCTGTAAACAATTGATTGAATTGAACATTTAAACTCATAAACGGCACATTGTGATCTAATTAATCAAACAGCTCAGCAATTACAATGAATAGGCAGGTAGCAAAATACAAGGCAGTTGTTTTACTTCAAAAAACATGGGAAATACTTTTGACACAAATTATGTTTATATTCACATTTTAATTCGGTGATTTAATTGGTATCACCGGAAGATGCAAGAATGTCCGTTTCCAAAGGTTTTACTTTTACCTAGGCTCAACCCCACAATACTGCATTTTTTCTTATAAGACTCATCACAAAATAACATTCAGAAACAGGACACCATGGTTTGACACCGTGGATAATTCAATTTTTGAAAGCAAGTAGCACAATGGGATATTAAAATTTAGAGATGATTAATGCATCTGCAATACAAGAGCAATTAAAACTACATAGATAATGGGGAAAGGATACAATAGCAATAGAAACATTATCATTCCAGTGACAGTTTATTAACAGTTGTGGAAAGACAGGAATTGCAGAGCAAATTTAGTTTTATTTGCAATTTATTAGCAGAACATTTGCACAGAGATAAAATATGACAACCAGCAAAATGATATTTCATAAAAAGCAAAATTCAAACTGAATCCAATTCCTTCAGCACAACTGTGGTTGCAAGTGTTATATTCTACGCTGTTGTCTGCTGGGGCAACATAATGAGTGCAAAAAGCAACAAGAAGCTGGAAAACTGGTTAAACGAGCTAGCTCAGTGCTGGAGGGGAGAGTGGACTCTGGGATGGATGTGCTTGAGAGGCGTATGAGGCCTCCTGAACAACCCCGGGCATCCCCTCCATGTAATTCTGGAGAGTCAAAAGAGCACTCGGACCAACAACCGGCTCCTTTCCCTGCCCTGTAGAACGGAGCAGTTCAGGAGATCCTTCACCCCTGCAGCCATTAGATTTTATAATACTGACCGCTAGGCTGTAGGGGGATGCATTTTTGCATTTTAAAATTTTTAATTGTTAATTATTGGTCTTTTTAAGTATTTATAGCTCTCAGGTAGAGTCCACAATGTATTTGATGTATTTTCTGGCTGCATTCGTTTTGAATGTGTGGGTTTGTCGGTTGGGGGCTTCTGGCCATCTGAATTTCCCTGAGGGGATCAATAAAGTATTTATTACTATTATTATTATTGTTGTTATTATTATTATTATTATTATTATTATTATTATTATTATTATTATTATTATTATTATTATTATTATTATTATCTGCCTAACTGCTGCATTCTCTCGTGTACATGCTACGATGGCAATATCTTTATAAACATAAATGATCAGAAGATATAAAACCCCCATACCATGGTACCTCATTTCGAGCTTTTCCCGCACAGAATTAATTCATTCGGACACTCTTGGTGCTTCAATCTGAACACTTACAGATTATATTTACTGTCTTGTGTTAAAGAAGCTGTCTTGTGCACAGCAGTAGAGCTGCTGCCTTACAGCGCGAGAGACACAGGTATGATCCTGACTACGGATGCTGTCTGTATGGAGTTCTCCCTGGGGTTTTTCCGGGTGCTTTGGTTTCCTCCCACACTCCAAAGACCTACAGGTTTGTAGGTTAATTGGATTTGGTAACAAATGGTCCAGGGTGTTATACTGTTAGTGTATGGGTGAATTGCTGATCGCCGTGGGTGATGGGCCGAAGGGCCTGCTTCCAATCTGTATCTCTAAAGTCTTAAGTCTAAATTCTAAGCAACCTCCACTCAGGCTGCACTTTGTTGAACCCCTGCCCTCCACACTGCTACACTCTGCTGTGCGAAGAGTCTGGCACAAACTCCTACCCTCCACTGGAGCTCCCAGCAATGAATTGCCCCCTGGCTTGGTGCAGAGAAGCTGCTTGTGGGGGGAAATATCAGATGGGTCAGATTGAGTGGTGTGTGCAGGTCAGTGCTATGTGTGTTGATAAACCACCTGGATCTGATATGGTCTCTCATATTGCATCATATTTGATGGAAGCTGACTTCTCCCTCTCTCATTATTTAGCTGTAACCTATAGCTCAGGGGCCTCCAAACTTTTCAGCATGAGGGCCACATTATATATTTGGCACATTTTTGTGGGCCATACACAATCACTCACACATAATCACACGCACATTCACACTCACTCACACACACCCACACACACACTCACATACACACAGTCACACACACACACACTCACACCCACCCACACACACCCATACACACACCCACACACACCCACTACACACACACTCACACACACACACTCACACACTCACACACACACTCACACACACACACACACACACACACACACACACACACTCACACACCCACCCACGCCGCCGATCTTCACTGTCTCTCCAGGGCCATCGACGGTAACCTGTCAGTAACTGCACACAAACCCTCAACTTGATAGCCTACGGCAAACTGACGTGTAAGTTCCCACGCTACCACAGAACCCGCTAAATAGCCCGCCGCACAGAAGATGTTAAGAGTTTGCAGCGGGCCGGATAAAATCTCGTGGTGGGCCGGATGTGGCCCGTGGGCCATTGTTTAGAGACCTCTGCTTTATCCAGTCCAGAGATTTACCCAGCTCGGTAACAACCTCAACAATGATTGCAGACCATTTTTGAGAGGAGTTTCCTGTGCCTAATCATTTCATCGACTTGTTCAATGACATTCCATCATAAGGTACAAGAAGAGATGTTCACTGAAGAATGCACTTTCGTAAATTCCAATTCCAACTCCTCCATAAATGAAGTAATCCATGCCTGCAGGCATGTTAGACATGGAAAACATTCAGCTGTAGACTGGTTAGTCACCAGTAACTTCCCAACAATAGACAGTTTCTTATCATTAAATTAGCTGACAGGATGTTGACACTATCCAAAAGGACAAAGGACAAAAGACAAAGGACTTTTATTGTCACATAAACCAATTGGTGCAGTGAAATTTGAGTTGCCATTGCAGCACACAATAAAATAAACATAACACTATGGAATTAAACATTAAACATAAAAAACATCCCCCCACAGCGGGATCAACGTTTCCCACTGTGATGGAAGGCAGCAAAGTTCAGTCCACTTCCTCTATGTTCACCCGTGGCCGGGGCCTATTTGAGGTCTCCGCAGTTGCCGCTACGGCATGCCTGATGTTTCAGGCCGGGATGATGGAACTCCGGCGTCGGAAGAACGCTCTCAGCAGCTTGGAGTTCCGAAACGGCCGCTTCCTCCTGGAGACTGCGGCTCCCGAAGTCCACAGGCCACGCTGGGCAGAGCTCCAACACTGGCGACCTCAGCAAAAGATCCCAGGCTCCGCGATGATAAATTCAGCGCCGCCGCGGCTGGAAGCGCAGCAGACCACAGCTCCATGATGTTGAAGTCGGTGGTCTCAGCACTCTGGAGCTCCAACACGGCGACCCGGGTAAGGCATTGCCCGCTCCGTGATGGTATCTCAGTGCTGTACTGCAGCTCGAACCTCTGGCCGGTCTCCGACAGGAAAGGCTGCTCCAATCCAGGTAGTAGGCAGCGAGGAGGGGGCAAAGATGCATCCTCGACCCAGGTAGGGACTGGAAAAAATAGTTTTGCCCCTTCCCCCACAAAAAAAGGACTAAAAGGCCTCCAAAACAAAAATTTTTGACAAACTAAACATTTTTTAAAAGGTGAAGGATGAACAGCTGCAGGCGTGGCTGCCACAAAGCAAAGCAACCAGCTTGTTTGGTATCCCATCCATCACAGCAAACATTCATTCCTTGCGTATACCCTCTGAAACGCTTTGCAGCTACTTCTCAAGGTATTGTAACAGTATCAACGGCGCATCTTCTGCATCAAGAACACGTGGCTTCAGACCATGAGAACATCGTTATCTACACATTTCTCGCTGGGCTTGGTTCCCTCACGAACAGCATCATGGGAGTGGTGTTAGCAACAGGAATGTCATTTTCACATTGTTGACAAGTGGAGGTCCTTAAATATAGTACTGGGATGAAAGTTTTTCTTAATATACGTTAATGATTTGGACTTGGGTGATTAGACCACAATTTCCAAATCTGCAGATGGCACAAAATTAAGGAGCCAGAGGACTATGTGGAGAATTGTAATAAACTTCAAATGCTTGTTAGCAGGGTCTTAGAACGACCAAACACATTTGTTCAAGAATTGTCACAATGAGAAAGAGTAGAAGAGTGCAAATGTCTGGAATACTCATGCATAGAACTAGCAAGGATTCAATGGGCAGAATGATCTCTGCCTGTGTTGTATTCACTGTGTCTCTCTGAATTTGCAATGAGAGAACATTTCAATTTCAAGTTCAAGTTCAAGTGAGTTTATTGTCACGTGTCCCTGTATAGGACAATGAAATTCTTGCTTTGCTTCAGCACACAGAACATAGTAGGCATTTACTACAAAACAGATAAGTGTGTCCATATACCATAATATAAATATATATACACATGAATAAATAAACTGATAAAGTGCAAATAACAGAAAATGGTTATTAATAATCAGAGTTTTGTCCGAGCCAGGTTTAATAACCTGATGGCTGTGGGGAAGTAGCTATTCCTGAACCTGGTTGTTGCAGTCTTCAGGCTCCTGTACCTTCTACCTGAAGGTAGCAGGGAGATGAGTGTGTGGCCAGGATGGTGTGGGTCTTTGATGATACTGCCAGCCTTTTTGAGGCAGCGACTGCGATAAATCCCCTCGATGGAAGGAAGGTCAGAGCCGATGATGGACTGGGCAGTGTTTACTACTTTTTGTAGTCTTTTCCTCTCCAGGGCGTTCAAATTGCCGAACCAAGCCACGATGCAACTGATCAGCATGCTCTCTACTGTGCACCTGTAGAAGTTAGAGAGAGTCCTCCTTGACAAACCAACTCTCCGTAATCTTCTCAGGAAGTTGAGGCGCTGATGAGCTTTCTTGATAATTGCATTAGTGCAATTATTAAGATTATGCATTTTAATGCATTGCTCCTATCCATTTGGAAAACGACACCCAGAAAATACCTGGCAATGTTAGATTGCAGTGACAGGTCAGGGCGATTCATTAAGGTGCCGTAACACCAAACTGCTTCATATTGATTGGCAATGCAGTCACTGAGGCAACAATAAAGAGGTGTTATATGAACATTTTGGAAGTCTGCATTGTGAGTAAATTTGTATGCCTGCGATATCTGATGATCACTATTTCAGGAAGCAGGTAAATTCTTTTTGTTTCGAGAGTAATTGCATTGTTCAGCACTGAGAAGTCCTGGTATAGATGCACGGCTAGATCTGGCTGCAGAAGATGACTGATCTTGCTTAGAAAATTACATTCAATTGAATCGAGATGGATATCAGTTGGGTATTGTGGGTGTGGATTTCTAGACCATCATCACGTGGATGAGATTTTAAACAATCAAAGATAATCGAATCAATGACGTTGTGGATTTGCGTAAGAATTACAAAATCAAATAAATAGCAATGATTTTTTATAAAGTGGTAATATCACAGCAGGAATATGGTCATCACCTTTCGAGTCTTGCAATGGAGATTTATTAGATTAATTCCGGTGACATACTGCAAAAAGAAAAACTGGGAATGTTCATTTTAAACAAAGAAGTTTAATGCATCATAACATAAATATATTCATAATATTAAATGAATTAGGAGAGTGAAGGTAGGAAGAATCTAAATCACAAGCAAGAAAGGGAACCAGAAAGAGTCACCAATGAAATTTCATTGAATTACGATAAGCTGCAAGAAACCATGAAGGATATAATTCTTATTCTCCTATATTTTTCCATTTTTTTGCATCATAGCAGGAGGCATATATCATGGTCGTGTCATTAGCAGATGTAATAACCCATTCATGAACACAAATCACTTGGATGACACGATCATATAACACCTCAGCAAACAACAAATTTACATGGCATTCACATATCGATGCTGGTTATTTGCAATCTAATTTAATTTTTTTCCATCATCAACCGAATTAATGCATTAATTTTGACCCTTGTCGATTGTCGTGGTCAAGGAACTATCTTAATGCGACATATATTAATACGAGAAATTTGGCATTAAATAGAAATATTGTGATTGTAAAGTACGCACACATCTCTCTCTCTCTCTGTCTCTCTCTCTGTCTCCCTCTCTGTCTCTCTCTCTGTCTGTCTCTCTCTCTCTCTATATATATATATATATATATACACAAATACACACAGGATATATATATACACACAGGGTATATATATCTATGTGTAGGAAAGAACTGCAGATGCTGGTTTAAATCGAAGGTAGACACAAAATGTTGCAGTAACTCAGCGAGGCAGGCAGCATCTCTGGAGAGAAGGAATGGGTGACATTTTCGGTCGCGGCCCTTCTTCAGACCTCTCTCTATCTCTCTCTCTCTCTCTCTCTCTCTCGCTCTCGCTGGAGGCAGATATGATAATGAAATTTAGGAGATTTTTGAATAGCATAGAGATATGGAGGGAATGGAGGGATGCAAATTATGTGTAGGCAGATAAAGGCTGGTCTTGGCATCATTGTGCCGAACTTTGTGGGCCAACGAGCCTGTTCTTGTGCTGTACTGTTCTAAGTTCTATGCTCTACATTTGTTAACAATTTCAATTTAAAAGCACTTGATGATTTTCTGGTTGAAATATCTCGACAGCCGCTTTTGATCTCTCAGTTTATGTTTCATGGAGATCTATTTCTTAGATATAACATAGGATTTGTGTTGAATTAATATAAGTGGGTGCAAGACCAATGGCACAGGCACAGTCGCCAAGTCTGTCTTTGGACGCACTGATGCAGAGGAGGCTACATTGATAGCAACTAATGTAAGCTAAGTAGATGTCTGCCACTTTCCTGACAGGGGTCACTTGAGTCATATCACTGCAAAACATTTTCCAAAAAACGACTATAGATACAAATATATATATATATATATATCTATATATACACACACACACACACACACACACACACACATATATATATATATATGTAAAGCCTAAGTAAATGAATCTATAAATTCCCTCGATTAATTATTTATAATGTCCATTTGAATACAATACGGTCAGGCAAACGCCTCCGTTGCCATGCTGTGAGAATGGAGTGGTTGAAAAGGAGTTTCTTCCCAGAGGCCATTCGGACTGTAAACTCCTATCTCACCAGGGACTAACTTTACTGAATGTTTTTCCTTCCAATATTTAATATGTAAAATAATATGTGTGTTTATGATTGTGTTTATAGTTTGTTTGATTGTTTGTTTGTTCGTCTTTTTGCACAAAGTCCGCGACCATTGCCACTTTTCATTTCACTGCACATCTCGTATGTGTATGTGACGAATAAACTTGACTTGACATGTACTTTACCTCCTTTAATTTCAATGCCTTTCTCAAATGTATTCAGGAGTTATCCTTTCTTCCCATCACCTGTTTATGGGATCCGGGCATCACTGGCAACATTAACATTAATTGCCTCGACCTAAATGACTTTGAGAATGTGGTGCTAAGCCACCATCGCAGGTCTCTGCAGTCCTTCTGGCTAAGGTAGTCGAGGTGTAATTAGATAGCCACGTGGTACTAAGTAAAACATTCCAGGATTTAGGCCTAGTGATGTTAAAGAGCAGGGATGTATTTCAGTGATGTGGGGATGCTGTGTTATGGAAGGGAGCCTGCTGGTAATGGTATTTTTGTGAACCTGTTACCCTTGCAGATTTAGAGGTGACACTGAAAGGTCCTTGGCAATGAGATGGTCCATGCTGCAGCCACAGTGCAGCAGTGGCATCTTGGACTTGTTCTGTACAGTGTATAGCATATTGTGAATCCAACAGAAATCCTGTGAAATCAGACTTAGCCATGCTTCGGACCGAACACCTGGCCAAAATGATCAAAGAATTTGAATGTTGGGAAATATTTCTTATATTCTAAACTTGAGCTCCAAAACTGCAGTTATATGGCTGCTTCAGTAACATTTCTGTTCAATGGTGTTCCTTAGGTTGTTAATGGTGAGGGGCCAGTTGAGGGTAATGTTATAGAATATCGAGAGTAGGTGGTTAGTCAATCTTTTGTTGAAGATGGCCATTCCCCCTCATTACATGATGTCATTGTTATTTGTCACTTTGCTGTCTATGCATGAATGCTACATAGGTCTACTTACATGCAGGCATGAACTGTTTTTTTTGAGGAACTACAAATTTGCAACCAGCTCCACTTCCACTGGTTACTGACCTAGCCCAGGATACTGTCAGCACTGACAAGCAGTAATATAAACTCAGCTATCAGCTTAGAGTAATATAAGTGAGTTCATCACCTTACTGAAAATTCCTTATTTCTGTTTCATATTAATAAGTGTGCATATGTGAACATTGGCAGTAATTCACCACTATATTCACGTTAGAGAATTCCTAATGGAGGTTGGACATAGCATCTTGGAATATGGCATTTTGTTATTCAATTCCTGAGGAAGGATGGGTTGTAAATGAACATTTTGTTTAAAGCAACCTTTACTGTTACCACGATTTATGGGTTCTTCATTAGATGTGAGGATCTAGGTTTTACAAAGACTGACCTAAAATTTCCACAAAGCTGCTTGCCACACCTGCACAGCTGAAATCAGGGATGATGACATCTAGGGTTTCCACATTCATAAGCCTACAAAGAGAAGAAGGTAAAAAAAGAAGCAGTTTCATGCAGAGATGCCTACGCTTTTGTGGATTTTTTGGGAATGTAAAAATGGCATTAGGATTCCAAGGAATCTCAATTTTATAACAAAGGAATTGCAGATGCTGGTTTATTTTAAAAAAAAGACACAAAGTGCTAGAGTACTTCAGCAGGTCAGGCGGTATCTTTGGAGAACATGGATAAATAACATTTTAGGTAAGGAGAAGGATCTAAAGAAGGGTCCCAATCTGAAGCACCACCTATCCATGTTCTCCAGAGATGCTGCATTACCTGTTGAGTCACTCCAGTACTCTGAGTCTTTTCTTCCCATTATAATATACTAGACTAAGTGGGACCTGGTGAGTCCCAGCATCACATGGGAGAGCTGGTCCCCCAACGCAATATTCCATCTCTCCAGCAATTACAATATTGGTGGCCAGTGGGGGGGGGGGGGGGGGGGGGGGGGGGGGGGGAAGGGGGGGGGGGGGGGGGGGGGGGGAGCGCTAGTACAGGTGTTGTGGGCTGAAGGGATTGGTTTCCAGAGGGCTAGTATGGACATTGTGGGCCGAATGGATTCTTGGGCTGGCGGCTCAGTCACTCAAGCCTGTTGTGCTGGCAGCTCACTCACTCACCGCTGGTGGGCTGGCAGTTGACACGGCTCTTCCTTGAAATTCGATTTCAAACAGGGTGCAAGGCCACCAAATTCATGTGCAGTTTCTTACCACCTCAAGCAGGTGCAAGGCCAACAAATTCAAGTGCAGTTTCATACCATTTCAAGCAGGGTGCAAGGCCACAAAAGACAGCGAGTTGTGACCTCTCCCTCCTCCATCTTGCAGAGACTGAACCATGTCCACACTTCTGGGTTTTATAGTCCCTCCCCCACCCACCAGAAGGGGCATGGTCTTCATGACATGAGTGACAGGAGAGAGAATCTCGACATTTTTTAAACACTAATAACTCTTTTATTTTTCATCAATTGGAACATTCCTCGACACCTGATGAGCGGAGGGGGACTCTAAGTAGTATGGTCAAAATCACAGTTGTACATGGTAGCGGTTTTTCTAAAATCAATATAAAGCACAAACAGGAAGTGGTCAAGTTTAGACTTTTAATTATATAGTAGGCAAGGCAACTTTAATTAGGCAAGGCAACTTTAATTAGGCAAGGCAACTTTAATTAGGCAAGGCAACTTTAATTAGGCAAGGCAACTTTAATTAGGCAAGGCAACTTTAACTAGGCAAGGCAACTTTAATTAGGCAAGGGAACTTTAATTAGGCAAGGCAACTTTAACTAGGCAACACAGCTTTAGCATTTCAAAACCAAAGACAACACAGCTTTAGCATTTCCAAACCGAAGACAACACAGCTTTAGCATTTCCAAACCGAAGACAACACAGCTGTAGCATTTCCATACCAAAGGCAACACAGCTGTAGCATTTCCATACCAAAGGCAACATAGCTTTAGCATTTCCAAACTATATTTTCAAACCGCATTAATGGCACTGACAGGTCAGTAAAACCACTCACAGTTTAGTAGACATTTGTTCAGTGTTATTTACAGCTCAGACTGAGTGAAGTGAACCACTCACGCCCCCATCTTGCAGAGACTGACTGAGGCACTCAACACTTCCGGGTTTGGCCTTCAGGAGAGAGAATCTCGACATTTTTTAACCACTATTAATAGACAATAGACAATAGGTGCAGGAGCAGGCCATTTGGCCCTTCCAGCCAGCACCACCATTCAATGTGATCATGGCTGATCATCCCCAATCAGTACCCCGTCCTGCCTTCTCCACATATCCCCTGACTCCGCTATTTTTAAGAGCCCTATCTAGCTCTCTCTTGAAAGCATCCAGAGAACTTGCCTCCACTGCCCTCTGAGGCAGAGAATTTCACAGCCTCACCACTCTCCGTTCTAAATGGCTTACTCCGTATTCTTAAACTGTGGCCCCTGGTTCTGGACTCCCCCAACATCGGGAACATGTTTTCTGCCTCTGGTGTGTCTAAGCCCTTAACAATCTTATATGTTTCAATGAGATCCCCTCTCATGCTTCTAAACTCCAGAGTGTACAAGCCCAGCTGGTCCATTCTCCCAGCATCTGACAGTCCCCCCATCCCGGGAATTAACCCTGTAAACCTACGCTGCACTCCCTCAATAGCAAGAATGTCCTTCCTCAAATTAGGGGACCAAAACTGCACACAATACTTCAGGTGTGGTCTCACTAGTGCTCTGTACAACTGCAGAAGGACCTCTTTGACCCTATATTCAATTCCTCTTGTTATAAAGGCCAACATACCATTCACTTTCTTCACTGCCTGCTGTACCTGCATGCTTACTTTCATAGACTGATGTACGAGGACCCCCAGATCCCGTTATACTTCTCCTTTTCCCAACTTGACGCCATTTAGATAGTAATCTGCCTTCCTGTTTTTGCTACCAAAGTGGATAACCTCACATCTATCCGCATTAAACTTAATCTGCCATGCATCTGCCCACTCCCCCAACCTGTCCAAGTCACCCTGCATTCTCACAGCATCCTCCTCACAGTTCACACTGTCACCCAGCTTTGTGTCATCTGCATCTTTTATCGATGGGAAAAACCCTCAGGTCCTGCATAGCGGAGGGGGACTCTGAGTATGATGGTCAAAAATCACAGCCGTAAGTGGCAGCGTTTTTTCTAAAATCAATATACAGAGCAACAGGAAGTGGCCAAGATCAGCTTTTTAGTAATATAGATGATTATGTTATATATGTTATAAATATAATTGTATTAGTTGACAGGATAGCTTTAACAAGCCATCTTATGTCATCTGCTCCACGTAAGTCATTTACTGCCATCGAAGGAATGAAGTAGGTAGGGTCTGGAATGGGATGGATGTCTGTTTTAGAAGAGCTACCAGCCAGGAGCCAAAGCAGCAAGACAAGTCTGTGACCTTCCTTTCATCAATTTGACACCACCTGTGCTTCAGCAAAAGTGAACAAGAGTGCACGACAAAGAGCTATTATGGAATAATGTACAATGTCGGCACAATGCATCTTGCAGTATTTAAAATTAGTTTGCTGTCTTGGATTTGTTTGCCACTTCACCATCAGAGACCCAAAAGACATTTTCATATAATTCAATATTTAATTTAACAAACTTATGTATATAACATTGTCCACATCCTCTGACTCCTCGTCTCTCACTCTTGCTGCAGAATATTTTATTTCAATCTGTTTTTCTTTTGATGTTAAGTTGAACTCTAGTGGGTTAAATGCTAATGGCAGTGTTCCAGTTTTGGGAACACAGAAAGATTAAGAACACAGCGCCATTCAGCCCCTGGGTCTGCTGCGCGATTCAATTAGATTCAAGTATATCCTACTGTGGTTCAGACAATATAATTACAGTACAAATCAATTGTTGTAAGCAACATTAGGAATGTTAAATTAAGTCTTAGATGGGAAATAAAGAAATATAAATGCTGATGCTTACCACTGGTGAAACAACAGATCCTCCCATCAGTATCAGTGCTAATCATGCAAATGCCCTAATTTTCTTATTTCATCATTATTTTCTGAAAGCAGTTTTAAATTTTAATTTGTTTCTTTCATATTTTATAATTTATTGTAGGGTTTTCACTCGATCACTTGAGCAAAAATTCAGATTTTGATACTAATCCATTACAGTATTAGGGAGATGTTTAAAGGAGACGTGTGGGGCTAGTCTTTAACCCAGAGGGTGGTGAGTGCCTGGAATGTGCTGCAGGGGGAGGTGGTGGAGACGGATATGGTAATGACCTTTAGGACACTTTTGAATAGGCATATAAGGCTGGAATGAATGGAGGGATGGAGATTATGTGCAGGCAGATAAAGGCTGGTTTTAGCATCATTGTGTTGAACCTTGTGGGCCAAAGAGCCTGTTCTTGTGCTGTATTGTTCTAAGTTATTTGTTCTATGATCTACATTTGTTAACAATTTCAATTTCAAAGCATTTGTTGGTTTTCTGGTTGAAATATCTCGATAGCTGATTTTGATCTCCCAGTTTATAATCCATGGGAATGTATTTCTTAGATATAAAATAGGATTCAAGTTGGATTAGTATAAGTGGGTTCTTGACCGATGGCACAGACTTGGTCACCTAGTCTGTCTTTGGACGCACTGATGCAGAGGAGGCTACATTGATACAACTAATGTAAGTTAATTCAGTGGCACTTTCTAGCCAAGAATCACTGAGTCATCTCACTGCAAAACATTTTTCAAAAAACTACCAAAGATTAAAATTGAACCTGACTGAAAACAGGTACCCTGTACATGTATTAAAATGCATGATTAACCTATGCTTGTTTAACCATAAGCAGCATAATACATTTGTGCTGCCTGTACAATTTGGTGTGCAGGGCTGCAGCCCACTGCTCTCTGCAATAGTTAATCACCTCAGCAGGGTGCCTATTTCTTGAGTGTATGAGTAGCAATTAGAGATATCTGGCAGCTCCTAAAGGGCAAGTATGCAGTGTCTGGCTCCACAGTCCATTTGAGTTACTTGCAGACCTCCCACCCCAACCTTACCAATTTTGGGCTTTTAATATAGGACATGGGTTAAATCTCTGTGGTTTGGGACTGCTGAAGGAAGATTACTTGTCTGCCAAATAAACGTAACAAAGCCTTATTCTGCAAACAATGTCTGCTCCTAATGTGGATTTATGAAAGCTAAAAACAAATCAAAAGAGAGGAGGAGAATTGTTGCCATTTTGTTTTTGCAGTTATGTAGGAGATTTTGGAAATTATAAGAACATTGGGTAAATTTGTAATAAGCTTTGAATAAAAGCTTACATACTAGAGAAGAATGTTAGGAAACAAGGCCAAAATAGTCCAACTTTAAGGTCACGATAGGAAAGGCAAGGTTTAGGAAGTGCTTAGATTACAATGCATGGGTAGCTGGAGTAAAAAATAAATATAGGCGATTGTAAACCAGGCTGAGGAAAATAAAACTGATCAGGAAATCAGAGGTAGACAAAAATGCTGGAGAAACTCAGCGGGTGCAGCAGCATCTAAGGAGCGAAGGAAATAGGCGACGTTTCGGGCCAAAACCCTTCTTCATTCCTTTATTATGAGAGTGGTTTTATAAATGACATGGAAAAGAAAGTTTAAGATAACTATGGGGAGAAAAACTACACTGGATGAAAGACTGCAAAGAAATGTTAATCACTGATGACATTTCAAAAATTAAAAATCCGCATGTAACCGTTGTGTCATAGGAATAAAAAGCCAGTAGGTGCTGCGAATCATTGACCAATTGGGTTCTCTCAAGAGTGTTTCCTGGTGTACATTGTCAAGGCTTTGCATAAACCAACTTGTTTGAGAAGCTCATCACTGTTGTATGAGATCATCTTTGTGTGCTGCCCCGATCCAAGTCAAACACGCAATTCCCTCCAACACAATGATTCTTAGAAAATGATCGGTGTGAATCAAAGAGAAAAGTGCTTTGTTCTCTGCCCAGAGGCTAGCTTTAGAATGTTCCTTTCTTACTGCCAATTCAGACCTGCAATGACCCTCCTTTCACAAAGCAAAGAGCTACAGCCTGGCCAGTGCATACATATGGGTGTGGAGAGAGTGAATATAAAGTGCTTAATTATTACACTAAATCTCACTGACCACAGCCAACCTGAGCCAACCCATGCTCAAGAACTCAAGAAGTTTTCCATTGTGGACCTAGCTATCGCTATAAGTAGAGCCAGAATGTTTAGGCTCTAAAAAACTCTGAAATAGGCAGGCATAAAGGCATAATAAAATTACAAAAAAGGCACGAAGAAGGCATTTATTGGCATAAAAGGCATAAAAAGGCATTTATTTCCACCAAAATATGGTTTAAAATGATAATATATAAGATATACTACATTAAATGACCAAAGTTACCTGGTTGCACACAATTACCAGCATTTTTTTCAAAATATCTGGTGTTAAACTGCCGTTTGTCAGACAGAATACGCTTCAGTTGTGAAAAACGTCTTTCTACCTCAGCTGAGGTCACTGGTGCATACCTGAAACAAGCTACAGACTCTATATTCAAGTTGATATCTTGTGCATTACAACTACCTTTGAGAACTTTAGCTATGGTTTTTATTTCTTCAAGATCTTTGTTAGCTAAAATCACTCTCACATTATTCAAAAATGTCTTCACCTACATCGCCAGGAACTTTACGAATATCGTCAGTTACTTTGTTGGAAACCTGTAATTTATTGACTAATGTTTTTCCACGTTTCTCAAGGGAAGTGATAGCTTGTGGGAAGTTTGCAAAATTGGAAGCAATAAACACAAGATTGCAGTGTTGGGACTTTTTCTGCATGATTTCACTAACGATGCTGACTGCAGCAGATTCTTCTTCTTCAAAACAGTTGACGATTTATTTTATCTTTTCAAAATTTGCAGCATAGTAGAGAACAGCAGAGAGCCATGTACCCCACCTAGTCAAAACGACCTTCGGAGGTAGCGGTATCTCGGGTGCCATTTCCTTGAACAACTGCACGCGTAACAGTGCTTTGAGGAAGATTTTCTTGACATTGGAAACTAGGCGATCGGCATTAAGAAACAAGCTATGTATGTGCTTGGCAATTCTATGAAGTCCTTGAGCTAAGCATGTCAAATGCAACATTTTGGGGAATAAAACTTTAAGTCACAAACAGAAGAACATTCTCGTGTTTTATTCCTTCTGGCCAAAGTACAGCAAGTGAAGATGTAAACAACTGAGCAATAGTTGAGCTGTTTGACTTCTCCAATACTTCCGATGTCAACAAATACTCCTTTGATGGTTGACCTGCCTCCATTGTACCGATGACCACATTGGCAACATATCTCCCCACAGCATTGTCTCCTCTTATGAGACGCATATTTTGCTGCATGCAACTTCATCTCTAATTTTCTGCACAACAATGTTGAAGTTGCTGTCAACATAATTTTTCCATAACGATAACTCGCTAGGTATACGTTCCTCTGTGTCTTTCTCTAAAAAACCTCTCAGAGATTTGTTTCCAATTTCCACAGTGGAATTCCAGCATCAATGAATGCCTTGCACAGATCACTCTAAAACTCAGATTTGCGACTGGAGCCAGCAGTAAATGTAGTGTGGCGCCAAGCTTGGGTATTTCGCTTGGGTAGTCTACACCCCAGCAGCATCAACATTGATTTTAGATAGCCCTTGTCTTCTCCCTCCTCCCCCTCCCCTTCCCAACTCTCCTTCTAGTGCCTACTGTCTCCACCTCTTCCTTTCTTTTTCCCACCCCCCCCCCCCCCACCCACCCACACCCATCAGTCTGAAAAAGGGTCTTGGCCCGAAACATCGCCTATTCCTTCTCTCCATAGATGCTGCCTCACCCACTGAGTTTCTCCAGCTTTTGTCTACCTTTGATTTTTCCAGCATCTGCAGTTCTTTCTTAACTAGATCTTGGAGAAGACTGAACCAGCGGGCAGCGGCACGAACGAATGAATGACCGATGGTGGCGCCCTGGTTTCACCCCGGTGGAGGAAGGTTTTTTGTAAGTTATACTATGTTAACACGTTAATAATAACATTAATATTAATAGAAAATGCCATTGTTATCATGGTACAACTAGAAAAAATAGCATGACCTTTTTTAGCAAAACGGCAAAAAAAGGCTGTTTTAGGCATTCGATCGTGAAAAAGGCATTATCCTGGTGAAATCATCAAAAAAAGGCATGAAAATACACGTATGGCATTTATGGCAAAATCCTGGCCCTAGTTATAAGTAAAATCATTTGCAAGAACATTGAACATAGGTCACAGAACAGTACAGCACAGGAACTGGTCCTTCGGCCCACAATGTTTCTGCCAAACATGATGCCTAGCTGAACTGATCTCCTGAGCCTGCACATGATCCATATCCCTCTATTCTCTGCACTTCCATGTGGCCTCTCTATAAGCCTCTTAAAAGCAACTATTGCATCTGCCTCTACTACCACCGCTGGCAAAGCTTGCCCCACACATCTCCATTAAACTTTCCCCTCCTCACCTTATAACTATGCCCTCTAGTCTTAGATATTTCCCCCATGAGAATAAGATTCTGACTGTCTACCCTATCTATCCCTCTTGTAATTTTATATATTTCTATCAAGTCTGTCCTCAGCTTCTGACGTTCCAGAGAATATAATCCAAGTATATCCAACCTCTCCCTGCAGCTGAGACCCTCTACTCCAGGCAGCATTCTGGTAAATCTCCTCTGCACCCTCTGCAAAACCTCCACATCTTTCCTGTAATAGGGCAACCAGAACGGCAAGCAATACTCCAAATGCACCCTAACCAAAGTCCTATAAAGTTACGTTATGACTTCCTGACTCTTATACTCAATGTCCTAGCAATGAAGGCAAGCATACCAGATACCTTCTTTGCCATATAGTATTGGTACTGGACTAAGCATCATCCTGAGATGGAAGAATATTTAATCAGAATGTATACCCCTGTGACCTCACAACAATGCATGGTCAAAGCCTGTGTCAGAGAGCTATCACTCAACATCTACAGCCACCAGCCCAGATATGACACTGCGAGTCATTTAGAGGAGATTTTAGAGGCACATGGCCAGTAAATGTGCAAGACTGCACTGGTGATAGAGCAGGGGGGAGGGTTATCCCAAGGGGAAGGCCAACGGGTCATAAAACATTGAATATTTGCATGCACTAGGCTTCTCCCTTCATCCATATCTCAGTTATAACTGAAACAGCATTCACACAACTTCTAATTGTAACTTGGCAATCAATGTGAGGATCCAGGTGGTCATAAAGCATCATAAAGTGTTGCAGCCAGCAAACTGAAGAAAGTGGCATAAAAAGGAAAAGCAATACTTTTACCTAATTAGAGAAAAAAAAGACACCTGCTGCTTTCCAGGCATGGTGGTAACACGGATTGGAGAAGTGAGTTCATTGATTCCTCAATAAAATCCATACACATACACATAAACATGAGTCTTATATACATTAGTCTGTATAGGTTTTTTTAGATTAATATTTAGACAATAATAAAAAAGTGAAAGAACATTAATTCTTGTTTTATCCAGCAATCTACACAGCTGAGGACACATTGTATACCGCAATTTTTCTAAATATTTTTGCTTCTCTTTACTTTAGTTGTCCTTCCTTGCAATGGAAATGATTGGGATCTGGTTAAGTATGAACACCGCAGTCTGAAGAAGGGTCTCAACCCGAAATGTAACCTATTCCTTTTCCCCAGAGATGCTGTCTGACCCGCTGAGTTATTCCAGCTTTTTGTGTCAAGCCCACTTGAATGTTCCATGTGAGAATATTCAAATTGACTGCATCAATTATTTTAAGATTGTCTTGTTGTTTCATGATGGTTTCACTTCTGGACGATGCGATACCATCTCATCTAAAAAAACGTTCCAACTGGGCTAAATAACATTTGTCAAAGAACAAACTGGAATTTGAGTTAATTCATTTCATTTTGTGATCAAAGTACCAGAATCATTGGGGGAAGCAAAAAAGTTACAAAAACCTCTGCCTGTAAGGGGCATATTTAAAGGGAAATTCTTTCTTCATTAATACTTTTTATCATTGGGTTATTGGCGTCACTGGAAATGTTGACATTTATTGACCATTCCAAGTTGTCCTGGATACAACTGAATGGCTTGCTGGGCAACTTCATAAGGTTATTAAAAGTAAATCAATTTGACCTGGGAACAGAATAATGAAAACAACATGTCTTATACACCAAAGAGCCCTCATGAATCTGTTTGGTTATTAAGCTAAATTAATATCTCCTGCATCCTTTTCCTGATATCATGTTTTTAATTTTTGGATCTATTTTATATAACTGACTTAAAATTCTCAGACTGCCATGGTGGGATTAAAATTATGAAAAAATAAATCAAAAATGAGATAAATGTTCACCAGTGAAGTGGTTAATAATTTGAGCAAAACGGTAAGAATTAAGTTACGCGTCACAACTGGACAAATTATTAAGGACGTTTAAAGGGCCCTTTAAATATGGCCCCTTACAGGCAGAGGTTTTTGGAACTGTTTTGCTTTCCGAATGATTTTGGTACTTGGATCACAAACTGAATGAACTTAAATTCCAATTTGTTCTTTGACAAATGTTATTTAGCCCAGTTAGAAAGTTTTTTTTAGGTGAGATGGTATTACTTTAGAATGGGGCAAATTATTTGCTGCTTGCCTTGTAATATTGATTTCAGAATGTCTTTTAGTAACCGTAGAAACTGAGGAACCAATGACTACGATGAACTGTAAACAATAGGAAACCAAGGTCTCTTCGCAGAATTGATTGGTGTTTGTCTGGCTTTTACCGTGATTGGTGCATGCCATCCCTAGTAAACCTTCAGCAGTTATTGTCAATCAAGGTATCTCCATAAACCCAATAATTATATCAGGAAACAATGGATAGTGACAGAAAGGCAAGCAAACCAGTGCAAAATAAGACACAAAGCGCTGAGTAACTCAGTGGGTCAAACAGCATCCCTGGAGAACATGGATAGCTTATGTTTTGGGTCAGGACACTTCTTCCAAAGAAGGGTCCCCACCCAAACATCACCTATCCATGTTCTCCAGGGATCACGGTGCCTGACCCATTCAGTTATTAGTGCACTTTGTGTCTTTTTTTTAAATTAAAGTGGTATTCATTAAAAATAAATTTCCATTCATCTTTATTTCAAGTGAACTGCAGCAAAAGTAAAATATATGTTTCAAGTTAAAACACATACTGGAGCATTGTGCAGAAAGATGTACAGTGAAATGGAGTGATCACCAGAAGCCAGGCCACAAGCTTTGAAACTTACTGAGGATATTCCAAACAGCTCAGGTATCCTGCACTCTAGCCCTTCAATAGATGAATAGTAGGAAGTTATACCCTCTTGCAGCCTTCAAGAAATTGAACTCTTGCCAGAAGTGGATTTGGACTCATTTAATGCTTCACCATTGCACAAACCCATATGATTTCCATACAGGGCTCAATTCAAATCTCATTAGTAAAATAGAAAATGTGATGTCAGCCAGCACCTGAGAAGTGAAAACAGAGTTATCATCTCAGATTGTTGATCTTACTCTCTTCCCATAAGTGGTGTCTGCCCTTCTGAATACTTGCAACATTTCAGTTTTTTTCCAGATTTATATTATTTGCATTTTTTAAAAACTTTTGAACTGTTTCATTGTTTTAAAGTTGACAAGAACCTACAAGGAAGAGAAAAAATCGAAATTCATTTAGGGGTGGCAAAGCAGCACAGCCAATAGAACTGCTGCCGCAAAGCGTCAGAGACCGGGTTAGATCCTGACCTTAGGTGCCGTGCTTATGGAGTTTGCACATTCTCTCTGTGACTGCGTGCATTGGTTCCTGGTGCTTTAGTTTTCTCCCACATCCTGAAGATGTACAGATTTGTAGGTTAATTTTCCTCTGTAAAATCACCCCTAGCGTGTAGACAGTGGATGAGAAAGTGAGATAACATAGAACTAGTAGGAGCAGGTAATCAATGGTCGGTGTGGACCTGGTGGACCGAAGAGCTTCGTTCCATGCTGTATCTTTCAATCAGTTTTGTCACAAATGTGTTTTCTTTCTGTCAGCTATCAACGGTAACACCCATTCACTCGCCACCTGGTCCTCCCTCGTCTTATTATTATGCAGCATTTTGCGTGACAAAAAGAGAAGTCGAATGACTAATTGAGGAGACCATTCGGATGTCATATGGTCTGTGGTTGATTTTCCATGAATTTGCATGTTGTCTTTGCATGAGAACTATGCTAATTCATTCTGTTCTGCATCATTTCTGCTGGCTATAAGGCGAAGCAGCAATCAATGGAAAATAACTGGTACATTTATTATTGTGTTACAAAAGGAAGAATCCCTTTGCTCCTACTAAACATGCTAAAACTGGGTGGTTAGAAGAGAAGAAGACTTAAGAACCAATACTAGATATTAATGGTGTGAGTCCCTGTTTTTGGTGCTGAAAGAGGAGCTGCACATGATAAGGATAACAACTTAAAACAACTGCATGGAGTCACAGAATCATACAGCATGAAAAGAGGCCCTTCAGCCCAACTTGTCCATGCCGATGTCTCATCCAAACTGTTTCCTTTTGCCCGCATTTGTTGCATATACTTCCAAACCTTTCCTATACATGTACCTGTCCATTTGGCTTTTAAATGCCATTACAGTGCTTGTCTCAACTAATTCCTCTCTCAGCTGGTTCCCACCACCCTCTGTGTGAAAAAGTTGCCACTCAGGTACCTATAAATTTCTCCCCTCTCACTCTAAACCTATGTCCTTTAGTTCTTGATTCCATAACCATGAGAAAAGCATGCATTCACCCTTCTATTCTCCTCTTGATTGTATACACCTTTATAAGATCACCCCTCCTGCGTTCCAAGGAATAAAGCCCTAGAATGCCCAACTTCTCGAGTTCTGGCATCATCCTCAAATAATCTCTGCATCCTCTCCAGCTTAATGGCATTTTTCCTATAGCAGGGTGACCAACACTGTATACAATAATTCACGTGTCTCACTAACATATTGTATAACTAATATAATGCTCCAATTTCTATACTTTATTGACAGCTAACTATGCCAAAAGTCTTCTTAGCCTATTTACCTGCAACGCCAGTTTCAGGGAAGTACTGTATGTACTTGTATTCCTAGATCCCTCTACAGTGCAACACACCCCAGGCCCTACCTTTCAGTTCGAAAGTTCTGTACTATTTAGACTACCCAAAATATACTTAACTGAATTAAATTCCATAAGCCATTCCTTGGCCCACACAAGATCAAAATCCTGCTATAATTCTTCACAACCATCCTCACTGCCTACTACATTTTAGTGTAATTTGTAAACTTACTAATCATTCCTTATACATTCCTATCCAAATCATTTATATTGATGATGAACAGCAATAGGTCCAGCACTGATTCCTGAGGCATACCATTAGTCATAAGCCACCAGACCGAAAATCAACCTTCTACCACCACTTTCTGCATCCTACCATGAAGCCAATTCTGTATCCAGTTGGCTAGCTCTCCTAAGATCCATGTGTAGCCTACCACGCAGAATCTTATCAAAGACTTTGCTGCCCCACATGCTGCTTCCTGCCTGTCAGGAAGTTGGTGATCTACTGACAGAAGGGTTCAGGCACAGTCAACTGGGAGAGCTTGGAGTGTAGTAGCTCTGGCACAATGGTGTTGAATGCAGAGCTAAAATCCACAAACAAAATCCTGGCATAGGTCCCCTGGCGGTCTAGGTGCTGGAGGATGAAGTGCAGGCCTAGGTTGACTTAGGTCCACCAATCGATCGTATGCAAACTGCAGAGGGTCCAGCAGGGGGTTTGTGATATTTTTCAGCTGGGCCAGCACAAGTCTTTCAAGGGTTTTCATAACTACAGAGGTCAATGCGACAGGCCTGTAGTCGTTAAGACCAGTAATTCTTGTCTTTTTGGGTACAGGGACAATAGTGGAGACTTTGATGCAGGCAGGGACAGTACAGGTTTGCAGGGACTGGTTGAAAATGTCTGTGTAGACTGGTGCCAGTTGTTTGGCACAGAGCTTGAGGGTAGAGGGGGAAACATTGTCCGGTCCTGGCGATTTCTGGCTTTTCTGACTTCTGAACAGCCTCTTCACTTCCTCAATTTTTATTGTTAGTGATGGTGAAGTGGCCAGACTAATGTTGGGCAGCAAGGATGGGGTGGGTAGTGGACGAAGGCCCAGTCTTTGCAGACGTGCGTCAGGCTGTGAGTGGGTGTTGTGGTGATTGGAGGGGTGGATGGGAAAGGGCCCAGTCTTTGCACACTGGAGTCAGGCTGTAAGTAGGTGTGGTGGGTGGGGAATGGTCCAGTCTTTGCAGACTGGTACACAAAAATGCTGGAGAAACTCAGCGGGTGCAGCAGCCAGTGACGTAGGGTGGGTTTTGAGCGCCCGGGGCAGTTTAAAGTTTTGCTGCGCCTCCTCATTAGCGGGGGGGGGGTTCAGGGGGGGGGGGCGGGGTGTAATAGGGCACAATGGGTTGAATGCGAGGCCGGGATGGGGGTCCCCTGGCGGGGCAGGGATGAAGGGGCCGGGGTTGACTTAGGTCGGGGGGGGGCAGAGGGGGCAGAGGTGGGGGCGGGGGGGGGTTTTCATAACTACAGAGGTCAGAGGGCCTGTAGTCAGCGGCGGGTACTGGGACAGCGGCAGCGGCGACCAGAAAATCGGAGCTGGGGCGGCGGAGCAGCGGCGGCCTGACCCGCGCTGTTTTTATACTCACAGCTCCCGCTCCAACGGCTCCCCGGGCCTCTTAATTTTATTTAAAAAATTTATTCAACAATTTTTTTGCGCCCCTCAAAATTTAGCGCCCGGGGCAACCGCCCCACTGCCCCCCCCCCCCACGCTACGCTACTGGCAGCAGCCTCTATGGAGCGAAGGAAAAAGGCAACGTTTCAGGCCGAAACCCTTCTTCAGACCCTTTGCAGACTGGAATCAGGCTGTGAGTAGGTGTGAAGTGGTAATTGGGGAGGGAGGGAGGGAGGGGGTGCCAGGGTTAAGTTTCTGTTTATCAAACCTGCAGTAGAGCACATTCAGGTCGTTGGTCAGCTGACGATTGTCCAAGGAGCGGGGGGGGGGGGTTTCCTCTTGTAACAGGTGATTTCTTGCAAGGCCTTCCAAACTGAAGAACAGTCACTAGCTGAGAACTTGCTCCTTAACTTCTCAGAGTACCTTTCCTCGGCAGCTCTGATTCCTCGTCTCAGCTTGTACTTGGCCTGCCTGTAGAGGTGTGCATCCCCACTTCTATAGACCTCATCTTTAGACTGTTGGAGCTGTCTGAGTCCTGCTGTAAACCAGGTCTTGTTGTTGTTGAACCAGATCCGGGTGCTAGTGGGAATGCAACTGTCCTCACCAAAGCTGACATATGATAATACAGTGTCCGTATATTCATCGAGGCTTGTGGTTCCCTGAACACATTCCAATCAGTGCAATCAAAGCAGGATTGTAGGTTTTCAATGCCCTCGCTTGTCCACCTTTTCATTGTGCTGACCACAGGCTTAGCAGATTTTAGGTCAGAATAAGGTGAACTAAACAATGATCAGGGAGACCCAGAGCCACCCGGGGAACAGAGCGATATGCGTTCTTGATTGTTGTCCAACAGCGATTGAGTGTTCTCTCCCATCTGGTGGGGCATGTAACATGAAGTCTGTACTTTGGAAGCTCTCGGCTGAGGTTAGCCTTGTTAAAGTCCCCCAAAACAAAGACCATGGACTCCTGGAAGTTACTCTCTACCCTCATTACCTGGTCAGCGAGTTGCGTTTGCGCCTCACGTACGCAGGCTTCGGGGGAATGTAAACTCCAGTGAGAAAAAAAGAGGTAAATTCCCACGGAATAAAAGGGTTTGCAGTTTATAAAGAAAGATTCTAGATTGAGAGAACGGAAGTTTGACATTACCGTGATGTCGCTGCACCAGTCCTGGTTAGTATAGAAGAATATTCCACAGCCTCTTGATTTTCATGCTGCCTCTGCTTCGCGGTCCGTGCTATGTAGTTGAAAGTCAGTCAGTTGCAGCGCATTGTCCAGGATCTACCCATACAGCCAGGTCTCGGTGAAGCACAGGGCAGCGGTTCAAGAGAAGTCCTTGTTTGTCTGGCGTAGGAGTTGCAGTTCGTCCACTTTGTTGTTGCGAGAATGTAGATTTGCAAGGAATATACTCGGGAGTGGAAGGGCTGACCTCAGTAGCGGTGCCAAATGGAAGAGCCATGCACAAGTACAGGACTAGACACAAAATTCTGGAGTAACTCAGCAGGACAGGCAGCAGCTCTGGAGAGAAGGAAAGGGTGACATTTCAGGTCGAGACCCTTCATCAGAAGTCTGAAGAAGGGTCTCGACCAAAAATGTCACCGATTCCTTCTCTCCAGAAATGTTGCTTGTTGCGCTGAGTTACTCAAGCATTTTGTGTCCATCTTTGATGTAAACCAGCATTTACAGTTCCTTCCTACATGTATGGGTCTAATGGATAGTCACACAGCACAGGAACTGGCCATCTGCCACAGTGTCCACATCAACCAGCAAGCACCCATCTATACTCATGCCATTTAACAGCACTTGGTCTATAGCTTTCTATGCCTTGACAGTTCATTGCAGTTAAACCACCGCAACCCCCACCCTACCCTACCCCTCCTCCCCCTAATTACTGTGTGTTGGCATCCCTGCAGCATGCTCATTACAAGTCTTGTTTTTGATACAAATTATGCTTCCATGCTCAAAGGGTTGTAGTGAGGTGACAAGATTGCAAAAATAGTTGTCCTTTAACCCCAGCAATTACCCTGCTACATTATTAGAAGAATCGAATACTGCAGGAATGACGGAATGATCTCTAATAGCTATGTTATAATGACTGACGGGGACTAGCACAAACGCACATGACCCGGTACCAAGGATTGCACTGATGCTGCTCATTAATGGAATAGAAACAGGTTGCTTTAGTGAGTTATCTTGCCCTGTTAGCAAAATGTGGCCAATCAAAGACGACCTAAGTATCAGACCTTCATCATCTCTCATGATGACCTTTGAGGTCAGTGGGAAAGGCTGCATTTCCCGATAAATGAGCACCTCTTTTGAAAACCAAATAAATCGTAGGCCTCAGTTTTTAATATACAGGTACTAACAAAGCCATCCCTGCTTACAATATGTCACTGGACCACTTCCAACAACAGTGGCAATAACTGGAAGTGCATCAGAAATGCAACAGTAACTATAGTTTGCTCCATTCAAATTAATTTTTTACTTCAATCGAGTCATAGAGTTATATAGCACCGAAAGCAGGCCCTTTGACCAATCTTGCCCTTCTCATGTGTTTGAAAATATCTGGTCCTCTTTTATGAGCTAATTTAATTCACGAAAAATAATACTGATATCAAAATTTGAAGTTATGTGCAAAAGGGATGCCATTTTTAATGTGCATAGAATCGGCACACGGGCAAAGGGGCAGCACGGTGGCGTAGCGGTAGAGCTGCTGCTTTACAGTGCCAGAGATCCAGGTTTGATCCTGGGTGCTCCAGTTTCCTTCCATACTCCAAAGGCGTACAGGTTTGTAGGTTAATTGATTTTGGTAAAATTGTAAATTGGCCCCAGTGTGTAGAATAGTGTTAGTACACGGGGTGATCACTGGTCGGCACAGGTGCTGTATCCCTGAAGTCTAAAGTCATACAGTATGGAAACGGGCCCTTCAGTCCAATGTCTATGCCGACCAAAATGCCTTACTTAAATTAGTCCCATTTGTTCGCATTTGCCCCATATTCCTCTAAACCTTTCCTATCCATGTATCTGTCCAAATGTATTTAAAATGTTGCCATAGTATAGTTGCTATAGCTCGTTCCATATACCCACCACCCTCTGTGTGAAAAAGTTGCCTTTCAGGTACCTGTTAAATATTCTGACCCTGGAATTAAGAACAGGTGATAATGTTTTAAGGTGAGGGAGAAAAAAAATTGTAATCTGAGGGGCAACTTTTTAAACTCAGAAGATGGTGGGTATACTGAATGAACTGCCAGCGAAGGTAGTTGAGGCTGGTACTATAACAATATTTAAAATACACCAGGACAGGTGCACGGATAGGAAAATGTATAGGAATATGGACTAAACACAGGCAAAAGGGGCTAGATTAAATGGGGAATCGGTATGGGTGAGTTGGACCGAAGGGCCTGTTTCCGTGCTGTATGACTCTAATCCCTTGCACAGACCCTAGATAGCGTTTGCTTTAACTTTTGTTATCAATAATATTTTTCCTGAATCAGCTCATAAAAGAGGATGTGATATTGTTAAAGGCATTAGATAAACTGCTGCTCCACTAAGGATCAAGCAGCTCTTCAAATCACTGCGGCATGATGGTGTTCAGTTTCATAGAATGCGCAAGACCCAAGAACAAAAACAATTGTCAGCATGAAGTTAGTAAATAACTAAATATAGACTGGCATCATCTCTCAATGGAATAGGTGAAAATTTGCAAACCTAGCGAAGTGCTAACAGAAATACACTTGCAAATTATAATTTAGTAATGCAGTAATATTAATATTCACTGGTAATAGAGACTAATTTGTTAGCATTAGAAACAATTGTATAGTAGAGGAAAGTCTATCAAGCTATGTTGAAAAGCATCCAATGTAAAGGAAGTGAACAGAGACACACTTAGGAAAATAAACAAGTTGAATAAAATATGAATCAGTATCAAAACAGAATTCATCAACCCCTGGGGAACAGGGGTGAAAAGTGGAGACAAAAGGAATTTACTACCACGTGCACACGATTCAGACCTGATAGACTCTCATATTTTATGACTGCACAGAATGATAATACATTTGTTGATGTTTGTTATCATCATACCATGAAATTGCCAGCAATTTCTGCTTTACTAGTTAAAGGTGGAAATTCCAAACAGGCTGTCAACTTTAGGGGTGTGGATTAGAATTCCCTCCTGAAGAGCAAATGGATAATAATGTGGCATAGTGAATCAAGTCAAGTCAAGTTTATTCGTCACATAGACATACGAGATGTGCAGTGAAATGAAAAGTGACAATGCTTGCGGACTTTGTGCAAAAAGACAAACAAACAAACAACCAAACAAACTACAAACAGAATGGAACAGAATCACATATTCTTTTACATATTGAATATTGTGGGCGGAAGGAAAAAGGGAAAAAACAGCAATTTAAAAAAAGCCAAAAAAAAGCAGTAGAATGGTACAGTAAAGTTAGTCCCTGGTGAGATAGGAGTTTACAGTCCTAATGGCCTCTGGGAAGAAACTCCTTCTCAACCTCTCCGTTCTCACAGCATGGCAACGGAGGTGTTTGCCTGATTGTAGCAGCTTGAACAGCCCGTTGCATGGGTGGAAGGGGTCTCTCATGATTTTATTGCACCTCCTGATGTATAGTTCCTGCACGGGGGCGAGTGAAGTTCCCATAGTGCGTTCGGCCGAACGCACTACTCTCTGCAGAGTCTTCTTGTCCTGGGCAGAGCAATTCCCAAACCAGATGGTAATATTTCCGTACAAGATGCTTGGACAAAATAGGACTTGATGAAACGAGTACAACAAATGATGCCAAGAAAATGTCAATATTACACACGCTTAATTTTGTTGCATTACATATCAAAGACAGTTGGCTAAACACCTTGATTGTTTAATGAGAAACATTTGCACTTTACTTTGCAATGAAAATAGGTTTCATTCATTACTATGGAGCTTCATTAAATTCAGTGTCAAATATTGTCAACTGACAAACATTGCATTCACTTTATGGCTTTTTTCAAAACAGCAGGGAAATCCTCAATGGATGAACAAGTAAAAAACTGAACTGAGCCAAGTTTTCAATACTGTACTGTTAAAATAAACACTGTGTCCGAGAAATTCTATCAAAGTTTTTCTGCAAAGTGCAATGGAATTTTATCAAAAGTACAAATAACACTTATTGATTGGATATTTGGTATTCAAGCAGATTCATTTCTGAAATTAGACACAAAATGCTGGAGTAACTCAGCGGGACAGGTAGCATCTCTGGACAGAAGGAATAAATGATGTTTTGGGTTGAAACCCTTCTTCAGACTGAGTCAAGGGAGAGGGAAGTACAGAGATAAGGAAGCGTAAGGTGTTAAAACGAGACAAAGAGGGTGTGGATCAAGGAAAATGTAGAACAAGGTAACAACAACGCAAACAGAGATAAAATGTAATCATGGACAGTCAAACTGGTCGGACAACTGGGAAGGGGGGAAGGATGGAGAGAGACAGAAGCAAGGGTTACTTGAAGTTAGAGAAGTCAATTTTCATACCGCTGGGGTGTAAGATGCCCAAGCAAATTATGAGGTGTTATTCCTCCAGTTTGCACTGGGCCTCACTCTGCCAATGGAGGAGGACTAGGACAGAATGGTCAGTGTGGGAATGGGAAGGGGAAGGGGAGTTAACTGGGAGATCAGGTAGGTATATGCGGACTGAGAGGAGGTGTTCAGCGTAACAATCGTTGAGCCTGAGCTCCTTGGTACCCTGCAGCTCCACTCGCTACCCCTCTCCCTAGTCGCAACAGAGACAGAGTCCCCCTAGTCCTTACCTTTCACTCCATCAGCCGTCGCATACAATACATAAACCTCCAAAATTTCCGCCACCTCCAACGGGATTCCACCACAAGCCACATTTTCCCATCTCCACCCCTTGCCGCCTTCTGCAGAGACCGTTCTCTCTGCAACTCCCTGGTTAACTCATCCAAACTTCTCACCCAAACCACCCCCTTCCCAGATACCTTCCTTCCCCTGCAACCGCAGAAGATGCATCACCTGTCCCCATACCTCATCCCTCGACTGTCCAAGGACCCCGACAGTCCTTTCAGGCTAGGCAGAGGTTCTCTCGCACCTCCTCCAACCTCATCTTCTGTATCCGTTGTTCCAGATGTAGACTCTTATACATCGGCGAGACCAAATGTAGACTGGAAGATCGTTTCGCTGAACACCTTCGCTCAATCCGCCTGAACATACCTGATTGCTGATAGCATATCTGGTTGCTAAACACTTTAATTCTCCTTCCCATTCCCAAACAGACCTTTCTGTCCTAGGTCCCCTCCAATGTCAGAGTGAGACTAAACGCAAATTGGAGGAACAGCATCTCATATTTCGCTTGGGCAGCTTACAGCCCAGTGGTATGAAAATTGATTTCTCTAACTTCAGGTAACCCTGGCATTCCCTCTCTCTCTATCCCTCCCCCACCCATCGCACTAGCTTCTCGTTTTCACCCAACAAACAGCTAACAATTGCCTATTTTCTTTATCATCGTTACTTTTTTGCATATCTTTCATTCATCGTTCTTTATCTCTCTGCATCATCGCCTTTATCTGTCATTTCCCATATCCCTAAAGGGCCTGTCCCACTTACACGACCTAATTCACGACCTTTTTTACTCGTGGACATTTTTCATCAGGCTAGAAAAACGCCCCGACCTACTTGATGCCACAAGTACCTACTTGATGCCACAAGCATCACGACCTACCTACGACCTCCTACGACCTCCTGCGAACTAGTGACGACTATGCTGCGAGTATGAGTCATGGGCAAACTCGACAGAGGTTGTGAATTAGGTCATGAAAATGGGGCAGGCCCTTAACCAGTCTGAAGAAGGGTCTCGGCCCGAAACATCACTCATTCCTTCTCTCCAGAGATGCTGCCTGTCCTGCTGAATTTCTCCAGCTTTTTGTGTCTATCTTTGGTCATTTTTACCACGGGAGAAAGGTTTTGACTGTATATATGCTTCTCCTTATTTTATACACTTTTATCAAGTCTCCCCTCAACCTCTGCCGTTCCAGAAAAAAACAATCCAAGTCTATCCAACCTCATCCTGTAGCTGATACCCTCTAAGGCCGCATTCTGGCAAACTACCTCGGCACCCTCTCCAAAGCCTCCACATCATTCATGTAAAGGGGCAGCCAGAACAAAACACAATATTCCAGTCCATCCTCTCCCTCATTGCCTTCATCCTCACTGCAGTCTGCTCCTGAAATCATCCTAAGAGGAGGAGCATCAAGCACAACAGCAACCATTAGTGTTTCTCCCTGCCAACGACCCTGAGACAAGCACAGTTATGAGCTTTCATGAGTGAAGGAATGGTTAAAGTGGCTGATAAAAGCATCTGGGGAATGTGTAATATATGCAGGGTGAGGTGGAGCAGAAGAATACAAACGTAGGATGTTTAACATTTTCTGCATTATAAATAATACATTTGGTTAAAATGGAAAATCCCCACCTCAACATCCGTTGGGACAAAAAGTGGAAAAGCACCTTGTAAGCACTCTATATGTAGATTCACATGTACAAAGCACAAAGAAAAGGCAAGCCGTGCATGTATGTGGACATTCATTCACTTTAGTGGAGCTGTTGATTGTATCATTTTGAAGGAAACTAAAGCATCATCAGGATAAATTACATTGTTTGCTCTTGAGGAAACCCATCAAGGAATCTCATGGCCCTTTTTCTCTTCTTTCAGAATTCCTCAAATGATGCTTTAATCGATTTTATTTTTTATCAAGTTACACTGTCTGAAATGCTAATAATACAACACTCAGTGTTATTCTGCAGAGATCTAATAAAGCTTTACTTTAGGTTGCTGGCAGCACATACACTTATAACACGAAATGCCTTAAGTGCTCATTATTCCAACATTTTTCAATTAATGGTGATGAGATAGCGGGTGGTATTAAAGGATACACATCTAATCAATGCATTTTAGTTGCAGGCTGCCTATCAGGTACGCTTTAAAATTTAATTACATTATCACCAATAAAGGTCAATTTATCTTTTATTAAAATCTCAATGCAAGGTCCCTAAATCTCAGAAGTTATGCAAGTACTTGTCAATAATTTGGATTGCAGGACTTTGTTTATGGGAAATCCTGTACCCTGCAATGCAAGTGATGTAAGTATTATTACAAGACAGATGTTGGCATTATGACCAAGAGTTCATGGAAAGGATTCAGCTTTTTAAGACTCAGCGGGTGAGGCAGCATCTACGGTGCGAAGGAAATAAGCAACGTTTCGGGTCGAGACCCTTCTTCAGACTGATGAGAGGGTGGGGGGCAGGAAGAAGAAAGCAAGAGGCGAAAACAGTGGGCTGAGGGAGAGCTGAGAAGGGGAGGAGAAAGCAGGGACTACCTAAAATTATAGAAGTCAATGTTCATACCGCTGCGGTGCAAACTGCCCAAGCGAAATATGAGGTGTTGCTCCTCCAATTTACGGTGGTCCTCACTCTGGCCATGGAGGAGGCCCAGGACAGAAAGGTCAGATTCGGAATGGGAGGGGGAGTTGAAGTGCTGAGCCACCGGGAGATCAGGTAGGTTAATGCGACACGAAACCCGAAATGTTGCCTATTCTCAATGTTTGTGCTTCTGTCAGTTGTTCATTTTAAATCAAAAAGAGAGCTGTTTGAAACTGGTACAGCAAATTAGGATAATACACTATACCTTATTGGGGCAAGAGAGGGTGTCGCTTAAATTTGGGAGGAAAAAAAAACGTTCCCAAAGCTCAATAAGCATAAACTATTTGATTAATTTTGAGGTTAATACTCCAGTGGGGTGGATGGGAATCTTGGGGATCTTCTTATCTGGTCAAAAACGTGCCATGTTTTTGAGAGTGATGAATGTTATCATTAAGAACACAACAAACACTTTGTTGCAATATCTCATGCATGGGAATTACATAATGGAAAGCAATATCATTGGATTTGCTTGCAACAAACATTATCTGTGTGTGAACATAGGAACAATAAAGATTTTTGGATCCAATATCCTGTGCATCGTTAATCCCGTCAGAAAATGCTGCAACTACCATTTTGTCATTTAACAACCTAGCTGGACTGAGCAGATAGCATGATGGCATCCAATATCTTGGCCTCCTGCCATTCACCTCCTAATGATGGATGTCTTTGTGAACTGGTGCTGGCACTGGTTAAAAACAATCTCAAGTGGCTTTGTGCAGGAATATCTTTTGTCACTCATTCACCAATTTTTCAGCAATTATCAGTTAATATAATAACAAAAAGAAGGTTTTAAGACTGGTACAATAAACACATTTCAGGGAGTTGAGAGATTATAAGGAACTAGCAGGGTTATGGAAATTCTCAGGAGATTTTCCAAAAACCTGAACCATATCTATACCACAGTGTAAAACTCCGTCTACTCTGATCTCCCCTCCACTTTTACAAACCCTCAACAAATTCCCCTTTTTAATCAAACTTCCAATGATCCCTCTTAACCTTTCCATCAATGCTTTCGCCTATTATATTCCTTTTATTTTTATTCCTGTTTATCAAGGGGGGCTCCCTTAATGCAGTTTTGACTGCTTTCAACGTTAAAATCACCATTCTAAATATGTTGTAATTGAAGGCAACACATGACACAGTCTAAACACTATTTACATCCTGTTCCCATATTGAGTAGATGGTAAATGAGTCATAGTTCCGCACACAAACATTCCTTTAATCTTGATACCTCCCACCATTATAATCTTAAAAATCAGCATGTCACAATGCTTTGAAAAGAAGCTATATTTGAATGCTTAAGAGATGAAGTGTGCCCATAAATATGTGTTGTCACCATCATAAAATCAAGCTTGGAAATGCTGATTTTCTAAATGTTGGAGTACCATATGCAGAGATTCAAATGGACGTATTGTTGCAAGCTGAAATTAAATCACAAAATGCCTCATACATTCAGCAGGTCTGGCACCATATGTGGTGTGGATTACACTTCATGTTGATGACCTTTCATCGTTAGTGGAAACTGCCTGCTGGTGAATCATTGTAGACCCATTCGACAATTCTTATAAACTCACACCATAGATTAGGCCTGAACTTATTTTGTGCACTGCTGCTAGCACTCAACATCTTTTGGTGCTTGGTGATGGCAAGGGTGATCAGAGTATTCTTTGACACAGCACAGTCAATTTATCCCACTGTTTCTAAAGCCTATAATCAAGGGCATCTCCTGAGTAAATGCCGATGATTCTTATATTCACCAACTTTTCAACTGCTGTGTGGAGTTAATAGTTACTGAGAACTTGGTTGAATACACTAGATGTTCCAAGAAAAGTGAAAACAAAGCATTTGGTTTTAAATGCAGCTGGGTGTTTCCAGCTTTACCCAAAAGAATGCAAGAAAGATTGAAAAACAAGTTAGCCTGCTCCATTGCTGTTGTAAAGGATAATAATTGGATAATCGATAAGCAAAGCCACTAATTGACAATCTAAATATGGGAGACACACCTTAATTTCTTGTGAATGAAAGAGTGATGGAGGAAGCTGGAAATCCAGAGCATCTGACGACAGGCTGTATTATCAGTCTTCACAAAGCAAAATAATCTTCAGATGCTGAAAAAACAAAATAAATCAGAAATTGTTGGAAATTATCAACAGATCAGGGAACATTGATGGATAAATCAATAACCTTTCATCAGAACTAAAAGTTAGGAACCAAAACAGTTTTAAGTTGGAATGGTGAAGAGAAACTAGTAATGTCTGAGATAGAGAGAGTCAAGAGGGTTTTATTGTCATGTCCCAAATAGAACAATGAAATTCTTACTTGCTGCAGCACAACAGAATATGTAAACATACTACACTGTATACAATATGATAAACGAGAGAGAAAAAAAAGTTCAGTGTGTATATATATACACATACTCACAAGTACACATACACACTTATATGTTGGGGGAACGGGGCCCAACGAGTCCCACTTGGTCTAGTATATATATATATATATATCTAGTATATATATATATATATACTAGACCAAGTGGGCATCGTTGGGCCCCGTTCCCCCAACATAATATTCCACCACTCACCCGTTCCCCAACGCAACCCGTTTCCACCACTCACCCATTCCCCCAACGCAACCCATTCCCCCAACACAATATTCCACCACTCATCCCTAGCCCCCAACTGCGCAGGCATGGCTCATTTCCCCTCATAACAAACACTCCCTCCCTCCTCTCTTCTCTCCTCCTCCACTCCCTCCATCACCTCTCCACCCCTCTCCTTTCCACTACCCTCAGTCACTCCCTACCATCAGTCACTCCCTCCCTCCCTCCATAAGCTCTCTCCCCTCCCAACCCCCCTTGACGTCATTGTGAGGTGGACACTGCTGTTTTTTTTTAATGTAAATGAGATCCCATTGTGATGTAATTGTAGGGTGGGACACTGCTGACAGGCAGTTTATATCAATGAGATCCCAATATGATAGCTGCTAACTGCCACTCCAACGTTGTGATTTTTCTCAAAGTGGAGTTTTGTAAAGTTTAAAATGTGAATAACTTGAAATAAAATATAACATCAATCGGAACAAAACTTAATAACAATACACCACAGGACAATTGTGAATAATGTAGTCCATAAATTGTAGCGCTATCGTGTACCGTTTTGGTGTAGTTCCGTGAACACATGGGCACACACGCAGACAGAATCACAAACAAGATGAGGGTTTTAGTAATATACTAGACTAAGTGGGACCCGTTGGGTCCCTGTCACACTGGAGGCCTGGTCCCCCAATGCAATCCATTCCCCAACACAATATTCCATCACTCACCCGTTCCCCCAACGCAAACTGTTGCCCCAACGCAATATTCCACTACTCACCAATAGCCCCCAACTGCGCAGGCGCGGCTCATTTCCCCTGATCCCCCAGCCCTCTCTCCCCCTCCTCTTCATCCTCCCTCTTCTTTACCCTCTTCTCCTCTCTCCAATCCCTCCTTCACCTCTCCTCCCTCTCCTTACCCCTACCCTCAGTCACTCTCTCCCTCCATAACTCCTCTCCCCTCCCTACCCCTTCCTATCCCTCTATCCCCCACCTCACGTCCCCCTATGTCCCCACTATCCTTCCTCACCTATCCCACTACTCTCCTCTATCTCTATTCGCTGATCTCTACCTCCCCCACTCCTCTGCCTCTATTCCCCCTCCTCCCCCCCTCTCCCTCCTCACCTCCCCTCCCTACCCCCCCTCTCCCTCCCTCTCCCCCCCTCTCCCTCAATCCCCCCCCTCCCCCTCTTCCCGTCCCCAGGATCTGGGCCCCTCCCTCCACTCTCCTCCCCCCTCCTTTCCCCTTTCCTCAATCACTCCCTCACCCTCTCTCCATAACTCCCTCTCCCTCCCTACCACCCACCTATCAGAGAGAGAGAGAGAGAGAGAGAGAGAGAGAGAGAGAGAGAGAGAGAGAGAGAGAGAAAAAAAAAAAAGACAGCATTCAGGGGAAGAGCCTGCCGCCGCGTCACACAAACACACTAACTACCACCCCCCAAGAATTAATGATGTTAAGTGAGAGATAATTAATTTAAATTAATTGAAAAATAATGGAATCAACAGCCTGGCAGGCTGGGGGGGGGGGGGGGGCTGTGCAGGGCCAGCTGGCAGGCTGGGGGGGGGTGGGGCCGGGCGGGGCCAGGAGGCAGTTGGGCCAGGTGCAAAGGCATTGTGAGGTCAGCAGCTGGGCAACCTTAATATTTTTAAAAAATGTCAGTTTGGTTATAAATTTAGTAAATATCTTAGGAAATAATTGACCAAATCGATAAAGGATTGTATTTTTGAAATTGTAAGGAAATTTTCGACCAGAAGATGTAAAAATGTCACTGTTATTGTAACGTCAGCAGCTGGGGAGCGGTCAGATTTTTTAAAAAAGGTCAGATTGGTCAACAGATTTAATTAAAAAAGTCAGGAAAATAATGTACCAAATGGACAGAGGAGTGGATTTCTAACATCACAAAAAAAAATCTCTACTGAAATATGTAAAAATTATATTGTGACATCATAGCTGGTAACTGCCAGTGCAGATTGGAAGAAATCTTTCTCAAAGTGGGTTTTGTAAAGTTAAAAATGTGATAACTTGTAAAAAATAACACCAATCCCTGTCACACAAGTGGTCTGGTCCCCCAACGCAACCCATTCCTCCAACTTAATATTCCACAACTCACCCGTTCCCCCAATACAACCCATTCCCTCAACACAATATTCCACCACTCACCCATAGCTCCCAACTGCGCTGGGGCGGCTCATTTATCCTTATTCCCCAGCACTCCCTCCCCCTCCACTTCATCCTCCCTCTTTTTAAACTTAAAACAAAATCCAAGCACTTGCTGTCAGGACTTTAAAACAAAATCCAATTCCACTTCCCCTGCCTCCCCCAGCACTCCCTCCCCCTCATGTTCAGCCTCCCTCTGCCAGGACTCAGTGTTCTGTGATTGCAACTTTGTTGCAAATGAGATCCCATTGGGACATCATAGCTGTAACCAAAGATCCTAGAGGAGCAAGATAGACCACTCCTTCGAAATCCAATGGACTGGCATGTAGTACGTGACGGAACGTCACGGCCGCCATTTTTCAATGCGACACGCGACTTCCGGTATGCCACCCGCTGTGATCCAAAGCAAAGATTATAGGGCTCCGCTATAATCTTTGATCCAAAGCAAAGATCCTCAAGTATCTTGTAGCGGGAACAGCCCCCTCCTTTGCGTAGTTTCCCTTGCATTGTATTGCTTTAACACACACTGCACAAAATTAAATTTAACGTATACATCTTTTATATATTTATATGAATGTGTGTCTGTGTGAGAGGCAAGTTAGAGATAGTTAAGTTTATTCTCATGGATCAGAAGCAACTTTGATTTAAATAATCACTATTAATTTATTTGTCTTGTAAGATGATATACATACACCATAAAGGCAATTATATATATAATTATATAGTAATAATATATATATGCATATATATATTTATACACATATATATATACACATACATATATACACACACATATATACACATACATACATAGTATACACATACATATGCACACATACAAATACACACATACATATGGACACATTTATATGCATACATACACACATATAAACATATATATACATACATATATACACACATATACATATACATGCATATATATACACATACATATATATTTATACATATGATTAACATGTAGAGGAACCAACGAGAGAGCAGGCTATTTTAGACTGGGTATTGAGTAATGAGGAAGGGTTAGTTAGCAATCTTGTTGTACGTGCCCCCTTGGGCAAGAGTGACCATAATATGGTTGAGTTCTTCATTAGGCAGGCAGTGACTAGTGGGGTACCGCAAGGCTCAGTGCTGGGACCCCAGCTATTTACAATATATATTAATGATCTGGATGAGGGAATTGAAGGCAATATCTCCAAGTTTGCGGATGACACTAAGCTGGGGGGGGCAGTGTTAGCTGTGAGAAGGATGCTAGGAGACTGCAAGGTGACTTGGATAGGCTGGGTGAGTGGGCAAATGTTTGGCAGATGCAGTATAATGTGGATAAATGTGAGGTTATCCATTTTGGTGGCAAAAACCGGAAAGCAGACTATTATCTAAATGGCGGCCGACTAGGAAAAGGGGAGATGCAGCGAGACCTGGGTGTCATGGTACACCAGTCATTGAAAGTAGGCATGCAGGTGCAGCAGGCAGTGAAGAAAGCGAATGGTATGTTAGCTTTCATAGCGAAAGGATTTGAGTATAGGAGCAGGGAGTTTCTACTGCAGTTGTACAGGGTCTTGGTGAGACCACACCTGGAGTATTGCGTACAGTTTTGGTCTCCAAACCTGAGGAAGGACATTATTGCCATAGAGGGAGTGCAGACAAGGTTCACCAGACTGATTCCTGGGATGTCAGGACTGTCTTATGAAGAAAGACTGGATACACTTGGTTTATACTCTCTAGAATTTAGGAGATTGAGAGGGGATCTTATAGAAACTTACAAAATTCTTAAGGGGTTGGACAGACTAGATGCAGGAAGATTGCTCCTGATGTTGGGGAAGTCCAGGACAAGGGGTCACAGCTTAAGGATAAGGGGGAAATCCTTTAAAACCGAGATGAGAAGAACCTTTTTCACACAGAGAGTGGTGAATCTCTGGAACTCTCTGCCGCAGAGGGTAGTCGAGGCCAGTTCATTGGCTATATTTAAGAGGGAGTTAGATGTGGCCCTTGTGGCTAAGGGGATGAGAGGGTATGGAGAGAAGGCAGGTACGGGATACTGAGTTGGATGATCAGCCATGATCATATTGAATGGCGGTGCAGGCTCGAAGGGCCTAATGGCCTACTCCTGCACCTAATTTCTATGTTTCTATGTTTCTATTATTTTCCAACGATCAATAGATTTACGATCAGTTCCTGTGGATTGGAGGATAGCTAATGCTATCCCACTTTTCAAGAAAGGAGCGAGAGAGAAAACGGGGAATTACAGACCAGTTAGCCTGACTTTGGTGGTGTGAAAGATGCTGGAGTCAATTATTAAAGATGTAATAATGGGGCATTTGGATAGCAGTAAAAGGATTAGTCCAAGTCAACATGGATTTATGATTTTATGGTCATTTCATCTTGAGACCCTTTGTCATAGCAGAGCTGCCAACTCTCACGAAGAGGTAAGGGAGGGAGAGATGGAAGGGAGGGAGAGAGGGAAGGGAGGGAGATCGCGAAGAGAGGGGGAGAGAGGGAGAGAGAGAGAGAGAGAGAGATCGAGAGAAGAGAGGGGAGAGAGAGATCGAGAGGAGGGGAGAGAGAGAGATCGAGAGAAGAGAGGGAGAGAGGGGAGGGGAGAGGGGAGAGGGGGGGGGGAGAGAAGGGGAAAGGGGGGGACAGGGAGAAGGGGGACAGGGACAAGGGGGAGAGGGAGAAGGGGGAGAGGGAGAGTGGAACGATAGCACATTATAACGCGCAGCCGTCCCATTCCGACCAAAGATTATAGAGCAGAGCTCCACTAGTATCTTTGATTGCGGCCGCCGCCACCGAACCCCCCGACCCACCATTGCACCCAAAGATGATAGAGCAGAGTTATATAATATTTGATTGCACCCTTCTTCACAGCGGGCTTGTGATCTTTGCTTGTGATGTCTTGTATGTATGTGAGTGTTGTTTGCTATGTCCCTATGTTCGAGGAATATAATGGGTAACAGCCGCCCATTCTCGGACTTGAATCTGAGCTCGAAAAATCTCCTGGTCACTGGACCTAATGTGTCCGCGGGCCATATTGTGGAGACTAATCCCTTACAAAACAAAACCAAAAACGTACAGAAGTGTTAAAATTGTCTTTATTATTGTGGTGAGTAAAGAACTATTAAAAATAAGTCTAATAACTTTCTAATGTACCGACAAACCCAGTTTCCCAATGGCCGTTGATGGGAGAACAGAAAATAACATTTTCACGACAGAATATCGACTGAAAATAATAAAAATATTTTCTCACCTTTCTTTTTTATTGGGGAACCTAAAGAATGACAGGTTGGGTCGTTTAGATTTACGATTAGAATACTTGATAGCAGAGCAGTGAGATGAAATTTAGATCAGGACGCCATGACAGTGTGGGGGAAGCCCAATAAATGCCTCGAAAAATGGCGTCGACGATCACACACGTCATACTACGCGTTTTTCGAGGAGTGGTCTATCTTGCTCCTCTAGGATCTTTGGCTGTAACTGCCAGCAACTGCCACTGCAGTGTTCAAGTCATTCTTTCTCAAACTGGATTTTGTAAACTTAAAAAGTGATAACTTGTAAAATATAACATCAATCTGAACAAAACTTGTTGAAAACGTAAGTAAGGTGGTGCAAAAAGTGTACCGCATGTGCAGCTCTTGTGTACGTTTTGGCATAATTTCAGGAGATAGATAGATAGATAGATAGATAGATAGATAGATAGATAGATAGATAGATAGATAGATTCAAAAAAACAAACAATATTAGTGCAATAATAATAATAATAATAATAATAATAATAATAATAATAGTAGTCTATGGTAGTTCAGAGCTTATTTGAGGTTGCAGTCTTTAATAGCCTGATGGCTGTAGGGAAGAAACTGTTCCTGAAACATAGAAATAGAGAAAATATGTGCTGGAGTAGGCCATTCGGCCCTTCGAGGCTGCACCGCCATTCAATATGATCATGGCTGATCATCCAACTCAGTATCCTGTACCTGCCTTCTCTCCATACCCCCTGATTCCTTTAGCCACAAAGGCCACATCTAACTCCTTCTTAAATGAACTGGCCTCAACTACATTCTGTGGCAGAGAATTCCATAGATTCACCACTCTCTGTGTAAAAAATGATTTTCTCATCTCGGTCCTAAAAGACTTCCCCCTTATCCTTAAACTGTAACCCCTTGTTCTGGACTTCCCCAACATCGGGAATAATCTTCCTGCATCTAGCCTGTCCAACCTCTTAAGAATTTTGTAAGTTTCTATAAGATCCCCCCTCAATCTTCTAAATTCTAGCGAAGATTGAAGCCGAGTCTATCCAGTCTTTCTTCACATGAAAGTCCTGCCATTCCAGGAATCAATCTGGTGAACTGTACACCCTCTATGGCAAGAATGTCTTTCCTCAGATTAGGAGACCAAAACTGTATGCAATACTCCAGGTGTGGTCTCACCAAGACCCAGCACAACTGCAGTAGAACCTCCCTGCTCTTATACTCAAATCCTTTTGCTATGAATGCTAACATACCATTCGCTTTCTTCACTGCCTGCTGCACCTGCATACCTACTTTCAATGACTGGTGTACCATGACACCCAGGTCTCGTTGCATCTCTCCTTTTCCTAATCGGCCACCGATTATAGTCAACTTTCCTGTTTTTGCCACCAAAGTGGATAACCTCACATTTATCCACATTATACTGCATCTGCCATGCATTTGCCCACTCACCCAACCTATCCAAGTCATCTTGCAGCCTCCTAGCATCCTCCCCACAGCTAACACTGCCCCCCAGCTTTGTGTCATCCGTAAACTTGGAGATGTTGCATTCGATTCTCTCATCCAGATCATTAATATATATTGTAAATAGCTGGGGTCCCAGCACTGAGCCTTGCGGTACCCCACTATTCACTGCCTGCCATTCTGAAAAGGACCCGTTTACTCCTACTCTTTGCTTGCTGTCTGCCAGCCAGTTCTCTATCCACATCAATACTGGACCCCAATACCGTGTGCTTTAAGTTTGCATACTAATCTCTTATGTGGGACCTTGTGAAAGCCTTCTGAAAGTCCAGATATAACACATCCACTGGTTCTCCCTTATCCATTCTACTAGTTACATCCTTGAAATATACTATAAGATTCGTCAGACATGATTTACCTTTCATAAATCCATGCTGACTTTGTCCAATGAATTCACCACTTTCCAAATGTGCTGCTATCCCATCTTTAATAACTGACTAGCATTTTCCCCACTACCGATGTTAGACTAACTGGTCTGTAATTCCCCGTTTTTTCTCTCCCTCCCTTTTTAAAAGGTGGTGTTACATTAGCTACCCTCCAATCCCCAGGAACTACTCCAGAATCTACAGAGTTTTGAAAAATTATCACTAATGCATCCACTATTTCTGGGGCTACTTCCTTAAATATTCTGGGATGCAACTTATCTGACCCTGGGGATTTATCGGCCTTTAATCCATTCAATTTACCTAACCCCACTTCCCAGCTAACCTGGATTTCACTCAGTAGAACCTGGACCTGGACGTTACAGTTTTCAAGCTCCTGCGCTTTCTTCCCGATGACAGGGGTGAAATAAATGTGTGGCTAGGATGGTGTGGGTATCTGATGATGCTGCCTGCCTTTAAATCCATTCGATGGTGGGGAGGTCAGAGCCGGTGATCGACTGGGCAGTGTTCACCACTTTTTGCAGTCTTTTCCGCTCCTGAATGTTCAAGTTGCCAAACCAGGCCATGATGCAACCAGTTCTCTACTGTACACCTGTAGAAGTTCGAGAATCCTCTTTGACATACCGATTCTCTGTAATCTTCTCAGGAAGTAGAGGCGGTGATGTGCTTTATTTATAATTGCATCAGTGTGCTGGGTCCAGAAAAGATCTTCGGAAATATGCACGCCGAAGATTTTGAAGTTTTTGACTCTCTCCACCATCGCGTTGCTATAAACAGGATTGTGGGTCCTCATCCTTCCTCTTCCAAAGTCCATAATCAATTCATTGGTTTTACTGATATTGAGAGCCAGGTTGTTGAGCTGGCACAATTTGGTCAATCAGTCGATCTCACTTCTATACACACTGACTCATCACCATCTGTAATTCGTCCAACAACGGGTGGAGATCAAGAGAGACCAAGTGACAAAATAAGTTGTGGTGCCTGAATTTCCCCAAAATGTCTTCTATTCATAGCTCACTTGTGGTCAGAGATCATGTGGTGTCAAATGAAAGAACATGATCAAGAAAACAAGTGCAGAAATCACAAGTTAGAGGGAGAAAGCCTCATTGGCACCACATTATTCAGGCAGTGGCCCACTTTGAAGGGAAATGTTAAATGCTTGAAATGAAAAGAGAATGAGAAGGTAGGAAAGGTAAAGTGCCCCCTGCAACCAGGTAGATGTCCACTTAGAAAATGTCAGATTTATGGTTCCAGTGAATCACCTCATGACCCAAAAATAAGTCTGGGGCACAGACCCCTGGAGTTGAGAGATCACCACCAATAATAATGACAAAGATTGTTCAGATGGTTGCAAGGAAAGAGGCTATTGTCCTATACAGGGAAGTTTGGCTAGGATAGACCTGGACTTTCTGACATTTGGAAGAGGGGTGCTCTATGAAAGGAATAATATTTTAGTGGGCTCCCCTTTGCAGGTTACATGTTGATTGCCCAGTCAAGAGAGTCCAGAACAAGTAGTCATTGCCTCAGCATGAGGAGCTGGTACTCATGACCCTGAAGATAAATTTCGAGCTGATGAGACTTACGAAGCTTTTGAATTATTTACCTTAGGGTATTTGGGTACTTGGACGGGTACTGTATTCAAGAATTAGATCAATTGAATTTTGGGTATTGAGTGAATGAAGAGAGACAGGAATAGGGCAGACCAATGAATGAGTTAAAAAAAACCCTAAAGGACACAAAGTGCTGGAGTAACTTGGCAGATCCGGCATCATCTCTGAAGAAAGACACAAAATGTTGGAGTAACTCAGTGGGACAGGCAGCATCTCTGGAGAGAAGGAATGGGTGACGTTTCGGGTCGAGACCCTTCTTCAGACTGATGTCAGGGGAGAGGGAGGTATATATATAAGGCAGTGTATAGACAAGTGTAAGGTGTGAAAACAGATCATCTCTGAAGAACATTGATACTGGACATTTCATCTTGAGACCCTTTGTCAAACCTTTCCACGTTCTTCAGGATGCTGCCTGACCTGCTGAGTCACTCCAGCACATTGTGTCCTTTTCTGCATTAACCAGCATCTGCTGTTCTTTGGTTCTACATAATAAATTAAGTGAGGCATCGGCCATGATCTTATTACACATGATGCACACCATAACACAGGCCACTTGGTCCAACTGGTCCCTGCCATTGTTCCAGTGTTTGATTCAAACAGGCCTGCCAGTTCACCTTGACAACCTCGAATATGCTTTTAAACAAAATATATTTCCTTTAAATTTGTTAAATTATATTTCAGTGTAAATGCATATTCTACACACACTGCTATGTATCAATTGACTTTGGGTAGAAATGGGTTTATCTGATAGATATTGGTTCAAAATAATACTAGGTTAGGTTTTTAACTGAAGATCGAAATTACCTTTAAACTCCAAACAAATGTAGGAACAAATACAGTACATGATACATGACCAAAGAATGAAACATCTGGAAAGGAGATGGAAATGCACCAAAAAGACAGCAAAGACAGTAATGACCTTAGGCAAGGCATCCTGAAAACTAAGAGGAGAATTTTAATAGGATTGGAGTTAGCCAGTAAGTAATGTTGCACTTACCTTACAGCTGTCCAACCTTTGAGTGTTTTGCAGTAAATGAGGTGCTGTTGCTCCCCAAGATCTAGCTACGGTACAAAACATATGGTGTTGTATGAAAGAGTATGTTCAATAAACCACATGGCATATTAACATCCCATTCCTCATGTTTTATCAGAGAAGGCTATTCTCTGATGGGCCCCACAGATACGAGTCTAATATCACTGACTGCCACATTATGTTTGTATTTTTTTTAGGGCAGGTGTTCCATGTCACAGTGTCATCTTTAGGCTTGCACCAGAGACTAGAGTGCAAAATTAGGGGTGGAAACTGTCTCTTGCAATACTGAAGGAGTGGTGCACTGTTGGAGAGCTATCGTTGCAGATGTTAAGATGACTGACATCAAATACCTAGAATGTTATTCCTGGTGTTCTCACTTATGTTTACTTCTCAATAATCATCATTAAAACATATGGTTAATATCAATATCATTGATTGTGGGAACTTGCATTGCACAAATTGCCTACCAAGCTTCTGTGACTGTTCTTTATAACACCTCATTGCTCATAATATATATCCTGGGATCATGAAGTGCTACATAAATGCAAGTACTTATTTTACATTGACATAGCAGCAATATTAATTAGCAGATTAATTAGCAGAACAAAAAGAAAAGTGATTAATGGTTTACATCATGAAGCTGGCCACCCTTGTTAAATGAAAAGTCAAAATAATCTAAGAAGATGATATCATGTGATACAAGTAGAATTCCGCCATCTTAACCCCATTTCCCTGTCTTCTTTCCATAACCTCTGAGACCTGTACTAATCAAGAATCTATTTATCTATCTATGCCATTAATATATCCACTGTCTTAGCTTCCACAGCCTTCTGTGGCATAGAATTCCACAGATTCACCACCCTCTAACTAAAGAAATGCCTCCTCATCTCCTTCCTGAAAGAACGTCCTTTAATTCTGAGGCTATGACCTCTAGTCCTAGACTCTCGCACTGGCGGAAACATCCTCTCCATATCCACTCTATCCAAGGCTTTCAATATTCTGTACATTTCAATGAGGTCCCCCTCATTCTTCTAAACTCCAGCGAGTACTGGCCCGGTGCTGCCAAACGCTCATCATATGTTAACCTACTCATTCCTGGGATCATTCTTGTAAACCTCCTCTGGACCTTCTCCAGAGCCAGCACATCCTTCCTCAGAATTCTGAGAAGAATAATTCTACTAAACAATCTGAATCATTTACTCTGTTTTATTTTCCTTACACAGATGTTGCCTGACCTACTTACTATGTGTTTTCAGCATTTTCTGTTTTTATTCAAAACAATGAAATGTTCTGAAGTATGTAGATCCCTTCTGAACAGATGTTCTTGGTTGCATTTAATATCTTGGCTGATTTGTCACTTGAGACGGTTAGTACTTCAGCCGTAAATCTCCGTTCTCTTTCAAATGTTGTCCTTTATTTTCATGATTTTGATTGGCCTCGTGACCTTTTCATGCAGACAGCAACATGATAAAAAAATTCAGGTTCTCCGTCGTTTATATTCAACATTGAGCATTGAGGTTTCCCGGTGATGGTCAATTGTACTTGGTGAATTGCATTACCATGACAACTGAGAAATATCTGAAGATACTCCAGGAGCGTATGCTGGCTCACGGCCGCTATTACTGCACAATAAAATGCTTAGCAAGCAAGTGGAAATAAGATGATAAGTCTAAGAATAAGCCGTGAGACTAAAAACACTCATCATTGTTAAAGAAGGACCAGGAGCAGATCAGTGGTACAATTAATAGACTTGCTGTCTCATGCTGTAGCACCAGCAATCCTGGTTTCATCCTAATCTTAGATTGAGATTGTATGTTCTCTCTGGGTTCAGTTTCCTCCCTGGTTCCACTGATGTGCTGTTTAGTAGGTTAATTGACCACTGAAAATTGCTCCTATTATGTCAAAGATAAATCAGTTACTATCTGAATATGGCCAGTTAAATTTGTGCAAAAGAGATTCACTAGTATGTTGCCTGGAATGGAAAGCTCTAATTGCAGGGAGAAAATTGGATATTGTTGGTTTGTTCCCAAAGGGAGATGGGAGGCAGAAAGGTGACATTATAATTTATAACATTATGAGTGGCATACTTAGGAGGGATAGTCAAAGTCCCTTTTCCAAGGTAGAGAAGTCTAAAGCTAGAGGGCATAAGTTTAAGGCTTGAACAGAGAAACCTAAATGGTGAACAAATTATAAAACTGTTGGAAATCTGAAATAAAAACAGAAACATGCTGGAAACCCTCAACAGGTCAGGCAGCAAGTGAGAAAAGACAAACAGAGTTAATATCTCTGGTTGAAAACAACACATGTAATAATATGGATTTGTAATATTTTGCCCAGAAAGTACATTTCGTAATGATATTTATTTCAGTGCCGCACGATTGAAAATGTGCTCAGTCCAGAATCATAAAGTCATAATAGGAGCAGAATTAGTCTGATCAACCCATCAAGTCTACTCTGCCATTCATAGTTGATCTTTCTCTCCCCCGAACCCCATTCTTCTGCCTTCTTCCCATAAACTCTGACACCCATACTAATCAAGAACCTATCTATCTCTGCCTTAAATATATCCACTGACTTGGCCTCCACAGCCTTCTGTGGCAAAGAAATCCACAGCTTCACCACCCTCGGACTAAAGAAATTCCTTCTCACCTCCTTCCTAAAAGAACGACTCTGAATTCTGTGGCTATGACCTCTAGTCCTGGACTCTCCCACTAGTGTAAACATCCTCTCCACATCCACCCTATACTAGGCTTTCACTATTCTGTACATTTCAATGAGGTCTCCACACATCCTTCAAAACTCCAGCAAGTACAGGCTCAGTGCTGTCAAATGCTCATTATGTGTTAACCCCCTCATTCCTGGGATCATTCCTGTAAAACTCCTCTGGACCCTCTCCAGAGCCAGTAGATCCTTCCAAGTACGGAAATCACAGTTTCTGAGCCATTTCGGTTTACACCAATAATCTGAACTTCCCAATGTCAGAAGTGCATCGCATTTTTGATTTATCAGTTGAACAATAATAGTGGACCATGGATGAAAAATTATACTGAACTGCCATGAGAGACAGCATTGTTGACCACTCCCAACAAAGCCCCATATTTACCTTCTATCCTTTTGGCCCTCTCCTTGCCTCTTCTCCACACATGGCACTGAAAAATCTAGACCATCTATGACCTGAACTTCCCAACCTATTCATCTTTGTCCCTTCACAACTTTCCCCTCCACCTTCCTGAATCACTTGAGCCTATGACCCCACCAATTATTCTCTGAGCCTCATAATGAATACATTGATCCGCAAACATTCCAAGTCCCTTTTCCATGTTCATTCATCTGCACACTCCGCCCCATTCTTGCTTTTCAACAAATCCTCACTAGACTCTAAGTTCCTAACTTGATCAAATTGACAAATACCCTGCATGTTAGGGGTTGGTAGAGATTATCCTGGGAAAGGCCATGATCAAATGGGGATTAGTTGGGGGGAAGGAATATTGTCCTGATCATGAGTGCGATGTTATTTGTGGATTTCTGACCATAGTGGCCACTGTGGTCATAGAATCACAGGAACACATAAAACATTACTGGCCATTGATGGAGGCCATTGAGGGTCTGATGATGGGATAGGAGGATCAGAACAATAGTGGGAATGGCATTTTCTGTTTGAGTTTTGGGGAATGTGGCTAAGTGTGAACAAGTAGTGCTCTTCGCTCATGGATCATGCCATTCTCTCCATCTTTTGCCTTTAGGTTTCCCCAAGGCATGGATATTTATATCCATTCTTGGGAAAACCAAAACATACTGATATGAATTAAAATGTCTAAAATAAAGACAAACAACTTAAATACAATATTTAAATGACATACCCACACCCAGCATGGAGGTTTTTCACCAACCCTTCTTCTGCAAAGTTAAAAATATCAATGAATAGGCTTGAGATGGCAGGGTTGTGGGCTTTTCAGATATTTTGAACTTAGTTTCAACCTTCAGCAGCCTTGTTTTTGGAAGCTAATGATTCAGACCTCTGTTAACCAGAAATAATGTTCAGGTGAAGGCAACATGTCAATATGTTGTTCATATGGAAATTGACTTGTAATAACCATTGTATCATTGGCAATGTGTAGGTATTAGAAGCAGCAAATGATTATTGCAAGCTGCAATCCGCAAGGTCTGGGCCAATACTTTGTAAAGAAAACATTTATTTCAAGCTATGATAAATAAAGTGGTATATTAAGTCAGTAGAAGTCAGATCGATCAATCTAAAATTGATATTTTTGTGATATTTTGTATCAGGTCAAATTTGTCTTAGATTCCCGTCAGGAGAAAGTTTTACTTTTCAATTCTTAATGTATCATATGCTCAAAGTAACCAAATGTCATGCTTTAGAAGAGCAGGGTGTTTTATTATTTTTCCATAAGTTCATTCAAGAGTTTCTTAATTCAATGTACTCTCAAGTTTGTGATAGTAATCTATCATTGGCAAAATTTGTTAATCTATTCCTTTGCAACCTTTAGTATTTTCCAAAAGTTGGCAGCCCTAGTTTCTATCTCCATTTATGAATAAACCCAGGAAACCACATAAGGCACCATCCCAATTTAGATCAATTAATCATAAGCAGAGATCATTATTTGAACTTTGCCGTATCCTTTACAATCACCACTTTAAACTCTAAGAAGGGCGAAAAACGGCTTTAGAAAAAAAAAACTGCTATTTTATATTCATTGAAGTGATGTGGCTGCCATAGTAACACCTGCATTAATTGTCCATTGCTAATTGCAGGTCTTGTAAGAAAGCATTTAAGAGTTAAGTCAACCACATTGGTTACACTGAAGAAGGGTCTTGACCTGAAACGTCGCCAATTCCTTCTCTCCATAGATGTTGCCTCACCCGCTCAGTTTCTCCAGCACTTTGTGTCTACCTTCTATTTTCCCAGCACCTGCAGTTCTTCCTTAAACATTTTGTCCACTCCACTGCGAAATCTCCTCAAGATATGTCTACTTTGAAGAAGTTCTCCTCTCTCCACAGAGACTTTAGCAACATCCTCTCTCACTGCTCCCCCTCTGTGATTCCTCCTTGCCTCAGACTCTACGACCACGACTTAACCCAGACCCGAAAAAGAGTCTGAAGAAGAGTCTCAGCCCGAAACATCGCCAATTCCTTCTCTCCACAGATGCTGCCTCACCCGCTGAGTTTCTCCAGCATTTTGTATCTATCTTTGGTTATACATTGGCCAGGCCAGATAAGGAAGACAAATTTATTTTCCAAGGAACCAAAGAGGTTTTAAATTATTGTGAATTTGCCATTAATTAACATTTAAAAGAAAATGAATTTTTACTTCATTTATTTAAACGACCACCTTTTTTAGTTTACAGAAGACACATGGTACTTTTTGAAGAAGGACAGGAAGTGCTTCCTGTTCATTGGTGGGGTAAAGGGGGCCCTTCCATGTTTTATTCATCTCTATCCACATATTTAGGTGATTTATCATCTCTATCCACATATTTAGGTGATTTATCTACTATAAATTTGTTCACAAAACTGAATAAACACCCATATGCTGTTAAAAAATAAGCTTAACTTGGACAAAAGCAATTCTACACACATTCCCAGCAGCGGAAGTGCTCATTCGGAAATACGTCACCTTGCATTTTGACAGGATTTTTTTTTTTTGCAGCATTAAAACTTCCCCAGTCAATGATAAAGAAATGGACAGAATTTATCTGTAGTGATTTTCAGTCATACTGGACAAAAATGTACAGCTCTCATTTACTCAATGAACAACCAGGTTCTTTCATCTTTATCCCCTGAAACCATGCTTTCCAAAGGCCAGTTTTCAAACTGTATTCTTTCTCATTACAGTGACTTCCTCTAACACAAATATGACCTTCAAGATGCCCTGACTGCTTTGCCCCTAGAGGCTATGCACAATCACCCCAGCTGGACTCAGAGTTGTTGCATGCTGCTGCTGTTGATATGTCATAATTTGCAGATTTCTGTCCAATACAGTAGGCTACTAAAACTCAGGCTGAAGGACAGGAGACTTCTTCTACTTTTCCTTCAGCTCACAGGAGCAGGCAGAGTAGGGACAGCTTTTTGTCTGCCAGTAGCTTAAGACTATTTTGCTCAAATGTCAACATAAGAAAAAAAAGAAAAAAGCATTAGAGAATCAAGCATGTGTGGAAATAGTGTAATGTCTGGTATTGACATATTTGTTTAAGTCTCTGTGCAAAATTAAAGTTGCTTTATGACAATTGATTTTGAAAAGAATAATGCTTCCATTAAACATCTGCCTGATATTTTCACAAAAAAATGCTTTTATTAAATTCCTGTCGTTTCCATATGTGTAATGGGGAAGATTGTTTAATATTGTTCCAACTTCTCTATGGGATTTGTGTTTAAGAAGGAACTGCAGATGCTGGATAATCGAAGATACACAAAAAAGCTGGAGAAACTCAGCGGGTGCAGCAGCATCTATGGAGCGAAGGAAATAGGCTACAGTTATATTTAAATATACCACATATAATTCTTGGCATCAGATGGATTGGTGCCTGTACCATTAGGGTGGTGGTATGGTTCACATGTCAGACTAGTTAGGTCCGAAGAAGGGCCTCAAATTGAAATATCATGTATCCATGTTCACCAGAGATGCTGCCTGACTCGCTGAATTACTCCAGGACTTTCTGTCTCTTTTTCTGGAAACCAGCGTCTACCTTTGTCCAGGTTTTCCCATGATTCCATTTTCTCTTTCACTGTTAGAACAACATATTTCCACATTGTACTATTACAGGGACTATTCTGATCTGACATAGAGAATAACTGGGATAAATGCAGGACAGTTTATGAAACCCGATTGGAACCACCAAATTTTCCGCCTACTTTTAAGTTAAAAATATTTGACTCTACCCTTGTACCTTGCCAGGCCATGCTTCTTTCAGTGTATTTATAAGTGAAAGTTCCTTCCCTGTTGCAGCACTTTGGGAGTTGTCTGAAGACATCCACATGAGGTTCAGTCAGATTTAAAAAAAAATTAAAGCATGCACAAGACTTCTACCTGTACTGGCAAGGTGTTGTCTTGGGCACAGACATCCTTATTGCCTTGCTGCAGGATCTTGTGACTGCCCTGTTCCTGTTGCTCTAAGGACTTGATACCTATAATTTTGTGTGGGCTGGTCAAAAAGTCAAGTTATTAGGGAGACAGTCTGTCCACCATATTCCCACTGGATATTTCTAAGAAATTTGACAATTAAAAAAAAGTTACGTTGAATTTGGCATGCTGGGTTCCAATGCTGTCTCACATCACTCTAAAGCACAGCAGCCTCCCTTTAGTCACTTATGTGTGTAGCTGTAGGAAGGCCGCTGTGGTTCCAGTTGTGTGGCAGGTGTCATAATCATATAGCACGGAAACCGGCCCTTCGGCCCAATTTGCCCATGCCGACCAAGGTCCCATCTACACAAATCCTCACCTGTCCACATTTGGTCCATATCCCACTAAACCTTTTCTCTCCTTGCACCTGTCCAAATGTCTTTAAAATGTTGTTCTAGTACCTGTCCCAACTACCATCTCTGGCAGCTCGATCCATATACCCACCAACCTCTGTGTGGAAAGGTTGCCCCTCAGGTTCATATTCAATCTTTCCTCTCTGACCTTAAACCTATGTCCTCTGGATCTTGATTCCCCTACTCTGGGTAAAAGACTCTTGTGCATTCACCCTATCTATTCCCCTCATGATTTTATACCCTTGGTGCTTCCAATTGTGTTTCATAAACTGCACTGCGTTTATCTACTGTGTCAGATAAGAATAGTTTCTGCAATGGTACAATGTGCAAATATGTTTTTCCAATATTAAAAAAGAAATGGAAATATGTAAAAACCTAGACTAATAGCCGGTTCTCACGGTGCGACCTGACGCAAGATGTCACCAAAGTGAAGTGGTCGTGGTCCAGCACGAGTTCCGCACGATATAACGGGGGGTAGATAAAGAGTTCCCATGGTACTCGGCAATTCTGTCATTTGTGCGAGTGACTTGTCCGTCTCCCGATCTTTCCCGTTAATCGTGAATGAACATCGTGGACTGTAGTGTAGTTAATCACGTGGCACAAATGATGTCACTTTTTTTCACACACTATATAAATATCCTCCGTTCGTAGAATTGGCTCATTTGCAGACATGCCTATACAAAGTTGGTTCGAGTACAGGCTGGTTGTTATTTTCATTGACGCGCTGTATGCATTAGCGCAACATGTGCATCGAAAACGCTTGCGTGAAGGCAGAAGGGTGAGATTAATTAAAAAGAGAATTAAGAGGAAGTCTCACTGGGTTAAGCCCATGTTTCAACGGAGACCTCAATTTGGACAATATGAGCAACTGTGCTGTGCGAAGAGGATAAAAGTGCATTCAAAAACTTTGTCAGAATTTCACCCGAGCTCTTTAATGAGTTAAAGAATAATTTGGGACCTCTGCTGAAGAAGAATGACACTGTAATGAGAAAGGCACTGGAACCAGGGTTGCGCATAGCAATCACCCTCCGCTACTTGGCCTCAGGCGATTCTTATAAAAGTCTATCTTACAACTTTCTTGTCATAGAGAATCTCATTGCATTGGTACCACACCACCAGTTCCCCCTCTTGTTCCCTGGTGAAGTTATATGGCCGTACCTTCTGCCATACTCCCTTTATGTTATCATCTGCTGAGGCTATTGGGGAGGCAACAGCTACTGGGGAGGCAATCTCAAATCCACCTTGATCACCCTCTCCCTGCTCCAAGGAGCCCACAGGCAGTGGTATCTCTGGCATCTCCTCTTGCCTCTCCATCTGTCTCTCTTGCTGACTCCTCCTCATTTACCTGCATGGCTAAAAACGTTCTGACTTTCTTTGACCCCTTTCTTTGTGCTTTTCTGAGAGGCATCTCTGCAAGCCTTACTGTCAAAAAGATTCTCAAACAATGACAATTAGGTGGGACGTCCTCGATGGACACATGGTCCATTGGCGATATTGAGACCACCTTTTTTACTCACCTTATGTCCCTTCTGTCAAGCTTCCGGGTTTACCGTTCGCAGGCGTTCCCACGGTACCCGCAAGCAAAGATCCTAGAGGAGCAAGATAGACCACTCCTCAAAAAACGTGTAGTATCACGTGTGTGATCGTCGATGCCATTTTTCGAGGCATTTATTGGGCTTCCCCCACACTGTCATGGCGTCCTTATCTAAATTTCATCTCACTGCTCTTCTATCAAGTATTCTAATCGTAAATCTAAACGACCCGACCTGTCATTCTTTAGGTTCCCCAATAAAAAAGAAAGGTGAGAAAATATTTTTATTATTTTCAGTCGCTATTCTGTGGTGAAAATGTTATTTTCTGTTCTCCCATCAACGGTCATTGGGAAACTAAGTTTGTCGGTACATTAGAAAGTTATTAGACTTATTTTTAATATATCTTTACTTACCACAATAATAAAGACAATTTTAACACTTCTGTACGTTTTTGGTTTTGTTCTTGTAAGGGATTGGTCTCCACAATATGGCCCGCGGACACATCAGGTCCAGTGACCAGGAGATTTTTCGAGCTCAGATTCAAGTCCGAGAATGGGCGGCTGTTACCCATTATATCCCTCGAATTGTCAAGACATCACAAGCAAAGATCACAAGCCCGCCGTGAAGAAGGGTGCAATCAAATATTATACAACTCTGCTCTATCATCTTTGGTGCAATGGTGGGTCGGGGGGTTCGGTGGCGGCGGCCGCAATCAAAGATACTAGTGGAGCTCTGCTCTATAATCTTTGGTCGGAATGGGACGGCTGCGCGTTATAATGTGCGATCGTTCCACTCTCCCTCTCCCTCTTCTCCCTCTCCTCCTTCTCCCTCTCCCCCTTCTCCCTCTCCCCCCCTTTTCCCCTTCCCCCCTTCGATCCCACCCCCCCCTTCTCCCTCTCCCCCCTCTCACTCCCCCCCTTTCCCCCTCTCCCCTCTCCCTCTTCTCTCTCTCCCTCTTCTCCCCTTCCCCCTCTCTCCCTTCTCCCTCTCCCTCTTCCCCCCTCTCCCCTCTCCCCCTTCTCCCTCTCCCCCCCCTTCTCCCTCTCTTCTCTCGATCTCTCTCTCCCCCTCCTCTCGATCTCTCGCTCCCCCCTCTTCTCTCCACCTCTCTCTCCCTCTCTTCTCTCGATCTCTCTCTCTCTCTCTCTCTGCCCCTCTCTTCTCTCCATCTCCCTCTCTCCCTCCCATCTCTCCCTCCCTTACCTCTTTGTGAGAGTTGGCAGCTCTGCTATGCCTTGGGTCCAAAAGAGGATAGAACGAAAATACTTAATGGTCTTTGTAAGAAGATTTTAATAAGCTCTTCTACAATTAAGTACAACTGAAAACAATTGCATTTAAGTGATATATCATCCATTGTTCAGGCATGTAGCACTAGGTTACAATAAACTTCCTACATATTCCAGGAATGCATCTCATAAAAATGGGAGATGCTTAAATGCATTGTAAAATCATAAATCCATGTTGACTTGGACTAATCCTTTTACTGCTATCCAATGCCCCATTATTACATCTTTAATAATTGACTCCAGCATCTTTCACACCACCAAAGTCAGGCTAACTGGTCTGTAATTCCCCGTTTTCTCTCTCGCTCCTTTCTTGAAAAGTGGGATAGCATTAGCTATCCTCCAATCCACAGGAACTGATCGTAAATCTATTGATCGTTGGAAAATGATCATATGTATAAATATATATGTATGTGTATATATGCATGTATGTGTATATATATATGTATATGTGTGTATATATATGTATGTATATATATGTTTATATGTGTGTATGTATGCATATAAATGTATCCATATGTATGCGTGTATTTGTATGTGTGCATATGTATGTGTATACGTATGTATGTATGTGTATATATGTATGTGTGTATATATGTATGTGTATATATATGTGTGTATAAATATATATATATATATATGCATATATATATTATTACTATATAATTATATATATAATTGCCTTTATGGTTTATGTATATCATCTTACAAGACAAATAAATTAATAGTGATTATTTAAATCAAAGTTGCTTCTGATCCATGAGAATAAACTTAATTATCTCTAACTTGCCTCTCACACACAGACACACATTCATATAAATATATAAAATATGTATACGTTAAATTTAATTTTGTGCAGTGTGTGTTAAAGCAATACAAGGGAAACTGCACAATACAATGCAAGGGAAACTACGCAAAGGAGGGGGCTGTTCCCGCTACAAGATACTCGAGGATCTTTGCTTTGGATCAAAGATTATAGCGGAGCTCTATAATCTTTGCTTTGGATCTCAGCGGGCGGCATACCGGAAGTCGCGTGTCGCATTAAAAAATGGCGGCCGTGACGTTCCGTTGCGTACTACACGTCAGCCCATTGCATTTAGCAGGAGTGGTCTATCTTGCTCCGCTATAGGATCTTTGCCCGCAAGAGTCATTACGGATATCGCACGGATATCGCACTGGCATCTGCGTTCATACAATGTTGCAACGCTCACCAAAAAGTGCTCAAGTCACTCTTGGAGAAATTCAAAAATGTTTGAATTTTCTCCCGACCTTACAAAGTTACACGACCTCCTGCCGTTAGCGCCACGGAGGTCCTCGGTGGTCCACGAATGCCGTACTGTTATCGCAGGAGGTTCCCACGATGTTAAACTCTTGTTAAGTCTTGCATCAGGTCGCACCGTGAGAAAGCCCTTTAAGATGAAAATCATAATGTCTGATGTAAGAAATCAACATTAGTTCTTCATTAAATTACAAAGTGAAAAGCTTAAATATTTCTTGAACTAAGAGAGCGATAAAATATTTTGGCAATTCATTTGAATATGATACACAGAATAATAGTGTGATGTACAGTAATGTTTATTGATCAATTTTCATGCAGCTGGTACATTCAAGCAACCATGGATGCTTGATGGCTGAGTGTCCACTGCTAGATTTGTATTCATAACAAGTCCTGAGGAAATTGTTGAGTTGCATTTACTGATAATACAAGGAATTCATTACAATGCATTGTAAAAAAATAAATCTCCTAAATATGTGTGTAATTCATTATTAGCAAAAAGCTTCCCTTTACTGTTATTGGGAATCAGATCTCTCATTGTCTTTCTATTCAAAATGCACACAATGAACAATTTATAGTAAAGACACACCTTAAGTACACACAAACATATTCTATCCACTTTCATAAGTATAATGGCACATGAACGTGTCTTCGCCTTTTCTTCAGTGCTCCTCCCCAACAATGCACCCGCATCCTTTTACCCTCCATTCTATGGACCTCTTTCCCTCGGTTTCTTCCTTCTGGTCCCTTGCACTAACCACCCCACTCAGTGTCCTCCCTTTGCTTTCCTTTGCAATCCTTCCCCATTCACAACCTTGTTCCTTTTCCTTTCAAATGCCTTAACAAAGTCCATATAGACCACATCAACCACATTATCCTCATCAATGGACTTAGTCACCTGGCCCAAAAAATAAAATTAGTCAAACAGGGCTGATCTTAAATAATCCCTCTCTATCAGGTGCAAAATAAGTTATTTGTTCATATTTTCCCCAATAATTTCCCTACCACTGATGTTAGACTCTCCAGCCTGCAATTTCCTGGATTAACCCTGCTGCCTTTCTTGACCCTAGTTCTGTAATCGCTGTCCTTCAACCATTTGACATTTTGCCTGTAGTCAGAAAAGATACAAAGCTTTCTGTTGGAACTCTCGCAATCTGGCAGAGATGGAGGGGGTCAGAGGGTGCCTTTATGTGGAGGACTGACAGCAGATTTTAGGATGATCCAGAGGTTCTGGGGTCAGACAGCTGGTGATCTTGATAATTGATTATATGTCTAAATCCAGAGTACATTAGTTTTGCAGGTTTCTGGCTTTGAAATCCTGTATCATTGTGGATCGAGTTTTGGGTCTGATAATAGACAATAGACAATAGACAATAGACAATAGACAATAGACAATAGACAATAGGTGCAGGAGGCCATTCGGCCCTTCGAGCCAGCATCGCCATTCAATGTGATCATGGCTGATCATCCCCAATTAGTACCCCATTCCTTCCTTCTCCTCATATCCCCTGACTCCGCTATCTTTAAGAGCCCTATCTAGCTCTCTCATGAAAATATCCAGAGAACCGGCCTCCACCGCCCTCTGAAGCAGAGAATTCCACAGACTGACAACGCTGTTTCCTTGTCTCCGTTCTAAATGGCTTACCCCTTATTCTTAAACTGTGGCCCCTGGTTCTGGACTCCCCCAACATCGGGAACATGTTTCCTGCCTCTATCATGCCTAACCCCTTAATAATCTTATATGTTTCAATAAGATCCCCTCTCATCCTTCTAAACTCCAGAGTATACAAGCCCAGCCGCTCCATTTTCTCAGCATATGACAGTCCCGCCATCCTGGGAATTAACCTTGTAAACCTACGCTGCACTCCCTCAATAGCAAGAATGTCCTACCTTAAATTAGGAGATCAAAACTGCACACAATACTCCAGGTGTGCTCTCACTAGGGCCATATACAAATGTAGAAGGACCTCTCAACTCCTCTTGTTATAAAGGCCAACATGCCATTCGCTTTCTTCACTGCCTGCTGTACCTGCATGCTTACTTTCATTGACAAATTCTGAAATGTCACCTCTCTCCACAATACTGAGTATTTCCAGCATTTCTAGCAGTCAAGAGATGTTGATGGGTTGGATTGGAGGCTCGGATGATCTTGGTAATGGGATTTTGTTTTTTCAAGCGGAGGAAGAACAGTTCCAAACTACAGCGGCACTAGAATGGTGATCCATCACGCTGTAGTATGTGTGCACTAAGGAGAGTTCAAGTAAAGCAGGGACAAGTATTCTGCTGGTGACAAATGCAGGATTGGCATCAAATAATGGGAGGCTAGGGTTGGGAGCATTGAGGACCTATTCAGAGTACCAACCTACCTGGGGTTATTCTGAGCCATCAGGCAATCCACATTAATATTCTAATGCTGCCAATCTAGTTTCTGGTCTGACATTTTTTTTTAAATTTCAAACATAGTTTATTATAAAATTAACAATATTGTAATAAAATATTTAATAATAATATTGAATTCATTAGGTTTACAACGGCAATTGCATACAAATGAACACCTGTGGCTTAATTAGCCTATTTTGATTTTTTGAAGATATTTTCATATGTAATGACACAAAAGAAAATATTCATGAAAAATAATGCAATGCAGAGAAAAAGAAAGAAAAATATAGAGAAAGAGAGAGAACATCCATTTGTTTTTAAGCTCAAAATTTTGTGAACTATAAATGAATGACCAAACAAATTTGATAATACTATACCAATACCATACCGGGTATTATAAATTTTAATGTCACACAATGTGTTAATAAAGTGTTGCCCACTAGACTGGTTTTGGCAACCAATGCCTGACTTCAACTTCACTGGAGCAGGACATAAAAGCAGCTCAATCCAAAGTCAACACCAGGAGGCAGTGGGAATCTGTATAACACTGACAGAATATGCCAGAGATACCCAGCAGGACTGAAAGCATTTGTGAAGAGAGTAAGAGAATCAATATTTCAAATTTCCATCAGAGTACTGGGACTCTTGCAGACAGAGTTAAGGGCCTGTTTCACTAGTCATTCACAAATTCTCCCGAGTTTTCCTCTTGATTCAAACTCGCAGAATGTTCGTAACAAATCCGTAGGAGGTCATAGGAGTTCGTAGATATATTGTGGCGGTTCGTTATGCTAGCCGTATGTACTCGTGGAATCAGGTAAGTCGGGACGTTTTTTCCAGCCCGATTAAAAATTGTCCACGATTAAAAAAATGGTTGGGTTGAAAGAAATTTCAACTGTTTACTCGTTTGGAGGGCATCAAAATAGTCGTGGGAATTCATAGACATACGCGTAGGAGTTCATAGGAGTTCATGAGCATAGTCGTGGAAGGTCGTAGGAGTTCGTAGATTACCACGATCTTGATTTTTTGTTTAGGTCCTTTAAACTCGGCAGAGGTTTTGAATTAAGTCGTGAAAGTGGGACAGGCCCTTAACTGTCCACCCCAGGGCTCCAGCTAGGATTGTGATGACCAGTGCGGGATCTCCAGCTTGCTGAGTATTGTGCAGGGATCATTGGGTATCATAGTCATGGAATGCTGGGTTGGGGAAATCAAGATTGATCCATGCACCTTCTTCTTCGTAGACAGTTCCTTAGATTTGAGGGTGACTGTGTGTTTAGTTCTGTGGGTTCTGGGCTGGATGATGAGATCTATGCGGTACCCAAAGACTCAGTCACAGCTGGAGTGTGCAGGTGGTGAGGTGGTACATTCCTTTCCTCGTTTCCACCGTCCCTCTGTGGGCTCCTGATACTTGGACTGGAGACTCAGCCCAAAGGCTCCTTTTCCATTTTGAGTGCTCATGAGCCAGGAATTCCAGTGGAATAATGGGGGAAAAGGTCTTTGAGAACTTTGTTGAATCGTTTCCTTTGTCTGCCTGGCAATTTATATACATGACAGAGCTTCGAACAGATGGTCTATTTCTGGATTTTGATGTCAGGTTTGCAAATTAATTGGCCTCCTCAATGGAGGTAGAAGAGGGTAACTGAGCTCATTGCTGGGATGTGGATACCAGGAGAGTATACTGAGATTGGTTTGTTCAATTTGCCAATGGATCTGAAGGATTTTGCAGGGACAGTGTTGTTGGCACACCTGTGGTGCTTTTGGAAACTTGCTGCAGGTTGTCCCTGTCTCTGATGAATATAAAAAGTCAGGGTTCAGTACTGCCTGGTAGGCATGGTTAATTTCATCTTTGATGTTTGCCTTCACCAGGTGGCCCAGAAGAATATGAAATAGTGCATGTTTTCTCGGGTCTTAGCATGGGTATTCATTGTTGGAGGGTGGTATTGCACTGCAGGTGTTTTATAGATGTTTAGCTTTGTTGCATTATTTCCCCTTAACATCTTTGAAGTAGTTTTATAATGGAACTTGATGCTTAATAAGTAAGCACAAATTCATATAGTCTGTTTTCCCATATCTTTTACATGCATAGAAAGCTCAATAAATGATCGACCAGAAGCTGGTAATGATTCGGAAATAGCTTTGGTCTATTTTTAGGTCTTTAGCCTTTCCTTGCTCTGTTCTCTTCCATTACCCTTGTACACCTAGCCTTTCAGCCATGCTCTCCCACGTACAGTATATTAGAGTCATAGAGTGATACAGTGTGGAAACAGGCCCTTCGGCCCAACTTGCCCACACCAGCCAACATGTCCCAGCTACACGAGTCCCACCTTTGGTCCATATCCCTCCAAACCTGTCCTATCCATGTACCTGTCTAACTGTTTCTTAAATGTTGGGATAGTCCCTGCTTCAACCACCTCCTCTGGTAGCTTGTACCTTACACCCACCACCCTTTGTGTGAAAAGGTTACCCCTTAGATTACTATTAAATCTTTTCCCCTTCGCCTTAAACTTATGTCTTCTGGTCCTCGATTCACCTACTCCGAGCAAGTGACTCTGTGCATCTACCCGATCTATTCCTCTCATAATTTTATACACATCAATAAGATCACCCCATATCCTCCTGCACTTCAAGGAATAGAGTCCCAGACTACTCCACTTATTGCTATAGCTCAGGTCCTATAGCCCTGGCAACATCCTTGTAAATCTTCTCTGTACCCTTTCCTGTTCGACATCTTTCCTATAACATGGTGCCCAGAACTGAACACAATACTTTATATGCGGCCTCACCAATGTCTTATACAACTGCAACATGATTTTTGCTAATCATATTCTCACAATCCGGTTGCAGACCAGAGTTTCTGTGCAGAACTGTAAATATCAAAACCAGGCTTGGCACCTATATGCTCGTTTCTTGGTGGGAAGGACCAGCTTTTTTGTGAAGTGCATGGCCGTCCGAAGGGGGGGGGGCGTTAGGTGCGCTCGCACCCCGCCTTTTTTTCCCCAGAGTAAGAAAAAATCCAGAGAAAACATTTAAAAATAATTGGAGCGCAATCAGCATTTCCACTTTGACGGAAATCGCCCGAAATTCTGGTTCCGGCCCTCTGGATGATTTGGGAGAAAAAAATGCGACCATCCGCACATGCGCAGTTGGAGAAAGCCGGTGACGCATAGGGGCGCAAAATGTTGCTGTCTCTCCGAACTGCTTTCTATTCCTAGATAACACTGAAAAATATGAATTCCATAGTTTGTGACTCTTTTTGCATCATATTTTTAACATAATTTGTATATTACAAATATCTGCATGTTTTCAGGGTCATCATGGATCTGTCCGCAGTAATGTAGCAGTCCGTTGAAGATGTTGCTGCTGTGGAAGCTAGGCAGAAGATGGAGTTGGAAGATCTCCTTGGTGCAGTTAAAAACAAAGGGTAGGAGATGGAAAACATTATCACCAATTTTATTCAGAGCTAATTGTGATTCTACTCCTTCCATCTTATAACAAATGTACTTAACCAATTTTAATAAACTTAGTATATAATATTGGAAATTTATAAAATATACATTTTAATGGGATCATTATATATAGATGTAACATTTCCATTTCGAGGTCATATCAAAGCAGATAGCCTAATCGTTAAAGGATTAATGGACACTGTATTGCATAATACATGTTAATCATAACATGAAATAAATCCATAGCATTATCCTGTATAATTTCATTACAGCAGATAGTCTGAAGCATACAGCGGCATCCTGCAATGGAAGATCCAAAAGAAAAAAAACTTCACACTCAAGGGCCGCGGTGATCCCCAAACAAATTACATCGTATTTCTCAAAAGGTAAATCACATCACATTTGTATTTGTTTTAACCCGTTGATGCTGTAGACATTTTTTTTGAGGAGCCAAATAGTCCTTTTTTCATCATTCACATTGGTAGCATATTTTTATTTTTCCTTATATTGATACATTACAAAGTATTACAAATGAAAATACGAGCATTTCCATTTAAATTCTCGATAGAGCTTTGCCAATTTTCCATTATCAATGACTTCAATTATCAAAATAGTTGCCAATTTTATAAATTACTGATCATTTTGCATTAAACAAGATCCTGTGAGCATACTTTATATTGAACTTGGACATGTGGGTTCAATTTGTGAAGAATTTTGTCTCTGTTAATCATTTAAACATTTTATGATTCTACATCATGAGTTCTTACAAGAATTGTGAAAACTCCACATATATGCAGATTTTGGTGTCAATGGGTTAAAGAAGAGCCTATAAGTAAAATATTTTTTGAATACATGTAATGTCTTAAGTCCTGTTAATGATAATATAGGCCAAATAAAATATGTCACAAAATGGAGAATCTCTGTATTTGCAAAGCCTGCTTGTCCACTTTCTGTGAAAGGTTGCAAGCTGTGAGTCACGCTCCAAGGAATCTAGACCCTAGATGGAAATTGAGGATAAGGCGAGGTCCAGAAGTCTTTTCTTTTGTTTATATGTATGAGGGTTTTGCAGAAGAGCTAAGAGGTGTTGCATAAGCATGATTAGGATTGGTCAGATAAGGGGTGTTGTAAAGTACTGTTAATTATGTTCCAGAGTGTTTGTGCTGTTATCTTGTGATGTGTGAAGCTTGATCAAATTGTTTATACTACCTGGAGAAATGTTTCTACTCTTTTGTAAACTGTCTTCCTGCTAGAACTTTCTGTATAAACAATGTAATTCTGTATTTTGTGATTGGGTTATGGAACTGTCAATAACTATAATATAATGAAGATTCAAGAGAGTTTATTGTCATGTGTCCCAGATAGGACAATGAAATTCTTGCTTTGCTTCAGCACAATAGAATATTGTAGGCATAAATAAATACGGAACAGATCAGTGTATCCATATACCATTGAATATATATATACACACACATAAATAAGCATATAAAGTGCAATAGGCTATTAAAGTTCAGATTTTTGTTTGAGTTTAGTTTAATAGTCTGATGGCTGTGGGGAAAAGCTGTTCCTGAACCTAGATGTTGCAGATTTCAGGCTCCTGTACCTTCTATCTGAAGGCAGCGGAGAGATGAGTGTGTAGCCAGGATGGTGTGGGTCCTTGATGTTGCTGCCAGCCTTTTTGAGGCAGCAACTGTGGTAGATCCCCTCGATGGTAGGGAGGTCAGAGTCGATGATGGACTGGACAGTGGTTACAACTTTTTTCAGTCTTTTCCGCTCCACCAACATCTCTTCAGCAGTGGCGTCCCAGAGTTTCCCAGCGCCTGGCCCAAGTTTTAATTTAAACTCGGGTAAACTGAATTTGTATTAAAAACCCAAATACAATTGGTCCTTAATTGTAAATATGAGAATGTTTTCCTATATTGTACGGTAGACTATATAGGAAAACGGCGTAGATATCATAATTGGTACCATAATTACAACTGGTTACATCATTGCATTACATCATGAACTCTCCAAAAGCTATCGGCCGGCGCATGATATTTCATGAATATCCCGTAAATCAACGGCAGAGAGCTGACTTTCTGGCATCATTCTTTCAACATGGAAGGAGGCCATTTGGCCCATCAAGGCGATGCCAGCTCTGACAGCAATCCCATCAATCACATTCCCCATTCATTTCCCTGTAATTTATTCTCTCTCACATGCTCGTCAACTGTCCCAGATTCCAGTACTCACCGACACACTCGGGTTAATTTAAAGCGGCAGATTAGCCTACGTTCTTTGTGAATGTGGGAGGAAACAGAGCGGCCGGGGGAATCCTGCTTGGTCACAGGGAAAAGGTGTAACCCTGACACGGACACCACCGGAGGTCAGGAGCGAACCTTTTGTTCACTGGAGCTGTGAGAGAACCATGTGCAACCTTCCGCGCCACCGTTCCCAGGCAAATCAACTGCGGGATCCATACCGCATCCACGCTGCTGAAGCCGGAAAAACAATGAGGCAATTTTCCACACGGTTACTGGTGCCAACAGCTCCAGCCACCTTCAGTAAGGCTCTAAGGCTGCTGTCAGCCACAGAGGGGAAAGTGTGCAGCTCACCCATGTACCCTTCCCCTTCTCCCCCCACCCCATCCTCCCACCCCTTCGTTCCCTCGCATTATTTCTGGATGGCTTCTTTTGGAAGAAATCACTTTGAAAATTATTGTTTACCAACCCTTCTTGTATTTCACTGCCGAAGCACTGTTTGGTCAATGTGTCTTGTGGTAGTTCAATTATTTGTTTCATTACGCAATCTTCACAATTTGCCTGGATGTTAGAATATGTCACTATGTAAAGCATGTCAAGGTTTAATAGTAATTTACTGATTACTTGAGGAAACCAAGTGGAGTGGACCACGGCAGTAATTTCAGGTGCTGCGTGAAATGGGCTTGCGAACACAAGACAGACCAACCAGCCGGCTTCACAGGGCCTCCCTGGAGCTGTGGTGGGCTGGGACTGCAGGCAGGGTGATGTGTGAACCAACGGATATCCTACACACCTTGAAAAGCTAGGAGGTACCATTGCAAAAGGTTGACTGTGATGAAGAAATTCTAAAGCAGACTCCTTCATCCTCTCCAACTTGTCTGCCATCTCCAGCCACTTCAAGTGCCATGCCTCCCTCATCAGCCAATATGCCATCCGGATCCATATCTACCACATCTCCTGTGCCTGGATCAATAGATAGCCAGCCATTACTACCTACGTCTGGATCAACAGTTAGCCAGCCAGCAGCTCCTGTGCCTGGATCGACATGTACCCAGCCAGCACCTCCTGCGCCTCTGTTCAACAGCATTAGTGACATTAGTACTCTCCTTAATTCTACCACAACCAGTGAAGAAGCCACTATGGCTTTGCCCATAACTTGGACAAAGTGGTGACTAGGTTTGCACAGTTACAATCTTGGAAAATGGAACTGGAAAAACATGATTTATGGCTAAATGGCAATGTATGCTGGCCTGCCATGAGTGTCGTCACCTGCATCACTACACCAGGACTTCCATGAGCAATGACAGCAAAATGCAACTGCAAAATGTGATGCAAATCAAGTCAAGTCGTCAAGTCAAGTCGTCAAGTCAAGTCGTCAAGTTTATTTGTCACATACACATACAAGATGTGCAGTAAAATGAAAGTGGCAATGCCTGCGGATTGTGCAAAACGACAGAACAGGTGCTCCTGAATGTATATTGCCATTTATCACTACTGCTACTAATGCAAGGGCATTCGTTGGCTTTACTCTATATACCAATCCTGGTTCCACAAACTGCGCAAATCCTGTCATGCCACCCCCCTTTTTGAAAATCTTCATACGGGCCTGAAGTATATACATCTACAATGTGTATTGACTAAATTGACTATAATTGATAATTGACTAAAACAAGATGCACATGTTTTCGCAGCTCCCTTTGTCTCTTAATGATTCATGATATTCTTGACACCAAACAAAATAAAACACAAGGAAACCCAAGGACATATGGAAAAGGAGCAGGAGCATGCCGGATAGCCATATTCTACAGTTTTGTGACAAGATTTGGCTGATTTTCTACTTCTTTTGCTGCCCGATTTCCATTGTCCTCCATTCTACTGGATTTCAATGAATAAACTCAAAGACTGAAAATCCCCAGTTCAAGAAAAGAATCTCTGCAAAGCAAGTCTCTCTTGAATCTGACATCCACACAATTGTCATCATTAGATTTCCGCTGAGAGTTAAAGTAGAAGAATGAATTGTGGTCCCATGTTGAAAGGCTGAAGGATTGTTGCTTTCTGTCGTATGATTGGCATGGAGACTTAATTTGGGTAAGCAGAAATAGAGATAATTATTGATCTGATTAGTTTATCTGTCTACATAATAAAATAAACTGCAAGTTTACCTTATCTTAGCATATGCCTTGAAGCTATTAACTCATTTCCTATCAATCCATGACCCAGCGATGTGAGATTGGATAAATTAAACACAAGTTTTCTGGAAAGGAGCCTGGTGAGGACAAAAGTTTGGAAAAAAGAAGGTGTGTAGTCAGTTTAAATTAATCTCCTTCATAAATTGGGATAGCATGATGTAAAACAGTTTGGCTGAGGCAGTGACCAAGTCAAGTCAAGTCAAGTTTATTTGTCACATACACATACGAGATGTGCAGTGAAATGAAAGTGGCAATGCTAGCGGACTTTTGTGCAAAAAGACAAACAAACAAACAACCAAACAAACAATAAACACAATCATAAACACACATATTCTTTTACATAATAAATAATGGAAGGAAAAATGTTCAGTATAGTTAGTCCCTGGTGAGATAGGCGTTTACAGACCGAATGGCCTCTGGGAAGAAACTCCTTCTCAACCTTTCCGTTCTCAACGCATGGCAACGGCGACCATGGAGCGGAAAAGATATCGGAGAGAAAGGTATTGGAGGAAAGGTAATTGAGGGACCTGAGCATTTGGAACTAATCTGGTGGACAAAAGAACAATTCCCATACCTGTCTTTTTGTTTCAACATGATTAGTATTTTTAATCTATCAGAAGAAAACATTTAGCAATGTTGAATATGCACTGGAATTTGTTTTTGTTTTTTTCAGTTTGGCAGCATAAATTAGCATGAAATTGACCAAATGTTAAAAATCTGGGTGGGATTACCAGCTACTTGCTGTATAACTGACCACGCGGTGGCTTTGGGCCTGTTGTCACTTACTAGATGCCAACAGAGCATTACTTAATTACTTAGAGAAATTAGTTGGTTTTGCTTCTCAGTGCCCTGGTTTACTTTCTATATACCCTTGACTACGTAGCCAGACATAGCACCAATTCCAACTTTAAATTCTCCAATGATACCACCACTGTGGACGAATAACAGGTAATTAATGTTCTCCATTACCTCCAAGTTCAAGAACAACTTCTTCCTAGCAATCATCAGGCTCTTGAACATTGCACAACACTAACCACTACCTCTGCAACTATAATCTATTATGGAATTTGTTTTGGTTGTACTACTGACTTTGATTTTGCACTATTACGGTCTGGTTACTTAGTATTACTGAGGATTCATTTATAACATTGTTGATTATTGTATGTTTATCTGTACGTTATTGAGTAAATGGCCGGTTAAGCTACAGCAAGCAGTTATTTCATTGTTTCATTGCTGGTACACATGACAATTAAATACTCTTGTTTCTCTTGAAGCCATGTCAATACATTCATAAATTTGGATTCCATTCAAACTCATAGAGTCATTCAGCACGGACATAGGCCCTTCTTCCCAACTCGTCCATGCCGAACAAGATGCCTCATCAAAGATGGCTAAATCTAGTTACAGTATCGCTACAATTATGACTAAGACCTTGACTTTTAAAAAGCAACCATATTAATTTTGGTTCACGGAATTTGGTGCAGCCAAGCCAAAACTTTAATTTGATTTCACTTGTGACAATTTAATTGCTTCAATTGTTTTCAAAGGTATAATGGAGACCGAAAATACACAAAACAGCCATCCAGGACAAAGTAGTCTATTTAATTGGCAGTCCATTCACCGCCCTAAACATTAATTCCCTCCATTACTGGTGCATAGTGACTGCAGTGCATACGATCAGCAAACACTCTCTGGTTATTCGTCCCATTTTAACAGCATTGAACAAATCTGCAACCTCTACATGTTTAGTTTAGAGATACAGTGTGGAAACAGCCCACCGACTCCACGCCGACTATCGATCATTTGTACACAATGTTATCTCACTTTTGCATCCTACACACTAAGGGCAGTTTACAGATGCCAATTAACCTACAGTCTTGCACGTATTTGGAATGTGGGAGAAAAGTGGAGTGAACTCCACGCTACAAACGTGCAAACTCCACACAGATAGCACCCGAGGTCAGGATCAAACCCGGGTCTCTGGTGCTCTGCACCACCACTGCACATCGTGAATTAGTTGTAAATTGCTGGGTCCATTGGAATGTTTGTGTTTTTTTTGCTTCACAGAAAGCATTGTACTCAAAAAAATAATTTTTAGCAATTAAATTGTTACAAGTCAAAGCTAATTACATTTATAGCTTTCCGCCATCAAATCATGTAAACAAAATTAGTATGCTTGTTTTTTTTAAGTCAAGACCTTTGGCGTAATTGTAGCATTGCTGTAACTAAATTTATTAATAAAGACACAAGTAACAGTAACAAGAATTGGTTAAAATGAAAGAATATTGTTTCACCACAGGATGGAAGATCATATTTGCAAATCAATTAGTTTTACCCAATGATAAAACTAATTTGAGATGGATGTATTCTTTATTCTAAAAGTCAATTCGATAAAAGAAAAGAAAATCATTCAAGAATGTTTTACAAAACACATTACGAGGGAAAAGTGATGGAAAATATCAAAACGGTACCAAATTGGGCCTACTTATGAACCATTTGTTAACAATTACCAGGAAATTTGGAAAAAATCCAAAACGATTTGTTTCACAAATTGCATTTCACGGCCAACACTCTCACAGGATGGTATCTGCTGCCTTCGGATTTCTGTTCTCTCTTTTCTGGAGGGCAATTCTTTTTTTTAATTACATTTCATGGTGATTTACTTTTCTATGCTTATTACAGTGAGCAAGTGAAAGGAAAATAGAATTTCACCATCCTGCACAGATAGATCAGTCAGAACACAACCAGTTGCACTGTAAAATACTTTACTCCGACAAAGTGGAAAATTCCTCCTTTGTACTATAACAGCAAGATTATAAGAAGATAGACAAAATGCTGGAGTAACTCAGCGGGACAGGCAGAACCCCTGGATAGAAGGAATGGGTGACGTTTCGGGTCGAGCCCCTTCTTCAGAGTCTGAGGAAGGGTCTCGACCCAAAACATCACCCATTGCTTCTATCCAGAGATGCTGCATTTGCCGCTGAGTTACTCCAGCATTTTGGGTCTACTTTTGGTGTAAACCAGCATCCGCAGTTCCTTCCTACAGTAAGATTATAAGCATATTTATGAAGAATGTATTACAATTCAGCAGTAGACAATGCACAGAGGAAATAATCCTCCTGAGTACTTTAGACCCTTCTCAGAAAAAGACAACCTCTTTCGGCTGATATTACATTTTTCTCATTACAAATAAATACCAGCTGCATCACATCCAGCTGAGTGAGTTTGCTAATACAACGGATGAATCAGGTAAAATGTTTTTTATCTATATCTTCTTTGTTGGATGGATTCATGTTCTTCAGATTTCAGGAGGGCTTGTTAAAGACAGCAGAATGAGGAGGATTTAGGAAATGTTTAATTTAACTGTTGGTTAACTTATATTGTCGAACGTCCCATCACTTGATCTCGTAGTCACAACAATGTACATCTATATAGCCCCTTTAATGTAGTAAAATCCTCTAAAAGCACTTATAATAAGGCAAGTGAAGAAACAAAAATTAGCACTGAGACAAAATACAAAGATATTAGCAGTAATCATCTTTGAGGTAGAAAGGTAGAAATGTTCATGTTTCCATACAACATAAGATGTCATTCACACCATGCGTCTATGCCAGTTCACAGAGCAATCCTATTCCCCACTACATTTTCCTGACACCTATTGTCCAATATTTCCATCAATTCTACCCCTCACCTATATTAGGACAATTAACTTACCAGCCCAACCATCTTCAGGATGTGGGGGGAAATCCTGTCTGAAGATTGAGGAACGCCTCAAATAGATTTCTGAGGAGTTGACTAAGGAAATTGATGAAGGCTGGACAGTAGAAATTGTATGCATGGACGTCAGTGAGGTTTTTGACAGAGTTGCACACAGTAAACCGACCAAGAAAGTTAAGTCACATGGTATCTGAAGGTTGTTGGCAAATTGGAACCTAAAATTGACTAGGTAATAGGAGGCAGAGGATAATGGTTGAAATTTGTTTTTCTGATTGGAAGTTTATAACGAAGGGTGTACTGCAGGGATTGGTGCTGGAACCTTTGTTGTTTTTGTCATATCTATAAATGACTTGGAAAAGAATGTAGGTGAGCTGATTAGTATATTTGCTGATGACATACAAATTGGCAGACTGAAATAGCTGTCTGCAGATGCATAGATCAGCTGGAACTTTGGCAGATGGAACATCATTTTGGGACATCAAATGCTGGCAAGCCTAAAACAGTAAATGGCATGGATCTCGGGAGTATTGATGTACTGACAGACTGTGGGGTGAAAGTTTGTTGTTCACCTAACATGGATATATAGGGTGATAAAGCTTGCCTTCTTTAGCTGAGGCTTTGAGTATTAGACTTGAGAAGCATATTGCATCTATGTAAAACATTTGTCAGACCACACTTGGAATATTGTGCACAGTCTTGGTGGCTAACTACAGGAAGGGCGTGGTAGCATTAGAAACTGTGCATGAGAGATTCACCGGGATGTTGGAATATAGAACTGCACTCGCTGGTTTACACAAAAGGATACGGAGTGCTGGGGTAACTGATTGGGTCAGGCAACATCTCTGGAGAACCTGGATAAGTGAAGTTTCTGGTCAGCACCCTTCCTCAAATGTTGTCTAGAGATGCTGCCTGACCCGCTGAGTCACTCCAGCACTTTGTATCCTTTTCACCAGGATGTTGCCTGGAATGGAGGGCTTTGGTTACAGGGGAGATTGGATAGGCTGAGTTTGATCTCAATGCAGTGCAAGAGGCAGAGAGGTAATCTCACAGAGGTTATGAGGGGCATGGATAGGGAAGATAGTATTTTTTCCAGGTTATAAAAGTCTAAATTAAAGGAGATCTGAGATGGCATGTTTTCACACAGAGGTGGTGGTTTTATGGAAAGAGCTGTCAGTGGAGGTGGTAGAGGCAAATATAATTAGAATCTTTAAAAGACATAGGAGAAAAGGGAAGCAGCTCTAATGCAGGCAAATAGAATGGAGAAAATGGGCCAAAGGGCCTGTTTTTTGTGTCGACTATTATTCAATAAAACATCCAGGGAATACCCATGCAGTCTCAGAGACAACATGCTAACTCCACACGGACAGCACCAAAGGTCAGGATTGAACCCAGGTTGCTGAATCTGTGAAGCAGCAACTTCATTACTGCACTAACGCGTGTCCCCTTTTTATTTCTGGAAAGGGATTCTATAGTTTACAGCCTGGGCTACTGGAGGCAAAAGCAATAGCAACAGGCCCAGAATGGAGGGGAGGTGTTTTGAGGAAATTATTGAGATAGGGATCAGTAAAGACATGGAGGGAACTAAATCAAAGCGTGGTCAGATCAGGAGCAAACATATGCACTCAAGGATTGTGGGATGAGTAAACAGGTCTCCGTGATCTGGGATCAGAAGAAACGTTTTGGTTAAGCTCAAATTCATTTATTGTGGAAGGAAAACTGTGCAGGAGAGAACTGGATTACTTTTGACCATCGATATTAAAAAGCATGGATGATGATTTTCGCAGCAGAAGTGTTGAGGCAAGTCAGAGAAAACTGGTGTTCTGTCGGTAGAGTGGTCCTGACAATGGAATGTAGATGTAGTCAAATATTCAGCTTGTGCAATTTGGGAAAAAAATCCAAGTCTATCCAATCTCCTATAAGTAATATCTCATAATCCAGGCATCATTCAAGTAAACCTCCTCTGCACCTTCTCCAAATGCTCCACATACTTCCTACAACAAGGAAACCAGAACTACATGCAATATTCCAAATGTGGCCTAACCAAAGTCCTATAAAGCTGCATCACGAGTTCCTGACTCTTATACTCAATGCCCCGACCAATGAAGGGAAGCATACAATATGCTTCAACGAGTTATGGACTTAGACCCCAAGATGCAGACATACACCAACGCTTGCCATTAATTGTATATTTTCCCCTTATATTCGACCTCCCAAACACTTCACACTTGCTCAAATTAAACTCCATCTGCCGTTCAAATTAAACTCCATCTGGCATTTCTCCGCCCATTTCTGTAGCTGATCTATATTCCCCTGTGTAGATGTGGAAGACGAGAAATGCCTCCTAACAACATATTTCAAATATATAATTGGACAATAGCCCATCACAGATGCAAGTCGACTTGCATTCTGTTGAGCTGCCCTAGGAAGTCCAAGGGATGAGCAGGTCAGATGATGCTTCATTTCCTATGTTTTTATTCATTAAATGATTTTCTGAGATTGCTATTGAATGTGTCATTCCGCTGCGAGCTGCAGCAATTTTGTTTGTGTGCCTCAGTATGTGCGAGGTACATATACCAATAATTGCTACGTCACTTATATCAGCATGATATCAAAACTTCCTCTTCCTCACATGGTGCTACGAATGTGAGCAATTGAAACAATGTCAGGTAAACAGCAGGAAGTAAATATGTGAAGGGTTATATCACACTGATAAAGGCACAATAACAGAACAGTTCCCTGTCCAGTGTCGCTAATGAATTTAAGAATTAATTAACTGTACCAATTATTTATTACTTGCTGATACTCCTGTGAGTTAAGGCAATAAAAGTAATTCAGAAATAATTGATTTTGCTAAATTTTATTTCACATAAGCATAATGCATTTGCTTTCAACATTTGTATGATGAAGGTTAATATTTCTATAACTAATTGTATTAACATGGAAGTTAATACTGGAGTTGCCTTATTTCTAGCCTATATCATAACATTGTACAATAAATTATACTTTGCTATATATAATGTTCAAGGACTGACTTGCCTGTTTCATGTCAATCCAATTCATGATGTCTCCCATCAATGCTGAGTTAGAGCACCTGGATAGCGAGAACTTTCCAAGATATATGAGACTCTATGCTGGAGGCAGAGCAGAGGACTCCTTTTCTTGAAATGAGCTCCATAAAGTACATGGTGAAAAACAGAGTGCACAGTCCTGAGGTGCAGCTGTGACCTGATAGCTGTCAATCATTGCCCTTGGTATTCAACAGCGAGCTGGAACAATGGGAATGAAATTATGTGCAGTCCATGCAGTGTAGTTCATTGCAGCAGCCTCTGTAAATAGGTATAATGATTATTCTTGTACTCGCAGGAGGCAAGATGGGAATCTTATCTTTTGTTGTATTGAACTACTGTCATGTCCATCAGGTCCAGGAGGCTTTAAATCAGAAAAGGGCTCAGTACAGTAGGTCAGGGAGCATCTCTGAAGAAAATGGATAGGAGACCTTTTGGGTCAAGGCCCATACACCACGGCTACAAATCAGAATGGCTGACAATTGTAGTGTGTGTGTGTGTGCATGCACATGTGCTGAGATCAGGTACAGAAATGGAAACTGAACAACTTGCTAAGTTACCAGATGAAATAATCACAAAGGTTAATATCTATAATGCAACCAAGCCACCATTTGCAGTAATAGTGCCTTTCAACTTCATGCCACTATTTGCAGTAAGTAGTGCCTTTCAACTTCAAGCCAAAGCAACCAATCCACCATTTGCAGTAAGTCGTGTCTTTCAACTTCAAGCCACACCCAAGCTACACCCAAGCCACCATTTGCAGTAAGTAGTGCCTTTCAACTTCAAGCCAAAGCAACCAAGCCACCATTTGCAGTAAGGAGTGCCTTTCAACTTCATACCACCATTTGCAGTAAGTAGTGCCTTTCAATTTCAAGACACACCCAAGCCAAGCCAACCAGGGGAGGGGGAGGGGGGGCGCTTTCTGGAGCGCTAGTATGAACCATTTTAGAACCAATAGACATTTTTGCAAGCTTTAGAACCAATAGAGACACTTTTTGCAAGCTATAGAACCAATAGACATTTTGTTGCAAGCTTTAGAACCAAATAGACATTTTTTTTGCAAGCTTTAGAACCAAATAGACATTTTTTTGCAAGCTTTAGAACCAATAGAGACACATTTTGCAAGCTTTAGAACCAATAGACATTTTTTTTGCAAGCTTTAGAACCAATAGACATTTTTTTGCAAGCTTTAGAACCAATAGACATTGTTTGCAAGCTTTAGAACCAATAGACGTTTTTTTGCAAGCTTTAGAACCAATAGACATTGTTTTGCAAGCTTTAGAACCAATAGACATTGTTTTGCAAGCTTTAGAACCAATAGACATTTTTTTGCAAGCTTTAGAACCAATAGACATTTTTTTGCAAGCTTTAGAACCAATAGACATATTTTTTGCAAGCTTTAGAACCAATAGACATATTTTTGCAAGCTTTAGAACCAATAGACATATTTTTGCAAGCTTTAGAACCAATAGACATATTTTGCAAGCTTTAGAACCAATAGACATTTTTTGCAAGCTTTAGAACCAATAGACATTTTTTGCAAGCTTTAGAACCAATAGACATATTTTGCAAGCTTTAGAACCAATAGACATTTTTTTGCAAGCTTTAGAACCAATAGACATTGTTTTGCAAGCTTTAGAACCAATAGACATTTTTTGCAAGCTTTAGAACCAATAGACATTTTTTTGCAAGCTTTAGAACCAGAAACAATAGACATTTTTTTGCAAGCTTTAGAACCAATAGACATTTTTTTTTAGACAAGCTTTAGAACCAATAGACATTGTTTTGCAAGCTTTAGAACCAATAGACATTGTTTTGCAAGCTTTAGAACCAATAGACATTGTTTTGCAAGCTTTAGAACCAATAGAGATTTTTTTGCAAGCTTTAGAACCAATAGACATTTTTGCAAGCTTTAGAACCAATAGACATTTTTTTGCAAGCTTTAGAACCAATAGACATATTTTTGCAAGCTTTAGAACCAATAGACATATTTTTGCAAGCTTTAGAACCCAATAGACATTTTTTTGCAAGCTTTAGAACCAATAGACATTGTTTTGCAAGCTTTAGAACCAATAGACATTTTTTTTGCAAGCTTTAGAACCATTAGACATTTTTTTGCAAGCTTTAGAACCAATAGACACACTTTTTGCAAGCTTTAGAACCAATAGACATTTTTTGCAAGCTTTAGAACCAATAGACATTTTTTTTTACAAGCTTTAGAACCAATAGACATTTTTTGCAAGCTTTAGAACCAATAGATACACTTTTTGCAAGCTTTAGAACCAGTAGAGACACTTTTGCAACCAATAGACACATTCTGCAAGCATTTTAGAACCACTAAGGGCACTTACATTTGTGTAGACATGTGTTCAATGTTATTCACAGCTCAGAGAAACATGACCCTCTGCCTTCCTCCATCTTGAAGAGACTGTGTGGCACACCACTTCCTGGTTTTATAGTCCCTCCCCCCTGCCGCCAGCGGGGGCAGCAGAGAGAATGGGGAATTTTGTAAAAACATTAATATCTCTGTCATTTTTAATCGACGGGAAAAATCCTCGGCACACATGCGGCGGAGAGGGGGCTCTGAGCAAGGTGCCCAAAAATGACGGCCGTAGGTGGCGGCGTTCTCTCGGAAATCGCAGCACAGATGGCCAAAACCGGTCAAGAACAGACTTTTAGTGATATAGATTAATGACATGATCTACCGAGGAACGGCCTACTTCTGCACCTATTTTCTATGTTTCTATGTTTCTATGATGTCTTGTAAGATTACTAGGTTATATTACTGCAGAATTCGTATATTAATGATCGGTAACAATTAAACTATGTAGAATAATTAGTGCACCAAAGTTCACCACAGATGTTTTGATGGATGTTAATAAGCAAGTAAAGGATAAAGAAAATAAGCAAGGGAACCAAAGGTTTGTTGGTATGAAATATTGGCCCTCCCAAAGCATATAACATAATGTTAAAAACTGCCATAAACCAAACTGAATTTTTTTGTTTGTATGATAGTTTAGAATATATGGGAAAATTAGTTAGTTTAACAAATATATCTGATGGTGTTACTTCTTTAGTTGAAACCTTAATTGCAGAAATATATATGAGTAACCAATAAATGATTGTTGGATATTCAAATGGTCTGAATTCCCCACACATCAGTTCTGCCAATGCCGTACTCTCTCTTTATGAGTAGTGACCACTCTCTTCATAAATCCCAGGCCTTCTCTTTCCTTCGTATTCACCCTCTCTGTTCCATTGAATTATCCCATGAAACCCTAGAGGACACCTGACCCTTCACCTCTCCTTCTCATCACTATCCGGGGACAAAAGACAATAGGCAATAGGTGCAGGAGTAGGCCATTCAGCCCTTCGAGCCAGCACTGCCATTCAATGTGATCATGGCTGTTCATCCACAATCAGTACCCCGTTCCTGCCTTCTCCCCATATCCCTGGTTCTGGACTCCCTCAACATCGAGAGCATGTTTCCTGCCTCTGTCCAAACCCTTAATAATCTTATATGTTTCAATAAGAATCCCTCTCATCCTTCTAAATTCCAGAGTATACAAGGCCTGCCGCTACATTCTATCAACATATGACAGTCCCGCCATCCCGGGAATTAATCTTGTGAACTTAAGCTGCATTCCCTCAATAGCAAGATTGTCCTTCCTCAAATTTGGAGACCGATACTACACACAATACTCCTAGTGTGGTCTCACTAGGGCCCTGTTACAAGGCAGCCCCACGCCCTCACCTGGGCCACTCGGACCACATTTCAGTGTTTTTAACACCAGCCTACAGACTTCTGCAAAAACAAGTCAGAGCGGAGAGAAAACACACCAGGGTCTGGCCAGAGGGAGCAGCCTCAGCACTGCAGGATTGCTTCCTGCACACTGACTGGGATGTGTTCAGGACAGCAGCATCCTATGATGACCTCATCAACATCGAGGATTACGCAGAGACTGTAACCAGCTACATTGCCAAGTGCACTGAGGATGTCACCATCATGAAAACTTTCGCTGCACGTGGAAACGAAAAGCCATGGATGACAGCAGAGGTGCGCTCGCTGCTGAGGGTTCGTGATGCAGCCTACAGAGCCGGTAACACAGCCGCTCTCCGATCTACCAGGACTGCACTGGAAAAAGGAATCAGGGCAGCGAAACGTGCCTTCGCGGGGAAAATCCAGGGACACCTCTGCGACACAGGAGACACCAGAAGGATGTGGAAGGGAATCGAAACACTGACGGGGTACAAGGCAAGGCAGCAGGTAACCGACACGGACACTTCTCTCCCAGATAAACTGAACAACTTCTTTGCACGTTTTGATGCAGCAAACACCACACCCAAGAGGAGAGCCAGCCCCTGCCTACAAACCGACCAGCCAGTCCTGACCATAGACACAATGGACACACGGAGAATCCTGTCTAAGGTCAACCCGTGGAAAGCAGTCGGACCCGACAACATCCCAGGACGTGTGCTCAAGGAATGTGCTGAGGAGTTAGCAGATGTGCTAACAGACATCTTTAACATCTCCCTTAGTCAAGCCATTGTCCCCACATGCCTCAAAACTTCCACGATAATCCCCATAGCGAAGAAACCAGTGGTTGCCTGCCTAAATGACTACCGCCCTGTCGCCCTGACCCCAATAATAATGAAGTGTTTTGAACGCCTGGTGAAACCCCACATTACTGCCAGCCTCCCCTCATCGTTAGACCCCCTCCAGTTTGCCTATCGCCCCAACCGCTCTACAGAGGATGCCATCTCTACCACGCTGCACACAGTAATCGCGCATCTGGAAAACAAGAACACATACGCCAGAATCCTGTACATTGACTTCAGCTCAGCGTTTAATACCATCATGGAGAAACTAACCCTGCTGGGCCTCAACACCACCCTGTGTCACTGGATCTTGGACTTTCTGACAGAGAGACCGCAGTCAGTCCGTGTTGGCAAGAACACTTCAGGCTCGATCACGCTGAGCACCGGCTCCCCTCAAGGCTGTGTGCTCAGCCCGCTGTTGTTCACACTGCTCACACATGACTGTGCTGCCAGATTCAGCGACAATAAAATCATAAAATTCGCAGACGACACTACAGTGGTGGGACTCATCAGTGGAGATGACGAAACAATGTACAGGGAGGAAGTAGAACAACTGGTGGACTGGTGCGGCAAAAATAACCTAGAATTGAATGTCGACAAAACTAAGGAGATGGTTGTCGACTTCAGGAGGGCGCAGCCAAAGCATACACCGCTCAACATTAGTGGCACTGCAGTGGAGAGAGTGGAGAGCATAAAGTTCCTCGGTGTGCAAATAACGGACAGCCTCACCTGGTCCAGGAACACCACTGGGACCGTCAAACGGGCCCATCAGCGACTGCACTTCCTGAGGAAACTAAAACAGGCCTCACTCCCCACCAAAATCCTCAGGACTTTCTACAGGGGCACGGTGGAGTCTGTACTCACGTACTGCATAAATACGTGGTACTGCACCTGCAACTGCTCGGACAGGAAGGCTCTGCAGAGGGTAGTGAGGGGAGCAGAGAGGATCATTGGCGTCTCCCTACCCTCGGTACAAGAACTGTTCCAGAGCCGCTGTCTGAAGAAAGCACAGAGAATTGCCAAGGACAAACTGCACCCCCTCCACACACACCTGGATCTCCTGCCATCAGGCAAGAGATATCGAAGCATCAAAGCCCGGACTACGAGGCTGCTAAACAGCTTCCTACCACAGGCTGTGAGGCTGCTAAACAGTCACTCTGCACTCACAGTCACTTGACTTGACTCTGCGGCTGGCACGGACACTTTAATACTGGCACTGGCCACTCAAATCAGCGGCCCCGGACATTTTTTATGATTGGTTTATTGTATTTTAACATTGTGTTTTTTACCTGCTTTTAACTATTTATACTGTTCCATCAGGGACTGGATTGTTTTTTTAGTGTTATTATGTGTGAAGTGTTTTAAATTTCATGTGCGATGCTCCGCTATTCACTGGGAAACGTCTTTTCATTTTGCACTGTACAACTGTTGCTTGCAAGATGACAATAAAGGTTGATTGATTGATTGATTGATTGATTGAGAAGGACGTCTTTGCTCCTATACTCAACTCCTTTTGTTATGAAGGCCAACATGTCATTCGCTTTCTTCACTGCCTGCTGTACCTGCATGCTTACATTCAGTGACTGATGAACAAGGATCCCCAGATCCCGTTGTACTTCCCCTTTTCCCAACTTGACACGATTTAGATAATAATCTGCTTTGCTGTTTTTGCCGCCAAAGTGGATACCTCACATTTAGCTGCATCTGCGATGGATCTGCCCACTCACCTGTCTAAGTCACCCTGCATCCTCACAGCATCCTCCTCACAGTTCGCACTGCCACCTAGCTTTTGTGTCATCTGCAAATTTGCTAACAAATTTGCAAATTTGCTAACAAATTTGCAAATTTGCTAACAAATTTGCTAAGCAAATTTGCTAAAACAGTCCTTCCAAGTGAGGCAGTAGTTTATTTTCATCTCTTCCAACGTTGTCTTCTGCATTTGGTGCACATGATGTGGCCTCCTCTACATTGGTGAAACCATGCACGGTGACCGTTTCGCAGAGCACCTGCATGCTCTGTTATGTCGAACCCAAGCTTCCAGCTGCATGTCATTTTAACTCTCCTTTCCACTCCCATCGCTGACTTGCCTGTTCTCAGTCTTCTCCATTGCTACGCAGAGACCAAATGCAAATTGGAAGAATATATATTCCACTTCGGTCACTTTTGATCCAATGGTATGAACACTGAATTTTCTGATTCCAGATAACCCATACACCAGTGCTCCCCTCCCACACACTCTCACCTTTCCCTCCTAGTTTTTTTCTCTATTTGATCACAGCCTCCTGTCCGCACCTGGTTCCATCTGCCCATCATCCCTTCCCCATCTGATTTGACTTATCAACGACCAGCCTCTATCCCATCCCTCACCTCCCTGTACTGTTATCCAATGGCAATCTTTCCTATTTTTTCTCTCCCCTGATGCAGGGTCTCAAATCAAAAAGTCAATTTATACCTTTTGCCTTCAAGAATGCTGATTTACCAGCTCTCAGTTTTTTTTTCTGCCAGTGCTGGAGATTTGTTTGTTTATTGGCATCATTGCCAATGCTAGTCTTGACACCATCAGTTGGATTTTATTTCTGAGGCAGAGGATACCATATTCAAGTCACAGCTTATACTTGTATTGATAGAGAAGTAAGCCATTCAGCCCAAAGGGCCCATTTCTACTCTCAGGCAAGTAATGTATTAGTCTAAACCTTCCTCTCCTTACTTTCCTTGTACTGAATTAATTTGCTCTCTCACACACATAGCCCATTACTTTCTGTTTGAATCATTTCACACCTTAATCTGCATTTTTTTTTACAGTAAACAATTAATACCTCTCAGCAGGTCTTTGGGACACTAGAGGAAATCAAAGCACCATGTGGTCATCAAGAAAACATGCGGAACTCCTCACAAACAGCACCCAAGGTCAGGATCAAACCAGAGTCCCTGGAGCTGTGAGGCAACAGCACTAAAGGAATATTGTATTGTCAAAAGTGCTCTCTTCCAAACTAGTATCCAATACATTCCTTTTTATTCTCTATGTAGAAACAAAGAACTGCAGATGCTGGTTAATACTTAAAGGGACAAAAGTGCTGCAGTAATTCAGCAGGTCAAGCAGCATCTCAGGAGAACATGGATAGGTAACATTTTGGGTCAGACACAAGTATGATCTCGACCTGAGTTAGATTTAGCTGTAGGAAAGAACTGCAAATGCTGCTTTAAACCGAAGGTAGACACAAAATGCTGGAGTAACTCAGCGGGTCAAGCAGCATCTCTGGAGAGAAGGGATGGGTGATGTTTCGGGTAGAGACCCTTCTTCAGATTTAACTCTTAGGGCTGAGGGAATCAAAGGATATGGGGAAAAGGTCGGAGCGGGACCCTGATTTTGGATGATCAGCCATGATCATATTGAATGGTGGTGCAGGCTCGAAGGGCCAAATGGCCTACTCCTGCACCTATTTTCTATGCCACCTATCCATGTTCTTCCGAGATGCTGCCTGACATGACAAGGTACTTCAGCACTTTGTGTATGTTTTATTGTCTATTCTTATTATCGAGTCCACACACACGATTAGAGGTTGTACAGTCAGAGCTGAACACACTTCTTGGCATCTGCATACAATGGTGTCTGTCTTGTCGCTTCTTGTGCTACTTGTGTGTGGTGGTGGAGACAGGGCCGCAACGTGAATGCTCTATTCTCCATTGGGCAGATGTGAAAGACAACTCTGCTGTTATCCCTAGTGTTTAGCCTGATTGGTCATTCCGCAACCAACTTCAAAAAGCAGAATGTTTTATGATCAGATTGTTGATAATTGGAGTTTGTTTTGTGAGATTTGCCTCTGTTTTTTCCAGCAATACAAAATTTATATGTATTTTTTGGCTGTAATTTGTTATGAAAATGCTTAATAAATGCAAGTATTTATTTGAAAACCTTTGCAGAAAATAATGGGACACAAATAATTTCCAAAAGATGAAATGGATATAATAGAGGCATACTGCACCAGTATGACTTTCGTACCATACAAACGCTGAAGATAATTTGAATTAATAGGCTTTAATTATGGATCAATTTTTAAATTGTAGCTACATAGTCATACATTTTAGTTAAACATGCTCTAAGTCAAATGAAGCAAGCCAAGCTGTAAAACAAAAGAAACCCAGTCTGGCCTGGATTCAAACCCTTAGGTGAAAAAAGCAATATGTCACCAGACTGCACCATCCAGTTTTTGAACAGTGATGAATTTATTAAGACCAATGACTTTGAGGATAACAACCAAAAAAAGTGATGATTCAGCTGTTATCATTACAAGCCAACAGACACAAAAAAATTAAACAAAACTAACCCGTTTGGCAGGGTCGGATTTAGACGAAGAGAGGCCCTGGGCTATTCCACTTGTGAGGCCCCTCCCAATCCCCCACCCCCATGACAAGAGGAAGATGGAAGAGTCCACCAGATTGACACCGATGTGCAGCCGAGTGTGGCCAACGAGATAAGGGCTGGAAACCTGTGCATTTTATTTATTGCCAGTGCTAATGTCGAGTTATCGGCTTAAAACACTATTATTCTGAAATGGAGAGCAAGGAAAATCACTGAAGTGTTGTTTAGAGACTACAGTGCGTTGTAACAGCATATGTAAGAAAAGCCTATGACTGTCAAAAATATTATACATCAGGCCCGTTCGAAGCTTTTCAAAAGGGGAGGTGGCATGGCAGGATTACAAATTTTATGTGAAATAAGTGCACGCAGCGCATATCACAAGCTTGAAGCTCAAAGACCCTAAAGCAGGCCCTGGAAGCTCTGGGGTTTTAGATGCTCTCTGGTGCATTCTGAGCCTTATTTTGGAGCATTTTTGCACCAAATTTATGACCAATAGTTCAGAAATAATTTTGGTTGAGTCAAGAGTAATGAGTGGTTGGAATGGGATGATTGCGGTCATTGTTGTATACATTTTTTTAAATCAAGAATTGAAGCTGTTCTTGTTTTAATAATCAAGTTGTACTGTAAAATATTATGTAAAATGTTATAAAGGAGCATGCAAACACTGCAAATATAATACTGTAAGTTTTTGCAGTAAATAAAACCTTTTTTTAGAAAATGTTTTGTGTGTTGATTTGATTGCCTGTTACTGTTCGACTGTGTTAGTGTGTGCACATTAAAAATATGATGCAAAATGAAAGTCACAAACTATGGAATTCATATTTTTCAGTATTGTTATCAAGGAAAAGAAAGCAGTTCCAATTGTTTGATATTATTCATATGGAGGAGAAAATATAATTGCTCTAAAACCTACCTTAATTTTGCAATCTCACTAAAGATAATCCTCCTTTCCCTCTCCCCCCTCCTCCTTCCCCCTCTCTCTCCCTCCACCTCTCTCTCCCTCCCCATCTCTCTCTCTCCCCTCAAACCCTTCCCCTCTCTCTCTCCCCCTCCCCCTCTCTCCCCCTCTCCCCCTCCCCCTCTCCCCCCCCCCTCTCTCTCTCCCTCCCTCCCCCTCTCTCTCCCGCCCACCCACCGAGGCTCCAACTCCGCGCCGCAGACACCGCAGCCCCCTCCCTCCCTGGTCCGGAGACACGGGCACTCCCGCAATGCAATATTCCACTACTTATTAATCTAGGCACATAGCTAGGTTTCCATTCCATGCTGCACACGCCCCAGCTAAAACACAAAGCGATCCACAGCCTCAATTTCATCAACACACTTGCAAAAACTATCTCAGAGTCAGTGTCCAATTCTCTGAGTCATCAGTCAACAGTCAAGAATGTTTTATTGTCATATGTACTAAAACGGAATAATGTAATTCTTACTTGCAGCAGCACAACAGGTTTGTAAACACGTACTCAATAGGAAAATATAATAAAGAACATAAAAAATAACTATATATTTAAAAAATTTAATATTATGCAAAAAACAAGGCAAAGTCCCTAGTGCAACTAAGACAGTTTGTAGATCAAACATTGTTTCAATTAATATTCCATTCAAGACTACAATTTTCAGGTCAACAATTACTTTATTTTGTGGTGGAATGTCATGACGCATTTCATGTTGACCAGTTTCCTGCAGTCTCCCTCAACCTCCACCAATCAGAAAATCTACAGCCCCTTCATCCTGCAGGATTAAATAACCCAATTCCAGCAACTACATCTGAACATCTACACAAAGGAATGTCCTTTCTATAGCCTCTTTGTCTCTGTTCTTAATTCTTTTTTTAAGCCTCACCCCTGCTTTATTTTTCTACTGATTCCTCCTTTAATAAATGAATGAAGAAGATGGAAGTCAACAAAAGTTAAAGTTGAGGTGGTAGAGAAACAAACCAAGTAGCCAGTTTCTATTTTCAATACGAACATGCTTTCCGCATTACGTATGTTATTTTTTTGGGGATGTTGGGGTGTGTTCAGCCACCTCATTCCAAACAGTCCGCAAAACTATATTATAGGGGTTTTCAATCACTCTCAAACTTACAGTCATCAATCACTTCTTGCACACACTGTTATCAGTCAGATCAATCTCTGCACCCATGGTAATCAGTGGGCGTTAAGTCACTCGCTGCACTCACAGCAATCAGTGGAAGTTAACAATCACCCTCCACATCTGCAGTAATCAAAAGGAATTCAGTCACTCTCTTACCTACAGCCATAAGTGGAGATTTAAGTTCCTGTGTTTTTCTCATTTGAGCATTTACTAAGTAGCCAGCCATGTACAGAGTTTTGGAACAACTTAAAATCCCAACTCATACAATGATCATCAGACTGAAGCATGTTTGCATGTGACCTATTTTCAATCAAATCTAAGATCACGTTACACATCATTGATACATAGATACATAGACAATAGGTGCAAGAGTAGGCCATTTGGCCTTTTGAGCCAGCATTGCCATTCAATGAAATCATGGCAGATCATCCGCAATCAGTACCCCGTTTCTGCCTTCTCCCCATAGCCCTTGATTCCGCTAGCCCTAAGAGCTCTATACAACTCTCTTTTGAATGCATCCAATGAATCGGCCTCCACTGCCTTCTGAGGCAGAGAATACCACAAATTCACAACTCTCTGTGGGAAAAAGTTATTCCTCATCTCAGTTCTAAATGGCCTACTCCTTATTCATAAACTGTGGCCCGTGGTTCTGGACTCCCCCAACATCGGTAACATGTTTCCTGCATCTATCGTGTCCAATCCCTTAATAATTATAGGTACACAAAACTGCTGGAGAAACTCAGCGGGTGCAGCAGCATCTATGGAGCGAAGGAAATAGGCAACATTTTGGGCCAAAACCTTTCTTCAGACTGAATAATTATATGTGCTTCTATAAGATCTCATCCTAAATTCCAGTGAATGCAAGCCCAGTTGCACCATTCTTTCATCATATGACAGCCCCGCCATCCCGGGATTAACCTCGTGAACATACGCTGCACTCCCTCAATAGCAAGAATGGCCTTCCTCAAATTAGGCGATCAAAACTGCACGCAATACTCCAGATGTGGTTTCACCAGGGCCCTGTAGAACTGCAGAAGGACCTCTTTGCTCCTATACTCAACTCCTGGTGGGACTGTCATATGCTGAGAGAATGGAGCAGCTGGGGTTGTACACTCTGGAGTTTAGAAGGATGAGAGGTGATCTCATTGAAACATATAAGATTGTTAAGGGCTTGGACACGCTAGAGGCAGGAAACATGTTTCCGATGTTGGGGAAGTCAAGAACCAGGGGCCACAGTTTAAGAATAAGGAGTAAGCCATTTAGAACAGAGACGAGGAAGCACTTTTTCTCACAGAGAGTGGTGAGTCTGTGGAATTCTCTGCCTCAGAGGGCGGTGGAGGCAGGTTCTCTGGATGCTTTCAAGAGAGAGCTAGATAGGGCTCTTAAAAATAGCGGAGTCAGGGGATATGGGGAGAAGGCAGGAGCGGGATACTGATTGGGGATGATCAGCCATGATCACATTGAATGGCGGTGCTGGCTCGAAGGGCCGAATGGCCTACTCCTGCACCTATTGCCTATTGCCTATTGTCTATTGTCCTCTCGTTATGATGGCCAGCATGCCATTAGCTTTCTTCTCTGCCTGTTGTATCTACATGATCACTTTCAGTGACTGATGTACAAGGGCACCCAGGTCTTGTTGTACTTCCCCTTTTCCTAACCTGATACAATTCAGATAATAATCTGCCTTCCTGTTCTTGCCTCCAAAGTGGATAACCTCACATTTTTCCACATCCTACTGCATCTGCCATGCATCTGCCCACTCACCCAACCTGTCCAAGTCACCCTGCGTCGTCCTCATAGCATCTTCTTCACAGTTTACACTGCCACCCAGCTTTGTATCATCTGCAAATTTGTTAATGTTACTTTTAATTCCTTCATCTAAATCATTCATGTATATTGAAAATAGCTGCGGTCCCAGCACCAAGCCGTGCGGTACCCCACTAGCCACTGCCTGCCACTCTGAAAGGAACCCGTTAATCCCCACTCTTTGTTTCCTGACTACCAACCAATTTTCTATCCATGTCAATACCCTACCCCTAATACCATGTGCTCTAATTTTTCCCACTAATCTTCTGTGGGACCTTATCAAAGGCTTTCTGAAAGTGTACACTACAACCACTTGTCCATTTTACTTGTTACATCCTCAAAAAATTCCAGAAGATTTGTCAAGCATGATTTTGTAAATCCTTTGTAAATCCATGCTGACTTGAACCGATCCTGTTACTGCTATCCAAATGCGCCCCTATAACATAGAAACATAGAAAATAGGTGCAGGAGTAGGCCATTCGGCCCTTCGAGCCTGCACCGCCATTCAATATGATCATGGCTGATCATCCAACTCAGTATCCTGTACCTGCCTTCTCTCCATACCCCCTGATCCCTTTAGCCACAAGGGCCACATCTAACTCCCTCTTAAATGTACCCTCTCAATTACCTTCTGTGGCAGAGGGTTCCACAGATTCACCACTCTCTGTGTGAAAAATGTTTTTCTCATCTCGGTCCTAAAAGATTTCCCCCTTATCCTTAAACTGTGACCCCTTGTTCTGGACTTCCCCAACATCAGGAACAATCTTCCTGCATCTAGCTTGTCCAACCCCTTAAGAATTTTGTAAGTTTCTATAAGATCCCCCCTCAATCTTCTAAATTCTAGCGAGTACAAGACGAGTCTATCCAGTCTTTCTTCATATGAAAGTCCTGACATCCCAGGATTCAGTCTGGTGAACCTTCTCTGTACTCCCTCTTTGGCAAGAATGTCTTTCCTCAGATTTGGAGACCAAAACTGTAGGCAATACTCCAGGTGTGGTCTCACCAAGACCCTGTACAACTGCAGTAGAACCTCCCTGCTACTATACTCAAACTCTTTTGCTATGAATGCTAACATACCATTCGCTTTCTTCACCTGCCTGCTGCACCTGCATGCCTATTTTGAATGACTGGTGTACCATGACACCCAGGTCTCGTTGCATCTCCCCTTTTCCTAATCGGCCACCATTTAGATAATAGTCTACATTCCTGTTTTTGCCACCAAAGTGGATAACCTCACATTCATCCACATTATACTGCATCAGCCATGCATTTGCCCACTCACCCAGCCTATCCAAGTCACCTTGCAGCGTCCTAGCATCCTCCTCACAGCTAACACTGCCCCCCAGCTTCGTGTCATCCGCAAACTTGGAGATATTGCATTCAATTCCCTCTTCCAAATCATTAATATATATTGTAAATAGCTGGGGTCCCAGCACTGAGCCTTGCGGTACCCCACTAGTCACAGCCTGCCATTCTGAAAAGGACCCGTTTACTCCCACTCTTTGATAATCGACTCCAGCATCTTCTCCACCACTGATGTCAGGCTAACTGGTCTATAATTTTCTGCTTTCTCTCTCCCTCCTTTCTTGAAAAGTGCGATAACATTAGCTACCCTCCAATCCACAGGAACTGATCCAGAATCTATAGAACATTGGAAAATGATCACCAATATGTATATGATTTCTAGACCCAACTCCTTGAGTGGGTTTTTCTTGTTCAAATTATTTGCATTTTATTATAAGCAGGAAGGCTAATAGGGATATGGGCCAAATACAGATAAAGGGGACTAGCCCAAAATGCCATCTTGGTCTGCTTGGCCAAATTGGGCCAATGGGCCTGTTTCCATGCTGTTTAGCTCTATAACAATTTAGATGCCATGTCCTGATGGACCCAAGATGAGACTTGTGTCCCTGAATAGTATCTATTAATTAAAAAACAAAACATCCCCTTCTGATTCAGTCAATCAATTATTGCTACACCTCACTTGTTCTCAGTAGACCTGTCACATTTTCTCTGATGATCTTGTGTTCACAGCCTGAACATCCCTTTCTGCATTAATTCAGGTTAATACAGGTTAATTGCATTAATACAGGTTAATTACATTAATGCTGTAGCTTACTTGTCTTTCTTTGATGTATCCACCTGTATTGTCCAGCTTCATAGGTCCTTTTACTGATTTAAGCTCCTGATTGACTTGGCTATTATGACAGAGACTGCCACAGTTCTGCTGCCCCCTGTAAAGAGATATTACCTTTAACAAAACATTTCAGTGGACTGTTTGTCATTATTTATATCTCACTGGGTCTTACTTGTTTAATAGGGTGAGAATATTAGTTTTATTCGTGCCTCAAACCAGCTGGATCGATGTCCCAGTCCCAAAATCTGCCTGGTTAACTAACATTATTTGTGGGATGGACCTGCCACCTCCTAATAGTCTAAACTTCACAAGTAGTCCAGCAAACGTGGGAATCTTGCTTTGATTGACAAGTTTTGGTAAAATGCACAGTAGTCAATCCATGGTAGACAAAAATGCTGGAGAAACTCAGCGGGTGCGGCAGCATCTATGGAGCGAAGGAAATAGGTAATGTTTCGGGTCGAAACCCTTCTTCAGTCAATCCAAGCCTGGGGTGGGAGATTGCAACCTTCACGTGGTCCACCCTTTTTTGACTAATGCAATAAACCCGACGTGCACAAACAAATAGATGTAGTGTTTTGTTAGACTGTGCATGCCAAACGCAAGAAGAAGAATCCAAGCCTACTATGGACAGTAGGGTAGTACTATCCCAAGGATAGTATCACTCTCAGATTAAATGATGCAGTTCTATTTATTTGTTGTTTCATACAAGATGATTAGACCATATTAACAGTACTGGGATGAAATGAATGAAAACAAAAGCGAAATGTAGTCTCCTAAATGTACGATAAACTGTTATGGGGTGTGAATATGTGTGTTTTCTTCAATAATTGATCAATATTCACATGTGTTTCTGATCTGTCCATCTATAAACGCAATCTTTATTTTTCATCTTTTGCATGGGAAATGACATGGGCAGGGATGATGCATGTGGTTTCAGCCTCGTGTTTGTTATTGACAAGTGGCTTGATGTATAAAAAAGATTATGGAACCTTGAAAGTTAATAAAGTAAGCATGCATAACCATGGGAAATTGTAGACTAATTATAATTGGCATGTGATTAAATCATGTCCAGTAAATTAAATCACTGGGAAGAAATAGTTTTAATCCTCTGAAGACATAATTTACAGATTGCTTTAAATCAATCATATGTGGAAGTTTATCTTTGAATAAGTGACTCACAGAAAGTCCTGATAAGAGGTGGGTCAGTTCAAGTTGTGAGCGAGATGTCACTTTTAAAACATAACCAAAACATATTCTTCTTACGTACCATGAGTCCTCCAAACCTATGCAGAATTTCTGACTTGGCCAGAATCCAAAAAAATCTCCTTTTCAACTGGTATCGAAGCAAGTAGATATCAACTGACTGTGCTGGTAGATATGACAGCAGGATGTCAAAACAAGATTAATCAAGTTCTCCACCTCAGCTGATGGGTTGGAAAATTACGATTTCATTATTCAGTGGTTGAACAGCTAACTCGGAAGTCAAAACAATTGCTTGATTGGCTTCAGCTACACGTTTATTTTCCAATTACAGCTTGATGCAATCTGCTGTTATCCAAATCGAGTGAATATTTTTTACAACTTTGATGCAGTTGGAAAAGTGGTGTTTGTGAATCAACCTTCCCAGGCGATGTTACAAGGTTAGTCAGGTAGATTGAAGGCCATTTCAGGTAATTTCCATAATAAAACAAAACTATTATTTTAGAATTAGCTCCTCTTTCATCACACCTTCTCACCCAACCTGAAGTTCCATTTTGTCCCTCAACTACAAACTAAAGTTCCCAATGTCTTAATAGTGAGGTAGTGGGAGGGCTCAATGTATAGTTGAGTGTTTAAATTGTAATTGCAGAAAGATTGAAAGGGAAAGAGGGAGAGAAGCTACAAGTATAGGCAGGAAAGTAAATGGTGTACAAACATGAGTCTACCTTCAATCCAAAACTAGTTATAACATTGTAAAATAAACGCTTTCACAATTCCAGAAAGCATGCTTTGGTACATTGTTGAACATCATTTGTTTGACGCATTTGCTGAAATCTTCAGCGTCATCGTGTTTGCATTGTTAAGGCTTTCGATAAGGTCCCACACAAGATATTAGTATACAAACTTAAAGCACACGGTATTGGGGGTTCAGTATTGATGTGGATAGAGAACTGGCTGGCAGACAGGAAGCAAAAAGTAGGAGTAAACGGGTCCTTTTCACAATGGCAGGCAGTGACTAGTGGGGTACCACAAGGCTCAGTGCTGGGACACCCAGCTATTTACAATATATATTAATGATTTGGACGAGGGAATTGAATGCAACATCTCCAAGTTTGCGGATGACACGAAGCTGGGGGGCAGTGTTAGCTGTGAGGAGGATGCTAGGAGGCTGCAAGGTGACTTGGATAGGCTGGGTAAGTTGGCAAATGCATGGCAGATGCAGTATAATGCGGATAAATGTGAGGTTATCCACTTTGGTGGCAAAAACAGGAAAGTAGACTATTATCTGAATGGTGGCCGATTAGGAAAAGGGGAGATGCAACGAGACCTGGGTGTCATGGTACACCAGTCATTGAAAGTAGACATGCAGGTGCAGCAGGCAGTGAAGAAAGCGAATGGTATCTTAGCATTCATAGCAAAAGGATTTGAGTATAGGAGCAGGGAGGTTCTATTGCAGTTGTACAGGGTCTTGGTGAGACCACACCTGGAGTATTGCGTACAGTTTTGGTCTTCTAATCTGAGGAAAGACATTCTTGCCATAGAGGGAGTACAGAGAAGGTTCACCAGACTGAATCCTGGGATGTCAGGACTTTCATATGAAGAAAGACTGGATAGACTCGGCTTATACTCGCTAGAATTTAGAAGATTGAGGGGGGATCTTATAGAAACTTACAAAATTCTTAAGGGGTCGGACAGGCTAGATGCAGGAAGATTGTTCCCGATGTTGGGGAAGTCCAGAACAAGGGGTCACAGTTTAAGGATAAGGGGGAAATCTTTTAGGACCGAGATGAGAAAAACATTTTTCACACAGAGAGTGGTGAATCCCTGGAATTCTCTGCCACAAAAGGTAGTTGAGGCCAGTTCATTGGCTATATTTAAGAGGGAGTTAGATGTGGCCCTTGCGGCTAAAGGGATCAGGGGGTATGGAGAGAAGGCAGTTACAGGATACTGGGGAATGATCAGCCACGATCATATTGAATGGTTCGAAGGCTCGAAGGGCCAAATGGCCTATTTCTGCAACTATTTTCTATGTTTCTATGTTTCTATGTTAAATATTTTTGTCTACAACTTCAGTGGTGCTCTAAAGAGAAATCATGAGTAATGGAAGAGGATGGCAATTATTTTCACCCCGGTAGCCATCCACTTAGGAGATCTAAACAGCAACCTCTGGTGACCTTGCCCGCCACCCAAAAAAAAATCAAGGTCGAGGTGACCTGATATCTCCTACCACCTCCCACGCATATGTTGATAACCTTCCTCGACTATGAAGAAAACCTCCTTCGACCTCCCTTGACTACCTTTGACTAGCGTCGCAACCGGCTTCGACTAGACCTGCGACTAAAAAATTATCGATTTTTAAAACGGCAACCTATTTTTAGTCGAGGCCGGTTTTAATCATGATGCAAAAATAGCAGCAACCTAGATGAAGCCTCAACCACACAGAAACCACTTTCGACCATTAGGGAGAGTGACCTAGACCTCCTGTGACCTCATGGAAACCTTGGGTTGCGGCAGGGGCGGAAAACCCGGGGGGGCCAGAGGGGACACGTCCCCTCCATGTTTTGAGAGGTGGGGGACATCCCCCCCAAGTTTTTGTAATCCGGATTTCAAAATCCGGTGAAATCTCCGCTCTTCGCGAGACAGTTGGGGTGGGACTGATGATCGAGGGCGCCGATTGGAGGAGAGAGATGTTGGTCAGCAGGCAATGGGGGCGGGACATGATTCAGCGCGATGACTGGGGGAGGGAGGAGTGGGGGGGGGTGGGACTGAGGATCGAGCGCGGTGATTGGAGGAGGGAGACATGACACAGACATGTGTCTCATCCGCAGCCAGGATCAAAGATACTAGAGCTCCTCTAGTATCTTTGGCCAGGATCAATCCCGGCCGGGTCTCCGGCGCTGTCCCGTCCCCTCCCGAGTACCCCCCCCCACCCCCCCCGCGGGTGGCCAGAGAGGTCGGCAGCAAAGATCCTCCGCTATAGGATCTTTGGTCGGGAATCAGACGGGCCAGCGCAGAGAAACTGCAAAACCCAGCTCAACTCTGCCTGTCCTGCCAGGTGAGCTTACAACCTTTCCTGGACTTGCGGGAAATATGGCCAGCGCGGAGAAGCAGCACTGGTGTCCCGTCAGTCCAGGCAGGGCTGTAGGTTAACCCGGCGAGACAGGCAGAGTTGAGCTGCATTTAGCGCTGGATTGAGCCTCCGAAGCCTCGCGCGCATTTGAGTGAGTGTGCGCATGCCGTGGCCGCCAAAAAATTGTGCCCCCCGTCCCCTCCATGTTTTGATAGCGAGTTCCGCTCTTGGGTGGCGGGCAAGGTCACCAGAGGTTGTTGTTTAGGTCTCCTAAGTGGGACAGGCCCTTAACTCTTACCTCTGTTGAGCAGAGCTGAAATACTACATGGCACCTTTGTAGCTCTCTGCAGTGTTCTGCTCGAAAACACAAAGCTGTGTCTTTTTAGCATAAATGAAATACATATTTAGGAATGGACATACAGCTACACTTGAACCTTTCAGTACAACATGGATACATTTAAGAAGCATGTGCAACCTAGTTATACTGAAATATGCAACGACACACATATCCCTCTACTAACTGTATAAAATGAGCTGTGAACTGCTCTTGAAAAATGGCTATAAGTGGCATCCAAAGGAATTCAGAGCAAATTGGCAGATCTAACAAAAGTCTCTTTGGCTCACAATAGAATATGGTTTGAGAACTGTGCTCACTTTCTCGAGCAGTGAGAATCCTCCATGCTGTGGATGAAGGTTGCAAATACAGCTCCATCCACATCTATTCCTCAGCTTTGTGACTAAAGTTCACCTCGTGACAGTTTTCTTGGAATATGATGGAAAAATCAATCCATCTTACATGTTGGTTTTTGTCAAGACAGTTTGACTTTTCTCAGGGCTCTGTGAATAGTCTGATTAAACAATCTCCCCCTCTCTTCCTCCAGTGAATAACAGACTTAATGCAGGAAATTCATTGTGTAGTCTCCAGAGTCCACCTTAGTAGTGAGGTGTTATTGTGGAGGAGGATTCTTATGAGCACGATTCAACCCATGAAGCATCTGATTAAACATTGTATTTTTGCTTTGATCAAAAGGCTTGGGAAAAACATTATTTGTGAACAGTGGCTACAAATATTTTCCAGGGATGATAAGGCAAGCATACTTAAATATAGGATGAATATTATTAGACATTCCTAACTCCATCATTTGCAAACAGCTACCTCTCTCATCAGCCTACCCCAAAACTGAATGTAAGTTTTGAAAATGTTATTTCTCCAGCAGAACATTGCAAATAATCAATACCATCAGAAATAGGTGACGTTTCGGGTCGAGGCCCTTCTTTAGATTGGAGAAGGGTATTGACCCAAAACATCACCTATTCCTTTTGTCCAGTGATACTGTCTGACCTGTTGAATTACTCCAACTTTTGGGGTCTACCTTTTGTTTAAACCAGCATGTGCAGTTCCTTCCTACACATCGTGTTCAGATCAAACTTGGTATCCATTTATTATATCGATTCTTTTAACAAGTACAAAACCTACCGATTGAAATGGAAATAGCAAAAATTGAATGCATCTGATAATACATTATCACAATTCTGTAATAAAATATATTCGCAGAAATAGATGGTAGGAATCAAATCACACCTACTATTCTACATCTATTAAAACATTTATACTCACAGATTAAGAGAATGGATCAAAAGATCCTTAAGGTCTGTAGTCATACAGCATGGACACAGGCCTCTCCGCCCAAGTTGTCCATGACGACTAAGATGCCCCATCCACGCCTGTCACACTTTCCCAGGTTCAACCCATTTATCGCTAAACCTTTCCTAACTATGTATCTATCCAAATATCTTGAGGAATTTATAGAACTATCTATACTATTACTAAAACTCTCATCTTGACCACTTCCGGTCTGCGTTGTAATTAAATTTGCGCAAAAACGCTACCATATATCAATAAGATTTTTTTGCCACCTTATTCACCATTCTCCTCGTTTTGTTCCGATCAGTGAAATAATAGAAAAGTTATGAAGGTTTAAAAAAATTGTGAGATCAGCAGATTGGTCTTCTTGCCTGTCAGTCACCATGCAGGTAACGCCCCTTCCGGGGGCAAGGAGAATAAAGCCCCGGAGGCCGGACGTGAGTCAGTCAGCCCGGAAGCCATGAGTGAGAGTTGAGTCCGGAACTGTGAGTCTACAAGCCTTGGCTGAGTCCGGAGGTCGCACTCATTCCAGAGGTCGCGCTCATTCCGGATGTCGCGCTCATTCCAGAAGTCACGCTCATTCCGGAAGTCGCGCTCAGTCCAGAGGTCGCGCTCAGTCCAGAGGTCGCGGTCAGTCCAGAAGTCAGGTGTGAGTATAATTAAGAGAGTCATGAGTGACTGAACTGTGAGCACCAGCCGTGAGTGAGTGAACTGTGAGTCCACCAGCCGTGATTGACTGAACTGTGAGTCCACCAGCCGTGAGTGAGTGAACTTTGAGTTCACCAGCCGTGAGTGTGAGTTCACCAGCCGTGAGTGACCGAACTGTGAGTCCACCAACCGTGAGTGACTGAACCGTGAGTCCACCAGCCGTGAGTGAGTGAACTGTGAGTCCACCAGCCGTGATTGACTGAACTGTGAGTCCAAGAAACCATTCGGCCCACAATGTCTATACTAGCACTCTGGAAACCAGTCCCTTCGGCCCACAACACCCATGCTAGTTTTGTTTTGTCTAGTTAGTTTTTGGTTTTTAGGTTGTGTTTATGTGGGGAGGGGGGAGGGGGGGTTGAAATGGGGCTTGCTGTCTCTCCCTTCGGGGGAATGCGACTTTTTTGTCATATCCCCCTTCTCTGCCTCCGTCTGCGCTGAGGCCCAATGGCGGAGCTGGCGACCTCGAGACTCCGGAGGCAGCCAGTCAGGACTCACCCTGGGCTCGCTCCCGTGAGGGCGGTCCGGCTCGGGGCTGGAACGGCGCTCCCGTGAGGGGCTGTGACGCTCCCGTGAGGGCGGCCTGGCGAGGGGCTGAGACTCTCCCGTGAGGGGCTGTGGCGCTCCCGTCGGAGCGGCCCAGCCCGAGGGTGGAATGGCGCTCCCGTCGGAGCGGCCCAGCTCGAGGGAGGTATGGCGCTCACGTGAGGGTGATCCGGCTCGGGGCTGGAACGGTGCTCCGGTGGCTGGGACGGCGTTCTGGCGGCGATGACCTGAGTCCGGGGTTCAGCCGCGGGCCGGCGGCTGCGTCCGCTGGACTGGAGGGCGGCAGCTTCGACCACCCCGGGCCGCGGTGTTTGAGCCGGCCCGTTTGCGGGGTTCGGTTAGCCGCGGGACTGTTTGTGCCATCGCCCGGTGGGGTATCGCCTCAGCGCAGAGGGAGAAGAGGAGGGAAGAGACTGCAGCACTAAGATTTTTGCCTCCACCAGAGTGAGGAGGTGCTTGGAGGATACACTGTGGTGGATGTTAATTTGTGTTTATTGTTGTTTATTATTGTATGATTGTATGTATGACTGCAGGCACAAAATTTTGTTCAGACCGTAAGGTCTGAATGACAATAAAGGTATTCTATTCTATTCTATTCATTCTATTCTACTAGCGCTCCAGAAACCGTCCTCTGAGTCAGAGAATTCCACAGACTCACAACTCTCTGTGAGAAAAAGTGTTTCCTCGTCTCCGTTCGAAATGGCTTACCCCTTATTCTTATACTGTGGCCCCTGGTTCTGGACTCCCCCAACATCGGGAACATGTTTCCTGCCGCTAGCGTGTCCAAACCCTTAACAATCTTATATGTTTCAATAAGATACCCTCTCATCCTTTTAATCTCCAGAGTGTACAAGCCCAGCCGCTCCATTCTCTCAGCATATGACAGTCCCGCCATCCCGGGAATTAACCTTGCAAACCTGCGCTGCACTCCCTCAATAGCAAGAATGTCCTTCCTCAAATTAGGGGACCAAAACTGCATACAATACTCCAGGTGTGGTCTCACTAGGGCTCGGTACAACTGCAGAAGAAAGCACCCTGGAAACATTATTTTTTGTTGCGTGGAGCAGAAATGTGTTTTTAATGGCATGCTAATACATTATTACTACTTAATGAGCTTACTGGGCAAAAAGCCAAGTATAGATTATAACTACATATATATTTCAACATACAATGGATTAAAAAATAAAATGAATTTTAAAAGGCTATTTGTGATATTTTAGCTTCCTTTACGTATTCCACACTGGTGGTACGGTGGCATAATGTTAGAGCTACAGCCCTGCAGCACCAGAGACCTGGGTTCGATCCTGACTACGGGCTCTGTCTGTACGGAGTTTTACGTTCTCCCCATGACCTGCGTGGGTTTTCTCTTAGATCTTCAGTTTCCTCCCACACTCCAAAGACACACAGGTTTGCAGGTTAATTGGCTTGGTGTAAATGTAAAAATTGTCCCTTGTGTGTGAAGGGCCTATTTCCACACTGTATCACTAAACTAAACTGGTGTACTGTGGGTGCAGTGTCTACCATGTACAAAATGCAAGTCTGTTACAGCTTGGGATAAATCGTTATCTTTATTAATTCAAAGGACATGGACATGGCTGTGAATGCCAACGTTATTTAACAACAAAAACACAAAAGTGCTGGAATAACACAGTGGATCAGACAGCATCTCTGAAGACCATGGATGGGCGGTATTTCTGTTCTTCACATTCAAAGCGAGATGGGAATGTTTATTTCCCATCTCTATTTGCCCCAAAACTGAGACAGCGGTTAACAGTTGGGCTTGGGTATCTCCCAGACCACCAGTCCCTACCGCCAAGAAGCCATGGGTAGCAGACACTATTACCTGAAGGTTCCCCCTCCAGGTCCACATCATCCTGACTTAGAATGGTATATAAACATGTCTACATCATTACTCAGTCAAAACACTAGAGGTCCATACACGCTAGCCTTCAACAAAAAGATTGCCGGTTTAAGCAAGTAACTCAGCACTGCCTGTTCAAGGGCAAGTAGGGTTGATAAGTAGGTTGGGCTTTCCAGTAAACCCATGGTCTGAAAAGTAAATTTGCAAGTGAATTTAATTTGATTTTACACATGGGATTTTCATCAACATGCAATATTAAACATCCTAAAAACATAGGCAATGACAATACAGATGAGTCAATGTCTGACATTAGCATTAACTGCACTTCAAACCCATCAATAATGTCTGAGTCATTAAATATCATCTGGCAATTGCTGTTACATTGTTGTCTCAACACCGATCAAGTCAACCTACCACAAATGGCAATACATCAGTAAACTCCACGTCAATTACAAAGTATCTTGTCTCCACAGTGTGATTTACAGCAAAATTTAATTTTATTTTAGATTTTAGGATATTCTGAATGCTTAAGCGATGCGAGTGCTGGTATTCTTTTACCAACCACTGTAATGCCCGCATGCTTTCATGCCCATTATAATAGACAATAGACAATAGGTGCAGGAGTAGGGCATTCGAGCCAGCACCGCCATTCAATGTGATCATGGCTGATCATCCACAATCAGTACCTCGTTCCTGCCTTCACCCCATATCTTTAAGAGCTCTGTCTAACTGTCTCTTGAAAGCATTCAGAGAACCGGCCTCCACCACTTTCTGAGGCAGAGAATTCCACAGCCTCACAACCCTCTGTGTAAAAAAGTTTTTCCTCATCTCCATTCAAAATGGCTTAACCCTTATTCATAAACTGTGGCCCCTGGTTCTGGACTCCCCCATCATTGGGAACATGTTTCCTGCCTTTAGCGTTTAATAATCCCTTAACAATCTTATATGTTTCAATAAGATATCCTCTCATCCTTCTAAATTCCAGAGTAAACAAGCCTAGCCACTCCATTCTATCAACATATGACAGTCCGCCATCTCAGGAATTAACCTGGTAAACCTACGCTGCATTCCCTCAATAGCAAGAATGTCCTTCCTCAAATTTGGAAACCAAAACTGCACACAATACTCCAGGTGTGGTCTCACTAGGGCCCAGTACAACTGCAGAAGGACCTCTTTGCTCCTATACTCAACTTCTCTTGTTATGAAGGCCAACATGCCATTCGCTTTCTGCACTGCCTGCTGTACCTGCATGCTTACTTTCTGTGACTGAACAAGGACCCCTAGATCCCATTGTACTTCCCCTTTTCCCAATTTGACAGCATTTAGATAATAATCTACCTTCCTGTTTTTGCCACCAAAGTGGATAACCTTACATTTATCCACATTAAACAGCATCTGCCATGCATCTGCCCACTCACCCAACCTGTCCTCATAGCATCCTCTTCACAGTTCACACCTCCACTGAGCTTTGTGTCATCTGCAAATTTGCTAATGTTGCTTTTAATCCCTTCATCTAGATCATTAATGTATATTGTAAATAGCTGCAGTCCCAGCATCGAGCCTTGCGGTACCCCACTAGTCACTGCCTGCCATTCTGAAAGGGACCGGTTAATCCCTACTCTTTGTTTCATGTCTGCCAACCAATTTTCTATCCATGTCAGCACTCTTCCCCCAATATCATGTGCCGCAATTTTGCCCACTAATCTCCTACGTGGGACCTTATCAAATGCTTTTTGAAAGTCCAGGTACACTACATCCACTGGCTCTCCCTTGCCCATTTTCCTAGTTACATCTACTGGAAGAGTAGTATGTGTTTGTGCTGGAGATCCAAGCTTTGTGTCACGTGGCACGTTTCTGAGATTGAGGAGGTTTAGAAAAACATCAGTTCCGTCTCTGTGAGACTTCTCCATGAGTTGTTCAGCGCGGCGGTCAGCTCTTTCAGCTAACCCATTAGATTGAGGATACTCTGGGCTGCTGGTAACATGAGTGAAGTCCCACTGTGTAGCAAAGTCTTCAAAGCATTGGCTTGTGAACTGTCTGGCATTGTCTGATATGAGGGTGTGTGGTGCTCCATTAACTGAAAGGTGTCTCTTAAGTTTTGAGATGACTGTTGCGGAAGTAGCGTCACAAAGCAGGTCAATCACATACCAGCCTGAATATGAGGGTCACTAGCACCAAGTACTGCTGACTGTGCCACTCAAAGATGTCTGTTGCCACAGTCGATCAAGGCAGGTCTGGAACTGGATGCAGTAGGGGTGATTCTTTCTGCTGGTGTGATTTTGTGCTGTTACACACAGAGCATGACTGCATCTCCTAGTTGATGTCGTCTGTCATTGTAGGCCAGAAAAAAGTATGCATCTTGCTCTCTGTTTAGTAGCTTCTGCACCAGGATGCCCTCTGTGCCTGATGCTGATGTACTCCTTTTGTAGTGACAAAGGAATGACTGCTTTGTGACCCTTCATAATGACCCCGTCTTCAGTAGTTAGTTCTTCTCTAAAAGGAAAATAAGGGTGAACAGCACGTGGAAGATTGCACTGTTTGCTGGGCCAATCATGTCTGATGATAGTTGAGTATCTGCAGGGTTGTGTCATCTGCTGTGTGTCTCTTTAACTCCTCAAAGCGAGAAGAGGATATGTAGTTGACTGTCATGACATCAAAGCTGTCCTCCTCATCAGCATGCTGAACTGTGGAACTCCTGGGAGCTCGAGAGAGAGAGAGAGAGAGAGTGTCAGCCAGGTGCAATTGTTTTCCACTTTTGTAAATGAGGGTGATGCTGTACTTTTGAAGTCTTAGCATCATCCTTTGATGTCTTGCTGGTGCTGCATGTATAGGCTTTTTCAGTATGGTGACCAGAGGCTGCTGCTCCGTTTATATGGTCACTGGCTTGCCATAGATGTAATCATTGAATTTGGAATACGCTAAAACCACCACCAACAGCTCTTTTTCAATTTGAACATATTTGGTTTTGGTGTGGGTTAGTGTCCGTGAAGCATATGCTAGGGGTTTTCCTTCCTGCAAACATGCTGCACCGAGTCCATACTGTGAAGCATCACAGGTAAGTGTCACCAGCTTGCTGACGTCATAGTACGACAGAAAAGGTGTGCGGGACATGTGCTGCTTTAGTGCCTCAAAAGCATTTTGCTGCTGTTCATGCCAAGTCCATTCAGTGTCTTTGTGTGTGAGTTGTCGAATGGAGTCATCAGCTGACTGTGGTTTGTAATTAATTTTCCAAGGTAATTGACCATCCCCAGAAATCTTTGCAGAGCTGGGACATCTGCTGTCACTGGCATTTCACTGATTGCTTTTGTTTTGGAAGGGTCGGCTTTGAGGCCTTCACGTGAACTTGTGTCCAACATAGCTGACCTGGTTCAGCCGGAACCTGCACTTGAGAGGATTGAGCCTCAAGTTCACCTCTCTGGCATGGTTGAGCACTTTTCTCAAGTTGGCGTCATGTTCTTCCACGTTTTTACCTCCAATGATTATGTCGTCGACTATGATCGCATAGGGATATCCAGCGCAAATCTGTTCCATGGAGCTCTGGAACACTTCACTGGCAGAGGTGAGTCCAAATGGCATCCTTAAAAATCTGCAGTGACCAAAAGAAGTGCTAAAAGTTGTTATCATTGAAGATGTGTGGTCAAGTGAAATCCGCCAAAAGGAGTTCTTAACATCTAAGACAGAAAACACGGTTGCATTTGACATGTGTGCAGCCACTTCTTCCACAGTACGCATAGGGTGATATGGCTTTTTCAAAGCAGTGTTCAGGTCCCTTGGATTAATGCATATTCTGATTTCCTGTTTGTTCTTTTTTGTTGGTGGCAGCCACAGATGACACCCAATCAGTTGGCTCAGACACAGGAGTGATGGCACCCAATTCCTGCATCCTGTTTAGCTCAGCTTTGACTCTGTGCTTCATAGCCACAGGAATGCAATGTGCAGGACGAACAACGGGTCTCACATCCGGGTCAAGTGTCATGGAATAGGTTACAGGCAGCTTTCCAAGCTCATCAGTGAAGAGATTGCTGTATTCTGTTTGAATTTGATGTGAGTGAGACCAGCCCCATTTGCCTGCATGCACGTAGCCCTAGCAGTGGCAGAACAACCTCTTGGACAACGTAAAATGGCAATGTTCTGGCTGTCCCTCTAGGTGGCACTGCAACTTAATCATACCAACAGTTTTGATCTTACTGCCCCCAGATGTAACAAGGTTTGTGACTTTAACGCATGCTCTTATTTGTTCTTCATCCTGTAGTTGTTCAAATGTATTTTTTGGCAAAACATTACACTTGGAACCTGTGTCTACTTTCATTCCAACTGGAATACCATTAACTTGCACAGTGTCCAAAGCTTCATCATTTTTTTCCATCTGTGCATCAGTTGAATCAACAGTCATTTGTAGTATATTTCCACCGACATAGAATGTTTTATCAGCACTGCTGTCGGCTTGTCAGGTTCTAGCTGAACAGTTCTCCTAGGCTCGTTGTGTGGACTTGCAGCACTTTTTAAAATGATTCAATTTTTTACAGGCATGGCACTGTTGACCAAAAGCTGGACATTTGTCTCTTTTAGCTGCATGACTGCCTCCACAGTTGTTGCAATTGGCTATACACTGTGTCCCAGTTTTGTCTGACTGGTTTTTCATTATTATCTCAGGCTTTTGTTTTCTCATGAACCTAGCCTGAACAGCATCAACATTTGTGACAGAATGCTGTGGAGAAGCCAACGTTTTTCTGTGCTCTGCAGTCAGCTCATGAATACGAACGATGGAGACAGCCTTAACTAATGTCAAATTACTATCACGCAGCAGCAGCTTTCTCAAATTGTCATTATTGACAGTGTCTCTAATAAGCTCCTCATAGAGATCTCCAAATTTGCAGCTTTTTGCTTTAATCCTTAAATCACTGACATATGATTCGATTGAAGGTAGGCAAAAATGCTGGAGAAACTCAGCAGGTGATGCAGCATCTATGGAGCAAAGGAATAGGTGTTGTTTCGGATCGAGACCCTTCTTCAGACTGATGTGGGGGGTAGGGAAGAAGAAAGGAAGAGGCGGAGATAGTGGGCTATGGGAGAGCTGGGGAGGGGAAGGAGGGAGAAGGTAAGGGCTACCTGAAATTGGAGAATTCAATGTTCATACCTCTGGGTTGTAAACTACCCAAGCGAAATATGAGGTGCTGCTCCTCCAATTTGCAGTGAGACTCACTTTAGCCATGGAGGAGGCCCAGGACAGAAAGGTCGGATATAGAATGGGAGGGGGAATAGAACTGCAGAGTCATCGGGAGATCAGGTTGGTTCATGCGGACTGTGCGGAGGTGTTGGGCGAAGCGATCGCCAAGCCTGCGCTTGGTCTCACCGATGTAGAGCAGTTGACACCTAGAGCAGCGGCTGTAATAGATGAGGTTGGAGGAGGTGCAGGCGAACCTCTGCCTCACCTGGAAAGACTGCTTGGGTCCTTGGATGGAGTCGAGGGGGGAGGTAAAGCAACAAGTGTAGCATTTCCTGCGGTTACAAGGGAAAGTACCAGAGGAGGAGGTGGTTTGGGTGGGAAGGGACAAATTGACCAGGGAGTTAAGGAGGGAGCGGTCTCTGCAGAAAGCCGAATGGGGAGGAGATGGGAAGATGTGGCCAATGGTGGAATCCCGTTGGAGGTTGCAAAAATGTCGGAGGATTATCTGTTGTATGTGACGGCAAGTAGGGTGGAAGGTGAGGACAAGGGGGACTCTGTCCTTGATACGAGTGGGGGGATGGGGAGTGAGAACGGAGCTACGGGATATAGAGGAGACCCTGGTGTGAGCCTCATCTATAGTCGAAGAGGGGAACACTCATTCCCTAAAGAATGAGGACATCTCCGATGCCCTGGTTTGGAACACCTCATCCTGGGTGCAGATGCGGCGCAGACGGAGGAATTGGGACTAGGGGATAGAGTCCTTACAGGAAGCAGGGTAGGAAGAAGTGTAGTCCAGATAGCCATGGGAGTCAGTGGGTTTGTTGTAGACGCCGGTCAGTAGTATGTTACCAGCGATGGAGATAGTGAGGTCAAGAAACGGGATGTAGGGAGATGTCGGAAATGGTCCAGGTGAATTTGAGTGACGGATGGAAGTTAGTGGTGAAATGGGTGAAGTCAGTGAGTTCTGCATGGGTGCAGGAGGTAGCATCAATTGTCTCACCAGCCTTTTGATTCTGTGTATTGAACTTGTGTCTTTCCATAGTAACATTGGTTTGGGGGTTGCATATTTCCCGAACTTTCCTCTTGAGGCATTCAGGATCCTCTTTGGATTCCGCTGGAACGAGGATGTCTCCACCCTCGCCGGGCTCCCCCACTTCCGCCGGGTCCACAAAAGACCGTTCACGTTCAATGGCCTCCAGTCCCGCTAGATTAAGGAGAATGTATGCTCGAGTGCGGGCTGGCTTCTCAGAGAGTGCCGCCGCAATGAAAACGTCATATTCCTGTTCAAAAATCCGCCAGTTTTCGCCGATGTTACCATCAAAGATGAGTAGGTCCGGCCTCCGGAATCCATCCACCATGTTGACTGTTTAGCTGCTAGCTGCACCATCTAGCAGGCTTAGTTGCTTGTCCTCGCCTGAAAATAACAAATCCCGGTGGAAAAAACACAATACGTGAAAGTTCCGGAATAAAACTTCTGACACCATGTTCGTGGTTTCATAAATAATGTCCAGTTATTTGGTTTCAAACCTGGGTTAATGACTATTGAGGATGCAACGTTACAGATATGTCCACAGTCACCAAAGCCGCTGTCACCCCCCGAACCTCGCTGAGTAACCCGCATGCGCAGGATAACTTCCTCCAGGTACGACGTCTGCAATAGCTCAACATAGGCTGTGAACACAGTGACTGATCTACATTGTCTCTTTCAAAGACGCTATCCCCTACGTTCAATTTTTCCACCTCTTACCGCATCTGCTACCAAGATGAGGCTTTCTATTCTAGGACATCCAAGATGCAAGATCCAAGATGCAAGTTGTCCTCTTTCTTTAGTAAATGTGGTCCCCCCCCCCGCAGTCATAGATGGATCCCTAACCTCTCTCTCCCTGTGTCCCGTAGATCTACTTTTGATCCCTCTCCCTCCAGAGGGAACAAAGTTAAAGTTACCCTGGTCATCACCTTTCACTCGCCAGCCCTTCGTATCCAACACACCATTCTCTATCATTTCCGACACCTTCAACGTGATCCTACCATCAGTCACATCTTCCCATCCCCACCCCTTTCAGCCTTCTGCAGACACTCCCTGCATAACTGCTTGGTTCACTCATCCCTTCCCACCCAAGCCACCCCCTCCTCAGTTAAGTTAAGTAACTAACCTACAAACCCCTTCCCCCCCCCTCCCCCCCCCCCCCCCACAGAATCTCTTCCCTACGCTCTACTCTGCCTTTCAAAAAAAAAACTCACCTGTACATACCTATCACTCCCCAGGCCTTCACCTCCTCTCATCCAGCTTTCTCTCCTCACCCCACCACAATCAATCTGAGGAAGGCTCTCGACACAAAATGTCATTTCTTCATGCTCTCCAGAGATACTGCCTGACCCACTGAGTTACTGCAGCACTATATCTTTTTATTTTGTAAACAAGAATCTGCAGTTCCTTGTTCCTCTAATGAATAGGCGTGTTAGTTTGCTATTTTATTCTCCTACTGCTGGTAATGCTTGTAAAGTTCAGCATGTTATAGCGCTGTGAATCCATAGTAATATTTCACTTCTGTTTTGCAAACTCATGAAAATGACAGCCACTGAATAATAACAGAAATAACTAATGAAATAATTGAAGAGCAAAATAATTGCTGCCATCTACTGTTGGTTTTTAGAAATGTAACATATAAATCTGAACATGTTGTTCCAGTTCCTGCAGCCTCAGAAATATATTATGCCCAAGAACTCAGTGGCACAGCGGCAGAGTTGCTGCCTTACAGCGAATGCAGCGCCGGAGACCCGGGTTCAATCCCGACTGCGCGTGCTGTCTGCACGGAGATTGTACATTCTCTCCGTGACCTGCGTGGGGTTTTCTCCGAGATCTTTGGTTTCCTCCCACACTCCAAAGACGTAGAGGTTTGTAGGTTAATTGGCTTAGTAAATATAAAAATTGTCCCTAGTGTGTGAAGGATAGTGTTAATGTGCGGGGATCGCTGGTCGGCTTAGACCCGGTTAGCCAAAGAGCCTGTTTACACGCTATTTCTCGAAACTAAACTCCTGAAAATATGTAAGCTTTCACTTTTAACACTTAATTATTAATAAATACAATGGTCTGTAACTTGTAAAGAAGATGGGCCAGATTGCATTGGGTTCAGCCTAACAACTGCACTCACCGCCTATGCTGGGTGGGCTGACTGATAAGGGTTAAACAAGTTGAAGTCACACACCTGGGAGAGTTGGGTGAGATTGTTGGTGGGCATGAGCAAGTTGGGCTGAAGGGCCTATTTCCACACTGTATGAATGGTAAGGTGGGAAAGAGAGGGTGGAAGTGGGAGAGGTAGATACTTAAGGGACAGTAAGATGTAAAGATAGTTGTTTGAAAATGAGGCATCGGTGGATAACGATCCAACGTACATTAGTTCAGGGCAGCAGTGAACCAGAATTGGTGGAAGGTAGGATATCATCATTATAGGCGGTCACTCGTAACGAGTATGACTGTCCTCTTTTGGGAGGATGCCTGTGCGTGACTTTGTTTAACGTGGGGAGGCTGGTGCACAGGCAGCCACCACATGGTTCTTGACAGATCTCGGTCAGGATCCAGTGGCATGATGTCCAAGATGACCAGGGGATCCTTTTCTGCTGCAGCCTTTATCTGCCTTCCCAGCCATTGTGATGCTCCACTAAAGTTAGCCATCATCCTCCGCCTGTTCCACCGTTGAGGTCTTGGTTGGATTGCTCTTTGTCAGGGGCCTCCCCTCGACCGTACCGCCATGGGTGGCCCTACCAGGAACATAACTCCAGATGGCATCGCTCTCAGAATCTCAGGACCACACAAGCTTCTCCATCATGATAAGGTGACAATCCACAGAGAAGAAGGTAGGATGTAGACAAAAGGGAAACAACACAGCATTAGATATTATTGTTGTTGATGGTAGTTGATGAATATTTCACAAACTTTATGACTGTCCTCTGATTCAAACATCAAAGGTATTTCATGAAAATTAAATTATCCAATTATATCTTTAAGTGTGTTCATTGCTATTATGTTTTTAGAGTAACAGGACATTGAAATATTACCAAATCATCAGAAAAACACAGATTTCCACATGACTATATATTATGTCCAAACTGCTTCAATTGCTTTGCAGTGTCACGGGTCCGAAGTGGATCTGTTTGTCGAGAATGTTCAGTTTAATTCATAATGGCACAGAAAATACTGCTGACAGACAGCAAGAACAACTTCTGGGTAAGGACTGTTAAGTGGTAAGTAGTAGCTGAGCTGCACAAGTGCCAGACAATTACAAATGGCTACTCTGATAACTTAATTATTGAGGATATCTACCAGAAACTCATGACACCCACAGTTATCTGGACTACATATCCTTCCACCCTGCCTCTTGCATGCTGAGTTACTCCAGTACTGTGTCTTTATTCAATGGCATTGCCATCATCATGTTTAGTTCGAAGAATGTATCATGATTAACATCCTAAGGATTTAAGATGATATTTAATAATATAACGGCAATAATTGCCATTGGTCAGAAACTTTACTGAACCACATAGAAAAATGTAATCAGACATTGGTTAACATATTGATTCACCTGCTAACTGTCAAAACCAATTCCAGTAAAGAATAATTCAGAAGTATTATAGAATATTCTGAACCTGCTCAGATGAGTACTGTCGCAGTAACACACAATGCCATCCAGGACAAAGCAGTCCATTTGATTAATAGCTACTTCACCACTTAAATATGGACCTCCCACCATCGCTCAACATGCTCACAATGTACAGCATCAGTCAAATGCATTGCAGCAGACTGACCCAGGCAATGACACACATCCTAAAATGCTAGTATATTGAAACAGGTAAGTGGTAATGATAAATACATTTCCCTTTTTTACTCAGAACAATGTCCTGTCCCACAACGCAAATGCCATTCTCACTTTGAAATGCATATCATGATTTCTAATGGTCATAGTCATAATCTTCCCTACCTTGACTGCAGCTGTTCAAGTTGGTGCCAGCATTTCAAACCCAAGGAAAATAAATGCTGAAATAAAAGCAGAAGGTGTTGGAACAGGTGGTATCTTAGCCTTCATAAAAATGTTTCACAAACTAGGGAACGAAAACAAGCATAAGATGCTGAAAAGGGACTGATGGGAAGGGGGAGGGGGAGAGGGAGGGGGCATCAGGGATAATGTCAATAATAGGTTGCTTACCAAGAGGATCTGAGACAGATAAGTGAAGATGGCTTGTTCATGTGCATTTTACCAGATGTAGATTGGTTACTTTACTTAATAACGAATGTAGTGCTTTATTATTATAAGCTCCGCCTAGAATAGAATAGAATAGTTTCTTTATTGTCATTGTAACATGAACCATGTACAACAAAATTTAAAAATGTCAGCCAGTCAGTGCACAATTCAAACATTTCTAAAAGCTAACGATACATACAAGATAAAATATTAAAAGATAAACAACTAAAATAAATATCATGAAAATAGCACGCATAAACACCCAACCCTCCATCCTTCTGTCGATTTCACAGTGTACCACAGTCCCTTAGTATGTATCGTCCCTGCGTTCCTTGGCGGCTACATTTAGTGCTTTTATAGCAGTGGGGTAAAAAAACTGTTTTTTAGTCTGTTCGTCCTTGTCCTTGTAGATCTGTACCGTCTGCCTGACGGCAACAGTTCAAACAGGGAATGTCCGGGGTGGGAAATGTCCTTTATGATACTCTGGGATTTTTTGATGCAGCGGGAACTGTGTAAGTCCTCCAAGGTAAGGAGAGGGCAGCCGACAATCCTCTGGGCGTTGTCAATGGCCCTCTGGAGCGCTTTCCTCTGAGCCGCTGTGCAGCTGATGTACCACACGCATACACAGTATGGTAGGATGCTCTCAATGGAGCACCGATAAAAGGACAGCAGCAGTCTCTGAGTGATGTTATTCTTCCTGAGCACCCTCAGGAAGTGCAGTCTCTGCTGGACCTTTTTCAGCAGCGCAGTGGTGTTCACGCTCCACGTCAGGTCCTCCTCAATATGGATTCCCAGGAAGCGGAAATCCGCCACCCTCTCCACACAGTCCCCTCTGATAATCAATGGTACCATGTCCGTTTTATTCTTCCTAAAGTCTATTATTAATTCCTTTGTCTTTAAGGTGTTGAGGAGCAGGTTATTTTCTTCACACCACACTGTCAGCTGCTCCGCCTCATCCCGGTAGGTGTACTCGTCCCCCCCAGAGATGAGTCCCACCACCGTAGTGTCATCCGCAAATTTGACAATGGTGTTGCTGTGGTGGGCGGGGGTGCAGTCATGTGTGTAGATGGTGTAGAGCAGGGGGCTCAGTACGCAGCCCTGTGGAGAGCCGGTACTGAGGCTGAGGGCCGTGGATGTATGATGGCCCACTCTGACTCTCTGGCTGCGACCCGACAGGAAGCTATTTATCCACGTGCAGGTGGAGTGTGGAAGTCCCAAGTCCCCCAGTTTGTCCACCAGTTTGTGGGGAAGGATGGTATTAAAAGCAGAGCTGTAGTCCACAAAGAGCATCCACACGTAGCTCCCCCCGCTGCTCCAGGTGAGACAGTGCAGCATGGAGAGCTGTGGCTACAGCGTCCTCTGTAGATCTATTTGCTCTGTACGCAAACTGGTGGGGGTCAAAGCTTCAGGGCAGGAGTGATGTGATATGACCCCGGACCAGTTTTTCAAAACTTACATCTACTACCACACCATTAATATTATTACAAGCCGACATCAGTACAGCTGCATGGTAGGAGTAACATGCTATAGTGTGTATACATTACTCAATAAATATTGTTGTACTAGATTTGTGAGTATGTTTGATTTACTCAACATGGTGTCAGATGTGGTCAAACCACTCTCCGTTTAAGTATAACGGTTTTTATTTTATTTCCAGTGTTTTATTTCACCCATTTTGTCCCCTTTCTCATGTTGCTATGGCCAACTAATTCCGTAAACCTGATCGTCTGATTTTTGACTCAGACCTTGCTGAATGTTGGTGGATTTTCAAGCGTGATTTCAACCATTACATCCGTGCAGTTCATCGCAACGTTCCACCAGAACACTGTGCCTCTATACTTCTCAACATCGCTGGCCTAGAAGCTATTAAACGAGCCGAGCGCTTCGACTTTGCTCCTGCAGTTCTGGATCACAACAATCAGATCGTGGTGTTTAAGAAGGAACTGCAGATGCTGGAAAATCGAAGGTAGACGAAAGTGCTGGAGAAACTCAGCGGGTGCAGCAGCATTTATGGAGCGAATGAAATAGGTAACGTTTTGGGCCAAAACCCTTCTTCAGACCTGCTGAGACTATTGATGATCCCGAGGTCCTGCTCACCAAATTCAGAAAGCTATGTGACCTTCACACTAACTCCGTACTGGAACGTACTAAATATTTTTGCACAAAACCAGCTACAAGGTGAGCCTGTGAAAACTTACATCAGTGATCTAAAACATATTGCTGCACGCTGCCATTTTGCTAATCTGTGTGATGAACTCGTCTGCGACAGACTGGTGGGTGGAATCCTCAGTGATAAAGTACGTGATGAATTACTCTGTGATACTGAACTAACCCTGGCCAGAGCTGAACATGCTTGCCATATTGCTGAGCTCACAGCCTCTCACACCAGATCAGTGGAGCCCGGACCACATTCCTCGTACCATGTTGATGCTGCCGACACCTCCTACTGTAACCAGCGCTCCCAGACCCACACATCACCCCGACAATCTCAAAGATTTATTGAAAAGTGTTCTAACTGTGACGGACCGCACCCCTCAGATCGCGAACTGTGTCTTGCCTTTGGAAAACTATGCCATTTTTGCAGAAAAAGAAACCATTTCTTTAAATGCTGCCGAGCCCGTGGGAATCGCTCATTCTCAAGGCAGCCTTTACACCTGTTAAAACATGAAGATTCTGATATCGAGAACCAAGAGCTAGCAGCACCTCCTCCGGTTTCTCTTCCCGGGAGTCATAACATACACTCCCTGGTTGCTTCCACTAACAAGCAACTCGACCCTGAAGTTTCACTTTGTGTCAACAATACCATTACTGTTGCAAAGATCGACATGGGGCCAATTGCAACGTCATGTCATTATCTGAATTTACACGGATCAAGAATAACGAACGTATTGTAAACACATCCGCCACTTTGTTAGACTATGGGGGGAAGATGCACCCAATTGGACAAGCTGAGCTGAAATGCCACCTAGCGTCACAAGCTCACAGGCTGAAATTTTTTATTGTCTGTGGGAAAGTTGCAACTTTGCTTGGCATTAACGCATGCCAGGACTTAGGTCTGGTAACTTTTGGGCCTGATGTCCTTCAAATATCTCCTGCCGAGTGGTCCACGCAGCAGATACTTTCCCAGTCCAAGGAACCTTTTTGACGATAAGCTTGGGAAGCTACCCATCAAATACAACATCGTCACCGATGCAAATATCTTACCTGTAGTACGAGCACCACACCGCATTCCACATGCCATGCGTGACAGAGTGCACAATGAGCTCCAGCGCACGGTGTCCCTGGGTGTCATTGGCGCGGTTACCGACCCATCCGACTGGGTTTCCACCATGGTGGTTGCAACAAAGAAAAACAAAGAAGAAATCCAAATTTGTATCAACCCCAGAGACCTGAACACAGCGATCAAATGCCCGCACTAACATGGTGGAAGAAGTTGCTGCTCAGCTAGGCGGTGCCTCTGTGTTTTCTGTTCAGGATGCCAATATTTTGTTCTGGCAGATCCCCCTGGACCCCAACTCGTCCAATCTCACCACGTTAGGCACCCCCTTCGGCCGCTACAAATTTCTGCGGATGCCCTTTGGCATCAACTCTGTTAGCGAGGTATTCCAGCGTACAATGGAACAATTATTTATGGGATATTCTTGTGCCATCATTGTCAACAACATTTTCGTTGCTGGACGTGACATGGCTGAACATAATGCCAATTAAAAAAAAATACTGGACCGCGCAAAAGACATCTACCTCAAGCTCAACCCTCTAAAGTGCAGATTCCGCGTCAACGAGGTCCAGTATGTCGGACACGTATTTACCAGTGATGACCTCAGACCTGACCCCTCCAAGACCATTGCCATCAACAAGATGCCAGTTTTTTTTTAAAAGTAAAGTAAAGTAGCCTTTATTGTCATTCAGACCTTTCGGTCTGAACGAAATTTCATTGCCTTGCAGTCATACATATAATAAAAATGACAAAAACACACAATAAACATAAATTTAACATCCACCACAGTAAGTTCACCAGGCACCTCCTCACTGTGGTGGAAGGCAAACATCTTAAAGTTAGGCTGTGGGCCGAGCATCAAAAATGTGTCTAGAAATAGGATTTTGTGACCCAAGTCACCAAACTACATGAAATTTTCACATATTGTGTAACAATATTTATATAAATCACCCCTGAAACTCGATATGAAGAAGACTTGCACATTTTTATTAAATTAGAGAAAAACCAGAAAAATTTCGGGTATTTTTTAGTCCAATCAAAGCACGTTTAACATTGAGTTGTCTGCCAGTTGGCCAATCACGCGCTTTGTTTCAGGCTAGCACACAAAATGGCTGAGGGGGCTTCACAGATGCCTGTTTTACAGGAGATTCCGATTTGTTGTTCTGTGAAATAAATGTCGTGGAAACTTGCAGCAGGTTAATTGTATTTAGTGGGAAAAGCATTAAAAAGGCTGAAGAAAGTGCTGCGGTGGATTAATTCAATTCAATTCAACTTTAATGTCATCGCACAAAATACAAGTATCAGTACAACGAAATGCAGTTTTGCGTCGGTCCGTAGTAGTTGTACATAAAGAGAAAAAAACAAGAAAAAAATAGAAAGAGAGAAGATACAGAATAATCAGGAAATACAGAATGATTAAACAAAGGGGGACGGAGGGACCAGAGAAGTCTATCGTCGGGACTCCGAGTTCAGCAGTGTGATTGTGTTGTTATAGAAGCTTTTCCTCATCCTGCTGGTACGTGACCTGAGGCTCCTGTACCGCCTCCCTGATGGGAGGAGGGCAAATAGTCCATGGTTGGGGTGTGAGGGGTCTTTGATGATCTTCCCAGCCCGTCTCAGACACCGTTTTCGGTGGAGGGCATCCATGGCAGGGAGCGGGGCACCGATGATGTGCTGCGCGGTTTTCACCACCCGTTGTAATGCTTTCCTGTCCGCAGCAGTGCAGCTGCTGTACCATACCGTGAAGCAGGTGGTCAGGATACTCTCTATGGTACAGCGGTAAAAGTTGGTCAGGATCTGGGGGGACAGGTGGGCTTTCTTGAGCCTCCTAAGGAAGTAAAGGCGCTGCTGTGCCTTTTTGATCAGCTTGGAGGTGTTGAGGGACCAGGACAAGTCCTCCGAGATATGCACTCCGAGGAATTTATAGCTGGAGACGCGCTCCACCTCAGTCCCGTTGATATGGATGGCGGTATGACTGCCTCCTCTGGTCTGCCTGAAGTCGACAATAATCTCCTTCGTCTTTTTGGAGTTGAGGATGAGGTTATTGTCGGCACACCAGGTGGTCAGGTGCTGGATCTCATCCCTGTAGGCTGACTCATCGTTGTCGCTGATCAGTCCTACTACCGTGGTATCGTCAGCAAACTTAATAATGGCGTTGGATCCGTACTTTGGGATGCAGTCGTGGGTGAAGAGGGAGTAGAGGAGAGGGCTGAGCACACAGCCCTGTGGCACTCCGGTGTTCAGTGTTATAGTGGAGGAGGTGAGGTTATTGACCCTAACAGACTGTGGTCTGTTAGTGAGGAAGTCCAATGTCCAGTTGCAGAGGGAGGTGGAGATGCCAAGTCCACTGAGTTTGGTGATCAAGCTGGCTGGGATGACGGTGTTAAAGGCAGAGCTGAAATCAATGAACAGCAGCCTGATGTAGGAGTTGTTGTAGTCCAGGTGGGTCAGGGCAGAGTGTAGGGCCGCCGATATGGCGTCCTCTGTAGACCTGTTGGTCCGGTAGGCAAACTGATGGGGGTCCAGTGTGGGGGGGAGGCAGGCTTTGAGGTGAGCCAAGATCAGCCGCTCAAAGCACTTTGCAATGACAGGGGTGAGTGCCACTGGGCGGAAATCGTTGAGACTCCCTGTAGCTGACTGTTTGGGCACTGGCACGATGGTTGATGTCTTGAGGCAAGTGGGGACAACACCCTGGGCCAGTGAGAGATTGAAAATGTCGGCGAGGACTGGGGATAGTTGTCCAGCACATGCCCGAAGCACCCGGCCAGGGATGCCATCGGGGCTGGCAGCTTTGCGCTCATTCACCTTGCTCAGTGCATCTTGTACAGCAGAGGTGGAGAGGCTGAGAGGTTGTTCATTCGGGGGTGGAGCAACTTTAATGGCTGGGGTTTTGTTGTCTCGGTCAAAGCGAGCATAGAAGTGGTTTAGCTCATCAGGCAGGGTGTCGTTGTCTGGGGGAGGGGTGTTAACTTTCTGATAATCGGCAAGGGATTTGATTCCTTGCCACATGCGCCTGGGGTCAGAGTTGTTGTGGAAATGCTCCTCAATCCGCCGTTTATGATTTAGTTTAGCAGTCCTAATTCCCCTTTTCAGATTGGCCCTGGATGAGCTGTATCCCTCAGCGTCGCCAGATCTGAAAGCGGCATCGCGAGCCTTCAGTAGGAGTCTGACCTCCCTGCTCATCCACGGCTTCTGGTTAGGGAAAGTCTTTATCTCCTTGTGGGTAGTGACATTATCGGTACAGAATTTTATATAGTCCAGAACTGTTGAGGTGTATGAGTTGATGTCCACTTGTGAATTGGAGGTGGACTGAGTAGCAAAGAGACTCCAGTCTGTCTGCTGAAACTGCTCCTGTAAGTCAGAGACAGCCCCCTCAGGCCAAACCTTCACTGTCCTTATGGTAGGTTTCACACGTCTGATCAGAGGTGTGTATTTGGGGAGCAGGAACAGGGAGAGGTGGTCAGACTGTCCAAGGTGGGGGAGGGGGAGGGCTTTGTAGGCTTCAGTGATATTAGTGTAAACTAAGTCCAGAACATTGTTTCCTCTGGTTGGGCAGAAAACATGCTGATGGAAGAAAGTGCAAGAAACATGCTGATGGAAGTGCAAGAAAGCCATCAAAGTCCCTGCTGATGTGCTGGAACACAAAGAAGGCCCCCATGAATCAACTCTAACTGAAAGGTAAGACTAAAGTCTGAATTTATGAAAATCTATCTGTATGGACTTTAATTAATTTAATATAATGTGAATAAATTAATTCATTCATTCATTCCTTATTCAATCATTCACTCACTCACTCGTTCATTCATTCATTCATGAAATTGAGGGCCTAAACTATAACACAGTCAATTAAACATTGTCACTAATGCCAGCGTGTTGTAGAGTAATAAGTCTTTAATAGCTAATCTCGGAGCTGCCTGCGAAAACTTACTGGGAAAAAGTGCTCCGACCGCGGGGCCTAGGTACTCGCGGTAAAGTGAAGCCGCGGTCTCATTTAATAAGCGGCCGATTCGCGATCACATAGCCGCGGATCATCTCCGCGGGCGGGGATGGGGGGGGAGGAGGCTGTACATAGTGCCGTCTGTAGCGGTAGTTTTCAGACCCCGATAACGGGAGAAAAACGGAGGGATAACGATCGCTCTTTACCGCGAGTACCTAGGCCCCGCAGTCGGAGCACTTTTTCGCGGTAAGTTTTCGCAGGCAGCGCCAAGATTATTTGTTAAAGACTTATTACTCTACTACAAGCTGGCATTAGTGACAATGTTTAATTGACTGTGTTATAGTTTAGGCCCTCAATTTCATGAATGAATGAATGAATGAATAAGTGAGTGAGTGAATGATTGAATCAGGAATGAATGAATTAATGAATTTATTCACATTATATTAAATGAATTAAAGTCCATACAGATAGATTTTCATAAATTCAGACTTTAGTCTTACCTTTCAGTTAGAGTTGATTCATGGGGGCCTTCTTTGTGTTCCAGCACATCAGCAGGGACTTTGAAGGCTTTCTTGCACTTTAATCCACCGCAGCACTTTCTTCAGCCTTTTTAATGCTTTTCCCACTAAATACAATTAACCTGCTGCTAGTTTCCACGACATTTATTCCACAGAACAACAAATCGGAATCTCCAGTAAAACAGGCATCTGTGAAGCCCCCTCAGCCATTTTGTGTGCTAGTCTGAAACAAAGCGCGTGATTGGCCAACTGGCAGGCAACTCAATGTTAAACGTGCTTTGATTGGACTAAAAAATTCCAAAACATTTTCCGGTTTATCTCTAATTTAATTAAAATGTGCAAGTCTTCTTCATATCGAGTTTCAGGGGTGATTTATATAAATATTTTTACACAATATGTGAAAATTTCATGTAGTTTGGTGACTTGGGTCACGAAACTGCAGAATAAAGCTCCTCGGCCCACAGCCTAAGTCCTTGTCTCTTCCCTCCTTGTTCTCCCTCTGCTTCGAGGTGACCTGTGAGCTCCCGACGCTGTCGTCCACCATGTCGTGGCCGATCCTCCGAGGTCAGGTCGCTGCTGCCGCCGGAACGCCACAGCTCCGATGTCGGGTCGCCGCTGCCACTGCCGCCGGAACGCCACAGCTCCATCGTTGGGTCGCCGCTGCCGCCGGCTGGAACGCCACAGCTCCGTCGTTGGGTCGCCGCTACCGCCGGAACGCCACAGCTCCGTCATTGGGTCGCCGCTGCCGCCGGAACGCCACAGCTCCGATGCCGGGTCGCCGCTGCCGCCGGAACGCCACAGCTCCGATGTTGCCGCTGGAACGCTGCCCCAGCTCCGAGGCCACCAGCTCCGCAATTAGGCCTCGGCGCAGACGGAGAAGGACACGGGGGATACGACAAGAGAAGTCGCATCCCCCCGAAGGAAGAGACCAAAAACACGTTTCTCCCCCCCACACCCATACACAACATAATAAAATAAAACCAAAAATTAACTAAAACAGGACAAAAGAACAAACAAAAAAAGAAAAAACAAACGGACTGCAGGCGAGCCGCAGCTGCTAAGGCAGCGCCGTCTTCTTGGAATTCCCATTGTTCCCACTGGTGTAACAAGTCTACAGATTTTGCTGGGAATGGTTAACTACTTGGGGAAATTAATTCCCAAACCTCAGCGAAATATCTGTCCCCTATGACAACTGATTCACAAGGACACTGCATGATCTTGGTACCCACAACACCAGAGGGCTTTCAAAATCCTTAAGTTACCGGTAACACTCACGTGCGATGCCTCCCAATATGGACTTGGAGCTGCTTGCCTACAGACTTCCATCAAAGGGGCTTACACCTCCCGTACCCTGTCTGAGACTGAACAACGATACGCCCAGATCAAAAAGGAATTACTAGCCGTGGTTTTTGCCTACACATAATTCAAGGACTTTATTTTTGGGAAGTCCGTGGTTGTTCAAACAGTTGTTGGTCACCATTCTAAACAAACCCATTCATGCTGCTCCTGCTCGCCTGCAACAGATGATGGTGCAACTACAGAGTTTTGATTTTACCCAAAGGGGTAAAAGGGGCAAGGACATGCATCTGGCTGACACGTTATCAAGAGCCCTATGAACAACCTGCGAACAACAGCCATCTGTAAATGACCAGTTCACATTAGTGATGGTGTTGTACGTACCCACAAAATGCCTAAGCAACCTGGCAGAGCATACGGCTATGGATACAACCTTACAGCTACTGTCTTCAGTCATCTGGCTTGGCTGGCCAGATAAACAATATCGCGCTCCACTTCCTATTCGCCCATACTACCTGGTCCACGACGAACTGGTGCTGCAGGACGGTGACAATAGACAATAGATAATGGGTGCAGGAGTAGGCTATTTGGCCCTTCGAGCCAAATCATTGCTGTTCATCCCCAATCAGTGCCCCGTTCCTGCCTTCATAATCAAGGGTCACAAAGCAGTCATCCCAACTGCCCTATGGGACAAATATGTTGATGCCGTCCACAGGGGTCATCTTGGCGTGGAAGCAACCAAACTTCGAGCAAAGAGCATGTTTTTCTGGCCCAGAATGACCGAATTCATGCGCGAGAATGTTCAAGCCTGCGCTATCTGCAACAGCCTGGTCGGGGGGTGGGGGGTGAATCACCCTGGTGTGTTGGTCGGGTGCCTGTGCCGGTGTAACGTGGTCAGTGACTCTGGGTAGGCGGAGTCACGCAAGTCAGTGAGCAGCAGTGATTTTGGAAGTTTTCACTCACGGTTACACCTATTTCCACAGTTTTTTACAGCCAAATACTAGTGCATGCCGGAAGCTGCCTTGTACTCCAGAAGGATTGAGCCACTCCTTGCGTAATGCCCTTTGACCTGATGACCTTACGTGCAACCACCCTCTAGTCATGTCACTAGTCAATTCCCCCAACTGCACCCTCAAGATGCCCCCGCCCTCGCGCTAGTCACGCCCCTTGCTAGTCCCGCCCCTCGCGCTAATCCCGCCCCTCGCGCTAGTCCCGCCCCTTGCGCTAATCCCGCCCCGTGCTAGTCCCGCCCCTTGCGCTAATCCCGCCCCTTGCTAGTCCCGCCCCTTACTAGTCCCGCCCCTCGCGCTAGTCCCGCCCCTCGCGCTAGTCACGCCCCTCGCGCTAGTCCCGCCCCTTGCTAGTCCCGCCCCTCGCGCTAGTCCCGCCCCTCGCGCTAGTCACGCCCCTCGCGCTAGTCCCGCCCCTCGCGCTAATCCCGCCCCTTGCTAGTCCCGCCCCTCGCGCTAGTCCCGCCCCTCGCGCTAGTCCCGCCCCTCGCGCTAGTCACGCCCCTCGCGCTAGTCCCGCCCCTCGCGCTAGTCCCGCCACTCGCGCTAGTCACCGCCCCTCGCGCTAATCCCGCCACTCGCGCTAGTCCCGCCCCTCGCGCTAGTCCCCGCCACTCGCGCTAGTCCCGCCCCTCGCGCTAGTCCCGCCCCTCGCGCTAGTCCCGCCCCTCGCGCTAGTCCCGCCCCTCGCGCTAATCCCGCCCCTCGCGCTAATCCCGCCCCTCGCGCTAATCCCGCCCCTCGCGCTAATCCCGCCACTCGCGCTAGTCCCGCCACTCGCGCTAGTCCCGCCACTCGCGCTAGTCCCGCCCCTCGCGCTAGTCCCCGCCCCTCGCGCTAGTCCCGCCCCTCGCGCTAATCCCGCCACTCGCGCTAGTCCCGCCACTCGCGCTAGTCCCGCCCCTCGCGCTAGTCCCGCCCCTCGCGCTAGTCCCGCCCCTCGCGCTAGTCCCGCCCCTCGCGCTAGTCCCGCCACTCGCGCTAGTCCCGCCCCTCGCGCTAATCCCGCCCCTCGCGCTAGTCCCGCCCCTCGCGCTAGTCCCGCCCCTCGCGCTAGTCCCGCCCCTCGCGCTAGTCCCGCCTCCCGTGCTCGCTCCTCCCATCAGCGCATGTATGCTCGCCCCGCGCGTTGGTTCCAACCAAAGATACTATCAAGGATACTAGAGGAGCTGGTATCTTTGGATGAAAGATCCTATAGCGGAGCTCCGCTCCAGTATCTTTGGTTCCAACCCGCACAGCGCTCGCCCCCCTCCCATGAGCGGGCCCCGCCCCAGTTCTGCCCGCTCTTGCCACAGCTCCACGCGCAGCGGCTCCACTCCCTGGGCCAGTCCACGCCAAAGACACTCTCAGTATCTTTCAAAGATCCTATAGCGATCTTTGGCATCTTTGGTCTACGCCGGCTGTCGCGGTGTGAGCCGGGATGAGCAGTGACGTTGCACAATAACAACATCAGGCGGCGAGTGGCCGGAGTAGGGAGGAGGGGGGGTTGTTGACGGCCAGTGGTCGATGGCGGCATGGATGTGAGCTCCCTGCCTTATGGCGTGATTGTCCAAACCCCAAGCGACGCTGATAACTTATTTGAACCGACGGGGGCAGGGTACTATCCACGTGAGAGGTAAGCACAAATTTAACGATGAATTTCATAGGCTGGCGAGAGTGAGCCAGACGCGAATTTGTTGTGAACTTGCATGGAGTTTACAAAGTGCAGGAGGTGTGTCAGTGACTGGGCCTCGCATCGGGCCAGCTCCTTGACTCTGGACACTTCGGGTTCTCAACACTGCCATGACCTGTTGTGGTATTTCAAATGTTGGGAGAACGTATCTGGCTGTGTTAATTCTGATCTGCAGAATAGTAGCGAATACGGAGACACAGAAAACATGCTGGAACCCTGATCATAACACAGGGTGTTGACGGACTGAGCGGGTGTGGCAGCATCTGGGGAGGGACTGGACAGGAGACCCAAAACGTCCAGCATTTTATGTTTTGATCAATATTTGTACCTTGTCTTTTAAATTGGCCGTAGCCAAATACCACAACTTTTGAGAAGTTTTGCTGGAACGTTATTTTGTAGAAAATCCACAATCTCGTGAATTGTATCATTATTGTGAACTGGTAATGAAAGGAACAAATCGGGAAACTGTAGGCAAAATTGTAAGTTTGCAATATTTTCATAACCATGATATTTTAAATCTGTTCTGCCATCTGAGTTGCAGTCATTGGACGAGCACCCAAACCAGCGTTTAAAATAATCAATGTTAGTATTTATCCCATGCTGTTCTGATTTTTCAAGTGATCTTTCCTGAAAAATCAAATAATAATTTATTTTGGAAGGTGTCATTTCTTACAAAGCTGAGCTCAGATCTATGAATAAAGAAAGTTGTCATCTTTAATTGACCAACCCTTCATTCTGGCATTGTGGCCCCTTAGTTCGGGATCGATCATTTGGAACTTCAATGTAACGTGCAACTAGGGGTAAGCATTGAATTATAAACTCATTACTCTGCTTGTTATTGAAAACGTAAAGAACATCAGAATGACGCGGGTGGGTTTTGAATTCAGGCCCTTCATGATTTAGAATACTTGTACAGGATCTTAAAAGGCCAGTGTATTATTTTTAAACAAGCTGGTCAAAATGGTGTGGGCTATTCTGAATTTGGGGTATTTGAAGTACTTGAAAACACAATAACAATAAAATCCCAAAGTACTGAAGAACAAAGGAATTGTGGTCTATAAATCTAGGGATCTTGATGGCAGCAGCACAGGTAGATAAGGAGGTTATAGGGGCATGGAAGATACTTGTCTTCATTAGCTGAAGCATAGAATATAGGAGGATGCAGTTATCGGTCTGTACATTAGTTCAATATTATGGAGCATTGAGTATGTGTTATGTGTGCTTCTGTTACCATAACATAAGAACAATGTGCTTGCACTGATGGTGTTGCTGAAGAGGTATTTCTGGTGTTGAGGCACACAAAGGAGAGATTGAATCACCAGACCCTGACCAGATGTACTCTTAAGATGTTATGGTAAGCAAGGGAGAAAATCGCTGGAGCCATGCCAAATATTTCTTTTTTCCTTAGCCTCAGGTGAGGTACTGGAAGGGAGCTAATGCTATGTATTTATTTAAGAAGGGCTGCACGGACAAGCCAGAGAACTATAGACCAGTGAGCTTAACAGCAGTGTTATGTGGGTTACAAGAGGGTATTCTGAGGGATGGGATCTACCTGCATTCAAAAAGGCAAGGTAGGCATAAATGTGACCTCACCACTAGCCACATCTTCCCATCTCCCCCCCTGTCTGCTTTCCCCAAAGACCGCTCCCTCCGTAACTCCCTGGTCAATTCTTCCCTTCCCTCCCGCACTACGCCCTCCCCGGGCACTTTCCCTTGCAACCGCAAGAGATGCTACACTTGTCGCTTTACCTCCCCCCGCGACTCCATTCAAGGATCCAAGCAGTCGTTCCATGTGCGACAGAGGTTCATCTGCATCTCCTCCAACCTCATCTATTGCATCGGCCTGAAACGTTGCCCATTTCCTTCGCTCCATAGATGCTGCTGCACCCACTGAGTTTCTCCAGCACTTTTGTCTACCTTCAGAAAGGCAAGGATTGTACAGGGAGAATCAGCATACCTTTACACATTGGAAATCATGTCTTTCAGATTTATTTCATTTTCTGTGAAAAGGTGATCAAGAGAATCGATGAGGGGAGGGCAGTCAACAAGGAGTTTAACACGGCTTTGACAAGGATCCACATGGTAGACTGGTCTGGAAGGTGAGTTTGTATGGAATCTAGGGTGAGCTAAATAGTTGGAGACATAATTGACTCAGTGGATGTTGTCAGAAGGTGGGAGTGGAAGATTGCTTTTCAGATTGGAAACGTGCGACTAATGCTGGGTCCTTTGTCATGAATCTTAATGATTTGGGTGAGTATGTAGGTGGCATGATTACTAAGTTTGTAGATTACCACAAATCTGGTGGTGTGGTGTACAGTGGAGAAGGTTGTGTAAGCTTGCACCAGGATCTATATCAATTAGGGGAAAATGGACAAAAGAATGGCAAATGGAATTTAACTTGCACATATATGAAGTAGTGAATTTTGGGAAATTAAACCAGGCAGGACTTGTATAGTAAATGACAGGACATGGGAAGAGTTGTAAATAAAGAGAGATATGGGGGTACAACTACTTACTTCCCTGAAAGTGATGAAGCATGTAGACAGGGTGATGAAGAAGGCTTATGAAAGACATAAATGCTGGAGTTCAGGCATTATCCCTGAAGAACATGGAGAAGTGATGTTTCAGGGCGTGACCCTTCTTCAGTGTGGCATATTTATGGCATGCATATCTTCATTTGACATGGCATTGAGTACAAGAATTAGGACATCATGTGACAGCTGTAAAGGATATTGGTGAGGCTACACAGTAATTCTGGTCATATTTTAAGAAGGGTGTGATTAAACTAGGGGGTGCATAAAAGATTCACAAACATGTTGCTGGAACTGAGGGCTTCATTTATGAGGAGAGATTGGATAGGCCAGGACATTTCCCTAAAGTGAGGAGGCTGAGGAATGACCTTTATAGAGATTTATATAATCATGAGTGGCATGAATAAGGTAGATGGTTACAGTCCTTTTCCTACTGTACAAAAACTGAGGGAGCATAGGTATAAAGTGAGAGACAAGTTTATGCACAATAGGGTGAGCGCGGCGATAATAACAACATTTAAAAGTTATTTGAAGAGGTTCATGGATTAGAAAGGTTTCAAGGAATATGTGCTAAATGCAGTAAATGAGACTAACTCATGAGGGCACCTTGCTTGATAAGGTAAGTTTTAGGGCATTTAAAGAGGATTTGAAAAATAATTTCACCTGGTAGAAAAATAACCTGTTTCTGTTCTGTATGTCTCGTCACAATAAGAACATGAAGCAATTTAAACCATTGCTCAGGAAGACCTTGGCTGATTCTCTATCTTGTCCAGTCCACAAATCGTTTGATTATATTTGTCATAAAATTATAGAGTGATACAGTGTAGAAACAGGCCCTTCAGCCCAACTCGCCCACACTGGCCAGCAATGTCCCAGCTACACTAGTCCCACTTGCCTGCGCTTGGTCCATATCTCTCCAAACCTGTCCTCTCCATGTACCTGTCTAACTGTTTCTGAAATGATGGGATAGTTCCAGCTTCAACTATCTCCTCTGGTAGCTTGTTCCATACACCCATCACCTTTTTTTGTGAAAATGTTACCCCTCGGATTCCTATTAAATCTTTTCCCCTTCACTTTGAACTCTGGTCCTCGATTCCCCAACTCCGGGCAAAAGACTGTGCATCAACCCGATCTACTCCTCTCATGATTTTGTTTACCTCTATAAGATCTCTCATCCTCCTGCACTCCGTGGAATAGAGACCCAGCCAACTCAACTTCTCCCTCTAGCTCTAGTCCTGGCAACATCCTCATAAATCTTTTCTGAACCCTTTCCAGCTTGACAATATCTTTCCTATAACATGGTGCCTAGAACTGAACACAATATTCTAAATGCGGTCTCACCAACGTCTTATACAACTGCAACATGATCCCCCCAACGTCTATACATAATACTCTGACTAATGAAGGCCAAAGTGCCAAAAGCCTTTTTGACCACCTTATCTACCTGCGACTCGACCATCAAGGAACCATGCACCTGTACTCCTAGATCCCTCTGCTCTACAACACTACCCAGAGGCCTACCATTTACTATGGAGGTCCTGGCCTTGTTCAACGTCCCAAAATGCAACACCCCACATTTCTCTGTATTAAGTTCCATCAACCATTCCTCCGCCCACCTGGCCAATTGTTCCAGATCCTGCTGCAATCGTTCACAACCATCTTCACTATTTGCAAAACCACTAACTTTTGTATCATCAGCAAACTCACTAATCTTGCCATGTATGTTCTCATCCAAATCATTAGATGACAAACAGTAACGGGCCCAGCACCAAACCCTGAGGCATACCACTAGTCACAGGAATCCAGTCTGAGAAGCAACCTTCCACCATTATCCTCCTTCCTTCCATGGATCCAGTTTGCTATCCATTTTGGCTATCTCTTCTTGGATCCCATGCGATCAAACCTTCGAGAGCAGCCTACCATGCGGAACCTTGCCAAACGCCTTACTGAAGTCCATGTACACAACATCTACAGCTCTGCCCTCATCAACCTTTTTGGTCACGTCTTCAAAATAATCAGTTTTGTGAGACACGGCCTCTCATGTACAAAACCATGCTGACTATCCACAATCAGCCCTTGCACATCCAAATGCCTGTATATCCTATCCCTCAGAATACTCTCCAGTAACTTACCAAATACAGATGTTAAGCTCACCGGCCAATAGCTCCCAACATTTTCCCTCCAGCCCTTCTTGAAAAGAGGTACACCATTTGCCACCCTCCAGTCTTCCAACACCTCTCCTGTACTGAAGGACGACTCGTAAATTTCAACCAGAGCTCCTGCAATTTCCTCTCTAGTTTCCCACAATGTCCTTGAATATATCAAATCAAACCCTGGAGATTTGTCTACCTTCAGACATGACAGTACCTTCAGTACTTCTTCGACAGTAATCCTGACTACTCGCAAGACACTTCCAGTGACTGCTCCAATTTCCTCGGTCCTATTGTCTTTCTCCTCGGTAAATACAGAGGAGAAATACTCATTTAGGACCTTGCCCATCTCATGTGGCTCCAAACAGAGGTGACCACTTTAATTCCTGAGAGGTCCCACTATCTCTCTAGTTACCCATTTCTCCTTTATGTATATATAAAATCTTTTGGGATTTTCCTTAATGCTAACCGCCAAAGCTATCTCCTGGCCCCTTTTTGCCTTTCTGATTTATATATTTTTAACTCCTTAGTCCCCGAAACTCCTCCAGGGGTGCACTTGATCCCTGCTGCCAATACCTGTCCCATGCATCCTTCTTGTTTTAGACTAACGTCTCAATTTCCTTTGTCAGCCAAGCTTCCTTACGTTTGCCTGTTTTGTCCTTCACTCTAACGGGGACGTACACATCCTGAGCTTTCTTCAGTACACTTTTAAAAACATCCCATTTGGCCGATGTTCCTTTCCCCTCTAATAACCTGCTCCAGTCAACTTGAGCAAGACCTTCTCGCATATCCTCAAAGTTGGCCGTACCCCAGTTGAGCATTTTAACACGTGGACCCTCTCCATCCCTATCCATAACTATCTTAAACCTAATCGAACTGTGGTCACGGATCCCAAAAGGCTCCTCCACACACACTTCATTAACTTGCCCTTCCCAATTTCCCAATACTAGATCCAGTGTTACCCTCACGTGTGGGGGCCTCCAGATACTGCTTAAGAAAACTCTCCTGAACACTTTTGAGGAATTGCACCCGATCTGAGCCCTTCACGCTATGCTTTTCCGAGTCTATGGGAAAGTTAAAATCCTGTACTACAACAACCTTATTTGACCTGCAATCTCCCGGCACATTTGTTATTCTAATTCCCGTTGACTATTCGGGGGTTTGTAGTACATCCCTAACAAGGTGATCATCCCTTTCTTGTTCCTCAGCTCCACCCATATAGCCTCACTGGACAAACCATCCATAATGCCACCTCTGAACACAGCTCCTCCTTAACCAACAATGCAACCCCCCCCCCCCCCCCCCCCCCCTCCTCTTTTTCCCTCACCCCTGTCTCTCCTGAAGCTCCTGTACCCCGGAACATTGAGCTGCCAGTCCTGCTCTTCCCTTAACCAGGTTTCAGTCATGGCTACAACGTCCCAGTCGCTCGTACCTATTCATGCCCTAAGCTCATCTGCTTTACCTGTCAGGCCCCTTACATTAAAATACGTGCAGATTAAACCAACCCTCCTTCCATGCTCTCCCCCTTTCACCTGCCTATTCTGTCCACTAACCTTTCCCGCATCACCCATCATACCAACTTCTAGCCTCTCACGTGCCTCTGTCCTGCACGAGATCCCACCCCCCTGCCAATCTAGTTTAAACCCTCCTGTGTAGCATGAGTAAACCTTCCCACTAGGATGTCGGTCCCCCTCCAGTTTAGGTGCAACCCGTCCCATTTATGCTAGGCACCCCTACCCTGGAAGAGATCCCAATTATCCAGAAATCTGAATCCCTGTCCCCTGCACCAACTCCTCCCCAATCTTCCTATTTTTACCTTCACTAGCACAAGGTACTGGAAGCAATCCTGAGATTACTACCCTGCAGGTCCTGCTTTTCAATGTTCTATGCAATTCTGTAAATTCTTGTTGCAGAACCTTCTTCCTCTTCTGACCTATATCATTTGTGCCAACATGCACAATGACCTCCGGCTGTTCCCCCTCACTCTTGATGCTGTGCAGCTGCTCCGAAACGTCCTGGACCCTGGCACAGGGAGGCAACATACCATCCTGGAGTCTCGCCTGCTGCCGCAGAATCTCCTATCCGCGCCTCTGACGATGGAGTATCCCACCACGATGGCTCTGCCTGACATCACACTTCCCCGTTGACCCTCGGCACGAGGGTTGGAATCACATCCCTGGCTACCGCTCAATCTTGTCATGCCATCCGCTCCCAAGAGGGTGTACCTGTTTCCAGTTGGTACAGCCGCAGGGTCACCACGTTTACTTCTTTCTCACAGTCACCCACCTTTGCTCTTCGTTTTTAGAAGTCTTCATTCAGGGCACATTTAGAAGCGGTTTTTAGAAGTCTTCATTCAGGACACATTTAGAATATGGGGATTGCAACTGCCTGGAATAGTTCGGGATTGCATAGATTTGGATAAGTACCCAAGGGAGAAAGAAATAAGATTTACTAATTGATTGGCTAAAACAAGGCTGCAACAAGGTTCATGTAGTATATGTTTGGTGAATAGCCTGTTTCTTTTCTATTTTCTGGATTCAATATTTTTTTTATTCGCTCAAATATAAACTGATTATACGGGTGTTCTGACTTTGCTGAAGCAAAGATTGATCATCAAGAAGATTAAATTAATTACAATAAAATAACTAAACCAATTAATCCTAATGCTGAGCATTGAGAACAATGGCAGTCTAGCATCTGATTGTTTCCTACATATGTAATGATAGCAAACTTGTACATTTAATTTGTTACTCTGAACAGATTATATAATCCCAATTTCACCCTATTAGCAATTTGAATAACACATAACACATAGATTTACATAAAAATAACACATGGATTTATGTGGTGGCTTCATGAATAACTCAGCAAAAAAAATTAGAAGTCTTATTCTTGCATTGAGAAAAATGCTTAATTTTATCTGTAAATTCTTGTAATATTTCTGAGCACAATGTCTTTTGTCTTTTGTTCTAGGACTAAAACTTTATTTGAAGAGATCCGAGCATCTATTACAAATAACTCTAATGATGATAGATCTTTCTGGAGACCTGTTCTTCCATGGGGTGGAGTGTATAGCATTAAAGCTGGGAAAAAAGCAATGGCCTGCACTCCGTTGTATGTGAGGATAACCTTAAAAAACACTTGCACCATAGATGGATTTTTGATGTTGCTGTATGTGATTCTCAGTGAAAATGAAAATTTCCGTAGGGAGTTATCAACTTACTTGGGAAGGGAATTTGTTGAGCGTTTCCTCTATTTGATGGACTCTTACAAATTTACAACTGTGAAGTTGTTGTGGATATGGGATAAAATGGAAAAATGCCAGTACAAGTCCAAAGTCCATAAGGCCTCATTAGAAATTGACCTATTTGGGAATGAACATGAAAACTTTACAAGGAATCTGGAGAACCTTATGTCTACCATACAGGAAACCTTTTGTTCTAATGGGAGATGTCCAGCGGGTGTGCAAGAAGATCAACGCAAAACAATTATAATCTAGTAGGTTGATTTTTATTTCAGTAAAAAAATACTGTGTTTTTTACAAAGTTCCTTTCAATGTTGCAGCTGTATAATATCTTATATTGTATCCAGCAAGCTGTAATTGTTAGGATGGTCTAAGCCTTGTTCTTAATAATATGAATTGAAACGTCATAAATTGTCATATCATTGACTTAATTAGAACAGAACAAACTTCATTCAGCCTCTGCAAACAATAGTGATTCTTGGGTATTTGTCTTCAAAGCTCAAAGCTCATTTTTTTAATATTGGATTTTTAGATGGCATGGTTCAACAGAATTTCAGTTTAGCGCATACATAGTGACTAATCATTAGAACCAAACTCTCCACTATCATTCATTACATGGTCATTTAACAGAGATTATGTTAATAAATTCAAAGTCCAAGGATGCTATTTTTCCAGGGTTTTGAATCGGTATACAAACTCAAATGCAGTGCAACTAAAAGAGGATAACAACACAAAAAAAAAACAATATTGAGGGGATGTTGTGAAGGTATTTTCAACTTTCATGCTTTGCTTTTGTTCATGAATGCAGAACGGGAGCGTTCAGCAAATAATTGAAGTTCAAAACCTGTTTTCAAAAGCATGCAGATTAACACTACAGAAAAGAGCATTAAAATTTACACTGAATTAGACATAACATTTTTAGGTATTCGCATACTGTCAGACTACTGTGCAGTTACACTGATGAAAACATTTAAATCAGGAAGTTTTACTACAGGAAGTTTGAAGTTCTACTACAAACCCACCGACTCCCATGGCATTCTGGACTACACGTCTTCCTATCCTGCTTCCTGTAAGGACTCTATCCCCTATTCCCAATTCCTCCATCCACGCCGCATCTGCACCCAGGATGAGGAGTTCCAAACCAGGGCATCGGAGATGTCCTCATTCTTTAGGGAACGGGGGTTCCGCTCTTCGACTATAGATGAGGCTCTCACCAGGGTCTCCTCTATATCGGAAAGGGAATTCATAAACTTTGCTTCATGGTACATTTCCTCGAAGGTCATCGTTGGTTAACAAAACAGAATGATTGAAAATACTGAGAAGATCTATGTAGCATTTGACATCATACCAAGTTAATGTTAAAAATTAAATCCTTTCATCAGAACCTGCAGAGCATTTCCAATGTTTATTGTTTCTATTTCAGTTCTCCACCTTCTACTATGTGTTGTAAGACAATTTAAATTTATATTCATCACGAGTTATGATTTGTAGGTTTCCTACAGATCAGAAATACAAAATGATCAAATTATTGTGAGAATCGGCCCTGAAACAAGAAGTCACATATGAACATCAGGGTGTGGCAGTTCTTAAATATTATAATAAACAGATTACTGTTTTTGCTGGAATTTATATTTTTTTGGTTTGATAAATTTAATTTAAATTGGTGCTGACACAATACAAGTGTTTTTGCTGGTGATCTGATTTCCAATTGAGAGACTAAGATATCTTTTTATTTCTGAAGTCCTTCACAAGATTCTCTCTTGGGTGATGTAATTCAAGCAGCAGTGGATGAATTATTCTGTCCCAGGATTGAGCTCTGCGAAGAACTTGGGTATGTTCACTGACTTCATGTGCTTATAAACTGAACACAAGCAAGTAATCTGGTTTAATAATTACCATGGAGTGAGTTAATGTTCATCGTAGGAAATCATTTGTTTTCATGGGAATCTGTCTGGTGCTGGGCACTTTTGAAATAAAGAAGTGAGCAAGCATCCTTATTAAGGGAAAGCGCAATAGTAAATGACCAGATGGTGATGAGTGAACAACCGCCCCATTGTCTTTGCCTACCTGAACATTGATCTGGAATTATCAAAGACGCACTTAGTTTTGTGCTTGACTTTTTTTTACATGTTTTCTTTGATTGAGAACTGGCTAAAGACTTGCTCCCAGCCCAGTGATATTGTATGCTTATCATGATGTGAGCAAGGTGATTATAGACCTAAACCCTTACAACCACTGAATGTAATTGCCATTTGATCCAATTAGTTTTTGATATTGTTTCTACAATAAATTGTTTCAGGGAATTTCTGTAAGTTTTTAAGAATAAGTTGGATTTTTGGAAAGAATATACCATTCCCTGATAATAGGTTTGGTAACATAGCTTTAAAATCCTGGAATGTTTGTTGTTAGGAGTATGATTTATTATGTGCCTCAAAGGAAGTTTGCCTTTCTTTGATCATTAAGTATAGGTGTGAAATTTAAAATTATCAATGTCATAAGCTTTTACTGTGGTGTATACAAGAAAACTAATTTGGCGTTCATTTTCCTCTGAAGATTTCTGTGCATTTAAGTTTTTTCCTATCCCTAATGGTTAAGAAAGTTTATGCTCATTTGCACCCATTTGTTTTTTAAAAGTAAAGTATTGATTTCTAATTTGCAATCTGTACACTACACTTTGAGTGATGTTAGTAACTCCACTTTGGCTTCCCTTATTAAATAGATTTAGCCTTAGTTATGGAAAAGTTAAGTAAAGTTGCTATGAAGTGTGTGGTCATTCTTCACATATACCATTGAGTTTTATTGTAATTACCTCTCTTTTTACAAAAGGATTTAATGTTCATTTCATTTTGGACAAGTATTTCAACTGAAAATTTGCAAGTTGGAAAATGGGGAAAAAAATGTTGGAAAGACTAATCTACTAGTAATGGAGACTTCTTGTATGCCATTCAGTACTAAAGCATATCACTGGTTTGTTTTCCAGATGTAATGGTCAACGTGAGTTCACACAGAGGATTTTTTGTCATGATGCTCCACCATTTGTCATCCTAAATATGCAGCAATGGAAATCTGAGGAATTGGCCTATGTCCCATATAGTTTGGCTGTGGCAGAACGCAGGTAGATATTTACCCAGTGTACAATCTGGATAATATTAAATGCTCTCAGACATTTGCTGAAGTATACACTTTTACTTAAATGTTTATGCCAAACATGATGCCAAGAATCCCCTCTACCTGCATACAATCTATTTGCCTATCTCAAAGCCTCTATGGTACCTGCCTCCACCACTACTCTTGGCAGTGCATTCCTACCACCATTAGTAGTTAACTTTAAAACGTTTCTTTTCTGACCTTAAAGCTAGCTAGTCTTTGACAGAGTCTAGTTGTCAACAAATGTAATATGGTAAGGACCAAGATAATTGTAATCATTATATTCTGTTTATGTAACTATCTGGTGTTTCTAAGAAACTTAACCCCAGATAGTCTGGAGACAGAAAGCTTAAAGGCCCTGTCCCACTTTCCCGAGTTACTCACGAATTCTCCCCAGTTTTCCCCTTGATTCAAACTTGGAGAATGTCTGTAGAAGGCCGTAGGTATTTCGTAGTGGCTCGTAATGCCAGCCGTAGGTACTCGGGGCATCAGGTAAGTCGGGACGTTTTTTCAGCATGTTGAAAAATGTCCATGAGTTTAAAAAAAAAAAATAAAATAGAACCGAGTACCTACAACTGGCTATTACCGTAATTCTCCGAGTTTGAATCAAGGGGAAAAAATCGGGAGAATTCGTGAGTAACTCGGGAAAGTGGGACAGGGCCTTAACTTTCTATGTGTAACCATTCATGAATCATGAACAAGGTTTAATAAATTGAAGCTTGTTTAGACCAGAGAAAAAAATTATTGAAGCATAAGAGAATTTGATAGCTTGTGAGTTCCTATTGAAATGAAATGTTGAAATTGAATTTTTTAAAATAAATCAAACGGATATCTTTGGTCCTAGATACCTACTGGAGGGAGCAACGCTTTTCAACAAGGAGGAGCACCATTACTCTGCTGCTTTTATGATTGATGGTAACTGGATGCATTACGATGGACTTAGAAATGAGAACCTGGTATTATTAAATAAACCTCCAGAGCTGCTGCTCTTGTCCTCTCTTGTCTATGTTCGAGATCAAGAATTGATTAAAGGTGATTTGTATGACTCAAAAATGAAGCGTTGGCTATACAAGACTACATAAGTCCGATTAATTTTTAACACTATTGGGGCAAAAGAATTAAAACAATCCTGGTATCCAAGAAATATTGGATTGTAAAGTTCTGATATAACCAAAAACATTTCAAACAATGTACAAGGCATTAGTAGTTAACGTAAACTATGCAAATATGTACAAAGATGTATTTTGGATACTAAATATTTTTATACAACTGTATAATAGAATAAAGCTTATTTCCATATTTTCTTTAAAATTGTATGTCACACAAAGTAATCATTTTTCCAATGCGCAGATACCACAAAAACCACAGCACTATGTCAAAGCTTTGAAAACGTAGCATTCATTAATTCTACTCAAAAAATATTGGCACATTTTGTAGTGGTAATAATGGCGAAATGCTGGACACATCCATACATTGTGAATCTGAGAGCATCTTCTTAACTATCCACATGCACCATTCAACAAGCTTTTACTGAATGCACTGAAAATGTTCTTAGAAGCTTCAAGCAATAAGTGATGCACTGAACATGCTCAGCCAGCCCTAGCCCCAAACTAGGATTGCAATTTATTTATTTCCAAACTTGGCTTCAATTTTTTTTTCTACAAAATGTTGTGCGTTTTTATTTCCTGAATTGTAATCTGATTTTATAACTGCATAGATGTGATACGATCACAACTGCCAAATGTTAGAGGTCTTCTAGAAAGAACGTGTGACAATAGCTGCCATGAATGGGAAAGTGCATCATCTCTGGAGAAAAAGGATAGGTGACGTTTCGGGTTGAGATCCTTAAATCTGAAGAAGGATCTCGACCTGAAACGTCGCCTATTCCTTTTCTTCAGAAATGCTGTGCGATCCACTGATTTACTCCAGCATTTTGAATATCTTCAGTGCAAACCAGCATTTGCACAAAGGGAAAGTGTAGTCTGTTGTCCATCAGTGTTACCCATAGACTTAGCCACTGAATGCAAAGTCCAGGCACTGGCTAATTTAGATAACGTAATAGACAGGTACAATGACTAAAAGATTATTTAAAGGAATGACTGGTGCTAGTTATCCTGTAATGATGACCGGAGGAAATTGATCACTGCATGCAGCACAGTTGGGTATTAAGAGTAGGTAATTTTAAAATTGAAGACATTTTAAAATGTTTTGAAATCACTGCCAGCTGAATTAGCATTTAAACTTAACAAGATGAAATAACAGCTGTCATACTTAAGACAATTCAAACCTACATTTTTGTTAAACATTTAATTTATATTACTCTGTTATAGCATTCTAAATTTAAGTTTCATAACAAACAAAAAATTAGTATGACAAAGCTGTAACCACTGCGAAATCTCATCAATCTTTAACATTGTTTCTCTTTCCACGAATGCTGTGACCTGCTGAATATTGGTAGCATTATCTAAGTTCTTCCCAGTAAGGAGAAATCAGTATAATCTATATTACTAAAAGTCTGTTCTTGACCGGTTTTGGCCATCTGTGCTGCGATTTCCGAGAGAATGCCGCCACCTACGGCTGTCATTTTTGGCCACCTTGCTCAGAGCCCCTCTCCGCCGCATGTGTGCCAAGGATTTTTCCCGTCGATTAAAAATGACAGAGATATTAATGTTTTTACAAAATTCCCAATTCTCTCTGCTGCCCCGCTGGCGGCAGGGGGGAGGGACTATAAAACCAGGAAGTGGTGTGCCACACAGTCTCTTCAAGATGGAGGAAGGCAGAGGGTCACGTTTCTCTGAGCTGTGAATAACACTGAACACATTTCTACACAAATGTAAGTGCCCTTAGTGGTTCTAAAATGCTTGCAGAAAGTGTCTATTGGTTCTAAAGCTTGCAAAAAGTGTCTATTGGTTCTAAAGCTTGCAAAAAGTTTCTCTATTGGTTCTAAAGCTTGCAAAAAATGTCTATTCTAAAGCTTGCAGAAAATGCTTATTGGTTCTAAAGCTTTGCAAAACAATCTCTATTGGTTCTAAAGCTTGCAAAACAATCTCTATTGGTTCTAAAGCTTGCAAAACAATGTCTCTTGGTTCTAAAGCTTGCAAAAAATGTCTATTGGTTCTAAAGCTTGCAAAAATATGTCTATTGGTTCTAAAGCTTGCAAAAAAAGTCTATTCTCTATTGGTTCTAAAGCTTGCAAAAAAAATGTCTATTGGATCTAAAGCTTGCAAAAAAATGTCTATTGGTTCTAAAGCTTGGTTTCTAAAGCTTGCAAAAAAATGTCTATTGTTTCTAAAGCTTGCAAAAAGTGTCTATTGGTTCTAAAGCTTGCAAAACAATGTATATTGGTTCTAAAGCTTGCAAAAAAAAATGTCTATTGGTTCTAAAATGGTTCATACTAGCGCTCCAGAAAGCGCCCCCCCCCCCCCCTGGTTGGCTTGGCTTGGGTGTGTCTTGAAATTGAAAGGCACTATTTACTGCAAATGGTGGCATGAAGTTGAAAGGCACTACTTACTGCAAATGGTGGCTTGGTTGCTTTGGCTTGAAGTTGAAAGGCACTACTTACTGCAAATGGTTGGCTTGGAATCTTTGGCTTGAAGTTGAAAAAGGCACTATTACTGCAAATGGTGGCTTGTTTGCTTTGGCTTGAAGTTGAAAGGCACTACTTACTGCAAATGGTGGCTTGGTTGCTTTGGCTTGAAGTTGAAAGGCACTACTTACTGCAAATGGTGGCTTGGGTGTGGCTTGAAGTTGAAAGACACCACTTACTGCAAATGGTGGCATGAAGTAGAAAGGCACTACTTACTGCAAATTGTGGCATGAAGTTGAAAGACACTACTTACTGCAAATGGCGGCTTGGGTGCTTTGGCTTGCAGTTGAAAGGCAGTACTTAATGCAAATGGTGGCAAGCCACCATTTGCAGTAAGTTGAAAGGCACTACTTACTGCAAATGGTGGCTTGGGTGTGGTTTGAAGTTGAAAGCCACTACTTACTGCAAATGGTGGCTTGGATGCAATGGCTTGAAGTTAAAAGGCATTACTTACTGCAAATGGTGGCATGAAATTGAAATGCACTACTTACTGCAAATTGCGGCTTGGGTGCTTTGGCTTGAAGTTAAAAGGCACTACTGCAAATGCACTTACTTCCTGTTTGCACTGTATATTGATTTTAGATAAAACGCTACCACTTACAGCTGTGATTTTTGGCCATCTTACTCAGTCCCACTCCGCTGAGCAGGTGCAGAGAATTCTTCCCATCAATGAAAAATAAAAGTGTTATTAGTTTAAAAAAAAAAATGTTGAGAATCTCTCCTGTCAATCACTCTATGAAAGCCACACCTTTTCCGGTGGTTGGGGGGGGGGGGGGAAAGGTTATAAAACCCGGAAATTTGGGTGTGGCTCAGACTCTGCAAGATGGAGGAGGGAGATGTCACGACTCGCTGTCTTTAGTGGCTTTGCACCCTACTTCAAATGGTATGAAACTGCACTTGAATTTGGTGGCCTTGCACCCTGCTAGAAGTGGTAAGAAACTGCACTTGAATTTGGTGGCCTTAAACCCTGCTTGAAATAGAATTTCAAGGATTCGCCGTGTGTCAACTACCAGCCCACCAGCCGTGAGTGAGTGAGTTGCCAGCACAACAGGCTTGATTGACTGAGACGCCAGCCCAAGAATCCATTTGGCGCACAATTTGCATACTAGCCATCTGGAAACCAGTCCCTTCAGCCCATAACACCCATATTAGAATTGGTGGGGAGGTGGAATATTGCGTTGGATGACCAGCCCTCCTGTGTGATGCTGGGACCCAACGGGTCCCACTTAGTCTAGTGTCAAAGCTATAGAAGGATAGTCATGCAGCATAAAACAGGCTCTTCAGCCCAACTCTGCTAAAGTGGACCCATGTTTGAACCATATCCCTCTAAATATCTCCTATCTATGTACATGTCCAATGGCTTTTAAATGTTGTTATTGTATTTCCACAATCACTTCCTCTGGTAAATTATTCCTGTGAAAATATTTCCCCTTGGGTTCTTATTAAATATTTCACTTTCACCTTCTTACCTTTTACCTTCGACGTATGCCCTCTGGTTCTTGATTTCCCCAACCCTTGGAAAAAAGACACAGTAGTGTCCCTATCTGTGCCCCATGCGATGTTATACACCTCTAGAAGATCATTCTGCCACCTATGATCAAAAGAATAGAGTCCTAGACTGCCCAACTTCTCCTGATAACTCAGTCCTGAGTCCTGGCACATCCTTGTAGATTTTTTTCCAGTGTTATTTCTAGCTCAATGGCATCTTTCTTACAGCAGGTGACTAAAACTGAACACAATACTCCAACAATGGCCTTAGCAACATCTTGCACGACTGCACCATTCTTTTGATCAAATTTGTATCATAAAAGAATTCATAGGGATGTGTTGCTTGCTAACATTTCATTTCACTAAAATTTCCCTTTGCAGCCAGCAACAAATTGTCACTTCTATTTGATTTACAATATTAATCTATCAGGCAGTATCTATGGAAAGAAGGAATGGGTCCAGAATTCAGGTCGAGAATTTATCACAACTGTTTTGGGTTCTCACCCCCCACCCCCCTTAACCTTACACCTGACAGTTCTACTAGATGGGAAGGGATAGGTTTGCAGGAGTGTGAACTAATGTGCTTAAATATCTTCAATGGATGCAAACTTGGTTGAAAATATATTTAAAAATAGCAGATAAGTTTGTGATTAGGTTGAAAATTGTAGCAAGTGTTGTGAATTATGCCCGTCCTACTTAGGAAACCTGAACGGAAACCTCTGGAGACTTTGCGCCTCACCCAAGGTTTCCGTGCGGTTCCGGAGGTTTTTGTCAGTCTCCCTCCCTACTTCCACTACCTGCAACCTCTGGGAACCGCATGGAAACCTTGGGTGGCGCGCAAAGTCTCCAGAGGTTTCCATTCAGGTTTCCTAAGTGGGACAGGGGCATTACTGTTTACAATGTGACTATTTGTGATTTTGAAAGATTTAAGAGATTAAAGTTTATTATATCAATCAAGTGGAAAGCATACAGCCAACAATTTTGCATGAAACTTTAAGAATGGGGAAACTGGATAGTCCATTTGGTATAATCGAGGTGTCAAGGGCTCAGGAGAAGATTTCCATAGCAGATGGTTGCAAAGAGACAGAGGTCAGCACAATTGAGAGAGATTGTGTAGATAATTCATTTCAGGATTGAATATGATACATGGTTCTTGCAATTCTTGATTGAACACAAAGCAATGGGAGAGAAACTCCAATTTTTACTGTGGGAGCAAAAGACAGGCTCTAGTTTACCTATTTATAATCTCAAAATGAGCGTCTGTATTTATTGATTTTAAAGATGTAGACATCACTACTCCCTCCTGAACTAGTTTCAGTTAAGTCAGTCAGATTGGGTAAAACCAACAGATATCCTTCCCTGAAGAACAGTAGAGAATCAAGAGTATAAATATTTTATTTGGATACTAATACCTCAATGTCTGAAGGGTCCCAAATCTCAGAGGATGGTGCCGAAACTACCAAGTTCCTACAGCACTTGTTTTTTGCTCAAGGAACCAGATTTTCTCCCCAACCCAAATGATCCAGCCGTTTTCCCACTTAAATTCCAGATCCACATATGAATTCCCTAGCAGCTGTGGTAGGATTTAAACTCTTCTGGCCAAAGATTCAGAACTCTGACAGTCTAGGAACTCAACCACAGAGTGACATTCACAACTCATGTCTCAAAGTAACTATTTGCAAATGTAAAGTTAAAATATAACTGCTTCGTTAGAGATGACCGGATGTTGAACAAGGTAGGGGAAACTGGTCCAGATCAGCTGCCTCAACTGGCCTCTGTGCCACATTTTGGGGGGGGGGGGGGGGGGGGGGGGTGGATTTTTCAAGTGTGTTCTCAATTTGTCTGGATTAATGGAGGTGTGAGACCACCAGTTGCCAGAAAATCAGTGGTGGACTTGTAATTTAGAAATTATTTTTCATTCGCAATAATTAGCTAAAGGAAATTTTTATTTAAAAATGCACACTTAGGTGAACCATTTTATTTTATTCAATGCAGTGCATTGATGTAAAATATGAATCGTTGTAACTGGTGGCAATTAGCCACACCAATGTAGAACAAATGTAATGCAAGACACCACTCTTCAGTTTTAAATATTTATTTTGTAAACAATGAAATACTGTAACAGTATTTGACACCACAGGCATGTGAAATATAGACACTGCTTTAAGAAAACCAAACTCAAATGGTGTAAAAACAGTCCTTCAGCACTTTTACACATGTAACAAGAGGCCAAAAAGCAGGTGGGATGATACTGATGTTTTAAATGAAAGACTAACATTTGCAGGTACAGAGCATACAACTGTATTTACAATGTAATTTTCTCGTCGATACAAATAAGTCTTTAACCTTTATTTACAAAGGTTTAGAGTCAATTTTTATTTAAAATAAAGCAGTTACGGATTTAAACAATAACACTGAATGAAAGTCAGGTAGCCAAAAACCAGTATGAGCTAAATGTTTATGGCAAGCTATGAAATCAGTGATGACTATAGCTGTGCACATGTCCCTCATTAGTTTAATTTGCAAAACATCCATAATAATCCAGTGTCCACTATTATTATTGGTGTTATTTTAGGCCAGATATAATACAGATTTTTAACTATGGATAATCTCATTAAGACATATGAGAATAAACACAATGTGGCTTGTGTGTTCAGTAAATGCTAAAGACATTTGGTTTTGATGAATAGAGGCAGAACCATCTAACTAATCTATTCAAATTGTTACCAATTTCAGAATAAAGTGTAACTGATACTAGATCAACCAAAACAATTACGTTTATTTGCATGTACATCTCTCAATTATGCAAAGCACAAAAGCCCTGGTCTCATTTCTGGCTTCAGAAAAATATTTTCCTTAAAAATTAAAGCCAAGTAGACAGAAAACACAAAAGCTATTTCTAATCCATTGCACTAATATTATCCCACTTGTGGTATTGAGATACACTATTTATGTACATAAAACTACACTCTTCCAGCAAAAAGGAACAAAACTTCTTGACAGGAGATGGGGTAATGCAGATAACAACAAATAATTTTTTTAAATCATTCTAGAACAGCATTCTTAGTTCACGGCCAATATATTAGACCTGTATATGAATCGAGTGCACAATTTCATTTTAGTAAATGCTAATTTTTGCACTTGTAATTAAGCTATCAGGTACTGGAAATCATATGAACTATAACAGGATAATACAGAAGGTTATGACACTGAGAAAAAGACTTGTGAAAAGCAATTGACCTTATAAAAATGTAGGGGATAGATAAAAATGCTGCAATTGACAATTGCTTTGTCCACTTCTGTAAGGTTGCCTATAAAGTTTATTCTGACTAACAATAAAAGTCAAATCAACAGAAAAACTAGTTTAAAGGAAAGTTTCCAAATTAAATATGTAAAATGTTAGTTTTTAGTATTTTGCCAGAATTTCTGAATCCTTTTGTCACAAGAACATTAAATGAGTGCATAATATGAAACATGTAAACTGACAAACACTTCCAACGATATCTAAATGTTGAGAATGGAGGTCGAGTATTCAAATTACCATTAGATTCATGTTTTTAATCACATCGGGTAAAACCCAAATCTGACCCGATTTAAACAAGTTTTTTTTTTAAAAATATAGGTTCTTTAAAATAAAATAACTAGCCGAAACAAAGGTCAACATTTTCTCAGATGTCACTGACAGTAATTATTGCTATGGCATCAGTTATGCCATCAAGATAAACACGTGCTACGAAACCAGTAGGACATGTGTAGTTTGCCAAGCCTTTGGGACTGTTTGGTGTTCTTCACTAATTTTTACATTAAATCATGCCTTTATTTGAATGAAACAAAATGCACATGTTCTATTTGTACTCAGAAATATGGAAGGTTACAGAAGTTCATTCTACACAACACCATAAATGTTACATTTTACTGACAAGTGGTATATTTAGAGCACAAAGATTCCATAAATCAACCCATTCTTTCACGTATAAATTACATTTAAAAAAGCCATATAAAATGTTATTGCACCATTTTATTCCAACAAACCTAAGTAGCCTTCTCCATCAGGATCCAAAAACACCCAGAAGGTCAAGGTGGATATTAAGTAGCACGCAATAATTCAGCCTGACCTGAAGCACAAATACAAGTGCACAGACACAAGTCCATGCAACCACCAAAATATATAACTAACAATCAAAACCAAAATGTACAGTTTACCAACAACATGTACAAACATCGTGTTGGTACTTTGCTAATCTAGTCTAAACATACTAACTATAGCTTCAATCATGTCAAAAGAACCGTTCTAACCAAGTTACTTCAAACTTTGTCACAAATACACAATTCTTTTTTTTTTTGCACATTTTAGGTACAGGAAAAAGCAATAGTATTATAGGGAGATTATATTTGTGATGTTTTTTTTTTTTTAAAAGGTGCATCTGTAAATCATTTCAGATATCCATAACAATTGAATGCAAAGTTGTTTGCCTCAGTTAATGTTACATTAGATACAGGAAAATAACAGTATTAGCAAGAAGTACATTTCTAAATTTACAAAACAAGAAACATTCAAAATATCATATGACTGAAATGGAATATGATACAAGATGTTGTAGAAACAAAATAAAATTTTGGTGACTGTATTTTGTTTACAAATCGAGGTCCATGAATAGATTGGGATTAGGGAAAACTATGCATAATGAGAGAACCAAGTATTAATCAAGGTGGATAGTGCTGAACGCATTAGAAAGTCAGCTAGGCTAGGATTTTAGATGCTGAAAATTCATTGTATATACAGTGCCCTCACTCCAGCTTTGCTTGCTCGGAGGCATGCAAGATCTCCATTTTTGGAATATAGAAAATAAAAATCATAGGACATTTACACCATAAATTATCTGTGCCCTGAACTCTTGGATAGCACCAGGTAATAAATCTCCCTCAACAGCAGCTGTACAAAGGAACACATGAATAAACTCAACATTTGCCAATCAGAGCTGAATAATAAGGCAAAATATACAAATACTTAAAACTTCAGTATTGATTAAAATATTACACGCTATATTCACAAAGTCAACTACTTAATTCATAAATAGTATACCTATGTTAAGCTCTGTGAATATAGGTTTGTAATGCAAGTTCAGAATTTCCTACATTTCAAGATATGAAAAGTACAAATTGCAATTGCACTGATAACCCAATTGAAATCCCTTTTTAATGTATATTTGTTTTTTTTTTAATAAAGCCATTTTAAATATTAAGTGATCTTATTCTGATGGAAAATTGCTAAAGGGGGCAAATTGTACAGTTATTAATAGCATGTTATTACATCGTCAGCTCTACAAAGTACATAAATCACATTGCATTATACAAGCAAACAATACAAAGTCATATTAAAAAATTCTGACGAATATGCCAAGGCAGCCCTTTAGTATCAAATTTATGTGAATCACAGATGTTAAACAGAACATAATGCAGTGAACATAATTCACAAAAGGGACATGAACTTTAATCTAAGGGTTTTGAATGTATGAGATTCTTTATAATTAAAATGAGAAAAAGTGGAGGTGACAATTACTTAAAATGGAGGGGAATGTTTATAAGGTGGAAAAGCTGGAGCTATGTTAGCCCTGGCTGTTTCAGGCATCAGTTTATCTTCCCCATATGCATACGATAATACAATATAATAGATACAATTAAAAACAAAAAACTTTCTGCAAAATACCAACAGTAGCAGCCAAGATTCTCAGTGAAACCTGAAAGATTGTGCAGTTCCTCAATCTCAGTACAGTTGGTCATTTTGTCATGCAGGGTTTATTACTATAGTAAATTCTTCATGAAACAACCATCAAAACGCAGCTAGCCCAAAGTTGCAGCGGCATGACAACATACCAGTCGAATCTGACCATGTATCTAGAGTTGGGTCATACCTCTGTACCATGTTCAGGTATGATGACCCTGAATGACCTCCGACCACATAGAGGTAATTATCTACAATGGCAGCACCAACTCCTGTCAGGGGAAAATACGATTTGAAATTTTAAAAATGTCATAAATTGTGGATACAAATATTGTACACTGATAGGATCCAAACTAATTTCACAAAATCATTTTAAGACCAGATAACCAGATAACTGTTCCACCAGATTGCTACAATACGAGATACTGTAGAATTTGGGATGATTTAAATGAAGCATTTACCTGTTCTAGGATCATTCATTGGCCTGCACAAAGTCCATTGATTTTGATGTGGTTCATATCTCTCAACACTTTGCAAATGTGATACGCCATTGTGTCCACCAACAACGAAGATGAATCCAAGCATTGAACCAACACCAAAGTTAATTCTTTTATCTGCCATTGGAGCTACCATCTCCCAGGAATCTTTGCTTGGATCATAACGTTCCACACTATTTTCATGCACACAAAGTAAAAGGGCAGATTAAACACACTTTAAACCAGTACTTGCAAGGATAAGAATTTTTAGATAACGAAGCACTACATTAAGCTTTACGCAACAATATTGAGTTTGATTATCGTTAACTAACGCTTTCAAAAATATTTTGATAACCAGATCAATAGCACAAGAACTGCAAAACTTTGATTGGAATATTTTTCACAATTCTGCTCTTAAGTGACCGAAGCATGGCCCACTTGTCAGTGGGGAATGAAGAGTCAGCCCACTTGATTCAAATATGTCACTTTTATGTCAGTTTTGAATGCAAGAATTCATGAAAATAATTTAATTGCAATTTTTATAACAAAATTACAAATAAGATTGATAGCTCTGTTCAACAAAGAATTATACCTGCAATTTTTCTGAACACCCATTTAATTTAAGTTATCTGAAACAAAAATTAAAGGAAATTATCTTCCATCCTGTAACCCACAATTCAAATTGGGACTAATTAATTTAGGTACTGTTCAATTATTCTGAACATATTATTTTAAAATAACAAAATGACAATTTGTTAAATAGAAAGTCCAATAGATTTGTCAGGGAAATTGGGTACGGTGCTAACGACAATACTGCCCCAAGAAACCATCAATCTTTTTCTCTCCCAAAATTTGAAAGCTTCAAAACCTTGCTAAAAATATTATATCCAAGTGAACTTAGAACACGAGTCAAGAAAATTTTGCTAAATATCCCAAGTGGTTAACCTACATGTAATGAAAATAAAAAGCTTCCAAGGGCACAAAGGTACCAAAAAAAAAAAAGTAAATGGGCAAAGATCTGGCAACTAGAACATAAATGTTGGAAAATGTGAAATTGACCTCAGAGGTGGAGGCAGGTTCTCTGGATGCTTTCAAGAGAGAGCTAGATAGGGCTCTTAAAAATAGCGGAGTCAGGGGATATGAGGAGAAGGCAGGAACGGGGTACTGATTGGGGATGATCAGCCATGATCACATTGAATGGCGGTGCTGGCTCGAAGGGGCGAATGGCCTACTCCTGCACCTATTGCCTATTGACCATTTTTCACAAGAAAAATGTAAGAAATCTAAATGACAGACTGTAAAACTCCCAAGCACAATTAATTAGGAAAGTGAGTAGAACATTGTTAATAACTGGGGGGGATGGGAAAGAGATTGGATACAAAAGTACAGAATATAACTTATGGTACAAATGAGGCCACATCTGGGAGCTGTGTACATTAATGATCTGGCATTTCAACACACAAGGAGCATGGAGAACCAGCTGGGAACAGACGGCGACCTCCGCGATTCACTGTTGCACCGAACACCACAGCCCCACCCGGCTCAGACCTGCCCCGCAAAAAGTGGGTCGCCCTGAACCGGCTCCGTACAGGGGTCAGCCGGTTCAACGCCAACATGCATCGCTGGGGGCTGCGTTCATCGGCAGCCTGAGTGTGTGGAGCAGACCAACAAACAGCGCAAGCACATCATTTTCTACTGCGCTGTCCTCCGCCCTCCTGGTGGAGGGGTAGACCGCACGGCCCTCGACAACAGCACATTGAACTGGCTACAGCGCTTGGAGGGTGTTACATAACTTCTGCTGCCTCGAACACAAGAAGAAGATCTGGCATTTAAAGAAAGGCTTTAAAGTAGTGAAAGGTTTATGATACTAAATTAAAAAAAATCTAAATCTGCAGATGCTGGAAATATGGAATAAAACCAGAAAATTCCAGGAACACTCAGCATTTTTCCTCAAAGAACAGAGCTGCCAGGTTTTCAGAGCATTTCAGAATTCTAATACCTGAAAATCAGTATTTTTACGCGGTGCCATTTTACTGAAAAGTTTTTTTTTTAAATGTGCGGTCATACCCATGTAAGAGTACAAGAATGCATAACTTTGCTACCAATTGACATGTCTTCTACGCACCTTACTTGACATTGCATTCATTGCCATCTCTTTGTATACTGCTGTTTGAACAGCTGCTTCCTGCTTTTAGCACCAGATGATGATGTTGAAGGCATTTTGGAAGCCTCCCTCTCCCTCCTACCCTCCTTCCTTTATTTCTCCCTCCCTCTCTTATTCCCTCCCTCCCACACCCTCTCTCCTCCCTCTCCCTCCCATAACAATCTGTGACCCATAGCGCTATGTGAAAAGCCCATTGCACTATGTGTAAAGCGCTACGTGTAAAGCGATCCAGCTCGTTTAAATTCCCTTGCGTTAAACTGACCGTGCTGTTTAAACCTGGAGCGGGGCAGGCACATCAAAGCTTACAAAAATAATCATCGAGATCTTGAAAATTAAAATACTAATAGATTTAATCTGCTATAATTTTTAGTTACAGTATGACTTTTTATATCCTTGCATTTTTTAAGCAGCAAGATGAAACAGGAAGTCAGGCTGATTTTTTAAAAATACGTATTTTACAAATCAAATCCACACATCCGTATTCTGATTGCATTTCTGTACAAAATACGGAAAATCCGTACTACTTGGCAGCTCTGAAAGAAGAACCGGTTTAATTTTTCCAGGTCTAAAATCCCATTTCAGAAATTAACCAGATACTGGACGAATCTTGTCAAGGTGCATGTGGAGGTTATGTTTCTGCTCGAGGGAGAATCAAAAAGAAGAGTCACTGTTTAAAGATAAGTTAACCACATAAGACTGACAAAAGGCAAAAAAAACCCAAAAAAAGCTGATGGTCTTTGTAACTCTTATTCTCATAAGAGACATGGAAACATACTGTTTAACCATTTTAAACCAGTAGTAGATTGATTCTGGTGAAGTTGTAGAGACAGGTACAATTACAACACTTTAGACTCTCACATATGTACATGGACAGGAAAGATTTGGAGGGTTATGGGCCAGGGAGAGACAGATGGGACTGGCCTGGTTAGGCAACTTGGTTGGTATGGGCAAATTCAGCTGAAGAGCTGTGGCCCTCAGGGAGTGTAAGATACCAAGGGTAATGTTGCAATGACAGATCAACAATCAGCAATCACATACCTTGAATCACCAACTAGGGCTCCGTACAAAAATAATGGAGTCATATCATACCGTATGAAGAGTTAACGCTTTAGGCAGAGAAAATTTTGGAAGAAGTTTTGATTGTGAATTAAAATATATATTTTTATTTTATTATTTATCCTCATCAAATTACTATGTGTTTGAAAAGCTGTATTTTATTTTGTACAATAAAATTCGTACTGTGTTACCTGTTCATGTGGGCTGGACCATATCCTCCAATAGCATAGATCATTCCATCCAAAACTGCAGCTGCAAAACAGCTTCGACTTTTTGCCATAGGTGCAACAGGCTGCCATTGCTTTACTTTGGGAATGTATTTTTCCACAGATTGCAAATAATTTTCTCCATCATAACCACCTAATGCATACAGTTCACCAGCTAAAACAGACACTCCAAGAGTGCTTCTACATTCATTCATTCTTTCTACAGATGTCCATTTGTTTGTCTCTGGATTCCAACCTTCCACCAAATTTTCATGCTTTCGATAATTGATTCCTTGTTGAATATGGGTTGCAATTCCTCCCACCACATAAAGTTTCTGATCAACAACAGCAACCCCGCATTCATAGCGTGGGCTACTGAGTGGTGCCAGACCCGTCCAGGAGTCTGTCTGAGGGAAGTACATTTCCACACTGCAAAAGGAATAGAAAGCAAAAAAAGTTTTTAAAAGTTTATAACATTTCTTATTCTGTATTATAGCAACATGAATTTAGCAACAGCTAGTTTATCTTTAACTTCAGAGAAAGTGACAGTTCTTAAGTGATAGGAGTAGAATTAGGCCATTCGGCCCATCATGTCTACACGATGCCATGGCTGATCTATCTTTCACTTTTAACCCAATTCTCCTGTCTTCTCCCCATAACCTCCGAGACATATACTAATCAAGAATCTATCACTGCCTTAAAATATCCATTGACCTCCACGGCCTTGTGCCAAAACCAATTTGATTTTCAAACCTACTATTTTTCAACTTTAAAAACGCTGAGTAATATATTTGTTGAGTTGCCAAAAGGTACAAATTCAGCCTATTATAACAAGTCTGCTATTGATCAAGTTCAAAAGAACCACAACTACCTTTGATTATTAATATGCATTAATGTGTACTTGGTTAACCAGCTATTTTGAAACAATTGCTTATTGGTTAGTTGCAGAGAATCATCCTCAAATAATTTCATTAATTCCAGAAAAGTACAGAGGTAATTGATAGTATGGTTATTTGAAATTAGTGTCTAATCCAGTACTTCAAGAGACAGAAACTGCTTGGATCATCTTTAATCCAGGCATTTAGCATCCAACTATTTCATCAATAATAACTAGTTCCATTCTGAAACGTCAGTGGAATTGTGCCACTTGACGGGTGCAAACCTTCCTAGTTCTTCCTTACCATAAGTATTTCATATCAATAAGTGGCAACCATAAATTGGGGTACATCCAAAGAAACTGGTTAGTAGGTTAATTGACCCAACTGTGCAGGTGTGTGAGATTGACTCCACCCCCTACCCCAGATTCTATAAGAATGCAGAGAGATTGAGAAAGCAGGATTATTGTGGGATTATTGCAAATTGATGGTTGATAGTGACACAGGTGGGCCACAGGCCCATTTCTGTGCTGTATCCCTCTATGATTTGAAATACTGAAATCACATCTCACTTTCAAGTTTAATTATCCCAAGTTTACCAGTAACTAATTTTTAATGAAAGTCTGCTGTAGAATTAATTGAAGGTAATTCAGAAATAGCTAACTCCCTTGTGGTCTTCGAGGTATACGTTGACAAAGCACTCAATTTGACCAAAACAGGACGTATCAAAATCAGGCAGGCAGATTCTTATGTAAATTACATCAAGTTGGGAAAAGGGGAAGTACAAGGGGATCTGGGGGTCCTTGTTCATCAGTCTATGAAAGTAAGCTTGCAGGTACTGCAGGCAATGAAGAAATCAAATGGCATGTTGGCCTTTATAACAAGAGTCGTCGAGTATAGGAGCAAAGGGGTCCTTCTGCAGTTGTACAAGGCCCTAGTGGGACCACACCTGGAGTATTGTGTGCAGTTTTGGTCTCCTAATTTGAAGAAGGACATTCTTGCTATTGAGGGAGTCCATCGTAGGTTTACAAGGTTAATTCCCAGGACTGTCATATGCTGAGAGAATGGAGCGGCTGGGCTTGTAGGATGAGAGGATATCTCATTGAAACATATAAGATTGTTAAGGGTTTGGACACGCTAGAGGCAGGAAACAGGTTCACAATGTTGGGGGAGTCCAAAACCAGGGGCCACAGTTTAAGAATACGGAGTAAGCCATTTAGAACGGAGACAAGGAAACACTTTTTCCTCACAGCGAGTTGTGAGTGTGGAATTCTCTGCATCAGAGGGCGGTGGAAGCCGGTTCTCTGGATACTTTCAAGAGAGAGCTAGATAGGGTTCTTAAAGATAGAGGAGTCAGGGGATAAGGGGAGAAGGCAGGAACAGGGTACTGTTTGGGGATAATCAGCCATGATCACATTGAATGGCGGTGCTGGCTTGAAGGGCAGAATGGCCTACTCCTGCACCTATTGTCTATAAAACTTTTCATCTTGTGCCCTATTCTTTTGTTACATCTTGATCTAAAACTGTAAAAAAAATTCTAATCATGTAAATATAGCTCAAATTTTAAATATTATAGTTGCTTTTAGGAAACAGTTATAACATTTCATGCAAATCAGATTTCTAACTTTCCTCTTGAATCCATTTTTGAAAATATAACCTTTGATACATAAAGGCACAATTAAAACATTAAACTTATCATGTTCACGTGCCAAAATATATCCTCCGACCAGAGGCAGATTACTTAAAAGTCGATAAATTCATGTCATAAGAGTAGAATTAGGTCATTCAGCCTATTGTGTCTACTTCACCAATCATGGCTGTTCTATCCAAAATCTTATCAACCACTGAAGTCAGGCTAACCACCCCAGTTTCCCTCTTTTGCCTTGCACTCTTCTTAAACAGCAGAGTAACATTTAGTATTTTCCAGTCCTCAGGGACCACTCCTGACTATTTGATTCTTGAAAGATCACTACTAGTGCTTCCATAATCTTTAAATCTACCTCTTCCAAAACCCTGGGGTGTAGTCCATCTAGTCCAGGTGACTTATCCACCTTCAGACCTTTCATTTTCCAAAGCACCATCTCCTTAGCAATTGCAACTCCACTAACTTCTGTCCCTGACTCTCTTGAATATCAGGCAAGTTGCCAGTGTCCTCCGCTGTGAAGACCGACGCAAAAACCTATTCAATTATCTGCCATTTCTTTAAAAAAAATGAAATGATGAAATGATTCAATTTATTGTCATTGTCAGTGTACAGTACAGAGACAACGAAATGCATTTTTAGCATCTCCCTTGAAAGGGAGACACAGGGCGTCGCGGTGTGCCCGCGCCTGCCGCCGTAACATTCCATTACAGGCAAAGGTGGGTGAAGTGTCTTGCCCAAGGACACAACGACAGTATGCACTCCAAGCGGGATTTGAACCGGCTACCTTCCGGTCGCCAGCCGAACTCTTAGCCCATTGTGCTATCTGTCGTCCTATTCCCAATTACTAAGTGTAGTGGAAAAAACAAACAATAAGTACTTATATAAATGCCTCAATGGAGAGGATAGACGAAAGTTAAGATTTTAATTTAATACAGAGGCATTGTAGAATAAGGGAACAGTCAAGATACTACAAAAGAATATCCCAGATATCTGTCAGATATTTGACAAATTATTCCATCGACATGCATTCTACCACTTGAAAAATAATAGTGCTCACAGCAATAGTACAATTCCCAATCCATGCACGACCAAAGCTAATAATTATCAGTCGCAAGAAGATGTATTCTTGTGGATACTCTTCCCATTTAATACATGCAAACTTAAAATTATTCTTGATTAGAGTGAAAAGGCTGAGTGAATCTCAGTCAGTGAACAGAAACATTAAATAAAAGCATATTGCGCTTTTTTTTGTTGGTGGCATGTCTGGAAAAGACAATCACCACATCTAGTGGGGTCAATCTCATTTTATTTCAATTTTGATAAATTAGTGAAACTTACCAGAATTCTAACATTTTACTGCACAAAACATAAAAGGCAATGCCCATCATGGTTTGCAAATGCCCAGGAGACCCAATCTTCAATTGGGTCTCCTGGGCAATATTTAATATTTAGAAGGTAGGAGTTCTTTCCTCCACAGTCAAAAGGTTGGGGAAAACCTTTAAGAAAAATAACAGTTCCACTGCCATTAAATTGAGCAAAGCGGGGATGTGTAAAATTACGCAAATTTATAATAGGTTCGGAAGCTATCAAAATTTCATAATGAGTATGTGCCATCATCAATTTGCCATTTTATGAAAACAAAGTTGTATCAGAATGGGTACATATGTGAAGTATGATTTCCACATATTCTAATATGTCCAATATACTACACACAAGAAAAAATACCAAATTGCATTCAGCCGGCAATACAGTAGATAGAATCACTTGACAAAATGTGGATGTTCAATTTATCCTAGGCTTCGAAGGAAAATACCACATTAATATACAGAAATAAATTATGTCTGTTAATATGACTTTGAATATCTTACCTGTCTAATGTTGCAAACAATCCAGTTTTTCCACCAACAGCACAAAGTACTTTGGGAGCACAACGTGGTCGTGTCAAAAACTCAGTCTGATGGGAAAATCTGTGCTCTGGCATGAAATGATACTTAAGGGCTTCGTTTAGAAGGTGCTTGCAGGTATGTTCATCACGTATTAGTTGATTTGCCTCGTACAATCTTGTCAGAAATTTTACACTTAATAATGGCAATCGAACACAGTGCAGCAGTTGCGCCAGATATTTTTGTCTTTCTTGCACATCATATTTAATCCACGACTCTAATGCATAAAAAACAGACTCCTCCGTCACAACATTGAGACAGTCATTTGAAATTATTTCATCTAATTCTGTGTGGTTCAGCTCAAAAAATTCTTCAGTCTTACAGACTTCTTCGAAATTCTGACAAATGTACTTGTTTGCAGCAAGGTACAAGTCATGACAGCCATATGTTTCAGCAAACCGGGAAATGCCAATGCAATTGCCAGGATCAAGCTGGCTTTCAAGGAATGTACAACATTCTTTTAGTACTAGTTTGATTTGAAGCAAATTTGCAGCAGGAAGTAGAGATTCTACTGTATCTTGTGAAATGAATATAGTTCCTGTGTATGCGTACTCTACAATAGCCTGCAAAGCAGTCTCGTCTATGCATTGAAATTCAACTTCAGAGTTTTCATTCTCTGAAAGGTTTCCAGTAAACATGGCTTTGAAATATGGGCTGATGCTAGCCAGCACCACCTTGTGGGCATGGATCTTGACATCACCAACCCTGAGGACAATGTCACAAAGCTCACGATGCTGTCGAAGAAGATGTAATCCCTGCAGCAACTGCTCTGAATGTGGATGTGTCAGATTGGCAAGCATGTAGGATTGAGGGGACTGGTCCATCTGAAAGAATAAGAGATCAGAACAAAATAGTCAACTGTAACTAAGAAAACTTTAAGATTGCAATATTGCACATGGAAATTTGAGAAAACGTACATCAAGTTTAGTCGAGGTGTCAAATAGACTATAATACTTTTCAAGAAAGCTCTTGAAATATTATTAAAACCAATTATTAATTAAAAACCTTGTTGCTAGTAACAAGACAATTTAAAAGCAATACATTGATTTTAGGTGTACTCACCAAGGACTTCTCTCTGGCAAGTGTTTCTTCACATGCGTAGAAATCAAAAGGCAATCTAGAATATTTGAGTGAAGCATGTCAATAATTAAAATAACACCACACTTAAATGATTCATTGATACTTTTCTAAAACATTTGCATATTGCTCCTTATTGGGTATTTTATTTCAACCAGATGGAGCTTTTATGCACACTAGAATTTATATCTAACAGAATAACATGTTTTAGTTAGAAACGTGTATTCAGATTTTGAAATAGAACCTTTAATGTTCCAAAGCTAAGATCCAAATAATGTTTAATTTGACAGATAGGTAGCTTTAAGCTATTAGTAAATATTGTTTAAATGATTTAAATGAAAAATCAATGTTGTTTTGTCTAATACAGTTTCAGAGGGTTGAAAGCATTAAAAAATATCCACGAATACCCAAAATGTTCCTGTTTCCACAGATGCTGAAAGATGAAAATTTGCAGCAATTTCAGTATTTATTTCAGATTTCTAACACTTGCTTTTTTTTTTCCTTTCTTTTCTTCTATTCTATTCAACAAATAATTATTTGGCTTTTGACACAAGAAGCAAATATCAAAACATGCTTGCAACATAATTATAGGAGCTGGTAGAACACAGTAATAAATACAAATAAAACTCCATCTGGCATCGTTAAGATTTCTGTTGCCAGATATTACTCATTAATAGTCAATACATCCTTTTTTTTTTTAATGTTACACAGCAGTATAGATCAGGTAAGTTTAAAGGGAGCTCAGGACAGAAAGCAATAGTGATGAACAATCTGATTTTTGTAAACAATTGGATAGCAGATTGTGAGTTTTACTGTAACAATAGACTCAACATACTGGAGTAATTTCTACTGAACAGATAAAGGTAAAAGAAAAGTGAAGAAAGTAATTTTTAACATAAAACATTATTAGGGCAAATTTACATCCTCTCCTTGGATCATTCATAAGAGTTCATAAATTTAACATTTTAACAAAGTGAGTGAAGCTATTGAAAGAAATGTATTTGTGCAAACTATTAACAGTCACCTTCTTGCTTTTGTATAATGTAAAGAGCTTCTTATTAAGACGCCCAATCTATCAGTCTTGTAAATGGAATGCGCATGGGCTATGGATGTGCCAAGCAGAAAAATAAGGTTCTTTTCATAACAGTTCATAAATGGGTAGATCAAAGTAATGTGTTCCCTGGTTTAGAAACATAGAAAATAGGTGCAGGAGTAGGCCATTTGTCCCTTCGAGCCAGCACCATCATTCAAATGATGATCATCCAAAAGCCCCAAGAGCTAAATCTGACTCTCTCGTGAAAGAGATTTGAGATTTATAACCATTGTTACACGATTGAGTTATCTCGCACTTGCCATTTGTGGAAGCAGCAGCCACTACATCCATAGCCTATGCAAATTCCATTGAGGCCATCCGTAGTGTGCGGAGGTCAAGCCATAAGTAGGAAAGACATGTTTGCTTCCTGCATTGAATTTGTCCCTTAGTTATTTCCATGTGTATAATATACACATGGTTGTCATATCTCAGAACAGCTGGTGTGATTTTAAGTACTTATGTCTGTATGAATGCGGAGATTATTGCATCACCATGATTTCCTCATCTTGCTGCAAACTGCAGGCAAGACACTTAGTTGTTTATTTGTACAGGCAGTATCATCATCATCTGCAATAATCTGTCCAACGAAGTAGTGGAGACTGGGAGAAATGTACGGTTCAAGAGGCCAGGGAAATATAGCACTCTCATTCCAGAACATAGTCAACTGTGCAGTCTTGAAGATGTTAGCGAAAGCCATAGAGTATAAAAGTATATGTAGCTGTTAATACAAACAAGAACCAATCTTCAAACTGCTTTCAAATTTAAGTACAAGTGGAAAGAGTTTTTGAAATTACAGGGATAGTTGTGTAAATAAACATGACTGCCTGTTAAAACATGTAAGCAGCTTACAGCAGGAGTCCAAGCACTACATCCATAGCCTATGCAAATTCAGAAAGTATTCAGACCCCTTCACTTTTCCATATTTTTTTACGATAGACTTATTCTAAAATTGATTATTCAATTTTTTTTTAAATAATCATCAATCTACACACAATACCCCAGAATGAAGATGCGAAAACAGGTGTTTAGAAATGTTTGCAAAGTAATTAAAATAACTGAAATATCACATTTACATCAGTATTCAGACCCTTTGCTATGATACTCAAAATTGAGCATAGGTTCATCCTGTTTCCATTGATTGTCCTTGAGATTTGGAGTTGATTGGAGTCCACCACTGTTAAATTAAATTGATTGGACACGATTTGGAAAGGCACGCACCTGTCCATATAAGATCCCACAGTTGACAGTACATGTCAGAGCGAAAAACAAGCCACGAAGACAAAGGAGTTGTCTGTAGACCTCAGAGACAGGATTGTGTTGAGACACAGATCTGGGGAAGGGTATCAAACAATTTCTGCAGCATTGCAGGTCCCGAAGAGCACAGTGGCCTCCGTCATTCTTAAATGGAACAAGTTTGCAACCACCAGGACTCTTCATAGATCTGTCCACCCGGCCAAACTGAGCAATTGGGGGAGAAAGGTATTGGTCAGGGAGGTGACCAAGAACCCGATGGTCACTGACAGAGCTCCAGAGTTCCTCTGTGGAGATGGGAGAACCTTCCAGAAGGACAACTATATCTGCAGGACTCTACCAATCGGGCCTTTATGGTAGAATGGCCAGATGGAAGCCACTCCTCAGTAAAAGGCACATGACAGCCCGCATGGAGTTTGCCAAAAGGCATTAGAAACAAGATTCTCTGGTTGATGAAACCAAGATTGAACTCTTTGGCCTGGATGCCAAGCATCACGTCTGGAGGAAACCAGGAACCACTCATCACCTGGCCAATACCATACCCACAGTGAAGCATGGTGGTGGCAGTATCATGCTGTGGGGATGTTTTTCAGCGGCAGGAACTGGGAGACTGGTCAGGATCGAAGGAAAGATGAACGGAGCAAAGTACAGAGAGAACCTTGATGAAAATCTGCTCCAGAGCATTCTGGACCTCAGACTGGGGTGGAGGTTCACTTTCCAACAGGACAACGACTCTAAGCACACAGCCAAGACAACATAGGAGTGGCTTCATGACAAGTCTGTGAATGTCTTTGAGTGGCCCAGCCAGAGGATCGAACATCTCTGGAAGGACCTGAAAATAGCTGTGCATCGATGCTCTCCATCCAACCTGACAGAGCTTGAGGGGATCTGCAGGGTAGAATGGGAAAATTACCCAAATACAGGTGTGCCAAGCTTGTAGCATCATATCCAAGACAACTTGAGGCTGTAATCACTGCCAAAGGTACCTCAAAGTAAAGGGTCTGAATACTTATGTAAATGTGATATTTCAGTTATTTCTTTTTAATTTCAAAAATTTCTAAACACCTTTTTTTGCTTTTTATTATGGGGTATTGTGTGCAGATTGATGGTAAAAAAAAGAATTTAATCTATTTTAGAATAAGGCTGTACTGTAACAATGTCGAAAAGGAGAAGGGGTCTGAATACTTTCTAAATGCACTGAATGCATGTATATTGGCGAAATATACATGCAATAGGGCTACATCAAAACCCTACCCTACAATAGATGGTCTAATTGGAAACAGGCATTATACATAATGCCCAAATATTTTGCACTATTAGTAATGTGATCAAGGGAAATTCCAGACTAGTTTGTTTTGTCACCTAATATCAATCGTGGTCATATTTGTTCTGTCAATCAATACTTGGTGTTTGTGTGTGTTTGTGTATCAACACACCCACTCCTTAAGGCACTGTGGCAAAAGATGGATGTTTTGGATATCGGAGTTTTGTCCTCCGAAGCTTTGGGAATTTTGCTGTGAACTACCGTGTCAGAACAAAAGCATGAACTTTCCGAGTTGGTCTTGCCCAGTTAAGATGTGTTCCCATTCTAAATGTAATTTTATGGGAACTAGCTGTCGTAACTAAAATATTAAGACCATGCAATTATAATTATTGAAGTTGTATTTAATCATCAGCCATTATCTCTGTACCTAAAGGGCATAAGAACCTGGTGTACTTCCAGTTCAGATAAATTATCTTACTAGGTCTCCCTTGAGTATCAGTTTGTTATACCTACAGCTCCTGTCCCCGCATGGCTTACTTAAAATCATGACGAGTCCAAACAACAATTGCCCAAGAACTTTTTTTTTTTTTTAAGTGGGTAGTTCACACAACAAATATATAATTCTACAGTGAACAGACACTCAATAGATGTTTGAAATGTTAATTCAGCTACCAAATTTCACGACAATAGTCATTTAGATCTTGAACAAATAAGCTCAACTAAAATTGGATTCATTTGGATGTGAGCATCTCACTCAAAGGCCACAGGATAGTTTGTGGGAAACAAGGGCTAATGCTAATGTAATTAGTGGGCTCAAAGTTTGAGACAATTACTTTTTGCAAAGCTGGCTGTGATTTGTTTTTGGTTGAAGAGGGGTAAAATTACAATTCTATAATTTTACTCTGCATCTTAAACTCATCTGGGAATCGTGAGTGCTGATAGGATATTCCAAATAAAATTATCTTGTATATCTTGGAGGGAACTTTGTGCTATACCTGTACCTGGCATTACTCAGTTTTGCACAAACAAAATAAAACAGCTCGTAGATCAGTGGCGAGTCTATCAAACAAGTCAGTTTATTGAAGGCCTTAACAGTGTGCACTGTTACACTCTGAGAACCCAAAGTGCACACTATTAAGGCCTTTAATAAACTGACTAGTTTGATAGACTGACCACTGGTTTTATTTTGTGTCTGTGCCTATCTGAATAAAGCCAGATAAATGGTACAGCACAAAATTCCCTCCTACATATCTCATTATGATAGGTACCAATTGATCAAAGGCATAACATTGCAGGTGTAGCATGAATAAATATCTGTTCAGTACAGACCACACTCTCTAATCACTACTCAATTGTTTCCTCATGTATTTATCCACATTCAAATGTATTGTAACACCATGAACCAACAATAAAATGTAAGGAAGCTGATGTGGTGTAGAATTCGAATCCAATTCATGTTAAGAATTAATCTCAATGTTCTTAAATACGACGCAAGTTCCTGATTTAATGTACCAGTCTTAAATCAAAGGACACACTGCAGCAATAAGAATATCTCTCTTCTATATAGAGGCATTTCAGGTCAATTTTTACAGGGTCTCAGTTTGGTGCTTCGACTCAGTCATTTCCATTTCATTCCCATCCTCTTTCTTCAAAATAAACCTGATCAATTTAGGATAAATTGCCACCAGTGGTTGGCATAAGGACTCCATAGATAATCTGAACTGATTTTCCCCTTAAATTTCTTTGGTATTATTTTTATGCTGACAGGAATGGAAAGACAATCATCTTAATTAATGGAAAGTTTAATTTCCTCTACTATATCCTTATGCATATGTCTAACATCAGGAACCGTCTTGAAGACAACAATAAAAATATACATGCAGTCATCCTCAGATTACATTTACAATATTGTTGCTAGGTTGAAACAAGTAACAGATTTTTTAAACTTCCAATTCAACAGATCATGGCAGAGATAAATTTTTCACTGAAGCAAAAATCAATCGTCAGAGGGAAAATATATTTAATTTTGTTGGGACAATGAGTAGGAAGAAACTACAGATGCTGGTTTACCAAAGATAGATAAAATGCTGGAGTAACTCGGCAGGTCACGGAGCTTCTCTGGGGAAAAGGAACAGGTGACATTTTGGGTCGACACCCATCTCCAGACTGATTTACGGGAGAGGGAAAGTAAAGGTATGTAAAGGTACAGAACAAATCAGAGCCATCATCAATGACTCTGGAAAGGTGAAGCCCACAATGGTCCATTGTATGGTAAGGAAGAGGTGATAACAAATGGATACGACAAGTGAAACTAGTAGGATGACTAGGACAGGGACAGAAAGAACAACAGTTACTTGAAATTAGAGAAATTTATATTCCTACCACCGGGTTGTAAACTGCCCAAGTGAAATACGAGTCGCTGTTCCTCCAATTTACATGTGGCCTCACTCTGATAGTGACGGAGGCCCAAGACAAAGTAGATTATGGGAATGGGGAGGGAAGTTAAACTGTTTAGCAACCGTGAGATTGCATATGCCAAGGTGGACTGAGCATAGATGTTCACAGAAAAATAATTATATATCTGATACCCACCAATGTTTTACTGATTGGTTTCGAAATAACACTTATCCTTTACAAATAATTAGGGAACCATTAGAAATGGCAGAAAACTTTCAGTTATTTCCCTGTAGGGTAAATAGAAATCCGAGACAAATCCATCTATGATTAGATACACAAAAATATACTTCAAAATTCTAAAATATCAAACACTATACATTTATTTTATGTCACTACCTGTAAGTAACTAAATGATTTTCATTCATTCTATATCTTATCCTGGCCCTATCTATTGTACTAGATTTGAACAGTCAATTATCTGTGTGGTATATGTTATCTGTGTGGTAATATGATCAGTTTGGATAGTATGCAAAACAAAGCATTGCGACCAAATAACCTCAAACCTATATTCCATATTTAGTCAGATAACCAATTAACATTTGACCTACAGTTTAACATACAACATATGAACATTTTGAAAAAGGAATAAAAACGATTGATGAAGATCAATTTTGTTACCCAGTATGCTGTTTGCCCTTCTAAATAGAGTACAATATAACGCGGGGCAATACCTGACACATTAACCTCTTTGTTACGTCGCTCATTTGAAAGCCCAAAACCATCAAATCACGAGTTAAGGAAAGTTTCATAACCGTATTACTGCATATAAAATGCACAAATTAATGAAATACAAGTAACGAATTTATACAAAAACAATAGTTATTATTTATTTACGTTTGACAAACTCAGAATCGTTCAAATAAAATAAACACGAAATAGATCGTTTTACAAGAAAATAATTTCAAAATAAAGTTCATACTTGTTTATTTTATACATTTCGTATTCGTTTCATATCAGATAAGGCAGTTCGTGCAAATGAACAATTAATTCTGCAACCAGACTCTTTAACTTTTCATAACTTAATCCACCAATTCATTGGTTAATAAGGCCCTTGGCCTATTTAAAGACAATCTATTACCACACCTAAAAAATGTAAATTGTTACGTTTAAAAACAATCTAAATATATATATTATAAAACATCACATACAAACCAACTCACCTGACAGGAGCACGGTGGAAACCGCCAAGCGAAGGAGGAACAAATCCACCAATTCCCCATCAAACACAAATACAAAACAGGTGGGGAGTGCGCAATTTCCGGCAAAGGTTAGGATTTAAACAAAAAAAATCAAGAATAGCAGCTAAATCGCACATTATAAAACATTTCACTTGCTTAAATTTGTAAGTTTATCACAGCCGTTCAAAATATTAATCCGGTTCTTCACACTGAACTTTGTGCCCACACACAGACCAACACTGGGAGATGCAGTTTAAACGCACAGACGTTGCTAACTGGAGAGAGTTGAACGGACTACAATTCCCGGCGCACTCGGCGATGTGGTTGCATCCGGGTGGGGCGTCGGTCTCGCCTCACCATGGAAGCGCTCTGCGGCTACGGTCCGTTGTGTTCACGTGACCTGCCTGGTGCCTGCCCCCCTAGTTACGGCCATTTTGTGGCGAGTTTTTTCAAACCGGTTCGCGCGTGTGACCGTGCCTGGGCGTCGCGTGCGTGCGCGCGCTGGCGACGGGGGGAGGGGCGATCGACGAGCGGGCGGGCGGGCGGGCGGACGGACAGACAGACACGGTTTGTTATGAAGGAAAGTCGGGCTGAGGGAGTGACGGTGCCGCGGGGAGAGGTGAATGTGCTGATCACTGTGCAAGGAGGCAAATGTCATAAAACCGATTGGAAGACGTCAGAGAGGAAAGTATGAAGCCCTGGAGACGGCGGCGTTTACGGTCGCTGGCGATCGGCCGGGAGCCGCTCGGGGGGAGGTTTCATGGCAGGTTCGGTCGCCAAGTGCCTTCTGCCGGTGTTTAAGTCCGAAGAGAACAGCTACCAGAGGAGTGGTGACCACAGGGAAGGCATCGACGTGGGCAGCGGCGGCTCCTTCTGGAGCCAGACACGGGATGGCGTGATGTCGGCGAGGAGGAACGACAGCAGCCCGGCGGCTGCGGCGCCTTCCGACCCCGCCGAGAACATGGAAGAGGATGCGATTCTTCGGCAACTCAACAGCCAGGTTTTGATCAAACGCACCGAGGCACTTGAGACACTCCTTATCAGCGTAAGGCAGAATGCAGGCAGGGTGGTCTTTGCCAAGAAGAAGGATCTTTTCTCAACTTTGAATGAAGTGCTGGTGGACGGTAGAACAGAGGTCAAAGTGGCGTGCATCCAGCTAATATCAGAAATCATTCAAGGATCCGATTCAGATCTGGATTACTTTCGGACTGCCGTGTTGCCCAACCTGATATGGAGTCTGCGGGATGACAGCCCTAATGTGCGCAAGGAGCTCATAGAAACCTTGCATGCATATTTAAAATGTTCCAACATCTCTAAGGACGTGTTCTGGGCTTTGATAGAACATGGACTAGAAAGCCATGATGCTACAGTTAGGAAAGCTGCGACTATTGTTTTACCCATCTTACTCACGAAGGATTTGAAAAGTGACAATTTATTTGATGTTACCCTTTGTTTAGCTAAAAAACTAAATGGTAATAGTATGGACGACTCATTCTTAGCCTTTGCTACCATGGGGCATATCAAACGTCATATTGGCGAGGAAGAATTCGACTCTTTCTTAAAACGTTTACCATTGACTCTTAGAAGAGATTATAACAAATTAATGGAACTAAAGTATGAGACGCAGCCCAAACCAAATGGAAATACTGTTCCTGAGCTGGAACAAAGTAGAAACTTTAGGACAAATTCAGGATTTCGTGGAAGATCTATTACTAATATGAAAGATGTCCCCCTTTTTTCCAGATCTGTTTCTGAAGACCATAGCAACCTAGAATTTCAAATCATTCCAAAGGAATTGTATGTTCGACTTCTGGACCGGGAAGATTATAAGAGTAGAACACATGCTGTTGAAGAGCTAAAACATGTAATCAACAGCTTTAATTTTATGGCTCTGTCTTCTACATCTCTTTTGAGTTTGATTGGCTTTTTAAGTACTTTGCTTGATGATTCAAATTTTAAAGTTGTACATGGTACATTAGAAATTATCAACTTGCTGGTAGTTAAGCTAAATCATGGTGTGATAAATTATCTTAAACCCATTACGTTTGCAACAATAAAAGTGCTCGGTGACAATAAAATTGTAACCAAACAGGAATATATGAAAGTCTACATGGGTTTAATGAAGCAGGTTCGACCTCAAAAAATACTTGATATTTTGCTTGACAATATAAAACACAAAAATTCCAGAGTTCGTGAGGAAATACTAAACATCGTAATTGCTTCACTTTTAACGTTTCCAAGTGAAGACTTTAATTTGCCCAATCTTTGTCAAGTTGTTGCTCCAACATTGACTGACTCCAAGAGAAGGGTACGACATGCTGCATTGGAGGCATTTGCTGTATTAGCTTCATCTTTTGGTTCTAACAAGACATTTTTGATTAAAGCAGTGGATACTGTAGAATTACAGGAAGATGGGGATGGAGTAATGGCAGCCATACAAGCAAGACTATCAAGGCGAACTCTGCCAAAAATAACTCCTCAAGGGCTTGTGGAATACGCAATACCTCTACCATCTTCTGCTCATGGTAGAGGATTTCCGGTTCCATTAGGAGCAGATACTGAATGGCTGCTGGCTAGTGGAAGAACTCAGAGTGCCCACAGTTATCACGGTGAACATGAGCCTCCGCCTTTGGGATATGGATCACCCAGCCCCAATATAGATGAATATACCTCATTCAGAAGAGTATTAAGTGCTGGCCGAGGAAAGAACAAATTACCATGGGAATGCGCAAGCTCAACCTGCAGGGGATCTGGTCAACAAACTGGGTTTTCCAACGCTACTCCTGCAGAGCAGGTAAGACCTGGAAAATTATATTTTGGCGTAATAAAGCTAGTAATTAAAAAAATAATAAAATGTACAGTTTGATTCTATGTTGCCCAGAAGACTAAAACATAATTAATTACATCTTTGTTAATACTAATTAGTCCAAATGCATGCAAATTATTTGGTTGGAATACACTGCTTAAAATAGATGTTCTTGTTAAGAGAAGATTGCAATTCTACAATGCATCATGCAGCTCAAATTAGGAACACAACAGAATGCAGATGTAGGCCAGCACCAAGGCTTCAAGTGAATCTTTGCTAATATTAAGGAGGGTTAATTTCCAGAAGTTTTTTTTTCTGGGCAGAAGTAATGGGCTCATACAGTATGGAAACAGATCCTTTGGCCTAACTTGTGCTTGCCGACCAAGATACCCACCTGTTTGGCCCATATCCCTCTAAACCTATACTATCCATGTACCTGTGTTGTAGTACCTGCCTCAACTACCTTCTCTGGCAGCTCGTTCCATATACCCACCGCCTGGCATGTAAAAAGGTTGCCCCTCGAGTGCCTCTCAAACTTGCACTGTAGTTGCAGAGTAAGCCAAAATCCCTGTGTGCATAATTGGGAGTGAATTCAGAGCGTTGAAAACATTTTTATAATACAAGTGCAGCTGCAAATTTCAAATGTTTTAAGGAACTAACTTTTGATCCATTACAAACTTAACTGTTTCTTAAGCTTAGAAAGTGGTTTAAATTAAGCAGCATTTCTATCATTAAATCAGCTGCAGATTATAAGTAATAATTAAATAAAAATCACTTTTTTAAAAAATCAGCTTCCGGTAGTCAATTCCTCAGCTCAGAACTTATGTTTTAATGTTCTGAGAGTTCTCTATCTTTGTACCTACCACACAACTACCTTGTTGTCTTCAGCTCCTGAATCAAAACAAAATTATCAATATTGATAGTAAACTAACTGAATTGGATATTTCCATGGTAAAGGGAACACAATTATTTCTTTTAATGCTATTGAAAAATGTTATAATGTCTTAAACTCTTATCAAAGAGTAATCATTTAGCATATTTTGTGATCTGCTGTTGTTCCATTGTGCTTTACTGCCAACTTGTTCAGTTATGAAATTAAATCCTTGTTGTAAGATAATGCGGCAGGCTACGTATGTGCAGAAAAGACCCCACGGGATTCTCAAAGATCTACGTGTAGTGTGACGTACAAAAAACAGAACTCCTTAAGAAATGAAAGAATCAAGAAATGTATTTTCAAATATATATTATGAGCTCATTCAACCATTAAATTATATAAATGTGCGATTGTTAATTTCTTTGCACAAGTATGTATAACAAGATTCTTTAATAGTAAGTATTTTTGAAATCAATGATGTTGATCACCTTAGGGTTGCTGGTTAACACATTAGCATTGGAAATGCTGTAGTGTCTACAGTTTAAGAAGCTGAAACTTTTTTTTTTACGTGCGTCTGTGGCATGTATAAACATGCACATATGTTATAACAGGAATGTGTTTTTTTAACAATACAGAATTGTAGGAACCTCCTGTAACTATCTTTGATTTTCTAATTTAGATGAACAAAACTCTGATCTCTCAAAAAATTGTGCATGGTTTCGAATGTCTGTGCATATGGATTTAATCGCATTTCCACCAGTTATAAATTTGGTCATTTTAAATGTAATTGTTTTTAAATTGCATGATTTCTTCTGGCTTTTACGTTGTTGCCTCTGCTGGAGACAATTTGTTCAGTGCAGCATAGATGCACATTTGTATCTAGGCAACACAGCAGAATAGATAATGATTATCTGTTATTCTCAAGATGTGAGTTTACCCTTAAATGTCCGTTTATTAAATGGCTACATTTACGTAACCATTGACTAATTAAGTATTTCAAAGTAAATTTGAGATTTAAAGTAAATTTGAGAATATCTAAAATGATACTTCTTTGAAATTGTTTGAATATTTAAATTTGGTCCTGCAATTTTCCTATTTGTTATCATCTCACATATATTATGCCTTCAACATATTTTCTGTTTGGCTATTCTAAATGTGTATAGAACTGCCAGAGAAGTGTATCTTCCCTGTTACTGTTTTGCAGAAACTGTCTTTAGCTCCAATTAATCAAAGTTATTCTTCAGAAATATCAGCTACTAGAGGGGTAAAGTTTAAAGGAGATGTGCAGGAATTTATTATACAGAGGATGGTGAGTGCCGGTAATGGTGGTTGAGGCAGATACAAAGTCAAAGTATTCTTTCTCGTGCCTTGCAGTCGTACATATAATAAAAATAACAACAACACAAAATAAACACAAATTTAACATCCACCACAGTGAATTCACCAGGCACCTCCTTACTGTGATGGAAGGCAAAAGTCTTAAAGTCTTTGTCTCTTCCCTCCTTGTTCTCCCTCTGCGCCAAGGCTATCTAGGCTTCCGATGTTTTAACCCCGCCGGGTGATAGTAAGTCCCGCGGCTGAATCCGAGCTCCGCGAACAGGCCGGTTCAAACTTCGCGACCCGGGGTGGTCGAAGTTGCCGCCCTCCAGTCCAACGGACGAAGCTGTTGTTGCGGGAGCTCCGGAAAAACAGGTCACCAACCTGTGACCTGCAAGCTGCTGACGATGTCGTCCACTGGGCCCGCGGCCGAGCCTCCGAAATCGAACCGCCGCCACAGCCCCGAAGTCGGGCCGCCGTCGCCACAGCCCCGAAGTCGGGCCGCTGCCGGAACGCCGCCACAGCTCCCAAGTCGGGCCGCCGCCGGAACGTCGCCACAGCCCCGAGGCCGCCAGCTCCGCCATTAGACGGAGACGAGAGATACGACAAGAAAAAGTCGTATCCCCCCGAAGGAAGCCCCAAAGTTGGGTCCAACGCTGGAACGCCGCCACAGCCCCGATGTCAGGCCGCCGCAACAGCACCAAAAACATGTTTCTCCCACCCCCCTCCCCCCTCCCCCCCACACATACACAACCTAATAAACTAAAATTAACTAAAACCGGACAAGAGAAACCAACAAAAAAAAAGAAAAAACGGACTGCAGGCGAGCCGCAGCTGCTAAGGCAGCGCCGCCACTTCTCTCTCTGATACTGGCATTTAAGGGACTTTTGGATAGGCATATGGATATGCAAGGAATGGATATGAATTATGAGTAGGCAGATTAGTTGGTCTTGGCATAATGTTTGGTGGGCTGAAGGGCCTGTTCTTGTGCTTTACTGGTTGGCCTATGTTAAGTATATGCATTATAAAAACTAGCATGATTTTGAAATTGACATAAATTTGAAAGATCTCTTATGATTAGTGAACTAGACAGAACAAAATGTTTAGATAGACAGAAAAAGCTGGAGTAATTCAGCCGGACAGGCAGTATCTCTGAAGAGAAGGAATGGGTGACGTTTCTGATCGATACCCTTCTTCAGACTAGCTAGGGAAAAGAACAAGAGATATAGATGACGATGGGGGGGATTCCAGCCCCCCACAGGCCTCCACCAGTGACTCCGCCGAACCTCGCCCCCACTGCCCACCAGTGGGCCAGAGCCAACGCCTCACCTGAGCCCCAGGCCCACAGTGGATAAGACCGGTAAAATGGTATCTGTATGTTAATAGATTAATGGTGCATTGGTAATGTTATTGTATGAAGTAGCTGCCATTGTTTTGGTAAGAAATTAAATATGCAAAAAAAAACTACACCAAAAATGTTTTTGTATATTTACATTTTCAAAAAGTTTAATTTCATGTGCCTGAATAATGACAAACATACTTTTCAGCCATTAAGTGGACATTATTGTACCTAGCTAATTGTGTGGAACTTTGGTTGAGGTCATTCTATAACAGGGGCCTCCAAACATTTCAGCATGATGGGCACATATATTTGACACATTTATGCGGGCCGTACTCACACACACACGCACACACACACACACACCCACACACACACATGCGCGCACACCACTCACTCACCTACCCACTCACACACACTCACACACCCACCCACTCACTCACTGGGGCCGCCACCGTCGATGCTGCTGCTGCCGACCCGTATCTCTACTCCAGCCCCCCCACGGGCCTCCATCACCAATGCCGCCGACCCTCGCCTCTCCACCGGCCACCAGCGGGCCAAAGCCGTCACTCAGAGTTCGAGGCTCAGCACCAGGCTCACAAGTTCAAGTGAGTTTATTGTCGTGTCCCTGATAGGACAATTAAATTCTTGCTTTGCTTCAGCACAACAGAACATAGTAGGCATTGACTACAAAACGAATGTGTCCATATACCATTATATAAATATATACACACATGAATAAATAAACTGATGAAGTGCAAATAACAGATAATGGGCTATTAATGTTCAGAGTTTTGTCCGAGCCAAGTTTAATAGCCTGATGGGTGTGGGGAAGTAGCTATTCCTGAACCTGGTCGTTGCAGTCTTCAGGCTCCTGTACCTTCTACCTAAGGTAGCAGGGAGATGAGTGTGTGGCCAGGATGGTGTGGGTCCTTGATGATACTGCTAGCCTTTTTGAGGCAGCGACTGCGATAAATCCCCTCGATGGAAGGGAGGTCAGAGCCGATGATGGACTGGGCAGTGTTTGCTTCTTTTTGTAATCTTTTCCTCTCCAGGGCGCTCAACCAAGAACCAAGCCATGCAACCGGTCAGCATGCTCTCTACTGTGCACCTGTAGAAGTTAGAGAGAGTCCTCCTTGACAAACTGACTCTCCGTAATCTTTTCAGAAAGTAGAGGCGCTGATGTGCTTTCTTAATAATTGCATCAGTGTTCTCGGACCAGGAAAGATCTTCAGAGATGTGCACGCCCAGGAATTTGAAGCTCTTGACCCTTTTAACCATCGACCCGTTGATATAAACGGGACTGTGGGTCCCCATCCTATTCCTTCCAAAGTCCATAATCAGTTCCTTGGTTTTGGTGTTGAAGGCCAGGTTATTGCGCTGGCACCATATGGACAGTTGCTCGATCTCTCTTCTATATTCTGACTCATCCCCATCAGTGAAACGTCCCACAGCAGTGGTGTCAGCGAACTTGATGATGGAGTTCCCACTATGACCGGCTAGGCAGTCATGAGTATAGAGTGAGTACAGCAGGGGGCTGAGCATGCAGCCTTGAGGTGCTCCCGTGCTGATTGTTATCGAGTCTGACACATTTCCACCAATACGAACAGACTGGGGTCTGAGAATGAGGAAGTTGGGAATCCAATTGCAGAGAAATGCGCAGAGATCCAGTTCTGCGAGTTTGGTAACCAGCTTGGAGGGGGTGATTGTATTAAATGCCGAGCTGTAATCAATGAATAACAGCCTGACATATGAGTTTTTGTTGTCCAAGTGGTCCAGAGCGGAGTGGAGGGCCAGCGAGATCGCATCCACCGTTGATCTGTTGTGGCGGTAAGCGAACTGCAGTGGGTCCAGGTTTTTGTCGAGGTAGGAGTTGATTTTCCCCATGATCAACCTCTCAAAGCACTTCATCACCACAGGTGTTAGTGCCACAGGTCGATAGTCATTGAGCACGTCACCTTACTCTTCTTGGGCACTGGTATAATTGATGCCCTTTTGAAGTAGGTGGAAACCTCAGACCTCAGAAGTGAGAGGTTGAAAATGTCCGTAAAATCTCCAGCCAGTTGGTCCGCACAGGTTTTTAGAACACGACCGGGTGTACCATCAGGTCCAGGCACTTTTCGAGGGTTCACCCCTCTGAAGGATTTCCTGACGTCGGCCTCTGTGACTGAGACTGAAATACCATCACAGTGAATGGGGGCTCGGGAAGGCACATCGGTGTTCTCCCTATCAAAGCGTGCGTAAAACGCATTGAGCTCATCAGGGAGTGATGTTTCGCTGACATTCAAGCTGCCTCCTGATTTCGCCTTGTAGGAGGTGATTGCATTCAGGCCCCGCCACAGCTGCCGAACATCTGTCTCATCCTCCAGTTTCGAGCAGAAGTCCCTTTTGACCTTTTTGATGGCCTTACCATGGTCGTAGCTGGACCTCTTGTAGACCATTGTATCATCAGACATGAATGCCCGGTGTCTGGTCTTCAGAAGTGTGCAGATCTCAAAGTTCATCCAAGGTTTCTGATTGGGAAATACTCGGAAGGTTTTTGTAGGGATGCAGTCCTCCACACATTTCTTAATGACGTCTGTAACGACTGTGGCGTATTCGGCCACACACCCGCTAGTTAAAATTCCCCGCTGTTTATTTTGGCTTTTTTTTTACAGAGGTGCCGGAACAGCGTTCCGGTGAGCTCTGGCAGCACTGCACCCCTAGGTATTAGTCACATACAACTAACGGCAACCTGTCAGCAGCTGCACACAAACCCTCAACTTGATGGCAAACTGATGTTTAAGTTCCGTGCTACCACAGAACCCGCTGAATAGCCCGCCGCACGGAATGTGTTTAGAGCTTGCTGCGGGTTGGATAAAATCTCGTGGCGGGCTGGATGTGGCCCGTAGGCCATAGTTTGGAGACCCCTGTCCTATAATATCACAAATGCATGATTTTATCAGAATAAAAATGAGGAATCAATTTCCAATTGATATTGGGATATGTCTCCCAGCACTTTCAATAGAAAAGTCTGGGGAAGGTCAGATATACTTTGGTCAAAAAAACACTTTGATGTATAGTGGTTACAATGTTGTCAAATTAGCTTATTCCTTTTCACCCTATTGCTTTTATTCCATAAACCTGCTGGCTATTTTTTTTTCCTCTCAGTTTATGTTTAATTGTCAATGTTAGATGTCATTGACAACACATATCAAAAATAAATGTGTTGGTTTCTGCCTCCAATACTGCAACAACCATGCAGCACAAATGATTAATTATGCATCATTGTTACCAAGCAAGTTATAAGCCAGTTCGGTATTCCAACTGCGCATGGCCAGGTCATAGGTCACTCGCTATAAACATTCTAGGCAGCTGTGGTGCTGCGTTGTGTGTAGGCCTGCGTTTCGTCTGGGACCGGGTCTCCGGCGCTGCTGAGTTGCTGCTGGGCCATCCCCGTCACCTCCCGGGTGTCCCGTCCCTGTCCGGGGTGGCCCCGGACTTGCAGCCGGCGCAGAGGGGAAGGCACTGGCTCCAGCTCGGCTCAGCCGGGTTGACCGACAGCCGGGGCGTAGGCTTGGAACGGCGGCGTCCCCGGACTTGCAGCCGGCGCTGGGGGGAGGCGCTGGCTCCAGCTGTCGGTTGGCCCGGCGGGTCAGGTGGAGTTAACCTGGGGTTGCCGCTTCTCCGCACTGGCTGAGTGCCCAGGGACCGCTGCTCCGGTCCAGACGGCTCCGGCCGACCCCAGGCGGGGATGGGATACTTGGGGGGACGGGACTGGGATGGTCCAGTGGTGGTTTGGCAGCGCTTGCAGCCCGGGTTCGATCCTGGCTGCGGATGAGGCGCGGGTCTGTTTGCGTGCAGCTGCCAAGAATGTATCTCCGCAAATCCAGTCTCCCCCTCCCCCCCCCCCGTCTCCCACTCGCATCTGCCCCCTCTATCTCGCTGTTACACCCCGCTCTCCCGCTACCTGGCACCCCGTTCCTCAGATTAAATATATTTGTACACATAAATCATGAATAAAGATAAGAATTTATACACAGTTTATATTTTCATTCGCTTTTTCTTGATAGCGAGTGACCTTTGACAAATCCCATGATTCCTTGCATTTTTCGGAATACCGAACTCGCTTATTCTTTAGGGATAGAAAGTTATATTAATATCAGCTACTAGTTTATGCAGTTTATAATTTTATATCTAGAAATATTAAATTAACTAAGAAATTACATCATAGAAACAAGAATGGTTTTGTAGAAGTAAAAAACTGCAGATGCTGGTTCACCAAAAAAAGGCACCATTTGCCGGATTAACTCAGCCAGTCAGGCAGCATCCCTGGAGAACATGGATAGGGGACTTTTCGGGTCAGAACCATTCTTCAGATTAACTTATTTCTTCAGTGTACCCCTGTGTTCTCAGTGAAATGAGTTAATAACAATTCACCAATATTGCAAAAGTCAGTAAATTGTGTTACATTGCACCACTCAGCAGTGGGTAATTTGAAAAGCTCCTTTAGTCAAAATATAATTATAGGTTTCCATTGGACCTTAATATATTTCGGAAAACTTTTTTAATTTCAAAATATACTTTATTTGAGAAATAATTATAAACAATACAAGATCCATACAGAACTCCACCTATCATACTTGGAGATTATACATACATTCAATACACTTTTCCCAAATCACAATGTTACCCCACACCCTTGCCACTCATGTGGCCCACTGTCGTGGAATTCCTACCCTTATTTTGAGGGGCATCTCCACCACACCCTGCCCCCCATGTTCAGCAGCAGAAGGAACCTAGACAGTGGTCCTCCCCCACCAAGCCTTGGCGTTGGCTGCACCGAGCTTCAGTGCGTTTCTCAGCACGTACTCCTGCAGTCTGCAGCGGGCCAGTCGGAGATGTCGCTCGACGGCCCGACGGACATCTCGCTCTGCTGCGTGGTCAACAACGCTCGGGCAGACCAAAGAGCATCTTTCACCGAGTTGATGACCAATCAGCAGCACTCGATGTCAGTCTCTGACTGCGTCCCTAGGTACAGTCCGTAAGTCACAGAATCCTCTGTGACGGAGCTATTTGGAATAAACTGTGACAGGGACCCCTGCAGACCTCTCCACACTCTGCAAAGAGGTGGGCAACCATCTCCTCTCCATAGCAGCCGTCCCGAGGGCAGCGTGCGCTGGTAATGAGGTTCCGACGGTGCAGGAAGGATCTGACTGGGAGGGCTCCCCTCACTGCCAGCCAAGCCAGGTCTTGGTGCTTGTTGATGAGTTCTGGCGATGAGGCATTTTGCCAGACAAGCTGGGCAATCTGCCCTGGGAACCACGCCACATGATCCATGGAGTCATTTTCCTGCAGTGCCTGCAGGACGTTCCGTGCTGACCACTGCCTGATGGACTTGTGGTCAAAGGTGTTGGTCCGGAAGAATTTTTCCACGAATGACAGATGGTGTGGCAATGCCCAGCTGACTGGCACATTGCGTGGCATCTGCACCAGGCCCATCCTTTGCAACGTCGGGTACAGATAGAACCTCAGCAGGTAGTGACACTTGGTGCCCACGTGCCTTGGTGCAGCCACACACGAAAGTGATCATCAGGGTGAGGGCTACGTTGAACACGCTTTTACCCCCGTTGTCTGCGGACTTGTGCATTGTGGCCAGTCGCACTTGGTTCATCCTCCACCCCCAGATGAACTGGAAGACGGCCCGAATGATCCCTGTGGGGTAGGAGGGAGGAACAGGCCACACTTGCACCAAGTACAGCAGTCCCCAGAGCACCTCACACCTGATGATCAATTGGGTTAATAGGCCTGTAAATCTGCACTGTAAAAATGTAATTGTTCCACTGTCGGTACATATGACACCCAAGGAAAGATAGCTGAATGGATAAGAATATTGGCTTCAAGAAAGAAAGCAGAGAGTGATGTTGGAAGGTTGCTTCTTGGACTAGAGGTTTGTTACTAGTGGTGTGCCTCAGGGTTCGTTGCTGGGCCCGTTATTGTTTGTCATCTACATTAATGATTTGGATGAGAACATACAGGGCAAGATTAGCAAGTTTGCTGATGATACAAAAGTGGGTTGTTTTGCATATAGTGAAGATGATTGTAAAAAAGGATCTGAATTGTTTGGCCAGGTGAGCTGAGGAATGGTTGATGGAATTTAATACAGAGAAATGTGAGGTGTTGCATTTTGGTAAGTCTAACATGGGCAGGATCCACACAGTGAACGGTAGGCCTCTGGGTAGTGTTGTAGAGCAGAGGGATCTAGGAATACAGGAACATAGTTCATTGAAAGTGGCATCACAGGTAGATAAGTTGGTTAAAAAGGCTTTTGGCACATTGGCCGTTATCAGTCATAGTATTGAATATAGAAGTTGGGCGGTCATGTTGCAGTTGTATAATACGTTGGTGAGGTCACATTTAGAGTTTTGTGTTCAATTTTGGTAATTATGCTATAGGAAAGATGTCATCAAGCTGAAAAGGGCACAGAAGATTTACGAGGATGTTGCCAGGACTAGAGGGTCTAAAGTATAGGAAGAGGTTGTGTAGGCTAGAACTCTATTCATTGGAGCGCAGGAGGATGAGGGGTGATGAGTAAAATCATGAGAGGAATAGATCGGGTAGATGCACAGTCTCTTGCCCACTCCACCTATTATTGTGGATAATTGGCTTAAACGTCGCGTGTGTGAGAGAGGCCTGCTGTGTTTTTAAGAACAGGTTATTTTTGTGATCGAAATTCAATTGCAAGTTCATAGCTCCTTGAAAGTGGTGTCACTGGTTGCTGAAGTCTTTCATCAGTCAGAGCATTGAGTATAGAGTGATGTGTTCAGTTTTGGTCAACATATTATAGGAAAGATGTTGTCAAGCTGGAAAGGGTGTGTAAGGTGGGTCGAAGGGCCTCTTTCCATGCTTTCTGACTCTAAGAAAAAACATTGAATAAAATGAAGAAATTGGATGTGATTTGCATCATGTTCAACACGGGCATTGTGGGCCGAAGGACCCGTTCCTGTGCTGGACTGTTCTATGCTCTATTCTATTCCATAATAAAGGCTATATTCTACAACAATATTATATTCTGTTAATAACTATGATATTTATATTCTTATGTGTCAATATATATGTCATAAGTGACAGGAATAGAATTAGGCCATTCGACTACTCCGCCAATCAATCAAAGCTGATCTATCTCTCCCTCCTAACCCCATTCTCCTTCCTTCTTCCCCTAACTCCTGACACCCGTACTAATCAAGAATCTATCTATGTATACTTTAAAAATATCCACTGACTTGGCCTCCACAGCCTTCCGTGGCAATAAATATCACAGATTCACCACCCTCTGACTAAAGAAATCATCTCCTTCCTTTAATTCTGAGGTTATGATCTCTAGTCCTAGACTCTCCCACTAGTGGAAATATCCACTCGGTCCAATCCTTTCACTATTCTGTATGTTTCAATGAGGTGCCCCCTCATGTTCTAAACTCCAGCGAGTACAGTGCCGACAAAAGCTCATCATAGATCAACATACTAATTCCTGGGATCATCCTGGTAAACCTCCTCTGGATCCTCTCCAGAGCCAGCGCATCCTTCCTCAGATATAGTGCCCAGAATTGCTCACAATACTCCAAATGAAACCTTACCAGCGCCTTATCGACCCTGATTATACGATTCTATGTGCTGAAGTTCTCTCTCTCTCTCTATGTAACTGACTTGCAGCAACAGGGTTTTATCGAAATGGCAATATGTGAGATTAGACGGCAGATGGCAGAGGTTGGATACATTTTAAAGATGTCATCATTTGTGGGTTTGTGGGTGGTGATGGTGTCATTGGCATTTATGATCCACTCCTAACTAACAGGATGCAGATTTCACTGCTGAGGCTTAGCGTTATGTAAGGGTGAAAACTGGAGGCTACTTCCCCCGAACGTCATTACTGAACTAGCTGGGATTTGTAAAGTTTCCAGTAGTTGAGTTCAGTTTCAATTTATGTGCAGGAAGGAACTGCAGATGCTGGTTTAAACCAAAGATAGACCCAAAATCTCTAGTCCTAGACTCTCCCACTAGTGGAAATATCCACTCGGTAGAGTAACTCAGCGGGACAGGCAGCATCTCTGGATGGAAGAAATGGGTGACGTTTCGGGTCGAGACCCTTCTTCAGACTCCTTTCTCTCCAGAGATGCTGCCTGTCCTGCTGAGTTACTCCAGCATTTTGTGTCTATCTTCAGTTTCAGTTCAGTTTACTTTACTGTCACGTGTACCGAAATACAGTGAAAAGCTTTCGTTGCGTGCTAACCAGTCAGCTGAAAGACAATATATGATTACAATCGAGCCATTTACGGTGTACAGATACATGATAAGGGGATAACGTTTTAGTGCAAGGTAAAGCCAGCAAAGTCCGATCAAGGATAGTCCGAGGGTCACCAAAGTGGTAGATAGTATAGCAATTTTATAAAATGTTGACATTTTGAAAATCAAGTCTGCAATTTATCCCATCAGATAAAGCATAGAAAGAAGTTTAATTTGACACCTAATTCACTTTCATATCTTCAGTATTAAAAAAGTTATGGCCATTTTCATAATTGGAAATTAGCATCTTGTTCCCGATTGCTTTTGACTTAACGCAAAAGCTGTGATCGAGGACAGTCAAAAGCCCATCTTTCTTAAAAATCAAGCGAACTGAATTAAATTTTTAATTATTATAGATTGAAGCATTCTGAAACAAATATAAAACATCTTACTTGCAGTTAGATGTAATGAAATTAAAGCAGATAATTAGTTAATTATCTAATTGTATTGAATTACAAAATTGAACGTTGTGACAGAAATAGTAATAAACACCCAGACCGCCTTGAAAATTCAAAAAATTGATCACGATCAGAACTTTAATATTAATGTATTATATGCTGTAAATCTGTAACAGAAAGGTAAATAAATTACAATTTCTAGCAATAGACCAAGTCTTTATGGAGAAGATCAGTTGCTAGCTGGTACATCGGCATAATGATAATATTTAGCATCATCATACTCCTTAGATTGTAACCAGTAAGCACCTTGTTTTTCCTCAACTTTTCAATTTTGGCATTGTAAACGACAAGTTTTTGCTCTTCAAACCACATAGGACATGCCTTTCTGCCCACTACTTTCCCATTAAGAATGTCCTGTAGATTCCATTTCTTAAGAAAAGGATATATTTTTTAAAATAGCCTAAGTATCCAAATAACAAACTAATCCCAAGAATTCACAATACAGGTGCACAACCTTTTATCCGACGATCCAAATAACGAAAAGCTCCGAATAGCGGCCATTTTTTCGGTCCTTGAAGAAAGGTCCTTGAAAACGTTCACGGAGGGCGGCCCGCAGAGGTGACAGCGGAACCTCCGGTCGGTCCTCGAAGAAAAGGGAACTAAATCCCCATTCATAAAAGAGGTGAGGGTATATTGCGCGGGAGGGTTAATAATTGACAATATGCCGCTGCCTTCCCGCTGGGTTAAAAAGTTCCCACGGTAGACACGATACACAGTGTATCGTGAGCCTTGCGTGGGAACTTTTAAACTCAGCGGGCAGGGAGCAGCAGATTGTCGCTCCCTTCAGTTTCACCCCACCTACACCCCTCTGCTTCCCGGCCATGTGTGTGACCCCTTCCCTCCCCTCTCCAGCTCCCCGCTCATTGCACCGGCGCGGGGGCTTTGCACTGTCTTCACGTCGGCGATTCTAGCAGTGCAGTGCAGTCACCGGAAACGTCAGGACCAACGGGACACCGACCCCCAGGCCCACTGCAAGCACGGAGAACCCAGAGACCCACAGCCAGCAGCAACCCAGCCCCGTTCCAACTCCAGAGGAAAACTGCAAACTGGCCGGAGACGTCAGGACCACCAGAAGCCGCTTCCCGATGGGCCGCTACGGCGACAAGTGGCAGTTCGCCCACAGCCCGAGCTGCGCCCTCTCATCGGGACACCGACCCCCAGGCCCACTGCAAGCACGGAGATCCCAGATCAGCAACTCCAGCCCAGCCCCGTTCCAACTCCAGAGGAACACGCAGTGTATGGGCAGAAGCTGATAGTGTGGAAGGTACTTCTTGTTCTTGGGGTGGCGCAGCTCGGGCTGTGGGCGAACTGCCACTTGTCGCCGTAGCGGCTCATCGGGGAGCGGATTCCTCTGGAGTTGGAGGGGGAGGGGGGTATTGTGCTGTTTGATCGCCCCCTACTATCCCAGGGACAGGGAGACAGGACGTTCACCGAGGGCGGCCCGCAGAGGTGACAGCGGAACCTCCGGTCGGTCCTCGAAGAAAGGGGAACTAAATCCCCATTCATAAAAGAGAAGGTGAGAGTATATTGCGCTGGAGGGTTAATAATTGACAATATGCTGCTACCTGCCCGCTGAGTTTAAAAGTTCCCACGGTAGACACGATACACAGTGTATCGTGAGTCTTGCGTGGGAACTTTTAAACTCAGCGTGCAGGCAGCAGCAGATTGTCGCTCCCTTCAATTTCACCCCACCTACACCCCTCTGCTTCCCGGCCATGTGTGTGACCCCTTCCCTCCCCTCTCCAGCTCCCCGCTCATTGCACCGGCGTGGGGGCTTTGTACTGTCTTCACGACGGCGATGGCTGCAGGTCAGTGCAGTCACCGGAGACGTCAGGACCAATTGGACGTCGACCACCAGGCCCACCGCAAGCACAGAGATCCCAGAGACCCACAGCCAGCAGCAGCCCAGCCCAGCCCCGCTCCAACTTCTTCTGCCGGGATCAAGGCGCAAACTCGCGACCTTGCGGATATGAGCCGAGCACTCTACCACTGAGCCAGCCATTAAAATCTACGCAAAAAAATTTCCATTCCGAAGACCGACAAATTCTGAATTACGAAAGGTGTCTGGTCCCAAGGCTTTCGGATAAAAGGTTGTGCACCTGTATAACATGATTTTTAAATCTCACTGTCACGAATTTATATGCCAGATAGAAGGAATTTAATGTTTAATTCCCATAAATTAATCTAGAAACATCCACTCAATATGATTAAAATTATTATTTTTTTGCACAAAACATGGGACTAAAACTGATATTTAGTACAAAAATATTGACTGGGTAGACAATAACACAAAATATAGACGATTTAGATGCTCTTATGACATGATTGTCCAAAAAAAGAGCATTAAAATCATCTTGCAAATGGGTTTTTCTGGAACACAATCGATTGGAGCGTTGCATTTGCAGTGAATTTGAACCCTGTATCGGCAGGAAAAACAATGCCAGTTCGTATGGGGCCCAAATCAGTGGGAGAGGGGGAGAGAGACAGTTGGGGAGAGGGGGAGAGAGACAGAGGGGGAGAGAGACAAAGGAGAGACAATGGGGGAGACAGAGGGGTCAGTGACAAAGGGGGAGAGACACAGAGGGACACAGAGGGAGAGGGGCAGACAGGGAGAGGAATAGAGGGAGACAGAGGAGGTGGGGAGGAAGGAAGGTCAGCGCTCCTCAGACAACACCGGCATCATTGCCCCGCTGCCTTGGCCCTCCCTGTCCACTGCCAACTGCCGCCGCCAAAGGGGGAGGCAGTTGGGATCTGCTCGCCACCCGCCTCCCCTCCTCCGCCAGCCAACAGCAAGGTGCAGGGCCGAGAGCGATGCAGACGCTTCAGATGGCGGAAGGGGGCCTCCCGCTCTCCCGCTCACTCTCTCCCTCCTCTCGGCCTAGGCGTGCGGGAGGGTTTATTTTGAAAGCGCCGCTGGCGGAGTGGCAAACAGCTACCGCTATCAGGTGTGGGAGGAGGAGCCGCTGTCGCTGTGCATTCGTTCCGATTCTCCGCCACCCCGCACCTAGTATCTTTGACCCGCACTTGCTGCCGTGTACACGAAACGTCACATTCCTTTTCTCCAGAGATGATGCCTGACCCGCTGAGTTACTCCAGTTTTTTGTTTCTATCTTCGGTATAAGCCAGCATCTGCAGTGCCAAACTGCATTTAGGTTGCCCGGCGGCACTTTAGGTGGTCATTGGCACCCAGGCAACGGCTAATTTCGAGCCCTGTTATGGGGAGAAGGCAGGGGAATGGGGTTAGGAGGGAAAGATAGATCAGCCATTATTAAATGGTGGTGTCGACTTGATGAGCCGAATGGCCTAAGTCTTCTCTTACTTGTGGGAGAGTCTTGGACTAGAGGTCATAGCCTCAGAATTAAAGAAGGTTCCTTTAGGAATGAAATGAGGTGGAATTTCTTTAGTCAGAGGGTGATGAATCTGTGGAATTCTTTGCCATAGACGGCGGTGGAAGCCAAGTCAGTAGATAAGGCAGAGATTGACGTAGTCTCTGAAATTTATGTTGCAGTCGGGACTTTTTTACCAACTCCGACTCCAGCAGCACCAAAATTGCTCTGACGACTCTGACTCCACAGCCCTACAGATGCTGGTTAATACACAAACTGCTGGCGTAACTCAGCAGGTCAGGTAGTATCTCTGGAGAACATGGAAGGGTGGCGGGCAGTAGATCCAGCCTGGAAGCAATTGAGGAGGTATTGCGGGCCTGGCTTGGATGAGGTCGGGGTGGCAATGTGGGCCAGGAGTGGCTCTGTTCTCTATAAATGAACTCTGTTACAAAGAAGTCTGTAATAATGAGGGTTTACTGTTTACTCAGGCCAAAATACAGTTTCACTTCCAAGGTACTATACTGAGCTGAAAGTTTCATTATGTATTTCATATGAGAAGCATGCTTTTATTTTTAATCCAAAATTGCCAGTACCATTCAGTTATTACACTGAACTGTAATCAAAGACATGACAATAATTGTATTGCTATATCACATTAGATAAGCAATTCCATCAAAGTTATTACTGGTTAGATTTGTTTTATTGTCCCAGCACTTCCGAGGCTCAGTTCACAGGAATACTTTGAGTCTCTTCAGCAGTTTTGCTTTGAGTCGTGCAATCCATCTCACCCCATCTTTCTTCTCCTTGTGCCGCCTCTTGTATCTCCTCGCTTCTCCTTCTCATAGAATTATGCAGCACAGAAACAGGCCCTTCAGACCAATTTACCCCTTGCCGACTAAGATGCGCCATCTACGTTGGTTCCCGCCTGCCCACATTTAGCCCATACCCCTCTAAACATTACCTATCCATGTACCAGTCCAAATGTCTTTTAAATATTGTTATAGTACCTGCCTCAACTAGCTTCTCAGCAGTTCATTCCATATACCCCCACCACCCTCTGTGTTGAAAAGTTGTCAGGTAGATTCCCATTAAAACTCCCACCTCTCATCTTCTGGTTCTTGATTCCCCTACTCCGTGTAAAAGACTCTGTGCAATTACCTTATCTTATACGTTACCTCATGATCTTATACAGCTCTATAAGATCACAACTCATCCTTCTGTGCTCCAGGAATAAAGACCTAGCTTGCCCAAGCTCTCCCTATAGCTTAGCCCCTGAAAATCCTGGCAACACCTTGTAAATCTTCAACAACATCTTGTACGACTGTAACATAACATTCCAACTTCTGGACTCGGTACCCTGACTGATGAAGGCCAATGTGCCAAAAGCCGCCTTGGCCACCCTTTCTATTTGTGACGCCACGTTCAAGGAATTATGTAACTGCATTCCTAGATCCCTCTGCTCAGCAACACTCCACAGAGCCCTGCCATCCACTGTGAAGGTTCCTGCCCTGGTTTGACTTCCCAAAAGGAACCACCTTGCACTTTTCTGCATTTACCTCTATGCATGTTGAGAAATTTATGAAATCATCAGAAAGTAATGCAGGATTTCTATTGGAAACTGGTCATCTGAGACATTAACTAGCTACTTTAATTGTCTTACATTTTTGGTTTAAACTATATTTACATTAGGTGTTACCTGTTTCCTTTGCAACTATTGCAGGATGTGTTTTGCAGAATAATTTGCCCCAATAGTTGGTTATAAAGGAGAAACAATTTCTTGATTATATTATAATTTTTCACGTAAAGTAGAAAAATGGTATGCAATCAATAAAATCTATTACTTTTGAAACATAATGTGAACAAACACTTATCAGTTAAAATAATAATGTTTTGCAAAACGTTTACCGCTTTCTTTATTATAACTTCAATAGTTATCTCATTTAATTGCTAACATCTAACTCAATAAATATTGCTTGATATTGAATTACCCTATTAGAAATACATAATGCAGATGGTAAATATCTATAAAATTTACAAATTTTTGTGAATTATTACATAATTGCCTATTTTTAAGAAAACTCAGTTTGGTATATTTTTAGGAAATGTATTTTAACGAAAGCATCAGTGATTGTTTTATATTCTTGAAGGTTCAACTGCCCAATGATGTGCAGCAGTCTCCAAAACCAAGAAGCAGTCAAGCAATGCAAGCTGCTGATGAAGTGTTTTTTGCCAGACAACCTAATGTCGGAAGTACAAACTTTGAGAATAATTCGACCATCCCAACCAAATCTGGTAAGGTTGTTTGTGATTTTGCTATATTTTAATAAGATTTCAAGGAAGAGCCTTTTTCGTGATGAACACCTCTGAATGTGTTGGGTGATAGGGTGATGGTTAGATCAGGTGGAACTGATCTCACACTCCCTTTTGTTTTCAGGCTTGGTATTTAGAATCAGACCGCATAAAAACAGGTCCATAAGCCTTGCTCGTCCATGCTGACCAAGATGGTCATCAAAACTAGCCCTTCAACTGGCCACTTCATCTGGCAGCTTGTTCTATGTATGCACCACCCATTGTGTGGAAAGAAAACAGCCTATTGTGTTCCTACTAAACTCTCTGCTCAAACAGTAAACCTATCCCTCTAGTTCTTAATTTCCCCAACCCTGTGGTAAACACTCTGTATGCTTTTACCCTATTTATGCCCCTTATAATTTTAAACAATTCCAAAGAATGATCCTCAAGGAATAAAGGCCTAGCCTGCCCAACCTCTCCCTATAACTTAGATCCTTGAGTCTTGAAAACATCCTTGTAAATCTTCTCTGCACTCTTTCCAGCTTAATGTACCTTTCCTCTGGCATGGTAACCGAAATGTACTCCAAGTGTAACGTCATCAACGCGAAGATCAGCACGCCAAAATCTGCCTTTCAGTGAAGTACGCACTTGTATTCCCAGTTCCCTCTGTCCTACAATACTACTCATGACCTCAACTACAGAGTTGCATTAAATGTTTAATTGTGCTTAATATGTGAATATTATTACACCTTCAGAGACTATGATTTAAGAATAATCATCTTTACTCTATTTTCCCATCTTGCCATGTATGGTTAATTATACAGTTACCTCTGCTCAACAGTACCCCGCAGAGTACTGATTTAGAATTATACAGTAAGAAAACGGGCCCTTTGACCCATATTATCTAAGATGCCTATCTCAGCTCATAGCATTTTTCTGCATTTGGCTCATATCCCTCAAAACCATATCTAGCCATGTATCTGTCCAAATGTCTTTTTAACTTTGTAATTGTTCCTGCCTATGTCACGACTTCAAGCAGCTCGCCCCACGTATTCACCACCCTCTGTGTGAAAACTTGCCCCTCAGTTTTCCGTTCAATCGTTCCTCTCACCTGACACCTATGCCCTCTAGTTTTAGCCTCCCTAACCCTGTAAAAAGACTGTGACAATATACCATATCCATGATCATGATTTTATAACCTTGATAAGGTGACCCCTCACCCTCATTCACTCCAGGAAAAACAGGCCCAGCCTATCCAATCTCTCCTTATAACCAAAGCCCCCCCCCCAACAACATCCTTGTACATTTGTTTCACTCTCTCCAGCTTATTCACATCCTCTGTCGTGGCAAACAGAACTGCACACATCACTTCATGTCCTGGAATGAATCTGGTCTTTATTTTTAAATAACCTTGTTTTACAAGATGCAATCATGCTACCCGATTATAGAAGCAGAGAAGTCCAATGCAGGAGGGACCAAATGTACTTATCCTGAATGCTTGTCAACTGCTGACTGAAATCTTGTATTTTACCAGGATTTCTAAAAGATTTAACGTTTTAACCCGTGTAGCTGTTAAGGAAGATGGGAATGTTATTTTAAAAATATTGTAAGATAACTCAAAAAAGCAATGTGCCTCAGATTCAGATTCAGATTCAGATTCAATTTTAATTGTCATTGTCAGTGTACAGTACAGAGACAACGAAATGCATTTAGCATCTCCCTTGAAGAGCGACATAGCAAACGATTTGAATTAAAAAAAAAGAATAAGTGTCCGGGGGGGGGTGATTGGCAGTCACCGAGGTACGTTGTTTAGTAGAGTGACAGCCGCCGGAAAGAAGCTGTTTCTCGACCTGCTGGTTCGGCAACGGAGAGACCTGTAGCGCCTCCCGGATGGTAGGAGGGTAAACAGTCCATGGTTGGGGTGAGAGCAGTCCTTGGCGATGCTGAGCGCCCTCCGCAGACAGCGCTTGCTTTGGACAGACTCAATGGAGGGGAGCGTGGAACCGGTGATGCGTTGGGCAATTTTCATCACACCCTCTGCAATGCCTTCCGGTCGGAGACAGAGCAGTTGCCATACCATACTGTGATGCAGTTGGTAAGGATGCTCTCGATGGTGCAGCGGTAGAAGTTCACCAGGATCTGAGGAGACAGATGGACCTTCTTCAGTCTCCTCAGGAAGAAGAGACGCTGATGAGCCTTCTTGATCAGAGTAGAGGTATTGTGGGTCCAAGAGAGGTCATCGGAGATGTTGACTCCCAGGAACCTGAAGCTAGAAACACATTCCACCTCCGTCCCGATGTTATTGGAGTCATTCTTAGCTGAAGAATTGGTACACAGTGGCGTCACGGTAGAGTTGCTGCCTTACAGCGAACACAGTGCTGGAGACCCGGGTTCGATCCCGACTATGGGTGCTGTCTGTAGTTTGTACGTTCTCCTGCGTGGGTTTTCTCCGAGATTTTCGGTTTCCTTCCACATGCCAAAGATATACAGGTTTGTAGTTTAATTAGCTTGGTAAATGTAAAAAAAAAATTTGTCCCTAGTGGGTGTAGGATAGTGTTAATGCGCGGGGATCGCTGGTCGGCGCGGACCTGGTGGGCCGGAGGGCCTGTTTCTGTGCTGTATCTCTAAACTAAACTAAAAATCAATGATGTTTTGTCATTTAGAATTTATTTTCCTACTTTGTGTAGTTATTGATAACTAAAGTGAGGAAATAATATCTAGAAATTAGAAATTAGATACTTATGCATTTTCAGCAAGTGCCACATATTTTACTCGTGACTCTGCAAAATTCATAATATTGACCTTAAAAATATTAAAAATAAGACTGACAGTTTTCATAGAAGATAGACACAAATGCTGGATTAACTCAGCAGGTCAGGCAGCATTTCTGGAGAAAAGGAATAGGTGACCTTTCAGGTTGAAACCTTTCTTCAGCCATCAATGGGTGGCCCATTCAGACAGCAAATTACCATGATCCTTTCACCATGTCTTGTCTCATCTTTTATGCTGTGTTATGGAAAGGGTACCATTCAGATCTGATACTCTTCCTTGCGATCAGCATAGGTGCTAAGCCAAAACAGAGTCTGCGAAGGGTATAAACCAGCATCAGTAGTTCTTCCTACACAGTTTTCATGTAGAATTGTGTACATAAACAGTAGCAATGCTACAAAACGTACCTTCAGCGGCGCTGCAATTCTGCCACTGGCTGTGTGCGCGACTTTGGCGCCGGTGGGGGGGGCGGATTAAAATGCCGTTTTCTCTGCAGAAAAATCGATCCACCTCCCGTTCGCGCTATTTTTTTTTTTTAATCGCTGGAGAATTTTATATTTGGATTAGAATAAAAAGTGACTTTGAACGCCCTCAACGCCTACAACGTGACGGATCTCAAGTACGGGACTAAACACGGTGTAAGTCGTTTATATTACATATAAACTTGCTTCTTGGGATGACTTTAATCAATCCTCTATAAGCGAAAATGTGATTTGGGCCCCATACGAACCGGCAGTGTTTTTCCTGCCGATATGGAGTTCAAATTCACCGCAAATGCAACGTTCCAATTGATCACGTTCCAGAAGCAAGATGATTAAAATGTCCTTTTTTTTTTTAGATAAGCCGTCTAAATTGTCTATATTTTGTGTTATTCTCTCTCTCCATGATCATTATTTTTTAACTAAATATTCACAACAGTTTGAGTCACATGTATTGTGCAAAAAACAATAATTTGTTTATATTTTGGGTGGATGTTTCTAGATTAATTTATGGGAATTAAACATTAAATTCCTTCCACCTGGGATATAAATTCATGACAGTGAGATTTAAAAATCATGATATATTGTGAATTCTTGTGTGAATGGGATTAATTTGTTATTTGGATACTTAGGCTATTTTAAAAAATTATCCTTTTTAAGAAATGGAATCTACAGGACATTGTTAATGGGAAAGTAGTGGGCAAAAAGGCATGTCATGTGTGGTTTGAAGAGCAAAAACTTGTAGTTTACAATGCCAAAATTAAAAAGTTGAGGAAAAACAAGGTGTATAGAGTTGCTTATTAAGAAAGTTATGGGCTTTTGACTAACCTCGATCACAGCTTTTGTGTTAAGTCAATGGAAAAGCAATATGGAACAAGATGATAATTTCCGAGTATGAAAATTGCCATAGCTTTTTTAATACTGAAGATATAAAAGTGAATTAGGTGTAAAATTAAACTTTATCTGATGAGATAAATTGCAGACTTGACTTTTAAAATCTCAATTTTTTTTAACATTGCTATAAACAGGACCTATGTTGATAGCTAGGAAGAGTATCAGACCTTAATGATATTCTTCCTATAATTACAGTATGTATAAAAGATGAAGCTGTATTTCACTGTACATGGTACAACCATTGAACTATTGAGGAAGGACAGGGTGAAGGAAACATGGTGATTTGATGTGTGACTGGGCCTCCCATGATTGATTCCTGTGCCACATGACTCTATGTCAAGTGTGGAATGGTTAGAGACCTCGTGATCACAGTAAAAAAACATCTGACCTGAATGGCTGTGATCAGTGTACAAAACATGATCTGCATTGGACCATTTTGATAATAAGAACATGTACATCAGGCTATTGCTCGTCAACTACAGCCATGTTCAACATCATGTGCTCTTCAAAATTCTCATCAAACTCAAAGAACTGGCTCTCTGCTCATCCCTCTATAACAGGGTTCTCAACTTGCTTATCGGCAGACCACAATTTGTACAAATAGGCAATAGCATTTTGACAATAACCATCAACATAGGAGCACTTTAAGGCTGTGTGCTCAGTACTTTGTTCTACTGTCTGTCCCCATGTCTACGCAGCTAGATGCAGTTACAATGCCATCTTTAAATTTGTTAGTGATACCAAGGTTGTTGGCTAACGGGTAATGACAAATCAGAGTACAGGAAGGAGATTGAAGATCGGATTGAAAGGTGCCAGGACAAAAATCTTGCTCTCAATATCAGCAATACAAAGCAGCTGGTTGATGAATTCAAGAGGATACGTGAACCTATTTTCATCAACGGGACAATGGAGAGAGTCAACAGCTTCAGGCTCCTGGGTGTGCAGATCTGTGAAAATCTGTCATGAGCCCAGCACATTGATGCAATCACAAAGAAAACTCATCAAGGCCTCTCCTGATCATTGCAGAACACTCATCTCAGTAACTTCTATGGACTGTGTCTTTGGTTGCACTACAAGCATAATGTATTTTGCATACTTATGGTTAGCTAGTACAATGTTTTCAAGAATCAAGGGATATGGGGAAAAAGCAGGAACGGGGTACTGATTATAGATGATCAGCCATGATCATATTGAATGGGCCAGCTTGAAAGGCCGAATGGCCTACTCCTGCACCTATTTTTCTTTGTTTCTATGATTGAATTATAATTTATTAATTATAATTTGTGTATTACATTTGCGCGCCTATTATGCTGCTGCAAGGTAGAATTTATTTTTCAGTACACATGACAATTAAATGCTTCTGACGATCGCAAAGAAAGCTCATCAACGCCTCTACTTCTTTAAAGGTTTGAATACTCTATTGAACTTCTGCAGGTGAATGGTAGAGAGCATACTGAATGGTTACATTAGGGAATGGTTCAGAAATTTGAATGTTCAAGAATGAAAGAGGCTGCAAAAAATGATAGGCATTGCCAGTCCATCACTGATGAGATTTATAAGAGGCACTACCTTGAATCTACCCAATATTATCAAATACCGACACCTCACTAGCCACGCTCTCATCTTGCTACTAGTATCAGGAAGAAGGTCCGGGATGGTGAAAACTGTGATCTGCAGGTTCAAGACCAGCTCCTGCCCATCAATCATCAGTCACTTGAACACTGCATAACACTAACCACCAGCGACAATGATGTTCTGCAGACTGCGTTTGGTTGCACTATGAATCTTGGTTTTGCACTATTACGGTTACCTGGTATTACGGATGATAATTTTTGTATTCTTTACTGTATATTTATCTGTATGATACTGCGTTAGGAGGCATTTTAAGCTGAAGCAAGTACGGATTTCATTGTTCCATTGCTGGTTCATATGATAGTTAAACACTCTTGACTCATCAGTGTGATGTGATCAGTTGTGTGATATCAGGGAATTGTGAATGTCTCAAAGGTAAATTTGGCATGGAAGGAAGCGTCTGGACTAATTTCCTCTCTTGTGGGTTATTGCTAGCATATTCTAGCATGGCTTAAACCACTTTTACGTGTGCATAAAAAAATGAGTGTTAATGGATTTGGTTTTAGACCTAAATTTTGTGCTTTAATTAAATCTTACCTTAAGTGTAAATTACTCGTGCTGGGTGATAAGCCTTGTGAATTTAAATATTCTTGTACAAATATACTTAGCAACAGTAAAAAAGGGTCAGATGTTTGACCTAACCCCCAAATCCTTTGGACCTTGGGCATCTTAACCCAATCAATGCTTCAAAAATCTATTACGCAGATACCCAGTTTCAGAGATCTGTCACATTAACTATTCAAATACACCTGCAATTGGACTTGTTAAAATGTGCTTCTAAATAGTAATGTGAAATACCCCAACCATGCCCTTGACCGTACAACAAAAGAGCAGAAGAAAGCACCCTTTGCTCATGATACCATGATGCCAGTAAACTGCACATTTGTCTGCACCTGCAGTAAATCCCTCCATTCTCAGCCAGGTTACGTGCCTTATCTAAATGCTATTGCATTTTTCTTCTACCACTTTCCTTTGCAGCATGTTCCATGCACCAGCCACTCTGAGTTAAAAAAAAACTTGCCTCATAAATCTCCTTCTCACTTTAAAGCTATACCCTCTAGTATTTAATATTTCCAACCCGATTTTTAAAAAAACGATCTACCATTTCACAATTGTACCGTGTAATTAATTTTATCTTGTCTTATTTTAAAATCATGTCTCATAATTTTATATACTTCCATCGGGTCTTTGCATTTCCTTACAGCCTCCAACGGAAATAATTCTGAGTTTGTCCAACTTTTTACAGCTAATACTCTCTAATTTAGGGAACATTCTGCCTAGGATATTTCATGGTCATTTTTGGCCCCTTTGAATCCCTGTTTAAGTACTATCTTGCTTCCTTTTATATTTCTGATAGGCTTTGTGAACACATTACCTCTCATAACTACTTAATGAAAAGGTAGCCTTAACCAAGATGTGGATGGAAGAGCTGAATGCAAATGCTAATTGTAACTGCTCTTTTTAGATAATCCGAGGAAACGTTAGATATTATAAATAAAAAGAAAAACCATTAAATGGATCAAGCCTAATATAAAGCAATGCGGACATGGTTGCAGATATCAATGACTTCACTTCCGGCCAATGTTGTATAGGGGTATCCTTAGCCCATTCATTTTCAGTTAACTTGAATTAAATGCAATGTCCTTCATTTAATTTGTGATATTCAGAAGCAATCACAATTATTTTGATAACCTGCATACTTTAAATAATATTTGCGCTTTAACTTGTATGCGGCGCTAAACATTTGCATATATATTTGCGGTCTTTGTTTCACTTTAACTTTCAATATGCAACATTTGGGACCCTGCATCCACTTTCCCCAAGTTAATGTATTTGGACAACCGTAATGAATTGGGTGAGCCTTATCAATGCTGTGGACATAGGAGTGATGGGGAAATTGCAGAGGGGGTCATGTTTTAATCTCTTAATTCGTCGTCTGCACAGATCAAGTTGAGTGTTTTGGAATTTTTGTCATTCATCTCATTGGTACACCCATAACAACACAAGTAACTCAACACCATCTAATACAAACCATATAACCATATAACAATTACAGCCCGGAAACAGGCCATCTCGGCCCTACAAGTCCGTGCCGAACAAATTTTTTTTCCCCTTAGTCCCACCTGCCTGCACTCATACCATAACCAAAGCATTTTTCTTGATCCAACTTTAGGCCCTTTATTATTGTATACTGTGGCTGCAGTATGTGCAATCTACAGTGCTCTACAGCAACTCACCAACAGTACTTGAACAGCACTCTTTGACCCTATATTAATAGTAGATAGGAACAATAATGTTACGGAAATATCAACTCCGTGTCTCCTAATCTGAGGAAAGACATTCTTGCCATAGAGGGAGTACAGAGAAGGTTCACCAGACTGATTCCTGGGATGTCAGGACTTTCATATGAAGAATGACTGGATAAACTCGGTTTGTACTCGCTAGAATTTAGACGATTGAGGGGGGAATCTTATAGAAACTTACAGAATTCTTAAGGGGTTGGACAGGCTAGATGCAGGAAGATTGTTCCCAATGTTGGGGAAATCCAGGGGTCACAGTTTAAGGATAAGGGGGAAATCTTTTAGGACCGAGATGAGGAAAACATTTTTAACACAGAGAGTGGTGAATCTCTGGAATTCTCTGCCACAGAAGGTAGTTGAGGCCAGTTCATTGGCTATATTTAAGAGGGAGTTAAATGTGGCCCTTGTGGCTAAAGGGATCAGGGGGTATGGAGAGAAGGCAGATACAGGATACTGTTGGATGATCATATTGAATGGCGGTGCCGGCTCGAAGGACCAAATGGCCAAATGGCCTACTCCTGCACCTATTTTCTATGTTTCTATGTGTCACACACCCCTGACTTTGATATATATTTCTCTTCATAGAATATAAATTTTCCAGAAGAATCCAAAACATACAGAATTAGTTTACTTTATTGTACATGCCCACCATTGAAGTATATATTTTTAAGTACAATGGACTGTTCCCAAAATAACATTTGGCCCAGTAACATACAGATTGATTGAAAATTTTGGTTTGATGTTCAATATCTGAAATGAGTCTGAAAAGTGCAATCATATCTAACTTTAATATCTAGTAGTTAGTTGAAACGAGGTAAAAGGCTGAAGGTCACTTTGAAAGCATTGTCATAGCCTGGGGAGTATTTTCTTTTTATTTGTTGACTTTTCAATAGACTGAAAAATGTTCAATGAGATTAAGTAAATTGAGAAGAAACTTAAATATGGTAGGAAAGAACTTATAGAATGAATGAATTCCAAATGTATTCTTCTCTAGCTTAATTTACATAATGGAAGCAATAAATTTGATGCCTCTGGAGAAGTCACGACTGACTGTTATGGAAACACTTTGTTTGGCTAAGGGACATGTGATTGTTGCTAGAGAAACCTTTTTGCTATTGGTTCGATATATAGAGGAGAAAGATCAATTAAACTGGATATTGAGCACCTTGGGTTCACTCCATCAATATTTTGAACAGAACCTGCTCAGAGATACAGGAAGTGATAGTGTAGACATGGAAAGAGAAGGCAAGATTGTTGAACTGTACTTCTCAGCGAAGTAGACAAGGCATACAAAGACTATATATAAAATTTGTTTATTTTTAATAGCGTTGTGTAAATTGCTCAGAATATGTAGGAATTATACAATTTTACAGCACAGGAGCCATCAGTATTAATCTATGCTTTGTATAGAATCACACTTGTCCCATTCCTTTTTCTTCCCCCATTGCCTCAAAAAATATTATTTTCCAAATGCCTATGCAATGCCCTTTCGATTCCAGGTTTTTTTACCATCTCATGGACAGTGAATTCATGGTGTGTGTGGTGGTAGTGGAAAGGTTCTCGCATGCCATTTTATTTGTTGTCCGGAATATTACATCAGTGTCCACTGATTCTTGATTTACCTCCCCCCTTGACTCCATCCAAGGACCTAAGCAGTCTTTCTAGGTATGGCAGTGGTTCACCTGCACCTCCTCCAACCTCATCTAAGCGTAGGCTTGGCGATCGCTTCGCCGAACACCTCCGCTCGGTTTGCAATAACCAACCTGATCTTCCGGTAGCTCAGCACTTCAACTCCCCCTCCCATTCCGAATCCGATCTTTCTGTCCTCAGCCTCTTCCATGGCCAGAGTGAGGACCACCGTAAATTGAAGGAGCAGCACCTCGTATTTCACTTGGGCAGTTTGCACCCCAGCGATATGAACATTGACTTCTCTAATTTCAGGTAGTCCTTACTTTCTCCTCCCCTTCTCAGCTCTCCCTCAGCCCACTGGCACCTCCTCTTCCTTTCTTCTTCCCGCCCCCACCCTCACATCAGTCTGAAGAAGGGTTTCAGCCCGAAACATTGCCTATTCCTTCGCTCCATAGATGCTGCCTCACCCGCTGAGTTTCTCCAGCATTTTTGACTACATTCCAAACATGACCATCGTTAATGCCCATTCTTAATTGCCCTAGTGAGAGTGATGGTGATTCTTCATCTTGTTTAGTTTATTAGTTTATTATTACTGAGGTACAGGGAAAAGCATTTTTGGTGCATGCTATCCAGTCAGCAAAAAAGCTATACAATGTTTACAATCAAGGTGGCCACAATGCATAGATAAAGGGAGTAACGTTTAGTGCAAGATAAAGCCCAGTAAAGTCCAATTAAAGATAGTTCGAAGGTCACCTATGAGATAGATGTTAGGTCAGGACCAGTCTCAAGCTGGTGATAGGATGGTTCAGTTTCCTGAAAACAGCTGGAAAGAAATTCTCCCTGAAACTGGAAGTATGCGTTTTCAAACCTGTACCTCTTGTAGGCGGCGCGGCTCTGGCCAGCAGCGGCCTCTGCAGCCTGTCCGCGTTTTTGTTATTTTTTGTCTGTGTTTCTGTGTAGTTTTTGTTATTTTATGTTGGGGTGTGTGTGTGGGGGGATGGGGGTGGGGTGGGAGGGGGGGGGAAACTTTTGAGTCTCTCCCTGCACTGGAGACCCGACCTTTCTTCGTCGGGTCTCAGGTGTCGTTGAGGCCGCAACGAGGAGCGGCCTCCAACGGGAAGAAGCCGGGGACTCTGGTGCCGACTTACCGTTGCCGTCGCGGAGCTGGCCGAGACCGGAGCGGGTGGAGCGGTGGAGGAGCGCTGCTGCTGCCGCTGCTGCTGCTGCTGCTGCTGCTGCTGCCGCCGATGCCGCTGCTGCTGCTGAGTCGGAGGCTGCTACTGCGGGTCTGCGGACGGCTCGGACGACCCCGCGCGGCTCCCTGGAGGGAGACCGCTTTTCGGGGCTCCTCAGCGGCGACTTCCCCCGCCCGAGTTGCGGGGTCGAAGAGCTCCTGGAGCGGGGCCTAACACCATTGCCCCGCGCGGCTGGAACGGCCGCGGGACTTTGCGAGCACACACCGGGGGCTCCAACACCAAGATCCGGTGTGCGACCTCGCACCACCCGGCGTGGCTTCAATGGCCGCGGGACAATCGCCATCGCCAGCCGGGGGCTTTGACTTTGACTCTGACATCGGGGGGGGGAAGAGTGCAGTGGAGAGATAAGTCTTTTTTGGCCTTCCATCACAGTTATGTGATGGATGTTTATGTTAAATGTAATTATGTTGTGTCTGGGTCTATTTGTGTGTAATGTATGGCTGCAGAAACGGCATTTCGTTTGGACCTCTAGGGGTCCAAATGACAATTAAATTGACTCTTGACTCTCTTGACTCTTGACTCTTGCCTGATGGGACAGGGGAAAAGGGGGAGTGACTGGTGTGAGACTCATCCCTGATTATGCTGATGGCCTTGCCGAGGCAGCATGGTGTAAATGGAGACAATGGAAGGGAGATTGATTTGCGTGATGATCTGGGCTACGTCCACAACTCTGCAATTTCTTGTGGGCATGGATGAAGCTATTCTTAAACCATACTGCGATGCAGCCCGATAAAATGCTTTATGCTGCTGTGTTCCTTCTAGGGTAGCTGTAAGTAATGGAAGAATGAAGAAATAGCAATGAATTTCCATTTTGAATTGGTGCAAAACTTGGATGAGAACTTGAAGGATGTGGATATTCTCTGTCTTTGGCCTTTGTTTTTGCAGTTACGGGAAGTCCTAAGTCTGGATCATTTAGGTGCCGCACAATTGTATTCCTCAATCGAAAGTGAAGCATATTGCTCCCTCACCAATTTCATTAAGGCATGGGGCAATAATGTAGAATATGACACAGCAGTTCCAAGTACAGGTATATCCAAAATATAGTGCCAACCAATTGTATCTACAGGGCTAAACAAATGACAAACAGCAGAAGCAGTTTACTAAAGACACAATTGAACTTTCCTTTTGTCAATGCTACAGTTGAAAACACATCACTCATACTGCAGTGAATTGCGATCAACAGTTAATGGTGGGTATTAAATGCTGGGGTTGTTTGCAGTGTTCAGTTATAGCCACACCATTTGCATTTTTCATGACAATTTGCAAACTTTGCTTTGATGTGAAATACAGGACAAATCCAATCTGGCCAATTATGCCATCATCATTCTATTTCAATCTTCTCCCTAATATGACAATGCTGTCATACAGCAGAAAACTCTCCAGAACTCTAATTGATGTTCCAGTCCTCATGGTGCCCATTTTCATGTTGATTTATTTTCCCCTTATTTTGTTTTCAAGTTGCATTTAATGACTCTTGGAGAACCAAATAAAAGTAATACAAATGCTTCTGCATCTCCCGTAACAACCTCACGATGTATAAAAGCATATTACTGCGAATTAAGTACTTTTGAAGCCCAATTGCTTGTAATGTAGGAACAGATTATTCAGATTTGTGCAACACAACATGCTGTCCAACTTAATTGTCAACAGAACAGAATTATCCTCCTTAATATCTAATAAAGAGGCAGATTTCTTCAAAGGCATTCAACTACATTCAGCTCTTCATTCAATGAATGGAACAATTGTTGGCAAAGTTTTCCTGAAAAGAGAGATACTGAAAAATCTAAATCCACCATTGTTTTAGTTTGTTTCATTACATTATTGATAAAATGGAAAGCTTTGCAAAGGAAATTGATCACTGAATGAAGATTGACAATAGTTGCCTTAATCATATCAAGTCATTATGGTATGTTAACAATAGCAGTACAAACATTCTGGGCAAGACTAGGCTTGATAGTGCACTGTACTATATTGTATTATAGATGGATTTATTGGAATTAAATGGATGCTAGTGTTGACGTAATTATAGTATTAATAGCTAACCTTTACTTTGCACATTCCTGTATTTTAAAATACTATTATGTGTACATTATAATCTGTGTCGTTGCCATATTTATGGGTTTATGTTGAGACACACTAAAATTTAAGCCACCAACTTAGTTTGCTAAAATACTTTCTGAAATTTATGTTTGGCTTCATATGATACAGTGGCAATAAAAAAGTGAATGTTTCCCAAATGACATTTATATAGGGCTAAAATTCCCCAAGATTTATAACTGAACTGTTGTCAAAATAGTTGAGTCTTTCACTTAAGCATAGATGACCAAAGACTATCATAAGGAGCTCATCAAAAAACGAGTCAGTTCATATGTCAAAGGACCAGTATTAGGCCATTTGATTCATCGAGTCGACTCCACCATTCAATCATGGCTCTCTTTCCCTCTCTACTGCATTCTCCTGCATTCTCCTCATAACCGTTGACACCCTCATGGGCCAGTCCCACTTAGGCAATTTTTTAGGCAACTACAGGCGACTAGTTTGTCGCGACGTGGTCGCCTGGAATAGTCTCCTCAGGCGCGCAAAAAGTCGTAGCGTCTTTCTGGTTGCCACTAAATTTTCATCATGTTGACAGTGGGTTTGATGCCAATGAGCATAGCTTGACTTCTCCTGACGTAGGTGCTGTCGTAGGTTGTCGCCAGGATGACGTAGGTTGTCGCCGGTTTTTCGGTGACCTGCTGCGACTGACAGTCACCGGCAGTTGCCTAAAACATCGCCATGTGGGACAAGCCCATTACTAATCAAGAATCTATCAATCTCTACCTTAAAAATACCCAATCACTTGGCCTCCGCAGCTTACTGTGGCAATGAATTCCACAGATTAACCCTCCTCTGACTAAAGACATTCCACATCTCCTTTTTAAAGTATGTCCTTTTATTCTGTTGTTGTGCACTCTGGTCTTGGACTTTCTCACTAGTGGATACATCCTCATCACATCCACTCAATCCAAGCCTTTCACTATTCAGTAAGTTATAAGAGAGTGCAGAACTTTAGTGTGGAAATTCCAGGGCTTGGCTGAAGTAGCTACAGGTAATGTAATCACCATCACAATGTAAATTTACCTAAACACGGTCGGAATATTTATTATGTTCTTCACCTGCATGATATTGAGACTTGTATTATAAATTGCTAATCGGATTGTAAATTAGTATGAACAGTTTTAAAAATAATCCTGTCTTTTTATATTTAGGTTAAAAGGTAAATGTTAAAAATTATGCTTGGGTTTCATTGTGGTATTTGGCCCCAAGGCTGTTTCACACTCAATTAGATTGTGATGAATTGTACAACAACTTAATTTTGTCTGCCTCTGTTCATATCTCTGACAATGTTGCTTAATTAACTGTTGATTTAAATCTTTAAAATATGTTGATCCCAATCTTTAATACTTTCATTGGCCTTGTACGTTCTGACTATTGCTAGAATCAGTTCCTTGTTGTTACTACCATTGTGTTTTATTTAAGTGTCTGATTTCAATGGGGGGGGGATGAAAACATAACCCAAAGCGACCAATTTTCTGAATTACACCATAATTCGAAAGAAAATACAGTATTATGCACTTAACAACTTTCCACTGGGTATTCAAATTGCGTCATGTGTCCGGACGGCTGTGCTGACACATGATGACGCGCGCGACTGTCAGTCACTACCGGCCTGCCGCGTAAATGACGGCCAAGTGGGACAGGCCCTTAAGACACTGATCATTTGAGCTGCATGTTTAAGGATAGTGTCAAGCCTAACTTGTTGAAACTGCACTCATCCATGAAAACCAAGAGTATTTTATTGCATGGTTGCTTTGTGCTTTGTAAAGCTTTAGTGAGTCAGGAGGTGAGTCATTCACTGTAGACGGCTGAATCTCTGACCTGATCTTGTAACCATGGTATATGCTTGGCTCCTCCAGATGAGTTCTACTTGATCATGACACCTTCAGGATGGTGTCAAGTGAAAATGGCTTGCCATTATTTTCTGGTTATTGTTGACTTCAGTATTTCTTTCCACGTATTTTTCAGTCGGCCTGAATGCAATTCAGAACTTGGTAAACATATACACATATACTTGACCTCCATTATGTGAGGAGTTAATAGAGCTTAATATTTTTTCAATTATCTGTAAACATCCTTAATTCTAATCATACGATAGAGGGAAGAATATTAATAAAGTTGAAGTTGGATATTGCCTTGAGGAAGTCCTGCAGCAACTACTTGGTTGAGATAGTATCTTGGCGAGACCACACGCAGACTGGGCGATCGTTTCGCGGAACATCTTCGCTCAGTCCGCGTGAACCATTCTGATCTCCCAGTTGCTGGACACATTAATTCTCCTTCCCATTCCTACACAGATCTTTCTATCCTCAGTCTCCTCCATTGTCAGAGGCTAAATGCAAATTGGAGGAACAGCATCTCGTATTTCACAATGGTATGAATATTGATTTCTCTCACTTCAGGTGTCCCGGCATTCCCTCTCTCTCTACCTCTCCCCCACCCAAGTCGCACTAGCTTCTCATTTCCACCCTACTAACAGCCAACAATGGCCTTTTTTCTTTATCACCGTTACTTTTTTTACATATCTTTCATTCATAGTTCTTTATCTCTCCACATCACCATCTATATCTCTTATTTCCCTTATCCCTAACCAGTCTGAAGGGCTCGACCCGAAACGTCACCTCTTCCTTCCCTCCAGAGATGCTGCATGGCCCGCTGAGTTACTCCAGCTTTTTGTGCCTATCTTCAGTTTAAACCAGCAACTGCAGTTCCTTCTTACATACTTGGTTGAGATGATTAACACCACCGTTTAAATGATGTTATGCTCAATGTGACTCCAGCTAATAAGCCATTTCTTCTTGATTTCCATTGGATTTAGATACAAATGCTGCCTAAATGTCGGAAGCACTCACTTCTGAAATTCAACACTTCTAAATGTTTGGACTAATGTAATTACGCCTGGTATGTTGCCTTGGCAGAACACAAATTTCTGAAGCAGGAAATGCATTGATGGTAATAGAGCCCATAACATTGAAAGAGAGATAATTGAATGGTACTTGGCCTGATTGGACTGGGCATACTGGAACAATTTTCCATGCTCTTTGCTAGTCCAATTTGACTCTACGCAAGGCTAATTCGAAAGTATAAGACTTCAATATTAAAGCCTCAATGTTGTCGGAGTTAATTGTCTTTACTGAAAGTAACGTACTCCAAGACACATCTGAACCATAGACAAACTATAATAGATGCCACTACTCTTAACACACTGAAAGAGATTTGTTCTTGCTCATATCTCTACCAGACCCAAGAAATCCTTGAAGTATGATAGATACAAGATACATTTATTTGTCACATGTGCCAGATGGCACAGTGAAATCTGATTACCATATAGCCATACAATAAAAATAAAGAACACAACGCACGATAGAGGTCAACATAAAAACATCCCCACACAGCAGAATCAAAGTTTCCCACTGTGAGGGAAGGCACCAAAGTCAGTCATCTTCCTCTAATGTTTCCCAATGTTCACCCGTAGTCGGGGCCTCCCCGAGCCCTCCGTCGGGGTGATGTAAGTGCTACGTCAGGGCTGGGGGAACTCTTCAGCGACCTGGACATCAGAGTCGGCCACCTCCTACCAGAGTCCGTGGCTCCCAAAGTACGCAGGCTGCGCTGGGCGGAGATGCAACGTTAGCGGCCCTCGGCAAAGGGCCCCAGGACTCCGCGATGACGGTCAGCGCCTCCCGCATTGGAAGCTCTCCCAATGTCTCCACGATGTTGGAGCAGCGGCCCAATGCTCCGGAGCACCAAAATGGCGACCCAGGTAGGCATCGCCCGCTCCGCGGTGAATTCAGCGCTGCGCCGCCACTGTTGTCGCACTGGTCCGGTTCCCGGTCCCCGGCAGGAAAGGCCGCTCTGATCCAGGTGGTAGGCCGCGAGGAGGGGGGCGAGGACGCGACTCGGTGAAATAGTCGTGCCCCCACCAGGAAGCGACTTCCCCCTTACCCTGCCCCCCTCCCCCACATAGAAAAGGCAAAGATTCCCCCCAAAACAGACTTTAAACTAACTAAAAGTGTTTAAAAAGATTGGAAAAAAAAAACGGATGTAGGCAGAAGCTGCCGTCAATGTGGCGCCACTAGTGAGGTGCTGTAATATGAACCAAGAACATTAAAGCTTTTGGACTAGACTTAGTTTTTGAACTTTGTGAAGCTGGACGTGAAGAACTGAAGCTTTGCAGACTCTGTCTAGGCCTTCTCATTATTTGGGATACTGAGATGATTCCAGAGCCTTTGACATGCCTACAATGGTGCAATCTTTAAGAAAGGACTTAAGTAAAAATGTGTCTTCTTAAAACAATTACTTCCCATTCCAGCAATATTCTGCAGGGCTTTGCGGAGTTTCAGACAGTGAGCCAGCCAACATGATCCTCACTACTCATTAAATCCTGGAAAAATCACGAGCAAAAACAAGACCTGCACCCGACTTCTATTAATTGGATGGAAGCCTTTAATTGTCTGTTGGTTATTGGTTGGTTATAAGCACTTTAAGCTCCAAGCAATCGATTACTTCACTATACTGATAACTGTGCACAGCATCCTTCAATCTCCACTGGATCTTTCAGTACAGGATCCAATATTCAACGCCTTCAATTAGAAAGGACAGTGGATGTGAAATCTTCTGACAATATTTCCAATACTTACCGTATATTACCGTCATACCCAAGGTTCAGAGATCCTGTAATGCTCAGATGATGGAAGTGTAACTGAAACATTTATAAACATTGCAAAATGGGAGGAGGTGCATTATTTGGCTTCAATGGTGTTGCACTTCCAGGTTATGATCTGCTTTGAGGAGAAGTGCTGTGTCATTTAAGCTGAAATGAGTGAGGAGGAGTGAAGGGAAAGAATCCCGTACCAGTAGGCAGCTGTCCCATGAGGAATTTTTTGTACCTTTTTCTGGGCAGATTTCTGGTCTAGGAGTGACTTCAGAACCTATAAATCAATCTGCTGTAGATATTTTTAAATCAAAGGATTGCCTGTGACTTGACTTTCATTAACTCTTGAATGAAATGCATTTTCTTCCATGAGGGTGTGTATCTCGGGTGGACGCCTAACTGGAACTTCACTGTGCAAAAGCTGTAGCCTTGCTCTTGTGTGCTGGGATCTGGCTGAGAATCTTTAAAGAGTTGTGTCCTTTGACTCATGACTGGATGAAGTCTGACTACAGAGTATTGACCCAGCCTGTTTGAAATCACTTAATTCCATTTATTGTATGCCATAGCTGCTGTTTAATTTGCATTTATTCCTGTCATATATTTTTCAGGTTATACATAGGGAGTTATGAACATACAAAACGACATTGCATATTGTAGTGCAATACATTTCTTCTAATTGTCACAATATGAAAGGCCAATTTTGTGCTGGTGAATCTAATTTTAATCTATCCCAACACAAAATGGAGAAAATCGGAATACAAAATGTGTAGTGGTACAAATACCAGTGCTATCATGAATAGATGATCTGTTCACAGTGGTATTGAGTGTGTTGGGTTAATTAGAAGAGCGAAGAGCTAATTATCAGAAGGTTTCTTCTGCATTTGCCCTGATGCCATGATATTTAGGACCCCTTCAGATATTATTTCCAAGATCTGTACCATTGCAGCCATTTTTCATGAGTCCAATATTTTTTCTTTGTGGGAATGTATTTTACTGTGATGTTTGCATATGGGTAACATTCATTATTGTAGAATGACAGCACTGATATCTGAACTTATTGCTTACTCCCTTTAAAATTTCCCAGCAGCAATGTCAATGGATAACAAATTGTTAATTGCTGAAAGTAACATTTACTTTCCTTTTGTTGCAGGGTTTGGGGAACCAGTTCAGACTAAACCTGGAAATAGAAGAATACCAGTCTGCTCCTCCAGAATGTTAAATGCACAAAGTCTTAGTGTAGACTCTGACTTGCAGCTTTTAGGTATTGGAAACCATTTGCCACAAGACAAAGGTATCAATTATTGATGACTTAATAATTAGCTTAGATCCTATTGAATACAATGAATGCTACACATTTGGATAGCCCTTTTGCTGTAAGGGCGCGTCATAGTGTCAAGGCTGCATGATACTATAAATATTTGAACAATGTTTGGATTTTTTTTTGTAGAATGTGGTCCCATAACACAAGATAATCTTTCTTTTACTGTTTTCATCTCATCAAAAATGATATACTTAAACTAGTAATGAAAATGTTGATTTGCTGATCATGGCTGACCATCCCCAATCAGTACCCCGTTCCTGCCTTCTCCCCATATCCTCTGGCTCCGCTATTTTTAAGAGCCCTATCTAGCTCTCTCTTGAAAGCATCCAGAGAACCTGCCTCCACCGCCCTCTGAGGCAGAGGATTCCACAGACACACCACTCTCTGTGAGACCTATCCATGTACCTATCCAAATGTCTTTTAAATATGTTGTAGTAATGTCGAGCAAAAACAAGACCTGCACCTTGTCCTTTAGACTAAGATTTGTTGCCTTACAGTGCCAGAGACCCGGGTTCATTCCTGACTACGGGTGGTATCAGTACATAATTTGTACGTTCTCACCTGCATGGGTTTTCTCCAGGAGCTCCGGTATCCTCCCACACTCCAAAGATGTGCAGGTTTGTTGGTTAACTGGCTTGGTAAAAATTGTAAATCGTCCCTAATGTGTGTAGGATATTGTTAAAGTGCGGGGATTGCTGGTCGGTCTCGGTGAGCTGAAGGGCCTGTTTCCGCACTGTATCTCTAACCTAACCTAAACTAAAGATCTTGCCATGCTTGGTTAATCTTGCTCATGGCGGTGAGCATTGAAAAGATCCAACCAGAGTACATTGTGTATGCTTGCTAACTTCAGTGTTTTTTCCAAATGTTGTTGAACTTGAAGATATGTTGACCTTTCAGCTGAGAGGGGAAGATTGGTGGTAAGTAAGAGGGGTTTTACTGCTTTAATGGTGTATCTACTTCAATTACTTTTGGAATTGTGTTTTATGATTGTGATGCAAATACATGACTTGCTTTTAGTTCTGGTTATGATCTTCTTGGAATTCAGTCTGATATTTGCTTCAACTTCAATAATTTACATGCTTTTATTCACAGTTCGTTCCAGCTTGGCTCTTTCCTGCAAGAACCATCTTCTCTACAGTCCAATGACGACTGAAGCTGCTGCATTTTCAACTTCCAGCTCTAGCCAAGGAACTCGTTATCTTCCATCTTTCCCGTTATCAACAGCAACACGACTTAACCATATCTCTACACTCGAAGGATCCTCAAAGAAATTGCAAAAACAATGTGTTAATTTTTCAAACTCATGGCCTACAAAACATTTTGATGGGACTTCTCAGGCCAATTCACGAAAGTTAACTAACCAATTATCTGAAGATTTGCTCATCTTTGGTAAATCAACTTTTGAGTACTATTGGCTTATCCAAATTAATATGTCCTGAAAGTAATCAAAATTTTCACTTTTAGAGATCTGGTATTCTTATCCTCTCACCATCATGAAATTATAGAATTTTACAGAACTTTACATGTTGATCAACATTATACATGTACTGGATCTATGCAAAAAGCTCAGTGTTGCAAACCAAGCCACTTGTTGTCACCACATTGTTGTTTGTGCTTTGCATAAATGTAGTGTTTCAACCTACATCACAATGCCGGACTTTAAAAATTAATAATTAGCTATAATGCACTTTGGGAAGGCCACAAAAGGGGCTGTACAAATAAAGTGTTTTAAATAAGTATTGGGTTCAATTTGTGGTCAGTTGTAACACTTATTTTATTTCTGGCCTCAATTTTTTTTTTAAGTTGTAAAAATTACCTCCGATATCCCTCCCAGTAAAGAGCCATTTATTTAAACCCCCAAATTTTAAACTTTTTTTATCCCCAAATTCACCTTAAATTTGAGTGCTCCAATTGTCGACTTATCAAGCAATATAAATAATTTTCTTCTGTTTAACATTTAGTGAGGGTGTGCAGGTTGCAGACCTCCCTAATGCATGCCCCTGTCGAAATAACGTCTTTAAAATGTTGTTATTGTATCTGCCTTAAATCTTCCTTTGACATCTTATTCCATATACCCACCACCCTCTGTAAATAAAAATGTTACGCCACAGATCCCTACTACAGATCTTTCCTCTCTCACGTTAAACCTGTGTCCTCTAGCTCTTGATTCCCCAACCCTGGGAAAAATACTTTGTGCATTCCCCTCATGATTTTATACACCTCCGTGAGACCATCCCTCGGCCTCTGCACTCCACGGAATAAACTCGGGGCCTGCTCAATCTCTCCCTATCGCGCAAGCCCACGAGTCCTGACATGATCCTCAAATCTTCTCTGCAACCTTTCAAGTTTATTGTAATCTTTCTTGTAGCAGGATGATCAAAACTGGACACAATTCTTCAAATGCATCCTCAATAATAATTTCAGTAATGGTGGAGGAGGGCTTTGGCAGTTGCCAATGATAGTTAAGGGAGTATCAGTGGAGGAATATTGGCATTGAGATCATACTGCAAGTTGATTTGAGCCAAAAAGATTGGTCTTTCATACCTGGACCAGGTAAATTACAAGCATCAATGTCAGGTTGTTTGCCCTCATAATGTCTGGCCCTTGCATATGAATAATCTGAAAAGAATGTATCCCTGATTACTGAAAACTAAAATTCATTTTGGAAATCCTCTGCATTAGTGAGTTGCAAACAGTATAAATAGTTACAGGCTCCAAAATGTTTCAGCTTGCATTATCTTTAGTTTACTTACAAGATATAGGAATGTTTTAGTTTAATATCTTTTTTAAGTAGGTGTTTGTCATCTAGCAAAGGATATGTACATATTTATTTAATTGTCTGATTTACCAGGAGACAGCTCGCAAGACAATCGTTCTCCTATATCACTCAAACCTGCACTGGTGCGGTCACCATCATCTCGGAGAGATCTTAACACGTCAAAGCCTGTTCCTCCCATTCCAAGAGGTACGAGTCCAATGGTTGAAACAGAAGTACTTGATTTTGATAATAAGAAAGAAACACATGGAGCAGATTCTGAGGAGACATGGGAAGAAGAAAAAAGCATTGATAAAAATCTGGAACTGAATCTTTCCTTGTTGGATAACAATGAAGATGAAACAGATCTCGAAGAGGTTAGTGCATGCTTGCATGAAAAAATATTTCAAAAGACACAGATTATAGCTTTCAATGGTAAACATGAAGCATAGAAATTATTACTTGAAACATTTGGCGAGGGATTCTTTGGGGGTTCAGCAGCTGTTACATTTGTAAATATGAGAGCAACTCTACCCCAGATAACTATTTTAATCTTGGTATGAGTTGATGCAGGAACCCTGGGCATATTGTCTTTGAGAAACCTTGTATTTTTTATAAACACCTATGTTAGAATTGGCAAACAGTCCTGCCATCTATATGCCATATACTGTAAGGAGTATAGAAGGGTGGCATTAGATTTGGATTTCACATTGGTTCAGGGCTTGAACCAACTGCTGTTAGAATTGTCAACAGTGGCTCTGTATTACAACAATGCTGCTGAGTTAGAATGTTTAAAGTTCGTAGTCAAATCCAGGCATTTGATTTCAAAATCTATGGTGGCAATTCAGTATTGTATTTATGCAATGCTGCGCTTATTACAGTTGACATTTTTTAGATACAATACTAGACTAAGTAGGACCTGTTGGATCCCAGCATCACACAGGAGGGCTGGTCCCCCAACACAATATTCCACCTCTCCACCAATTCCTTCCAATATTGGTGGCCAGTGGGGGGAGCTTTCTGGAGCGCTAGTATGGGTGTTGTGCGCTGAAGGGACTGGTTTCCAGAAGGCTAGTATGGACATTGTGGGCCGAATTAATTCTTGGGCTGGCAGCTCAGTCACTCAAGCCTGTTGTTCTGGCATAGCGGAGGGGCTACTGAAATTCCATTTCAAGAAAGATGGCCAAAAATCAAGGCAGCCGCGAGTCGTTTTCCCACATCTTGCAGAGACAGCTAATCAATATAATGAGCGCAAACAGGAAGTGAATCTCAGGATTTTTTAAACACTAATAACTCTTTTATTTTTCGTTGATGAGAACAATCCTCGGTACCTGATGAGTGGAGGGGGACTGAGAAAGATGGCCAAAAATCACAGCCGCGTTTTTACTAAAATCAATATAAAGCGCAAACAGGAAGTGGTCAGGATTAGACTTTTAATTGTATAAGAAGGCAAGGCAGCTCGAATTAGGCAAGGCAGCTCTAATTAAACAAGGCAACTCGCTTTAGCACTTTCAAAAGCAAAGGCAAGGCAGCTCGCTTTAGCACTTTCAAAACCAAAGGTAACACAGCTTGCTTTAGCACTTTCAAAACCAAAACACACTTTTGCATTTTTGAACTACATTTTCAAACAACATTAAGGGCACTGACAGGTCAGTAAAACCACTTACATGTGTTCAGTGTTATTCACAGCCCAGACTGAGAATTGCGACCTATCACTTCCCCCCCACCATCTTGCAGAGAACCAAATCACCTCCACACTTCCGGGTTTTATAGTCCCTCCGGAAGGGGCGTGGCCTTCAGGAGAGAGAATCTCAACAGTTTTTAAACACTAATAACTTTTTCATTTTTCATCGATGGGAAGAATCCTCTTGTCTTGCACAGCAGAGGGGGACTCTGAGTAAGATGGCCAAAAATCACAGCTGTAAGTGGCAGCGTTTTTTCTAAATCAATATACAGAACAACAGGAGTGGTCAAGATCAGACTTTTAGTAATATAGGTAAACTGAACCCCATCTGTCTTTCAGTGGAAATTGTGGTCATCAAGAACTGTATGAATGACTAGGGCTCAGCTAAAGAGAGTTACAGGGAGGATATGAAGGCATCAGAGAAGATTTACTTGGATTAAGGTTGTTTTCTATGAAATAGAGCAGGCAAAGGGAAGCTTTCAGTCTGATGTGTTTAAAGCATTGAGCAAAAAATAATAAACAAGTTCCAGAATGGGACAAAAACTGGAAGCCATAAACGTAAACCAATTGATAGAGGATTACAGAGGAGATGGAGCGATACATTTTTATGTAAGAATTGGTAAGCACATGGAGCTCACAGAATGAGAGGGCAGTCGAGACATAAATTGTCAATTTAAAACAAAAATACATGAATGAGCATTTAATGGATTAAGAACTAAAAAGTATGATTAACGAATAGCTGTTTGTTGTCTGCATTGACATGATGAGCTCAATAGTTGCTTTCTGTGATGAATAACGTGCAGCAAAGAGACTATTTTTATTTACTAAATGGGAAGAAGATTTACAAATTGGACATGCAAAGGAAGTTGGGAGTGCTGTTGCAGTATTCCCAAAAGGTTAATTTGCAGGTTGAGTCGGTAGCAAGGAAGGCAAATGCAATTGTGACATTCATTTCGAGAGGATGAGAATATAAAAGCAAGGATATAATACAGAGGCTTTATAAGGCACTGGTCAGGCCACATTTAAAATATTGTGTGCAGTTTTATGCCCTATATCGGGTAAGATGTGCTGGCATTGGAGAGGGACCAGAGGAAGTTCACAAGAATGATTCTGGGAATATATTAATATATATATATATTAATATATATAATTCTGGGAGTATGAGGATAGTTTGAAGCCAGTACTAGCTTGAGTTTAGAAGGATGAAATGGGGATTGTGCAAAGTACTTATGATACAGAGTTATTATATATCATAACAAGTACTTTAATTCGTATACATACAGAGACCATCGGGATGAGTACTGTAGGCTCCGAATAGTAAGTTAAAACTAAAAAACAACAAGGCTGCCCGCATGCACGAAGTGGCGGTGATGTGGGAAACCTGACATGGTTTATGGATCAGGTCATCAGCAGCAAAACAAGACACGGATCAAATCAGCAATACTGTTTGATCTACATCCCCCTTCTTGGGCTTTTGCCCAAAGGGCAAACATAAAGCATGCAGGAGTAATATGTATATAAAGCTGTAAAAATTAACTATCATCTACATTAAAGCAATGGAGGATATACTGCAAGTAATATAAGTAACGTCGCTGGCTCACTGACTCATGTCCAAACAGACCAGGGCTACTCTTCCAGTCTCAAAGCAGCTGCTCCGGCCACAAGTCTGCGAGCCTCGTTTGGGCGCATCTGCAGCATAAAAAACTGAAGCAGAAGGCGTACTACGACCGTTCTAGTTGTCCTCTCCAACCATTGTCGGAGGGCCAGGTGGACCGTCTCCAAACCCAGAAGGGGTATGACCGTATGGGCACAGTCAAGGAGGTGTGTCCGGAACCAAGGTCTTATTTGATATAATCTGGCGGAGTTCTATACAGACGAAACCGCCGACATATTCTGCCAGTAAATGAGCCGGTGCCATTGAGGCAGGTTCAGTATGATGATGCAGATGATGTGTTATGGACTAAGGATGGCAACTACTATCTGAATAAGGGACATGTGATAGCAGACGGTGAGCTGTTTTGCGATCAGAACTTTGTTTCTGTACCTGCAAAAGGAGCATCAATGGGGCTGGTGCCGATGACGAAGACCCCTGCAAAGCCTGTCGACAAATCCTCTGCAAAACCTGTGCCGGTTGAGTTGTCGCATGCTAAGAAACTCCCGATGGAGGCCATACCTGTGGTGACATCTCCTATGAGGGGCACGGCTGAAAGCCTGTAACGTACGCGTGTAAGACGGGTCAGCAAGCCTGCGGCTAGATACGGGGATTATGTCTAGATGCATATCTTGCCTTGTCCATGCAGTGTCCTTGTGAGTAAATTGTCTCGAGGGAGCCGAGATCTCGGCGAAGTTGGGAAGAAATTGTCCGAGGTAATTAACCATGCCCAGAAATCTCTGGAGGCGTGCAACATCAGTGGGCGTGGATATTTCGCTTTTCGGAGTGGCGGCGCGGCTCTGGCTGCAGCGGCTTACCGGCGGTCCCGTTGTCTTTGTGTTTTTTATGTTGTTTATTTGTTTGGTTAGTTTAGTTTTTTGGTTTTAGCTTGTGTTTTGGGGGGGGGGGGGGGGGGGTTGAAACGGGGTTTGCAGTCTCTCCCTGCGGGGGAATACGACCCTTTTTGTCGTATTCCCCTTCTCTGCCTCCGTCTGCGCTGAGGCCTAAATGGAGCTGACGACCTCGAGGCTCCGGAGGCAGAGCACCGTCAGGACTCGCTCTGAGCTCGCTCCCGTGAGGGTGGTCCGACTCAGGGCTGGAAGAGGCTGGGACGCTCCCGTGAGGACGGCCAGCCCGAGGGTGGAACGAGGCTCCCGTCAGAGCGGCCGAGCTCGGGAAGGTGCTGCGCTGGCAGCCCGAGGGATGTTCGGCGCCCAAGTCGGGGCGGCCCGGTCCGGGGGGAGAAGCAACGCCCAAGTCGGGGCGGCCCGGTCCGGGAGAGGTTCGGCGCCCAAGTCGGGGCGGCCCGGTCCGGGGGAGGTTCGGCGCCCAAGTCGGGGCGGCCCAGCCCGAGGTTGAAAACGGCGCAGTACTCACGTGAGGGTGGCTGGGACGGTGTTCTGGCGGCGGTGGCCTGAGTCCGGGGTTCGGTCGCGGGCCAGCAGCTGTTTCTGCAGGACTGGTGGGCGGCAGCTTCAACCACCCCGGGCCGCGGTGTTTGAGCCGCGGGACTGTTCTTAACATCGCCCGGGAGGGGGGGGGGTATCGCCCCGGCGCAGAGGGAGAAGAGGAGGGAAGAGACTGCGACCTAAGACTTTTGCCTCCATCACAGTGAGGAGATGCTGGGTGGACTCACTGTGGTGGATGTTAATGTGTGTTTATTGTTGTTTTATTGTATTGTATTATATGTATGACTGCTGCAATTTCGTTCAGACTAAGTCTGAATGACAATAAAAGGCTATCTATCTATCTAACAGCCCCAGTCTTGGAAGAATCTACCTTGAGACCATCAGCAGTGAATATAAGCGCCACGTAGCTCACCTGGTTAACACGGAACCAACATTTTTGGAGATTTAAGTTTTCTTCCCTGGCACGCTCGAGTACCTTCTTCAAGTTGGCATCATGTTGTTCCATGTCTTTGCCACTAATAATGATATCGTCCACGATGATGATAGCACAAGGATATCCACCAAACAGTTGCTCCATGGAGCGCTGAAACACCTCACTGGCTGAACTGATGCCAAACGGCATGCGCAAAAATCTGTAGCGGCCGAAAGCAGTGCTGAAGGTGGTACACATAGATGATGCATTGGCTTACCCATGTGGGCAGCTACCTCCTCCATGGTACACATGGGGTGATGGGGCCTTTTGAGTGTGATATTTAGGTCCCTCGGATTATTACATGTACGAATCTCCAGTTTATTCTTCTTTGTAGCAGCCACCATCGAGGACACCCAGTCCGTGGGTTCTGACACAGGCTTGATAACTCCCAATGCCACCACCCTGTCCAGTTCGGCTTTGATCCAGCCTCTCATGGCAATAGGTACATGCTGAGCAGGACGAACCACAGGACGCACCTCCGGGTCTAAAGACATAGAGTAAGTTATTGGTAGCTTGCCAAGTTCTTCAGTGAAAAGATCGTGGTAATCCATGAGAATACGCTGTGTAGAATCCGGAACTGGAGTTAGTTGATGCACAGCCTTGCTAAAGGTAACCAGTCACATATATTTGCAGGCATCATAGCCTAAAAGTGGAATAACATTGCGGTCAACGATATAGAATCGCAATCTGTATGGTTAATCCCCTAGGTGGCACTGCAGCTTCACAATACCGACCGTATTGACCTCACTTCCCCCATATGTGAGAAGAGTAACATTGGTGGGTTTTAATTGCTCTGCGTTCCTCAGATGATTGAACTGTTCCCAAGTCAGAACATTGCATTTCGCGCCGGAGTCGATTTTGATCTCGACTACTTTATTATTCACTGTTACGATGGACATTGGCTCACTATTTTGTACATTTTGTGTACATTTTGTGTGATAATAGAATGCACCTGCAGAACGATTCCATCGACCTTTCGCCTCTCGTCCATGCTGCTATCGGACAAATCGAAAGTGGGCTCAGCCTGCAGCAAATTTATTGGCTGCTTTGTCTGCCCTCAGTTAGGTCGGGATCTGCAACATCTCCAGAAATGGTTTTGCCTTTTACACCCATGGCAAATGTGACCAAAGGCGGGGCACATCTCTCTCTTAACCAAGTGCCCTTCACCACAGTTGTTACATTCTTGAATAAAACGAGCTGCAGGATAATTAACCTGTCTCTGCCTTGTTAATTCTTGCCTGGGTTGACTGGGAGATAAGAAGTGAATGTTCCCAAGCTGTCCTTGGAGTGCCACCTGCTGCTGCCTTCATTGCCTTGGAAACGGAGCTAGAACGCTATCAACACCTACACTGGAATGTATACAACCAACTCCTGCGTTGGAATGTTGTGCCTAAGTGAGCATTTGGGCGTTACAAATCGGCAGCTCATAAGTCTCACAGACTGCGATAACTCTATCCAGAGTTATTGCAGGAGCGTGGACAAGCTTCCTTCTCAGCTTGTCATTTAAAAGACCACATACCAACCGGTCTCTAACAAATTCATCTTTGAGATCGCCAAATCTTCAAGTTTCTGCAGCCTTCTTGATAGCACAAACAAAAGATTCAATAGTTTTGTTCTCATTCTGGTATCTTGAGAAAAATTTCACACATTCGATGAGTAGATTAGCTTGAGGGTCACATAACTGTCTAAACTTTCTCTTGAGACACTCCGGGATGTCCGGCCGGGGTCACGATCGGCGCTCCACCATCGACAGGTTGATGAGGTATTTCCCCAGCATACACAAACTGTTGTGCTCGTTTGAAAGTTTCATCTCCTGCGAGTAGAAGGAGCATACTTGCATGGACCACTGCAGGCTTGTCATGAGAAGTTGCAGCAATGAACACATCATACTGTCGCTCAAAGGTACGCCACCGCTGTCCGTTTCTGCTATAGAAAACGAATAGGTCAGGTTTTCTGAAACCTTCAGCCATGTCTGAGACTATGATAAGCCTTGTAAATAACAGCCAAAGTGAAACTGAAATCCCACTTCTGACACCATGTGCAAAGTACTTATGATACAGAGTCATTATATATCATAACAATTACTTTAATTTGTCTGCATACAAAGACCATCGAGATGAGTACTGTAGGCTCCGAATCGTAAGTTAAAACTTACGTGGGAAATGTGACATGGTTTATGGATCAGGTCGTCAGCAGCAAAACCAGATTGATCAAATCAGCAATACTGTTTGATCTACAGGGATCTCATTGAAACCAACCGAATAATGAAAGGCCTAGATAGAGTGGATGTGGAGAGGATGTTTCCACTTGTGGGAGAATCTAGGACTAGATGGCACAGCCTCAGAATTAAAGGACACACCATTAGAATGGAGGTTGGAAGGAATTTCTTTAGCCAGACGTTGGTTAATCTGTGGAATTCATTGCCAGATGGGGGTGGAGGCCAAGTCATTGGGTATTTTTAAAACTGAGACCGGTAGGGTAGTAGTCAAGAGAATGGGTTTGAGAAGGAAAAATAGATCAGCCATGAGCGAATGATGGAGCAGATTTGATGGGCTGAATTGCTTAATTCTGCTCCGATGTATTACGGTCTTATTTCTATGATTCTGTGAAATTATTTTGAAGGAAAACTGGAGAGTCTTTTATTGGGCAGCATTGATCTCTCAGAAAATAAAACCATTCGTTTTAAAAATCCACTGTTGTTTATTGGAGCTTACTGGGACCAAATTTGTTTCTAAATCACCTGGAAGAAAATTCAATGTTTAAAAATCATTTAAAAAAAATATATTCACCAAGCACAAATATTGAAAGGAATGTAACTTTCCTTCAGTGAGCAAATAAACTGGAGATTCTTGAATTGAAATAAAAGTAGAAAATATTGGAGGTATTCAGCATATCAGGTAGCATCTGTGGAGAAAGAAATAGATTTAACGTTCAACTAAAACAATAAGTAAACAAGTGGATAAGCAAACAAAGAATGACAGATTGGAGACCAAGATTGTTCATGTCACAAATGCTAAGACAGGGTGATGAATGATTGTTATTCAATGATAATCCCTCTGAAGGAGTATGAATAGATTTAGATGAATGAGTTGACAAAGGGAAAAAATAATGCTGTAACTGAGAGGCAGAGTACAGCAGATGCTAGAAATATAAAACAAAAAAGAATGTTTGGAGTATCCAACATATCAAGCAGCATTTGTGGTGAGTGAAAAGTTAAGTGGGTAGATGTCCTTGTCCTTTCAGGTGAGACAGAGGTTCACATGCTCCTCTTCCAACCTGTACATCATCGAAATAAGGCGTTGACTCGGAGATTGTTTCTCTGAACACTTGTGCTTTGTTTACCATGGCCTACTGGATCTCCCAGTTGCTAACCATTTTAACTTCCCTTCCTATTCCCATACTGACCCTTCTGTCCTGGGCCTCCTCCATTACCAGAGTGAGGCCATACACAAACTGGAGGAACAGCATATTCTGCTTTGAGAGCTTACATTCCAACAGGATGAACATTGAATTCTCCAATTTTGGTTAACGACAAAACATCCCCTTCTTAACCCCCCTCCCCCCTTCCCGCTTCCCCTGTGCCCCACTGGATTTGCACCTGTTTTTCCACTCCCCCTTCCACCTACATTCCTTCCTCGTGCTTCACATTTGGCTGCTATCGTTCTTCTATCTTTTCATCCCTGGCCTTTGTCCAACCATCTGCCTACAACTGAACCCCCCCCTCCCCCCGTACCTGTAGTGACAAATTACCTGCCAATTACCTGTCCACTCGCATGTCGCAGTGACATGGAGTCACTGATAAAGCTTGGGTAGCAAGTTTAGGATGTCAACATTTAGCTACAAATCCTGTATCTGACGGTGCAAATGAGGATACATCTTGGCAGATTCATGTGGTCCTCCAGCTACATATGTGCCTTTTCTCAAAAATTGCTTTGTAATCTTAGATGAATAAATAGAATTGAATGCAAAATTACTGCTGATAAGAAGTCTTCTGTATTTTAGCAGCCCATTTCATGAGTGTGAACTTAGCATTGAGCATTTATTGGTGTGGTGTTGAGTTTGTACCATCTTTTTAAGGAAGTCCATCTGGGGAATCTTTTCATCTCTTTCTAAGGCTTGAATGTAATTATATGTGACATTTTTTAAATTCAATATTTTAGGATTTGGATATCACTGGTAAGGTCTGCTTTTTTTATGGGTATCGTACAGCACAGGTTCGATCGTGGTGGAACCTCTGTCCCAGTGCAGACTTGACCCAGTTAGTAATGACTTTGGATAGGGTCTTGTAATATATATTCAACTGTGATTCGTCTCTCTGATTCTTGATATTCTTTGCCCCCTTCTGCCTGGAGATGAAAGTGATGATCCATTTCCTCAAGGATTCTGACATGCTGTCAACTTGAAACATAGTATTGTACACTTCCAGCAGATCTGGGCCCAACCAGTCCCACAGAACCGAGTACACCTCGGACAGTATTCCATCACTTCCATCGTTTTCTTTGTCAGAGGAACAGATGAAGTCTGTTGGCTCCTCCAGCGATAGTGGCTGGTCCTGATGCTCCTGCTTACTGTTGTTTAAAACATTTGGGATAGAAGACAAATATTTCTGAGAGGTTGTACTGTCGGTGTCTTTTTATCATACAGATTGGCGTAGAAGGATTAGCAGATCAATAATATACTGATGTGAACCTAGCCATTGGTGATTTCCCTGTTGGTGGGTACTCTGTGACCATCAGTAGATCACTATAAATACCAATCCATTTAAATGTTCTAGTATAGCGGGGACTCGTAGGAGTCCAGCCAAGAATTAGTCGGAACACAAAGTTGTGTGAACGAAAATATTTATTACTATTACAATGCTGCTCCGTACTCCAACAACAGGCACGGGCGTTGCCCAACCTTAAATACCCCAAAGGATCAACCCCGTCACCTCCAGCTCCCACACCCAGACACCTAACTCCTCCCTCCAGAGCCGAGGGTTCGCTCTGTCCGTGGCCTACCTCCGGGTGCTGCCACCCTAGCATCATATCTGTTACAGCACTGATTTGGATTGTTTCTTTTAACTGTAAGCTCAATATTTTCATGGACAGTGGCCTGCTTGACACATCCTGTTAACTACCCCAAATTTTAACTACCTCCATAACTATCATACAGTGACTACACCAGCTGTAAATTTCACAGCATCAGCTTGCTTTGGTTACTCCAATACCCCAATTCCTTTAATGATCTGCAGACTAAGGCTGGGTTGAGATCTGGATCTGAGTAATGCTGGCAAAAATTAAACCAAACATTGGCAAACAGGTTTTTGATAAGTGCTGATGATGATGCTATTGACAATTGCTTTCTTCACTTTGCAGATCATTGACATATCAGTATTTTTTACAGATGATGAGTGCCCTCAGGTCACTAAGAAACAGTGCTGCAAAGAAAAGAGCCAAATTGAGCAATGGTGCATCTGATATTGAGAGTCCAGATTCCGCCCTTAAACTGGAACTTGGTTTAGATTCCACATCACGTACTTCATCACCTTATACAAGCACATACAGTGAAAGTGACATTTCTTTCATTTCCCCTTTGCCTTGTAGCAAGAAAATTATGTAAGTATAAAAAAATTGAGTTATTCAATATTACTGAGTTTTATCTGCATTTAAATAATAGTCAAATCCACCCATGTTTCAAAGATAACATATTGCTAGTTTTCACAAAGAATATTAGTGAAACGTTGCATTATTAATATGTAATAAATCTTCCTTTATCTTGTTATATTTTACATTTTCTTTCCACTCAAACCATACATTGTCTATATCCCTTCATTATTTCTGTTCTTCATGGATATGACTGAAGAATTGGTAATGTGGCTGATACAACATAGACAACTGACAGATCCAGAAAGCCCTCACTGCATGTTTTTTCCCCCAAGGTTTATAGTTTGTGCACAATAATCCCCCAAAAAATACAATTTAAATATTACATGAACAGAACTCGCCATGCTGGAAAATAATTGCATTCTTAATGTTGAAGTATAAAAATCTATCTACATACTTTTAAAACTGTTTGTGTGTGTGTGTTTGTGTTTGTGGGTGTATGTCAGATTAGATTTTTGTCCTTTGATTCCTTGGTCAGCCAAAGCCACACGCAAAAACGCCGAGATTTTTTCCATTTCGCTAGCCATTTCACTTTTACATTTGCAAATCCACTCCTCATTAAATTTTGTCCCCCCCACAAACGCTGACATTTTTCACATTGCACATTGGCTTGCACTGTCCGTAAATTCCGCGCGTCAACGGCCTGTCGGCCCGCAGGCGCATTGAGGGCGTACGTAGCGTCTCGATAGGCGTACACAGCGTCTCAACGTCATACGCAGCATGTGAACGTCATACGCAGCGTCTCGACGTCGTACGCCTAACGCGTGGCGTTGCGCGATGACGTCAGGCCGCCCCCCGACGTTGCGGGAACATCTGCACTTGGTCTAGTATACTTTTAAAACTGTGTGTGCGAGTGTGTGTGTGTGATTTTGCCTTTGAAACATATCTCCATGAAAACCAGACACCAAAACGGGGAAATTTTCACATATTTCAGTAGAGATTTCCATTGTGATTTTAGAAATCCACTCCTCTGTACATTTGGTACATTATTTTCCTGACTTTTTTAATTAAAATTGTTGACCAATCTGACATTTTTTTTAATCTGACCACTGCCCAGCTGCTGACGTGACAATAACAGTGAAATTTTTACATCTTCTGGTAGAAAATTTCCATATGATTTTAAAAATCCACTCCTCTATACATTTGGTCAATTATTTCCCGAGATATTTACTAAAATTTATCACCAAACTGACATTTTTTTAAAATATAAAGGCTGCCCAGCTGCTGACCTCACAATGCCTTTCCTCGTGGCCCCAGCTCGCTCGTGGCCCCGCCCCCTCCCGCCGCTCTGGATTAATGCAGCTTTTGTCAACGCGCATGCGCAGTTTTCCACGAGGCCTGTTAGCCCACCCACCCCCCGTTCTTCAAAAGGCGCAGCAAGAACGAGAAAGTTCTGCAACAAAGATACTGCAGCTCCGCTCAGCTATAGGATCTTTGTTCTGCAGATCGCGAGGTCAGCGGTGTCACGCGCTGAAGACGTTTCTCCTCGCTGCCCGTGCAGCTTGTTAAGCCACGCCCCTCCCTCCCCCGCCCACCCGCTCACTCTACCGCTGGTTTCCAGAGAGTCAGGCCGGTTCTGTCTCCACTTTTCGCAGCCCACTCACTCGCCCGTCCCCCCCCCCCCCCCCCTCTTCTCACTCCTTCCCTCTCCTCCCTCCTCTCTCTCCCCTCTCCTCTCTACCCGTCACAGTGGACCACCACCTCTCCGTGTCCGCGGCCCGATCCTCTGTAATGCTGGCGGAAGCCACGATCTGCTGGTCCTCCACTGCTTTTGGCAGTCCTCAGCAAAGAGCCTACAGCTCGCTATAGGATCTTTGGTCCTCCGATTGCTCCAGGTTCGCTCGGGCCCCAGCGAGCTGCCTCTCCCCCCCCCCCTTCCCCTCTTTCCCCCCCCTTCCCCTCTCTTCCCCCCCCCCCCCCCCCCCCCTTCCCCTCTTACCCCCCCCCCCCCTCTTCTACCGGAGTCAAGGGATTCAGGGGGAAAGCAGGAACAGGGTACGGATTCTGGATGATCAGTCATGATCATATTGAATGGCGGTGCTGACTCGAAGGGCCGAATGCATCTATTTTCTATGTTTCTAAAATCTTCTACTTTACATGTTCTAAATTCTCCTGGACAAATGCTATCTACCTGGTCTAACTTTTTCGACTAACTAGCATTCATCATATATTTTGGAGCAATTTCAGAAAAGCAATTACTTTGCAAAGAAAATCTAATTTCACAGCTGTAGAAATGATAATATCGTGTGGCAAAGCGGGCCAGTTTTTGATATATAATTCTGAAGTGCTACTTATCAACATAAAAAGCTATGTTATTGTATCTCCTAACATTTGTTAGTCCAAGAATTAATAACTATTCTGCATGGATGAACTTAACATTTTCGTCTTTGGAAATTCCTTGTTCTGTTTTCAAATTGAGGTCACTCTCCTTGGTTTGTATGTGTCTGCTGTGACATTAGACAGATACAGAGCTAATCTAACAGCTCAGAAACTAAAGAGAGTAGAATCTAAAGCAACAAACAATCTGCTGGAGGAAATCGGTGGTTGAGCAGAATCTGTGAATGAAAAGGAATGGTTAATATTTAGCGTCAAAAGCCTGTAACATGACTGACAGAGTGTTTCGACCCAAAACGTCAACCATTTTGTTCCACCCACAGGTGCTGCTTCACCCGCTGATTCCCTCCAGCAGATTATTCCACCGTAATCTTGTGGTTCAATATATTCCGCACTCTACCATTATCATCAAACTTGTGGTTCACTTGATGAAGGCCATGCAGGTGCAGTGTTAACCACTCTTTAAAAAAGAAATGCTGCCATAAAACAAAGTGAAGAAATCCCACAACCAAACAACCAGTTCAATGTTCTGGAATCCTGCCTTATTCATAAATACTGGTTGGTTACTAAGTCAAAGAAGGAGGGGCTCCAAGAACATTCATATCCTTAAAAGCGGTGGGACCTGGCACATATGTGGCGAAGAGGCTGAAATATTAGTTGATTTCAAGAATTCAAGAGATTACGATATATCAAAGGCTATAGTTAAGATATATTCCAAAACTTATTGCGCCTCCAGTATTCAGCATAGCCACAATACTGGCATCTACCAGACAATAGGAAACATTGCCCGGATATGTCCTGTCCAGAAAATAAATGCAACTGGACTCATTCATACCCTATCAGTCTACTGTACATCATCGCACCAGCAATGTGTTTAAAGATACACATTAAAGATATATATATTGACAGTTAGATCACCAAAGGTTTTTCATGCCGATGGCGAATTTCGGTTTTACTGAAATGCCTCAGCAGCAGACATTGATTGTAAAGTCTTGATTTAAACATGGACAGATACGTTTCTACATCAATATCCTGCACCTGTGTTAATTGATCTTCAGTGACCTTGATTGGGGAAACATAGTGGTATGTGATAATCATTTAAAGAAATACTTTTAAGCTAACACCAGTTACTTTAACCACTACATTTGACTGAATGCTTCCTTGAAAATATATCTTAAAACATTTCAATGATTTTTCAAACTTTTTGATTTGAGGTTTATTGCAATTTCTGTAGGTCTGATGGTTGTGTTCAGATAGGATCTAAAGCATGCCATGGTCGCATGCCATCAGGAAAGTCCAAGCTGCCTCCAGTGGAATACAACTCCAACTCAGGTACTGCTACCGAAATTTATTTTCTGCTTTCAAAATTGTAAAGCAAACCAAAAGTGCTTTTACAAATAAATGTTTAATGATTTAATTACTGTACCACTTCATTCAATTCAAGAAATACTGCAAATGATCAGAAAGCTCACATTCTATATATTCATTTGTTCACATACCCATTTCTTAGAAACTTAAGCTCTGTATTTAATCTAAGCTAATTAAGGATCAGACAAACTACTCTTGTTGCAACTTGCTGAATTTTATGCTCGAGTTCTCCCTATAAAATTGCATATGTTGAAATGGCACCCAATCTAGACTTTCCCTCTTTCTGACAGGCCGATAAAGTTACATCTGACGCTTTGGTGTGTATGTACATATTTCAGTTTTTATAAATAGCTTGCATTTCACTTCTAGCCCATTTTATTTGCATCCTATCCACATGCTTTGGAGCTAGCCTCATTCATCTATTTGACCTTTCTTCACAGGATCTGCATATTGTATTGACAAGAAAATACTAAATGATGGTACATCATTAGGATCTTGCTCGATTGGCCAGGTGGGCTGAGGAATAGTTGATGGAATTTAGTACAGAGAAATGTGAGGTGTTGCATTTTGGGATTTTGTCCAACAAAGGCAGGATCTACACAATGAATGATAAGCCTCTGGGAAGTGTTGTAGAGCAGAGCGAATCTAGGAGTACAGGTGCATGGTTCCTTGAAGGTTGAGTTGCAGGTAGATAAGGTGGTTAAAAAGGCTTTTGGCACATTGGCCTTCATCAGTCAGAGTATTGAGTTTAGACGTTGGGAGCTCATGTTGCAGTTGTATAAGACATTGGTGAGACCGCATTTAGAGTATTGTGTTAATTCTGGGCATCATATTATAGGAAAGATATTGTCAAGCTCTGAAAGAGTTCAGAGAAGATTTATGAGGATGTTGCCAGGACTAGAGGGTCTGAGCTATCGGGAGAGGTTGAGTAGGCTCTATTCCTTGGAATACAGGAGGATGAGGGGTGATCTAATAGAGGTGTATAAAATCATGAGAGGAATAAATCGGGTAGATGCATAAAATCTCTTGCCAGAATGGGGGAATCGAGGACCAGAGGACAAGGGTTCAAAGTGAAGGGAAAAAGATTTAATAGGAATCTGAGATGCAACTTTTTCACACAAAGGGTGGTGAGTGTATGGAACAAGTTGCCAGAGGAGGTAGTTAAGGCTGGGACTATCCCAAAGTTTAAGAAACAGTTAGACAGGTACATGGATAGGACAAGTTTGGAGGGCTATGGACCAAAAGCAGGCTGGTGGGTCTAGTGTAGCTGGGACATGTTGGCCGGTGTGGGCAACTTGGGCCAAAGGGCCTGTTTCCACACTGTATCACTCTATAACTCCCTATGACTCTACATGATTTTCCTGTGTTTGCTTTTTCTAACTTCTTTTGGTTCTCATACTTCATTTATTTGCGCTTAATTAGCATCAATCAGTGTTTTGCAAGAATGACGGGAATCTCACTTTTCTTGGCATTGAAGAGCATTTTTATCCACTGGGCTCTCAAAGCTAGTTTCCATTTGCTCTCATTACTTCTGCTGGAGTTAATTTTTTACTTGTGTATGAAGGAACTGCAGATGCCAGTTTAAACCAAAGTTAGACACGAAATGCTGGAGTAACTCAGCAGGACAGGCAGCATCTCCAGCAGTTACTCCAGCATTTTATGTCTATCTTTAATTTTTTACTTCATTACTAAGAGACTACAATATACTTGGGTCACACAAGCATAACACTTTTCAAATGTTGCCATTCATAATATGGGGTTGAATTGTGATTTCATGAAGATTTCAATTTATTTAGATCTTTAACTCTTGCACTTTAGAGAATTGGTATAAATGTGGCATTTAGAAATTATTTGGTGCAAAAGCCCATTTAGTCCATTGTACTGATGGCCCAAAAAAAACAGTTATACTTTCAAATCTCACTCCCCAGCTTTTGGTCTGAGGTATTATATAGTACAACATTTAAATAACCTTAAAATAACAAAATGTTACTATCCCGACAATCTTCCCGGGCAGGAAGTACAGACCTACCAATATCTGGATTAAATAATTTCTCCTCAGCTCTTCTTTAATTCTTCTGATGGAAGTATTGCCAGTGGAAAGATTAGACTTGCCTACATGATTGTTAGCATGTTTACCAAAGTTGTTATGGGCAGATGCATCACAAAACATAGATTAGTGAGGCACAAGATACAGCAAATGCTGTAATCTGGTGCAATAAACAACCTGCTGGGAAAATGCTGCTGGTCAAACAGCATGTGTTAGGGGGAAGGAATTGACGACGTTTCGGGTTGAAACCTTGCATCGGGACTAAGAGGGGAGCAGGAAGATAGCAAGTATTAAAAGAAAAAGAGGGGGAGAGGCGAGGCGGGAGCTAGTTGGTGACTAGTGGACAGAGGGGATAGCCAAGTTGGGGAGAGGGAGGGTGGAGTTGGGAGATAGAGGCAGGTGGAGGCAGACAGAAGAAAAAAAAAGATGCCGGCCAGGTGAGAGGAAAGGGCACAAAACTGGGAGGTCCGGAGAAGATGGGGAGAAGAGAGGGAAGAGAAAATCACACTGGAGATGAGGGAGACCTGAAATTTTAAAAATCACTGCTCATACCAATGAATTGTGGACTACACAGGCAGAACATGAAGTGTTCTTCCTCTAGTTGTGAGATGGAGAAAGCTGAGGAAGGATAGATCGGTGTTGGAATATAAAGGGGAATTGGTATGGCATACAACTGTGGCCATTCTGCAAATGCATAGAATTTGTAAGAATGAGAAAAATATTTTTCTTGTGCTGTAATAATTTGGAGTGAAAAATAGCCTTAAAAGTTGCCTGTATCAATACGTAATCTTTCCTTTAAAAAATACAGGAGCGACCTTCCATGATAGAACCACCTCTGATGTGAGTATTGTTGGACAACGCATGACTTATGGAAATGGAATCTCATATTTGGAAGAGGAGAAACAAAATGAAATGTCTCAGGTTGCCTCAAAATTGCAATCCAAAGAGCATCAAAAAAATATCAGTAATAAACCTGCAAAAGGTTAGTCTAACTATGCCACTTATTTTGATTCAAATAATTGTTTGGCTATTTTATCAATACTTAAATATGTCCAAGTACAGATGATACAAATATATTGATGATCAGTTTGAAGAAACCCCCCAACCCAAAACGTCTATCCATTCCCTCGACAGATGTTGCCTGACCAGCTGAGTAGCTCCAGATCTTTGTGTTTTGCTCAGGCTGCCAGCATCTGCAGATGCTTATGTCTGTATTCATATCAATATCTGGCAATTAATAATTTTAACAAATAATTAGTACAAAATAGTATTATTACATCAGTATTTGTGATAGCAAAACTATTCTTAATTCATGTTGTTGCTCTTATGCATGGACATTTTGGATTATGGAAACAATAGATTTTAAAAGCAACATTGTTCAACTGTGCACATTATGTCCTTTTAACATACTAATTGTATCTCGAATTATAGGATCTACCATCAACATGCAACAAGTGGCTAATCACGAGATCAATTCGGGAAATGAACTCCACGAGGACTCTGTGGTGATAGTAGGAAAAGGTCAATACATTGAGCATTGTATTTTTTCTTGTTCCTCCTATGCCTAAGTGAAAAATCTTTCAATTCCATTCAATGTAAGTCCTTCATGGCATGAAATTGTCAGAGCTGAGCTACACAGTCTGGATTGTCATTATTTCCAAACCTTTAATACTGTGAAAATACTGTAACAATTCATTTTTCACCTGATTAAGTATTTTTGTGCTGCTATTTATAGATGTAAAATTCATTTTGGTTTAATAATGTCCATTGCAATTTCCAAAATAAGGAAGTTCTTTGTAATTCTTTTGCTGCATTAGGTGTCTTTGGAGGTCCCCGGTCAGTTCCTGTAGCACACAACCAAGCTATCACCCCATCTAATGGTGGGGATGATATGTGTGACCGAAGGCCAGCAATGGATCTTCCTTCAGGAATCTATGGAAGGGCTGTACATCAGAATAGTCAAACTGATCTTGATAATGTAGAAAGTGAAAGAGAGGTAATTATTTTAAACTGATAGTTGGGAAGTGATCTTAAATGCACATTTCTGAACCATTCTCAGTTCAGATATAATGCTGTGCTAATTTAGTTCAAATGTTCCCTCACTACACTGGCATGACTTATTTTAAGACCAAATTAATTGCTTGTGAGCATTGCTATTTTTAATTAATTTCTAGTCAAATCTTTAATAATTATTTAATAATGTATAAGCATGCCTGGAAGGGACTAATTTATTTTAAACATGTTATAGTTGATGAAATTATACATTACCATGAAATGATACAACTTTACCATGAAATGATACAACTTTACCCAGTGCAAATCCCAAGATTTGGAAATTGTATTCTTTCTGGTAATCTTTCCAACTAGTTTGTGTTAACATATCTGCGGATGTTAACAAATATATCACAATACATCAAATTGAGCTAGATTTTGCTGTCAATCTAATGCACGATCTAACGGCACTAACCATTATTTATGATTCGGTAACTTCAGTTGAGGGGACAGATGCATTCATGATTGAACACAGAAATTTAAAAGTTGCTTTCCCAGTTGCTTCACCAAAAATTTATCAGAAAAGGAATCATGCTGTCAGCCACAAAATAGATTTGCATTAAATGGTAGGCTTGATATAGATTATTGAATGATACAAGATGTATAGTATGATACATAGAAAGATATATTTGAATATAATCATTTGAAATCTAAACACCCAGTTGTGGTGTAAAACGTTTTAAATTTGTCCATCAAAATAGTAGTAGGAACAGGAGTAGACCATTTGGCCTCTCGAGCCTACTCTCCCATTAAGAAAGATCAAAGTTGGTCTTCCAATTTGCATACCACTTTTCTCCCCGATTCCCACTTCCTTTCTCATTTATTGTCCAGAAATCTATCAGTGTATTAAATACATTTAGAGTCTCCATAACCCACTGGGGTAGAGTACTCCAAAGATTCAAGTGAAAAATAAGTGAGAAATAATTTTCACTTTTCAACCCTGAATGGCCTCTCCCTTATTCCTTCCAGAACACTATTTCTAGACTCCTTTACAAGGGGAAATATCCTACTTGCACTTACCCAGTTGAGTCCTTACTTTCCCACTTGTATCCAGTCTTTTTCTCTCCAAGCTTTTCTATATTACTGAACATGAAACTAAACACACCTGCTAGACGTCAGTTTACATTTTATTTTATTTCTTATACTGCTTGTTTTGCATCTTTTAGTCTAATTGGTTAAAAACATAAAGTTGCTTGCACAATTTTCGAGAGTCCTGATTGCTCTATACATTCTCTCATTATTGGTGACTTACCAAATAAAAAATAAAGGCCTACATGTTCAGGGATTAAGGTTAAGGTTAGTGGGTGTAAAATCTCCTGCTGTAGCAAGTCACAATTATTAGTTAAATTTAATATTCTGAATCAATTTCTATAGTAAAGACAGTCAATTATCATGGATAATGGGTTTCAGTTAAGTAAATGTATTTTTTGTTAAATATGTATACTTGCATAAACACTAACATAATAGTTATTGAACTGCTCCCTTCATAGGGCATAAATGATCTAAATGCACTATTTAAAGAAATATGAGTCCTATTCTATCTCTCTCTACCTTCCCACCCACTCCACCCCACAATATCCAGGAACATTTAATCCAGCATTGCAATACCATATCATTTTACCAAATTTGCCATGATCACTTTGCTCTCTAGGGCCTTCTATGTTTCAATTTTCCTGCTTTTATACCACATTGATGAAACTTTGTTTTAACTACTTAAGATTTCTCTAAATTACTCTGAGAGTATCTTTGGGTGAACAGGTTATTGCATGTTTTTGTCTTCAAAAGATCTCCATGTCAAAATCAGCTCGGAATAAAATGAAGCAAAGGAAACAGGCAGGTGCTCAACAGTGTCAAGCGGAAGAACAAAAAAAACATAATTCCAAAGATCCTGTAAAAAGGGAAGAAGGATTACATGAAAGATTAAGGCCTACAGATCCAGACAAAGCTGGAACTGAAAGTAAGATTGCTATGCCAGTCAACTACTGTTGTTTTTGTCATCAACCAATTTTTCTGTATTCGTATCAAAGTGTATTCGATTATTTCAATCATCTTCAGGCAATTCTTTGTTCTACACTAGCTTGTTTATTGAGATTTTAGTTATGTATTGTGACCAATCGAAAGAAAGGGGAAAGTCGATAATAATACATTTTGTTGCTCCGAAACTTCGTTAGCATGGCAGAGTGATTTGAAAGCGGTGTAATAATGGTGATAATGACTTTTTGATGAGAGGAATAGTTGTAAATTGGACATTGATTGCACGCTTATGTCATTGTGTATTATTGCAAAGCTGATATATATAGAGGAATATTTGTAAGTTTTTAAATTCAAAGAATTTCTCATCAGATTTTTAACCAGATAGCTTTTATCTTTTTAATTTAGGGTTGGATATTGGTGGTGAAGTTTTCCTTACATTGAAAACTGATTCTTCACCTGTGGAAGTATCTACTCCAAATCCTTCACAATTCAAACATTGCAGCAGTGTGAAGAAAAGTCAAGTTTCCTGCTCACCAAATTCTGGTAAGTAGATGTTCAATCTAAAGGTTATAATCTAGAGGTAATTGCATTGGGGGACCAGGCCTCTCCTGTGTGACAAGGACCCAACGGGTCTCACTTGGTCTAGTAAGTCAATAAAAGCAAAACAATTATGACTTTCATACTTGAGCAAAACACAAGTTCTGGAGGGATAGATGATCTATTCCCTCCACAGACGCTGTCTGACTCGCTGAGGTACTCCAACACTTTGTATTTTTCTCAAGCTTTCAGCATCTGCACTTCCATGTGTTTCTACTGTCAAACTTGTCATTTTCTTAAACTGGCGGCATGAATATACAAAATATTGTCTCGGTGATGAGTTTCCCTTCCATTGAATGCCACTGCATGTTTTAATTCAATAATCGCTTGTGTTGTCACATCAATCTCTCAATTTCTAAATTCTACCCAAGTTGTAAAATGAACCTCACTGAGTTGCAGATAATCCCGACAAGAAAGTGGAAAAGGATGTTCATTCATATCTGGGGGGTGGGGGGGACTGTTAAATTATTCATTTATTTGGGGGCATCTGGGCCTCGTTGGTAGTAATTACATTTGTTTTCCATCTCTAATTGAGTTGGTATTATGTTATGATCAGATTTTTTGAAAAACTTCTGGTGAGGGAGTTTAAGATATAGACAATATGAAGAGATGGAGGTATCTTTCCAAGTCAGTACAGTGTACATTTTGTAGATTATATACTGCGGTCATTTTGTGCTAATGATGGAGGAAATTAATATTTAAAATGGTGAATGATGCAATAGTCAAGTAGGCAGTTTTGGCATGAATGATGTGGACCTCTTAGAAACATAGAAACATAAAAATGGTTGCAGGAGTAGGCCATTCGGCCCCATCGAGCCTCCACCGCCATTCAATATGATCATGGCTGATCATCCAACTCGGTATCCTGTACCTGCCTTCTCTCCATACCCCCTGATCCCTTTAGCCACAAGGGCCACATCTAACTTCCTCTTAAATACAGCCAATTAACTGGCCTCAATTACCTTCTGTGGCAGAGAATTCCAGAGATTCACCACTCTCTGTGTGAAAAATGTTTTCCTCGTTTCGGTCCTAAAAGATTTCCCCCTTATCCTTAAACTGTGACCCCTTGTTCTGGTCTTCCCCAACATCGGGAACAATCTTCCTGCATCTAGCCTGTCCAACCCCTTAAGAATTTTGTACGTTTCTGTAAGATCCCCCCTCAATCTTCTAAATTCTAGCGAGTACATGACGAGTCTATCCAGTCTTTCTTCATATGAAAGTCCTGACATCCCAGGAATCAGTCTGGTGAACCTTCTCTGTACTCCCTCTATGGCAAGAATGTCTTGAATTTTGTTGGAGCTTTGCTTAAACAGGCACGTTGATCTTGAGGTCCAAGTCCATAGCTCCTTGAAAGTGGCTACACAAATAGATAGTGGTAAAAAAGACCTATGTTATGCTTCATAGATCAGGGGTTTGGGTATAAGAATCAGAAAGTCATGTAGCATCTTTATAGGACTGATTATGCTGAATTTGGAGTATTGCGTGCAGTTCTGAGAAGGATGTGGAAACTTTGGAGAGGGTGCAGAAGAGATTGGTCAGAATGCTGCCTTGATAAGCATGTGGTGTGCAGGGAATGGGAGGATAATGATCTGCAGATAGAGGAGATTAGTTTATCTTAACATCATGTTCAGAATGGACATTGTGGATTGAAGGACCTGTTCCTGCTCCATGGTTTTACGGAGAGTATTCTAACATTCTTGACTTGTAGATAGTGTTAAGGCATTGAATGGTCTGGAGGTAAGTATTCACTGCAAGATATTCAGTCTCTGACCTGTGCTTGTGCCACAGTATATGTGTGATGGTTCCAGACGATTTTCTGATCAGTGGTGACTCCACGATGTTGATGGTAGTGATGCCATTGAATGTCACCTCTCCCCTTTTGCAGCAACTTAAAATGTGTTTGATTTCTAACATTTTTCAGTCCTAATGAAAAGTTATATATTTTTGGAAAAATTAATAGATATATAGATAGATATTATCGTTGAAAACATTAGCGATGCAGTGGTGCTGGTTTCCGACGGGCACGGTGACGGACGCACCACACATCTCTGTCCTCCATGCAGCTGGCAAGCTCCTCTCTTGTCTCTACACATGCGTCTTCCATCAACGTCTTCAGCATCGTCTTGATTGGCCGTCCCGGGTCACGTCTTTTAAAGTTTAAAATTAAAGTCAATATAAAACTAATCTAACTTGGACAGTAGAAAATGGGAGGGAGTTAACTATGTTTTAATGTAACTTAAACTCTTACGGTAATTTGACAGCACGTTTGATTATTTTGTGAAAATAAAAAAATGCTGATGTTGGAAACAAAAACAAAAAACAAAAAAGAGCTTAACATCTGTAGTCGGAAAGTTACGAGAGAGTATTCTGAGGGATAGGATATTCAGGCATTTGGATGGACAAGGGCTGTTTAGGGATAGTCCGCATGGTTTTGTACGTGGGAGGTCGTGTCTCACAAATCTGTTTTTTGAAGACGTGACCATAAAGGTACATGAGGGCAGAGCTGTAGATGTATATATGGACTTCTATGCAAAGCATTCTCTGGAAGGTGAGATCCTGTGGGATCCAAGGAGAAAGCTGAATGGATAGAAAATTGGCTTCATGGAAGGAAGCAGAGGATGATGGTGGAAGGTTACTTCGCAAACTGGTGGCCTGTGACCAGTGGTGTGCCTCAGGGTTCGGCGCTGGGCCTGTTACTGTTTGTTAGCTATATCAATGATTTGGATGAAAACATACCTGGCTAGATTAACAAGTTTACTGATGAAACAAAAGTGGGTGGTTTTGCAGATAGTGAAGATGGTGTGAAAAATCGCAGCAGGATCTTGATCGATTGGCCAGATGGGCTGAGGAATGGTTGATGAAATTTATTAGAGAGAAATGTGAGGTGTTGCATTTTGGGAAGTCTAACATGAGCAGAACCTGCACAGTGAATGGTCAGACTCTGGTTGGGAGTGTCGTTGAGCAGAGGGATCTAGGACAACTGCCTTCTGTGGCAGAAAATTCCACAGATTCACAACTATCTGGGTGAAGAAGTTTTTCCTCATCTCAGTCCTAAATAGCCTACCCCTTATTCTTAAACTGTGACCGCTAGTTCTATACTCTCCCAAAATGGGGAACATTTTTCCTGCATCTAGCCTGTCCAATCTAAATGAGAGTTAGATTTAGATCTTAAGGCTAAAGAAATCAAGAGATAGGGAAAAAAGCAGGAACGGGGTACTGATTTTAGATGATCAGCCAAGATCATATTGAATGGCGGTGCTGGCTCGAAGGGCCGAATGGCCTACTCCTGCACCTATTTTTCAATGTTTCGATGTTTCTATGGGTGCATGGTTCCTTGAAGGTGGAGTCTCAGGTAGCTTTTGGCACATTGCCCTTCATCAGTCAGAGAAAGGAGTATAGAGTTTAGAAGTCGTGTTACAGTTGTATAAGACGTTGGTGAGGCCATATTTAGAGTATTGTGTTCAGTTCAGGGCACCAGGTTATAAGAAAGATGTTGTCAAACTGGAAAGGCTACAGAGAAGATTTACGAGGATGTTGCCAGGACTGTAGGGTCTAAGCTATATGGAGAGGATGAGTAGGCTGAGAATCTATTCCTTGGAGTACAGGAGGATGAGAGGTAATCTTACAGAGGTGTATAAAATCATGAGAGGAATAGATCGGGTAGATGCAGTCTCTTGCCCAGCAGGTGAATTGAGAACCAGAGGACAGAGGTTTAAGGTAAAGGGGAAAAGATTTAATAGGAATCTGAGGGGTAACGCTTTCACACAAAGTATGGCACAAACTGCCAGAGGAGGTAGTTGAGGCTGGGACTATCCCAGTCTTTTAAGAAACAGACAGGTACATGGATAGGACAGGTTTAGAGTGATATGGACCAAACGTAGGCAGGTGGGACTAGTGTAGCTGGGATATGTTGACCGGTGTGGGCAAGTTGGGCCCAAGGACCTGTTTTCATGCTGAATCACTCTATGACTCTGACTCTAAATGCTTGAAATGCTTAACGTATCAGGCAATGTGTGGAAAAATGAACAGAATTAATTTTTCAGGTCATGGATCTCTTGCTGGGCTGGGAAATAAAGGAAATAAGTCAGCTTTACACTGCATTGAGGAGGGGGAGAGAAGGGCAAAGTGAATATCACTTTGGAATAATTCCAGGATTGTCATTGGGAGAAGCTGTAAATGAACAATCTAAAACTGCTGCCTGGCCTTTGTCCAACCACCTGCCAATCAAAAACCCTCTTGCCTGTATCCACCTACCACTTGCCAGTCTTTGTCTGGCCCCCACCTCTCTTCCTATGTTCTCCAGAGATGCTGATTGACCTTTTGAGTTACTCCAGCACTCTTTTTCATTTCCTGTAGATGCTGCCTGATCTGGGAGTATTTTCAACATAGCCTGATTTTGTTAAATTAAAAATGTTACTCCCCTAAATGATTTCAAATATGAAGTAAAGAGGTTTTTTTTAATGATATTTAGAATTTGTACAAATGTGTCTACTGGAGATCAAATCAGAATATAATTTAATAAAGTAATCCAAAACTTCTCTCCTTCATAGGAAGAGGGAACTCTCCAGGTTGCAGAATATCACACAGAGATCAAACACATTCACTTTTGCCAAGTTCAGAGCTTACAGATCCATGGGAAGCAAGACCTTTCTCCAAACCAGACTTGGCACTATCAGAAGCTCTGAAACTCGTATCCGATGAAGATTGGTATGTATTCTTTTTTATTTGGTTTTGGATATTCTGCATTACAGTCGAAAGATGATCTGCATCAGAATAATCACTAAAGTTTACTAAAGGGAATAAATGCTGCAACTTTTTTTTGTTGGTCAGACTCTTAATGTGATACTGGTTTTAGTGTTAATCACATAACCTCAAGTCATTTTTGGAATGGGTGCATTGCGGATCTTCCAAAATAATATCTGGCTTTACAATGGTAATGTGAGGAGCAGAAGTTACCTATATTTGGTGCCTGTTCCTGAAAGTTTAACTATCTTGATTAGATAAATCAACCGAAGGTAACATTTTCATGTTCTGTAATACAGCTGGTTTATGAAAATCTAATATTGGATGTATGAAACTAATCTTAGCTATGAAAGTAGTCTGTCAAGTAAATTTACTTCCTTCAGTTTCACACAAAATAACGTTGATTTATCTTAAAATGTAGTACATTCATTTTACTTAACAGATATGCTGTGCTATACATAGTTAAGCTTGTTTGTTATTTCAAATGCTGCATTGGTACAGCTTGCATGAAAATACACTTTTTCTTATTAAGATTTTAAAACAATTTTGCCCTCCTTTGGGGACTGTTCTAATAGTTTAACCAATGATATGCATTCTAGTTCCACATGAAATAAACCTTCGATTGTAATCATGTATTGTCATTCCGCTGACTGGTTAGCACACAACAAAAAAATTTCACTGTATCTTGGTACACATGACACTAAACTTAACTGTTTAAGAATTGGCAGGGAATCTGTTTAATCAAAGTTCTGATAAAAATTAAATATGAACTGGAAAAAAAAATCACAGGCATTCCTCCACTCTCATTTACCACCCCTGAGCAGATTCTCCCCTTTTTTTTATAGATGACCTAGTCAAGTTCCAACCTTATAGCATATCACCCCACTATGAATAAATGCAATTGTGCTGATGATGAGTAATATTTTGACTTATTTGATGGATTCTAATTCACTTTTGTATGTCTTCACAGGGAGAAAAAAATTGAAGGCATCAATTGTATTCGATGTTTGTCTGCATACCACTCGGATGTGTTAACAACAAGATTGCATGAAGCAGTCTTTGCTGTTGTTCAAGAGGTTGTTATATTATGCTTTTCTTTCTGAGAATTTTCATCTCTGTGGAATTAAAACAACACATATTAAAATATATTTCAGGGCTCGAAATTAAAGGTTGCCCGGGTGCCAATGGCAACCTACTGTCCCGTCGGGCAACCTGAAAGCCATGCCATTTTGCCTGGCTTGGCAAGCACCCGGGACACCTATCGTTTAATTCTAAGCGGGCCCATTCTCTGTCACTCTCTATCACCGCACGTCATTCGCGTCCAGGTCTCGGTTCTCCTCTCGGCTCCCGGCTCCCGACTGCCACGGCCTGCACATGCGCACAACCATGGCCAGCACATCATCGGCCGTGGTTGTACGCATGTGCCGCCCTGCACATGCCCACTGCCACGGCAACTGGTCAGCGTCGGCCACTTTCTCCCTCCCTTTGCATTGTGGGAGATCTGGCCGCCATTCCTGTCCGGTCGCTGCCTCACCGCAACCGCTGAAAACCAACGCAGAATTACTCCCTGGAGCTGGAGTAACTCCCTGGAGTAACTCTTGCTTCTTGGTTTCTTGATTCTCCAAAAATTTTCCAAATGGAATTTAAACTTGAGTGGACCTACCACAACCAAACTCCAAACTCTGAAAAATAATAACCTATTGCATTTTATCTGTTTATTTATTGTGTATATATGTATGTCTATGGTATATAAACACACTGAACTTTTATCTCTATTCTGTATTATGTTTACATATTCTGTTGTGCTGCAGCAAGCAAGAATTTCATTGTCCTGTCTGGGACACATGACAATAAAACTCTTTTTTTGGGAAATGGATAGATTTTAATTGTCACATGTGAGTGGACCCACCACAACCAACACACCAAACTCTGAAAAATAATAGCCTATTGCATTTTATCTGTTTATTTATTGTGTATATATGTATGTCTATGGTATATAAACACACTGAACTTTTATCTCCTATTCTGTATTATGTTTACATATTCTGTTGTGCTGCAGCAAGCAAGAATTTCATTGTCCTGTCTGGGACACATGACAATAAAACTCTTGACTCTTGACTTGGACTTAAGTAAAAAAGGGTTTTTGGGAAAAAAGAGCTATCTTAAATGTAGTTGCGTCTGGTTGGGTACCTTTGGTAGGGTGAAGACTATTCCATGCTTTAAAATTGTGCGGGGAAACTCCATGGATCAGCCAGCATCTCTGGATAGCAGAAATTGGGTGATGTTTCAGGGAAGGGACCCTTCTTTAGATTTCCTCTGGTTTTAGTGTATTTAGTTTAATTTAAAGATACAGCGTGGAAGCAGGCTCTTCGGCCCACAGAGTCCACGCCGACCACCGATCACCCGTACACTAGTTCTATCCGACACATTAGCGACGTGTCAAGAGTGTTTTATTCTCTCACGTACCAGTTAGAACAATGACATCCTTACTTGCAGCAGCACAACAGAATATGTAAACATAGTACTCTGTAAATAATGTTATAAACGAGAAAACATAATTCCATACAGACGGCACCCATATTCAGGATCAATTCCGGGTCTCTGGCACTTTTAGGGAGCAGCTTTATGGTCAATGTACTGCCCCATAGTCTTGAACTGAATTAAAACATGCAGTAGCTGTAAAGGGGGACATAGCGTCACTTGGAGATTTAAGACTGAAAATGGATAGCTTTTTGTTAGTAACCAAAATTATCAACGTATGATTTTTTGTGTGTTGGAAAATAAAATATAGTGGCACAACTGGTGGACTTGCTGCCTCACACGCCAGAGATCTGTGTTAGATCCTGTCCTCGGGCACTGTCTGTGTTGAATTTGCACCTTCTCCCTGCAAGCATGTGGGTTTCCTCCCACAACCCAAAGACGCCTTGGCTTTGTAGGTTAACTTGTCTCTGTAAAATTGCCCCTAATGTGTAGGGAGTAGGTGAGGAATGTGGGATAACAGAATTGGTGTGAATGGGTAGACAAAAATGCTGGAGAAACTCAGCAGGTGAGACAGCATCTGTGGAGCGAAGGAAATAGGCGACATTTCGGGTCGAGACCCTTCTTCAGACTGATGTGAGGGTGCGGGGAACGGGGGGGTGGGGGGCGGGAAGAAGAAAGGAAGAGGCGGAGACAGTGGGCTGAGGGAGACCTGGGAAGCGGAGAGGAGAAAGCAGGGACTACCTGAAATTGGAGGTCAATGTTCATACAGCTGGGGTGTAAACTGCCCAAGCGAAATATGAGGTGCTGCTCCTCCAATTTACGGTGGTCTCACTCTGGCCATGGAGGAGGTCCAGCACAGAAAGGTTGGATTCGGAATGGGAGGGGGAGTTCAAGTGCTGAGCCACCGGGAGATCAGGTTGGTTATTGCGAACCGAGCGGAGGTGTTGGGCGAAGCGATCGCCAAGCCTACGCTTGGTCTCACGGATGTAGGGTTGCTGACACCTTGAGCAGCGGATAAAATGGATGAGGTTGGAGGAGGTGCAGGTGAACCTCTGCCGCACCTGGAAAGACTGCTTGGGTCCTTGAATGGAGTCAAGGGGGGGAGGTAAAGTGAGACAAGTATAGCATTTCCTGCGGTTGCAAGGGGAAGTTCCAGGAGAGGGGGTGGTTTGGGTGGGAAGGGACAAATTGACCAGGGAGTTACGGAGGGAGCGGTCTCTGCAGAAAGCCGACGGGTAAGGAGATGGGAACATGTGGCCAGTGGTGGGATCCCCGTTGGTAGACAAAGCTGGAGAAAATCAGCCGGTGAGGTAGTATTTATGGATCGACCGAATAGGCGACGTTTCGGGTCGAGACCCTTCTTCAGACTGATGTCGGGAGGGGTGGGGGGGCGGGGAAAAAAAAGGAAGAGACGGAGACAGTAGGCTGTGGGAGAACTAGGAAAGAGGGAGAAAGCAAGGACTACCTGAAATTGGAGAAGCCAATGTTCATACCGCTGGGATGTAAACTACCCAAGCAAAATATGAGGTGCTGTTCCTCTAATTTGCGGTGGCCCTCACTCTGGCCATGGAGGAGGCCCAGGACAGAAAGGTCGAATTCGGAATGGGAGGAGGAGTTGAAGTGCTGAGCCACCGGGAGATCAGGTTGGTTATTGTAAACTGAGTGGAGGTGTTGGGCGAAGCCATCGCCAAGCCTGCACTTGGTCTCACCGAGGTTCATCATGCGCTGAATAATCCAACCAGATTTTTGTTTGGAAGTGGAAAGAGATAATAGAAATTGCATTCATTGCAAAGTGTAAAAAGAGATGAGATACTGTATTGTAATTTTGCTGCAAGTCATTGTGGTATATATCATGTCATGATTGGTGAATATGTTTAGTTTGCGACTTTATTTGAAGCAGAAATATTATGTGAATGCTTCATTAACCATAATTCCAACTGGTAACTACGCACTTCGTCCGAGCATCTTATCGCACGTGTCATGCAAGCCGTCTTAAATGACCACCTAAACTGTCATTTGGCACCCTAAAAAGCTGCCGAGATTGCCCGGCTGGCAACAGGGAAAAAAAGCCCTGATATTTTATATATACAATCAGTATCCAAATTGGAGCTGCAGTCTGTAAAATGGATAATAATCACGATGTATTACATTGTTTAAATTATAATGCGACGAACTTCATTAATTTAATTGAAGCCAATCTTTTTGTTTTGAGTTGGAAAATATGTTGGGGTTTAGGAAAGGAACTGGGATAATGGTTTTGAAATTTGATTGGCAGAATATTGGAAGTATTCTGGCACCTGAACTGTCACCATATTTTCCATGACCTTACTGGAATATGCAGGTGAGACTAAGTTAGCAATCAAAATAGGTGTGCAACAAGGAGCTGGTATTGCAAAAGGGAGTGTATGTTTGAATAATAACGATGATTAACAGAGTTCAAAACCTGCACTGGCATGGTAATCCACTTGGAATTTATTCTTAAATGATGAAAGTATAGGACTCCAGAAGAACATTAAAATGTGTAAATATAATTCATAAATCATTGAAAGTAGATTGACATGAACATCAATTGAAAAAAGTTAATGGGGTTAATAATCTTTAGAGAGTTTACTGAAGGGAAGAAATGCTGCAACTTTTTTTGATGGTCAGACTCTTTATGCAATTCTGGTTTTAGTGTTAATCACTTGACCTCAAGAAGTCGTTTTTGGAATGAGTACATTGCGGATCTTCCAAAATAATATCTGGCTATACAATGATAATGTTAGGAGCAGAAGTTACCTATATTTGGTGCTTGTTCCTGAAAGTTTAAATATCTTGAGTAGATAAATCAACCGATAGTAAAAGTGTTTGGCACAACCAGTCCCTGGGTTACATATGGGTTCAGTTCCTGAGAACTCTTTAAGTCAGAAACATTGTTTTCTGCAGCTACCCATTTCATTCTTTTATTTCCTTGATTAATCACCCTAATCACCAAAATTTAATGAATTATATCCTTTAATTAATGAATATCATTAAAACATTATTATTATTACTAGATTGAAAAATGCTTAAAAAATATATGGGAGAATTTGCATAAAGGTGAATTTTCATAATTCAGGGAGTACCCTATATAGATTTGACTTGATAGTCAGGATGTACATTGAGGCATGTTGATGTCAGACCATTTAACATGTGAGTGGTTGAAAAACAAGATTGTTTGTTATCCACCAATCCACAACCAAAGGTATGGTTGCAGAGTTTATGTTTGATAAAGTTATGTAGGAATATGGAAAAAAAACATGGGTAAGTAGCATTGAAACAGGAAAGAAGATGGAACCGAAAGAGGATAGAGGCAGAACTAACCCCTGTTCCTTTAATCAGATGAATCTAATGGGCCTGTCGCACTTAGGCAACTATTTAGGCGACTGCAGGAGACTATGCTGTCGCCACATGTTTGCGGTTGGTTGCCGGGTAGTCGCGCTCATGGTCGTGAGGAGTTCCCGCATTCTGGTCGCCGCGAATTTGTCAACATGTTGAAAAATTAGCGGCAACCTGAATGAAGCCGCCATGGAAAGTAGCGAGAATTCTTGTGCCGTAGGAGGGTCGCCAGGAAGTCCTAGTGGGTTGCCAGCAGGTCGTAGGTTCTCGTAGGTTGTAGTCGGTGCTGACCGGTGAATTTCATTGGCTCATTGGGGAAAAAAAAACGTAAGCAGTAGTTTTCAGAACCAAGGATAACCAACCGTTATCCTTCAGAACCAAGGATAACCAACTGTTAATGTCGCCTAAAAAATCGCCTAAGTGGGACAGCCCCATTATACTTAAACAGTGTGTAGGAATTGTTTTACAGGTGAAATGGAATCACAAAAATATGAACAGTGATAGTATTAGACACAAAATTCCTCACTGCCTTTGAGATAAAATTTGATGACATTTCTGTGGTCTTTCAATCACAATTCTGACGCACTCAAAATCTATCTTAATCTAAGAGAAATATTGCCCTATTATACAGTTGAAGGGAATCATCCAGTTATCTCCGTTCTGACAGAAAAAGGTGCAATCATTTGCAGTCCAAAATCTTAATAGATACTTCAATGGACAAAAAATAATATGGTTGCATGTGTGGAGGCTCTATCTTTTTAATGAATTATTAAATCAAGTCTCCTGGTTGAACTTGTCATTTCCAACGTCCTGTCAGCATCTTTGACTGGAAAAACAGTTAATCTAATATGCTGCAATAAATAACATGGTGGAAGAACTCAGCCATGTCAAGCAACATCTATAGTTGCAAAAGAATGCCCAAATTTTGGGTCGAAACTCTGGATCAGCTTTAATATGCTGATCACTAATTAAATATGCTATTTGCTGTATAATATTGAATTTAGATTCTACAAAAATAACTTTTCTTCTTGTGCTATCCCTCAAAATTGAGGATGACTGACTTACATTCTAGTTTGAGCTGCTAATCAATTCAACATGTGAACAGCAGATTCTTCCACAGGTGGTGGCTGTCAGAGGAGTAGTTTGTGATGACTCCTGGTAATGTATAGCATTGAGGTTCTCAATACCAATGCATATGATCCTTCACCACTTTGAGCAATGGTGGGATAGAGATTGTACTGGATCTGCACCATCTCCTGCCTGCCAGCATTTACCTGAGCAGGAAGTAGAAGTCTGAGAAAAGGTCTGAAAAAGAGTCTCGACCCAAAACGTCAGCTATTCCTTTTCTCCAGAGATGCTGCCTGACCCGTGTAGGTTACTCCAGCCTTTTCGATTTCTCTTTGGTGTAAACCAGCATCTGCAGTTCCTTCCCACACAGAAGTCTGATTAAGTTGACTTTCTGAATCTTGGAGGGATCCAGGGAGGACTGTAACAAATACCCCTGACAGTCTTGTCCTGATAGCATCAGCTGCTCCATCTAGCACTCAACATAACCCAGTCTCAAGAAGGGTCTCGACCCGAAGCGTCACCTATCCATGTTCTCCAGCGATGCTGCCTTGCTCAGTTACTCCAGCAATTTATGTCTTTTTTCAGCGAGTCTTGATAGTCCAGGATTTACTTGCTTGGCATCAGCTGAATATCAGTGGTGTCTTTGGAGCTGCTGCACTATTTAGCCCACTGTGGATATTTAGGGGAACCTTCACAAACTCCAAATAGACAAATTGATGTTTAATTTAGGAATAGAATTTAAATGAATTTTTCAAGAGCTATATTTTTTCGAATTAACTATTTTTCCTATTAACAGGTGAAAAATCTTCGTTCTGGTGTTTCAAGAGTAGCACTGCTCTGCTTGGGAGACATGTTCACAGTATTCAAAAAGAATATGGATCAAGAACTGGATGTTACTGTTAAAATCCTTTTACATAAAGCAAGTGAATCAAGTGCCTTCATACGGGAGGATGTGGACAAAGCACTGAATACAATGATCATCTCTGTTACTCCAGCACGAGCAATTTCATCCTTAATAAATGGTGGATTAAAGTAAGCATAACACAAATTTCAATATGCAATTTATAGAAAAATATTGGAACAGTTTACCATCAACTATTTTCTCTTTGAATATTTGTTATTGTCTATCCTCAGAACAAATAAAGGGTTGTTTCCTTTTCAATTTTGAAGCCTATTTAAACATAACGGCACATAAATAAGGCAATAATGTAGGCTACTGCCTACATTTATTTCACCATGACAACCTAATAATACATAATTTTGCTTCAGCACAGTTTTCTTTAACTGCATTTTAATATCTTTTGCTCAGCCACCTTAATGCTGTGGTCAGAAAATGTACTGCACAACATCTTGCCAATGTAGTGGAGCGAATGGGAACAGGTCGGCTTTTATCTGGAATTAAAGATATAACTGATCGACTCATACTTGCAGTAGCAAAATTTGCACAAGATGGATTACAAGAAACAAGGCAAGTAAATATATTTTAATAATGTTTAATAGAACAGTCAGTTACAGTAGGATCATGATCAGCTAGGCAAGTAGGTCAAAGAATGGCAAATAGTGTTTAATTCAGATGTGTGGGAAGTCAAACCAGGACCTTCAGGGTAGGGTTCTGGGGAATTATGTAATGCAGAGGGATCTCAGAGTACAAGTTTATTATTCCTTAATAGGGTGGTGACAAAGGTTTTTGGTACATTGGCTGTCATCAGTTGGGGAATTAAAGTTGTACAATATGTTGGTGAGGCTGCACTTAATGTATGGTGTTTTGCTTTGGTTATCCTACTGCAGTAAGCAGTCATTAAGCTGGAAAGATTTACAAGGATGTTGCAGGACACGAGGGCCTAAGCTTATAGGGTGTGCTTGGGCTATTCCATTGAGCATAGGAGGATGAGCACTGATCTTAGAGAGGTGTAAAAAATCATGAAGGGAATAGATAGGGTGAATGGACAGAGTCTTTTCCCAGGGTAGGGAAATCAAGAACTAGTGTGTACAGGCTTACGATGAGATGGGAAAGATTTTCCACTGGGGCAACTTTTTTACACAGAGAGTTGTGGGTATATGGAATGAGCTGCCGGAGGAAGTAATTGAGGCAGGTATAGTAACAATTTGACAAACATTTGTACAGGTATATTGATAGGAAATGTTTTGAGAGAAATTGGCAAATAGGACTACCTTACATGGTCAGTATAGATGAGTTGGACCAAAGGGCCTTTTCCGTGCTATATGACTCTATGAATCTATGGACAATGAATGTATGTCATCACTAGTCAATATATGAGCTCTCAGTAGCACTGGTTGTTGCATGAAATCCAAAACGTAGAAAAGGACCAATTGCTGATGAATATACTTGCTGAACCATTGCTGATGGTTGCATCTTTTTAATTCCTTTAAGTCCATGTTTTCATGTTCTTCTGTTCTCGACATGCATTTGTATGATGCCAACAGAATTGAGTACATAACAGCATAGTCTAGCTAAGGCTGAAACCTCGCAAATGTTGGAAAGGTAACTCGGTCAAACTGGTGTTTTTGCGTGAAATAATTGCAAAGAAATCGGAATTTTTAAATGTTTTTTATAGGGATTGAAAAGGAATTTTACATTTTTAAATCCTTTTGACTAAAGTGCCCTCCATAATGTTTGGGACAAACACCCATCATTTATTTATTTGCTTCTGTATTCCACAATTTGAGATTTGTAATAAAAATCACATGTGGTTAAAGTGCACATTGTCAGATTTTAATAAAGGTCATTTTTATACATTTTGGTTTCAACATGTAGAAATTACAGCATGTTTATACATAGTTCCCCCCATTTCAGGGCACCATAATGTTTGGAACACAGTGATGTCATGTAAATGAAAGTAGTAATGTTTAGTATTTTGTTGCATATCCTTTGCATGCAATGACTGCTTGAAGTCTGCGATTCATGGACATCACCAGTTGCTGGGTGTCTTCTCTGGTTATGCTCTGCCAGGCCTGTATTGCAGCCATCTTTAGCTTATGCTTGTTTCTAGGGGCTAGTACCCTTCAATTTTCTCTTCAGCATATAAAAAGCATGCTCAATTGGGTTCAGATCGTGTGATTGACATGGCCACTCGAAAATTGACAATTTTTTAGCTTTGAAAAAACTCCTTTGTTGCTTTAGCAGTCTGTTTGGGATCATTGTCTTGCTGTAGAATGAACTGCCGGCCAATGAGTTTTGAGCAGATCGGATGCGTTTATGCACTTCGGAATTCATTATGCTACCACCATTAGCAGTTGTATCATCAATTAAAATAAATAAGCCTGTACCTGCAGCAGCTAATCATGTCCACGCCATAACATCCCCACCACTGTGTTTCACAGATGAGGTGGTATGCTTTGGATCGTGGGCAGTTCCTTCTCTCCTCCATACGTTGCTCACTCTGATATAAGTTAATCTTCATCTCATCAGTCCACGTCCTTTTTCCAGAACTGTGGTTGCTCTTTTAAGTACCATTTGGCAAACTGTAACCCAGCCATCCTATTTTTGCGGCTAACCAGTGGTTTGCATCTTGCAGTGTAACCGCTGGATTTCTGTTCATGAAGTCTTCTGAAAAGTGTTTCTAATATGTCGGACAGTAGTTTGGGGATTTTTCTTTATTATAGAGAGAATTCTTCTGTCATCAGCTGTGGAGGTCTTCCTTGGCCTGCCAGTCCATTTGCGATTAGTAAGCTCACCAGTGCTCTCTTACTTCTTAATTATGTTCCAAACAGTTGATTTTGGTAAGCCGAATAGGCCTGTCCCACTTAGGCGATTTTTCAGGCCACTGTTGGCGACTGTTAAGTCGCCGGCAGTCGCCTGAAACACCGGCTACTGGAACGGCGACTGGAACCGGTTACTGGAACGCGCACACACGCGCGCGCACCCACACACACACACGCACCCACACACACACACACACACACACACAAACACACCGCTTCCTTCACCAACCTGTTATGCAGGCGGGGGACAGGGCAAGCGAGGGGAGTGATGTCTGAGTGAAATTCACACGGTGCAAAGCCAATGTGATACAGACACACACCGTGATGAACAGGAAGGTTGGCGCTGTAATTAAGATGGTGAGAGCACAGTGTACGGGAAGGGTCACATAAGTCCTTTAAAAGAGGGGGGATGGAGTGGAGACAACTTTTAAGAAGCCAGAGATACACGGCTATGAAACTTATCCTTGGTTCTGAAGACTACTGCTTACGTTTTTTTCCCCCAATGAGCCAATTAAATTCACCAGTCAGCACAAGCTGCAACCTACAAGAATCTTCGACCTCCTGGCAACCCATTAGGACCTCCTGACGACCCACCCACGGCACGAGAATTCTCGCTACTTTCCATGGCGGCTTAATTCTGGTCGCCGCTAATTTTTCAACATGTTGAAAAATTTGCCATGACCAAAATGAAGCCGTGACTAGTTCCCAGATTGTGGGAACTCCTCTCAACCATGAAGGCGACTACCCGGCAATCACCCGCGAACATGTGGCCACCATGTGGCGACTGCATAGTCTCTTGCAGTCGCCTAAAAAGTCACCTATGTGGGACAGGCCCATAAGGTATCTAACAGTTTTATTCTTGTTTCTCAGTCTCATAATGGCCTCTTTGACTTTAATTGGCACAACTTGGTCCTCATGTTGATAAACAGCAATAAAAGTTTCCAAAGGTCATGGAAAGACTGGAGGAAAGACTAGGTGCTGAGAGCTCTCTTCTACCTGCATTAAGGAGGCAATTAAGTATGTGTCCCAAACATTATGGTGGCCTGAAATGGGGGGACTATGTATAAACAGCTGTAGTTTCTACATGGTGAAACCAAAATGTATAAAAATACCCTTTAATAAAATCTGACATTGTGCTCTTTAACCATATGTGATTTGTTATAGACAATAGAAAATAGGTGCAGGAGCCAGCACCGCCATTCAATGTGATCATGGCTGATCATCCCCAATCTCTTGAAAGTATCCAGAGAACCTGCCTCCACCGCCCTCTGAGGCAGAGATCTATTACAGATCTCAAATTGTGGAGTACAGAGGCAAATAAATGGGTTTCGGCCCGAAACGTTGCCTATTTCCTTCGCTCCATAGATGCTGCCGCACCCGCTGAGTTTTTCCAGCATTTTTGTCTACCCAAATAAATGACAGATCTTTGTCCCAAACATTATGGAGAGCACCGTAATTCAAGACAATAGCAGATATTATCTTATTCAGGAAAAATATTCCTGAAAGAATAGGAAATGAGACCTCTTGTGGTAATCAGAACTATTTCAGCTTAAAGATTTGTCTGTAAATTATTAGTTTAAAGTCCTTTGTGACGGTTTTGTCAAGCCATCAAACACTTGAATTTTGAAATTAAAACACCATCCCTTGTATACTCTTCAATCAAAATACCGAAATGTAATGTAATGATGCATTTTGCAGATACTATGGACGCAAGATGTTGTCGATCTTGATGTCTCATCATGATTTTGACAAAGTGCTTGAAAAGCTTTTATCACCCAGGGACCTTCCTTACATTCGAGATACTGTCAATAATCTCCGTCAAAAGGTACAAGAAAGTTTATATTTCAAAGACCTGAGTTGTGAATTTAATAATGCAATTATTTGGAAAAAAAATGGCCTTTGCAGAGTTTTTAAAGTAATTAATTTGCTTTGCATGTCAGCTTTTTTGCACATTGACATTGTTCTTTACAATAATGAATCCAATTGTATTTTCACTTCTGTTAGGGCCTTGGAGAAATGCCATTAGATACCCCATCCGCGAAGAGCAGACGGCATACTGGTAGTGGAAGTATGCGAGCTTCATCTTGCTCCAGGGAGGTACAAAGTTTAACAGGAAGGTATTGATTTTGCTGTTAACCATTTACAAAAAGAGCATTGCATTGTAGTGACTGAATTTCTAATGTTATGACTATTAAATGTAATAGTTTTACATCACAAAGGGAAATTGTTCTAGATGCTGGAAACATGAAATATAAACTGAAAATGCAATAAATACATATCTGCAGAGAACAAAACAGAATGAATGCTTCAGGTTGAAGTAGAAAATAATTGGAGATAAAGTAAATTTTAACACGCAGAGGAGAGGATGAAACAGCAGAAACAGTTGTGATAACAGGGCTCTCACTTGACTTTCCCTGTTGCTAGCCGGGCAACCTAGGCAGCTTTTTAGGTTGCCTAATGACAGTTTAGGTGATCGTCTAAGACGGCTTGCATGACGCGTGTGATAATGTGCTCGGCCGAAGTGCGTAGTTACCAGTCGGAATTATGCTCAATGAAGCATTCACATATTATTTCTGTTTCAAATAAAGTCACAACTAAACATATTCACCAATCAAGACAAGATATATACCACAATGACATGCAGCAAAATTATAATACAGTATCTCAACTCTTTTTGCTCATTGCAATTAATGCAATTTCTATTATTTCTTTCCACTTCCAAACACAAATATGGTCGGATTATTCAGCGTATAATCAACCTCGGTGAGATCAAGCACAGGCTTGGCGATCACTTCGCATAACACCACTCAGTTCGCAATAACCAATCTGGTGATCTCCCGGTGGCTCAGCACTTCAACCCCCTCCCATTCCGAATCTGACTTTTCTGTCCTGGGCCTCCTCCATGGCCAGAGTGAGGTCCACCGTAAGTTGGAGAAGCGGCACCCCATATTTCGCTTGGGCAGTTTACACCCCAGCGGTATGAACATTGACTTCTCCAATTTCAGGTAGTCCCTGCTTTCTCCTCCCCTCCCAGCTCTCCCTCATCCCAATGTCTCCGCCTCATCCTTTCTTCTTCCCGCCCCTCCACTCCCCTCCCACCCTCACATCAGTCTGAAGAAGGGTCTCGACCCGAAACGTAAATTCAACACAGACGTGCCCGAGGACAGGATCGAACACAGATCTCTGGAATGTGAGGCAGCAAGTCTACCAGCTGTGCCACTATATTTTGTTTTCCAACACACAAAAGATTATATGTTGATAACTTTGGTTAGTAAAAATAAGAAACTATCCATTTTCAGTCTTAAATCTCCAAGTGACGCTATGTCCCCCTTTGCAGCTACTGTATGTTTTTATTCAGTTCAAGACTATGGGGCAGTACATTGACCATGAAGTTGCTCCTAAAAGTGCCAGAGACCTGGAATTGAACCTGAATATGGGTGCTGTCATGGAGTTTGCTCCTTTTCCCTTTGATCGAATGGGTTTTCTCCGGGTGCTCTTGTTTCCTTCCACATTCCAAAGGTGTGCAGGAACCTTTTTCAGACCCAACCCAAAACGTAATATTTTCCTTTTGTCCAGAGAATTTGTCTGACCTGTTGAGTTACTCCAGCTTTTTGTGTCTATCTTCAGTTTAAACCAGCATCTGCAGTTCCTTCCTACACACACAATACTATACGATAGAACTTTATTAATCCCAGGAGGGAAATTGTGTGTGTGTGAGTGTGGGTATATATATTATATACACACACACATATATTTATATAGTTATATATTCATATATAAATATACACTGTTTTGTTTTCTCGTTTATAACATTGTTTACAGAGTACTATGTTTACATATTCTGTTGTGCTGCTGCAAGTAAGGATTTCATTGTTCTAACTGGGACGTGAGAGAATAAAACACTTGACTCTTGACTTACACCGCTAATGTGTGGGATAGTGTACGGGTGATCGGTGGTCGGCGTGGACTCGGTGGGCCGAAGTGCCTGTTGCCACTCTGTACCTTTCAATTAAACTAAAAACACTAAAACTAGAAGGAGTCTAAAGAAGGGCCTCTACCCAAAACAACACCCAATTTCTTCTATCCTGAGATGCTGGCTGCTCCATGAAATTCCCCCGCACAATTAAAGCATGGAATAGTCTTCACCCTACCAAAGTTACCCAACCAGACAACTAAATTTAAGGTAGCTCTTTTTTCCCAAGAACCCTTTTTTGCTTAAGTCCAAGTCAAAGTGTCAAGAGAATTTTTTTTGTCATGTGTCCCAGATAGGACAATGAAAGTTTGGAGTTTGATGGTGGACCCTTCACCACCTCCAGTTTAAATTCTATTTGGAATATTTTTGGAGTAACTCTTGCTCCAGGGAGTTACTCCAGCTCCAGGGAGTGATTCTGCGTTGGTTTTCAGCGGTCGAGGCGAGGCGGTGACCGGACAGCAATGCGGCCAGATCGGCCACAATGCAGAGGGAGGGAGAACGTGCCCGGCGCCGACCAGTTGCCAAGGCAGTGCGCATGTGCAGGGCAGCCGATTATGTGCTGGCCGTGGTTGTGCGCTTCTGCAGGGGGAGGATTGCAGGCCGTGGCAGTGCCGGCGGATGTGGAGCGGCGGGAGAGCGGAGACCCGAGTCCCGGCCAAAGATCATAGAGCGGAGCCCGGCACCCAGACACGGATGGCGGGCGGAGACAGAGAGAGATAGAGAGTGGGGCCCGCTCAGAGTTGAACGGCAGGTGTCCCGGGCGCTTGCCAAGCCGGGCAAAATGGCACGGCTTTTAGGTTGCCCGGTGGGACCTTAGGTTGCCATTGGCACCCAGGCAACCGTTAATCAAGTGCCCTTGATAAGGTGATTGGATTATAAAAAGGGTGATAGAGCATGACATCTAAAGCCCAGAGGAGGTTTAATTGTAGAATCATTTTCTGAAATTAAAGAAAAAATGTTGAAGAAATGCTGGCTACCCAAAATTAAAATGTTGAAAATGTTCAGAATTTGAAATTGTTGAACTCTACTCAGGAATTTAGTGAGACAAATAATTAAAGTGACTGGCAATGAAGTGACAGTGGCTTGGATAATAGTTGTTCACTCTACAGACTATGTTCCATAGAGCAACTGGACGGTTGTGTTTGTTATCCCTCATGTACTAGACACCAGTAAATTAATGGGCCTGTCCCTTTTAGGCGACTGCAGGAGACTATGCGGTCGCCACATGTTCGCCACATGGTGGTTGCCGGGGTGTCGACTTCATGGTCGTGAGGGATTCCCGCATTCTGGGAACTAGTCGCGGCCTCATTATGGTCGCTGTGAATTTTTCAACGCCATGGAGAGTAGCGAGAATTCTCGAGCCGTAGGTGGGTCTCTGAAACACCTTAATACGTACAATTAAAAATACAAGGTAGACACAAAATGCTGGAGTGACTCAGCGGGACAGGCAGCACCTCTGGAAAGAAGGAATGGGTTGCTGAACTCTCGTCGGAGAGAGGAGGAGAACCTACAAAGTAGACATACCTTGAGGAGATTTTGCTGTGAAGCGGACAAAATGTGTAGGAAAGAACTGCAAATGCTGGCTTAAATCAAAGATAGACACAAATTGCTGGAGTAACTCAGCGGCACAGGCAGCATCTCTGGAGAGAGGGAATGGGTGGAGTAACTCAGCGGGATGGGCATCATCTCTGGAGAAGAATTGCCTGTCCCGCTGAGTTACTCCAAACCATTCTTTTTCTCCAGAGATGCTGCCTGTCCCGCTGAGTTGCTCCAGCATTTTGTGTCTACCTTCGATTTAAATTAATTCCAAATACATCTGTTTTTGGAGAAACCAAACCTTTTTTATATGATATGCATTTTACTTGAGCATATATTTTATTTTAAATAAGAGTTCTTTTTACCAAAAAATGCCTTCAGATTTCATTTGTTTGATTATGGATTTTAATTTGTAACAGGGATATCATAGAAGCAGTGAATTTGCGTGATTATACTTGGAAACCATCTCCACGAAATATGATGGAAAATGCAGAATATATGACGGAAATAACTGGCCTTTTGGGTGCAAAGGACTTTCGGGATCGTATCCGAGGGATTGAACAGTTATTATCGGATTGTCAAAACAACCAGGAACTTGTTATAGTTAACATTGTTAAGGTAAATCTAGGTGTAATCATTGTTCAAAATGCTTTTATAAATGAACAATTGAGATATTGAATTGCACATGTTGCAAATAGTTTTGACCTAAATAAACCTACCATTTTAATGCTTATAGTAACAGTAAGATAATACCATTAAATACCAAAACAACATGATAATATTAAAGAACATTGATTATTATTGTATGTCATAGATTTGGTACTATACAGCAGGTGCAATTTTAAAAAGTTCCACAAAAAAACTTTAGTTGGAAAGGGTATCTTTTTGGTCTCATGGGTATCTCACGGGTATCTTTTTCTTTCACAAGGTAGTCCCTATCAGGAATAAGCTGCCAGAAGTACTGATTGTGGATGATCAGCCATGATCACATTGAATAGTGGTGCTGGATTGAAGGGCCGAATGGTCTACTCCTGCACCTATTGCCTATTGCTATAGAAGTGAATACAGTTCACAGTTATGATGAGAAAAAAGATTTTGGACAGATATTTGGATAGGGAAGGTTTAAAGAATGGGCTAATGCAGGAAAATTGGGCTCTCCCAAAATACTAACTTGATTGCTTGGAAAAGGTAGGCTGCCGGGAACCATTGAAATAAGCAAGAACCAGACTTCAAACTATTGAATGTATTGATATAGACCAGTAGTGGGGTAGTTTTAAAATCAATAGATACAGCAGTTGAAGCACAGACCACTGTTTTTTGGAACTGCAGCTGCCATGTTGGACAGCAGGAAGGCACTTTACTACCGATCTAGAAACTGATCACAATATTTGTACAATGATTTTCCACACTTTTTGAAACTTCAGGAATCCTATATATTCTGCAAAATATTCTATGGGTGCTCGTCGAGAATGGATAAAATCATGAAAAACAAAGTTGTGAATAAAGAGGGATGAGTGCATTCCACAAGTAATACTGTCTCCACAACATGAGGCTGTATTGTGAATTAATAAGACTACTCTGGTCTTTGTGCCTTTATTGCTCTTAGATTTAATATTAAAATATATACAAAAAGCTGGTGACACCATGCAGTAAGTTATAACATCTTTTTGATCTTATTTTGATAGTTAACAAGGAAGCTTTTGTGTGCTTGAAAGAAGTCAGTATTATTTTAGCTTTAATATGGGTTTATATGGGTCATGTGATCCAATGCAAGTAGTTGCCTTCCATTTGTGATTCATAAACTTCTTCAGTTGTTTGACCCGTTTTTTCTCCCTCCTGTAATGTTTAACTCACCTTCCCCAAAATAGATCCATTCTGTTCATCTCAAGGATTTTCTATGTTTTGCACACCATTCCATGTTATCATTTTTTTGGAAAGAGTTTTTTTCTGATTTCATTATCACAAAATATAAATGGGAAAAAAAGTGAAATAATAATGTATTGCATAAGGCTAGTAGAACAGAAATGCCCATATAATGTGAAGGTACCTACATTTAGGCAGAAATCCGCAGCAACTGAATAAGGAGTTGAGGGAAATAGTGCTGAACAATGTGCATAAAGGGAGTCATCCTATAAATAAGGTTATGCAGATAGCCTGAATTAACCATTTAGTGGGTAAAATAAAGTTTTCCCCTGTTAAACTTTCAGTGAAAGATAGAGGGAAAATATATATTTAAGGATCCTATCCTTTATTTTGCAGTGATCAGTATTTTTAGAATTTGATTTTCACTGCATTAAATTTGATGAGCCAGAGAAACTAGGGTTAGCTGTTTTCTTCCTTCCTTCACGTTGAATACCATCTGTAGAATCTAATTCAATTTCTTCTTTTGTTTGTGTTGTGGTTGATTGCTTCCTGTGGTCCCGCTCCCTTGATAGAGGGATATCCTGATCATGAATCCGCTACTGCAGCAGCCAGTGCAATGCTGACGTGGATTCTGAATGCCTGTCAGATGCCCGTCTGTTTGTGATTGGGAAGGGGTGGTTTGAGCTTGGGTTGGGAGGGGGGAGGAAAAAAATGATTTAATGTCCTGAGCACTGTCCCTCCATATCCTGCCGTTGTTAGCACTTTAGCAGATGGAAATGAATAGCGGTCACCTCACCAATACCATACATAATCATGGTGTAGTGCTGTTGGCTCTTTCCTACCTGATGTTAAGAGCGAAAGGAGCAAACTCCATACAGACAGCACCCATATTCATGATCAATTCCGGGTCTCTGGCACTTTTAGGCAGCAACTTTATGGCCAATGTACTGCCCTATAGTCTTGAACTTAAGTAAAACATACAGTAGCTGTAAAGGGGGACATAGCGTCACTTGGAGATTTAAAACATTTTAGCAACCAAAGTTATCAACGTATAATTTTTTGTGTGTTGGAAAACAAAATATAGTGGCACAGCTGGTAGACTTGCTGCCTCACACGCCAGAGATCTGTGTTCGATCCTGTCCTCGGGCACTGTCTGTGTTAAATTTGCACATTCTCCCTGCAAGCGTGTGGGTTTCCTCCCACATCCCAAAGACACATTGGCTTTGTAGGTTAACTTGTGTCTGTAAAATTGCCCCTAATGTGTAGGGAGTGGGTGAGGAAAGTGGGATAACAGAACTTGTGTGAATGGGTAGACAAAAATGCTGGAGAAACTCAGCGGGTGAGGCAGCATCTATGGAGCGAAGGAAATAGGCGACGTTTCGGGTCGAGACCCTTTTTCAGACTGATGCGAGGGTGGGGGGGACGGGAAGAAGAAAGGAAGAGGCGGAGACAGTGGGCTGAGGGAGAGCTGGGAAGGGGAGGAGAATGCAGGGATTACAGGGTATTGTTCATACCGCTGGGGTGTAAACTGCCCAAGCGAAATATGAGGTGCTGCTCCTCCAATTTACGGTGGGCCTCACTCTGGCCCAGGAAGAGGCCCAGGACAGAAAGTTCGGAATGGGAGGGGGAGTTGAAGTGCTGAGTCACCGGGATATCAGGTTGGTTATTGCGGACCGAGCAGAAAGTGTTGGGCGAAGCGTTCGCCAAGCCTACACTTGGTCTCACCGATGTAGAGCAGCTGACACCTAGAACAGTGGATGCAATAGATGAGGTTGGAGGAGGTGCAGGTGAAGCTCTGCCGCACCTGGAAAGATTGCTTGCTTCCTTGAATGGAGTCAAGGGTGGAGGTAAAGTGACAAGTGTAGCATTTTTATCGGTTTCAAGGGAAAGTGCCAGGAGAGGTGGTTTGGGTTGGAAGGGACCTATTGACCAGGGATTAACAGAGGGAGCAGTCTCTGCGGAAAGCCAACAGGAGGAGATGTGAAGATGTGGCCAGTGGTGGGATCCCATTGGTAGACAAAAAAGCTGGAGAAAATATGCGGGTAAGACAGCATCTATGGAGCAAAGAAGAAAAGGAAGAAGCGAGACAGTTTCGGGTCAAGATACCCTTGTTGCCCAGATATGAGTGTCGGGTCACAGAAAGACCCTTCTAAGATTGATGGGAAGGGGGAATGCCACTCCCAGGACTATGGCATGGGAAGACAGAAATGCTAGTTGGGCGAAATGGAGGGTTGGTTTATTGCGGACCGAGCAGAAAGTGTTGGGCCTGGGGAAGCGTTCCTCACCGATGTAGAGCAGCTGACACCTAGAACAGTGGATGATGAGGTTGGAGGAGGTGCAGGTGAACCTCTGAGGGTAAAGCGACAAGTGTAGCATTTCTAAAAAGAAAGAAGAGGCGGAGACAGTAGGCTGTGGGAAAGCTGGGGATGGGAGGGGAAGGAGGGGGAAGGCAAGGACTACCTGAAATTGGTGAAGCCAATATTTATACCGCTGGGGTGTAAATAACCCAAGCAAATATGAGGTGCTGTTCCTCCAATATGCGGTAGGCCTCACTCTGGCCATGGAGGAGGCCCAGGACCGAAAGGTCGGATTCGGAATGGGAAGGGGAGTTGAAGTGTTGAGCCACTGGGAGATCAGGTTGGTTATTGCGAACTGAGTGGAGGTGTTGTGCGAAGCGATCGCCAAGCCTGTGCTTGGTCTCACCGAGGTTGATCATACGCTGCATAATCCAACCACATTTTGGTTTGGAAGTGGAAAGAAATAATAGAAATTGCATTCATTGCAACGTGTAAAAAGAGTTGAGACACTGTATTATAATTTTGCTGCATGTCATTGTGGTATATATCATGTCTTGATTGGTGAATATGTTTAGTTTGTGACTTTATTTGAAGCAGAAATAATATGTGAATGCTTCATTGAGCATAATTCCGACTGGTAACTACGCACTTCGTCCGAGCACATTATCGCACGTGTCATGCAAGCCGTCTTAAATGACCACCTAAACTGTCATTTGGCAACTTAAAAAGCTACCAAGGTTGCCCGGCTGACAACAGAGAAAAAAATTTAGTGAGAGCCCTGCAAGGTGTATAATATTTTTGACACTGTCATAGGCCTTTCTTACAATATGCTGTCACAACGCACTGTAGTCTCTCAACAACCTTTCAGTAATTTTCCTTGCCCTCCATTCCAGAATAATAGTGTTTTAAGCCAATAACTCGACACTAGCACTGGCAATAAATAAAAAATAAATAGCGCAGCTTTCCAGCCCCTTATCTCATTGGCCACGCTCGGCTGCAAATCGGTGTCAATCTGGTGGACCATCTTCCTCTAGTCGTGGGGGTGGGGGATTGGGAGGGGCCTCACAAGTGGAACAGGTTAGGGCCTCTCTTCATCTAAATCCGGCCCTGACCAATCTGATAGTTTATGTAGCCATGTTCCAGTTTCATGGAGGCATTATCATACTTGGCCTGTGGCTGCCTTAATGCAAAAACTGATCCAATTCCCTCCAGTACTTTCTTCGTGCTAAGTATGATTTAAAGATGACAATGTGAAGCAATGTGTGTGTGTATCTTTCCCCTCTAGATATTTGATGCCTTCAAACCACGATTGCATGACTTCAACAGCAAGGTGAATCATATGGCTTTAGAAACTATGCAGAAAATAATCCCCTTACTGAAGAATAATCTTGTTCAGATTTTGAATATACTCATTCCTGCTATTGTAGACAATAATCTGAATTCTAAGAATCTTGGAATTTACAATGCTGCCGTCAGTGTCATTCACACCATGATTCAACATATAGGTATGTACAACTGGTATTTTTAAGATGTTTGCCCTGTAATCAAAATCGTGTTTATTAAAAGTATGTGTCTCCAAGTACGTGCAGACGGAAATGTGTGGAGGTGGAAATTGTCTTATTACAATAATGTGGATCACGTATAGAATATTTCCACTAAGTGCAGGGTGTCTTCAGAGCAATCTAATTAAAATAACAAATGCTGGAAAAACACAAGAAGTTAGGCAGCATCTGTGCAAGAGAAACAGTTACGTTTTCAAGTCTAGAACTCTTCAAAAATGAGAGACACATATTAGTCTTGGTTGCAGAGAAGGTGGGGGAAAGGCAATGGGTGGAACAAGGGGAATTACTGTATGAAGATACAGCAGACTAGACTATATGAAAAAATGAAAAGAAGATAACATGCAAAACAGCCAGTTCTTATACAAACAGAAAGAAAAAGCAAGTTACCTAAAGTTGGAATATGGAATTTTTCCAAAATATTGTTTCTTTAAGATTTCCAGCATCTACATTTTCTTTATTCATAATCATCATGATCGCAATCATATTTTATTAGCCAAGTATGTTCTGTAACATACGAGGAATTTAATTTGCCATACAATCATACCAATAAAAAGCAGCAGAATAAAAAGCACACAAAATACATTTTAACATAAACATCCACCACAGTGACGCCTCCGCATTCCTCACTGTGATGGAAGGCAAACAAAAGTTTATTCTCTCCCTTCTTTGTCCTCCAGCAGTTGGGGGCCTCTAACCTTCCGCTGATGGGACAATCTTACTTCTGTAGCCGGCAGCGGGCCTTCCTCATTGGGGCGATCAAGCTCCTGCATCCGGGGGGGGGGGGGGGGGGGGGAATCTCAGTTCCCCCCCTCTGGGCGATCTACCCCGGGTTGGGGTGAGTCGAATGTCGTGCGGCTTTTGGAGCATCCCGCCGTCGGTCTCAACCCGAGACTGTGAGCTGCTTGATGTTAAAGTCCGCAGGCCGCGGTTGGATCGTCGATCCCAGGCAAGGGATTGGCTCTGATGGTAAGTCCACGTCCCCGCAGTGGGGCTCAAAGTCAGTCCCGAGCAAGGCCTCCAGCTCCACGATGTTAGGTCGCAGAGCGGCTGGAGATACAATCCGGAAAACAATAGCATCTCCGGCAAAGTAAGAGATTGAAAAAAAGTTCCCCCGACCCCCTCCCCCATCCCCCACATAAAAGAAACCAGAGAACATTAACACAAACTTTTAAAACACACTAAAAATAACAAAAAAAAGACGAAAAGGACAAACCGACTGTTGGCGAGGCTGCCATTGAAGCGCCATGCAGTAGAATCTAACTAAAATCATCTAACTATAATCTATCTAACTAGTTCATAATCTATCAGCTGGGTGCACTTGAAATTGTATGCTGTTAAAAATATAAGAAAAAAGGGTAACAATACGTGAGTATTATTAGTTGCCTTGAATTTCTTCTTCAGACTTTGTGTCATTTCAGTTTGAATGACAGCTTGAATAAATTATTTTGAAGAATACAACGGAACTGTCACCTGCATTATTATCTTCCACCTCTGATGCAATTAGTATGTTTTAAAATTCTGCTAAGTGCCTGAATCAAAAAATACATCCTTAGGCAGACCATTCTGTTAAAACTTGTTCCTTGAAATTTAAAAAAAAAAGAATGCACCAAAGGCACAGTAACATTTCATTAAGTGAGCTTTATAACACATATAAATACAGTTTGGGTAGTTGAAATGTCATTTCACTTAGCATTGACGGTTCTTTTGTTTTTGTGAATGATTTGTGTAGTTTGGGAAAATCTTTGCAATGATTATATATTTAGAATGCTTTTCAGTAAATTTTGGCTTATATAATATACAAGTATATGATTCTGATCACTGCCCAATAGGATGCAATGGGTTGAATCTATTATAAACAAGCAAGTTTGTATATGCACCCTATAAAGTTATATAAATAAAAAGCTGGGGCCTTGCTTTCAATATAAGAAAAATGCTGTAAAATCTTTCAATTAGGAGAAAATATTAAAAGATACTAGTATAACCCAATATATTGGGCACCAGCTGTGGGGAGAGAAATCATATATAATGGCCATTGGCCAGAAGCATAAACCCTCCACAGATTTTGTTTAAACTGCTAAGTATTTCTAGCACTTCCTATCCTCAGTATTTGCATCCATTTTTAAACGGTATGGCAGCAGCTTTGTGTAGAAGATTAGACATTAGCATTTCATCACTGCAACCTGTATACCAATGCAGATCAGACTGATGGATTGAAGGTGATAGGAGCAGAATTAGGCCATTTAGCCCATCAAGTCTACTCCGCCATTCAATCATGGTTGATCTATCTCTCCCTCCTAACCCCATCTTCCTGCCTTCTCCCCATAACTCTTTCACCCGTACTAATCAATAATCTATCTATCTCTGCGCTGACTTGACCTCCACAGCCATCTGCGGCAAAGATTGAAGCTTCTTTTGTCCAATTGTAAGGGTGTTGCAAAAAAAATGTAGAACCACATGTACAAAGCCAGGACATACTTAAGAGTGTTTCGGAGTGAAAATAATATAATTGCAGGGAAGAACTCCAAGGCTTACATTTAGGGATTAACATAGTAACAGTTGATACAGTTGACTGAATTGAGCCAAGACTCCAAAGACTGTTGAAGATACAAAGTATGTAATGGCATTATTTAAAGATGAATAAGTAAAATTTCCTGCTTTCTCAGCTTTTACTTAGAAGGGTAAATTATTAAACTATTTAAAACAACCAGAAAATCCCGCAATGGCCCAGGGGTTTGGGAGCCTTTGTGGAGAAGTAGTTATCAGTTCAGGTTGATACCTTTCATCAGAATTGAATTGTTAACATTTTTTCTCTCTAATGCACGTGCTATCTTAACTGATGGGATTTAATATTTGTGTTTTAGACTTGCAGCTTCTGTTGGTTGTTTTGTTTTTAATTCACTGTAAAGTTGAAATGTGGAAGGCATATTATGAATGCAAGTTATTTCTTTAAATATTTTACATTAATTTGTATTCAGATAACTTACAACTACTTCAACATTTCTGCAACAAAGCTCAATTCCTGAATGGAAAAGCCAAACGAGACATGACTGAGAAGCTTGCAGGTGGGGTATATTTCTCTTCAATTACGAGTTTGCAGTTGTATTGGCTGCAAACACTTATATGGAAACAGCCATTCCAGAAGATATTTTAAGCAAAGATTAGGCTGGTCACAAAGATTTAACTGTGTTACCTCAGTTTTTGATTAGTGGTAAACAGACAACATGTTTTTGGCACAGAAAAATATTTATAAATTTACTTCTTGAATATGTGAATTTAATGGAGAGGGTTTTGTAAGGTATATTGTGGCAGTTTTTTTAAAGATGAAAGTCTAACAATTTTTTTCCACCAATGCCTTCAGATACAAAGCAGATACTATTGACCTATAAGCTAATAGTGGATACCTTGTTGAGATTGCAATATAGTGCAAGAGATGCTCATTATAAAAATGTGGGTTCATTATGGAAGTTCAGTTTGTATTTATGAAAAAAAAGGTTGTATACAAGACTCTGCAAAAAGAGTAAATATTTACAAAACAGGAGGCACCAAGATGGCCCCCAAGCCATGCAACTCTCTTCCTGCTGGTCCCAGATGTGGATCTGCAATCATTCATTACAATCGCTCCATTCTTTTAAACCTCAATTCCAACAGCAGCGTTTCTTACTCTAACCATGCTCCTCTTAATCTCCTCTTGCACTAAGTATTATTCCCTTTACCCTGTATCTGTACACTATGGGTGGCTTGATTGTAATCATGTATAGACTTTCCACTAACTGGATAGCATACAACGTAAAGGCTTTTCACTGTACCTTGGTACACATGATGATAAACTAAACTAAACAGCAAATTCACCTGTAGACCTTGCTAGTTTGAAAAAAATCTACCCAGCGTGATCCAGTTTTTAGGTTTTGTACATTGAATTATATCCAAATATATGTCTGCATTCTTGCTATTTCATTTCAGGCAGTGAATTTCAGAACCATGCCACACACATGAGTGAAAATAATTTTGCTCAAGTCTTTGCCTTAATCGATGCTGCTCATGCTAATGAGCGGTGAAAAGTGAATGCTGGCCTGATATATCCATTCTACCAGCCTGATTTTAAATACTTCAATTAAATTTTCCATTGTTCTCTTCTAATACAAAGAAAACAAAATGGCCAGTTTTTCTCCCACAATTAAAATTCTCCAATCCTTTTATTCTCTTGTGTAACCTCCTGAGTGATGCCACATCTGTACTCTAGGTGTGGAGTAAATGTTTCATATTGTTCAATAATTATCTCTCTGCAAATGTAGTTTTTCTGGACTAAATACAGGTTAATATTGTATTTGCCTTAGAAAATAATGGAAAAAACCAGCAGGACATTTTTTGTGTTGCCACTGGATTTTGAATTGTTCAAAATCTTTTGGCGACACTGATATGATATGACGCCGGCAGTTGCCGTAAAATCGGCAAGTGGGACAGGCCCTTTAACGTTTCCAGTCTGACCTTTCATTAGCACTAGGAGAAAGAACACAAGTTAGCTTTCAGTGGCTGAGATGGAGGGGGAGGGAATGGTAGAACAAAACAAATACAAACAGGATTTCTTGTTCACCTTATCTCCTTATCCACCTTTTCTACATAACCTATTACTGGAATCAATGGATGTTTAATCTTCTTGTATAACTTATGGTATTCTGTAGTTCACTGTTGTCTTGAAAGATCCTCTGTCCTCCCTATCTCCCAGATACACTGGAGGACAGAGGATCTAAGGGGGTAGAGGAACTGAAAGAAACTTTCATTAGGCAAGAAATAGTATTGGGTAGGCTAATGGGACTGAAGGATGATAAATCCCCTTGGCCTGATGGTCTGCATCCCAGGGTCCTCAGGGAGGTGGCTCTAGAAATAGTGGATGCATTGGTGATTATTTTCCAATGTTCGATCGATTCAGGATCAGTTCCTGTGGATTGGAGGATAGCTAACGTTATCCCACTTTTCAAGAAAGGAGCGAGAGAGAAAATGGGGAATTACAGACCAGTTATCCTGACTTCGGTGGTGGGAAAGATGCTGGAGTCAATTATTAAAGAGGAAATAATGGGTCATTTAGATAGCAGTAAAAGGATTAGTCCAAGTCAACATGGATTTATGAAAGGGAAATCATGCTTGACTAATCTTCTGGAATTTTTTGAGGATGTGACAAGTAAAATGGATGAAAGGGTGCCAGTGGATGTAGTGTATCTAGACTTTCAGAAAGCCTTTGATAAGGTCCCGCACGGGAGACTGGTGACTAAAATTAGAGCACATGGTATTGGGGGTAGGGTCTTGACATGGATAGAAATTTGGTTGGCAGACAGGAAGCAAAGAGTAGGAGTGAACGGGTCCTTTTCAGAATGGCAGGCAGTGGCGAGTGGACTGACGCAAGGCTCGATGTTGGGGCCGCAACTGTTTACCATATATATATATTAATGGTTTGGAAGAGGGAATTAGGAGCAACACTAGCAAGTTTGTGGATGACTGGGTGGTAGTGTGAACTGTGAAGAGGATGTTAGGTTTGGCGGGACAATCATATGAAGAAAGATTGAAAAGACTAGGCTTGTATTCACTGGAGTTTAGAAGGATGACGGGGGAACTTATAAAAATATATAAAATTATAAAAGGACTGGACAAGCTAGACGCAGGAAAATTTTCCCCAATGTTGGGCGAGTCCAGAACCAGTGGCCACAGTCTTAGAATAAAGGGGAAGTCATTTAAAACTGAGGTGAGAAAAAACGTTTTCACCCAGAGAGTTGTGAATTTATGGAATTCCCTGCCAAAGAGGGCAGTGGAGGCCAAGTACTGGATGGATTTAAGAGAGAGTTAGATAGAGCTCAATGGGGCTAGTGGAATCAAGGGATATGGGGAGAAGGCAGGCACGGGTTATTGATTGGGAACGATCAGCCATGATCACAATGAATGGCGGTGCTGGCTCGAAGGGCCGAATGGCCTCCTCCTGCACCTATTTTCTATGTTTTTTTGTGCATTTCTCTTAGTAAAGGGGCTGAGGAGTTTGACTGACCAAGGTTGTGAGAATCGGTGATGGTTAAATTACAGGAGAAGCATCTAGTAACCCAGATAATTGATCAAGAGATGCAAGTTTGAATTCCAATCCTCAACTGGGGAATTTAAATTCCAGTAATTAAATATGGAATATAAATTTATTGTTAGTAATAGTGAAAGCCCAACAAGTTCATGACTGCCTTTTTCACTCTTGCATCGGGAAAGGAAATCTGTCATCTCTACCTGGTCTGGCATTTATGTTAATCTTGAAGTTAGTTGCTTCAGGAGCCAATTAAGGATAGACAATGAATGCTGGTGACATTCACATCTCTGAAACAATTTAAAAACAAAATCATCACATGATACTAAATTAAGGTGATAAGCAATTATATTGAATGCCTCACTAAATGTAACAAAGGATTGATACATTGACTTCAAAATAAAGCTGCAATAACAGATTTACTCTTTCTATTTCAGATCTGGTACCAGACGTATATATGCGGAAACCTCAAATTGTCGAACAAAAGGTTTTACCGGTTTTGTGGCATCTTCTGGGAAATATGACAAACAGTGGTTCACTTCCTGGCAGTGGGGGAAACATTCGTATTGCTGCAGCTAAATTGGCAAAAGTTCTGTTTGGACACATGGGTCAAAGATTAATTGATCAAGCTCCAACTCAGCTGCCACAGATTTCAAAGACCTTACAAGGCCTGTTAGATTCCACTCCCTGAAACCAGAAAGTAGCTTCAGTGACATTTTTAGTGAAAATAAGAGGGATTATATACAAATGTTCCTATGTATCTGCACTTTTTCACATATCAAAGATTTTTTAGGACTGGAACAAATCTCTGCTCATATGATGGAAGTTGTAATTGGATTCTAAATCTTGTAACTGTTGCAATATACAGTTTGGTTTCTGCAGTGGCCATGAGCAACATTTACACTAAAATCACTGCAGCTAATTTTGCACTTCTGTACAGTAGAATCTAAGGCATGTAACACTATATCACTGTATGGAAATTGTCATTTATTTTAAAGATGTAGTGCACATCAAATATATATGTTTCTATATTTGTAATCAAGTGTATAGTGTTAACTAATATACCTACTGATCTGTATTTAAGGCTATGTTTCTATATCATTGAAAACTGGGAGCGGGAAGAATATAATTGGTAGAATGTCTTGGCTGGCGGAGTTGAATCAATCAATGGTTATTTTATATTAGTTCTTCAAGATGAAAGTGTTGATCTCTCCAATTGTGTATTGTACAGTTACGTTTTCTCTTGATTGTACATTATTTCATTAGCTTGAAAGCTAAACATAAAATCCTATTTTGCATTGTGTTTAAAATATGTTAACAAGGCATGACCAAGATCCCTGCAAGAAAAATATTTTTGTTACACATTCTAATGTATACACAGTTGTCTTAAAGCAACAGTGATAAATGTATATTCCATATTTTTCAGCATACAACAAATCTCGCTTTTAACTACAAATCTGTGAAATAATTACACTAAATTCCATTTATGTGAATGTACACACTGTTGACAATAGTGCCAGTACTCTTGTGCAGGCAAACATACCTGATTTTAGGCAAAATATTTAAAGGAAGTAAATGACTTTATTTGTTTAAATTCAGTATCTATGTTTGGTTATTTATGGTATATTAATCAAATGCTTACTTTACTTTCCACCTGTATTGGCTGCAGAACAGTTCAGTTAATTTCATTATTTGTGATTGCAACAAACTCAGTGCATTATCACTATGGTGAGGCTAAATATATCTATGTTCAGACACAAAAAGCTGGAGTAACTGCAGGATAGCCAGCATCTCTGGAGAAAAGGAATGGTTGAGGTTACGGGTTGAGACCCTTCTTCATCTTTGTTCATACTGATGATGAAGGGTAAATGGTCACACAATATTGAAGCTGACGGTGCAGAGCTTCAACTTTTTTGTTTCACCATTCAAAAAAGATCAGCCACAAATGTATTAAAAAAGTTCTGAACTTAAACACAATGTGTCCCTTTCAAGGATGGTGGGAACATTTATGATTAAAATTGTTATTTTTGCTATATTAAAAGCTCACCAGATAAAGAAAAGGCCACCATAAGCAACTGGCAACTAAATATATGTAGAACATGATTTCAGATATTGCTATTTGAGCCCTTTTGCTAATGGCCATTAAGATGATTACTTAATACTCTATTAGGGTTGCTCTCTGGGCCTTTTCCTAAAGGATAGGAGGCCAAATTGCTCAGTTGGAGATAGCTTTCACAATAAAGAAGCTACACTGTAAAGCTGCAATAGTACTCCTCCTCTCTGCCAGTGAATTACCTCAATTCCATGCACTTTTATACACTGACTTTTTATGTGGAAATGTATTAAAAGCTTTTTTTAATTGAAATTCACCTTATCGATTCTACGTGATATATCCGTATAAAACAGAAGGTATGTCAAACACTTTTTTTTTCAGAAAGCTATGTGAACCTTGTCTAACCCTGCTAATATTTTCCAAGGTTCCTGTTATCATGTCCTTTATAATACCCTCCAGCATTTTCCCTGCTACCGATGTACGGTTAACCAGTCTTCCCTTAAATTCCTGTTTTTTCTCTTATAAATAGTCAGTGATATCTGACACCCGCTCATCTGTAGGTACTATTCCATCATCTATAGAATTTTGGAAACAATAATCAATGCATCGCCTGTTTCCATGGCCACCGCCTTAACAACTCTGAGATGCAAATTATCATGCCCTGGAGATTTATCAGATTTCAGGGCTACACTTTCAATTGATTCTTTATTCGTTAACATTTTTTTGGAAAGTTACTCGTGCCTTGTTCTGTGAGGACAGACCCCAAGTATATGCTTACTTGCACTTCCATTTGCATTTTTTCCTCTGAAGAATTCTCCAATTTCCGACTGCCAAGGATCTAAACCCAGATGCAGTTCCTGGATGAGTTCTGAAATTGTGCATCGATGAACTGGCCCCTGTCCTCGACATCTTCAACCTCTCACTTCAACAGCCTTCTGACCCCATTTGCTTCAAGGAAGTCACCCAAGAAATATAAACTGACTTCTCTCAATGATTACCGCCCAAAGTGCCATGATGAAGTGCTTTGAAAGATTGTAATGGCTCACATCCATTGCATTCCTCCAGTCAATCTAGACCAGTGGTTCCCAACCTTTTTTTGGCCATGCCCCACCTAATCACCTCTAAATTCCTGATGCCCCCCCCCCCCCCCCCCATGTGGTGATATATAATTCTTATCATTTAAAAAGTGAACTCCGTTTCAGCTGAAGAAGCTTAAAACGCCAATACCTTGGTTTAAACAAGCTTCAAAAGAACATGGCATCCATGAAAAATAAAAATGAAATAAACAAAAGACAGTTAAAGTTCTGAGCAAGAAATTACTAAAAAATTGTTAAAAAAAAAAGAAAAAAACATTAGGTGGAAATTGCCCCCCTTAAAAATCAAATTGCCCCCCTGTGGGGCGTACGCCCCACGTTGGGAATCACTGATCTAGACCATTTAAAATTTGCATGCAGGAATAATAGGTTAATGGAGGATGCCAAATCTATTGCATGGCATTCAGCAATGGATCACCTTGACAATAACATCACCAATGTCAGGATGTTGCAGTAAATATTTAGACGTTAAAAATAGTGCGGAAATTGGTCTTTCAGCCAAAAGCGTCCGCGCTGACAAGCAATCACCCCAAACCCTAACACTATCGTATGCACTAGGGACAATTTACAATTTTACCACAGCCAATTCACCTACAAACCTGTACACCCGAGAAAACTGATGAGGTCACCGGAACAAAGGGCAGATACTAACATGGATAGCGGGTTGGCTGGATGGCAGAAGGCAAAGAGTGGCAATAAAGGGGGCTTTTTCTGGTTGGCTGCCAGTGACTAGCGCAGTTCCGCAGGGGTCGGAGCTGGGGCCGCCACTCATCACGTTGTATATTAATGATTTGGATGAGGGGATTAAATGATTTGTGGTCAAATTTGCAGTTGATACAAAAATAGATGCAGGTAGTGCAAATAAAACAAGGACTCTAGAAGGACTGGGAGAGTGGCAGATGGAATGTTGTCTCTGTACTGTACACTGACAATGACAATTAAAATTGAATCTGAATCTGAATATAATGTGGCAAAGTGTGGAGTCATGCATTTTGGTAGGGATAAAGGCGTGGACTAATTGGGAAGAGAATCCAGAAATTGGAGGTGCAAAGGGACTTGGTAGTGCTAGTGCAGGATTCCCAAAAAGTAAATCTGCAAGTCAAATAGGTAGTAAAGAAAGCAAACGTAATGCTAGCATTTATTTCAAGAGGGCTTGTATACAAAAACAGGGATGTAATGCTGAGGCTCTATAAGGCGCTGGTCAGACCGCATTTGGAGTATTGTCTGTAATTATGGGCACCATATCTGAGGAAGGATGTGCTGACCCTGGAGAGGGTCCAGAGGAGGTTTACAAGAATTATCCCAGGAATGAGTGGGTTAACTTGTGAATGAATGAATAAGTTTATTGGCCAAGTATTCACATACAAGGAATTTGCCTTAGTGTTCCGCCGCAAGTGACAACATGCTATACAATCTTCTTCTTCTTGCGTATGGTGTGTACAGCTTAAAGTTGTAGGACAACTTGATGACATACAGGACAGTTTGGAATGACGCATAAAATATTAAACATTATTGTGAGCGTTTGACAGCACTGTCCGTCCTGCTATTAACTTCCTCAAAGAACTCCAGCAGATTCGTCAGGTAAGATCTTCCTTTCACAAAACCATGCTGACTTCGGTCTATTTTATCGTGAATTTCTAAGTACTGCGTAACCTAATCAATGATTAGGTTGATTACTGCGTAACCAATAAATGACTTCAACATCTTATCAACCACCGAAGTTAGTTTCTGCTCTTCTGCTTTTCTCTTTTCGTGTACAACTGGGTGATATTTGCAATTTTCCAATCTTCAGGAACCACTGATTCTTGAAATATCAGAACTAATGCCTCCACAATCTCTGAGGCCACCTCCTTCAGAACCCTGGGGTGCATTCCTTTCGGTCCAGGTGATTTATCCACCCTCAGACCTTTCAGTTTTCCTAGCACCTTCACCTTAGTAATCGCCACCCCACTAACTTCCACCCCTTGACTCCCTTGGCACACTGCTGGTGTCTTCCACTGTGAAACGCCATCCATTCCTTCTCTCCAGCGATGGTGCCTGACCCGCAGCGCCGGGTCAATCTTCAGTGTTTACCAAAGATTATAGAGGAGCTCCTCTGGTATCTTTGGTGTTTACCAGCATCTTGCTGCAGGCCAGCAATCAGCTACTGAGCATCACGTGACAGGGCGGCCCGGGCATAAGACACTAGAGGAGCAGTATCTTTGGGTCAGGGTGCGACCAGTGACGGTGAGGCTGTGTCATTGTGCGCCTGCGTGGCAGGAGGGCGGGCTGACTGATGCAGCAACGGCATTAACTGACCGACGGCAGTATGGCGGCGCGAGGTGAGTGCAGTCGGTGAGACCGTGCGGGCGATGGAGACGGAGCGGCAGCGGTTGACGATGGTGCCGGCCTTCATTGGCCATGCCCGTCGCCGTTCCTCACCATCGCATCGTAGCTGCGCGCCGCTTTCGTGGCGGCCGGAGCCTGGGTTTTCAGGCCTAACGTTTCTTTTATCCCTGTGGGATTTTTAATAAAAGCACCAGGCCGCCTGGTGAAGCCCGCCGGCCCCGAACATCGGCCCACCCCGGTGCCGGATCCGTGGCGACCAGCGCTGCCACGATGCCCTTCAATGGGGCGCGGCTGCGTCTAAAAATATAAGTCTCACCCCCCGCTGGCGGCTGAGAATCATGGAGTCAGTCAGCTGGTTTTCAATGTGACTGTCAGAACACCTGTTCTTAAGAGTTTTGGTTTTCTTTTACATAGTTGAAAAGTGTAGGTAGAGGAAACAACTTTTTAGAGCGTGTTCTTTCGCCGGATACGTGGCGACTCTTTGCATACTTTGTGTATGGTATCTTGTACGTCTTGTATGTGTATGTGACAAATAAAGTTGACTTGACTTGAGTATGCAAAACAAATAATTTCATTGTGACGCAAAGTATTTATCAATCATTCAATTATAGTAAAGCTCTTGAACCCTTTTTATAATGGATACCACAATGAGTTTGTCTACTGTCAGCTGTGATTCCATTGGTAAGACTGTCAGCCATGGGGAGTTGTGGGTTCAAACTCCAAGCACAGAAAATTATGCTGACATTTTACACGTTTATTATAAGCACGCTACGTTTAACCACATGTTAGGGACAAGTCTCTATTCCTTTACTATATATCTGTGACCAGTTATCCACTGCACCGCCAGTTCATCTGTTTTTAGTCATCATTATTCCATCAAATCACTCCTTGGCTTTCAGAAATGAAAACAGTTCCAGCCTTTCTAATCTGCCCCTTTAACTATTATCCTTCATCCCTGGAACCATTCTTGATCGCTTCTGGACCTCTTCCATTGACTTCACATTATTTTACAATGCAGTGACTGGATTTGAACACAATACTCCAGTGAAAGCTGGGCCAGACTTTTATAAAATACCCTGATTTTATATTCTGTTATTTATAAACCCTAAAATTGTATATGCCTCATTAAAGCTTTCTCAACCTGCCCTTTCAATGATTTGTGTACATAGAGCCTCAGGGCCCTCTGCTCTTACATCTTTTTAAGACCAGTATATTTTCTATTTTGCATTGTTCTACCGAAATATATGATCTCGCGTTTCCGTGTATTAAACTTCATCTATCACACATATGTATATTTCATTAGCCTGTCTGTTTCCTGCTGAATCTATTAATATCCTACTCCTAGTTCAACAATGGAAGCAAACATCTTTCATTCTGTTCTGTTCAAGTCCATTGCTCCTCCATAAATGCTCAACATTTCAATGAACATCATTTTCAGTATTAATGCTTTATTAAACAATAATAATTAGAAATATTGATCAAACATTGGTTGCTTTGAGGTACGATCAATGTTTCGAATGCTTCATCACCATCATATGAATTGTGAAACAATGCTGTGTTCGTTTTTTGTTGTGCTTTGGGAGGAATGATAAATGTTCTATTTATAGTAATTCCATGGGAAAATATTATTTTTTCAATTTACATATTCTAATTTTTTTATGTACAATTTCCCCCCAAAATTTGTTTAGTTTGTTTACAAATGTTACTTTGTTTAAATCTAGTGAATATCTTCATTACTTTGAAAGGTACATGATCAACAAAGATATTCAATATGCACTTCCCAACAAATAATGTTGCCCTCTAATTAGGATTGCCATTCATTTTCATTTAATGACTAGTGCTAGGTTAGTATCAGAATTTCTAAAATTGCATATAAAATGTATTTTCTTAATCAAAATTAAGCATCTGCACTCGGATAATGTTGAAGTGCTAGTTCTTGCATTGTATGGTTGGAGTGCACTTGCATTGTGATATTAAAGAAAAAAATAATACTGCTTGAATTTCATAGATATTCCATAGATATGCTTTCATTTATTTCTGATGGGAGTCTTTAATGGCAGGTTTATATTTGTCAAGCAATGAAACTGAAAAAAAACATGAATTTTAGGGAAATTGCTTTGAGGTTCAATCAATGTTTCTAATTTTCTATTTTTCTACTTTTAAGGCCTAAGTCAAACAGCATTGTCACAGAATGATGGGCTTACGTTTATTGATGAAAGTGACTTGTGCAAAAGTATCTCCACAAGCAATTCTCTTCCAGTAGAGATGCTCATACCAAACACTTCTGAAACACATGAGATCTCAACTTCTAATCCAGAAGCTGTAGTAAGTGAAAATAAAGTTATTGGACAAGAAACCAGTCTGGAGCCCTTTACAAATTTGCCACATTCTTTAACAATGCAAGTGGAATCACCTGAAGGTTCAGCTTCAATGGACACTGAATCGCAAGCTGAGAATTCTTCACCTGATAGAATAGTGGAAGATATAGAAAATGCAGGACTTAATGATTCTGAAATCCCCTTTCCTGCGGAATATGAAAAGTTTTGGAAGGTGGTTGAGGATAATCCCCAGGACTTCACAGGTTGGACGTATTTGCTGCAATATGTAGAGCAGGAGGTGAGTAGAATGTGAAATATTGTTTCATTGATTTTCATCACTTCTGGAAAAGATGTGCTTAATGCACTAGTGTGCTATCTTAATATGCTAAAAATTGAATTATTTTGTTAACAGAATATGTATTGCTGGTGCAGTAACACTTTCTGCCAATGATAAAAATAACAGAGCTGAATGATTATCAGACTTGTCAATTCAACCATATGTTATTTAGAGGTGTACTCCGTTTGCTTTTGTGTAAATCTAATTTAAGAAGATTTACAATTAAGATTTAAGTCTGGTTCACTGCCAAATCCTTGAGTGCTAATTTCAACCATAAAAAAAAATGAATCAGAGTAAATGTTGGTTGCCTTCTGTGTTGGTTAGCTAATTTTTCTATATTATTATTCAGTTTTGAGAGTTTTTAAAAAAAAAATGATTTTTTCATTGGAATCACTGAAATTCTACATTTATTGGATTAAACTGTCAACATCATTTATAGTACAATCAGTCCCTGGGTTGCACCAGGATTCTATTTCTGACAGCTGTTCATAAGCTGATTTTTTTAATGCAAGTTACTAATGTTATTTTCTATACAACCTATATTGTCGTCTTCTGTGTTAATTCCCTATGATTCTTTAATTTCATAGAATATTTTCCATATTCACCTTAACGATACAATACAATTTAAATTAATGGAACGTATATTGTATCCTGTTGTTAATAATACCACAAACAATTTTTAATTGTTATTAATATCTTAAAAAATGCTTGTCTTATGGGAGAAGTTTTGTACGTTAGCCTAAACTAGGGAACCATTGTTCTATCTGATAACTAGGAAATGCGAAGCTTTTTCCATTGTAGTATTTTGATATTTTTAAGAACAAAATCAAAATTTTCTTAGAGCTTCTTGTAAAACTCTTGTGACTAGGCATTATGGAGAGGATTGGTTCATGGCTTTGTCAGTCAAGCATACAGTACTATGAATTGCTATAATTCAAGCATGTAGTTTAAATGAATTATCCTTCATGTTGCATTTTTATGGAGGAACTACACTGGTTTTATTGGGAGGTTACAGTGGTCACGTTTTCCTTCATTTTTAATAAATCGATTCTTTGCTGTATATTGTTGAGAGCCATAAGCCTTTTCCCTCGTCCAACTGATTGCATATTATAAATACAGTTTATGATTTGCACACTGGATAAAATAAAAGTACTGTTAGGTGGACAGTGTACAAGAAATAATTTGATAAACGCATTAGATAATTTCTCAAGATATCTACAGGGCAAATGTTAGCAATTGAAAAGTCCTAAATGGAAAGTCCTAAATGGAATGGAATGAGAAGGCAGGTACAGGATACCGAGTTGGATGATCAGCCATGATCATATTGAATGGCCTACTCCTGCACCTATTTTCTATGTTTCTATGTCCCACTTTCAGATGAATCAATAATTCAGTTTACATCTTCCAGTTTATTGTTCAGTGCTCGCAATGTAGTCTCTGCATTTGCTTTGCTGAACATCTCTACAGTCTGAATTTCAGTTGCCTGCTTCTTTTATTCTCCATACCACTGTGAGCTCTATCTTTGGCTGTTCCACCATCCCAGAAAAGCCCCGTGTAAGGTTGAGAAACACTATTTATTCTTGGCACATTGCAGCTCTCAGGACTCAACCTTTAATTTCACGTAACCACCCTTTGCCATTGGTATAAATGGAGAGTTCTGAGAATTCATTATTTTTATTTTTCTCTATCGACTGAGTTGTAGAGTTTTAGAATTTCCATTTTATATTGGATTTGTAGAGCCTACTATGTGTTGCTTCTCTGATGTTGTGTAATCTCACAGTTCTGGCATTTTAATCTTTCTCTTTCCTTTAATTCCACTGCATTTTATATCCTGTCCAGATAGACAGATCATGTACCATTGAAACAAAAAACTTAAGCACCCTCATTTAGCTGGCATCATCACCCTCTGGATAAATCATATCTGTTGGCCTTTACTATATTGCAGACATTCCCTTTATTTGTTCCATCCCTTTCCATTTACATGCAATGTTTTGCAACTCTAGCAATTCGGTGCTCGAGAACTGACAGATAAGGCAAATGAACCCAGGACATCGATAGGTACGTGTTTTTATAGTCATTATGAAAACTTGGCTTGGGGAGGGACAAGACTGGCAGCTGTATGCTCCGTGAATCATATGCTACAGGTGAGATGGAGGGGAGTTGATTTATTGATTATCCCATGAGGCTATGAGGTGAGGCTGAGAAATAAAAAAGGGGATGATCACCTTGTTGGGATCCCCAAATAGCCAACAGTAATTAGAAGAACAAATATGCCAAGAGATTGCTGACAGCAGCCAGTCAGAATTGAGCCTCTCTCTATTGCAGTTAGGTCAACCACATTATTCCTGGGCATTAGGAGAGGAAACGGGGAACATCGTGTGTCTCTATATGCCGACGACCTCCTTCTTTATGTGAGCGGCCCTGCAATTGTGTCCTTGTTAGATCAGTTTGGAACTTTCTCTGGCAATAAACTAAACCTCCAAAAAACAAATGCTTTCCCATCAACCTAGCCCTACAGATCCGACAGGAAGCCCTGCCCTTTCCCATATCTCAAGAAGGTTTTGGATATCTAGGAATACACATTACCCGCTCTTTTACATCCCTGTTTGCAGATAACTATACGCCTCAAGTTAGCCAAATGAAGGCTGACTTTGAGAGATGGCGTAGTCTACCTCTCACTATGGCTGGGAGAGTGCAGTCAGTGAAGATGACTGTACTTCCCAGATTTCTTTACTTGGTCCTATGTTTGCTGGTCTTCCTATCCAAGTCATTTTTTAACTCGGTTAACCAATCTATAACCTCCTTTATATTGGGTAACAAGGTTCCAATGGTCAATAAGTGCACTCTCCAAAGAGGTCGTGAAGTAGGTGGACTGGGCCTTCCTAGCTTTATTCATTATTACTGGGCATCTAATATCCAAAAGATATTATTCTGGCTCCACCGACCAGATACAGACTGGTGTCTACTTGAGTCAGTCTTGTTATTTCCTTGTCTCTCCCAGTTTAGTTCCGGAAGTGGCGGCACTGTGAAACGGCTGCGGCTCGCCTGCAGTCTGTCTGTTTTTACTTTTTTGTGTTGTTTTTTTTGTCTAGTTCAGTTACATTTTTGGTTATTAGGTGGTGTTGTGTGTGTGTGTGTGTGTGTGTGTGTGTGTGTGTGTGTGTGTGTGTGTGTGTGTGGTGTGTGTGTGTGTGTGTGTGTGTGTGTGTGTGTGTGTGTGTGTGTGTGCGTGCGTGCGTGCGTGCGTGCGTGTGTGCGTGCGTGCGTGCGTGCGTGTGTCATGGCTCCCGGGCTGGAAGGCGCTCCCGTGTGGGCGGCCTGGGCCCCGACGAGGTGCTCCCGTGTGGGCGGACCGGCTCCCAGCTAGAAGGCGCTCCCGTGTGGGCGGACCAGCTCCCGGCTAGAAGGCGCTCCCGTGTGGGCGGACCAGCTCCCGGCTGGAAGGTGCTCCCGTGGGGGCAGCCCGGTGTGGGGCGGAGACGCTGCCGTGTGGGCGGTGCGGGGTGGAGACGGTACTCCGGTGGCTGAGGCGGAGTTCTGGCGGCGGCGACCTGAATCCGGGGTTCGGCCGCGGGCCAGTGGACGACATCGTCGGGAGCTCGCAGGTCACAGGCTGGTGCCTGTTTTCCAGAGCTCCCGTTGCAACAACTGCGTCCGCTGGACTGGAGGGCGGCAGCTTCGACCACCCCCGGGCCGCGGAGCTTGAACCGCAGGACTGACTTGCCATCGCCCGGTGGGGTATCGCCTTAGTGCTGAGGGAGAAGAGGAGGGAAGAGACAGTAACTCTAAGACCTTTGCCTCCATCACAGCGAGGAGGTGCTTGGTGAACTCACTGTGGTGGATGTTAATTTATGTTTATTGGGTGTTGTTATTATTACATGTATGGCTGCAGGCAACAACATTTCGTTCAGACCGAAAGGTCTGAATGACAAATAAAGGATTCAATTCAATTCTAGTATATTCCTCCCTGCCATTGAAACCCTCTTGATTTACATTCAACCCTGTCGTACTATCCATCATCAAAATTTTTTATCGATTTTGTTGCCATTATAAATTTACATTGGCTTCAGTTCTGGGTCCCATTCACAGTAACCATTTATTTCCCCCCCCCACCCCCTCCACACTATAATCACCTTTAGAAAGTGGGGTTTGAATGGTCTTATGTGCATTTTGATAACCTACACAGAAAATATGGTCTCTCACATAATCATTTCTTTAAATATCTTCAGGTCCATCACTTTGCCATGAAAACATTTCCCTCTTTTCCTGATTTCCCGCCTGTCACAGTGTTGGATAAACTAACTTTTACCGTTGCAAATAAAGGACTGATCTCTGTAGTATATTCTCAACTGATGTCTTTAGGAGATCAAAACCTGAACAAAGTTAAAACTAGGTGGGAAGACGACCTTGGTATAGATCTGTCTGAGGAATGCTGGACAGAAGCACTGAAAATAGTCCATTCCTCGTCATCATGTGCTAGATTGGGGCTCATACAATTCAAAGTTTTACACGGGGTTCATTTAAGCAAAGCCAGGCTTGCTGACATATGTCCGGGGACAGACGCTGGCTCTGACAGCTCCTTCTTTCCAGCCAATCTAACTCGTGCATTTTGGTCTTGCCCCAAACTTGGTAACTACTGGGCAATGGTTTTTAAAACCATCAGTGAAGTCCTTGGGATGACAGTGAGACCTTGCCCGCTTGAAGCTCTATTTGGTGTAGCAGATAAAACCTTGGGTTTAAATGCTACCCAGTCTGATATCATTACATTTACATCACTTTTGGCCCGTAGGAGAATCTTGCTGGTATGGCAATCTACCACTCCTCCATCTGCTGCTGCTTGGCTGGAAGACATGATGTTTTTTTTAAGGCTAGAAAAGATTAAATTCACATTGAGGGGGTCTGTGAAAAATTTTATTTGAAATGGGGACCTTTTTTTATTATACTTTGAGGGTCTAAAGGAACTACCTATTGACTGAGGGCACTTGACAGTAGGTGGGGAGCTGCCTTTATTCTGTTTTGTTACTTTATTATTGTTAAAATGTGCATTTGTATTTGTGATATGTTTGTATTGTGAACACATTAACTGCCAAGGGGTGTTTAGGGAGGGTGGGTAAGGGTTATTTTGTTATTATATATAAAAAAACAAAATGGAAGGAAATGTAATGCAATATGTCAGATGTACTGTATTTTTTCCCTCCAATAAAAATGAATAAATAAAAAATAAATAATAATAATTGAGTATAGATAATGGGATGTTGTGGTACAGTGGTAGAAGATGCTTTTGTCCTTGCAAAACCTCCAGGACCACACTTTCGTTATGTACAGTTGTAGTCACCCTGCTACAAAAAGATGCTGTGAAACGGGGAAGAGTGCAGAGAAAATTTACGAGGATGTTGCCTGGATTTGAGAGCCTGAGCTATAGGGAGAAGTTTGCATGCAAGGACTTTATTCTTGGACTGTAGTAGTTTATAAAAAGCAGCATTTTTTGTTTGGAATAACTTGCACGTGTTGTCTTAACATTTAATTATCATGAGCTACTGTTGCCTTTTGAGTCTCCTGATTATTAGCTTGAATACCTTCAGATTACTTTTCCTTAATCAAATACATTTTAGTGATCTAAAGCGGATGGGAAAACAGTGAAGAAATTGGAGTTAATTGACAGCATAAACATTTGTTGTGGGATAGAATCTGTCAAACTGCATTTGCTCACTTCCTGTTGGTTTGTTGCAGAATTTTGTTAAACAACTTAACTGAATCCAATTGATGTTAGTTCTAGAAGGTGACCAATCATTACATTCTCGGTGTATCAAGATTGGGTAAATTAGTGCAATCTTTCAAATATCAACCATTATTTGAACAATCTTTTTAATTAATTCTCAATTTTTTGTATGAGTACATTTGGCTCCCAGTTATTCACCCAGTAGTGTACGTCTAGAGTTTAGGTCTCTGGAGTGAGAAGTTCCTGGGAAGTTGCAGTCACATTGAAATTTGTACAATGTGTAATGTTAAGCCTAGTTTAGATTGTTCAGGTGGATTTTAAATTTGAATAAATTGTACCTTTTGGTCAGAGTATTATTGGCTTGTCTTAAGAATGGTAATGCAAATGTGATTCTACTTTGGTTGGAATACAGGTTTTACCGATAACTACAGTGTACCTATGTCATTACCGAGGGTGTTTGGCCATTCCTTCTTACAAAATTAGTTTCATAACATTTTTATTTTTATCATCCCTACAATAATGAACAACAATAATTAAATCATTTAATGTGCGCTAAATGGAAATTTGATTTTGAATTGTAGGTATATTAAAATAAAATGTAACCACCATGGATAGGACAGGTCTGGAGGGATATGGACCAAATGCAAACAGGTGGGACTAGTGCATCTGGGACATGTTGGCCGATGTGGGCACGTTGGGCCAAAGGGCCTATTTCCCCACTGTATCATTCTATGACTCTAAATGAGTTCACATTACTGAGGTATGTGTCGAAATTAAACTGAAGCACTTTTTTTTTTGCAGAACCATATTCTGGCAGCCAGAAGAGCTTTTGATCATTTTTTGTCCCACTACCCATATTGCTATGGCTATTGGAAAAAATATGCTGATCTTGAACGGCGACATACCAACTTGACAGAGGCAGATGAGGTGATTGATTTCTTGTGACTTTGTCCTTCTATTTGCATTTCATTTTTAATTTTAATCTGGCCATGTCTCAGATTAATAGAAGACATATTCTATTCAAAAGCGAATGCAAGCCATGTAAGAGGTTTTGAGATTTTGATTTTGGCTTTAGTAAATAATTTTATGGTCTCATCCACTTTTTCAGAGTTAAAAAAATATATTTTCCCTTAGCAGTTTTCAGCTAATGTCTTCTCTCTTTGTTAACAGGTTCATTAGTACTACAATTTGTCAAGCTTTGCAGTGCAAATCAATGCAGTTTAACAAGTAGGGCAGGGCTTTTCTGACAGTTTTACTTGGGTGCTATAATTTTAAACCCAATTATTTTTCCCTATATTTATGTTTGTGTTTTCTTTTTGCTGAATTTTATTACATTTGTGGTTAGAGGCTGTCAGTGATGTTCTAATGGGTCTGCCCTATGGTCTGTACCCCAAGCCTGCCCTACCTTGTCAGAATGCAGGAGTCATCTCACACTCTGAAGATCAAGGCTGTACGCGTGGAGAGCAGAACATTGTGATGTTCTTACCACCCTCCACATAATGGTAATGGATGATTATTCAAACAAATTCCTGGAAAGTAACATTTTCAGTATACAGACTCTGCTGGTGGTTTTTTAGTAATAAATTAATTTTAGTTATTATTAGAAACTCTTTGTCGCAGGTGTACCGGCAAGGACTGCAAGCAATACCTCTTAGTGTTGATCTATGGCTCCACTATATCAATTTCTTAAAAGAGACCTTGGATAGCAACAACCCAGAAACTGATGCAAAAATAAAAAGGTAATATTGGATTGGTATCATTGTGACATAATTGCACGGTAATTCAATTAGCATCTTTCTATTGACCTTCAGTAAATTTCATTTGAATACATTATTTAAAAATTAAATTTTATTCTGAGTTCTATCCACCTTCACAATTCAAAGAAATTCGAAAGTATCACATTCATCATGTCCAGCTCACTATATTTTCTAGTTTCTCCTTATGTGCCGTTTGCCTCTCGCTGAGTTTTATCACATTTGAGTGACGATGATCGCTTTTATTTCTCTACTGTTTTCTACATATTTGTTTTTAATAGAAAACAATGCTGAAAAGTGTGATAAAGCCCTTCACACTTTAAGGTTAGGAAGAACTAATAACTGTTTTAATTTACTTAGACTAAATGGGATCTACTGTAAATTTGTGTATGACCATATTGCTCAATATTTGGCAGAATGCATGGAGTTCCATGGCTCAGATCTGCATTCCATAGCTGTGTGGAAATGCGGCAGCACAATGGCAAGAGTCAAACAAACATCTCTCTTGTTTGAGAGATCACAAACAAGATCTCTCCTATTTGTTATTTTCTCATTGTTTGCTTGTTGGGCAATCCATTTGCGCAATTAATGATGTATTATCCAGCACAACCTTTCCCTCAATCAAAATCATCTCCGTGAAATACTACCTCAAGACGACAGCTTCTATCATCAGGGTTCTCCACCATCCAGACCATACCATCTTCTCGCTGCGGGCAGTAGGTTCAAGAACAGCTTTTCTCCTCCAACTATCAGATTCTTGAACCAACCTGCATAACCATAATATTACCTCAACCAACGGAACACTGTAGACCATCTCTTCCATGCTTGTTCTGCAGTCCCGGAGTTGCATAAGACAATAGAATAAAAAAATAGGGATGCTTGTGGAGATAGAAGAGCAAATGGTTCCTTTTGGAATGATGAAAGAGGAACACGTGTTTTTTGTTTAATGTGGGAGAAATAATCATTATCATTATCACTCATTATCTGTTGAATTTGTAGGCAGGTAGGATGGCTGGGAAATTATTTTGCATTGGGTGGGAGGAGAGTGGATGAGAGCATAAGTGCAGGCAATAGAGCAGAAAGATTGGGAATGAAGTTTGTTTGTGAGAGAAGATATTTATCTTCAAAATATTTGAAGAAAGATATTGCCCATCGAGACATAGACAGTATGTTAGGCAGGGATTCCTCGAATTTAGAATGATGGGGTCAAGTAAAATTGCAATGAATCAGATATGAATATTGTTATTGTGCACCTGGAAAAGACAATGATTTCAAATGATATTGCCAGAGAGAATAAATTAGCGAACTAATTGGTGTGTTGATCAATGCTATTTCACTACTTGGGAATTGAAACCTTAAGTTCAGGCATGAAGATCTAGGAAAGCTGGATGCAGGTTTTAAGGTCATGTACAATGATTTTGGAAAAGAGTCGATTGCAAGAATAGAGAGTTTTTATGGCCATTTTTTTATAAGATGTGCCAGAGTATTATTTTAAAGCAATTTTTAAATGCAAGGCTTGATTGTTGGTATTTGGGCCACATAAAATAAACAATCTGATTTTGTTACTGAAAACAATTTTTAGAAAATATTAAAAATTATTTCTTTAGAATGCAGTACAGTAATCAGTTTTTTTAAAATTAAATATTTCAAAGCTGTCAATTACAATATGGCATTGTTGCTAAATCTTGCCTAATTTATTTTTAGATGTTCAAAGTCTTGCAAATCAGTATAATTAACAAAAAGATAGTAATACATTCGTACATGGGCTGTGGTCAAACTAGTGTTGGGCCTGCTTCTGAAGTGTTAAAATGAGCACTAATGGTTGCTTAAACTTAAATTATGGTGAAGCATTTTGAACATAAAAAGTTGCATTACTTTGCATTAAGTTACATTAATTAGGAACTTGAAAAGAAAGCACAAACAAGTTGAAACTTCATGCAACAGTGGCAAACTGACATTTTATTCTGTATTCCTATAGTGTGTTTGAACATGCTGTGCTAGCTGCAGGAACTGACTTTCGCTCAGATAGATTGTGGGAAACCTATATCAACTGGGAAAATGACAGAGGAAATCTGGAGGAGGTGACAGCAATTTATGACCGCATTCTTGGTATACCAACACAGCTCTACAGTCATCACTTCCAAAGGTAAACTTGAATAATCAAAATTGAAAACCCCTTATATTTATATTTCATGTCCTATAAATTGAAAATCGTTCTGCTTTTTGAAGAATAAAGACAAAACTGAAGTACTTTTCAAAAATAATTAGATAGGGAAAGAAAAGCAAAGTTGGTTACATGTGGAGCGAGGACACTTCTGTTGAAGTTGGCAAGCAAAGTTTAAGAAAGTTGGCTGGCCAGACTCGATCTTGTATAATGCCTTCATTTGTTGCAGTTTATCATTGTTAGAATTTTATTGTGACAGATGTTGTTGTATTATGTTGGACTGTTCATGAGTGCCCAATAACTCCACACTAAAAGTAATCTCAATTTTTAAAATGCCTTTGTTCCTGACTGGTAACATCCGCAAAAATCATAAATTAAATTCAAGAATTGTGCCAAACCTCAGAATAATCTTTAAATTCTCCATATTCTTAGTAAATTAAAAATTGTAATAGTTTGTTTATTTTTTGTGCAGAAATTCTACTACAGTCAACAAAGGATTAAATGTGAAATTCACAATAAACTGAATCCTCAGGGTAGGAAAATTCCTGTAGTGTATCCCAATATTTTGTATTATAAACTGGAATTTTCTTTCCTAACTTTTTGTCTGGTTTTAAAAAAAGACTCAATACTTTGGGATATCCCAAAAAGTATAAATAATGCTACTGTTTTTCAGGTTCAGAGATCATGTTCAGAATCACTTGCCTAAAGATCTAATCTCTCCAGAGGATTTTATTAATCTACGTCAAGAGCTGGCTTCCACAAATGCACATTTTGACAATGATGGTATTCCAAGAAATGACTTGGCAGCTGAAATTGACATAAATGATCCTGCACGGGTAATGTGGACTACATACCAGTTTCATGATCCATGTATGGTCAGAATGTTTCGTTTGACTAAGAATTTCAAAACAAGTGTACATAACTAACACATATCAATTGGAAGTAGCTGTAAATTTGTTCTGCCTGATTGTTCACAATTCAGTTGTGTTACTTCAGCCGCTGGAGCCCATTACATCTGTCTCTAGTTCTTTCTGAAACTCCAAATTTTGGAGTTAGAAACTTCTTGTAAATCCCAAATCCATACTAATAGTCCTTCTTTTAGCAACATTAACAACAAAATGTACTGTAACTACTTAGCAGGGCGAATTACATTATTTTCTGTTTTTATTTCTAATTTGCAGCATCTATTCTTTGTTGCATTCATAACACTTTCATACCTTTAAGTCTTATTATCCTCTTTGCCTCTACTGCTGTCAGATTTTGGAATCCTTTTTCCTATAATGTTTAAACTATATTGTTTTATTATTCATGTTTTATGTGTCATTCTTAATTGTTACCATATAACCATATAACAATTACAGCACGGAAACAGGCCATCTCGGCCCTACAAGTCCGTGCCGAACAACTTTTTTTCCCTTAGTCCCACCTGCCTGCACTCGTACTATAACCCTCCATTCCCTTCTCATCCATATGCCTATCCAATTTATTTTTAAGTGATACCAACGAACCTGCCTCCACCACTTCCACTGGAAGCTCATTCCGCACCGCTACCACTCTCTGAGTAAAGAGGTTCCCCCTCATGTTACCCCTAAACTTCTGTCCCTTAATTCTGAAGTCATGTCCTCTTGTTTGAATCTTCCCCATTCTCAAAGGGAAAAGCTTGTTCACATCAACTCTGTCTATCCCTCTCATCATTTTAAGGACCTCTATCAAGTCCCCCCCCCTTAACCTTCTGCGCTCCAGAGAATAAAGACCTAACTTATTCAACCTATCTCTGTAACTGTTGTTGAAACCCAGGCAACATTCTAGTAAATCTCCTCTGTACTCTCTCTATTTTGTTGACATCCTTCCTATAATTGGGCGACCAAAATTGTACACCATACTCCAGATTTGGTCTCACCAATGCCTTGTACAATTTTAACATTATATCCCAGCTTCTATACTCAATGCTCTGATTTATAAAGGCTAGCATACCAAATGCTTTCTTTACCACCCTATCTATATGAGATTCCACCTTCAAGGAACTATGCACGGTTATACCCAGATCCCTCTGTTCAACTGTATTCTTCAATTTCCTACCATTTACCATGTACGTCCTATTTTGATTTGTCCTGCCAAGGTGTAACACCTCACATTTATCGGCATTAAACTGCATCTGCCATCTTTCAGCCCATTTTTCCAAATGGCCTAAATCACTCTGTAGACTTTGGAAATCCTCTTCATTATCCACAACACCCTCTATCTTGGTATCGTCTGCATACTTACTAATCCAATTTACCACACCTTCATCCAGATCATTGATGTCCATGACAAACAACAAAGGACCCAACACAGATCCCTGAGGCACCCCACTAGTCACCTGCCTCCAACCCGATAAACAGCCATCCACCATTACCCTCTGGCCTCCCATTCAGCCACTGTTGAATCCATCTTGCTATTCCTGCATTTATACCCAACAGTTGAACCTTCTTAACCAACCTTCCATGAGGAACCTTGTCAAAGGCCTTACTAAAGTCCATATAGGCAACATCCACTGCTTTACCCTCGTCAATTTCCCTAGTAACCTCTTCAAATAATTCAAGAAGATTAGTCAAACATGACCTTCCAGGCACAAATCCATGTTAACTGTTCCTAATCAGACCCTGTTTATCCAGATGCTTATATATATTATCTCTAAGTATCTTTTCCATTACTTTGCCCACCACTGAAGTCAAACTAACAGGTCTATAATTGCTTGGTTTACTCTTAGAACCCTTTTAAAATAATGGAACAACATGCACTGTACGCCAATCCTCGGGGACTATTCCCGTTTCTAATGACATTTGGAATATTTCTGTCATAGCCCCGGCTATTTCTACCGTACGTCGTGTTACTTGCGAGCAGAGCACCAAGGCAAATTCCTTGTATGTGTACATACTTGGCCAATAAACTTCTTCATTCATTCATTAATTCCTCTTCCCAATCCTTGACATCTGAAATCTTTCCGAAAAGTCTCCTTAATATGAAATCATAAAAGTGACATTTGATACGATCGCCAGTCATAATTGTACACTTGTTTGATCATTGGTCCTGATATCACATGCTTAATGAGGTTCATTAAATCCGGTAAGTGGAATACCCCCAGAGTCTGCGAGAGTGGGGGTGCAAGATGACTCATCGACTGACCACCCGGTAACAAACCTTGGAACGGACACGACATTAAATCAGGGAAGTGGCAAAACTCTTGAAAAACGAGCAGCTCGACAAGTTCTTCAGACCTGTAGGTGTGGCTGGACTAAAGTAACATCAACTCGTGGTCTCAAAATTCATCAGGGCCAGGGACGGAAAATTCCCAACCCAGGGCCCCGCATTGACCAGATTCTGTGAAGAGGAAGGTCAAATCGGTTGGATGAAACTCAGAGGCAGGAAGAAATCCACAGTCCGCAGAGCATCAACACCCTACGGGATATGGCAGAAGTTTCAGGCAACAGTCCAAGACGCAACCAGGCTTATTGTAAAGTGGAGAACATGCAAGGACATAAGCCGTTGGAGAAGTGGCCAAAGTCTAACAGCAAGGAGTGAGAAATCATCAATGCAGATGTGAGTTTAATCTTAAGTGGAATCAAGGGATCAGCAGAAAAGAAGTTGGAGAAGATGGGTGATCTAGTCTACAGCTTTGGAAAGGAGAAATTGGGTGAGAAGGAACAACTCAGCAGAAAAGATAGGCCTCCTCTCCCCCAAGTCCCGTCGTCTCCATGAAATCCAACGACTTGTTAAAGAAGAGGCCTGAGGAAGGTGTGGAAAAAAGCAACAGCAGAAGGAAGGAGGGCATCAATCTCCTTCCAGAGGACCTAAAACGGAGGCTCTCAAAGCTGCGCAGAGCAGAGAATTTAAGGAAACATCGCAAAAAGGAAAAAGCAAGAACAGACTTCTAGAAAGATCCCTTTAAGTTTGTGAAAGGCATTTTCACAAAAGAGAAAAGCGGATCCTTGAAAATGTCAAAAGGGTTGAAGGACACATCAGAACCATCCACTCTGATGAGTTAAAAGATGAACCGATTTTTGTCCCCGCTGACATCCCACCAATCTCACCCCTATAACATCAATTTGATATCAGCCCTCCCAAGCTAAGAACGGCCTCTGCACCAGGCCCTAATGGTGTTCCGTATTGTGTCTACAAGAATACCCCAGATATTCTGAAATTCCTCTGGAGGAACATGAGGATTGCGTGGGAAAAGCAAGTCATCGCCAAAGCCTGGCGAAGAGCGGGGGCAGTGCCGATCCCAAAGGGAAAATAATTGTCCACTGTCGAACAGTTTCGGAAAATAAACCTTCTTAACATAGAGGGCAAGATCTTTTTCAGTGTGGTGGCGAAAAGACTTACAAAGTATCTGAAACAAAACCATTTCGTTGATGCGTCAATCCAAAAGGCTGGCATAGTAGGCTTCTCAGGATGCCTTGAACATACCAGCATTATATGGCATCAAATCCAAACTGCAAAGAAAGAACAAAATAATGTCTTGTTCCTCGACCTGGCCAATGCCTATGGATCAGTTCCTCATTCGCTACTGTGAACTGCTTTTGAATTCTTTCAGGTGCCTGCAATAATAACAAATCTGGTAAAAAAACTACTTCCAGGATCTGCAATTTTGTCGCACAACATCAGACTTTACCACAGCGTGGCAACCACTGGAAGTAGGCATCATGGCGGGGTGCACCATCTCCCCATTGACCTTCACTATGGCAATGGAGCTCATTATGAGAGCATTAAAATGGGTTGTGGGAGGGAAACGGCTGCAGTGTGGTCAGCGATTGCCACCTATACGAGCCTACATGGACGATATAACAACACTAACAACAACTATCCCCTGCACCAAGAGACTTCTGGAAAAACTTCATCAAAACATCACATGGGCAAGGATGAAGATTAAACCCAGCAAGTGCAGAAGCATCTCCATTGTCAAAGTTCAAGTCAAGGATCAAAGATTTCATATTGACGGAATACCTGTTTCAGAAATGCCAGTGAAGAGTTTGGGCCAATGGTATGATGCAAATCTCAAGGACACCGAGCAGTTAGAACAACTCAAAAAGGATACCATCACGCATATAGCTCGCATCAACAAGACCTTGCTACCAGGAAAACTCAAGCTGTGGTGCTTCCAATTTGGTATACTACCAAGAATCATGTGGCCTTTAACTATGTATGAAATCCCCATCAACAAAGTGGAAAAGCTGGAAAGAATGATCAGCACAGGTGAAACAGTGGCTTGGACTTCCACGATGCTTAAGTGCTGTCGGAGTGCAGGGCAGTGGCAAATTGGAATTGCCCATTGCAGGACTTGTGGAAGAGTTCAAATGCACTAAAGCAAGGTTGGTCATGACCCTCACTGCATCTGAAGATACTGTTATTCGAACAGCGGCCCCCAGTGTGGCAAAGGGGAGGAAGTGGACCCCATCTGAAGCCGTTCAGGGTTGCTAAGTCTGCTCTTCATTTCCGGGATGTGATTGGCCAAGTCCAACACGGGAGAGCTGGGCTTGTCCCAAAAGCTCCTCAGTGGCACAAGGCAACATCAGTGCAGAAGAGACGGCTCGTGGTGGAGGAGGCAAAGTGACACGCCAAGGCCGTCTCAATGGCCAAGCAGGGCCAATGGACGAACTGGGAGAGCCTGGAAAAGAGGAAACTCAGCTGGCGTGACATCTGGCAAATGGAAGGATCTCTGCTTAAGTTTTGTCATCAGAGCCACTTATGATGTTCTACCATCATCCCAGAACCTGAAGCAGTGGTTCGGAGAAGACCCCGCTTGCTCCCTTTGCCAAGCACCTGCATCACTAAGGCACATTTTAACAAGATGCACTATGAGCCTCGGCCAAGGGCGTTACACTTGGCGGCATAACCAAGTTCTCAGACAGCTGGCATTATTCCTGGAACAGAGGCGTAAGATCACAAATGCTTCCCCACAAACATCGGCAGGAAATGTCCACTTCGCAACATTTATACCAGCAGGCCAACCTCCATTGTTTAAGCTGTATTTTCAACCCAAAGCCAGGTTCATTAACTGCTCTAGCTAACCTCTGTCTCCTTCATCATCACAAAGGGAGAACAAAATCCTTCTTCACTTTCTACTGATGATTGTAAAGCTAAACCCCAGACATTGTTGTCTTTTCTTTTATTACTCTACCTGTAACCATAAAAAGTCAACCTCGAGATATGGAGGTTAATTATATGGAGTCACAGAATATTATCTGGACAGAATAAAGAAACAAAGCTTTATTTTACTACTCTTGTATCCTTTATCCATGTGGAATTGTGCTTTCATTTGTATCAACATATGCCTTCCCTTTCTTTCTGCTTTTTCATATTCCTTGCTTTCAGTAATTGTATACCCACTCACATTTAATCATTCTTTTGTAGATAGAATAACTAAATTATCCAGTTTAAAGATTAACTCTCCCTTCAAAGCAGGAATGTACTTTTGGAGGAGAAAATCTATAGATGCTCTTTGCTGCTAAGCAAAGATCAAATCATCGTGTTATGTTTTGTGACACAAACCATTCTGCAAGGAACTAATATAATTATTTTGTGGAAATTGGGACTTTAAAAAGAACATGATGATATTGTTTGTTTTGACTTCCAATTGCAATCTTAGATTAATTAAACAAGACTAATGTTCTTTCTCATTCTTGTTTCTTTTTTGACTTTCTATTTTTATGTTTCTCACTTTTTGTCTTGATTTTGTTTTTCTTTGCCCACTTACTCTATTCTCCTTTGTAATTTCAATCTCAGTTTTCTGTCTTATATTTTCTGATTCTTCCTGCATTCACAACTTTTTATTTTGCTGTCTCTCTACTTGTGCCCCCCCCCCTTTACCGAACTTTGCTTTTCCTCTTTCATTCAATATTTTTTTTAATCTTAGACATTTTTTCTCTCTTCCTTACTATCCATCTGCATTTATAACCATATAACAATTACAGCACGGAAACAGGCCATCTCGACCCTACAAGTCCGTGCCGAACAACTTTTTTTTCCCTTAGTCCCACCTGCCTGACCTCTATCAAGTCCCCCCCCTTAACCTTCTGCGCCCCAGAGAATAAAGACCTAACTTATTCAACTTTCCTCTGTAACTTAGTTGTTGAAACCCAGGCACCATTCTAGTAAATCTCCTCTGTACTCTCTCTATTATTTTGTTGACATCCTTCCTATAATTGGGCGACCAAAATTGTACACCATTTATGAAAGGGAAATAATGAACAACATATCTTGAGGTTTTTTTTTCCAAGTTGCATCTCATAGAATGGATAAGGAGAGACCAGATTAAGTTTTGCAAGGTGCTGCATGAGCTTATTATACAGAATTAGAGTTCATGGTATTGGGAATAATACATTGGTATACTGAGATGTCATGGGGTGATAGTTGCATGCCAAATACAGCATGAACTTGACGATTTCCCAATGATGGGGAATCCAAGACAATCGGAGACAAGGCGCTGCTGCATATTCAATCGGCTCATATGGTCACATACACAGATACCATCTGAACACTGACATAGTTAGTGTTACCTTCGAAGAAGTACTGAAGGTACTATATTGTATGATGGTAGACAAATCTCCAGGACCTGATCAGATATATCCGAGGACATTGTGGGAAGCTGGAGAGAGGAAACTGCAGGAGCCCTGGATGAAATTTACGAGTCGTCCATAAATACAGAAGTGCCAGAAAACTGGAGACAAATGGTGTGCCTCTATTCAAGATGGGCTGCAGGGAAATGCTGGGAACTATAGGCCAGTGAGCTTAACATCTGGAGGTAGAAAGTTATGAGAGAGTATTCTGAGGGCTAGGATATACAGGCATTTGGATGGGCCAGGACTGATTAGGGATAGTCAGCGTGGTTTTGTAGGTGGGAGGTCGTGTCTCACAAATATGAGTTTTTGTCTTATGACCAAAACGGTCGAAGAGGGCAGAGCTGTAGATGTTGTATACATGGATTTCAGTTAGGCATTCAACAAGGTTCTGCAAGGTAAGCTGGTCTGGAAGGTTAGATCGCATAGGATCCAAGGAGAGATAGCTGGAGTGATGGTGGAGGGTTGCTTCTCGGACTGGAGGACTGTGACTAGTGGTCTGCCTCGGGGTTCGGTGCAGGGCACGTTACTGTTTGTCATCTACATCAATGATTTGGATACGAACATACAGGACGAGGGGTGATCTTATAGATGTGTACAAAATCATGAAAGGAATAAATCGGGTAGATGCACAGAATCTCTTGCCCAGAGTAGGGGAATAGAGGACCAGAGGACATAGGTTCAAGGTGAAGGGGAAAAGATTTCATAGGAATCTGAGGGGTAACATTTTCACACAAAGGGTGGTGGGAGTATGGAACACGATGCCAGCGGAGGTAGTTGAGGCTGGGACTGTCCCAACATTTAAGAAACAGACAGGTACATGGATAGGTCAAGTTTGGAAGGATATGGACCAAACGCAGGCAGGTGGGACTCGTGTAGCTGGGACTTGTTGGCCGGTGTGAGTAAGTTGGGCCGAAGGTGCTGGTTCCACACTGTATCACTCTATGACTATAAAATAACAAAAACACACATGATCATGGCTTCAAACCTATCACTACCCTACTCAATCTCTCTCGCTCACTCCCATTACCTTACATTCCCAACCTCACTCCCTTAGTTTCTTCCCTTTTTTACTACTTATTTTCCTTTTTGATTCCCATTGTCTGCTACCGTACATACCCTCAACTCTGCAGCCTCATTCCTATCCTCCAAAAAATGTGTGTGGCAGTCACTTGATCACTCAAGAATTAGATTTACCCCTTTTCCCCTTCAATCATTGCTGCTTGTTCCTTCAGAGATGTTTGCTTGACCGTGGGTTGTATGGAGGTAATTGAGAGGTTCTGTGGTGATGTATACTGTTTAAAAGAATGAACATTGTTGGTAGAATGCTGTCTGAAATATTTGAGGTTGTGTATTTTTGTTGGAAATACCACAAAGCTTTTTAAATGATGAGAGATTAGAAAGTGCTGGTGTTCAGAAGAACCCAAGTGTTCTTGTGCATAAATCATCAAGGAAAGTTAATATCTACATAGAACAAGCAATTATGGAAAATGGTATGTTGACCTTCAATGCAACTCTACATAGCTTGACCAATTAAAAGAATGACAATACAATTGAAGAATACAGATTTTTTTCAGGGCTTGATAGGATACAAAGTTGATGTTTCTATTGACTGGGGTATTTAGAACCAGAGGGTCACTGTCACAAAAGGGATTAGCCTTTCTTGAGGACTGAAGAAATGTGATTATTCAGAGGACAGTGAATCGTTAAAATTCTATACTGTTCAGTATATTTTAGACCGTTCAATATATTTTTAATTATTGACAAAATCAAGGAAAAGGATTTAATCATTCTAAGGAAAGTCACGCTACACCGAAACATGAGGGGCCAAATGGCCTGCTCCTGCTTTTATTTTTAATATGCTTCAGCCCCCTTTCCTATATATTTAATCTTCCCTTTTATTACCTTCCATGTTTTTTTTAATTTTCTTATTGTGTTTAACCATATAACCATATAACAATTACAGCACGGAAACAGGCCATCTCGGCCCTACAAGTCCGTGCCGAACATTTTTTTTTTTTTTTTTTTCCCCTTAGTCCCACCTGCCTGCACTCGTACCATAACCCTCCATTCCCTTCTCATCCATATGCCTATCCAATTTATTTTTAAATGATACCAATGAACCTGCCTCCACCACTTCCACTGGAAGCTCATTTCACACCGCTACCACTCTCTGAGTAAAGAAGTTCCCCCTTATATTACCCCTAAACTTCTGTCCCTTAATTCTGAAGTCATGTCCGCTTGTTTGAATCTTCCCTATTCTCAAAGGAAAAAGCTTGTCCTCATCAACTCTGTCTATCCCTCTCATAATTTTAAGACCTCTATCAAGTCCCCCCTTAACCTTCTGCGCTCCAGAGAATAAAGACCTAACTTATTCAACCTATCTCTGTAACTTAGTTGTTGAAACCCAGGCAACATTCTAGTAAATCTCCTCTGTACTCTCTCTATTTTGTTGACATCCTTCCTATAATTGGGCGACCAAAATTGTACACCATACTCCAGATTTGGTCTCACCAATGCCTTATACAATTTTAACATTACATCCCAGCTTCTATACTCAATGCTCTGATTTATAAAGGCTAGCATACCAAAAGCTTTCTTTACCACCCGATCTATATGAGATTCCACCTTCAAGGAACTATGCACGGTTATACCCAGATCCCTCTGTTCAACTGTATTCTTCAATTCCCTACCATTTACCATGTACGTCCTATTTTGATTTGTCCTGCCAAGGTGTAACACCTCATATTTATCAGCATTAAACTCCATCTGCCATCTTTCAGCCCATTTTTCCAAATGGCCTAAATCACTCTGTAGACTTTGGAAATCCTCTTCATTATCCACAGTTTTTTTATTTCTGCTTTCTCTAGATTTATCTCTCTGTACACGATTATTATTTTGGGCAGATATATGGATCATAAACGTTTATAGAGATTTGGCCAAATGCAGGCAAATGGGGCTAGCTCAGAATACCAACATGGCGTGTGTGGACAAGGTTGACCGAGTAGGATATTCTCATGCTGTATAGCTCTATGACTCTATCTCTTACCTGTGAATCCTTTACAGATATTGTGCGTGTGTAGATTCCTATCGGTTACTAACCTAGTTTTCAAATTTCCAATCTGTTTTCAGAATGTGTTTTCTTTTTACCCCTTTCATTTTCACTGGTTCTCATTGTTCTTGATTTTGCTGAGAACCTTTTTATTCTCTTTCCAGATTGTTTCTGAAATAGAAAATATGCGTCATAGAATTATTGAGGTTCGTCAGGAAATATATAATCATAATGAGAATGAAGTTAGCCGTCGATGGGCTTTTGAGGAAGGGGTAAGTATTTTTTAAGAATGGTAAATAGTAGAAAAGCAAATTAAGTGTACTATTTGTTAATCTGTTCTCTGCTATTTATACGGAGGAGTTCTAATTTTTAAGCATGAACACGAGGGAAAATTGTATGACTGTTTTCTAAATATTTAGAAGAATATTGTTACGGCTTCCATTCCTTCATTTTGAGGGTTTTATTGAGTACTAGACCAAGTGGGACCCACCCGTTGGGTCCCGTCCCCTCATTAAAGGACTTTGGTTAGGATTTGCACAAATAACAGTTGGATGCCACGTATTACATTCATCAGGGGCATTACTTAAAAAAATAAAAGGTTTCACTAAGCATTGAGACCCAATCAGTTCCCGTCAGCGAACACTTCTACTTCACAAATAATATTAAGAGAATTGATATCATTATTTGTTTTTCTTCCCCCAGAGATGCTACATGATCTGAATATTTTCCAGCATTTTTTGCTTTTATTTCAGATTTCCAGCATCTGGTTTATTGCTTTTTTGTAATTTTACCACTTTCTACAATAAATGTTAAAGGTTGGAAACTTTGAGAAGTTGGTGCTCTGAAAGCTAACATTTGCTATCTGCATGTGCTACCTGTCCTACTGAGCATTTTCTGTTTTAATTTAATTAGATAATTGTTTGCAAACGGAAATGTTAAAAGGTGTGGAATATTAGCAAAGACATCAAACCAGACAAAGTGTGTAAGAAGGAACTGCAAATGCTGGTTTAAACCAAAGATAGACACAAAAAGCTGGAATAACTCAGTGGGATAGGCAGCATCTCTGGCGGGAAGTAATGGGTGACGTTTCAGGTTGAGACCCTTCTTCAGACTGGTTTGGGATAAGGGAAATGAGAGATATAGACCGTCATGTGGAGAGATAAAGAACAATGAATGAAAGATATCCAAAAAGGTAACGATGATAAAGGAAACAAGCCATTGTTAGCTGATTGTAGGGTGAAGATGAGAAGCTAATGCGATTTGGGTGGAGGAAGGATAAGGAGAGAGGGAATGCCGGGCTAACTGAAGTGAGAGAAATCAAGATACATATCACTTGGTAAGCTGCCCAAGCGAAATGTGAGATGCTGTTCCACCAATTTGCATTTAGCCTCACTCTGACAATGGGGGGAACCATGGACAGAAAGGTCTGTGTAGGAATGGGAAGGAGAATTAAAGTGTCCAGCAACCGGGAGATCAGGTTGGTTCACGCTAGCTGAGCAAAGGTGTTCCGTGAAACGGTCGCCCAGTCTGCGCTTGGTCTCACCAATGTATTATCACAATCACAATCACAATAATACTTTATTAGCCAAGTATGTTTTGCAACATACGAGGAATTTCATTTGCCAAGATGGAAGGCAAAAAAAAAGTTCAATCTGCCCTTTGCTCTCCCACGGTCGAGAGCCTCGAGCTTCCGTTGATGGGATGAACTTGACTCCCGTAGCCGGCTGCGGACCTTCCGCATTGAGGCGATCAGCTCCTGCATCGGGGGTATGTCAGCTCCCCCACGCCGGACGATCAAACCCTGCATCGGGTTTGGTCGAACATTCCGCAAAGTTGGAGCTCCCGACATTCACACCCTCTCCCGAGACTGCGAGCTCCCGATGTAAAGTCCGCATGCCGTGTTTGGAGCGATCCCAGGCAAGGTCCACGCCCCACGGTGGGGCCCAAGGTCAGTCCAAGGAGGCCTCCAGCTCCATCAATGGTTGGCCATAGAGCGACCGGAGAATGCGATCCGAAGTTTAATCGCATCTCCGGCAAGGTAAGAAACTGAAAAAAAAAAAGTTTCCCCCAACCCATCCCCCTCCCCCCGCATAAAACAAACCGGAGAAAATTTACAGACTTTTAGCACACACTAAAAAAATTAAAAAAGATGAAAAGAAACAGACTGTTGGCGGCGCTGCCAATCGTGCGGCGCCCACTAGAGTTCACATCTTGAACAATGGATACCATAGATGAGGTTGGAGGAGGTGCAAGTGAACATCTGCCTAACCTGAAAGGACTGTCGGGGTCCCTGGACAGATTCGAGGGAGGAGGTATAACGACAGGTGTTGCATCTTCTGCGGTTGCAGGGGAGTGTGTTGTTTTTGGTAGGAAGGGATGAGCTCACCAGGGAGTTGTGGAGGGAACGGTCTGACGAAGTGATTGAAATATCAGTGTATGTTTTGTTTGCTGAAGGACATTGTGATTTATTTGAATAAAATAATGTAGGCTGACTAGATCCAAATTCTATGTTGGTAAAGCATGATTAAAAAATATTATTTTCTTTGTATAGATTAAACGACCTTACTTTCATGTAAAACCACTGGAAAAAGCGCAGCTAAAAAACTGGAAAGATTATCTTGACTTTGAGATAGAAAATGGAACCCTTGAACGAGTTGTGGTTTTATTTGAACGGTGTCTTGTTGCTTGTGCTCTTTATGAAGACTTCTGGATAAAAGTAAGTGTTTTGTATTTTTATCTTATTCATAGTGTCGCTATGTTTACTTGGTGTATATATACAACAGCCTTGAACCTGCAGATTATTTGAGGCCAAGAATCATCCAGGGTCTTATTAAATGGTGGATTGCGGCCTTCTCTTTCCTATGTTCTTCCTAGCCCAATAAGACCAAAATAAATCTGTGGGATGATCCAAAATCTGACACGAGACGCAATAAAATGAGGTTTGATCCCAATTGACGTGTAGATTGATGATGCATGTCAACCAATCACACACAAGCCAGCATCACTAACTCCACCCCACTGTATCACTTAAACTAACACTTGCTTCCAGCACGGTTCAGTTCGAGCAGCTAGGATGTGATGCCAAATAACCATCCCCTATGCTGTTAAAGTCTCAGTGCTGATTAACATAGAAACATAGAAATTAGGTGCAGGAGTAGGCCATTCGGCCCTTCGAGCCTGCACCGCCATTCAATACGATCATGGCTGATCATCCAACTCAGTATCCCGTACCTGCCTTCTCTCCATACCCCCTGATCCCCTTAGCCACAAGGGCCACATCTAACTCCCTCTTAAATATAGCCAATGAACTGGCCTCAACTACCCTCTGTGGCAGAGAGTTCCAGAGATTCACCACTCTCTGCGTGAAAAAAGTTCTTCTCATCTCGGTTTAAAGGATTTCCCCTTTATCCTTAAGCTGTGAATTAAAGATGAATTTAAACTACAATCTGTGTCTGGTGTACATCTACATTGTGTCATAAGTGGGATCAGAATTCTTAGCAGTAGCATGCTGTAACGAGTAAACAGTCGGATCATCTTGCGAGTTAATTGGGCTATGTTCGGGGACGGATTCTAGCTGGTATTGAGGGTTGAGACTTGTTGTCTCGTTGCAAAAAATTGAGATTAGACTTGAAGCCGGGCGAATTCTTCCCAAGGGCTCGACTTGCTGCGCGACATGCAGATGCAAAGTGGTTTAACTTTTTTGCAGTAATTGCATGATTTGCCAAATGCAGGACAAGCTGATTGTCTGCTGTGTAAGTAATTGCAGTTAGGACATCTCTTCTGAGGATCACTGTGAGCCGCCTGGCTTGCTTGGGTCATAAATCGCCTGTTATCTGTGTTAGCTCGCTGCTTAGTGAAACCCATCAGATTGATGGATTTGGTTTCGTGCGAACTGTCTAGAGGGTCGATAAATTCTGTTCTGCATGCGTGTAATGCCTCTTCCAGTGTTAAATCTGCCCTTCTCAGAAGCTCTGATCTGAGCTTTTGGTCGCTCATGCCGTTCACTAGAAAGTCCCTCGTTAACTGATCAGTTAGCTGGTCAGCCGGCATTTCTTGGAATCGGCTCCGCTGGGCCATATTCATCAAGTCTGAAATAAACAAATCTACTCGTTCGCCAGGGAGTTGACGACGAGAGAAAAACCTTGCCCTGTCCAAAATGTGATTTGAGGGCAGGTCACAGATCGGGCTTAATTTACGTAGCAGAACATTAAGGTCGTCGGGAGATTCAGCTGGGGTTATTACCTGGCCATTGGCACCATGAGCAGCCGGAGCATAGCGGAACGTTCTGGATCGTCGAAAGGCGTCTGGGCCCACAAGGTTAAGTAGAAGGGAGGCCTTGACAGCGTCAAAGACTAGTGGGTCAGGCTTTCGACAAGAAGAGGCCATCATAAACCAAAATAAAAACTCACAAAAATGATAAAAGAAACACGATATACAGAAGGATCAAACCACGTCTGATGCCATGTAGATGTTATCCAGACACAGACTGTAGTTTAATTTCATCTTTAATCAGCACTGAGACTTTAACAGCATAGGGGATGGTGTACATCTACAACTTGGATATCCTTGAATGACAAAATTGTTTCTTTGTGGTGGCACCCGGTTGTTGGGCCACTAGCTACACGAACCCTCAGCAGTTGGGGGTAAGGTCACGTGACTGGGCAATGGCAGGGAGGAGTTGTTATGGGGTACAGGGGTGTGTCCTGGGATATATAGCTAACCCTGGGACAACCCTCCCTCTCTCTTTGAGCTGACCAGCTCTCTTCCTCCCTAGGGATGAGTGTCCACCACATTTTCTGCCTCTATAGCTTTTCTTTTGAATGAAGTTTCTCATAACATCAGTAATGAGGAGATCTAAATTATGATTTGTATGGCATTAATTATCAACATTTAAATAAAGTTTTACCTTGCCAAAAATTAATATTAGCATTGAAATTTGAATAAGGTGGATCATATCAATTCAACAAATAGAGCTGTTCTGATTTATTATTGAAAAATATCAATATTCCACAGTAAGGTAATTGGCAGCACTAACTCGATCATTAATTTGAATTACAAGAAAATTATGAATTTTTCTTTTTTTCAGTATGCCAAATACATGGAGAACCACAGCAATGAAGGTGTACGACATGTTTTTAGCAGAGCATGTACAGTTCATCTCTCCAAGAAACCCATGGTTCACTTGCTTTGGGCAGCTTTTGAGGAACAGCAAGGTAAACTACTATAAACCGTTGGTCTCTACTGTTGCATTCCATTTGATATAAATCCTTGTAGTGATTGAATTGAAGCAGTGTTGTAAAAGTCTCAGCTAACGTGTCGCCAGGTGCTTTCCTATAACCACAGGAGATGTATCACTTGTCTACAGCACCTCTCCAGGGTCTCCAATAGTACTTCCAGATAAGGCAGGGGTTCACTTGCACCTCTTCTAGCCTCGTCTATTATATTTGGTGCTCCCAATGTGGCGTCCTCTACATTAGCGAGACCACGTGCAAACATTTGCACTCTGTCCACCCGCAGTCGCTAATCTTTTTAACTCCCCTTCTCATTCCCATTTTGACCTTCTATACTTAGTCTCTTCCTCTGCCTACTAGATCTCCCAATTGCTTGCCATTTTAACTGCTCTTCCTACTCCCACACTAACCTTTCTGTCCTGGGCTTCCTCCTTTGCCAGAGTGAGGCCACATGCAAACTGGGGGAACAGCATCTCATAAGCTGCTTAGATAGCCTACAACCTAACAGCATGAAAATTGAATGCTCTAATACCCCAACACTTTTAGGCAATAGACAATGGGTGCAGGAGTAGGCCATTTGGCCCTTCGAGCCACTGTGATCATGGCTGATCATCCATAATCAGTACCCCGTTCCCGCCTTCTCCCCATATCCCTCGACTCCCCTATCTTTAGGAGCTCTATTTAACTTTCTTGAAAGCATCCAGAGAATTGGCTTCCACTGCCTTCGGGTCAGAGAATTCCACAGATTCACAACTCTCTGGGTGAGAACGTTTTTCCTCATCACCGTTCTAAATGGCCTACCCAAACTGTGGCCCCTGGTTCTGGACACCCCTACATTGGAAACATGTTTCCTGCCTCAAGCGTGTACAATTCCTTAATAATCTTATGTTTCAATAAGTATTTGCCCCATCCCATTCACCCTGCTCTTTTCACTATATGTTCATCTCTCTCCCCCCCACACACCCCCCCCTCTCCACCAATGTCCCTCCCTCCCAGAATTATATTTCACTTTTTTCCTTATCTGACATCTTTTTGTTTCTACACCTCCCGTCCTGTTTACTATCTCCACCTATCTGCCACTGCCAATCACCCCACCCCCTCAGCTGTATCCATCTATCATTCACCAGACTGTGACCCAGTCCATGTCTTCTAATTAATCACCCCACTCCATCACTCTGAAGAAGAGTCCCAACGAAACGTCTATTCCATCCCTCCATATATGCTGCCTGACCCACTGTGTTCCTCCAGCACTTTGTGTTTTGCTGAACATGACAGTTGTGATGAGTTACCATAGTTGTCTTAATAAATCAGTACTTAAAATTTTACTTTTTAAATTTCTGTTAACAGGGAACATCAATGAAGCAAGAAGAATCCTAAAAACATTAGAAGATTCTGTCCCAGGGTTAGCCATGGTCCGTTTAAGACGAGTGAGCCTAGAACGTCGCCATGGAAATATTGATGAGGCAGAGTTTCTGCTACAAGATGCTATTAAAAACAGTAAAACACCCAATGAGTCATCTTTCTATGCTGTGAAGTTGGCTCGACTTTTATTCAAAGTAGAGAAGAGTCTTCCCAAGGCCAGGAAGGTTCTAGTGGAAGCCATAGACATTGATAAGGTATGAATTAAATTATCTCAACTCCAAACTTTTTAAACCCAGTCTATTGCAAACAAGCTAGTGGAGCAGCGATTTCAATTTTACTCAAGATGAGCATTTTCATATCTGGAAGCATTCAGCATCTATAGAATGATAGTTTGATTTTAATGAACTTTTCAATATACATAAAACATGCATTGTATCAAAAGCTAGCAAACAATTCTTACATAGTTCTCTGATAAAATATAACTAAATCATTTGCATGCACAAGCACGGTCAAAATTGAGTTCTATACGTACTGAGGTAATTTCATCATTAGACGCGAGTGTTGTGAAAAAGGTGAACTCTGTCCACACAGCGCTAAGAAGAGTTTACAGGTGTGTAATTGATTCAAAATAACTATTATTTAAAGTGAATCACTGAAATGTTAATCTGTTGGATTTGTGGACAAACAGATTTTAATTACATGGCATCTCTGAGCTTCCTTTAGCATAAGGAATTAATTTGAAACTTATTTTACTTGACTTTCACCTATTTTTCAATTCTCACTACAATCCCCCAGACTATTGGCTCATTTTCTGTTTAATGAGGATGATATCTTTTAAACCTAGTAAGATTAATTAGTCCTTGCCACTGATTCCACTGTCGGGTAATCTCCTTGCCCTCCTCGCATTGAGCTGTTAGTGAGAAAAATGTGCAAAGTTCAATTTAAATGTTTTATATGTGAATGCTTTTATAATGCAAAAAAAAAAGTTATTTGTATGAGATGTTAGTACTGTTTTTAATCCCTGTTGAAATTTAATATATCTTCCAAATTCAAGATTGTACGTTACACAATGAAGTCTTTCTTAATTTTCCATTTTTTAGTATTTACGGTCTCGGATTACTGTACTCAAGTACATTTGTAATTTCCCTTTCTGTTAGTGTGTACATATTAGCACATTTAAGAAGCAATTATTGCAACAATTAAATTAAAAAACATAATTATAATTGACAACATTCTGAAAATTATGCCTTCTGCAAATCTTTGTCTCGTTTCTGACCAGATGAATTGTGTTTTATTAAAAGATGGTGAAAATGTTTTGCTGTTTAATATAAATGTTTCGGTCTTTGTTAATGTGGCGTATTTTGATATATGAATCTGTCTTAAATAACACATTTGTAGGCAATTTGAACAGAAATATATTTACTTGAGCTTTCACTTTCGCCATTCCTGTGTATTTTCAGATTACCTTCTGCAATGTTTTGACCCATTGGATCATCTCTAATGACTTTATTCTACTACCATATACCATGCTGTGTACAGCTGGGTATGTCTCTTAATCCCATCCAGTGACAGAAATTTGCCACAGTCCACCAGTTCAGGAAATGTATTTTCAAAAAAAGTGCTGATTTTTATTTTCCCTCCCATTCTCCAGGCTGTCTAAGACGAATGCAACTTCTCCATGGAAGCCCAAGTGCAAATTGTTGACAAGACTGGGAATCTGACTCGGGATTCTGACTTGGGAGCTGAACAATTAAATGTAGTCCTTTAGTTTCTATAAAATAAGTTTTGCCATATTTTAACTAGGTAGCATTTTGGATGTTGCAAACATTTGGTTAATGGTGGTTGATTTGTTTTAATTTTCAGGAAAGCACCAAACTGTATTTGAATCTGTTGGAACTTGAATACAACTCAGACCTCAAACTGAATGAGGAAAACATTCTGAATGCATTTGACATTGCAATAAGTAGCTCAATGCCAATTGAAACAAGGATTGCCTTCTCCCAGCGAAAAGTTGAATTTTTGGAAGACTTTGGCTCAGATGTGAAAAAGTATGTTTTAATTTTGCTTCAGTGGATGTTATGAAACCAAAGATTGCATTTAAAAATCTGCTTGTTTAATAAGAAACTAGTGAATGTATTAGTAAAGATTTGGGTTTTCTTCTTTAAAAAGACAACTGAAACATTGACCTTTGTTGTTTACTTGGTCTTTATATTGTACATTTTCCTCTTTTACCATGTGGCCATTTAAGCAAATAGTTTGCATTTGTACTGATATTAATATTTTACTTTTTCTCTAATCCGTAATCAGAGGATTTTTTTTAAATAACAAATTTCAAGTTTTTAATGGGTAAATGTTAAATATATTGTAAATATAATATGGCTCTTAACCAGTAATTCATTTTGGGAGAAGCAAAAGAACAACTATTTAGGCATAATGTTATCTAAATGTACTGTTATGTACTATTCTGTTTCCAAAGTTATTGTTTTATTTATTGATTAATTTCCCGTTCAAATTATTCACCTTGAGCGGCATTCTATAAGAATTAAGTAGAATAACATATATAGTGACTGCTGGTTGTTACAGTGTGTATATATACAACATGGGAAGTAGATTAGAATTCTCAGTAACAAGAGCTCATATATGCAGTCACACTTGTGATGCCAAATAAAAGTAAGGATCTCTTACCTTGATGGCACAGTCTTCAGCTGTGTCAGCTGAGCATTATATATGGTTGTTATAAATCGCAGGCACATTTTGAACTACATATCAATCTTCGAGCAACTGGTTTAATCGGTAGTAAGGAACTGCAGATGCTGGTTTATACCAAAGATAGACATAAAATGCTTGAGTAACTCAGTAGGACAGGCAGCATCTCTGGATAGAAGGAATGATTGATGTTTCGGGTCGAGACCCTTCTTCAGACTCGACCCAAAACGTCACCCATTCTTTCTATCCAGAGATGCCATCTGTCCTGCTGAATTACTCCAGCATTTTGTCTAGTTTAATCAGTTTTTGTTTTAACTCCACTAATACCTTTTCTGGTAACAGCTTTAATGGCAGTTTTTTTTAATGTTCGAAACGCGTAGCTTTTGAAATATTCTTTGTTTGGGAACAAACATTAATTGTTTTCTATCTCCTAGACTCATGGTGTCATATGATGATCATCAACAGCTTTTAAGAGATCAAGAATCATCTAAAAGAAAAGCAGAAATTGGGCAAGTATTGTTTTTCTTCATGAATATATTTAATAGCAGTGGAATACGAATTGCATCAGAAGCCCAAATATTGGAGATGTACAGTCGAGAACAAAGGGGGACCCGGCGAGGGGGCCCACTGAGAACAGACGGCTGTGGAGGCCAAATCAATGGATATTTTTAAGGTGGAGATTGACAGAGTTTTGATTAGTAAAGGTGTCGGGTTATGGGGCGAAGGCAGGAGAATGGGGTTGAGAGGGAAAGATAAATCAGCCATGCTTGAATGGCGCATATTGATGGATCGAATGGTCTAATTCTGCTCCTAGAACTTTAGAGGAAGGGGCGAAGAAGGGATGAGTACGTTTTGTAGCTTTGTCGGCGAGTTTGTGGCAACTCTTTTGTGTACTTTGTTCGTAAAAACAATTATTTTCACTGTACATCGGTTCACGTGACAATAAAAGTATCATCATCATCCAGCACCATGTATAACGTAAAACCTTTCTTTTCTGGGGGACTTAGTTGTTGGACTTCAAATATGTTTTAATGCCTCTTTTGAGAAATGGTGCAACCAGTGATCCTCACCTAAAATAGCATTGCCATTCCACTTGATAGGACACCAATTCACTTTTTAAGTTCCTTCTATGATGTTGAGAACCTATTAAGGTAGGACATAGGAACAGAATTAGGCCATTTGGCCCAATTCTTTTCTCCATCTTTCAATTATGGCTGATTTTACGCACACTAGAATGGCATTGGTTTATTATTGCAACATGCACACAGAGATGGTGGCAAACTTTGCATGCTATACAGTCGTCATACTATATACGTGTAGAATTAAGCCATACAAGTATGAAAGGTAGACCAAAGAGAAAAACCTAGTGTCGATTATAATGTCATAGCATTATAACATTACACTTGCAGAGAAATCGCAGATAAAAAGTGCAAAGGGTGCAATGAGGTAGGTTGGGAGATTATGGCTACACCCTTAGCTTGTAGAGTGTTTAATGGTGCGGTAACAGCTAGGAGGAAGCTTTTCTTTGATGTGTTGGTACATGCTTTCAAGCTTTCTGATCTTCTGACTGGCAGAAGAAAGGATGGCCTGGGTTAAATGGTCCTTGATGATGTTGGCTGCCTTCCTGGGGCAGTGGGAAGTATGTGGAGTTGGTTGGAAGGGGAGGGACTTGTTTAGTGATGGACTGGGGCAGAACTGGTCGCTGTACCTAAATATGAAGCATCCAGATGGTTGTGCATCTATAGAAATTGGTACAAACTTAATTCCATTCCTAGACAGTGAGTGGAAATATAATTTATGCATCAAGCCTGCTAAGAAGCCTTTTAAGAATTTGTTGATTTCAATGAGATCACTCTTCAACTGAAACTCTTCTCATACAGGAAATCGGTCAAGTAAATCTTTGCTACACTGGACTTGGTTTATACTCTCTAGGAAATCGAGTCATAGTAAAAATCTTTGGACAGGCTACACTTGTTCCCGATGTCCAGGACAAGGGGTCACAGCTTAAGGATAAAGGGGAAATCCTAAAACCGAGTGAAGAACTTTTTTCACACAGCATGTTGAATCTCTGGAACTCTCTGCCATTCTTCATTGGCTATATTTATAGATGTGTATTTAGAGAAGGCAGGTATGGGATACTGAGTTGGATGATCAGCCATGATCATATTGAATGGCGGTTCGAAGGGCCGAATGGCCTACTCCTGCACCTAATTTCTATGTTTTCTCCTTGCTAACAGTTGCATAGAATGTGCATTCTTGTAATATAAGTGTATTTAATATTTAGTTTCTAAACTTTCACAGTAATTGGCTTGTAATTGTTTTTGCTAATTTGCTTCCCCCCCCACCCCGACACATGTCTGAAGAAGGGTCTCGACCCGAAACGTCGCCTATTCCTTCTCTCCATGCCTGCTGAGTTTCTCCAGCATTTTTTGTCTACCTTTGCTAATTTTATGTTATGTCTAAAATTTGACAGGTTGGAGGAACCAGAAGAGAAAAAGCAAAGAAATGACACAACATTAGAATCTACCCAGCTGATGAGTGGGGACTTGCAGGCTAATCAGGCTGCATATAACTACAATGCTTGGTACCAGGTGGGGAGACTGCTCAAATTACATTACTTTAATACAGAAAATCATAAAACAGTTATGACAAGGAAAAATCTTTTCTTAGCCAGTGTAAACATTTTCTTGATGCATAGTTGCTCCAATTTGGGGGGATAAAATGAAATATTGTTTTAGATTTGACCAGTCTTTTTAATCTCTGGTAATTGGTGCTAGAACAGTAAGATCTGTCCAACAGAACAAGTCAGGCAATGAATTGGCAAAGATGGAGATTGGCTGATACATGCAATACATGTCAACCCCTCAAACTACTCCTTTCCCTTTGTATACATGCTATTCGACTAGCTCTGCAGACCCACATTTGGACACTTCTGTACTTTGGAATCCATTATAAATTTGGGGAGATGAGCCGAGACAATGCTGAATATTAATTCTAGATCTCGTGATATTTTATCCAGAACGAGGGGTCACAGTTTAAGGATAAAGGGGAAATCTTTTAGGACCGAGATGAGGAAAACTTTTTTCACACAGAGAGTGGTGAATCTCTGGAATTCTCTGCCGCAGAAGGTAGTTGAGGCCAGTTCATTGGCTACATTTAAGAGGGAGTTAGATATGGCCCTTGTGGCTAAAGGGATCAGGGGGTATGGAGAGAAGGCAGGAACAGGATACTGAGTTGGATGATCAGCCATGATCATATTGAATGGCGGTGCAGGCTCAAAGGGCCGAATGGCCTACTCCTGCACCTATTTTCTATGTTTCTATGGCTTGCTAACCTAAATATCGCTTGTCCTTATTCATCTAAATACCACCCTTACATTTGTCTGTAATATAACTGAAGGCCCAATTCTGTTTTCAGGATATTATGCCACATTGATACCACAATGCTAAATATTTAAATACATCAAAGATCTTGCCATCAGCAGCTCTAAAAATGGTTTACTCAAAACATAATCACGTGATCTATTATGTACCTTGCATCCTCAAAGCCAATTGACCTTTGAGTACATGTTGGGAGATCATGTTATAGAGGTTCAAGACGTTGGAGAAACTGCACCTGGAATATTGTCTGTGTTTCTACTCGCCATACTATAGGAAGGGTGTAATTAAAATAGAGAGGGTGCAGTAAAGATTTGCAAGGATTTTGCTGGGACTGGGGTGCCTATGTAATGCGGAGCGACTGGATGGACTGGGGTTATTTTCCCAGGAGTGAAGCATAGAAAAATAGCTGCAGGAGTAGGTCATTCTGCCCTTCAAGCCACAGATATGGCTTTTGCCCCATATCCTTTTGCACTAAGCTAAATCTTAACTCCCTCTTGAAAACATCCATAGAATTGGCCTCCACTGCCTTCTGTGGCAGAGTAGTCCACAGATTCAAAACTCTCTGGGTGAAAAAGTGAAGCAGAGGGATGATCTTAGAGATATGGGTGTATATGGATGATTTAGAAATGAGGGGTGTATATAGGGCGGATGGGAATTATACCCCTTCCCCCCCCCCCCCCCCCAGTCTAATATTAGCGAGCACAGGTCTAACGTGAGGGGAAAGATTTAAAGGGGACCTCTAAGACTTTTTTTCACACATGGTGGTAGGTATATAAACCAATCTGGCAGATGAAGTAGAAGAGGCATTTACAATTACAATATGCAAAAGACATTTGAACAGGTACATGGAAAGGATTGTTTTGAAGTGATACAGGTCAAATATAGGCAAACGGGATTAGGTTAGAAAGCCACTTTTGTCAACATGGACACAATGAGCTGTGCAACTATATGATCCATTGTGGTTTGATGGGTATGCAGAAACAGTATATTTATTTTTAAAATATAAACTCCCAACTTGAAGAAGATGCATCTTAAGAGTGCATATAGGATTTGAAAAACAAAAGTAGCTTGCTGTTGACAATGTTAAAATGAATCCATATCAGTGGCACAAGTCAAAACTCTGTAACTGTGCAGCACCTGATCATGGAAGGTAGTGAACAGTTCCATGTGAAATTAATGCATTAAGAATATAGCGTCTTTGATGTAAAACTCAGCAAGAGTACAAAAAGAAGTGACAGAAGAACTTACAAATATCAATCGGAAGCAGCAGTTGAATGAAACTTTTGACGATAGCACAAACACCTGTCTTTTGTTCACCTTAAATAATATCAAATAATAACTGAATCCATTGTACCAACATCTTATTGAGTCCCATCAGAACAACATCCTACACCATCTATATTTAGTGGTATTTCAATGGCCGTCTCCATCATCTAGTCCAAAACAAGGCATTTTAGCTTGGATCAAAATGTTCAGCCCGAACTACAATTTATCAGATATTGGAAATGCAGCAAAGCTGAATCATGTTTAGATTTGGCCGTGCATGGCAATATCTATTAAAGCAGACAAATCAGGCAGTAATCACCTCTGACTGCAGCATCAAACTATTTACCATGACATTTCCTGATAATAGCATTGCCAAATTACACATTTACTTTCTCCAGGGGTCGGCATTGACTTGAAACTCGAGCTCAACCAGTTGCTACTATAACAAGTCAAAGCTGATAATTTTATGTTAAGTTGAGTCCTTTGGCTATCTAAATACTTACAAGATACAAGTTAGATGTTTATTCAAATGCTATTCGTATACCTGGGTGCATGCCACTGCACATTTGATGCCAATCCAATAAGGTGGGCCATTTGGCCAGTGTCCATCTACTCCTTAAACTGACTGTCCTGTCAGTTAGGATTGCTCATCTCAATTTGGGTCTGTAAACTTGATAAATATAAGGGACTTTTCTGTATAACCAAATGTGGAATTTCATTGGAGTACCTAATCTTAACCTAGAAACACAAAATGGTATCACCATCAACATATTTGTAGTTTTCAAGCAACATCTCTTGCTAAATATTTGACCAATGTTTTCTTTTCCAACAGTACAATTATCAAACACCCTGGAACTATGGGCAGTATTACCCACCACCTCCTACATAATTTGCTGCCATTTACCGTGGGAATGAAGAATTTTTCTTTTGTTTTAAAAGTAAAAAGTGGTAAATATTGCTTTTTAAAGGATGTTGCCCAAGATTATGGAATTTTTTTTTTTTAAATTAATAAATCTGGGGAAAAGTGTTTCATGCAAACTACTCAGCCAACCATTGTTTATATTTGCATAAACAAATTCTCATATCTTTTTGAATGTTTTTTTTTAAATTCTCCTTTAATTTGTTAATAGGAAAATAAATTTTAAAATGTTACAGAATATCATTGATGGTATAGTTTCTTAACTGCCAATTTTGTGCAAAAGTAATTTTTTGAAAAGTTGCTGAGAAAATATGTAATCTAATTTCAAAGTACAGCTAGTGTACTTGTTAACTTCAAAGAAGTATTTTCTCTTTCTGGAATAAATGAAAATAAAATTACACATCTGGAGGTCTTGACTTTTCGTATACAAGTGTAAGTAACAACACCAGGTTTGTGAATGAAGAAGTGATCTATTTATTAGCCAACTAACACATTCATGCAATGGAATATTGATATGTCCCAGCGAATCTAGACTAGTTAGTTCAAAATCATACATATAAATTGTAAGTTCAGTTTCATTAAAGAGATTTCTAATAGCTATAATTGGCTAACAACATCACATATGAAAGATGTCTGCAAACGTGCCATCTAGATGCTCTCTCAATTTGGAGCATCTTTGTTAACAGATGCTCAATGTCATAGGAGGTCATTCTATTCTGGTAAAATGGGATTATTTGAATCGAAGGCTTTTCTTAAATATAATGCAAATCAGTTGTGTTTTCATGTCAGTATTGGATTTGCCAAGTGTTCCATTGCAGCATCCTCAAGACATAGCCAGTGTAATTCTGCAAATGTTTAGAAAGTTTGTTGCCAAAAGATGAGCAATTCTGAGTAAAGGTCAGCTAAAAGTAGGTTACACCAAGCATGAGAGCATTTGAAAAAAACATAGGTTTATTTCGGTTCTCATTCCTATAAAACATGTTATGCACACATTCTTCCAATAACTTTTTTCTAATTAATGAAATTCTTTAAAATATTCTTTATTTATTACCTCTCAGCAGTAGCCAAAATCCAGGGTTACTTTCCCAGTTATTGAGAAAACCATTAAAATTTTTACAGCTAGAATAGTTTGTGAATTTTGTTCTTTTTGGAACTAATCTTCTGGGAACAAATCCATTTCATAATATATCTCTTTTTGACTGTTTTCTAAATCTGTTTCTTTGCAACTGTGCACAATGTTAACATTGCTGGGTGATGCAAAAATAAATCTTTTTACAAAAGTTGTGATGTTTCTAATTGAAATTGAAAAAATATATAGAATACATTATAAGCTAGAGTGATTAATTCTTTTTATTTTCTACAGCATTAAAAAAATGTTTTAAACCAATTGCAAAATTTGTTTAATGTTTTTCTCAGTTGAAATGATTCTCAAGGCCGCATCAATCTCTTTCAAAAAAAAAAGTTACTCTTCAACCCTTAATGATGCAGTCAAAAACTTGCTCAACCCTATTAATAGTGTTGTTTGTATCACAGAGTAATTAGTGGGTCTATAGCAGGTCTTTTGTGGAGCTATTTAAGTAGTCCCATTCCCCTATTTCTTTATAGGTCTATTTTCCTTTGTATTCATATGTTGCATGGGATGGGAGATTGCAACCTTCATGTGGTCCGCCCCATTTCGACGAATGTAATCAACCTGGCGTGCACATTCAAATAAGATCAAATAGAACAAGTGGTCCTACAACCTTAGGCATAGCTGCCAAGTAGTATGGATTTTACGTATTTCGTACGGAAATGCATTACGAATACGGAAATACGAATTTGCGTTGTTAAATACGGATTTTTTTAAAATTCGACCATGGATAATCAATCATTACAAGTTACCGCTGCGCCGGCCATGTTGCAGCCAAATCGCCTTGGAATTTTACATTTTTTAAATGCTCGGGTTTATCGAGTACTGCAGAAAGATTGGAGTCGTTTATCACTTGATTCAACTGAGACTAAAACGATTTGTTAACTGCCACTGTTAGCACATGTTAACAGCCAGTAGTTAACACGTAGTTATATAATGTGTCACCAAAACATCGACCTGCATTTCACAATCAATATAATTGTGTTTTGACCAAGTATTAATGACGCCGCGTTCCTTTGAATAAAATTCATAGAAGATTTTCTTAAAACTTACTGTCATTAGCTCATAATATCCGCTGAAGAAATAACACGATAGACCACTCTGTAAGTGCAAGTTTTGCTGTACACCTCATACTAAAGAACACATCATAATACTTCCTGAGTGAATTAATGGGGTTAGATTTTTTTTTTAATCTGTTGTCTAGAATTAATCGATACCCACCCTATGTACCTTCAGATTTCAATCGTAATTCCGACTTTTTTTGTTTTCCTATTTGTCAATTTTTTGTGCCGGTTATTTGGCGACCAATCAACCACTGTCTCTAAGGGGGTTGCATCCAATCACCGACCAGCTTCCCATAAAGTTCCCGTCCAATCAACAAATCGGTCTCCTCCCGTCCAATCAACCGCTGTCTCCAAGGGCATTGTGTCCAATCACAAAATGCGCTGGACACTTGGCGGCCAATCAGATGCAGTCTCCGAGGGGTGTTGCGATTTACCAATCACCGACCAGCTTCCCTGAGAGAGAGAGATGCAAGAAAGCAGCTATGACATATAATATAAAACAAACTATTACAAATACACAATAAACAAGTTGTGCATTCTTGTACTCTTACACAGTATGATCATACACCTGGGGAGACTGCCGTGAGGGATCGCACATTAAAAAAATGTGTATGATCGCAAATTTAAAAAAAATTCCAGCAAAATGGCACCGCGTAAAAATACTGATTTCCACAGCAAAATACTGATTTTCTGGTTCTAGAATACTGAAATGTTCTGACAAAACTTGGCAGCTCTGCTTAGGCTGTGCACGCCTTTTCTGGTGACAAATCAACCCATTTCCTCTAACATGTTTGCATCATCTTAATCATTAATCAGTCTAAATTACATTCTCTACATATCTACCGTTATGATTTTATGTACTAATTAAAATGTGATTGACAGCATAAGTACCAATATAAAACTTTGCAAAAAACCGTAAAATATGGTTCTCTTCAACTCAATTGTAATAGTACCTTTACAAGCACAAACAGTATGTTGTGTGATAAATTACATTTCTTGAAAATCCAATGATTATATTGATAGGATTCTCAGATCCACGATTATCCACGTGGCTCAATGTGTCCAGATCAAGGCGTCAGTGGAGTGGGTTGCTGTAATGGAATACTTTATTGTCACATGTGACGGGCACAGTGAAATTCTTTAATTGCACATCCAATGTATAGCAATGTTACAAAATTTTGAGATTTAAAAAATCAAGTCTTTAATTTATCCCATCAGATAAAGCATAAAAGAAGTTTAATTTGACACCTAATTCACTTTCATATCTTCAGTATTAAAAAAGTTATGGCCATTTTCATACTCGGAAAATGGCATCTTGTTCCCTTTTGTTTTTTAATTGACAACACAAAAGCTGTGATCGAGAACATTTAAAAGACCATAACTTTCTTAAAAATTAAGAGAACTGAAAGAAATGTTCAATTATTATAGATTGAAGCATTCTGAAACAAATATGAAACAATCTTACTTAGATGACTTGAAATTAAAGCATATAATTAGTTAGTTACCTAATTGTAGCTAATTACAAAATTCTATTACTAGATCTAAAAACACCTATTAATTTCTTAAGAATAGATTAACATTTTTAAATAGCCTAAGTGTCCAAATAACATTCACACAAGAATTCACAATATAACATAATTTTTAAATCTCATTGTCATGGGTTTATAGGCCAAATGGAACGAATTTAATGTTTAATACCTGTAAATGAATGGCCATTTAAATCACCTTGCAAGTGGGGTTTTCTGGAACGCGACCATTTGGAACGTTGAGGTTGCGGTGATTTTAGTCCCCCATATCGGCAGCAAATACACTGCCGGTTGTTCGGGGGGGGAAAAAATCACCGTTTCGCATCTTAAAATGTGAATTAAATGCATCTTAAGAAACACTTTTACACATATAAACTACTTTCTTTTACCTGTCCCCTACATAAAATCCGTCCCCGTTGTCGGCTTCAGAAGCTGATTTTAAAATCTGAGAGGCATTGAGAGTGCGGCGCCATGGAGGTTCGATGGGGTACACTGGCAACATCACCTGGGTGACCCAGTGCCGCTGTCAGGACAACGGGCTTTTATGGCAAAGTTGAGACCACATAGTTAACAACTTTGGACTTGAATCACACAAAATGGTGCTGGAAACATTGCTGGTGTACTGTCTCAGAGTGATCTACTATTCTTAATACACCTGTACTTAAGTATGATTGTCATAAGGAATAGGAGTAGATTTAGGCCATTCGGCCCATCAAATCTAATCATGGCTGATCCATGGCCCTCATAACCCCATTCTCCTTCCTTCTCCCCATAACCTCTGACACCCGTACTAATCAAGAATTTATCTCTGCCTTGAAAATATCCACTGACATGGCCTCAGCAGCCTTCTGTGGCAAAGATTTCCACAGATCCAACACACTCTGACAAAATTAATTTCTCCTCATCTCCTCCCAAGAAGAAAGTCCTTTCCTTCTGAGGCTATGACCTCTCCCACTAGTGGAAACCAAAGATCTTATATAGATAGTCCACTCGACGAAAAAGCCGTAGTAGGGTCATGGGTAATCTTTAGCACCATTTCCGTAACAGGCTTTCGTCTTCGCACCAGATTCTATAGCGGAGCAAAGATACTAGTGCGGAGACGGAAGCCGGTTATGGAAATATCCTCGTAAAAATTTTCTCAAGAGCATTTTCTTTCTGCCTGTCTGCCTCACAATAAAAAGCAAAAAGATGCCTATGTTCCGTCCACAGCGTATGGGAAGTCTGGTCCGGAGCAGCACGGCTGGGACGCCAGGGTAAAGTTGCAGGGAGGTTTGCAATGTATTTTTATGTAATGTCCCTTGTCTGGGCCTTGAGTCCGAAATAAAATTTGTCATATATAAAAATCTGGAGAAATATATATATGTGTGTGTTATATGATTATATATATCCATATATGTGTGTATGTGTATTTTTTCCTACACAATCTAATTAGTTGTATGGCCGTTGAATAAAATCATCCTTAAGTTATACATCATTTGTTATAGAAGGAACTGCAGATGCTGGAAAATTAAAGGTAGACAAAAGTGCTGGAGAAACTCAGTGGGTGCAGCAGCATCTATGGAGCGAAGGAAATGGGCAATGTTCAGTCTGAAGAAGGGTTTCGGCCCGAAACGTTGCTTATTTCCTTCACTCCATAGATGCTGCTGCACCCGAGTTTCTCCAGCTTTTTTGTCTACATCATTTGTTAATCTTGCTCAAAACACAATTAATTTTGTTAAATACTTCATTTAGATAATCCCACCATTACAGACAGATCTCATTCCACCCCCTGGCTATTGGTAAGACCAGACCCATTTTATTGTTGAAAAACAATTCCATAGACACAAAAAAACATTAAGGAACATTCCAAGAGTAGAGCAACTGGAATCTTCATATTGCTATTATTTTACCAAATACCTCAGTTGTTAACAATGTGATTAGATCAATTACAGAGTGCAAGTTTCATACAAAAATCAACTCAAACACAGCACATGAGCCATTTGAAAAGGAATGTTTGAAAAAAAACAATAAAAAGAAAATTAACAGAATTTTGATTTATTAACATATTGATTATTAACAAAAATTACCAGAATAATGAATCTAACCCTATATCACACACACAAACTGTTCCCCCGCAACACTGATTACACTGCGAGAGGGATAACCACAATCCGGGTCGAGTTTACTGAAATGGCCGAAGAAAAGGCCGACGTTCCGCTCCGTTGCGTCCCCCCCCCCCCCCCCCCCCCCCCCCCCCCTCCCATATCAACTCCTGTTTGTCAGCTATAAAAACCTGGATGCAACATAACTTCCTCAAATTCAACAGCGATAAGACAGAATTCCTCCTCATAGGTTCCAAAGCCACACTCAGCAAAATCAATAACCCCACTCTCACCATCGACGGCACCACTGTCTCCCCATCTCCCCAGGCCCGCAACCTTGGCGTGATCTTTAATTCCACCCTCTCCCTTGAGCCTCACATCCGCCATGTCATTAAAACCTCCTTCTTTCATCTCCGCAACATCGCCAAACTCAGACCCTCTCTCACATCTCCCGCTGCTGAAAGACTCATCCATGCCTTCATATCCTCCCGACTGGACTATTGCAACTCACTTCTCCTTGGCATCAGCGCCACCTACATCAACCACTCCACTGGTCCAGAACGCAGCCGTCCCGACTAATCACCCACACCAAATCCTAGCATCACATCACTCCAGTCCTCAAACAATTTCATTGGCTTCCCATTTCCCACCGGATCACCTACAAAGCACTCCACCATCTGGCCCCCCCATATCCCACTGACCTCCTCTCCCCCTACCAACCCTCACGGTCCCTCAGATCCACATCAGCCGGTCTCCTCTCCATCCACAAGTCCAATCTCCGCAGTTTTGGGGACAGAGCCTTCTCCAGGGCAGCTCCCAGGCTCTGGAACTCCCTCCCCCAACTGATCCGCAATTCAGTGTCCCTCACCATCTTCCAGTCCCACCTCAAGACCCATCTCTTCACCTCTGCCTATCCTTAGCCCCACGTCCCCCTCCCTTTTCATCTGTGCATTAATTGCCTCATATTGTGTTTTGAATGGAATTCTGTCTTTACTTTGTGTACTAGTCATGTCTCTACTATTTATTTCATTCTCCTTACATGTTTTTCCTCTACCTGCTAAATTTTTGTAAGGTGTCCTTGAGACTCTTGAAAGGCACCCATAAATAAAATGTGTTATTATTATTATTACACGTCAGCCCATTAGCTTTAGCAAGAGTGGACTATCTTGCTCCGCTATATGATCTTTGGTGGAAACATCCTCCCCACATCCACTCTATCCAAGCCTTAGTGAATGTTGAATTCTCCCAATTTTGCTATCCCTTGCTGTCTCCTCCCTTTCCTTAACCCTCGAGCTGTCTCCTCCCATCCCCCCCCCCCCCCCCCCCCCCCCCCCCCCCCCCCTCCTCCCTTCTCCTTCCTTCCTCCCCCCCCCCCCCCCATCAGTCTTTCGGCCCGAAACGTCGTCTATTTTCTTCGCTCCATAGATGCTGCTGCACCCGCTGATTTTCTCCAGCAATTTTGTGTACCTTTATTCTTATGTATTTACGTATAGTAGGATTTTTACTGAACTGCATGCAAAAAAGCAAAGGTCCTATAGCGGATCTTTGCAAAATAAAGTTCGCAGCGATGTTGTTTTCGCAGTTGTGCACATGCGCAGTGTGCTACACTGACTACGCACATGCGCAGTTCCATCTTTCCTCCGCGACTGCGTCACTTGTTCGCTGTTAGATTGCGCGTGCGCGCTGGTTCTTTCTCTCTCGGCGGGCACAGGGATCGGTTGTGGAGGCGGCGGCCGCGATTCTGGTGAGCTTTCCCCGGCCAGGTGCAGCTGAAGCTGAGCTCGAAATATCTTTACCAGGCGGCTGAACATCCCGTCGCCGTCCACGTACAACCGCCAGTTGTGTTCTGGTTGTGCGAGTGCGAAGGGGCAAATGGCGGCGGGGCCCGGCGAGGAGGCCCCAGGCGCGCCGGGGTGGGTGCGGTGCGTGGTCCCGGCTCTATCTCCGGGAACTGTTCGGGCAAAGACAGCACGATTCAGGGGGGGATGGGCGATGGCGGTGTGCGCGGTGCGGTGGCAGAGGAGAGGAGAGGGTGTTGGTGGGAATGGGACTGAAGGCGTAGTTTCCGCCGACGTGTCGGGAATCTGCAGCCATGCGGCCTCTGCCTGTGCAGTCCGAGCGTCCCTGATTCAAGTGAAATGTGTTTAATTATCACGTGTACCGACAACGGAACAATTACATTAATTGCAACGGCGTAACTGGCTTGTAAACAGTACACATGACCAATATATAATAAACACATTTAATAAGTTAATAACCACGATATTCATACAGAATAGAAACCTGAAGTCCGTGCGACCAAAGACGACCTGTCCATAGTCCATAGTTTCGTGTTCAAGAGCCACATGATTGTTCTTGAACTTTAGTCATAGCTTTCTGACTTCCTAGCTTTCCAATGTAAGGAACGAAAAGAGAGTATGGTCAGGGTAGCGTGGGTCCTTATATGGCGGATTGTTGGCACCTGTGCGAACCAGGTGGTTTCCACCACTTTTTGGAATCTCCTTTATTCCTGGTTGTTTGAGTTGCTGAGCCAAGCTGTGATACAACCAATCAATATACTCTCATGTACATCTGTAGAAGTTCAAGAACATTTGTGCTCACGAGTGTTCTTGGTGGAGTTTGAGCTGCTTGTGTAGAGCTTGAATGTATCTGTGACGGATCCAGCTGATACATTGCATTGTATATTTTAAATTGGTTCCAGGCAGAACTTTTTGGTAGGTTTTTAAGATCTAAACTTATTGGTGCACCTGAGGTAGTATAAACTTAAGAGGATGGTCGATTTTCTCCCCTGAAGAACATGGGTGAACCAGATAGAGTTTTTGACAACTCGGTAGTTTTTAATGCTCACTATTTCTCAAACTAGTTCCCTCCCATCCCAAATGTTTCAGTTTTAACTACATTTATATTCCCCAGCTACATTGATGGTTTGAACTCTGGTCTTGAAATTGTTAATCCAGATTCTCAATTATATCCACTCCATAACTGCTGCATCCAGGACTATATGAAAGATGGCTAAAGGGAAAGCCATTTGTGAATGATCAGGTTTTCAAGCAATAGAGATTTAATTAAAATTATCAAAATTGCTCATGTCATGGAGCATCTGTGGAGAGAAAGGAATATCTCAGGCGAATTACTTTTATTTGCCCACAGACCCACCATGCAGCTGTTTCTACGAGCTCAAAACACCCACACACTTGATGTAACTGGGGAAGAGACTGTTGGAGAACTTAAGGTACACATTTTTCGCTTTTGGTTCACTGAAGTTTTAGATCTTAACTGTTGTCATTATAAATGGAGACTATTTTCTTTCTGTTGATCACTTACATTGATTCTGTTAGATTTTAGAAATCAGATTTTTCAGAGACACGGGTCTCCTGTGTTCCATCAGGCTCAGCCACCAGGCTCAGCATCCCACCATTAGATATTCCTTCTACCCACCGCAACTTGATCTCTAGTACATTCCTTGAAACACTTGTTCCTACACCACCTCCCTCACCACACCCAGGGACCTAAACAGTCTTTCGGGTGAGGCAAAGATTCCCTTGCACCTCATTCAAACATATGCTCCTGATGTGGTCTCCTAAATTGACGAAATTAAGTGCAACCAATTTGTAGAGCACATTCGATCTCTGCAATGGCCGTCACAAGCTCTCTGTTAGATGGTCCCTCAACTTCCCATTCCCACATCAATCTGTTAGTCCACCATCTTCTCTGCTGTTAAGGTGAGACCCAGCGGAACCAGAAGAAAAACACCTTGTATTTTGCCTGGGTAATCTACAACCTAGTGGTGTAAACTTTGAATTTTCCTATTTCAGGTAACCAATGGCCCTTTCATCCCCCTGAAACATTTCACAGCTCATCTTTTCATCTCCCTGTCATGTCCCCATTGACTATTTTTGTCCCCCTTCCACTTTGTAGTTCTTTCCACATTGCCCCCACATGTTGTCCCCGGAATTTCTTGGTCCTTGTTCCATTACCCCTAATTGTTCTCATTTTCACCTTCTTTACTTAATATATTTTGCATTTGTTTTTTTGTAACACCCCTCCACCCCTTTTCAACCTTCACCCTCCCCACTTGGCTCCATCTCCCCTTTTTTGGTCTACCTCCATCCACCTCTTCTGAACTCTGTCCCTCTGCCTGCCATCCTTCATTCCTTCCTGTCCACCAATTATTTAATGCCCCTGGCTTGCCACCTCCGTCTCCTCTGTCACAGTCATGATGCAGAGCTTTGTCCTTAAGTGTTAACTTTCTACACACATTTGTTCTTGAAGTGATTCAAGTTGATATTTGTTATAAACTTACCTTTTAAAAACTCATCTAGGCCCATGTTGAATCATTGGAAGGCATCTCTTCTGTGGATCAAGTGATCCTGTTGGCTGGCTCTCCCTTGGATGATGATGCTGTTATTGGCCAATGTGGTATCAATGAGCACACTACTCTGGAAGTAGTTGCTCGATTGTTGGGTGGTATGTATTTTACTGACTTGAATTTCGTTATTGCATTTATTGTCTTGCATGTTATAATAATGTGATAGTACGTGTAATTAAATTTTCCAACCGTCGCCTCTATCCTGTTTCCTTCCAATTACCCTTTCCCAACAATGTAGGGCTGAATTTGGGTACAGTATTTGTGTTTGCAGCAGTCATTTACAATGAGATGCCTCAATTTTAAAAAAAAGTCAGATTCAGATCAGTATATTGTCATAAGCACAATTCCTTGCTTGCAATAAGCTCGTGGATTAAACAGTATACTTGATAATGATAATACAACTAATGATACAATTGTGATAATACTGTAATAATGGAATCACTGAACGAGGTATAATTAAGAGTACATGAGTACTCTCCAGGAATGGGATGTACAAGAGGTGATTCGTTCAAGGGTCTAAGAACCGTGTGACACATAGAAACAAAAAATAGGCGCAGGAGGAGCCCAGTCAGCCCTTCGAGCCAGCACCGCCATTCGTTGTGATCATGGCTGATCGTCCGCAGTCAGTATTCCGTGCCTGCCTTCTCCCCATATCCCTTGATTCCACTAGTCCCTATAGAAACATAGAAAGTGTGGAAGCAGCTGTTCTTCAGTCTGGGGATCCAGGCATTTGAAGCTATTGTGTGTTGTCGCAGAGGTGACAGAAAAGGGAATGGCAAGGTTGGCCGGCATCGTTGATGTTTAAAGTATTACTGGTGCAATACTCTGAAGATGTTCTGGGTGGAAGGAAGTGATGAGCCTGTGTGGACTGGGCAATCTGTGATGGACACAGGCTCGTTGAGGTTCAGGTGGTCAAGAGTAGAGCAGTTGCCATACAAGGCTGAGATGCATCTAGTCAGAATGTGTTCTATGGTGCATCAGTGGACATGGAGAATTTTCGCAGACACTTGTAAAAGTAAATACGCTGATGTGGTTTTTTGATCATTGTGTGAATGAACCAGGTGTGCCTGCTGGTGATGTGGCTATTTGTCAGTGGAGCATATACCACTGCTCTGTTGACAACACAGAGTTGTGTTTGGCCTCTCTCCCTGCTTCCTTGGGTCAACAAAGCAACTATTCTGTATTGCTGGTGTTCAGGGCTGAATTGTTGTTCATCCGGCCGCCAACAGTGGTTTAAAGGTGCAATTGGTGCTGTGTATTTGCCCGTGCAGTCTTGCATGTGTAGAAAGTAGAGGAAGAGACTGAACACAACCCTAAGGGGCAGCTGAATGGAGGGTGAAGGTGGATGAAATGTGGCCAATTCTATCCGACTAGAATGTCAGGAAGCCTGTAGACTAGTTGCAGATGGCACTAAGAGTTTGTTTGGTATTGTGTTGAAGACTGAACTGTAGTCAATGAAGAGCATGTTGACATAGGTGTTTTTGTAGTCAATGTGATAAGAAAGTTAAAACATGGTGGCGTATTCCAGAGACTCCCTACCATTCAATGTTCATAGATTATTTACTCCAGGCTTCATCTCTTCTGCACTTGTTCCACATGGCCCTCAATCCCCTGATATTGGAAAAAAAATGTCTAGCTACCCCTTCATTATCTTGAATCATTTGGCTTCCACAATCACCCAGAGTATTCCAAATATTCCTAAGAATCTCTATTTTAAATGTCTGCTCCTAATCCTGAAACTCTGTTCCCTCATTTGAGATTCTTCCGCTCGTGAAAATATCTGCTCCTTCCTCGCACCCTCCTGTCATGTCCCCTTAGTGCTTGTGTCTTTCAGTAAGATCACGTTTCGTTGTTCCAAACTCTGAAAACTAGATATAATTTATTTAGCTGCTTATTATCGGACAAAGCTCTTGGGGGGCCTAGGGAGCCTCTTTTGGACTGCCTCTAATGCTAGAATATTCACCCTTATGCAAGGAGAGCAAACCCATGCGCAGTATTCCATATATGGCCGTTTTCTGCACAGTCGCAACAGTGTTTTATACTGCAGCCCACTTTCAGTAAAGATAAATATACAATTTTCTTCCATTTGTGGGTGTGATTATTGTGTTAATAACTTAAACTTCATTAACTAGTTTGAGTGCTTCTTTTTAGCAGTGTATTTAGGTAGAATTTATGTTTTTTCTCGCTTTCTCTCCTGTTAGGTAAGGTGCATGGGTCCCTTGCTCGTGCTGGAAAGGTGAAGGGCCAGACGCCAAAGGTAAATTTAATGAATCTTTGGGTTCAATGTGTACATTTGGCAGGATGAGGGGGGTGCAGTGGAAAGTTAATAACATGGGTTTCATAGTAAGGTTGAGCCTCACTTAAGTTTTGTTAACGGTGTGGACCAAGATTTAGAATGGTGAATAACTCTCTGCCACAGAGGGTAGTTGAGGCCAGTTTTGGCTATATTAAGGGGGGTTAGAGTGGCCTCACTTATGGAGAGAAGGCAGGTTATACTGAGTTGGATGATCAGCCATGATCATATTGAATGGCGGTGCAGGCTCGAAGGGCCCAATGGCTTACTCCTGCACCTAATTTCTATGTTTCTAATAGGCTGAGGCAGTTCCTGCCATATCTCAAAAACTTGCAGGTGGGTGGGATTTGGCCACTGTATGGGTGAAAAGCAATATGTGTGGAGAATAAAAAGGGTTAATGTAGGACATGTGTCAATGGTCGGCATGGACTTTGACTGTTTCCATGCTGTATTTATGATCTGATTTTTAAACCTTCCTGGTCATCTTTTGCTTATTCGTCCCTTCCAGTTTGGTTATGATGCTGAGTGTTTAGTCAGCTGGTTTTGCACTTCATATTTAGTAGTGTATTTTGGGGAGAGACTGGTCTTTATCTGGAACGGCCTACATTACCCAGTGAGCTCAAATGCAACAAGTGGGTTGCTTGTGATAACAAGAAATTTAAAACATAGTTTGGTAAAATTAAGATTGGAACCTAATATAAAAACTGCCGTTGTTGTTAGAATTGTCTTGAATTTCCACAAGTTAATACAACCAATTATTTATGCAGGTTGCAAAACAAGAAAAGAGGAAAAAAAAGACTGGCCGTGCAAAGAGACGCATGCAGTACAATCGCCGCTTTGTAAATGTTGTGCCGTACTTTGGCAAGAGGAAGGGGCCAAATTCAAACTCTTAAATTTGTTCCTGTCATCTCAAAATCTTTGATAAGAATTGAGTATCCTGCAGACCGGAGAGTACTGGATTTGCTCCCAAAATCCAGAAAGCAAAGACGATATTGCTCAAATTCTATAGTATGATTAATTAAAAAAATCTTACCACCTTAGTGCTTGTGTGTCCAGCAGTTTTATACATTAGATAGGCATCAGTGTACATTCATAATTTTCAACAGCACAAAACTTGGTCCAATATCTTAACTGTTTAAATCCCATTTTTCAGCTCGTAGTCTGTTGTCTTGTAATCCAAGCTGTTGTAATTCATGATCATTGAAGACATTAGCGACACAGTGGTGCTGGTTTCCAACGGTGACGGACGCATCACACATCTCTGTCCCCCAGTTCCTGCTGATTTCCACTGTGAGAAGTATAGGATTTTGGTGTGTCTTACAATGCTATGTACGACAGTGATCGAAACTTCTACTGAAGTGTGGATGGCCGTTGGCTTGCTAGAAGCTCATCTGCCCTTTGACAGGTCTTGTTTTTGGTCCTGCTGTGGGTCCACAGCCCCCTCACCTGCCAAACCAGGTGGGGGAGAAGGTTTAGTCGCCAACTATCCGACCATGGAGCAGGTAGATGAGATTACGTGGTACTGTGGCGGAGAGAACCCCCGACCTGGCCAGGTTGCAAGAGCTCATTAAATATTTAAGTACCCACCTCCATGTCCCCATGAGTAATGTTTCAGATTCTAATTACTGCTCTAATGGGGGGGGACCCCACCTTTCTTTAAATCCTCTATTCTAACGTATACCTCTGGCTATAGCCACCAATCCCAAGAAGTAATATAAATACTTTTCTGTGTCCCTTGTAATTTAGTGCACTGTAATCATAGAGTCATACAATGTGGAAACAGGCCCCTCGGCCCAACTTGCCCACACCGGCCAACAATGTCCAGCTACACTAGTCCCGCTTGCTTGCGCTTGCTTCATATCCCGACAAACATGTTCTATCCATGTACCTGTCTTAACTGTTTCTTAAACAATGGGATAGTCCCAGCTTCAACTACCTCCTCTGGCAGCTTGTTCCATACACCCACCATCCTCGTCTGAAAAAGTTACCCCTTGGATTCCTATTAAATCTTTTCACCTTGAACCTATGTCCTCTGGTCCTCGATTCCCCTTCTCTGGGCAAGAGACTGTGCTTCTACCCGATCTATTCCACTTATGATTTTGTAAGATCCCCCTGCGCTCCATCGAATAGAGACCCAGTGTACTCAACCTCTCCCTATAGCTCACACTCTAGTCCTGCCAACATCCTCATAAATCTTTTCTGGATGCTTTCAAGCTTGACAATATCTTTCCTATAACGTAGGGCCCAGAACTAAACACAATATTCTAAATGCGGTCTTACCAATGTCTTATACAACTGCGACATGACCTCCCAACTTTTATACTCGATACTCTGACTGATGAAGGTCAATGTGCCAAAAGCTTTTTCGACAACCTATTCTACCTGCAACTTAACCTTCAAGGAACCATGCACCTGTACTCCTGGTTCCCTCTGCTCTACAACAATAACCAGAGGCCTACCATTTACTGTGTAGGTCCTGCCCTTGTTCGACATCCCAAAATGCAACACCTCACACTTCTCTGTATTAAATTCCATCAACCATTCCTCCGCCCACCTGGCCAATCGATTCGGATCCTGCTGCAATCTTTCACAGCCATCTTCACTATCTGCAAAACCACTCACTTTTGTATCAACTCCCTCTCCCCTCTTGGTCTCTTGTACTCCAAAGGAATCAAACTAGGTTGATCCAATCCCCGTCTAGCTGAAACACTCCATCCCAGACACCATCCTGATGCTGCCTGACTTCTTTGGTATTTCCACCATTTTTTGTTTTTATTTCAAACGGCCTGCTGAATCTCATCTGAACGCTCTGGTGCAAACACGTCCTCTTGTGTGATGATTGGCACTGTACACAGCACTCTGACCGGTCCAACAACTGTTTGTTTTGTATTTATAAAGAGACACAAGGTTACCCGAAACGTCACCCATCCATGTTCTCCAGAGTTGCTGCCTAACCTGTTGAGTTACTTTTGAGTGTTTTTTTTGTAAACTAGAATTTGCAGTTCTTGTTTCTAGATATTAACTGTTCTGTATAGTTGTACCATAATCATGTTTTACATTAAGGCCCAAGTATCTGCATCTATCTTTTAATCCACCTCATCTACTTATGTCTTGGACCAAAGACCCTCCATCACTTAATATATCCTCGGGTTTTAGATTTACATAACCAATGTGGATATTCTTTTTAAGCTTTTCAAACTGAAATATCAATCAGATTTTAGCAATAAATTCCATGTACTATTTCTTTAGTGATTTTATCAGCTCATCACTCATCTTGTAATTGAAGGTTTCCCTGCACGTTCTTAACAACTTTCACTAATATTTGTGTCGTCTGAATTTCCAACCCATATCTCATTCCTTCGGTTCATTTCTGGTCAAAGATTTTGATTTTAAAATTGATGCTTGACTTACCAAACCAGCATTGGAATCAATCTTTCAAATTGCCTTGGATCCCATGGGGTTTTGTGTTTTAGACCAATTTTCCATGGCCTTGCTGAGGTCCATATGGAGTGCATTAAAATGAAATCCCTGCTGACCTACTTAATTACTTTAAAAAAAAAAACGTAAAACAATTTAGTCAGACAGACCTACGACTGCACACCTGTACATGGTACTAACACCATCATCAAGTATGCAGATGATACAACGGTGATTGGCCTCATCAGCAACAACGATGAGTCGGCCTATAGGGAGGAGGTCCAGCTCCTAGCAGCATGGTGCGCTGACAACCTGGCCCTTAACTCCAAGAAGACCAAGGAGCTCATTGTAGACTTCAGGAAGTCTAGGGGTGGCACGCACACCCCCATCCATATCAACGGGACGGAGGCGGGACGTGTTTCCAGCTTCAGGTTCATAGAAACATAGAAATTAGGTGCAGGAGTAGACCATTCGACCCTTCAAGCCAGCACCGCCATTCAATATGATCATGGCTGATCATCCAACTCAGTATCCCGTACCTACCTTCTCTCCATACCCTCTGATCCCTTTAGCCACATCTAACTCCCTCTTAAATATAGCCAATGAACTGGCCTCAACTACCCTCTGTGGCAGAGAGTTCCAGAGATTCACCACTCTCTGTGTGAAAAAAGTTCTCATCTCGGTTTTAAAGGATTTCCCCCTCATCCTTAAGCTGTGACCCCTTGTCCTGGACTTCCCCAACATCGGGAACAATCTTCCTGCATCTAGCCTGTCCAACCCCTTAAGAATTTTGTAAGTTTCTATAAGATCCCCTCTCAATCTCCTAAATTCTAGAGAGTATAAACCAAGTCTATCCAGTCTTTCTTCATAAGACAGTCCTGACATCCCAGGAATCAGTCTGGTGAACCGTCTCTCCACTCCCTGGGGGTCAACATCTCCGATGACCTCTCTTGGACCCACAATACCTCAACTCTGGTCAAGAAGGCTCACCAGCGTCTCTTCTTCCTGAGGAGACTGAAGAAGGTCCATCTGTCTCCTCAGATCCTGGTGAACTTCTACCGCTGCACCATCGAGAGCATCCTTACCAACTGTATCTCAGTATGGTATGGCAACTGCTCTGTCTCCGACCGGAAAGCACTGCAGAGGGTGGTGAAAACTGCCCAACGCATCACCAGTTCCTCGCTCCCCTCCATCGAGTCTGTCCAAAGCAAGCGTTGTCTACGGAGGGCGCTCAGCATCGCCAAGGACTGCTCTCACCCCAACCATGGACTGTTTACCCTCCTACCATCCGGGAGGCGCTACAGGTCTCTCCGTTGCCGGACCAGCAGGTCCAGTAACAGCTTCTTCCCTGCGGCTGTCACACTCAACAATGTACCTCGGTGACTGCCAATCACCCCCCCCGGACACTCCCACAGGAAAAACACTATGTATACATGTAAATAGATTTATTTATTGAAATCGTATTCTATGTCGCTTTTCCAGGGAGATGCTAACTGCATTTCGTTGTCTCTGTACTGTACACTGACAATGACAAGTTGAATCTGAATCTTGAATCTGAGATTCTGCAAGCTATGACGACTTTCCTTTTGCTCCAAGGAATTGTTTTGCAGCCCTTGTTTGACTGGGCATGGGGATGCAAACTGAAAGAGAGGAGGGGTGTGAGAGGGCCTCACCCTCTTCCAGTTTTCTTTCCCTCTTCCCACAATCAGTCTGAAGAAGGGACGCGAAACGTCACCTATCTATGTTCTCCAGAGATGCTGTCTAACCAGCTGAGTTACTCCAGCACTTGGTCTTTTTTAACGGAGTTTAGAGATAGTTTGGTTGGGATTCCACTGTTGAAGGTGGAGTGATAGTCAATAGCTATTTATAATAGCTGGTGTCTCCTGTGGGCAGTAGGTAATTTCTACTGTCAGTAGGTAAATTCTAATAGCCTCTCCTTCACCCACAGGTTATATTCCTATTGGGCATCTCCTGTTTTCAGTTCTCCATGTATTGTTAGCCACCATTCCTTAAAACTTGCATTGATATGGTCATGATTTCTGAAATTCTCTCCCATTCCTACCACTTTGCTTGACTACATTCCCCAAAATTAAGCCCAGTACTGCCCGTTCTCCTGTGACTTACATACTGGATTAAAAAAGCTTTCCTGGGTGCACCTCCCCAAAATTAAGCCCAGTACTGCCTGTTCTCCTGTGACTTGCATACTGGATTAAAAAATATTTCCTGGGTGCACATCACAAATTCAACCCTTTAAACTGTTCATACAAAATGAAGTCTTAACTTGAAATGTGATCTGCTGAGTTACTCCACCAATTTGTGTCATTTTGGTCCAAGTTAATATTGGGGAAGTTAAAATCCCCTACCATTATTACACATCTCTGTTATGCCAATTTAGAGCTCCTTTATCATCTGCTGACTTGGGAGGGTTCCCAGCAAAGTGATTGTCTCCTTTGTTTCTAAGCATAAACTAAATGGCTTTATTTGAAAACCCCCCAAAGCTGCTCTAACCTATGTACTGCAGTAATGTAACCCTTGGTTTATTCATTTTATTTAGAATTGTTGAACTATTACGGACCAACTCTGGCTCTTTGAGTAATAATATCAGTTCAATTTCCACCTGCTGTTTCACAGTAGTCAATAGACAATAGGTGCAGGAGTAGGCCATCCGGCCCTTCAATGGCTGATCATCCCCAATCAGTACCCCTTTCCTGCCTTCTCCCCATATCCCCTGACTCCGCTATTTTTAAGAGCCCTATCTAGCTCTCTCTTGAAAGCATCCAGAGAACCTGCCTCCACTGCCCTCTGAGGCAGAGAATTCCACAGACTCACCACTCTGTGAGAAAAAGTGTTTCCTCGTCTCCGTTCTAAATGGCTTACTCCTTATTCTTAAACTGCGGCCCCTGGTTCTGGACTCCCCCCCAACATCAGGAACATGTTTCCTGCCTCTAGCGTGTCCAAACCCTTAACAATCAAATGTTTCAGAGATACCCTCTCATCCTTCTAAACTCCAGAGTGTACAAGCCCAGCTGCTCCATTCTCTCAGCATATGACAGTCCCGCCATCCCGGGAATTAACCTTGTAAACCTACGCTGCACTTCCTCAATAGCAAGAATGTCCTTCCTCAAATTAGGGGACCAAAACTGCACACATAGTGAACACATTTTCAAGTGTGCACCAGCCCAACGCCTCCACACTGACTAAGATGCCTCATGTAAGTTGGTCCTATTTGGCCCATTTCTCTCAAAACCTTTCCCATCCATACATCTGTCCAGATGTCTCAAATGCTGTTCCTGTGTTTTCCTCAACTATTCCCCCAGCATATATTGATTTAAAAAAAATCTCACTTTCTCAGATCTTTCCCCTCACACCACAAATCTATGCCAGTCATTGCAGAAAATTGCCATAATGTGCAGAGTGAAATCCCGTAGGCATTATATGCAGAACTTGGAAAGTTGTTCCTCAGTAGCATCTCCAAGAATAATAACTGCTAGTTTATTACAAGTGCTCTGCATGACTCAGCATAGAGATGGAAGAAGAAGGGCTAAAGATCTTTGAAAGGCCTTTAATGTGGAATCATTGATGCAGCGAGAGATTAAACCAGCGGGTTGTGGAGAATCATAATCAGATCAGGGAATACAATCTAAAAACTACAGCAGCCGTGTGTGTATATAGTACAATAAAGTACATTCCTGTTATTGCTGGGGTCTAAAAAGTGGATTTGGATTTTAAGTGATGTGCAAAAGTATCAAGGGAATACAAGGACAAGCTCTCTCCAGTGAGTTCTCATTTGCAATGTATTGCTTAGAGAAATCTAGAAACAAATTCAATCATTTCAATATGGGAAATGAAAGCAAGTAGAGTGTTCTTGTGGAGAACTGGCATGAGCTGAATAGCCCCCTTTGCACTATTATGATTGTGATTCACTCTCCATCCTTAGATATATTTTCCTCCCATGGCATTGGATACAAATTAGACAAATATACTGCCTAAATTTAGGTATTACAACCAATCATAATGTTGATTTGAGATCTATTTTGGTGGGCAACCATGCAATTGTATAACAGGTTCTCAGGTGAGAACACCACACAATGTTTTTTTTTATCAATAAGATTCACAAGTAATACCTGCAGTGGTTCCAAAACAGTTTTGTTTTGGCAATTTTTATTTTGGCTCAAGCATCACTATGATCTGCAATACAAGAATTTAGCAAATCAAAAAGATTACCAATTATCTTTCGTCAATAGCATGGTTATGAAATCATTTTCAGTAAGGCTTTGTACAAATTCACAATTTTGTCCACAAGATAAACATTCAATTATCTTGTTTTATGGAGATCTTTTTTGAGCAATATTGGGACGGTTTTAAAGCACGAACTTGATGTTGTAGTTGGCTAATCAATATCCGCGAGCTCAACTTCAAAAATGAGTTTAGCATTTGGTGGAATTCTGTTAAAGGAGTTAAGGAGAATCAGTTCCAGAAAATTCAAAACTTCTCAAATCTACAAGTAGTGGAAACAAAGAACTGTCAATGTGGGTTAGTACACAAAATGGACACAAAGAACATGGCAAAGAAGAGTAGCTCAGCGGGTCAGGTAGCATCCCTGGAGAACATGGATAGATGACATTTCAGGTTGAGACCCTTCTCCAGACTGATTATAGGGGAGAGGCAGGACCTGCGTGGCAGGTTAAAGGTCAACACAGACGAGAGGGGGGTTTTGATAGGCAGCTAATTAGTATAAAGGCCAAAGATAAGCTAGGAAGGTGGAAGAAAGGTTTGAAATTGCTAATTTCCTCCCTCTGGCTTTACAATCCCCGATTCTTCAAATTTGTCTCACAGCCACCTTCCTTCCTTTCTTATCTTTGTTTCAACCAGCTGCCTATCAAAACCCTCCTCTCTCGCCTGTGTCGATCTGCCATACAGGTCCTGCCTCTCCCTTTTTCCAGCTTTCATCTGCTCCCATACAGTCAGTCTGAAGAAGGGTCTCAAATCAAGACGTTGCCTATCCATGTACTCCAGGGATGCTGCCTGACCCACAGAGATACTTCAGCACTTTGTGTCCTTCACAAATCTACAAAAGCTATTAATCTCAAATGCCTTGGATCTACCATTTAATATTCAAGCAATAGATTTAAAAAAAATGTTATTTAATTAAAAAATTATAGTAGTACATTGCATCTCTTCTACGAACGTTAATTCTACTTAGAAAACTTACATGGTGCACAATGTACTGTTAATTGTTTTATCATTTATATTTTGTTGAAGTTACACGTTCTTTGTATAAGTACTGTGGACCTGCTTCTTTTTATCTGTAATATTAAGATTTTCACACGGCTATCACAGAGAAAAGGATACTTGGCTTCTGGGTGACCTTTCTTACCGTATCCCCAATCAGATTCAATATGTAGGCGGGCTTTTTCTCCTTTACTCATGGTCAGGAGTGCTTCATCCCACTGTGGAGAGAAAAGTCTTTGACTCAACACTAAACAGTAGGTTAAAAAAATTAGATGTTCAAAACAATTGTCCCATAGGCCCAACTTGATAATGATACTTGTCAACCCATCCCACAGAGACCTAGATTCATTATTAAACTTTGTTGCGTTGATGATATGTCAAATTAGCTTGTTACATCTAGTGTCATTACCTTTGGTATTGGATTTGAAATGACACTAAAAATTCCTGCTTTTAATCTTGCAGTCCGTTGTTAACTTGTGCATTCTTTCAATTTTAAATTAAATAAAGTGTGTTCTTACCCCTCGGATAACTTTTCCAACTCCTACTTTAAAGCTCAAAGGCTTTGCTGCCTTTTTCTTTTTTGAACCTGTTAAAAAGAAAGCCAGGATGTAGAAACAAAGGATTGCAGATGTTGGTTTATACCAAAGATAGACAAAGTGTTGGAGCAACTCAGCGGATCAGTCAGCTCTGTGGAAAATAGGGAAGGGTCCCAACCTGAAACATCACCCATCCTTTTTCTCCACATATGCTGCTTGACCTGTTGAACTGCTCTGGCATATTGTGTCTAAAAGAAAGCCCAGTCATGATATGAAGATATTTTATGTATGTTATACATCGGTACCTCAAGGGGCGACAATTCCTCTTGAGATCTCTAGTTCAAATACTCAACACCACGTACCTTCCAGCACTTTAAAACCATGAGCTTTAAGACATCAACTTGGGCTACATTCTGGGAACCCATCACACTACCATCTGCTGGCACTCCAACAGCAATACAATATTCAGGACTTGATGTGGAGAAGTTGCCTGTGAAGAAAGATGCTGGGACAAATAGTGGGGCCACTCAGCATGAGAGGACCCCGGCTGGGATGGCGAATTCAGTTTATTGCCATAAAGAAGAAACCTTTGGAAGCAAATACTATGCTTGAGGACATAGCTTTCAGATGAAGGGCAGAGTTTAAAAGATGTCGAGGCAAGTTTTTTTCTACACAGAGGGTGGCGAGTACCTGGAACACGCTGCCGGGGTGGTGGTTGAAGCTGATATGATCGTGCATTGAAGGGACTTTTGGATATGCATGGAATAGGATGATATGGATCACATGCAGGCAGATAACAGTTGGTCTTCGAATCATGTTTGGCACAGACATTGTGGGCTATAGGCCCTGTTCTTGTGCTGTAGTATGGTTTAATGTTTAACAACAGTCAGCTTGTGCAGCAAGTGTTGGCCCAGTAATACTAATATTCTGTGAACAAATATTTGTTCACAGAACAAATGTGAACGATTATTTGTTCTGTGAACAAATAAACCTTGGTGCAAGAGACAATAGCACATCTTACATATTGCTCGTAACGCAAAATGGCAAAATGTTTTGTTCCATAGGCTGCTTACCGGAAGCAACGTTTGAGTCAAACACAGTCCCATCTTCTAACGTTCCAGTATACCAACAGTGAACAGTGTCACCCTTCTTGGGAAAGTTGATTTTGTCACCTTTTTGCAACATGGTTTTGGTATATTTTGGTGGTTCCTGTAATTGATGACAGGGCAATGTAACAGCTACTGTAATAAAATCTCAATATTCAGATCTATTAATTCAAACATGCAAAATTGTGATTAAATTAATCTTTACCCAAAGGCCAAACATTACACCATGACAGCTTAAACTATTGCCTGCAGATCAGCACAATCACCAAGAAAGTTTCAGCAGAGGGGTCCAACATCCTGCAGGAGGAGCATACCAGTGCCCTAGCTGCCAACCCGACCACTAAAAGAGGAACTGTCGAGAAAAATAAATTACCATATCTAACTTTTTACCTCCAAGCTCAGCCTCCTCACTGAAGTCTATTGAGCCAAAGCGTCAACACTCAGTCTCAAACACGACTTTACCTCAAGCCAAACCACTCCCAGAATGGCTCCTCCCGAACAGCTGCACCACTAGTGCCTGCCTTCCTTTTATTCATCACTCCCCAGACACCAACAGTTGCTTTTTAAATCTCCGGTGTTGCTGCTCCTCTCAGCTGCTCACTTGCTGCCAAAATTGTTCTACTTAACTTAGTTCTGCGGAACTATACAATGTCATGTTGAACGAGTGATTCCAATAAATGAAATTAGACACTCGGATCTTAAATATTTGTATTAATTCATTTATGCATTTTAATAAGTTCATCAATTTTCTAAAACAATACAGATTTCACATACTAACCTCATTTACAGTCACTTCAACTTTTTTCCCCTTCACTTTGTCCTGTGCAGCCTCCAACTTCACTTCTTTAAACTGCTGGGTGACATTCTCTGCACATTCTGTGCCTTTAAATCTCTGCAAGTCAAAGAACACAAAGGTGTTTATTTCAGATGAAAAATATAACCAATAACCATATAAAAATGTAACCAGGCAAGCTGTCTCAGCAGTGCTTCCACACCTCAACAAAACATTTCCTGAAATAGAATCCCAAATTACCTGGAATTTGATGGTATACCCTGAAATTTTCAAAAATGCTTCCTGCGTTCTATTTGTTGTTTTTTTTTTTCATGGACATACGTTAACAACACAAAGAAGAACAAGGCAAAACAGATCTACGTAACTACACCGTATCTGATTCTGTTCCTCATTTGTACAGTGTTATACAAGGCAGCTTTCGTTGCCTCCAACAGCTTTCGTTGTCTTCCTTTTTTCAACCTGCTCTCATGTGTGATGTCTCATGCTCTCAGTCTCTGCTCTCTCCCTCCCTTCGTCCCTCTCTCTCTCCCCCCCCTCTATCTTCTCCTCTCTCCACCCCCTCTCTCCGCCTCCACCTCTCACCCTTCCCCCCCCTTTTCCCTCCCCCTCTCTACCTTTTTCTCTCTCCCCCCCTCTCTTTTTTTGGACAATTCCCCCTCCCTCCTACTCTTATTCCCTCCCTGTCTCTCCCCCCCTCCCCCTCTCCACCTCCACCTCTCCCCCTTGAGCCCACCCACCGTTCTGTAAAATCAAGGCCAATCCCAATGTAACTGCAATCCCCTGCCCACTGGTAACTTTTCACCAAAGGCTTATCCAGAATTCTACCACTGCCTGAAAAATAATCAAAGGCTTAATTTTCACTGAGAAAGAGAATTCCAAAGACCTATTGTTATACGAGAATTTTCCCGAACAGTCTGTGACCCATAGCGTTGTGGCCATAGCGCTATGTTTGACGCCCATAGCGTAGCAGCCGGTAGCGCTATATTTAGAACCCATAAAGCTGCAGCCGACAGCTCTTCATTTAAATTCTACGCGTTAAACTTACGCCGTTCTGTTTAAACCTTTGAGCGCCAAACCGGCAGTGCTGTGTGTATTACCCTTTAACACCCCTTCGCGGGCCGGATGCGGAAATTTCCCGAAATTATTCTATTTCCCTAAAATTACCCGAAGACAACCAGAATTTCCTTCAAAGTGGAAACACTGCGTCTCAGAAACGTTACACAATTTGTTTTGCTAGAGTTTTTCTAGGAATAAATGAAGAGGGGTTGTAAATTATGGGACCATTACAATTTGCATACCGTCTGAACAGATCCACGAACAATGCGGTCTCCCAGGTTTTGCCCACCGCTCTCTCTCATCTTGACAGCCGGAAGGGGGGCTACGTGAGGATGCTGTTCATAGACTTCAGTTCAGCCTTCAACACGATAATCCCCACCAGACTGGCCGAGAAACTACTGGAATTAGGGCTCAATACCCCCTTGTGTGCCTGGGCCCTGGACTTTCTCACCGCCATGCCCTAGATGGGAGGGAATACATCGAAGTCCCTCACCCTGAGCACAGGATTCCCCCAGGGACTCGTAAGGCAAGGCAGTGCCTTTACCACCTCAGGCAATTGAGGAAATTCAGAGTGTCTCCGAGGATCCTCCAGTGCTTCTACTCAGCGGCTGTGGAAAGCATCTTGTCCGGAAATATCACAATCTGGTTTGGGAATTGCTCTGCCCAGGACAAGAAAGCTCTGCAGAGAGTAGTGCGTTCGGCCGAAAGCACTATGGGAACTTCACTCGCCCCTCTGCAGGAACTATACATCAGGAGGTGCAACTCCAGAGCCAATAAGATCATGGGAGACCCCTTCCACCCATGCAACGGACTGTTCCAGCTGCTACGGTCAGGCAAACGCCTCTGTTGCCATGCTGTGAGAACGGAGAGGTTGAGAAGGAGTTTCTTCCCAGAGGCCATTAGGACTGTAAACTCCTATCTCACCAGGGACTAACTTTACTGTACCATTCTAGTTTTTTTGTTTTTTAATTGCTGGTTTTTCTTTAAATTGATGGGGGGTTTTTCCCTTTTTCCTTCCTCCCACAATATTTAATATGTAAAAGAATATGTGATTCTGTTCCATTCTATTTGTAGTTTGTTTGTTTGTTTTTTTCACAAAGTCCGCGAGCATTGCCACTTTTCATTTCTCTGCACATCTCGTATGTGTATGTGACGAATAAATTTGACATTATACTAGTAGAGATGTTTCTTAGGTGACCACATAGAAGCTTCATGATGAAAGGTTCAAATCATTAAAAAAAAAGTCTATCTCTCATGATGCAGACGGTGACATCAAGAAAGGGGAGGGGGATGTCAGAGATGTTACAAGTGAATTTGAGTGTAGGATCAAAATTGATGGTGAGGTTCATGAGTTCTGCATGGGTGCAGGAGGTAGCACCAATGCAGTCTTATACCTTGTATAATAGTCAAGTACAGTACAACATCAATCTCATGGGGAATAAGCATATCAACCATTACATTTCATGCATCCAAATTAACCTTTTCTTAGGTTTGCAAACTAGAAATTCAGACTTTTTGATCAAAATCTTAAATGGTTGAATTAATAAATGGACCAAGTGTTCAAACATAGCTTTTTACCTTAGTTTCATAAAGTTGACTGTAGGCAGTTATTAGCTTTTCCTTTTTTGCAGTCTTTGCAACATTCTTGATATTTCCCATTAACTTATGTTCACCGAGAAACTACGTGAAACAAGAGACAACGTCAATAGTTTTCTCAAAAGAAGCATAGTTCGCACATGGTTCGTCTTCTTACATGGTAAAATAAGCTAAATTATATTGTTTTCAATGCATAAAATTGGCAAAATTACCTTTGCATTGAAAATAATAAATCGGCCATAATATTCGGTAAGTTTACAACACCACACGTGCAATGTTTTAAGACTGGGTCCGAGCATGGATAAGTTTGGAAGTGATTGGAGCTCAGCAGCTGGTTGTGCTGCAGCTCGCAGGACAAGGCCAGAATACCAGCGCGTCCAGGGTCCGGCTCTGCTGCTCCAGCCGCCGCCGCTCCCACTCACCGTCTCCGAGGCGTTCTCCTGCAGAAACTGGATGATGTCCTTCTTGGCCACCTCCTCGCCCCGCAGCTGCTCGTCGCTCCACTGCCTCGCTGGCTCCGCGGCCATGTCCGTGTAGCAGGCCGCCTGCTTCGTTCTGTTCTGCCCAAAGATCCGCTCTAAGATCTTGGGTTCTGCCGGCCCATCAGGCCGCCGCCCAGTGGCCACAGGCAGCAGCGCCGCTGCCACCGCCACCGCCACCGCCGCCTACATCATGGAGCGGCCTGTCCCCGCTCCCCTCACACATGGAGCGGCCTGTCCCCCCTCCCCACACCGAGAGCAACCTCTCCCCGCTCCGAGAGCAACCTCTCCCCGCTCCGAGAGCAGCTTCTCTCCGATCCTCACCCCGAGAGCAGGCTCCCCCACACTGCGAATGGCCTCCTCCCCCCCCCACCACCAAGAGCGGCCTCTTCCCACCGCTCGGAATGCACTGCTGTTGAGTGGAAACATATTGTAACCAACGGTGTTAGAACGACAACAATGTCTGAGAATTTTAATTTGGATGCGGTGAAAAACATAGTGCCACTCTGCAAGTCCACAGGTTGGTAAAATCATGTCCCCTTCAAGTAGCCCTTGGTTTCCCTCCCTCCCCCACCCTAGTTCTCCGACTTTCACTGTCCTGATTATTTTTTACTGATTGTATGTCTCCTCGTCACCTTCCCCTCAGCTAACAATGAACCATTCTACATTTCCTTGACCATAGTCTACTTTGATGTGAAGATGGAAACAGGTTTAAACCAGCATCTGCAGTGCCTTCCTATACATTTAATCTGCTTTGATCTGTCATTCTCACACCATACTCTTCCATATCTCTAGTCTCCCTCTCCCCTGATTTCCAGTCTGAAGAAGGGTCTCGACCCGAAACGTCATCTATTTCTTCTCTCCTGTCTGGCTGAGTTACTCCTGCATTTTGTGTCTATCCCCATTCTTGAAGATGGTCACAATCACAGAATCTCTGGTGTCCCCTGATAAATCCTCCTATGGACGATCAGATCGAGAATTCATGAATGAAGCTCTTCACTGGAGATATTGTTTCTTTCAGGCATTATTATTCTTGTCAATCAATAGTAACAGCAAAATGTAGAAATAAAGAATTGCAGATGCAGGATTATACCAAAGATAGACACAAAGTGCTGGCATAGGGTCCTGACCTGAAATGTCACCCAATTTTTTTCTCCAGAGATGTTGTTTGACCCGCTGAGTTACACCAGCAACTGCAGCAGCAAGTCTGACTGGAGTGGGTTGTTCTAAGATGGGGGGGAGGGTGTGGGGGGGTCAAGGGATCTCATGTTGAGTAGCAATTATGGTTGACAAGGTTTTGGAAGCGTTCTTTCAATCGGACATTTACCCACTTGGTTGTCTGTGGAATGTGACTTTAGGTGTCTGAGCTGTAGATGGCCTTGACAGTGCTGATAAACCCAAGGCATAGCTAGAAATGAGTTGATGAGCCTCCTGTGCTCTCCATCTATGCTTTGGGTTATGTTTTTTTCTGCTGGGCTTCAGCTTTCAGGAACTGGCAATGCTGTTTCTTATACCCTCTGGAATTGTAGAGCTTCCAGTGCAAGAATGCTTTACATTTACATTCCTTCCTGGGATAAATAAAGTTCTGTGTTGTGTTTAAGGCGGGAGGAGGGGGAGGTGGGGGGAGAGGGGGGAGGTGGGGGGGAGGAAGGAGGGGGGAGAAGGGAGGGGGAGGAAAGGGGTGAGAAGGGAAGGGGAAAGAAGGGAGGGAGGAGAGGGGTACGGCCACCCAGCAGCCGTCAACCCCAGCTCCTTGGACTCGCATCCTCTCTGTACCCCCGGAGCCAGCCGGTGATCTCTGGGTCGTCACAGAGGACCGATTCCCGAACGCTTCAGACCCCAAGTACAGGGAGGGGGAGGGGGGTTGAAGTGGGTGGGCAGCGTGGTCCCGAGTGAGCCTGCGGGCCGACTGCGAACAGTTGAGGCCGACGCCGAAGCGCGAGCAGACTTGATGTCACTAAAGAGGCTTTCTCACGGGGCGACTTGATGCAAGAGGTAACCAGAGTTGAACATCGTGGGAACCTCGTACGATAATAACCGTACGGCATTCGTGGACCACCGTGGTGCTAACGGCAGGTACTCGTGTAACTTGTTGACTCGGGAGAAAATTCAAGCAAGCTTGAAATTCTCCAATAGTGACTTGTACACTTGTGGTTGAACATTGAAACATTATATGGACATAGTGGCCAGTGCGATATCCGTAATAACTCTTGCGTTTACCGTGGGAACTCCTGCGAACTGTGAACCCGGAAGCTGGACAGAGGGGACAGAAGGTGAGTAAAAAAGGTGGTCTCAATGTATGTTAATGTGTGTTTTTTTTCCTCTTGGGCATTACTTTGTTTCTGTTGGGAGGCTCCACATTTTATTATAGCCTGAAGTGTGATAAAGCTTTTAACTCAGCAGTTTGATTGTCAGTGCTTGTTTACCTCATTGTTAAATAAATATATTTTTTACTATCAGATTGATGTCTGCAATTCTTCATTAACACATCACTACAAGATGAATGTCTCTAATGTTATAATCCCTCTCATGCTGAAACACAAAATAGTTGAAGGGAGGTGATATAATCACATTTTCATTCTTTTTCATTTTTGAGTGTTCAGGTCCCTCAATTGCTGAGCTATTTAAACGTTTGAAAGTTTCACCTCTCAGTAGATAATAAAATAAGACAATCATCACGGTCAATGTGAGACAAAGTCTTTATTCCTATTTGACAATATAAAAAGACGACTTCTTGCACATATTGAGAGAAGGTGCATCACACCAAACAACATTTGTCTAAAAAAGGGCTTCGCAAACATGAAAATCAACAAATGAGGCACGCTAGATTTTTTTAAACAGATTCTATTCATTAACCTCCGCAACAAGCCTAAACTCAGGCAATAAAAGGGAGTCAACCAAGGGAGGATATTTATAGTGTGTGAAAAAAAAAGTGACATCATTTGTGCCACGTGATGATTTAACAACACTTCACAGTTCACAATGTTCATTCAAGATTTAACGGGAAAGCTCGGGAGACGGACAAGTCACTCGCACAAATAACAGAAATGCCGAGTACCCGTGGGAACTCTTTATCTACCCCCCGTTATATCGTGTGATATCGTTCTAGACCACGACCACTTCACTCTGGTTACATCTTGCGTCAAGTCGCCCCGTGAGAAAGCCCCATAAGTACGCTCGCGCCACGCCTCCCGCAGCTGGACTCCCACAGAAGAAGTCCGCTCACGCTGGGCGCGGGGAGGGGACGGGTGGGGTGACTTAACAACAGGTGTTTAATCCAGAGCCCAGGACAGGGGTGCGGAGGGACATGGGGAGGGACACGGAGTGGGACACAGAGAAAGAATAAAATTCAATGGTATGAAAAAAAGAAATAAACAATACTTTAATCCACAGCGGGGGGCAGGGCCAGGAGGCAGGTGGGCCTTGATTGGTGAGCATGGGTTTTGGATTTTATATTTTAAAAAATGAGTTTGACATAAAATCTCCGGGAATAATTGACCAAATTTAGGAGGAGTGCAATGAAATCGTTATGACTATTCCACTATTCACCTTAAAAAACATACAATTATATGAGTTTTGGGTCCCGTGAAAAGGCTCCCCCCAACAAAACGCCATATTCCACGTTCTTGTTCCCCGATGCAATATTCCACCACTCACCCATAGCCCCCAACTACGCAGGCGCAGCTTATCTCCCCTCATCCCCCAGCACTCCCTCCCCCTCCTCTTCATCTTCTTCTCCTCCCCTCCCAAATCCTTCCCTCACCTCTCCCTCCCTCTCCTTTCCCCTACCCTCAGTCATTCCCTCCCTTCACAACTTCTCTCCCCTCACTACCCCACATATACCCCTATTTCCCCTCCCCCCTCTTCCTCCTCACATCCCCAGGTATTCCCCACTCCCTCCCTACCTCCCCTCCTCTTTCCCTCACCCCCCCCCCCCCCCCCCCACTCTCCCTCCTCACCTCCACAGGATCTCGAGGTTGCCGCTCCTTTCCCTCCTTGCGTGGCAAAGCAGCGGCTGCTGGGCCGTAGGCTGTGGCTGCGGGGAAGCAGTGCTGCGAGTCGTGGTGAAGCCGGGCAGCAGGGAAACCGGGCCATGCCAGCTGTGGCCAGCCGCTTCCAGCCAACTTGCTGTGGCTGTGCAACACTTGGCAAACACCGGGCGAGGCAGACGCCTCCAGTGAAGGACAGCGGATGCGGCCAATCAGTGCGGAGACAGGAGAGGAGACCAATCTGCGTGGTGGCAACTGACAGCAATTTGCACATGCGCGGTTTTTACAATTTTAACCAATAACTTTTACAATATACCATCGATCAGAACTAAACTTGTCGCACCCGCAGCACACGAGAACAGTGAGTTAGCTGCCGAAAAACTGTAGTGCTATCACGTACTGTTTTTGCGCAAATAGAAAAACCCCGCAAACCAGAAGAGCACAAGATCAGAGTTTTAGTTATGCAATAGAAGATAGGTGAAAGGGCGAGTTATTAGAAGCATTCACATTCAATATGTTTTATAGAGTAAATAAAGGGAATTTGTTTCCAGTGGCAGAAAGGCTCTTAACCAAAGGAAATATATATAATTGCAACCGAGCCAGCAGGAAAAGTTTTTTTTTAAATATATGTATGGCAACACAGACAGTACAAGGGTGTCGGAAACAGATTCAATAGTGTGGTATAGCTGTATTTTAGGAAATATTATACACTGTGTGTGCGATATACTGACATCATTGTATATGTGATGTAAATACATATGGGATTTAATTGTTTGCCTTTAATAAAGGGTTACACATGTTCTGAAGCACCATCTTCTTGAGTTTATTTAATGCAGTATTCACCATGTCCATAACAATATCATACAAACCATTGATGATGCACAACAGCTGATAACAAGGTAAAGCAAATAGAGATGCATATCAGGACCACAGAAAATATAGCACACTTTAATGAAACTCTTTGAATAATCTGAACTGATGGTGCTGAATACTGAAACCTCCACAGTTGCAGATGAGACATTTCTGGCACATAATAATAATAATAATAATAATAATAATAATAATAATAATAATGTATTTTATTGTCATTGCACGTTAGTGCAACGAGATTTAGTATGCAGCTCCAACCGATGAAAAAGAAAAGTAAAATAAATAAATAAGCTGTGTCTCGTGACCATCCGAGGGAGACAGTCCAGGGGGGGTGGGGGGCATTCAGCAGGGTCGGTTCAGAGCCGCTATAGCTCTTGGAATAAAGCTGTTTCTGAGTCTGGAGGTTCGGGCGTAGAAGGCCTTGTAACGTCTGCAGGAGGGAAGTAGTTCAAACAGTCCGTTACAGGAGTGTGATGAGTCTTTATGGATGCTGACGGCCTTCCTGAGGTACCATGTGTGGTAGATGCCCTCCAAGGCTGGTAGCTCTGTCATAACACTTTTAAAAACTAATGGTGCACAATCAGACAGTGGTAATCAAAAGGCTGTGGTTGTTATTAAAGACTGAGAGGTGCCCAAACCAAGAAAGCACAGGTGAATTAAACACGGTGTACAGAGGTCTTAAGCATAGTAGTGCTCTGTGAAGGCAGAAAATGAGACAAAATAGTTCCTCATATCAATGGGATATGTAAGCAACCAAGGAGTTGAATGTCATAGTCTTTCGCAGCACATGTAGATAGAATGGAAATGTGTTTTCTAGCAAATGCTGTATTGGAACTAGGAGATCATATTGAAAATGTACAGACAAAGAATGTTTTATAAGACGGCTGTCATATTGACAGATTGGCTTTGAGATCTATTATACTCATTAATTATAGGAAGTCAAAGATGTTTCATTTACTTAAGTAAGGCAGAAATTGGTGAATTATTGCAATGCATAGCCATTTGAAATAATAGATACTTGGAAGTTTGTCACAATAAATTAAATAGCTGGAGAAAAAGTTGTCAAATATATTGTAATAAAAAAGAACTGCAAATGCTGGTTTATACCACATATATCTGTTGTCAAATATATTGTTGCATTAAAGGTTTTATCAATTATAACATTGGACTTAAAACATATTCTGCAGGATAGATTTATATCTGGCGTAAGTGACGAACAGATTTAGTCCACATTGTTAAGCAGACGGAATTTAATGTTTGACAAGGGTTGCAAAATTACAATCCTCGTGCAAATAGCTTTGAAAATGCCAAAGTATTTTATCCACTCCAAGGACAAATATGACATGGCCAAAAGGTGGCAGTAAATGCATAATTCACATGACTAAACCTTCATTTTGAGGATGTGAATGACCTAAAATCTTGAGACAGATGCAATAGCAGACATCCAGTTCCTTTACAGAGTGTTAATACATGTATGCCAGGAAAAAAAGGCGTTACGTATATCAATGACATAAATCCAAACCAATAAAGCTTACATGGATGAATGTTAAATTGTAGAATTTTGAGGAATGTAAATGTGTGCATGTACATGCTACATAGGCCACCACATTGGCAAGGAAGAAAAAGTACTGTAATGAGTCTGTCCCACTTAGGCGATTTTTCAGGCTATTGTCAAGTTGCCGGCGGTCGTCTGTAAAACTGGCAGCTGGAACGGCAAGAATCAGAGTGGAACACACACACACATGGCTTCCTTCACCAGCCTGTTATGCAGGCGGGGGACAGGGCAATCGGGGGGAGCGCTGTCTGAGTGAAATTCACACGGTACAAAGCCAATGTGATACAGACACACACCGCAATGAACTGGAAGGTTGCCACTGTAATTAAGACGGTGAAAGCACAGTGTACGGGAAAGGGTCACGTAGGTCCTTTAAAAGAGTGGGGGAGAGGGGGGAGAAAACTTTTACGAAGCCATTGATACATGGCTGTGGAGCTCAGTGGACATTAACATTACAGGTCGGTTTTCCTTGGTTCTGAAAACTACTGCTTACGTTTTTTTTCCCCAATGAGCCAATGAAATTCACCGGTCAGCACCGGCTATAACCTATGAGAACCTACGATCTCCTGGCAACCCACTAGGACGTCCTGGCGACCCACCTACGGCACAAGTATTCTCGCTACTCTCCATGGCGGCTTCCTTCTGGTCGCCACTAATTTTTCAACATGTTGAAAAATTTGCAGTGACCATAATGAGGACGCGACTAGTTCCGAGAATGCGGGAACTTCTCACGACCATGAAGGCGACTACCCGGCAACCACATGTGGCGACCGCATAGTCTCCTGCAGTCACCTAAAACGTTGCCTCAGTGGGACAGGCCCATTAGGCACGTTTGGTAGTTGATAAGATAAATGTAGGCTAAGGTATCACCTGGACTATAACTGTTGATTTTTTTCATAATTAGGTACAATTTTATGATGTTTACCAGCATCCATCCTTGCCACAATGCAGCTTCTCTTTCACAAGTGCAGTCAAGCAGGGACAATAAGCAAATGCTCAAATTATGAGCAGCTAGAACAAGGTTTGCGCAGGAGCCTGTATGTCATTCAATAAGATCATATAGCCCCCTAAGATAAGATTACAGAGGATTTTGAAATGTGCAATACAAATTTTGCTCATCCTAGCCCTGAATAAGTGGGGAACACCAGATAGAAATCCTGACCCGAAACGCACCTATCCATGTTCTCCAGGGATGCTGAATAACCAGCACCAGCCAGTTACTCCAGCAGTTTGTGTTTGTTTTTTGGGACAAACCAGCATCTGCAGTTCCTAGTTTCTAACGCCCAGACAGAGTTTGACAGGTTGCTCACTCTTCCAGCCCAGGAGCTGGTGCATTGGAGACGCCGGTGTCTCCAGCAGCAAAGATTGGATACTAGAGGAGCAGGGAGTTGCGCGGTCACCTTTGACCTAGGAAAGGCGCCGGATTCGAGCAGCGATTGACCGCCGCCGTCTGGCGATGGTGAGCGGCGCCCGCGGTCTCGGCAACAGCAACAACAGCAGCAACTTCTCGAATGAGCGGCGGGCGGCAGCGGACTCTGTTCCAGAGTTGGGGCCCCGAAGCGAGTGCACGGCAGCCCCGTACTGCGGGCAGGCCGGTGGGCCTACTGGCCCAGGGCAGGCGGCGCCCGGAGAAGGAGAAGGAGGAGGCGGCGGCGGCGATAGCAGCAGCTCAGGCCGCCCCGGGCAGCTTCGAGGACGGCGAGGATGACGACGTGCTGCTGGTGGCGGTGTTCGAGGCGGAGCGGGGCCTGGGCTGTGGCAGTCAGCGGGTCGAGACCGGCACCACTCTTTCTGGTTTCGACCTGTCCGCTGGGGACGTGTGGATTTATCCAAATAATTGGCCGATCCGGACCTACCAGTTCGATATGGTCCACGCCGCCCTTTTCCATAACACGCTGGTCTGTCTGCCCACTGGCCTGGGCAAGACCTTCATCGCTGCAGTGTCGATGTACAACTTCTACCGCTGGTATCCTGCGGGGAAAATTGTGTTCATGGCCCCAACGAAACCTCTGGTCGCTCAGCAGATCGAAGCTTGTTACAAGGTGATGGGTATCCCGCAGAGCCACATGGCAGAAATGACAGGTAAATATTAGTGTTACTGTAACTGATTGAACACCTAGAGGTTGACGGTCATCAGGTTTGATACTTGTGTCGGAAGGATGCCGGTTTAAACCAAAGATAGCCACAACATGCTGGCTAACAGGCAGCATCTCTGGAGAGAAGGAATGGGTGACGTTTCGGGTCGAGACCTTCCTTCAGACTAGTCAGGGTAACGAGAGATATAGACAGTGATGTAGAGAGATATATAGCACAATTGAATGAAAGATATGTAAAAAAGTAAATGATAAAGGAAACAGGCCATTGTTAGGTGAAAACGAGAACCTGGTGTGGCTTAGGTGGGGGAGGGATGGAGATAGGGGGAGTGCAGGAGTTACTTGAAGTTAGAGAAATCAATGTTCATACAAATGGGTTGTAAGCTGTCCAAGCAAATACTTGGCTCTGTTATAGGCTCTCTGGGGAAGGTGCCATCCTCTTCGCTGTTGTGCAGCAGGGTGAAGGCCATGAACACCAACAGGATTAGCAAACTCGCCAGGAAGACTGGCTCCATCCTGGGGCCGGTTGGATTCATTGGAGGTGGTCTTGGGCGGGACTGCGGAGCATCTTGGACAATACAACTCGCCCCCACCATGAAACACTAGTCAACCTGAGGAATACCTTCAGCAACAGGCTGGTTCCACCAAGATGCAGTACAGAACGCCACAGGAGATCCTTCTTCACTGTGACTATCAAACTGTACAACTCCTCCCCTTCTGTCGTAGAGTAGAGTGAATCCCCTCACCCCCCCCCCCCCCCCCCCCCCCCCAATCTTTGCACATCCCCAATCCTTTCCACTCGTTACTTTAATTTCATGTTTCATGTATCTTGTGTTTTATTACTGTTGATAGATCAATTTCCCTCCTGGGATAATTAACGTTCTATCGTATCATAACAGTGGTTTTGACATTAACCGAGTTAAGAATTGAAATTATTTTATGTGTACCGAGGTACCGCTAAAAAATGCTTCTGCATGCAGTGCAGGTAAATCAAGTGTGTCAAAAGTGGTTTATTGTCATATATCCTGAAACGGAACAATGACATTCTTACTTGCAGCAGTACAGCAGACATGTAAACATAGACACAAAATGCTAGAGTAACTCAGCAGGTTAACAGCATCTTTGAAGAAAATGAATTGGTGACGGGATCCTTTTTCAGAACCTATCGATTTTCTCCAGAGTTGCTGCGTGACCCACTAAGTTCCACAAGCAATTTTTATCTATCTTGGATGTAAACCAACATCTGCAATTCTCTTTTATTACTAGACTAAGTGCAGACCCATTCCCCAATGGTGTGCATTGGGGAGCTGATGAAGCTGTTTTTTAAATGAGACCCCTACCCTGACGTCACTGGAAGGTGGTGGAATATTCTGTTTCACTGTACCATATTGGGGGGGGGGGGGGGATTCACTCTACTCTACGACAGAAGGGGAGGAGTTGTACAGTTTGATAGCCCCCCCCGGCATTGTGACGTCACTGGAAGCTGGTGTTTTAGAAGGTGGTTTTGGCTTTTTGTGATACTTTAATCATGAATAACCCAGTGGGGGTGGAGGGCCAATGGGGTGCGAATAATCCGGTGGGGGGGGGGGGTGGCGAGTGAATAACCCTGGTGGGGAGGGGGCGGGGGTGTGAATAACCAGGGAGGAGGGGGATGGGGGGTGTGGCACTCAGCAGCTTGAGAGCACATTGTGATTATCATCACTGGAAGCCCCTGTAAAAAAGGTTGTCTGTGAGAAGCTGCGGTTACAGTTGGCAACGTCCCATTGTGATGTCATTGTGGCACTCGGCAGCTTGAGAGCCCATTGTGATTGGTGCACTGTGAGTGGGATTGTGACCATCAGTGGAAAGTCCTGGAAAATAAGTGTTTTTTGCCTTTTTTTTAAAACTGGAATCGTCAATAACTTGTGAAATCTTAAGTGAACCTGATTACCGTGTGGAGGGGAAAAATGTGTTAGAATATGTAAAAATATAAGAGCGTTTTGACAAAGGTAGAAAAACACACATACAGACACAGACACGCACAAGCACAAATAAGAGAAGAATTTTAGTTATAGATATAGATGAGGAAGTTGAGGCATTGGTGTGCTTTTTTGTCCGCATCAACAGAAATATTAATTTTTGACACCTGGGCATCTGGCCATGGTTGACACAGTGGTGCAGCTGGTAGAGCTGCTGAATTGTAGTGCCAGAGACCCAGGTTAGACCCTGACCGCCGATGCTATCTTTCTGGCATTTGCATGTTCTCCCTGTGATCACTTGAGTTTCTTCTGGGTGCTCCGGTTTCCACCCCACATCCTGCAGATGTGTGGGATTATAGGTTAATTGGCCTCTGTAAATTGCCACTAGTGTGTAGGGATTGGACGTGAAAGTGGAATAACTATTGTGAAAGAGATCTATTGTGAACTTGTGATCAATGGTTGTCGTGACTTCATGGGCCAAAGAGCCTGTTTCCATATGTATGTTTCAATTCAATGTAATATTTATTGCCTATTCTTAATTCACCTTAAGACAGTGATGCTGACATGGCAGATGAAGGTACTCCTACAATGCTAATAGGGAGTGAGTATCTGGATTTGGGTTGAGCAACAATGAAACCGCAGTAAAATTTTAAAGTCTGGATTAACTATATTTTGCAAAGGAACCTGCAGGTGGCCGAATGTGTCTGTTGTCCATGCCCTTGGTTGGGGGCAAGGGTTTGGGAAGTACTTTCTAATAGTCACGAAGATGCATTTTATAGGTAACTAGTCCCAGTGGGACCCGTTGGGTCCCGTCCCCTCAACGTGCGGTCACGGGGGGGGGGGGGGGGGGGGGGGTGGGGAAGTGGAGGAGTGGGAGGGGGGGGGGAGGCGGGGGGAGAGGAGGAGGAGGAGAGAGCGGGGCTGGCAGGTGGCCGGGCAGTGGGCGTCAACCAAAGGACTGCAAGTTCGGTGGCTTCAATCCATCCCGACTTGCTCGTCTTTTGAATAACGGGGGGGGGGGGGGGGGGGGAGGATGGGAGGGGGGGGGGAGAGGAGGGGGGGAGAGGAGTGTGGGGGGAGAGCAGGTGGTTGAGACAGGGAGGTTGACAGAGGGGGGTGAGCGAGGGTCAGCGATGGTGAGTGGGCAGAGGGAGGGGGCAGAGGGAGGGGGAAGAGAGATGGAGAGGTCGGACTTGAACAGCGAGTGGGGCGGACGGCAAGCGGCTGGTGGGCTGGCGGCGACCAAAGGACTGCGAGTCAGGGCGTGACATCACTCGCAGTCCGTGAAACACAGTGCAGGCCGCGCGCAGTGCTGGAGTGGCCCTCCCTCCCAGAGTGTCCCGTTCTGCAGGCGTTCGGATTTGGTCCGCACTTTGAGGCCTGAATCCGGCTTTTGTACACTGCTACGGAATGCCTTGTTAAGGTCAACGGCTCTTTGCTGGCCCCCATTCACTTAAGGAGAGGGGTACGTTAGGGATGTCCCATGTCTGGCCAGCTGTATTCCATCTGTGTAGAGCCATTCCTGTGCCTTCTCTGGAGGCGGTTGGCAGGCCTGGCTTTACCGGGGCCGGGGGTGGAGATGGTTCTTTCGGCTTACGCCGATGATGTAGCATGTTACAAAATGTTGTGATTTTAAAAATCAAGCCTGTAATTTATCCCATCAGATAAAGCATAAAAATAAATTAAATTTGATACCCAATTCACTTTCATATCTTCAGTATTAAAAAAGTTATTTTCACCTAGCATCTTGTTCCCTATTGCTTTTCATTGACTTAACACAAAAGCTTGAGGACAGTCAAAAGCCCATAACTTTCTTAAAAATTAAGAATAAAATGTTCATTTATTATAGATTGAAGCATTCTGAAACAAATATGAAGCATCTTATTTGGATGACCTGAAATTAAAGCATATAATTAGTTACCTAAATGTAGCTAATTACAAAATTGACCGTTGTGGCGGAAATAGTAATAAACACCGAGACTGCCTTGAAAATTCAAAAATGTGATATTCTCAAGATCAGAACTTTAATATTATTGTATTATATGCTGTAAGTCCGTAACAGACAGGTAAAGGAATTACAATTTCTAGCAAAAGACCAAGTCTTTATGAAGATCAGTTGTTAGCTGGTACATTGGCATAATCAGCAGCATCATCATACTCCTCAGATTGTAACCAATAAGCAACTCTGTACACCTTGTTTTCCCTCAACCTTTCAATTTTGGCATTGTAAACTACAAGTTTTTGCTCTTCAAACCACGCATGACATGACTTTCTGCCCACTACTTTCCCATTAAGAATGTCACATTTGGAGTAGTCCAAATTCGGATAATCTCTGCGAATGCTGTCTAAATCAGTCTCTTTTGCGGGGCATTTGAATTGACAATTTTGCATTTCTTCTTCAGAGACATCTGTTTAAAATGTAAAGAAATACAAAACACTGAACAGCATTAACAGAAACAAGTTATTATTTGCAGTCTTAGAAAAAAAGGGTAGAAATTATTAAGTTAAAAGCAAAAACAAATTCATCTAAATTCAATTGCTAGATCTAAACTTCTATCTATTTCTTAAGAAAAGGCAAAAAATTTGAAATAGCCTCAGCAGAACTCAAAATTAACGGTTGCCCGGGTGCCAGTGGCCACCTAACGTTCCGCCTGGCAACTTAAAAGTTGTGTCATTTTGCCCGGCTTGGCAAGCACCCGGGCCACCTGCCGTTCAACTTGAGCGGGCCCCTCTCTCCAGCTCTCTCTCTCTCTGTCGCTTTCCGCTCACCGCCGGCATGCCCGGCCGCCTTGCACATGCGCGCTGCTACGGCCAGCACATCTTCCCCGTGCACATGCACACAACCAGGGCCAGCACATCATCGGCCGCCCTGCACATGCGCACTGCCAAGGTAACTGGTCGGCGCCGGGCCTTTCTCCCTCGCTTTGAATTGTGGGAGTTCTGCCTCCATTGCTGTGTGGTAGCCGCCTCACCGCAACCGCTGAAAACCTACGCAGAATCACTCTCTTGAGCTGGAGAAACTCCCTGGAGTAACTCTGGTTTCCTGGTCCTCCAAAAATATTCTAAATGGAATTTAAACTGGAGGTGGTAGAGGGCCCATCACCAAACACCAAATGCTGAACAATAACAGCCTATTGCATTTTATCTGTTTATTTATTGTGTATATATATGGTCTATGGTATATAAACACACTGAACTTTTGTCTCCTGTTCTGGACTATGTTTACATATTCTGTTGTGCAGCAGCAAGCAAGAATGTCATTATCCTATCTGGGACACATGACAATAAAACTCTCTTGACTCTTGACTTGGACAAACAAAAAAGTGTTCTTGGGGGAAAAAAGAGCTACCTTAAATTTAGTTACATCTGTTTGGGTAACTATGGTAGGGTGAAGACTATTCCATGCTTTAATTGTGCGGGGGAACTCCATGGAGCAGCAAGCAACTATGGATAGAAGAAATTGGGTAACTTTTCGGGACCCTTCTTTAGACTCCCTCTGGATTTAGTGTTTTTAGTTGAATTTAAAGATACAGCATGGAAACAGGCCTTTCGGCCCACCGAGTCCACGCCGACCACTGATCACCCGTACACTAGTTCTATCCCACACATTAGCGACGTAAGTCAAGAGTCAAGAGTGTTTTATTCTCTCGCGTCTCAGTTAGAACAATAAAATCCTTACTTGCAGCAGCGCAACAGAATATGTAAACATAGTACTCTGTAAACAATGTTATAAACGAGAAAACAAAACGGTGTATATTTATATATGAACATATAACTATATATATATATATGTGTGTGTGTGTGTGTGTCTCTGTATATATATATATATAACACACACACACACACACACACACACACAATTTCCCTCCTGGGATTAATATAGTTCTATCGTTTAGTATTGTGTGTGTCGGAAGGAACTGCAGATGCTGGTTTAAACTGAAGATAGACAAAGCTGGAGAATCTCAACAGGTCAAACAGAATGTCTGGACAAAAGGAAAATATTACGTTTTGGGTTGGGCTGAAATAGGTTCCTGCACACCTTTGGAATGTGGAAGGAAACAAGAGCACCCGGAGAAAGCCCATGCGATCAAAGGGAAAAGGAGCAAACTCCATACAGACAGCACACATATTCAGGATAAATTCTGGGTCTCTTGCACTTTTAGGCAGCAACTTTATGGCCAATGTACTGCCCCATAGTCTTGAACTGAATTAAAACATACAGTAGCTGTAAAGGGGGACATAGCGTCACTTGGAGATTTAAGACTGAAAATGGATAGTTTCATTTTTTTAGTAACCAACGTTATCAACATATGATTTTTTGTGTGTTGGAAAACAAAATATAGTAGCACAGCTGGTGGACTTGCTGCCTCACACGCCAGTGTTCGATCCTGTCCTCGGGCACTGTCTGTGTTGAATTTGCACATTCTCCCTGCAAGCATGTGGGTTTCCTCCAACATGCATTGGCTTTGTAGGTTAACTTGTCTCTGTAAAATTGCCCCTAATGTGTAGGGAGTGGGTGAGGAAAGTGGGATAACAGGACGTGTGAATGGGTAGACAAAAATGCTGGAGAAACTCAGCAGGTGAGGCAGCATCTATGGAGCAAAGGAAATAGGCGATGTTTCGGGTCGAGACCCTTCTTCAGACTGATGTGAGGGTGGGGGGTGACGGGAAGAAGAAAGGAAGCCACGGAGACAGTGGGCTGAGGGCGAGCTGGGAAGGGGAGGAGAAAGCAGGGACTACCTGAAATTGGAGAAGTCAATGTTCATACCGCTGGGGGTGTAAACTGCCCAAGCGAAATATGAGGTGCTGCTCCTCCAATTTATGGTGGGCTCATTCTGGCCATGGAAGAGGCCCAGGACATAAAGGTCAGATTCGGAATGGGAGGGGGAGTTGAAGTGCTGAGCCACCGGGAGATTTGGTTGGTTATTGCAAACCGAGCGGAGGTGTTGGGCGAAGCGATCACCAAGCCTACGCTTGGTCTCACCGATGTAGAGCAGCTGACACCTAGAGCATCAGATGCAATAGATGAGGTTGGAGGAGGTGCAGGAGAACTTCTGCCGCACCTGGAAAGACTGCTTGGAACCTTGAATGGAGTCAAGGGGGGAGGTAAAGCGCCAAGTGTAGCATTTCCTGCAGTTGTAAGGGAAAGTGCCAGGAGACTGGGTGGTTTGGATGGGAAGGGATGAATTGACCAGGGAGTTACGGAGTGAGCTGTCTCTGTGGAAACCCAACAGGGGAGTAGATGGGCAGATGTGGCCAGTGGCGAGATCCCATTGGTAGACAAATCTGTAGAAAATCAGCGGGTAGGGCAACATCCATGGAGTGAAGGAATAGGCGATGTTTCGGGTCGGTTCTTCAGATTGATGTCGGGGGGGGGGGGGGGGGGGGTTACATGAAAAAGAAAGGAAGAGCCGAAGACAGTCGGCTGTGGGGGAGCTGGGAATGGGAGGGGAAGGAGGGAGAAAGCAAGGACTACCTGCAATTAGAGAAGACAATGTTCATACCTCTGGGATGTAAACTACCCAAGTAAATATGTCCTGTTCCTCCAATATGCGGTGGGCCTCACTCTGGCCGTGGAGGAGGTCCAGGACAGAAAGGTTGGATTTGGAATGTGAGGGGGAGTTGAAGTGCTGAGCCACCGGGAGATCAGATTGGTTATTGCGAACTGAGTGGTGTGCAAAGCGATCGGCAAGCATGCGCTTGGTCTCGTCGAGGTTGCTCATACGCTGAATAATCCAACCACATTTCTGTTTGGAAGTGGAAAGAAATAATAGAAATTTCATTCATTGCAACGTGTAAAGAGTTGAGATACTGTATATACTGTATTATAATTTTGCTGCATGTCATTGTGGTATATATCATGACTTGATTGGTGAATATGTTTAGGTAGTGACTTTATTTTGAAGCAGAAATAATATGTGAATGCTTCATTGAGCATAATTCCGAATGGTAACTACGCACTTCGTCCAAGCACATTATCGCACGAAAGCCGTCTTAAATGACCACCTAAACTGTCATTTGGCAACCTAAAAAGCTGCCTTGGTTGCCTGGCTGGAAACAGAGAAAAAAAGTTAAGTGAGAGCCCTGTAAATGTGTGGGATAGAATGTATGGGTGATAGGTGGTCGGCGTGGACTTGGTGGGCCAAAGGGCCTGTTTCCACGCTGTATCTTTAAATGAAACTAAAACTAGAGGAAGTCTAAAGAAGGGTCTCTACCCGAATTTATTCTATCCAGAGATGCTGGCTGCTCCATGGAGTTCACCCACACATTTAAAGCATGGAATTGTCTTCACTCTACCATAGTTACCCAACCAGACGCAACTAAATTTAAGGTAGCTCTTTTTTCCCCAAGAACACTTTTTTGCTCAAGTCCAAGTCTAGAGTCAAGAAAGTTTTATTGTCATGTGTCCCAGATGGGGCAATGAAATTCTTGCTTGCTGCAGCATACAGAATATGTAAACATAATCCAGAACAGGAGATAAAAGTTCAGTGTGTCTATATACCACAGACCATATATATATGTGTATATATGTATATATATATATATATATATATATATATACAAATAAATAACCAGATAGAGTGCAATAGGCTGTTATTGTTTGGAGTTTGGTGGTGGACCCTCCACCACCTCCAGTTTAAATTGCATTTGGAATATTTTTGGAGAATCAGGAAACCAAGAAGCAACTCCAAACTCCAGGGAATTACTCCAGCTCCAGGGAGTGATTCTGTGTAGGGTTTCAGCAGTCGCAGCAATGGCAGCCAGATTTCCCACAATGCAAAGGGAGGGAGAAAGTGCCTGGTGCCGACCAGTTGTCGTGGCAGTGAGCATGTGTAGGGGGAGGATGTGCAGGTCGTGGCAGTGGGCTTGTGCAGGGCAGCCGATGATGTGCTGGCCCTGGCAGAGCGCATGTGCAAGGCGGCTGGCCGTGCCAGCGGATAAGGAGCGGCCGGAGAGTGGAGACTCGGCGGCCCGGGTACAGATGGGCGGAGAGGAAGAGTGACAGAGAGAGATAGAGAGGGGGGCCCATTCAGAGTTGAACGATAGGTGTCCTGGGTGCTTGCCAAGCCGGGCAAAATGACACGGCTTTTAGGTTGCCCGGCAGGACTTTAGGTGGCCATTGACACCCGGGCAACCGTTAATTTAGAGCCCTGGCATGGTAATTGGAATTCCATAAAGGGAGGCAATCGCCTCTCTAAAATTGTTTTGACGATTTATTTGGGACATCTGTTTGTTGTAAATTATTCTTAATGATTCATCAGCAAAGCTGGAGTAACTCAGCGGGACAGGCAGCATCTCTGGAGAGAAGGAAAGGGTGATGTTTTGGGTCGAGACCTTCTTCACCCTTTCCTTCTCTCCTGAGTTACTCCAGCTTTTTATGTCTATCTTTGATCAGTGTTCTTTTACATCAGATTCATGTAAATTTAAGTAATGTTTTAATAATTGATGCTCGTGAACAGAACATTGATTTCGTCTGAAGAAGGGTTTCGGCCCGAAACGTTGCCTATTTCCTTCGCTCCATAGATGCTGCTGCACCCGCTGAGTTTCTCCAGCTTTTTTGTGTAACCTTCGATTCTCCAGCATCTGCAGTTCCCTCTTAAACATTGATTTCATGTCCATTTTCCATAATGATTAATTGCGCAAAATAAATGGTTGGTAACAACCAGATTGAGAAACCTAACAGGAAAAAGCATTTTTATTTGTGTTTTACTGAATTTTATGCAAATTTCAGTATTTGGTGAATGAAAGATACCATGATTAAAAGAATTCTCAAATAGGGTGTCCTGTGAATTTATTTTGTCAGCTATAATTAACTAGAGTTAAGGACATTTTTTCAATTATTTAATAGTTCAAAAGTCTGAAAAATATGAAACAAGAAATTGTATTACCTCCCGATCTTCATTTATGTTTCCTGATTTTTCTTTTGGAGGCAAGCAACTGATATGCATGTGTTTTTTTTTAAAGTGCATTTTGAAACATTATCTCAATCTTCAAGCTACCCAACATGACATGCTGTCGATAGGAGGGGCAAGTAATCTGTTTCCAGTGTCCCAAAGCTGGGTAAAAGAAAACTAAGGAAGATTTAAAATTTTATTTTGTGCAACTGATTTGAAACCTCAGCAAGAATGAGAATCAAATCTACATCTGGTCCATGCAGTTTGGCTTTGACTGTTGGTTTTCTAATGCTCGCATGTCAATGCAATTTTGTACAAATGTCATTAGTTCGCTGTTATTGCGGCATGCTGGATTTTATAAAATTTTATAAAATTGTATGAACCAAAATTAATATCCAGTAAGTATTCCATAAATCTTTCAGGACACACACAGGCATTGAATCGCCAGACTATTTGGAATACCAGGCGCGTTTTCTTCCTCACACCACAGGTTATGATGAATGACCTTTCTCGAGGAGCTTGTCCAGCTACTGATGTGAAGTGTTTGGTGGTGGATGAAGCACATAAGGCACTAGGAAATTATGCTTATTGCCAGGTACAGTACAATTTAATAATATATATGTAACTACTTTGTTTCAAGAGAGTGACATTTTATTATTTAAGTTTTTTAATAATGTTCAACTTTTTCGATTAAAGGTTGTTAAGGAGCTATGTAACTATACACATCAATTCCGTGTTCTGGCCTTGACTGCCACGCCAGGTGGGGACATAAAGGTTAGTTACTTACACAAACTATGCAATATATGAACTGTAATGTAATTCACCCTTTTTCTGACTAGATAATTGCACAAAGGATAAAATCATAGCAGAAGGACATTGAAGGTACAATTATCGTAGAGATGAAGAATGTCTGCTTTAGGAGACGTCACCGTTTCTGTATTTGAAAATATTTTTTCAAGGTTTAGCTTTCTTTTTCATGAATGTAGCCTCTAAAGTGCTTCTCTTTGGTTATTAAAATCACCATACCTATAAATCTCATTAGGGGCAACAGTTCATGCCCTGCAAGGCCACTTTGCCAGATATCAAGGCTGCATTATCATCCCGTACAACAGGGGTCGGCAACCTTGTTCTGCATAGGGGCCAGGACGCATGTCTGTGAGCGGATGGCGGGCCACATCTATCATGTGTACACATGGATCCTGCCCCAGATGGCAGGCATCAACTCGCGTGTTCACAGAAGGTAGCTAAAAATGCTGGAGAAACTCAGCAGGTGAGGCAGCCTTATACAATCCTTGCATGTCTCACCTGCTGAGTTTCTCTACCTTTTGTCTACCTATGATTTTTCCTGCATTTGCAGTTACCTCCTGGTGATGCTGTGTCTGAATTCATAGAACCTGACAAAGATAGTCTCCACAAATTGTACAATACTAGAAAAAACTGCTGGGACAAAAAGTTGTTAGGCGGTTCGTTATAAAGAATTATAATAGTTATAATATACAATTGTAATTGTAATAATACAAAACTATTATACAAAAAGCACAGAAACATTTCTGACATCAGTTGATCATCCAACTGAAAAGATTTCAAAAGATGTCAGAAGAATTGGCAATCTGTTTATGGCTTTAATGGAAAGGTTAATTGTTTGCATAGTAAATCTTTGCGTAAGAATTTGGTAGAACAATGGTTTTTTGTAAGGAAAGTAATAAAAAGTTTGAAAATGCCACAGTGGAAGGGAACCACATGCAGAGGTGATGAAAACATTATTTGAATTGCAATGTTTGATGGAAATGAGGCAAGATTGGGGTGCAGAGGAGCCAACAGAGAAACTGGCTTTGGATGAAATGCCTGGTTGGGGAATCTGGGGAATGGATTCGCTTGGCCCTGTCCTACTGTGTGAGTTCACTCAATAGCTCTCCCGAGTTTAAAAAAAAATCAAACTCTTAGCGATACTGGCAGGTATTCTCAGTATTCAGTAATTACTTTAATATAATTTTCACTTACTTACAAACACAGAGGAAACAAAAAATTGTTTCTTTATCAGTTCCTGTCAGTGCAGTTAATAAAAACAGAATAAATACAGACAACTTTAAAATTACCATATCTAAAATAGGCCTAATAATTGAACTAAAAACAGACATTCAGACCGAACAATGGTTTTGCTTTGACAGGTGCCTGGTAGGTAGGTGCTAGGTAGGATAAAATACCATATATTTACATTTAGATTGCGACTTGAACGACATCCATCATGTCACAATAACGCAGGTTGTTAATTGCACATCGGTTGAATCACTTGTGAAAACTCCCTCCTTTGTTTAAATAATGTGACAAGTTAAACAACATTTTATATGGTTTCAATGCACCTCGAATACAAGATATTCTCAATTTATATTTGCCGGATCCAACCTTTTTAACGGGATTAGTATATGGATTATTATGTTGCTTTCAAATTTTCTCAGAAGCCTGAACAAATATTCTGCAAAAGCAAAGAAATTATCTTAGTCAGTAACAGGAAATTGCATTAGATAGCGTCTACAACCAGTCAAGCTTTCCACGTGGACAGATGGGAGAGTTATAAAACAGTATTTGATAGGAAGGAAACATTACAGAGCTGAGTAAAAGATTGGCCAAATAGTAGGTTCAATGAAGATCGGGCGAGGGGGATGGTAAACTCACGAGCTGCTAAGATAAACTCACGAGCTACTACAGTATAACTAGGAGTTAAAAAGTATCAACATTTTCCATCCCGAGTATATTTTACTCGTGGACATTTTTCAACATCTTGAAAAATCTTCACAAGTTACCACGTTTCCCGAGTGCCTGCCGTTAGCCCTAAGAGACGTCCCGAGCTCCGACGTACCCGCTACGTTCATTCTACGTGCTTACCACAAGTTTGATTTTTTTTTTTAAACTCGGGAGAGCTCTTGGGTGAAGTAGGACAGGGATTTTAGGGAGAGGTAGGTAACTGGAATGGTGAAAATGTCAATGATATTTTTCTTTGAGGAATTTGGCAGGCTTGGTTAGGGAGAACTTTCTGCTATTTGATATGACCATATTATGTAATTGTTCTTATTGTGACAGGCTGTACAGCAAGTAATTTCAAACCTGATGATTTCACGTCTGGAGGTCAGGTCTGAAGATTCAATAGATATCCAACCGTACTCTCACCAGCGACATGTCGAGAAGTTTGTTCTTCCTTTGGGTCCTGAGCTGATTGCTGTTCAGTCTTTATACCTACAGGTGAGTTTTATTTTTCTCTTGACAAGGACAGAAGTTATTTGGCTTGAGGTGAACAGTGAAATGCCAGACTACTAAGATTTTACTCCATCTTCCATTCTTTTCAAAGTTGTCTTTCCAGTCTTTTTGATATTTTTTTGGCATTTTGAAATAGATACACTTAATTTTCATTTCAAATTTTTGAATTTTTCAACACTTAATATATTCATTTTCATTTATATACAAGTTCACATTTATAAGAGTAGCATCAGGCCATTCGGCCCATCGAGTCCACTCTGCCATTCAATCAATTTTAAAATCCTTGTCCATTGTGACCTATCACTTCCCAATTATCCCAACCACTACTGTCTCAGCATTTCTTGCTGCTCTCATTGTGACCTCTTGCATATTCCTAATTTTAATAATTCTACCGGTTATGTTTTTATCTGCATTGGTGTTTTTTTTTCTCATTTTTCTCTAATTTCTTTTTCTTCCCTGCCCCCACGCTTTCAAAAACCTCTGCATGTCTCTCCTTGAGGATGGATCTTAAAGCCTTTGACCATGCTTTTTTGGTTGATGGTAGTTTATTAAGTGCCTGAGGATCTTTCAGAAAATGCAAATTATAGATGAAAGAATTTCAAAAGATATTTTTATTTAGACAGTTTGTTTTATCTTTACAAAAATGTAATTCATCAATGTTAACATTTGAGGAACTATTTTGTTTTCATCAGCATTGCGCATGAGAGTGAGGTTCAGAGTGAAAGAATAAGTTGTTTTTTGTTTTTGCATCTGTTCCACCAAAGTGAATGCTTTCTCATTAGCTATATTTAATTCATAAATATGAACTAAGGTTTGGCCAATTTACCACTATCTATTGTTTGGTTTGGAAACTTTAGTAAACAACTAAACATTAATCTCCATACAAATTCTGCATAATATGGTTTAAATAGGATAAGATAGGCAAAGCATCCAGAATGAGGAGAATCTGTTCTGGCTCTGAGGCAAATGCTGATTTCGCAGTTTCTCATTTGATACTTAATGCTGTTTGGTCTATCCAATATGAAAGATGATTTTTTAAAAAAAAGCTCAATTGTAGTGCAGGAGATGTAGGTTGACAAGTAAATGTTACTACCACATTGTACTCCTTTAAATGTTTCTATAATTTACCATCCACCAACATGAGGTTAATTATAGGTAAATAGGTGCAATCTGTTATTTTCCAGCTATAGTGAAAAGTGTTATTGATGTTTTATCTTCTGACTTGAAAGGATTTGGGGCGTGGGCAGGGTTGATCCATTGATCCAGGGTTGATCCGTTCTTCAAATTGCTTCTATGCAATCTATTCTCTCATACATGCCCATTAGCATCCACCCGCTCTGGCAGCACATTTCCCGAATGGGCGAGCAAACTAGATCACCCATGGAAATCTATTAGGATACAGGCAGAACTTGCAAACTCTATACTGACAACATTGGAGTTCAGAAGCAAACCTAGGTTGCTTGAGCTGTAAGGGCAGTTGCAGTGCTTACATAACTATTGTGCCATCCCAGGAGAGGGAATTCATATAACACCAAGTTTTTAATTGAGAATTATTTTTCTTATGACTCGCTTTACCATCTCTCAAAAATATTTTGCTTTAAACAACGTCGACTGTGGGTAGTGCAACTCTCCCATAGCTCCACTGATTTGAAGCTGTTCTGATCTGAGCTGTCAGTGTTCTGTTTGCAATTTCTTTCAGTGACCTCCAATGCTCGTTTCCTCCTCCTCTGAGTCTTGGCCTAGGCTCTGGGCCACATGGCTGCTCCTATGCTCCACCTGCATTTTTCCTTATGCATTTCCCTTATCCTATAGCTGCATTTTAAATATAATTGATACTTCTTTTATTCATTATTTTATATTGTTTAAAAATCAGATTTTTTTTTAATAGTGAAGGCAAATTATGTACATACTTTGCAGTCTTGGAAATCATTTTGGGCATTGCACCTCAATAAGTTGGCTGCTGTGATGTAAAGTGTTAAGATAAGCATTGGACCAACAATAAGGTTCCGATTATGATCATATCCACTCAAATTAAATGAGCTAGCTGAAATAAATCAGTATCTCATTATTTTGGGGGAATTTTGAATTGAGTGACCCTGCCCTGTGCATGTGTAACAACAATTGCTTCATAATAACATTAAAGCACGCAAGATAAGCTTTTCATGGTACCTCTGTACACGTGACAATAAACTGAAACTGAAATTGCTATTGTTGAGGTGAATGATCACTGTCATCTTTTTCTTGAATAGTACCTCAAGATCAAAAATGATATTAATTTGTGTTCTAAGAGTTATAAAATGATTAAGGCCAAGGTGGGAACTGCAGACATGTTATAGACAATGTGGATGGATGGTGCGATGATTAACTATTCATGGCAAATTCATACTACATTAATCTGTATTTTTAATTGTCAACCGTCATCATCTTGTTATATTCATGTGACAGATTTCAATTGATGCATGTTTTTGCATTAGCTTGTACCATCACATGTTACACACACATTTTCACAAAATAAGCATTATACAAGGTCTGTGCCAGATATGAACTATTTGCTCAAGGCCGCTGAATAAACCAGATCTCATTTCGACGGTTTGGATCAGCAGGATTGTTGTAACCAGCAACAATAAAGGTATCCTGCAGGAACAGCTCAGGAGAGTCGAGATCCTCTGCTAGACGATTTATCTCTTGTAAAATGGAATCTTCATTAGTGATGCCATTAAAAGATCTACACAAGCAGAAAATTATGAGCATTTAGTCTTATTCACCTTTGTCTGTATATTTGCAGGATTAATCTTTCTAACAATGAATTCTGAAGGCTAAGGCATGCGTATATACACATTTACTTTAAGTGCAAGTGCTGCATATTTATGGCACTTGAGGAGTTTCACATGGATCTATGCAGGGAATCCCACCTGTTCACAACCTTTCTCAATATTTGGATGAGGGATCAAGTATGAAATATTCAGTTTTCCTGAAAATAAGATGGGTAGCAGCATGGGCACTTGTGAAGAGGATGCATAAAGGCTTCAAGGGCATATGGACAGAGTTGACTGAGGACATGTAAGATGGAATATAATGTGGAAAAATATGAGTAAGAAAGAATGCCAGATGCTGGTAAAATCGAAGGTAGACACAAAATGCTGGAGTAACTCAGCGGGTGAGGCAGCATCTTTGGAGAGAAGGAATGGGTGACGTTTCGGGTCGAGACCCAACACAGTCTGAAGAAGCGTCTTGACCCGAAACATCGGCAATTCCTTCCCTCCAGAGATGCTGCCTCACCCGCTGAGCTACTCCAGCATTTTGTGTCTACCGTGGAAAAATATGACATCTACTTTGGTAGTAAAAACAGAAAAATAATTTTTTGAAATGTTGAGAGTTGAAAAGTCTTGGAGTTATTGGACCTGGGTGTCCTTATAGATGAATTGTGAAAATAAACATTCTAGTGTGTAAGCAATCAACATGACACATAGCATATGACCTTTTATTGCAGTAAGTAAGAATGTCATTGTTCTGTCTGGGACACATGACAATAAAACACTCTTGACAGCAGGACAGTCCCCGCGATGTGGAAAAACTCAACAGTGATTCCCATCCCAAAGAAGGGCACCACCAAGGTCCTGAATGACCTTAGACCGGTGGCTCTCACCTCCCTGATCATGAAGGCCATGGAGAGGATCATCAAGGAGCACATCACCAAGGCAACTGGCTCGATGATGGATCCATTGCAGTTTGCTTACCAGGCTGGCAGGGGTGTCGATGACGCAAAAATATTAATCATAAACACCATCCATAAGCATCTGGAAATCCCCAAGGCCACAGCCAGACTTCTGTTTGCAGACTTCTCATCAGCATTTAACACCATACAGCCACATATTTTGGCTGAGAAGCTCATCACCCGCTTCCACCTCAACCACCAACTCACTCTGTGGATTATAGACTTCCTCACCAACAGATCACAGAGGGTGTTGGTGAACCACACCTTGTCCGGCACCCTCTTCACCTTCACTGGCTCTCCACAAGGCTGTGTCCTTTCCCCACTTCTCTTCATTCTCTACACTGATAACTGCAGATCCACCCAGCCAAACTGCCACTTTGTAAAATTTGCTGATGACACAGTTCTCCTGTCTCTTCTTCCCAGCCACACACAACATCACAGCTCAGCCCTGCAGGACTTTATAGTATGGTGTGAAAAGTCTTGTCTTGAGCTAAATATAAGCAAAACCAAGGACATGATTGTGACTTTTTCCCCCCAACAGAGACAGATGGCTGAGGCAGCCACCACTATCATCCAGCAGGAGCCAGTGGAGATAGTGGAGGTATATAAATACCTGGGAACAGCCTTCGACAACCTGCTAAAGTTTTCCTCTAACATAGAGGAAATCCTTAAAAAGCAAAGATCCTATAGCAGAGCGAGATAGGCTACTCCTGCTAAATGCAATGGGCTGACGTGTAGTACGCTATGGAGGGGATCCTGGGCATTTTTCCCCGCCCATTTTAGTAACCTGAGCCTACCTGACCCGACCCGACTCGCAGTGTAATCAATGTTGCGGGGCAACAGTTTGTGTGGGTTAGATTCATAAATCTGTCAGTTCAAACTTCTTGTCAAGAATAAAATTTGACTCTGGTAATTGTCTTTTTTAATGTTTTTTAAATCATTTCTTTTTAAATGGCTCACAAGCAGTGTTTGAGTTGATTTTGTAGTAACCGGAACCGACCCGACTCGCAGGGTAATTGACATTGCGGGGGAACTTTTTGTGTGTGATATAGGGTTAGATTCATAATTCTGTTAGTTCATAATTCTGTTAATTCTTGTTAAAGAATAATATGTTTATAAACACACATACATGAATGTGATATAAATGTATATAATCATATAACACACACAATTATATTTCTTCTGATCCAATAATGAACTTTATTTCAGACTAGACAAGGGACATTAAATAAGAAACATTGTAAATAAGAAACATTGTAAACCTCCCCCGCAACTTCACACACACTAGGCCTTCTTTCCCCCCCCCCCCACCCCCCCCCTCCCCCCCCCCCCCTCCCCCCTCACTACAATGTCTCCCCTCCTCCCCGCTGCCCCACACTCCCTCTCCCCACTGCCCCGCACTCCCTCTCCCGCTGCCCCGGACCCCACACTCCCTCTCCCGCTGCCCCGGACCCCACACTCCCTCTCCTGCTGCCCCGGACCCCACACTCCCTCTCCCGCTGCGGATCCAATCTTTGGCCGGAAGCGAGATGGCTGAGCAACATGGCGGAACAAGATGGCGGGGGCTGGTTGCTAAAATTAGTCATAAAATCACCCATGAATCCGCCCATGAGCGTACTACACGTTTGCGTGAGAGTAACCCATCTTGCTCTGCTATAGGATCTTTGTTAAAAAGTGCCATCAGAGACAGTACCTACTCAGGAAGCTGAAGTCATTTGGGATTAACAAAGACATTCTCACCACATTCTACTACGCATTCATTGAAAATGTAATAACCTTCTCTTTCACTAGCTGGTTCCACTCCATCACCCTGCAAAACAGAAACCGCCTGTTGAATGTGGTCAAGGTCTGCTCAAAAATCATTGAGCAGCCCGTCCGAACTCTCACTGCCCTATGCGACCAACAGTCTGTAAAGTTAACACGCAGGATTCTTCAGGACCCCTCTCACATCCTGTTTCCTGAGTTTGAGTGGCTCCCCTCAGGACGCAGACTCCGCTGTCCGGGTTGCCGGACACAGAGGAGGAAGGCAAACTTCATCCCCAGGGCTGTTCAGCTTTTTAATGCTGATCACTGACTCATGAACATATGAAATCAATTAACCTTCTATATGCACTTTTTAATTGAAGCACTTAGGAAGCACTTTAAAAACTATTACTATGTGTTGAATGTTGATGTGCGGTGTGTGTTGTGTGATTGTGCAGTGTGTCTGTGAAATGCGTGTGCTGGTTGATTGTATATATAAAATAGGTGCAGGAGGAGGCCATTCGGCCCTTCGAGCCAGCACCGCCATTCATTGCGATCATGGCTGATCGTCCCCTATCAATAACGCTTCTCCCCATATCTCTTGATTCCACTAGCCCCTAGAGCTCTATCTAACTCCCTCTTAAATCCATCCAGTGACTTGGCCTCCACTGCCCTCTGTGGCAGGGAATTCCACAAATTCACAACTCTCTGGGTGAAAAAATGTTTTCTCACCTCAGTCTTAAATGACCTCCCCTTTATTCTAAGACTGTGTGGCCCCTGGTTCTGGACTCGCCCAACATTGGGACCATTTTTCCTGCATCTAGCTTGTCCAGTCCTTTTATAATTTTATATGTTTCTATAAGAAACCCCCTCATCCTTCTAAACTCCAGTGAATACAAGTCTTTCCTCGTATGACAGTCCCGCCATCCCAGAGATCAATCTCGTGAACCTACGATGTACTGCCTCATTTTCTTTCCACGTCCCAAAGATGTGAGGGGTTTGTAGATTAATTGGCTTCTGTAAATTGTCTCTAGTTGGGCCATAGGGAGGTGTGTAGGGGCCAAGTCAAGTCAAGTTTATTTGTCACATACACATATGAGGTGTGCAGTGAAATGAAAAATGGCAATGCTCGCGAATTGTGCAAAAAACAAACAAACTACAAACAGAATGGAACAGAATCACATTTTCACATATTACATATTTGTGGGAGGGTGGGAAGAAAAAGGAAAAAACCCAGCAATTTAAAAAACACTCCACGCTACAGTAGAATGGTCCCAGTAAACTTAGTCCCTGGAGAGATAGGAGTTTACAGTCCGAATGGCCTCTGAGAAGAAACTCCAGAGAAGGTTGCAGAGATGGGGAATGTTGTAGTGGCCGGAGAGGGTTACCGAGACAGAGGAGGAGCAATGGCCATGGAGATAGTCACTGGGCAGGGATTTGGGATGCAGGGGTGATGGGAGTGTCCACAATGCTCCCCGCTACCCCCAGATATTCTCCGTTCCAGTTGGTGTCCCAGGGCCAGAGGTCACCCTCGTCACCCACTGCCTCGAACGCTATAGTCTCGTCTCCCACACCCCCACCCCTGGCCAGCCAGCTTACTGTGCAGTATGCGTGCTGCTTATGTTTGTTGATTGTGTCCCTTTTTAAAAAGCTACTGTAATGCGCCCTTTTAAATTGCCCCTCGGGGACGAATAAAGTGCTTTGAATTGAATTGAATTGAATTGACATGGCATGTGACCTTTTATTGCCATTGGGCTGGAGTGCAAGAATAAATATGTTTTAGTGCAGTAATATAAACCACTGGTGAAGCCGTACCTGAAATATCGTGCGCATGTCTAGTTGCTGGACACTTTAATTCTCCTTCCCATTCCTACACAGACCTTTCTGTCCACTGTCTCCTCCATTGTCAGAGTGAGGCCAAAAGCAAATTGGAGGAACAGCATCTCGTATTTTGCTTGGGCAGTTTCCAGCCCAGTGGTATAAATATTGATTTCTCTCACTCCAGGTAGCCCCGGCATTGCTTTTCTCTCTATCCCTCCCCTACCCAATTCGCACCAGCTTCTCATTTTCACCCTACAAACGGCTTACAATGGCTTGTTTCCTTCATCATCGTTACTTTTTTGCATATCTTTCATTCATTGTTCTTTATCACTTCACATACCTGTCCATATCGCATTATAATTCCCTTATCCCTAACCAGTCTGATAAAGGGTCTCGACCCGAAACGTCACCCATTACTTCTCTCCATACTGCCAGTCCCACTGAATTACTCCAGCTTTTTGTGTCTATCTTCCCTATGCAGCAGTTGTATTTGAAACAGAGGGACATGAATATCTATACTGGATTGTCTTCTGGGCTAGGATTTGAGGTTGTGGTGGGGAGGGTAAGTAGATGGGGAGAGAGAGAGAGAGAGATGTCATACAAGGAGAGATTAAGCAGGGCCTTTCCTGTATTTTAGAAGAATGAGCAATTATCTAATTGAAACAAATAATATCCTCATGGGGTTTTGTGGAGCAAACGTAGGGACACCGGTCAGTATCAAAATAAGGGGTTGGCCATTCAGGACAGATGAAAGTATTTCTCCATCCAGAAGACAATGAATTTTCTAGCATGGAGGACGATGAACTCTCAGTCACTGCAAAATAAATGCAAGAGATCTGTATACATTTTTGGATAAGCAGGGATGTGTTGTTAACTGGGGATAGTGGCAAAAGATCAGCATTCATCATACTGAATAGCAGAGTTGGTAGAAAGGGCAAATGAAGTCAAGTCAAGTTTATTTGTCACATACACATACGAGATGTGCAGTGAAATGAAAGTGGCAATGCTCGTGGACTTTTGTTGCGGAAGCGCTTATTCCTGCTATTAGTGGTGTTTTTGCTTCCAATGGTGAGGATTTTTCTCCTTGTGTTGTTTTTGTGGAATATAATTTATTTGTTATAACACTCCTTTTCTCTCTGGTATAGCTCATTTTGCTTTATTTTCTGAGTAAACTTTCTCATTGCTATTCCTGCTTTTTCTTACACCGCTCCACAATACATTGCTTTTGATTCCTTGATTATATTTCAGTTATAATTTAACTTAATGTCACTTCATTTTTAACCACCTTTTCACATACCTGGTTTTTCCACCCATTTATGTTCCTGCTGAAATTAATTTTTTTTGCACTTGCCTTTGCATTTCATTTATATTTTCGCTTTTTTACATTTGTTTGCAGATCTTCCCGTATCACTCTCTTTTCTCGAAATTGTTAATGTATCTGTTTAGATGTATGTTTACAACGCCTATTTACGTGAATAGGCCCTTTGCCTATCAGCTAAACTCATTAGAGTTCATTTGGATGAAACTTATGATCATTTTTAAGTCTGATCTAAAGAGAATTTTCTTTGAAGAAAATAATAAGGCGGCTAACTAAGTATTAATCCGTTTTCTGTGATATGCTACTCATTCCGCTATTTGGGAACATTTGTCCCCAGGCATAGATTCCTGTTTAGATTATGTTTAAATGACTTGGCTTCTTGAAGCACTTCCAAAATAGTAATATTGCTGGAAATCATTCATGTTTATGTAACTCTGAACTGCATTATTACAACTTTTCAGAACTGGCACATCTTTTAAATGCTCAACTGTATGCTTGTCATGTAGACTTTAGATTGTAAAATGCAACAAAAAACTTGCCTTGTGTAAATGATGCGAGCAGGCGATTCATCTATGACAATGTCAGCATCAAAGGGCTGCGGAACCTGATGTTGGAAGTGAGTGGGGATGTAGTAAGCAATGGTTACTCCAGGCAGGAGTTCTGATCTGTTCTGGTTGGTGTGCACAATGGTGAGAATAGGTATTGTCATTCCCAGGAAAAGTCCTGCAAAAACAAGGCAGACCTGTGGTTTACTGGACATTTTACAATAGATATTTTTTGGCAAAGGAATACCAGTTATGCTTTTTTCTATCTGTGAAAAGCAATAAAATATTGTAGATTTCCTTTTTTTTTAGAAAATATGACACACTTGAAAGGACGGAAGAAGGATACAGTTAACAATAAACAAGTTCTTCAAATTACCTTCCAAATTATTCTTCTCTATATCGGTATTTCAAATTAAGGATACAGAATACCATAGATGTTCTATATGTGCAATATTTCAACTTCACCAAATGCCCTAAATATAGTTTACATTTTCATTGTTAACATTTACTAACTTTGGCAATGTTATCTTGTTGTATAAGGTTGCGATTATAGCTGGTGCAGATTAGTCAAATATTATTCCTTCTAAATACCAACAAGCAAAGATATTATTGTTGAAAATTTAATTACTTATCTTGCTTTTCTAATTGCTATAGAACATCATTAGCTGGGTGTAAATTATCATTTATGAGAATCACCTGTTGAGTTTTGTTGACAAATGTATTTCATCAATTTCATGAATCCCTTGCATATGCTCTGCTCATAGCCAGGTTCATTCTGAGTTACACAAGCCCAATTGGCTTTCTCATATTGACGTTTTTCATACAATGGTTCATCAGCCTGTCGGAAAAAATGGAATGCAAATTTATTTTTCTGTCATCCTAAATAATATTTGAGTGACCAAATATTGAGAAATGATTGACATTTTATGTTTTAGGAGCTGTGATTCATAACACCAACCTTCCCCCACCGACCCCACCCCACCAAAAAAAGAAATTATGCTGAAGTTTGTTCCTTTCTCATCCTCCTGAGCATATAGTTCCTGGGTTCTTATTAATTTTAACCATTTACAGGCATTTTACAATTATTGTACCATCAGCAAACATAAAAATGCCACACCTTTTATTGAAGATTGTAGTCATGGATACATTTTATTAATTTGTATTTGAAATGGTTTCGAATTATTGAAAAATTGTGTGGCACGTATAGATCATTCCAGATAAATTGGAAATTCCATTTAGCATTTGGATGGTAAATGGATATGTTATGCAGTTTCAACTAATTATTTTCATAATTAGCAAAGTTGGTGTAAATTAATTTTCTAGTCTATTTAAATGGACTGTAAGTAGAGGACTATGATTAACTAAACACTTGATCTTTTGGGTAATGCCATCAATCACTTCACACTATCAAATGAAGTGTTTAATACTTTATGCTTGGTTAATTTTCTTTACTGCTTTTAGAGGCACGTCAGAAATACCATTGAAAAAGCATATGTTTTTTTGAGAGGTGTCTTTTTCATGTTGCTTTGCTTCACTATCAGCTGGGTGTTTTGACACTATCTGACTGACATGTCAATGGATGCATTATTGTTGCATTTATAAAAAAAATAATGGATTAAATCCTTCAGTATTTGAGGGCATTGTCTGGGTTGACCCTTGCTGTAGTATTGTGGGATCGCTTGTGGTGCCATCCTGATTTTTTTTTTTTAAATATTGTGTCTTCAAGATTCAAGATTCAAGAAATTTATTGCCATGTCAACAAGTTGATAGGAATGTGTCTTGGTTCGCTCTCAGACAGATACAATACAGTACAATACAACCACCACATACACCACAATAAATAATACAGACAATACCGTACGAAGGACAATATATACAGGAAGGACAGTACCCAGCAGCGTCATATTAAGCGTAAGTGCAAGTGCAAAAGAAAGTGCAAAGTGATTAGTGCAAATTCAAATATCTGATGGCTTGGAGGTAGGTGCTGTCTCTGAAGCGAGATGTTTTACTTTTAATGCTTCTATATCTCCTTCCTGATGGGAGGAGATTAAAGAGGTAATGTGCCGAGTGAAAGTGATCTGCTATGATTTTTTTGGCCTTTCTGGTGAGTCTTGTTGAGTAAATTGATGTCACTGAGGGAAGTCTGCTGCAACCGATGATCTTAGAAGCTCGGCGCACTATTCTTACAGGAATGTTTAATAGCTGTTTTAACAACACCTGGAATTTAACATTGTGTCATGGTGCCAATTGAGGTTGCATTGTTGTTTTATTCAATTTCTATGATGTAAAATCTTTTGTGATAGAATCACTCAAGAAGGGAATTTGTGCTAGGAGTCTGGTGATGTAGACCAAATACTAAAACTGTATTTCATTCTCACTAGTTCCTGTTTATTCCTCTAAAGATGGTAAAAAATATTTAACCTCAGCCATTTTTCCATATCTAAATCCTTTTGTTTCTGTCTAAAAGGGATCTTTTCCTTTTTTAAATGCATGTATCAAGTCCATTTATGTTTCTTGTCAGTTTATTCCAGCACTCAACCTTAACCTTGTCATTTTTATGTTCCTTTGGTCGTAAAATGCTCTCAAATCTCAGGACGACTGTTATTCTTAGCAACTATATACACCAACAAGAAATAGAACATTTGAAGAACTTGAAGGTGTATGTTTCTGTTTCAGATTGAGACCTTATATCAGGAAAGAAAGAAGAGGCAAGATTGCCAGCACACGGCAGTAAGAGGGAGATGTGGGTGAGTTGGTGATGGGTAGATTCAAATTATGGGCAGCAAGAATCGGGTGGAGAGGAGAAAGGGATTAGAAAGATGAACAAAAGGAGAATAAACCAAGGTGGGTAGATGACTGTGCATGGGAGGAGAAAGAAGATCAGGGGTGTGGATCACCTGAAATTACAAAAACCAGTGTTCATACTATTCGGCTTGTAATCTACCCAAGCAGAATATGAGGTTGGTCTTCTATTTTGTGTTTGGCCTTGTCGTAGCAGCTTGAGGGCAGGTTAGTGTGGGAGTGGGAAAACAGAATCTAACCAGAAATTTTAGATGCCCATTGTGGACAGAGACCAGGAGTTCCAGTTTATGGTTGGTCTCTCCCAGCCTCTATGTTAATACTTTCTATAATTTCTGCAAACCCATAAATCTGATCTTCCGTAACCTGAGGACTCCCTGTACATATTTCATTGCAAATTGTGCATTTTCGTAAATGCCAATTCCGTAGTTTCTCCTTCAATCACAGCCAGCATCCCTTGTTTCTCCCCCCCCCCAACCCATTCCATACCTTTGTAGTTCAAGACCTAATTTTAAACTGTTTTCATTTCTATAATATAATGGCAACTGTTCCCGAACAGGCCCCATTAATTAACCATTTAAAAAATGTCATAATGCTATATTTTGAATGACCGTTTACCAATTGGTTGCTCAACATTTAAAATTCTAGGAAACATCTCTTGTACATTCCATAAATTCCTTCTGAACCGTACTACTGCTAATTTGTCTTATTAAATCAATATGTGTATTTTTTACAATACTGGAGAGATTTTGAGGAACAAGATTATTATTCAGGTTTTTACACCAATTCACTGTTCTTAACAAAAATCTACCCATCATGTGAACCCTTACAAATAACAGATATAAATTAGATAACTTCAAGACTGAAAGTCAAAAGCTTTTTTCATACAGACACATTTTCATCGTTTTAACACCATTTTGGTGATATAAAATTAACACCAATATGTGACATAAAAACTGTGCCATATTTAGTCATGAATATTTAATTCATAAATAAACTTCATATGGCCCCTCATACATATACGTTTTGATAATGATCTAGGGAAATATCTTCATCAATACCAGGAAAAAAAATAGAGTAACATGTCTGGTATTCCGCCTGGCAAAGATCCCGTAACGGCCGTTGTGCTTGGTGTCCATTGTCACAACGACCGTTATCGCAGTCGGTACCTCCATAAATTAAACCATGGAGGCTCCAAACCTCTACTGCTTTTCACCAACCTCAACGATGCATCCTATGGTAGTAGTGATTTTTGGACGAGTTAATTATTTTTCTTCTATTCACATTTAATATACCAACAATATTGTGACATCAAAAACACATATTATGATATATTCAGACCGTTTAAAGTCAATTAAAAAAAAAATGTGGGTATAAATTGGTCATCAAAAAAATGAAGCTGAGCCAGTCTTCAATTTGGCAACACACTGTCTCTTGTTTACCTTTCGTACGGACCAAGTTGCTAAGTTCATTCCTTCGTGTCAACTTCCGGAAGCTCCACAACGACCGTTACGGAGACATTTAATCTACTAAAAACTCATCCCAAATCAATCCTTCCGCCGAATCATCGGCCCTTGATATAGCTCAAATCCATAAGGTGATGTACCGTTTTTTCTATCTATGCATATAATTTGGTTTTCTCTAATAATGTAACGTTCGTTTTCTGGGACACCAAACCTTTGCGGGTCCACCGTTTGTGTGTATGATTGTGTAACGCACGTTGCAGTGTCAACTCAGATGGATGCATTATTCGAGTACATGGTCAGGTGAATGAAGTGGAAACGGTGTTTGCAATTTTATTGTTCCATTTGGTATTCATAAACATAGAAAGGAATAAGAAATGCGTGCACTTACTGTGCCAACCAGGTCATTGGTGGACACCACGCGACAACTGTTACACAAAATGAATTTGTGTATTCTGATGCCATTTTTGGAAACGCCATCAATATGCTATCTTTTCTTATTTTTTGTTGATACTATGTTGGTCATGAACCCAATAAAGTGCTTGTCAACTTTTTTGAAGGAATTTGAAATTTGACCCTCTTTGTCACAGTATTCTGTGCCAGTATTGTAAAAATACACATATGTAGGTTGAAATCTATATCCCCATGTTATATGCAGCTCCAATCTACTAATTTATGCTGTGCCAAAATAAAATATGATTTGGTGGCCTATAACTTCCATTGGTGTTTTCTGCCATTTGCTGTTTCTCAACTTCACCCGAGCTGATCCTAATTCTACATAATGAACTGCCAAGCCAAGAATATTTCTCGTACTGTGCTTCTCCCCTATTAATAGCACCACTTGCACCTTCTCATTTTTGCAGAATTATTTATTCTAATCTAGTCCCATTTAATGGGCCTTCATTGTTACTTGTTGCCTTGTTTTATGGCCCAGTGGTGTAAATGGGACTGGCTGCCGATCTTGAGATTGATTGTTTCTTGCCATCTGTTGGATTGGTTCTTCCATGTCTAAAATATAAAAGGAAATTTTAAATTCAACAATTTGTAATCTCACAATTTTATAGAGGTCAAGATAAAAGCACTGGAGGAACTTGTGACACAAAATGAATTGGTGATAAGATAAAACATTAAGTTGTTTTCACTGTCTTAAGTAGCTTCTGTACTTTGTTTCAGCTTCCCAAGGGCCGGTGTTTTTAATCACTCTTATTAGATTTGTTTTTAGTTTTAGAGATACAGCGCAAAAACAGGCCCTTCGGCCCACCGGGTCCCTGCCGACCAGTGATCCCCACACATTAACATTATCCTACACACACTAGGGACAATTTACATTTATACCAAGCCAATTAACCTACATCTTTGGAGTGTGGGAGGAAACCGAAGATCTCGGAGAAAACCCACGCAGATCACGGGGAGAACGTACAAACTCCGTACAGAGAGCACCTGTAAACATAGAAACATAAACAATGGGTGCAGGAGCAGGCCATTCGACCCTTCAAGCCTGCACCGCCATTCAATATGATCATGGCTGATCATCCAACTCAGTATCCCGTACCTGCCTTCGCTCCATACCCTCTGATCCCTTTAGTCACATCTAACTCCCTCTTAAATATAGCCAATGAACTGGCCTCAACTACCTTCTGTGGCAGAGAGTTCCAGAGACTCACCACTCTCTGTGTGAAAAATGTTTTTCTCAACTCGGTCCAAAAGGATTTCCCCTTTATCCTTAAACTGTGACCCCTTGTCCTGGACTTTCCCAACATCGGGAACAATCTAGCCTGTCCAACCCCTTAAGAATTTTGTAAGTTTCTATAAGATCCCCCCTCAATCTTCTAAATTCTAGTGAGTACAAGCCAAGTCTATCCAGTGTTTCTTCATATGAAAGTCCTGACATCCCAGGAATCAGTCTGGTGAACCTTCTCTGTACTCCCTCTATGGCAAGAATGTCTTTCCTCAGATTTGGAGACCAAAACTGTACACAATACGCCAGGTGTGGTCTCACCAATACCCTGTACAACTGCAGTAGAACCTCCCTGCTCCTATACTCAAATCCTTTTGCTATGAATGATAACATACCATTTGCTTTTTTCACTGCCTGCTGCACCTGCATGCCTACTTTCAATGACTGGTGTACCATGACACCCAGGTCTCGTTGCATCTCCCCTTTTCCTAATCGTCCACCATTTAGATAATAGTCTACTTTCCTGTTTTTGCCACCAAAGTGGATAACCTCACATTTATCCACATTATACTGCATCTGCCATGCATTTGCCCACTCTCCCAGCCTATCCAAGTCACCTTGCAGCCTCCTCACAGCTAACACAGCCCCCCAGCTTTGTGTCATCCGCAAACTTGGAGATGTTGCATTCAATTCCCTCGTCCAAATCATTAATATATATTGTAAATAGCTGGGGTCCCAGCACTGAGCCTTGCGGTACCCCACTAGTCACTCCCTGCCATTCTGAAAAGGACCCGTTTACTCCTACTCTTTGCTTCCTGTTTGCTAGCCAGTTCTCTATCCACATTAATAATGAACCCCCAATATGTAGTCGGGATCAAACCCGGGTCTTCGGCGCTGCATTCGCTGTAAGACAGCAACTCTACCGCTATGCCACCGTGACCTCTAAGAATCTTACAAACTAAATTAAATTGATTTATTCAGAGGAGTTACTATTATTATTAGTTAATGCACGGTGTGCCATTCTGAGAGAATGATTACAGATGACAAAGAGGATGCCTACCTTGATTACGTTACACAGAGAAACAAGATTTTCTGCTTTCTGAGCCGTACAATTGATTTATTTTCAGTGCATCACTGGTAATTGCCCAACTATCTTATAATCACTCATTCTTGGGCAAAGATGTTTCTCAATTTAGCAACTATTTTTATATTTGATTTTAGGTTTGTGGTCTCCTTATTAGAAACATTTTCTTTGTTTATCCTGTTAAACACCTTCATAATTTTAAAGACATCCAGCAATCAGCAAAAATTTGTATAATGATGCTTTTTGCATCTAAGTAAGTAATTAGAATTCTATGCTAGTGTAACAGATTTTAATCAAAAGATGAATTTGGTCTAGCTACTTGAAGGCTGACTACGTTATCTTGTGCTAAGGAAATTTTTCACAGGTGAAGTAGGAAAAACGTAAAGCAGAATTGAAAGCAGCTGTACATACAACAGGATTTTAGAAAAATGTGTTATTGGAGAATGAAATAAACGGGAAAATTGGATTAAAACCAGTCCAGTAGGAGAAAAACAAGAGTTGAGGGTGGTAGTTGGAATTGGATAACAAATATTACAATATGACGAGAGAACACAGTACTTTTATCAAAACCCCTCATGATTTGAATCTCATTTTCTCTATCTAAGCAGAACATAGCTTCTCAAATTGGCATATTCCAATTGATTATTTTAAAAATCTTATTCTTGTACATAATATTTATTCCTGATATTTAGTTTAATTTAAATTTTCTAACAAAAGTCATGGTTACTGTTTTTAGATGGGAACTATTGTTTTGAATCAATTAACTATAAGGCAATAGACAATAGGTGCAGGAAGTAGGCCATTCGGCCCTTCGAGCCAGCACCGCCATTCAATGTGATCATGGCTGATCATCCCCAATCAGTACCCCATTCCTGCCTTCTCCCCATATCCCCTGACTTCACTATTTTAAAGAGCCCTATCTAGCTCTCTCTTGAAAGCATCCCGAGAACCCGCCTCCACCGCCCTCTGAGGCAGAGAATTCCACAGACTCGCCACTCTCTGTGAGAAAAAGTGTTTCCTTGTCTCCGTTCTAAATGGCTTACTCCTTATTCTTAAACTGTGGCGCCTGGTTCTGGACTCCGCCAACATCGGGTACATGTTTTCTGCCTCTAGCGTGTCCAAACCCTTAACAATCTTATATGTTTGGCAACTTTGAAACTGGGCTGCTAAGTATCTCCATATGCTAACACTTAAGGTTTTGGAGAATATATTATTTATAAAATGTAATTATACTTGTTTATGCAGCACATGTTCTTAGTTTTGAATCATCCACTGTAGTGTGCTCGATTGAAAAGGGAGTGATTTATTTTATGATGGCTTTCCCTGTAAAGTTGTACAAAAAATGTCTAATTCTGTTTGATATTTCAATCTCGCCCGGTGTGTATAACATTTGTGATTGTCTGGATCCATTTTTTGAATACCTGGATCCATTGCAGAATGATTTCCAAATCTGTTCTAATTAGTGAGCCAGTAATTTACAGTGTATGTGTCCTTTCATCAATCCAAGAAAGAAGCAAATAAATACAGGTTTTGTCATCCAGTCATGATCAATCATTTTAATTTCCCTGATAACAATAATATAACATTAGTTTAATTAGCTTATCCACAATCTTCACATTTGACCTATTTTGAAAATAAAAAGCAATATTTCACACTGCATTTTTGTACAACACAAAAATGGGAAGAAACAAGGAACTGCAGAAGCTGGTTTACAATAAAAGACAAAGTGCTGGAGTAACTGCGGGTCAGGCAGCATCTCTGGAGAAAAGGAGCACTGCTAGGTGAATTTCGGGTCAGGATAGTACCGTCTGAAGAAGGGTGCTGACCTGAAATATCACCTATCCATATTTGCCAGAAATCCCGTTTGACCACTAATATATTTGCAGCATTTTGTGTCTTTTTTACTGGGAATGGGACATGCCTGCTTCACCTGCTCTATGCTGACTCGGCTCGTTTTACATGCCAATTTCTGCATACCCAACGGTTTTCGCTCTATTAAATATCCACCTGCACTTCAAATACTTCTAATGATCCAGATTGCCCAACCTACTGGGGTAGTGAATTCTAGAGATTCACCGATCTTTGCGTGAATACATTTCCTACGTATCTCAGTCTTAGCTTTTTGTGATTCATGCACTAGAACAGGGGCCTCCAAACTTTTCACCTTGAAGGCCACATTATATATTTGGCACATTTTTGCGGGCCATAGGAAAAAATAAAGAAGTGTCAGTTTTATAAATTTAATGAGAGAGAGAGGGGCAGAGATAGGGCAGGCAGAGAGGGCAGAGACTGAGAGAGAGGGGCAGAGAAAGAGATGCAGAAAGAGAGAGAGACGGACAGAGAGCAGGCAGAGAGAGATAGAGGAGAGGGGAGCGTTTTAAAATGAGATTCATCTGCAGGGAGAGAGGGGCAGAGAGAGAGAGGGCAGAGAGGAATGATCGCAATTTAAAGCGCGCCGCCAACCCATTCTGACCACTGCCACACACCCCCCCCCCCATTGCACCCTTCAAGGCGGTCCTTTGATGTCTCGGTTGACAATTTGAGGGACCTACCCAGTAACAATACTAAGAGCAACAAACAAATGCAGTTCACCAAAACGTTAATCGAAGTCCCTCACCCTGAGCACAGGATCGCCCCAGGGTTACGTCCTCAGCCCCCTATTGTACTCCCTGTACACACATGACTGTGTGGCTAGGTTCAGCTCCAACTCAATAATTAAGTTTGCTGATGACACTGTGGTGGTGGGCCTGATCTCAGACAACGATGAGAAGGCCTACCGGGAGGAGATGGCTGGTCTAGCACTCTGGTGCCAGGATAATAGCCTCCTCTTGAACATCAAAAAAACAAAGGAGCTGATCATGGACTTTAGGAGGGCACATCACCCGAGGACGTACACTCCATTGAGGATAAATGGGGATCCTGTGGATAGGGTGAACTGTTTTAAATATCTGGGAGTCCACATCTCCAAGGATATGACATGGGCATCACACGCCTCAGCACTCGTGAGTAAGGCAAGGAGGAAATTCAGAGTGTCTCTGAGGATCCTCCAGTGCTTCTACGCAGCGGCGGTGGAAAGCATTTTGTCCGGGAACATTACCATCTGGTTTGGGAATTGCTCTGCCAAGGACAAAAAGGCTCTGCAGAGAGTAGTGCGTTCGGCCGAACGCACTATGGGAACTTCACTTGCCCCCCTGCAGGAACTATACATCAGGAGGTGCATCTCCAGAGCCAACAATATCATGAGAGACCCCTTCCACCCCTGCAACGGACTGTTGCAGCTCAGGCAAACGCCTCCGTTGCCATGCGGTGAGAACGGAGAGGTTGAGAAGGAGTTTCTTCCCAGAGGCCATTCGGACTGTAAACGCCTATCTCACCAGGGACTAACTCTACTGAACGTTTTTCATTCCATTATTTATTATGTAAAAGAATATGTGTGTTATGATTGTGTTTATAGTTGTTTGGTTGTTTGTCTTTTGCACAAAAGTCCGCGAGCATTGCCACTTTCATTTCACTGCACATCTCGTATGTGTATGTGACAAATAAACTTGACTTGACTTGGGTTCATCCCCATCAAACATTAAGGTGGAAAAATTGGGATTGCTGGTATAAGATCCGCAACATCATGGGGAAAACGAGGGGGGAGGGGGAGGAAATAGAAATGTAAAGTTGCTTTTGTTTTGCACAGCATTCATTTACTAACGTGGGTTCATTGTCATAGAAGGGATTGTAAATTTGTAATTTTCTTAATTTGGAATAAGGTTTAATTGAAATGAAAGCACATTTTATTTCAAAATGTTTTCCAATCTCAGTAAACACTCAACGTTTGGGGAAAGGTGATTAAAAGAACTATTACCTTTAATGAGAATGTTACGCTGGGGGGGACAAAGTAGCTATTTACTACACCGTTGTTTTGGATACAGGCGACCAATTTAATGTTGATTGTACGAACCAATACGGAAATGTTTCGTGTGATTAACAGGCGAGAGAAAGGAGAGGGACATTTTTTGTAATAACCACTTCATTGCGATCGAGACCAACAGCTGTTGTCTTAAGCATAATAATATACTTCCTATATGTTCCATCAGTCTGAAGAAGGGTTTCGGCCCGAAACGTCGCCTATTTCCTTCGCTCCATAGATGCTGCTGCACCCGCTGAGTTTCTCCAGCATTTGTGTGTACCTTCGATCTTCCAGCATCTGCAGTTCCTTCTTGAAAACATAATAATATACTCACCTCTTGGCACATCCACCAGGTGACGACGGCCGACGTCTCGCCAGTACGTAAAGAGTTCGCTCTCATCTTGCTCGTTTTCCTCTTCCCCTTCCCCGTTGTCGTTGTGAACCAACTCCGTGTCCATATTATCGGTCATCGAATCCAGATCCTCCAAGCTGATCAGATGCCGACCCGACCGTCGGCCTGTTTCTGCGCTATCACTTTGACACTCCATCTGTGAAGTCGGAAACTTTTTATGTAGACACATTTAAGCCGTCAAAATAGTACGTAAATCTGTGTTTCTGTTTAAAATCACATGAATGCAGGACCCGTGACATTAATAATAATATTTGATTAAATGGGGATGAACCAGAGTTCACTCTCTGGCATTAAACACGGGACATATTATTTTAGTTCGCTCCATAGATGCTGCTGCACCCGCTGAGTTTCTCCAGCATTTTTGTGTGCCTTCGATTCTCCAGCATCTGCAGTTCCTTCTTAAACATATTATTTTAGTTGTTGACTTACCTCGGATTGAAGAGCTGCCCCACTCCGGCGAGTTTGTTTTTGACATGAGCCGGAGCTGATTGCGGCGAATCGCTTCACTGAAAGGGAGGGACCCGAGCAGCACGCCGAGAAACTGCCTCGAAGAAGGGGAGGAACCAACTCCGCCGGAACGTAACACAGCGAGAGCTTCTCGTCAGGCATAGATCGCGAAACGTGTCCTCATCCACAAGATTTAATGCCGAATGTTTTCTTCATTCAGGCCTGGATGCCATGGCTTTTGGGAGGTTTTTTTTGGGGGGGGTGGGGGGTTCTTTCAAACCTGAAGAGCTGGTTTATTATGCCCTCAAGTCCAGTGATAAATCTATGGGTAGACGCAGAAAGCTGGAGTAACTCAGCGAGATAAATTTATCTTACACGATAAACCTATGGAAATGCTAGTTTGGTGATCCCGTTGAATATTAAATTAAATTCTGTATCTAAGGTGTGGTTAGGTTATACAGTACCCTCCATAATGTAGGAGACCCATAATTTATTTATTTGCTTCTGTACTCCACACTTTGAGATTTATAATAGAAAATTGGGTTAAAGTGCACATTGTCAGATTTTAATAAAGGCCGTTTTTATACATTTTGGTTTCACCATGTAGAAATTACAGCAGTGTTTATACGTAGTTCCCCCATTTCAGGGCACCATAATGTTTGGGACACAGCAATGTAATGTAAATGAAAGTAGTCATATTTAGTATTTTGTTTGCATATCCTTTGCATGCAATGACTGCTTGAAGTCTGCGATTCATGGACATCATCAGTTCAATCAATCAATAAATCAATCAGTTTTATTCATCACATACACATAAGTGCAGTGAAATGAATTTGCCAGCAGCAGTACAATCAAAAAAGAACACACAATACACTATATAATTTAACACAAACAACCACCACAGCGTTCTTCACTGTGGTGGAAGGCACCAAGTACAGTCAGTCCTCCATTGTTCACTCGTGGTCGGGGCCATAACCGCAGTTGCTGGGTGTCTTCTCTGGTGATACTCTGCCAGGCCTGTATTGCAGCCATCTTTAGCTTATGCTTGTTTCGGGGGCCAGTCATTGGCACAAACTTTGGTCCTCGTGTTGATAAACAGCAATACAAGTTTGCAAAGGTCATGGAAAAACTAGGTGCTGAGAGCTCTCTTATACCTGCATTAATGAGGCAATTAAAACCTGAGCAATTACCTGAGCAAAAACTTGAGAGTGGTGAATCTGGAATTCTCTGCCACAGAAGGTAGTTGAGGCCAGTTCATTGGCTATATTTAAGAGGGAGTTAGATGTGGCCCTTGTGGCTCTAGGTATCAGGGGGTATGGAGAGAAGGCAGGTACTAAGTTGGATGATCAGCCATGATCATATTGAATGGCGGTGCAGGCTCGAAGGGCCGAATGGCCTACTCCTGCACCTATTTTCTATGTTTCTATAAACGCCTGTGAAGCCATTTGTCACAAACATTATGGTGCCCTGAAATGGGGGGCGGGGGTGGGGGGGAACTATGTATAAACACAGCTGTAATTTCTACATGGTGAAACCAAAATATATAAAAATATCCTTTAATAAAATCTGATAATGTGCACTTTAACCACATGTGATTTTGTTACTACAAATCTCAAATTGCGGAGTACAGAGGAAAATAAATAAATGATGGGTCTTCGTCTTAAACATTATGGAGGGCATTGTATAAGACTCTAACATGGATATTATGTTTTGAATGTGGGAAGACATCCCAAAGCAGTTTGCTGACGTGTAATTATCCATTTGGATGAGCTCCAGGTTTGGAGGGTTGATTAACAGAAGCTGCAAGGAAATATATTTTACTCTTGTGTTAACCAATACACCAATGGATCATGGGGGTGGATGAAGACAGATGGATGAATCACAGGTAGTAGAATATAGGGTACTTTGCTTGGGATTCAATACGAATCACAATTTTCACTTAAAATATTGGTTAATGAGGAATAAGAATCAGTTGCAAAATAATGAAGTTTGTGGTACTGGCAAAAGATAATGTACATTGGATTAGGCTTAGTGGTGGGGATGGGGTGAGATTTGTTAAAAGAGGGATTCCACTCTGATTGAAGCACAGACTGATCTTATGAGGAGGGTTTCAAATTAAAGTTGAAAGTTTGCTTTGCATTAATGAAAAATCCTAGCGTAGCAGGAACTGCAGAAGAAACATGTGACTAAACACAAGTAAAATGTGTGCTGTGAAGTTTTATTCGAGGAGAGGAAAGGTGCCAAGGTCAGACAAGATTGCATCATTGTTACAATCGTTTTTGAGGAGGATGCTTTTTCGTAGACTAACTGAGTTCTTATGAAGAGAAGGATGGAGTGTTGATTTGAATAGTTTCTTGGGCTTTAGTTGTAAAAGAGATGGATTTTAATCATCAGGAAGTAAAACTTTTTAAAGAGTTAATGGGCAGTTATTAATATATTTTCTTGGTGGGGATTGATGATAGTGAGGAATGTGTGATTCAGGAAAGGTGATTTGAAAAAAACCCTTAAATTCTGAAGTAGCTAGAATTTTGTTTTTTGTTCCATTCACTTTTTTACTTTGGGATTGGAAAAATATTTTAAATGAATCCAGATCCAGGTTTTCCATCCATCTTCTTTCTGAATGCCACTTGTTTAATATGTAGGTCAGTATAATGGATTAAAACTAGCCTGTGATGAAAGATTTGTCTACAGCTTTGCAGCAAACATCTCTGGCCTTTAGAATGACAAAAATTGTTAATAAAATTGCTAAATACTTTTTTGCAGGCATCAGTACTTTAATTTCATGTGGCAGAGAAATCATTTTTAAATGTACTACTAGAATAAGAATAGCAGTTCGTACTGTGGAACACTGGGCAAATAATCTCAGGCATGTTCTTCCAGAATTCATTGAATTCTTGTGGTTAAATACTTCTTTAAACTGTTAAAACTTGTTTTTGTCTCTGAACTATTAAAGAGGTAGCTATGGAAAAGTAATGTTCATACTAGATTGATCGTTTAGTATTGAGTATGGCAAATTCTACATTCAGTAATTTGGAATCTCTGTCATTTTATTCACTCCACGTTTCTATTAAATAAAGAGAAACACCAGCCCTAGCAGTAATTATACTTTGAGTTAATTCCATAATCTGGATAGTCATGATGGTGCTTGGAATTGCCATGAGTTTGTGACATGGCACTGCATCGTCAGGGCATTATAGCCTTAATTCCAGTTGCCTATGTCGAGGGTCATCTAAGCCTTTATTTTATTCCTTTCCAGTCTCAAGGAGAGGACATCTGTTGATTTGTTACTAAGCATTTGACATTTATAGATCTTGATGTTGATTAAGCGGACAGTCTTTACTGGGCTCTCCTCCCAGGTGGTGTGCTAACTTGTTCGGAATGAAGCTTGTAACTGCCTTGTCATTATATTATCAAAAATTATATTATATTCTGATCAACACATGGACAATCATGCTATAAACTTTGAATGAATTGTAGCACAGGAGGTGGAATGAGATTGAGAACACAAGGGCATAAGGAACAGGAGTAGAATTAGGCCATTCGGGACATCATGTCTACTCTGCCATTTAATCATGGCTGATCTATCTCTCCCTCCTAACCCCATTCTCCTGCCTTCTCCCCATAACCTCTGGCACCTGTACTAATCAATAATCTATCTACAGTGCCCACCATAATGTTTGGGACAAAGACCCATCATTTATTTATTTGCCTCAGTACTCCACAATTTGAGATTTGTACTAGAAATAAATCACATGTGGTTAAAGTGCACATTGTCAGATTTTAATAAAAGGTATTTTTATACATTTTGGTTTCATGTAAAAATTACAGCAGCGTTTACACATAGTCCTCCCCCATTTCAGGGTACTATAACGTTTGGGACACAGCAATGTCTTGTAAATGAATGTAGTTATGTTTAGTATTTTGTTGCATATTCTTTGCATGCAATGACTGCTTGAAGTTCATGGACATCACCAGTTGCTGGGTGTCTTCTCTGCTGATGCTCTGACAAGGCCTGTATTGCAGCCATCTTTAGCTTATGCTTGTTTTGGGGGCTAGTCTCCTTCAGTTTTCTTTTCAGCATATAAAAGGCATGCTCAATTGGGTTCAGATTGGGTGATTGATTTGGCCACTCAAGAATTTACCATTTTTTAGCTTTGAAAAACTCTTTTGTTGCTTTAGCAGTATGTTTGGGATCAATGTCTTGCTGTTGAATGAACCACCAGCCAATGAGTTTTGAGGCATTTGAATGAACTTGAGCAGATAGAATCTTTTTTAGGATGCCAAATGACAGTTTAGGTGGTCATTTAAGACGGTTTGCATGACGCATGCGATAATGTGCTCGGACGAAGTGCGTAGACACCAGTCGGAATTATGCTCAATGAATCATTCACATATTATTTCTGCTTCAAATAAAGTCATAAACTAAACATATTCACCAAGCAAGACATGATATATCCCACCATGACATGCAGCAAAATTATGACAGTACCCTGTATCTCCTCTTTTTACACATTGCAATTAATGCAATTTCTATTAGTTCTTTCCACTTCCAAACTAAAATGTGGTTGGATTATCTTGTCTTGCCAGCCACGGTTGCCTCCTACTCCCCTTAGAAAGATTCTAAGGGGAGTAGGAGGCAACCGTGACTGACATTAGAAGTTAGGGATAGAATAAAACTTAAAGAAAAGATGTATAACACAGCAAAGATTAGCCGGAAGACAGAGGATTGGGAAAATTTCATAGGACAACAGAAGGAAACAAAACGGGCAATACGGGCTGAAAAGATGAAGTACGAAGGGAAACTGGCCAGGAATATAAAGAAGGACAGTAAAAGCTTCTTTAGATATGTTAAGAGAAAAAGAGTAGCAAAGTCAAATGTGGGTCCCTTGAAGGCAGACACGGGTGAAATTATTATGGGCAACAAGGAAATGGCAGAAGAGTTGAATAGGTACTTCGGATCTGTCTTCACTAAGGAAGACACAAACAATCTCCCAGATATACTGGAGGACAGAGGATCTAAGAGGGTAGAGGAACTGAAATAAATTTTCATTAGGCGAGAAATAGTATTGGGTAGGCTAATGGGACTGAAGGATGATAAATCTCCTGGACCTGATGGTCTGCATCCCAGGGTCCTCAGGGAGGTGGCTCTAGAAATAGTGGACGCATTGGTGATTATTTTTCCAATGTTCAATAGATTCAGGATCAGTTCCTGTGGATTGGAGGATAGCTAATGTTATCTCACTTTTCAAGAAAGGAGCGAGAGAGAAAACGGGGAATTATAGACCAGTTAGCCTGACTTCGGTGGTGGGAAAGATGCTGGAGTCAATTATTAAAGAGGTAATAATGGGGCATTTGGATAGCAGTAAAAGGATTAGTCCAAGTCAACATGGATTTATGAAAGGGAAATCATGCTTGACTAATCTTCTGGAATCTTTTGAGGATGTGACAAGTAAAATGGATGAAGGGGTGCCAGTGGATGTAGTGTATCTAGACTTTCAGAAAGCCTTTGATAAGGTCCCGCACGGGAGACTGGTGACTAAAATTAGAGCACATGGTATTGGGGGTAGGGTGTTGACATGGATAGAAAATTGGTTGGCAGACCGGAAGCAAAGAGTAGGAGTGAACGGGTCCTTTTCAGAATGGCAGGCAGTGGCGAGTGGAGTGCCGCAAGGCTCGGTGTTGGGGCCGCAACTGTTTACCATATATATTAATGATTTGGAAGAGGGAATTAGGAGCAACACTAGCAAGTTTGCGGATGACACAAAGCTGGGTGGCAGTGTGAACTGTGAAGAGGATGTTAGGAGGTTGCAGGGTGACCTGGACAGGTTGAGTGTTTGGGCAGATGCAGTATAATATAGATAAATGTGAGGTTATCCACTTTGGTGGCAAAAACAAGGGGGCGGTTAGGTGAGGGGGAGGTGCAGCGAGACCTGGGCGTCCTTGTACACTGGTCATTGAAAGTTGGCGTGCAGGTACAGCAGGCAGTGAAGAAAGCTAATGGAATGTTGGCCGTCATAATAAGAGGATTTCAGTACAGGAGTAAAGAGGTTCTTCTGCAGTTGTATAGGGCTCCGGTGAGACCACATCTGGAGTATTGTGTACAGTTTTGGTCTCTTAATTTGAGGAAGGACATCCTTGTGATTGAGGCAGTGCAGCATAGGTTCACGAGATTGATCCCTGGGATGGCTGGACTGTCATATGAGGAAAGATTGAAAAGACTAGGCTTGTATTCACTGGAGTTTAGAAGGATGAGGGGGATCTTATAGAAACATATTAAATTATAAAAGGACTGGACAAGCTCGATGTAGGAAAAATGTTCCCAATGTGGGGCGAGTCCAGAACCAGGGGTTACAGTCTTAGAATAAAGGGGAGGACATTTAAGACGGAGGTGAGGAAAAACGTTTTCACCCAGAGAGTTGTGAATTTGTGGAATTCCCTGCTACAGAGGGCAGCGGAGGCCAAATCACTGGATGAATTTAAAAGAGAGTTAGATAGAGCTCTAGGGGCTAGTGGAGTCAAGGGATATGGGGAGAAGGCAGGCACGGGTTATTGATAGGGGACGATCAGCCATGATCACAATGAATGGCGGTGCTGGCTCAAAGGGCCGAATGGCCTCCTCCTGCACCTATTTTCTATGTTTCTATGTCTATGTTTATTCAGCGTATGATCAACCTGTGTCAATAAATCCTGGACTATGGTAACATATATGCTTAACCATGCACACTACAGATTGATGCAAGCATGTTTTCTGTGAAGGACCGAAAATTACCATGATATGGCCATTGCATGGGTCGTTATTGCTATTGGTACAGAAACACTCTTGCTTCCCACATAATTTATCCACAACAAAATATACAGGCTGCAAGGAAATTTCTATAGGCATTTTATGATAATAGCTGTTAAAACCGACTCTACCCATCTGACAGGTTAAATATTACACTAACTGACAAGAGATGGTCAAAGGACATAACTGCAACAAATGTTCTTTTGGTAATATGTTTAAAGGTGTCGAAACGCCACATTACCGGACATTCAGATTAAATGAACGTGTTGTGAACAGCAATGAAGATATCCAGTTTGTACACACCAGATTTAAGTTTGTGAATCCTCTGCCTTCCTTTTCTAAAATCAACAATCAGTTCCTTGGTTTTACAGATGTTGGGGACAAGGTTGTTGTTCAGGAACTCTTCAATCATATGATTAATCTCCCTCCTATCCTCTGACTCATCATTATCCGTAATTCATCTAACATCCGTGGCGTTGTCAGTGTATTTAAATCTCAATGTTATTAATTTTTAGCGTGATTTATTTTGATGCATAAAGCTCTCTTATTCACATTCGGTGAGACATAAATGCATGTGAATAAAAATAAATAAAGGCATTGACTGCTCACCAACTAGTTCAGTAGATAAATGGAAGGGATTTGCCATCTGGTGTTGGGACACAGAGACCGTTTGCAACGGAATCTTGTAAATATGAATCCTCTTATAACGTGAATAATAATAATAATAATATATTTTATTGTCATTGCACAGAAGCGCAACAACATTTGGTATGCAATTTCCAACCGATGTCACAATAAAGGATCTATCTATCTATCTATCTATCTATCTATCTATCTATCTATCTATCTATCTATCTATCTATCTATCTATCTCTATCTATCTATCTATCTATCTATCTATCTATCTATCTATCTATCTATCTATCTATCTATCTATCTATCTATCTATCTATCTATCATAAATAACTAATAATATTTGGATTTAGATATCTTGAGAACATGGATTGTAAAAAGAACAGTAAAACAGTCAAAACAGTTCAACAGACTAAAGTGCAGATGTGTCTGTGCGACGTGACCATCCGAGGGAGACAGCCCAGGGGCGATGGGGGGGCACTCAGCAGGGCCGGTTCAGAGCCGCTATAGCTCTGGGAATTAAGCTGTTCCTGAGTCTGGAGGTTCGGGCGTAGAAGGCCTTGTAACGAATAGGACTACATTCGCACATTCTGCTTTTAAAAAAAATAGTGTTTTATTCCTTTTAATGTATATACGACAGTAAAATTGCATTGCTTTCAAAAATAACCTGAAATTAAAAATTGCTGGTGATAAAAAGTTGTTTAAAAAAAATCCTGTTTTCATGTTCTGAGAGACTCCCACACTGCCTTCGAAAGTGGCTGAGCAAATCCATTCAGTTAAATGTGAATAGCATTGCCATTACCTGTACAATAATTGGAGATATGCCTTTGATGCCAGTTTTTCAATTGAAGCTCTCATCCTAAATATAACTTGCAGTTGTGGAAAAACATTAACTGAAGCTCATATTATCAATGATTGAGACTTTTGGTGAAAAAAGTATAATGGGCTGATGTGCTCATATAATAACGGCATTAAAGAAGGGAATAGCAGCAGTTCAAAATATTCAGAATTGGTTTCTAGCTTTACAGATTATTATGTATTATTTATCATGTCCTGCTGCATTCTGCCACTAACATCAAGCATAATAACCTGCCGTGACTCAATTTTGTGCTGTTAATAGACATTTGTACTTGCGGGAACTCCTCATGTAACAGCACTATGGGTGTGCTTGTGCCACAAGAGTTGCAGTATTTCAAGAAGGAAGTTGACAGCACCCCTTTCTTAATGGCACTTAGGGATAGTTATCAATCTTATTTGTGGCATCCACAGACTAGGAGGGGATATTAGAAATGTTTTCTACTTTTGTGCAGATGTGGATGTTTACTACCTCTCTGTCTGGAGAGAATACCACGGGTGGGCTGATAGGAGGGAAATAGCATTTTCCAACTGGCAATAGCTTATGTTATGACTAACCAAACTAAATTAATTACACTATTGTAAAGGTTTTTCAACTAAATGACATTCTGTGCTTTTTTTGTAGGTCTTGGAAGCATTCACAAGACGTCTGCTTAATATTGGAGCCATGCTTCATAAAGATGTAGCAAATTTGACCAAATATCAAATTGTTCTTTCACGTGAACAATTTAGAAAAAATCCACCAGGAAACATTGGGGTAAATTGCTAAACGTGATGAATTTTGACATATTTTGTTAATCTAATTCTTCTTGTGTACCATTTTGTAAATATGTGCTTTGACATTGCTTTCTGGATTTGGTTCCTTTTTATGAATTGATGAATGAATAATGAATTGAGAGTCTCCAAGACTTTTCACTTGTATCTAGTCAGGCCAGTTTGGCAGTCCAACAAGAACGTGTCTAATTTTATAGTTCACTTTCTTGCTTGCCCCTCTTTTCCCTTAATTATTTTGTTTATAACAATCATTGTGATCTCAGTCTTGAATATATTCCCAGTATTTGAGCACACACAACCATCTGTTTATATAATTCTAAAATTTCCAACTCTTCGGTAAAGTTCCTCTTGGTCTAAAGTGGCTGACCCACCAATTTTTAAGACAATGACCCTTGATTCTAAGAGGAGGACCAAGAATGTGATATATTTCGAACAGACCACCTTTCGTTGTTCAAAAGTCTAGGAGATAATATCCTTATCTAATTAAAATCCTTCGAAGTAATCATTACTCTGCATGGAAAATATATTGGCTACCAAGACTACAGAAGCATAAGGCATTACAGTTGCTGGAGGGCGAGAGAGAGGGTGTGCTGAGAGGGGAGGGGGAGAGGTGGGGAGCAGGGAGGGGGGGGAGGGGGAGGGCGGTGGGGTAGGGGGGAGGGGAGGGGAGGGGGTTTTTAGGGAGGAATGGTGGGGGAGGAATGGTGGTGGAGAAAGAGAGGGAGGAGGAGGGGGGGTGCGAGGAGAGGAGAGGGGGGGAATGAGAGAGAGGGGAGAGAGGAGAGGGGGGGAGGAGAGGGGGGGGAGAGGAGAGGGGGGAGAGGAGAAGGGGGAGGAGAGGGGGGGAGAGGAGGGGGGAGAGGAGGGGGGGGGGGAGAGGAGGAGGGGGAGAGGAAAGGGGGGAGAGGAAGAGGGGGGAGGAAGAGGAAGGGGGGGGGGAGGAGAGGGGGGGGGAGGGAGGAGAGGGGGGGGGAGGGGGAGGAGAGGGAGGAGGGGGGGGGGGGGAGAGGAAAGGGGGGGGGGGAAGAACCTAAAAAAACATTTTAGAACCAAAAAAGACACATTCTGCAAGCATTGTAGAACCAAAAGAGACACTTTTTGCAAACATTTTAGAACCAATAGACACATTCTGCAAGCGTTTTAGAACCACTAAGGACACTTACATTTCAGTAGACGTGTTCAGTGTTATTCACGGCTCAGAGAAACGTGACCCTCTGCCTTCCTCCAGCTTGCAGACACTGATTGAGGCACACCACTTCCTGGTTTTATAGTCCCTCCCTCCTGCCGACAGCATGGGCAGCAGAGAGAATGGGGAATTTTGTAAAATCATTAATATCTCTGTCATATTTCATCGACGGGAAAAATCCTCGGCACACTTACGGCGGAGGCGGGCTCTGAGCGAGGTGGCCAAAAATGACGGCCGTAGGTGGCGGCGTTCTCTCGGAAATCGCAGCACAGATAGCCAAAGCCGGTCAAGAACAGACTTTTAGTAATATAGATAGATAACACTGGATTAGAAGAAGTGCTAGCCAATTGCTGCTACATCTGGGCAGACTGGCCCTAGAGGTTGGAAGGAGTGAGATAAAAGAACATGTGTTGCATTGCCAGCAGTTGCAAGAAAAAGTGCCACAAAAACAACAATGGTTGCCTGGAATAGAAGAGCTGATCCCTGCGAAAAACTAAAAGGGAAGAGAGAGGTGAAGTATATCGCAGTGGAATCTCTTTGACGGTTACAGAAAATGTTCTGTTAAATGTGGTGGATATAACCATATAACAATTACAGCATGGAAACAGGCCATCTTGGCCCTTCTAGTCCGTGCCGAACACTTTCTCTCACCTAGTCCCATCTACCTGCAGCAAAAAAGGACAGGTCGTGCTGGAGTAATTCAGCAGGCCAGGCTGCATCCCTAGAGAACATTGATTGATAATGATAATGTTTCGGGTCAGGGACCATTTTGAGACTCAAAACCTGCCTGACACGCTGAGTTACTCCAGCAATTGTGTCTTTTTTTTATATAACAAGTGCTCATTTCTGTAATATCAGGCAGAGTACGTGTGGACTGTATGCATGGGGGGAATGGCCCACACTTCCCAGCGGGTAAAAGATTGATTGAATAAATACTCTTCTGTTTTATTGAGGATGGATATGTATGAATAATATCCACAACCGAGTTTAAGTTTTATCAGTTTAAGTTTTGATTTTAATTTAAAAGCTTGTTAATTCAGTTCTCTCTACACAGTCTGACAAGGGTCGTGACCCGAAACATCCCCCATTCCTTCTATCCAGAGATGCTGCCTGGCCCGCTGAGTTACTCCAGCATGTTGAGTCTATCTCAAAAGTCACCAATATCCAGTTTAATGAGGTCTACAATAACTTGAATTTCTCAACTTTGCTACATGTTTATGGAGCCTTCATTTCAGAACAAGCTGTGCAATTCACAATATATCTCTGCATGGGCCTGGTTATTATATTTAGATTGACATTAACCATTTTGGGAATAGGCAACAGCTCGTGCAGAAGTTGTTGATTAATTCTACCTATGGTTAAGAATGAAAACACTTTGGTGTATTTTCTTTCAAAATAAATGCTCAAACAGCCATAAAATACCTTGGCACAAATGACAACAAACTAAACAAAGATGGAGCACTAGGTAGAAGCGGCAATCTCCCAATAATAGGATTAATTCTATCATAGTTCCAAAGGATCCTGAAATGATTCAGCAACCCAATACTGGAGTCACAGCTACATCAGCAGAAATTGAAGATGATTTATTCCGGGACAACCATGTACCAAGTGACGTTTCTTTTACTTTCTACAGCCCTTTTCTGCATCAAGGACATAGTTCTCTTAAAGCAGATCCACATTTGAATGTCTTTCTAAGGTTGGCGAGTTGGAAGCCTACAGTCATAGATCTATACAGCATGCGAACAAGCCCTTCGCCCCAACTTATCCATGTTGACCAAATTACTGAACATAGTCTCACTTCCCTGCCCCAGCTCATATACCTCCAAATCTTTCCCATCTTCATGAAAAATACAGATGAGAAATGTTCCTTTAACCCTCACCCATCTCCTTACCCTCACCCTCACACAGACAATTTTATTAATCACGAAGGGACCCTATTATCTCCCTAGTTACACTTTTGCCCTTAATATGTGTAGAATATCTTTGGATTCTCCTTCACCTTATCTGTCAAAGCTATCACGTCTCCATTTTGCCATTCTCATTTCCATCTTGTGTGCTCCTATACTTCTCAAGGTAATCAGGTGATCTAACAGCCTCTTTCTTGACTATAACCTCAATATCCCTTAACATCCAGTATTCCGTACTTCTGCCAGCCTTGTCCTTCACTCTAACAGGAACATGCTGCCCCTGAACTCTCATTCATCTATCTATCTATCTATCTATCTATCTATCTATCTATCTATCTATCTATCTATCTATCTATCTATCTCTGTCTATCTGTCTGTCTGTCTGTCTGTCTGTCTGTCTGTCTGTCTGTCTGTCTGTCTGTCTGTCTGTCTATCTATCCCTGACGACTGGCTGCCTTTCTGCCTTTTGATTCGTGCCCAATACTCACAGATGTCCAATCGGAACGGCCCCCCCCCCCCCCCCCACCCCTCGCTCATTTTTCGTCGCCTCCTGCTGGCCAGCGACCATAACGGCTGCTGGCGCCCGCATTTCAACCTCAAGAGACGCCATTTAATTCGGCCTTTCAAGAACGGTTCGAGGGTAAAAGCAGTTCGAGGGCCATGTCTCCCGTGGGGGCTGCGGATAGGGGACGGCTACGGGTAGGGAATGGCTGCGTTGGGGGAGCAGACCCAACGGGTCTGCCATTGGTCTAGTATATCTATAAAACTCTGTGCCTGACGACTGGCTGCCTTTCTGCCTTTTGATTCGTGCCCAATACTCACAGATGTCCAATCGGAACGGCCGATGCTCGTAGATGTCCAATCGGAATGGCTGATGCTCGCAGATGTCCAATCAGAATGGATCCTTTTACTTTCTTCCTTTGATTCACTGCCATGCCGAATCCAGACGCTCAATCTCCCAGTTCTTTTCCATTTCGGTGTAGATTTTGCTTTTCTTTCTAAGTATCCGCTCCTCATTACATTTCGTCGCCTTTAAGTACACATTTTTAATCAAATCCTTCTCCCCCCCCCCCACTCACTCATTTTGTCGCCTCCTGCTGGCCAGCGACCATAACGGCTGCTGGCGCCTGCATTTCAACCTCAAGAGACGCCGTTTAATTCGGCCTTTCAAGAACGGCTTCAGTTCGAGGACCACGTCTCCCGTGGGGGCTGCGGGTAGGGAATGGCTACGGGTAGGGAACGGCTGCGTTGGGGGAGCAGACCCAACGGGTCTGCCATTGTCTAGTCTCAATTAAAAGTTTCCCACTAATTAGATGCCCCTTTATCGGCAAACACTGTCTCCCAAACAATTTCTGAAAGTCCCTGCCGAATACTATGAAAATGGGCCTTGCCCCAATTTAGGACGTCAACTTTTGGACTAGTCCTATCTTTTTCCATAATGATTTAAAAAATAATAGATTAAGATCACTGGTCCCAAAGTGCTGCCCCCAACTAGCTCTTGAGTTTTTCCCCCTTCTCCAGTAGTGCCACCTACATGGTCACTTAGAAATGTTTCCTGAACACACATAAGAATTTCTACCTCATTCAAAGTCAAAGCACGATGACAGTGTCAGTTGATATTTGGAAAGTTGAAGTGCCCCGCTAATTTAGTTTAGTTTTGAGGTACTGCGCAAAACAGGTCCTTTGGTGCACCGACCAGCGATCCCCGCACACTAACACCATCTTACACACATTAGGGACAAGTTACAATTTTACCCAGCCAATTAACCTACAAACCTTTACATCTTTGGAGTGTGGGAAGTACCGCTGTGCCACTGTGCCGCCCTACTACGACTTTGCAGCTATATGTGATCTCCCCATATATTTTCTCCTCTAATTCCTGCTGGCTATTGAGTGCCTTCAGTCGAATTCTATCAAACTGATCAACTCCTTATTTCTCCATTCCGCCCAAATATACTCAGTTGATGATCCCCCAGAAATATCCTCTCTATGTACCACCATGATGTTTTTTGTAATGAAAAAAGCAACTTCCTCTCCTCTCTTACCTCCATCTCAATCCATCCTGCAGCATTAACCTTCCATAACATTGTGCTAGCAGTCTTGTCCCTCCCTCAGCCATGTTTCTGTAATAACTATAATATCCCAGTTCCATATTCCTATCGATACCCCGAGTTGTTGTGTTAAAATAAGTGCGGTTTAAACCATCAGACTTCCCTTGCTCCCTGCAAAACTCCTGCCTTTACTGTCTTCTAAATCTGCTTCCTAACCTGTATCTGCCTCAACCTTCTTATCTGCCTCCATACTGCTTTGGGGCCCAGCCACCTGCCAGGCTAGTTTAAACCCTCCTCAGTTTAAACTAATGTGACATGGGGGCGGAGGTTGGGTGGAATCTATTTTAGGGAAAGGTTTAACGTAAGCAATGATAAGCATGATACCTCTAAATTTAGCTTGCCAATGTACCTTGCAAATAACACCATCTTCGTTATTGATATTATGATGGCTGGTTAGTGAGGCCATTAAGAGTTTTAAAAAAGATACTGTGGCCGACCCCCACCATCTCTCTTTAAAGCGTTTTATCACGTGATCCAGAGTTAATAGGTAATATTTTCAGTTTGTTGATCAAGTGTGGGATGACCCTTAAAGTTAGCCTTGGCCTTATTGCTAAAATTGATGATCCATTAAATTGAATAGTATAGCTAATGGGTGACCAATCTTTGGGTCGATCAAGTTAAGCATTTTTACAAACGTTTTGACCAAAAGACCTGAGGAATGTTTATATCAATGATCATCAGATAGGATTTATAAATAATAATTGTAATCCCTGACTGCAGTTCCTATTGGGGTTAACAGAATCAAGGGATATGGGGAGAAAGCAGGAACGGGGTGTGGATTTTGGATGATCAGCCATGATCATATTGAATGGTGGTGCTGGCTCGAAGGGCCGAATGGCCTACTCCTATATTTCTATAGGAATTTTATGGACATTGTGGTTGTTTTTATAAACCCGGCGAAAGTCTTTCACTCAGTTAGATAGATCAGTATCTGGAAGGATTTTATAGATTATTGTTTTAGATCTTTACACAGACTCTTTTACTGTAATTGAGGGTAAAAGCGGCAAGACAGCGCATAAGCCTATCTGGATCAGCTTGTGGCTAGCTCTTCTTAGTGCACAACATCTGTGTCGGTTGGATTTTTTTTAAACTGCAGATATTGGAAATCTGAAACAAAAAACGAAATGCTGGAAACATTCAACAAGTCAGGCAGCATTTATAGAAAGAGAAACTGTAAACATTACAGATTCATAAAGATGAATAAGAAAACAGGTTTTGGAACAGCTTGTCATTATTTTGTCTCGGTTTTTCTAGTTATACCCATATTGTCTGGCATATCCTGGAGCCGTAGTACCATTGTCACATTAATAATAATAATAATAATAATATATTTTTATTGTCATTGCACGTCAGTGCAACGAGATTTAGTATGCAGCTCCAACCGATGGAAAAAGAAAAGTAAAATAAATAAATAAGCTGTGTGTCGTGACCATCCGAGGGAGACAGTCCATGGGGGGTGGGGGGTACTCAGCAGGGCCGGTTCAGAGCCGCTATAGCTCTTGGAATAAAGCTGTTTCTGAGTCTGGAGGTTCGGGCGTAGAAGGCCTTGTAACGTCTGCCGGAGGGAAGTAGTTCAAACAGTCCGTTACAGGGGTGTGATGAGTCTTTATGGATGCTGACGGCCTTCCTGAGGCACCGTGTGTGGTAGATGCCCTCCAAGGCTGGTAGCTCTGTCCCAATGATCCTCTGCGCTCTGTGGACGACGCGCTGAAGAGCTCTCCTCTCCGCCTCCGTGCAGCTGAGATACCACACAGAGATGCCATACATTAATATGCTCTCTGTTGTGCAGTGGTAGAACGTTGTCAGCAGCTGTTGGGGCAGACCAGTCTTTTTTAATGTCCTCAGGAAGAACAGTCGTTGCTGTGCCTTCTTGACCAGCGCAGTGGTGTTGGTGGACCATGTGAGGTCCTCTGAGATGTGAGTGCCCAGAAACTTAAAGCTGGAAACTCTCTCCATACTTTTCCCTTAAATGGAGATTGGGGCGTATTCTCCATTATGGGACCTCCTGAAGTCAATAATCAGTTCCTTGGTCTTGGAGGTGTTTAGTGACAAGTTGTTACGTGTGCACCAGTCCGCCAGGTTCTGCACCTCCGCCCTGTATTTTGTTTCATCAAGGTTGGTGATCAGCCCAATCACTGTTGTGTCGTCTGCAAACTTCACGATGGTGTTGGTGTCGTATGCAGGAGCACAGTCGTGAGTGAAGAGGGAATAGAGCATGGGGCTCAGTACACAGCCATGTGGTGTGCCGGTGCTCAGGGTGATAGTGGAGGACTTTAAAAAAGCTACTGTAATGCGCCCTTTTAAATTGCCCCTCGGGGATGAATAAAGTGCTTGATTGATTGATTGATTGATTGATACCGTCTCTGTTCCTTGCTTTTCTCTTTCCAAGACCTGGCAAAGAGTCATGCACTTGAAATTTTAACAGTCTTTTTCTTTCCATAGATGCTGCCTGACTTTCTGAATGTTTCCAGCTTTTTCTTTTCTTAATTAGATTTTGTCCTGCATTCAAAAAAAAAAACAACTGCTGGGGAACCTTAGGCTTTTGATCATATTAAAGATTAAAAGAACCCTCCATCCATTCAGTATTCAACAGAAATGTTATTTTCTGTTCTCCAATGTTATCAGCAAATCGGATAGAAATGTTTCAGGATGGAGGGGCACCAAACTAGAAATATATGCACATTGCAAATAAGTTTGTTAAAAGCACAAATGTAACATTTAAGACCTGCTCCCCAGAACAGATCAGACATTCACATCTAGTTAACATGGAATATTGCTCAAGTATGTCCAGCTCTCAAAAACTAGGATAAATCTAACTAATTATCCTCAAATTAGTCTACTATTAATCAAATGATAAAAGGCATCAGCAATAGCGCCATCAAACAGCACTTGATCACAAATAACATGCTTACTAATGTACAGTATGTATTCCTTAGAATGTAGGAGCCCAGAACACAGAACTATCCCATCAATCCCATCCCCCCTATTCTCTCTCCTGCCCATTAACTCCACTGAGGAACGTTTGTGATTTTGTGACTGATGTTCCATTTCAACAAGTTTTAGAACACCACAGGCAGGCTGTCTTGGTATTGGCTTATTATTGTCACACGTACTGAGATAAAATGAAAAACTTTGTTTCATGGGATCCAGTCAAATCATATTATAGATGAAAACTTACAATATTATAGTGTTACAGTTACGGAGGAATTTGTTCAGATTTTTTTTAAAGTGCAAGGGCCACAATGAGGTAAGTTGGGAGGTCGCACCACATCCTTAGCTTATGAGGGGAATGCTCGGTGGCCAGATAACAGCAGTGAAAATGCTGTTCTAGAATCTAGTGGAAGATATATGCTTTTGTATCTTCTGTCAGATGGGAGAGAAGAAAATGACCAGGGTGAAAATTGTCCTTGACTATGTTGGCTGCCTTCATAAGGCTGTGTGAACTGTAGATAGAAACGACTGGGGGAGTGAGGACAGGAGAGTGTGGGAGAGGCTGTTTCGTGTGGTGGACTGAGCTGCACCTACAACTCTGCAATTTCTGATGGTCTTGAGCAGTACTGCTAAACCAAGCTATGAAGCATCCCAATAGGATGCTTTCTATGGTGCAAGTATGAAAATTGCTAAGAGTCATTGGAGACATGCCAAACCTTAGGCTTCTGTAGAAGTAGAGGCCTTGATGGGGTTTCTTTGCTGTAGCTTTGATATGGTTCGTCCAGGACAAATAGCTGGTGATATTTACTTGAAGCTACGATTTTTTGCCACCTTACCATTCTCCTGTGTTTCAAGGGCAACAAGTTTTGATCCGATCAACGGCATATTTTAAAAGTTATTAAGGTTTAAAAATCTTAAAAAAGGCGCATCCGCAGATTGGTCTCCTCTCATGTCAGTCGCTGCCACACAGATTGGTCTTCTCTCCTGTCAGTCGCCGTGATGGCGACGCCACTTCCTGGACCATCGTCGCACTGATTGGCCGGGTCTGCTGTCAGTCACGGGCGGTGCCCACCTCGCCTGGCGAGGAAAATAGAAAGCTGGAGGAGTGGAGTGAGCATCACTAATGGGCCTGTCCCACTTAGGCGACTGCAGGAGACTATGCAGTCGCCACATGTTCACGGGTGGTTGCCGGGGAGTCGCCTTCATGGTCGTGAGGAGTTCCCGCATTCTGGGAACTAGTCACGGCCTCATGGCCACGTTGCTTGTACTCGGCTTGTACTCGCTAGAATTTAGAAGATTGAGGGGGATCTTATTGAAACTTACAAAATTCTTAAGGAGTTAGACAGGCTAGATGCAGGAAGATTGTTCCCGATGTTGGGGAAGTCCAGAACAAGGGCTTACAGTTTAAGGATAAGGGGAAAGTCTTTTGGGACTGAGATGAGAAAAACATTTTTCACACAGAGAGTGGTGTATCTGTGGAATTCTCTGCCACAGAAGGTAGTTGAGGCCAGTTCATTGGCTATATTTTAGAGGGAATCAGATGTGGCCCTTGTGGCAAAAGGGATCAGGGGGTATGGAGAGAAGGCAGGTACAGGATACTGAGTTGGATGATCAGCCATGAACATATTGAATGGCGGTGCAGACTCGAAGGGCCGAATGGCCTACTCCTGCACCTATTTTCTATGTTTCTATGTAGCGAAATTAGTGGCAAACTAGAATGAAGCCGCCATGGAGAGTAGCGAGAATTCCCGAGCCGGAGCTGGGTCGCCAGGAGGTCCTAATGGGTTGCCAGGAGGTTGAAGGTTCTTGGCGGTTCTCATAGGTTGTAGCCGGTGAATTTCATTGGGAAAAAAAGGAAAGCAGTAGTTTTCAGAACCAAGGATAACCGACCGGTAATGTTAAATGGTGTTTGTGTCTGTCTGTCTGTCTGTCTGTCTGTCTGTTTGTGTCTGTCTGTCTGTCTGTCTGTGTGTTCCACTCCGCCAGTCGCCGGCAATCCGCTGAAAAATCGCCTAAGTGGGATAGGCCCATCAAGCTCCACTGGCTGGAGCTGCGTCTGCGGGCGCCTCCGTGGTGCCGAGCGGGCGAGTAGCAGAGTCCACTTCACGGCCACCGAGGTGCCCAGGCGCGGGCACCATCGGCCGCTTCATCCGACCTGGGCTTCTACACATGAGGCCCCGGCCGGGGATCTACGCGGTGATCCAGGAGGCATCGAGTCCGCGGCGGTGGGGTCTCGCCGCGGCGGGGCCTTCCCAAATTTAAAAATCCGCAGGGAAATCTATCCCTTCCTCATTTTTCAGTTTTTTCCTTGTCTCATGTCTGGTGGGGGAGGAGGAGGAATAGAGGTAGAGGTGGGGGAGTGGGGGAGCTAGGGAGTGGGGAAATAGAGGGTATGCGAGGAGTGGGGGATAAATGGATAGGAGGGGGGTAGGGAGGGGAGAGGAGTTATGGAGGGAGGGAGGGAGTGACTGAGGGTAGGGGAAGGAGAGGGATGGAATGGTGAGGGAGGGATTGGGGAGGGGAGGAGGAGAGGGGAAACATCCTGGGACGGTAAGGAGGGAGAGTGGAGGGGATTAAGGGAGAGGGGGGTAGGGGGGGAGAGGGGGGGGAGTGAGGGAGGTAGGGAGTGGGGAATAGAGGGAGACGAGGGCAGTGGGGGAGGTGTGAAGGGATAGTGGGGGGATAGGGGGGGAGGTGAGGAGTGGGGGTGGTGGGGGATAGGAGGGGGTAGGGAGGGGAGAGGAGTTATGGAGGGAGGGAGTGACTGAGGATAGGGGAAATGAGAGGGAGGGGAGGAGGAGAGGGGAAAGAAGAGGGGGAGGGAGTGCTGGGGGATGAGGGGAAATGAGCTGCTCCTGCACAGTTGGGGGCAATGCATGAGCGGTGGAATATTGCGTTGGGGGAACGGGTTGCGTTGGGGGAACGGGTGAGTGGTGGAATATTCCGTTGGGGGAGCAGACCCAATGGGACTGCACTTAGTCTATTCATTTTAAATCTAACTGCCACATAAATTCATTTCATGCTACATCATGTTGTTGAGACCAAAATCAGATCAGCCTTGTCCTTAGTGAATGCAAAGCAGTCTCGGGGGCTATATGGGCTACACTGGTTCCTAATTCTTATATTCTAATGCTTAAAGGACTATTTTTTTTAATTTGAAAGCTTCAGATACCACTGGCTTCTCATTCCAGCATTGTTTATTTGAATCCCAAGTTTCCCTATCTCTGTGCTAGTACTCCTATCTGGATCAATACTCCAGGCTTCTGAATATAATTCAATAAATGCAACCACGTATGCTACTATGGAAAGAAGATGCAACTAAATTATAATGCGGACCACAACTCCTGAACAGGTCCCCTTGATCTTCACCTACCACCCCACCGCAAGAGGACATGATTTGAGAATTAAGGGACAAAAGTTTAGGTGTAACATGAGGGTAAACTTCTTTACTCAGTGATAGCTGTGTGGAATGAGCATCCAGTGGAAGTGGTGGAGACAGGTTCGATTTTATCATTTAAAAATAAATTGGATAGGTATATGGGCGGGAAAGGAATGGAGGGTTATGGTCTGAGTGCAGGTAGATGGGACTAGGTGAGAGTAAGTGTTTGGCACGGACTGGAAGGGCCGAGATGGCCTGTTTCCGTGCTGTAATTGTTATATGGTTATATGGTCCTTTCACAACAGTGATGGATTTCTGAATATTGAGGGAAACAAGGAAGGCTTGTGCCGGAAAATAACAGATTAACCTTGATCTTGAAGGTGAAGCAGGTTTAGAGGACCAACTGGTCTTCTACTAGGTCTTGCGTCGCGAAAAAACATAAGAAACATGCTTTGCTTAAATAGTGAAACTGGTATGAAATCCACAAAGACTGAATGTGAAAAAGCTTACAAGAAAGATTATAAGGAGACACAGAGGATGCAGATGCTGGAATCTTGAGCAAATAATACATGTGGCCACAGCTAATTGAACAATTTCTCTCAAAAGAATATTAAAAATATCACCATATTTATACCAGAAATTAAAGATGAAATTTACTATTACAAATTGGCATCTTCAATAGTCACCCAGCTGACTTTTTTTCTCATTACATTTTTTAACCAGGGTGTTCAACGAGGTATGGCAGAAGGAGATTATGCTCTTTGTATTAGTCTTTACCATGGATATGAACTTTTATTACAAATGGGAATGCGCTCTTTATATGCCTACCTCGAAGGCATTATGGATGGGTCCAAAGGTAAGATCATAGTGAAATGAACTCTGTATATTGAAGTATAGGACCACATCTGTGTTATTGTCTACATAGTCATATATTCAATTGATATACATTGCATTTCTTATGTAGTAGAGTATCCTCCATTAGCTGTGGTGAAACTTCTAACTGTAAATTCTACTTTATCTTTTAAATGGAACCTATATAATTGGAATTTGCTAATCGGTTAGTTCTATACAACACTATTGAATTTAGGGATGAAATTATCTTTCTATTTTCTATTTACAGAACCATTCACTAGAAACACTTAAGTTTTATCATTCTCAGAAAACATGGCTGAATAATATTTGGAATGGTCATACTGAGAAATTTACCGTAATGTTTTGAGGGAATGGTTGTCTGCACTATTGAATGGCACATTACACATTATGATACTAAGAATACTATGGTGCGTGTGCAGATGTGGTGAAGATGTCGCTATTTAGAGCATACTGCACACCACTCTACACTGTGCACCTGTGGTCGAACTATGGAAAGACAAGTTTGCAAAGACTAAAGGTGGCATATAATGATGCCATGAGAACACTGCTAAAGAAACCTAGATGGTGTAGTGCCAGGAATATGTTTGTGGCTGCAGGAGTCAGTACTTTAGAAGCTATCCTAAGACATCACATGTATAAATTCATTTGCAGGATAAATGACTCTAAAAATGTAATTATTGTGGCCTTGTCAAACATAAGGGTTAGCACTACACGCTACGAATCCCAGCTGTGGAGACACTGGTATCGTTGTCTCGTAGGGCATTGATCATTCTTTTAATCTGGATTTTTAACTTATGTATTGTGTTTTAAAAAATATATAATTTATGATGCTTTTATAAGTGATATACTATATATTTATATTTATATGTATTTATATAAAAGTGATATATTTTATATGTACTTTATGATATTTAGTATGCAATGCATTTTTTAAATTATTATTTCTTTTTTTAATGTAATGTTGACCCTTGTCTGGACCACGAGCGTAATAAAGTTTATTATTATTATTATTATTATTATTATTATTATTATTATTATTGTTTTCTTACCTGTGGTGTCACAATAACCTCTTCACCAGAGGCTCCAGATTTAGTATATTTTGTGGACATTTCGAAGTATCTTTTGTAAAACAATATTTCTTAACTTTTATAACAAAACAAACTCTGCTTTTGTGCAGGAATGACACGAGTATGCAATGAACTTTGCAGGAATGCTGTTTTCATGGAGATGTACGAGAAGCTGAAAGCCACGCTCTCAAGTGGAAGCACTCTTTTAACATCTCAAAAGGGTACCCGTTAATTTTACTCTATTCATTATACATTCATCATATAAGGTTAATCAAATAACAGTCAAATGAAAACACTTTAAATATGTGGAAAAGAAAAAGTACCAGTTATCCTTCATTTCATCTCAGAAATTCATTGTTGTTGTTCGTCCTTCGTAGTTGAAGAAGACCGTGGCCTCACTGTTTTGTTTGTGGGTCCAGAGGTGTGGATGCTGCAAGACGGTTGCCCTGCCAGCAGCGTGTTAGTCACTTCTACCTTTTTTGTTTATTTTAGTATGTCCAAATGTTTGTTTTAATGTCTCTCGGTGTGTCTTGCGTGGGGGGGAGGGGGTAATGGGGGAACCGCTTTCGGTCGCCTCCTCCACGGAGAGGCGACTTGTTCCATGTTGCCTCCGTCGTGGCCTAACACCAAGGATTGGTGCGGCCTTTCCCGGAGACGGGCCCGGAGCTTCAGCAGCTGGCACAGCGTGAATTTTTAATCGCAGAGCGGGCGAGCCCTCGCCAGAGGTCGCCAGAGGGGAATGCTCCGATCGCTGGCCCGCGGCAGCCTGAAGCCGCTGTCCGCGGAGATTTCAGCTGGCGTGGCGTCCGGAGCCTGGGATCCCTCGTTGGGGGCCGCGAAGGAGAAGAGTTCCGACTGCCGCGGCCTACAACAGCTTGAAGCCGCGGGCGCAGCGGGGGCTCACTTACTTACCATCCGGAGCGGGATTCCTCGCCGGGAATCCCTGGAGAAGAGCTCCGACCGCCGGCCTGCGGCCTATGTCATCTTCAAGTCGCGGTCTCCGTTAGGGAAGCACCGATTCAGTACATCTGACCGTCCGCAGCGGCGACTGCGGATGTTTATGGTCCCGACCACGGGGGAAAAATGGAGGCGGACTGAGTGAACTTTGTGCCTTCCCCCACAGTGATGAATGCTGTGGTGGATGTTTATTACATTTTTTATTATATATTGTGTGTTCTTATTATTGTACCGATGCTGGCAAGTTAATTTCACTGCACTTCATTGTGTGTGTGACGAATAAATCTGACTATTGACTGGTGAGACCGTTCCGGTGCCGGAAGGATCGCCCGCATATGGGACACAGTTGGGTGGGTGCTGCAGTAGAAGTTGAAGTGGCTCCAGCCTTGCGTGCTGTGCGTTTCCTCTGAGCTTCTGCCGTGCGCTTCTTCTCAGCTTCACGCGCACCTGTGGTGATCTTGTTTCGCCCATTTGGGTGGTACAGGTCCTGAAGAGACGACCGGAGACTTGCGTTTGCCTTGGATTAAAGTGAGGGAGAGTTGCGCAAATCGTCAGCCTCGCTCTGGATCCAGGGGCAAGACATACTCAAGACGGCTGGCGATATGTCAGGATGCAGTGGATGGCCACCAGTATTCTACATGAACATTGTGCCTTAATTGCGCTCCACGACGCTGTGCTGGGTCCACCATCCTTCCCGTTGGACCGCCAAATCCGCATATTCCACCGGATCCAGTCTTCACCTTTCCTGAATAAGGTAATAGTCACAAGTTTGCATTTGGTGTTTTCTTTCACCCCTCCAGGGCGCTATATGGAGGACGCCTGTGCGTGAATTTGTTTAACGTGGGGAGACTGGGAGACAGGCAGCCACCCCATGGTCCTTGACAGATCTGGGTCAGGATCCGGTGGCATGAAGTCCAAGACGACCGGAGACCCTTTTCTGCTGCAGCCTTCATCCACCTTCCCAGCTGTTGTGACACTCCACTAAGGTCAGCCATCGTCCTCCGCCTGTTCCACAGTTGAGGTCTTGGTTGGATTGCTCTTTGTCAGAGACCTCCCCCTCGACCGTACTGCCATGGGTGGCCCTACCAGGAGCATAGCTCCAAACGGCATCGCTCTCCGGATCTCAAGTCCACACAAGCTTCTCCACCACGACAAGTTGACAATCCACAGAAATTCATTAGGGGACATATGAACATCGTAAGAAAGAAACGTCTATGATCAAAGACTGACTTTTAAGCATTTCCTATGTAATGTGTAATTTCTCAATTGTAATTATTATTATCACACTGGGATATGTGCAAGCTCTCAAAACAGCAAATTAGATCAAATTTAGTTAATGATACTAACATGGGAATAAACGCTGCCAAGGACAGCAGGAGAACATGTTGCTCTTGTTTGTATTGTGTCATCAACACCTGAATAGATTTGAATATTAGAAATACTGCAATGGCTAGATGTGTGAAATATGAATGGAAAATGCACATGATCAGGCAGCACTTGTGGAAAGTGAAATAATTAGCGTTTCGGATCTGGGATCCTCAACGGAAAGAGACCCCAAATGGAAAGGCTCGCAGACATAAAACAGGTACTGTTTCTCATACAAAAAGATACAGTGTTGGAGTGACTCGGCGGGTAAGGCAGCATCCTTAGGCGATGTTTCGGGTCGGGACCCTTCTTTAGACTGATTGTAGGGGAGAAGGAGGGAAAGAAACCTGAAAGGGAGGAGGGACAGGACAATGTCTGATAAGTAATAGGTGCATACAGGTGAGAAAGGATTGAAGAGTTGCGAATTGAGAAGCTAGATGAATGAATATAGGTGGAACGAGAGGGGAGAAATAGGTGAGCAGGTGGGGCACAGGGGAGGGACACGTTAAACTGACAGCGCTCTGTTTAAACCTTTGAGCGCCAAACCGTGCTGTGTGTATTACCTTTACACCCCTGTGCGGGCCAGATTCGAAAATTTCCCCAAATTAGTTCATTTCCCTAAATTTACCCGAAGACAACTAGAATAAGGAGAAAACCGTTTTGGTCACCTCCTCCATGGAAAGGCGACTTTTTCCATGTCGCCTCCCCGTGGTCTAACATCGAGGATCAGTGCAGCGTTTCCCAGAGAAGTGCCTGGGGCTTCAGCAGTGGGTGCAGCGAGGACGCTTTCGTCACGGAGCGGGCGAGACCTTGCCGGGGGTCACCGGAGGGGAGCGCTCCATTTGCTGGCCCGCCGCAGCCTGCGGAGCTCCAGTTGGTGCGGCGTCCAGAGCCTGGGATCCCTCGTTGGGGACCCGGAGGAGAAGAGCTCTGACCGTCGGTCCGCGGCCAACTTCTACCGAGGCCGCGGCGGGGCCTTACCATCCAGAGCGGGGTGCCTCGCCGGGGATCCTTGGAGAGGAGTTTCCGACCGCCGGCCCTGCAGTCTGCAGTGCTTCTTGCTGCGGCGCGGCGGGGCTTTAGATCTTCGACTGTCGGCCTGCAGCCTACACAAACTTGGAGACACGGTCTCTGGTGGGGATGCATCGATTCAGGACTTACCTGGACTTACCTTGTCTGAACATCTGGACGTCCGCAGCGGCGACTGTTCTACCCCCCATCTCTCCCCTGTGCTCCACCTACACTCTCATCTATTTATCCCCTCTCCCATCACATGATGCCACCATCTGCATTTTCTTGTTTCTACAGTTTCTCATATCTCATGTTCCGCTTGACCCGCTGTGATTTCTCCAGCACTTTCTGTTATCCCACTTTTTAAGAAAGGCGGAAGAGAGAAAACAGGGAATTATAGACCAGTTAGCCTGATATCAGTGGTGGGGAAGATGCTGGAGTCAATTATAAAAGATGAAATAGTGGCACATTTGGATAGCAGTAACAGGATCGGTCCAAGTCAGCACAGATTTACGAAGGGGAAATCGTGCTTGACTAATCTTCTCGAATTTTTTGACGATATAACTCGGAAAATGGACCAGGAAGAGCCAACGGATGTAGTGCACCTGCACTTTCAGAAAGCATTTGATAAGGTCCCACATAGGAGATTAATGGGCAAAATTAGAGCACATGGTATTGGTAGTAGAGTGCTGACATGGATAGAAAATTGGTTGGCAGACAGGAAACAAAGAGTAGGGATTAACAGGTCCCTTTCGGAATGGCAGGCTGTGACTAGTGGGGTACCGCAAGACTTGGTGCTGGGACTGCAACTATTTACAATATACATCAGATTTAGATGAAGGGATTAGAAACATAGAAAATAGGTGCAGGAGGAGGCCATTCGGCCCTTTGAGCCAGCACCGCCATTCATTGTGATCATGGCTGATCGTCCCAAATCAATAACCCGTGCCTGCCTTCTCCCCATATCCCTTGATTCCACCAGCCCCTAGAGCTCCATCTAACTCTCTCTTAAATCCATCCAGTGATTTGGCCTCTGGTGCCCTCTGTGGCAGGGAATTACATAAATTTACAACTGTCTGGGTGAAAAGGTTTTTTTCTCACCTCAGTCTTAAATGGCCTCCCCTTTATTTTAAGACTGTGGCCCCTGGTTCTGGACTCGCTCAACACTGGGAACATTTTTCGTGCATCTAGCTTGTCCAGTCCTTTAATAATTTTATATGTTTCTATCAGATCCCCCTCATCCTTTTAAACTCCAGTGAATACAAGCTTAGTCTTTTCAACCTTTCCTCATATGACAGTCCCACCATCCCAGGGATCAATCTTGTGAACCTACGCTGCATTGCCTCAATCACAAATTAGGAGACCAAAACTGTACACAGTACTTCAGATCTGGTCTTACCAGAGCCCTATTCAACTGCAGAAGAACCTCTCTACTCCAATACTGAAATCCTCCTGTTATGAAGGCCAACATTCCATTAGCTTTCTTCACTGCCTGCTGTACTTGTAAGCCAACTATCAGTAACCGGTGTACAAGGACACCCAGGTCTCGCTGCACCCCCCCCCCCTTACCTGACCTGAGCCCATTGGGATAATAATCTGCCCGCTTATTTTTGCCACCAAAGTGGATAACCTCACATTTATCTATATTATACTGCATCTGCCAGGCATCTGCTCACACACTCAATCTGTCCAGGTCACCCTGCAACCTCCTAATATCCTCTTCACAGTTCACACTGCCACCCAGCTTTGTGTCATCCGCAAACTTACTAGTGCTGCTCCTAATTCCCTCTTCCAAATCATTAATATATATGGTAAACAGTTGCGGGCCCAACACCGAGCCTTGCGGCACTCCACTCGCCACTGCCTGCCATTCTGAAAAGGACCCGTTCACTCATACTCTTTGCTTCCTGTCTGCCAACCAATTTTCTATCCACGTCAACACCCTACCCCCAATACCATGTGCTCTAACTTTAGTCACCAGTCTCCCGTGCGGGACCTTATCAAAGGCTTTCTGAAATTCTAGATACACTACATCCACTGGCCTCCCTTCATCCATTTTGTTTGTCACATCCTCAAAAAATTCCAGAAGATTAGTCAAGCATGATTTTCCTTTAATAAATCCACGCTGACTTGGACTAATCCTTTTACTTCTATCTAAATGATTGAAAGTAACATTAGCAAATTTGCAGATGACACAAAGCTGGGTGGCAGTGTGATCTGTGAGGAGGATGCTATGAGAATGCAGGGTGATTTAGACAGGTGAGTGGGCAGATGCATGGCAGATGCAGTTTAATGCGGATAAATGTGAGGTTATCCACTTTGGTAGCAAAAACAGGAAGGCAGATTACTATCTAAATGGTGTCAAGTTGGGAAAAGGGGAAGTACAACGGGATCTGGGGGTCCTTGTTCATCAATCAATGAAAGTAAGCATGCCGGTACAGCAGACAGTGAAGAAAGCGAATGGCATGTTGGCCATTCTAACAAGAGGAGTTGAGTATAGGAGGAAAGAGGTCCTTCTGCAGTTGTATCGGGCCCTAGTGAGACCACACCTGGAGTATTGTGTGCAGTTTTGGTCCCCTAATTTGAGGAAGAACATTCTTGCTATTGAGGGAGTGTAGCATAGGCTTACACGGTTAATTCCTGGGATGGCGGGACTGTTATATGCAGAGAGAATGGAGCGGCTGGGCTTGTATACTCTGGAGTTTAGAAGTATGATAGGGGATCCTATTGAAACATATAAGATTATTAAGGGTTTGGACACGCTAGAGGCAGGAAATATGTTCCCGATGTTGGGGGAGTCCAGAACCAGGGGCCACAGTTTATGAATAAGAGGCAAGTCATTTAGAACGAAGATGAGGAAACACTTATTCTCACAGAGTTGTGAGTCTGTGGAATTCTCTGCCTCAGAGGGCAGTGGAGGCCAGTCCTCTGGATACTTGGATACTTTCAAGAGAGAGCTAGATAGGGCTCTTAAAATAAGCAGAGTCAGGGGATATGGGGAGAAGGCAGGAACAGGATACTGATTGGGATCATGATCATATTGAATGGCGGTGCTGGCTCGAAGGGCCGAATGGCCTACTCCTGCACCTATTATCTATTGTCTATTGTCTTTATGTGTAATTAGACTTAATGCACTATCTGAAATTGACAAGCTTGTCAGTGAAGTGATCCCTTTTATTGTACAGACATTCGGGGTCTAGTATGTGTGTTTAGATATTTAGAATGTCATAAGCAACCCTTTCCTGAGATAGCAGAGAATTTATGAGCATTTATCAACAAGGAATATGAAACACGGAAGCTATAATAAACATAAAATACAGGGCTATTCCAGTGCCAAATTAAATTAATCTCAGAAGAGTATATTTGATATATTTTTAGGGAAATTTTGGTTATTATCTTTTATATGAAAAAATCATAAATGTTGCAAATCGGCAACCAATCAATTTTAGCACTATATATAAGAAAGGGCCAATGGACCTTCAACAAGTTGTAGAACAGATTCAACAGTATACTAGAATTGAACAATACATGTATTTTTTAAATATAGAGGGTTTAATGGGATAGGGAGAGAGCTACTTTCTCTGATGCAGGTTGGTTATTGCAAACCGAGCGGTGTAACCAACCTGATCTCCCGGTGCCTCAGCACTTCAACTCCCCCTCCCATTCCGAATCTGACCTTTCGGTCCTGGGCCTCCTCCATGGCTAGAGTGAGGCCCACCGTAAATTGGAGGAGCAGCACCTCATATTTCGCTTGTGCAGTTTACACCCCAGCGGTATGAACATTGACCTCCAATTTCAGGTAGTCCCTGCTTTCTCCTCCCCAGCTCTCCCTCAGCCCACTGTCTCCGCCTCTTCCTTTCTTCTTTCCGTCCCCCCCACCCTCACATCAGTCTGAAGAAGGATCTCGACCTGAAAGGTCACCTATTTCCTTCGCTCCATAGATGCTGCCTCACCCGCTGAGTTTCTCCAGCATTTTTGTCTACCTTAAAATTTGATGTTTGAATCTGAAAGGCAATTTGAGCTCAGAGTTCAGTAATTTCTCCTTAAAAAGTCTAATGAAATTCTGAAACTATCTGTCGCCTAAAGCTGTTGAGGTTAATTCAATTGAAAATTTCAAAGGAGATATGGATAATCGACTGTTATAAAAGCAACATTGATAAACGGAGTTAAAGTACAACCCAATAATGCTCCAACTGAAAGATTGAGTGACTGCTAAAGACTGATGAATTCCTTTTATTACAGTGTCTAATAATGTATGGTGTAAATTTGGGACACATGACGATAAACTCTCTTGAATCTTGAAAGGAGCAGGAAATAGCATTGATTTATTTTTACTGTTGTGCTAATTGTTTGGCCCTGAAGATGTAGTTCATGAGTCTTAACAATGATAAAAATTGGTTGAGCCACAAAATATTAAATATGAGTACCAAATATGGAGGCAAGCAAAGCTACTTATGTATTTACCTTTATTGTACCCATATTCACTGTGCTCTTTCTCATCGCATATGAAAACCTAAGGCACTAATTTTAAAAAGAATGAAGATCTCAGAACTGGTAAAGTGCTTGGGCCATCTGTTTGTTCTATACTTGTAGGCTCCTGTGAAGTTCATAGACAGTTTATATTCCTTCATAAACACTTGATGGTATTTAGGCAGCCTACGTGGATGATCGCAATAGGTACCAGTGCACATTTTGCTTTTGATCATTTTGGTACATATATAGAAATATAACTTTTTAATTCTGAGAAAATATCTCATGATTCAACCCCCATCAACCATTTTTGTCCACCTCCCTCTTTTGGTTCCATCTGTCGACTACCCACAAATGTTTAATTCATTTAGTCCCTTTCATCTGCCTTTCGCCACTCCCTTAATAGTTTCCATTATCATCTGCTCTACTCATTAGATTCCAGCATTGCCATCTTTTGTGTTCTCACTTAACATTGTCTCTAGTTTCACTCTCCCCTTCCCTTACCTTTGCTCCATCTGCCCTTTTTGTCTGCCTTAACCAATCCTACACCTGCCTCCATCTCTCAGTTGTACCTATCCCATCTTCGACCTTGCTCGATCTGTCTGTGGCCCTTTGTCTCTGATCGGTTCAACAATTATCTACTCGCTTTTGTCGTGCCATTCCCCCCACCCAACTCATTCTTCCTTTTGCTGGCTGACTTCACCCTTCACTCTCAGCCCTGAATTAGAGTTTCAACCCAAAACATCACAATTCCTCACCATCTCCCCATCCCACAGATAGTACTCAAACCCCTGAGTTGTTCATTGCAGCCTTTGGATATATTTATTTTTTCAATATTCATTAGTTTTGCAACATGTTTTATTTTAGGTCCTGAAAATGAGAAACAACTCATCTACAGTCACCCTAAGCTACAAAAGCTTGAAGAAGTTGTATTGAACCATTTCCATTCCCGGGCAGCATGTGGAGGTAATGTGGATTTGGGCACGGCTGCTGGTTGTGGTCAAAAAATTAATCAAATCCCGTTTTTACCCAAGTTTAAAAAAATAGTTCAGGGTGTTTCTAGATCATTGATTTGATAATGTATCGATGTTAACATCTTTGGAGTCACAATGTAATTGCATTTTAATTAGATCTATATTGTATAGGATTCAATTTTCAAGTCAGGTCAGTTTTACTAGCCTTTGAGCTGCTGAGGGGACGAGAAGCGCAGGAGATTTTAAAAAACAGCTGTGAGTGTCCGGGAGTGACGGTTCCAAGTAGTGTTTAAAAGAAAGGCAAGCACTAATGGAGCCGGTACTTGCTGAGGTTTTGGGTCAGGAGGTAGAGCAGAGGGTGACAACCAGATAAGGTAAGCTCTATTTTTGGTAACTTGCTTCTACAGTCCAATTGCAGATATTGCATTAATCCCCTGTGATCAATCTCTTTCAAAACAAGTATTCCCTTTGGAATACTGTTGCAGGAGAGCAGCAGCACTCATGTCTGTGGCACCGAGCCTGGCTCTGAGGCAGAGGAGGGAAAGGTGAAGTCAGGCAGGGCTAGGAGACTGGATAGTGAGGGGAGTGAACAGGAAATTCTGTGGCTGCATACAAGATTCCAGAATAGTGTCTTGAGAGGTGTGTTGCCTCTCTGGTGTCAGGTTACAGACTGAATCCGAGTGACCAGAACATTGTTAAGGGAGAGGGTGAGCAGCCAGAAGTTGCTGTGCATATTGGCACGACTGACAACGATAGGAAAATGGATGAGGTCCTGCAGTGTGACTGTAGGAAGTTAGATAAAAGGTTAAAAATCAGGACCTCAAGTTAGCAATCTCTAGTACCATGAGCTTGTGGGTAGTAACTGGAGGGAAGGTCAGATGAATGTGTTGTGGAGGAATTGGTGCAAGGGGAAGTTACTCAGTGTCTTGGACCATTGGGATCTTGTCTGGGGCAGAGGTGACCTATACAAGAAGGACTGGTTGCACCTGAACTGGAAGGGGACCAATATCCTGATGGGCAGGTTTACAAGTGTCTCAGGAGGATTTAAACTAGATTTTCAGGAGGATGAGATCCAATGCAGTAGAGAGGCTGGAAGTCGATACAGAAGTCAATGTCAGCAAGTTCAATACACAGAACAGACATGAGCATGTCAGGGAGCAAGGAAAGACGGTTAGGTTAATTGCATTTATTTTATTGCAAGTAGATTAACAAGTAACGTGGATGGATTCTGGGCAAAATAGGTACCTGCAAGAGACTAAGACGTTATAACCATTATAGAAGTGTAGCTAAGGTAGAGGCGGGATTGCGAACATCACAACAGTAGTCAGGGATGAAATTATAAAGGAAACATCCAGTAAATCAACATGCGTGAATCTGAGAAATTAAAGGGGGGGGTGATCACCTTCTTAGAACTATACGGTAGGCGGCCAAATAGTCAACGGGAAGTGTATGAGCAAATATGCCTGGAGGTTCCAGACAGCTGCAAGACTACTAATAGGGTTGTCATAGTAGGAGATTTTAACTTTCCCAATATAGACTGGAAGTGCCAAGGGTTTAGATAGAATAGAATTTGTCAGGTGTGTTCAGGGAAGTTTATCATGCATTATGTAGATGGCCCTACAGGAGAGAGGTCAGCTTGATCTCTTTAGGAATTGGGCAGGACAAGTGACTGAAGTGTCAATGGGTGCACACATTGGGACCAGCGACCCACCTCCAGATGCTACATTTGGCTGCACTCTACACGTTGTAGTATTAAATTAAACAATGACCTGTATGCCTTTGACATTTTGGAGAGGAAACCAGTGGTGGGTGGGGAAGGAAAGCCATGCCATCACAGGAAGAATATGCAGACTCCATACTAACTGCAACAGAGATCAGAATTGAAATTGTGGGTGCTGGATCTGTGAGGCATAATTATGCAGGATATATAACATGGAATATTACAGAATCACATGGATCACAGAAACTGTTGGTGAGGAAACCTCTGCTTTGGAAACTAAGGCCCATAGTAATTACTTGCAGTAGGTCGTGAAGCACTGGAATTCTCCAAGTTAGGGTTGTAGAGGCTAAATCATTGGAGCTATTTAAAGAATAGAAAGATTTGTTGAAAACCTGGATAACTGAACACAATTTGGCCCCACAGTCCTGGCTGGTCCAATCCTGGCCTCAACACCATTTCCATTCTTAATTTTCCATGTAGTCCAAAAACTCTCCATCTTGGTCTTGTATAGAGATTTGTGACCCAGCCTCCCCAGCTTTCTGTGGTAGATAGAAAATTAAAATAATTCTGACTTTTGTGTGGAACAGAAATCTTCTAATCTCATAAATAAACAAGCACTTATTCTGAAAACATGCTTGTTAGTTTTATATTCCCCCCTATGTGGAAACATGTGATCAGCATGTCTCTGAATTTTTTCCCCCAGGTCCAAACACATCTGGTGGAAAGGTTGATGGTCCAAGTACTCGTGTTATGATCTTCTCCTCATATCGGCACAGTGTTCAAGAAATTGCTGAGATGCTCAGCAAACATCAGCCTCTTGTGAAAGTCATGACATTTGTTGGACATGCTTCAGGAAAGAATACCAAAGGGTTTACACAGAAGGAGCAGCTTGAGGTAACTTGGATTTATGAATCGGAAAGTTTTCGAAGAAAACCATATAGTTATGCATTTAATTGCTAAAACAAACTATTGCAAGAATGATGCTCTGAACAAAGCAGGTAAGGATTATAGACGTTTTCCATCACAGGAGGTCATAAGTGTAGAACAGCTCTTAGAAAAGCATCATCATCAGTGGTCTAACTCCATTTCCTCCCTCTTTCCTCACAGCCCCGTAAATTGCTTATTCTTGCATTATTCCCTTTTAAGGGCACTAATTCACTCTGGACTATATCCTGCGTTAATATATCCTCTTGTTGCCCCTTATTTATCTTTCAATTTTGAATCAATTCATCTTGTTTTTTGAATTACCTGCTAATGGGAACAGCTCTCCTTTTAAACCAGCTCTGCCCGTGAACCTCTTTATCTTATCTCCTCACAACCATCTTTGCTCCAGGAAAAAGAACTTTGAACTTCTGCAGTCTAACCTTGCAGTTGAAATCTCTCTTCTGTGGAATTATTCTTTGGACTTCAGACTTTACTTTTAGACTTCACAGATACAGTGTGGAAACAGACCCTATGACCCACCAGTCTGCGCCGACCAGCGATCACCCCATACACTAGCACTATCCTACACACGAGGGACAATTTACAGAAGCCAATTAACCAATTAACGTCTCTGGATGTGGGTGGAAACTAGAGCACCCGGAGAAAACCCACGCGGTCACAGGGAAACGTATAAACTCCATACAGACAGCACCAGTGGTCAGGATCAACCCTGGGTCCCTGGAGCTGTAAGGCAACAATTCTACCACTGTGGTGCCCTTCACCTTTAGGATCCTCCTATCATTCCTTTAGTGTGGCAAGCACTCTTGGATACAATACTCCAGTTTTGCAAAGCCTTAATTTCACTTCGCTACTCTTGAACTCCATGCCAACTATTTATGAATCTCAGAAATTTAAGATGTTTTATCAACCACTCTCCCAATAAGCCATGTAATTTACAGCATTCATAATAAGGTGGTTGAGTACATTGACACCCAGGACCTGTTCCTGTGCACACTTTTTATACCCCATAATATTGTCTCTCCTTTCGCCAGAGTTTTAGATTTGTACTCCTTGTATTAAATTTCTTCTGGCACTGACTGCGCATTATACCATGCCTTTAAACTTTCTTCATCTTAAAATTCAGAACTTTCACCCTGCAAGTCCATGTCAAAGTATATGTTACCATTCTCCAGTTTGAAATAAAAACAGCTCGTAAGACTCATCGATTAATCTAGCATGGAAAATGGCCCTTTGGCCCAAGTCGTCCATGCCGACCAATCTTTGTAAATGAGGTAGTTCCATTTGCCTGCATATGTCCCATATCCCTCTAAACCTTTCCTATCTATTATTGTGTAGATGTCTTTTAAATGTAGTTATTGCATCCACCTCCACAGCTTTGTCTGGCAGAACATTCCAGATACACACCACCTTCGACGTGAAGAAAGTGCCTCTCCGGTCTCTTTCACATCTTTTCCCTCTCACCTTAAATTTAATTCCAAGTTCTTCTAACCATGGATTCTTGATGACTCTACCTTCCATGACTATTTGCTCTCTACCTTTAAACTGATTTTTAATCCATGCTGTCATGCTTGATCCTTGGTCTGAAAAATGCCACTAATGGCAGTATTTAATTAAACATCTCTTATAAATGAGCATGAAGAATTTGATACTTTAATCATTGAGTGATTACAATGTCACTTTGAATCATGAAATAGAAGGAGGTTGTTACGGCAATTTTCTATGTGTTGGCTCTCTACCAGAGCAACTTGTTAGTTCTATTTCCTGGCTGCGTCTCTATGGCATGGCGTGGCTTGGGACATATCTCCTTACTCAGTTGTAATGAAAGTCCCCCACCTCATCCCCAATACCTGCAGGCAATGTATTTCTGATCCCATCAGGAAAAATAAATCACTTGCATTTCTCTTAAATTTTCCTCTCCTTTATTTTGTATCAGTGATCTCTAGTTCTTGGCTCTTCTACCAATGGGGACAGCCTTCCACTAACCACTGTGCTCATGCCTCGTTTTCTATAATTCTGTCATCTTCTTTTGGTCATCTTCAAAGAAAACAAACCAACCTCTACAGTCTGTCCTTGTGACTCATCCTATAATCCATCATGATACAGTAAATCTTCTTTGGACCACCCCCAATTCTTCCACATCCATCCTGTAACGAGATGACCAGAATTGAACACATTAGACCAGATGACCATTTTATCAAAGTTCAGCATGACCCCTCTGTTTCCTAGTTATGTCTCTATTGATAAAAGTCCAGAACTGCATATGCCTCATTTCCTGCTTCTAATGAAATAGAGCATAGAACAATGAACAGCACGATACAGGAACAAGCCATTCAGTCCACAATACCTGTAATGCCGATTATGCTAATTTAAATTGCCTATCTGCCTGCACATTGCCTTAATCCCTTCATTCCCTTCATTCCCTGCTTGGCCATGTGTCTGTCTAAATGCCTGTTCAACATATATCTATTTATTTTCATCGCTTCCCTTGATTGGCCATTTTGGGCACCTTGCACTCTCCGTTTAAAAAAAAAACTTGCCTCGTTAATCTCCATTAAACTTTCCCCCTCTTACCTTAAAGCTATACCCTCTAGCGTTTGACATTTCCTCCTTGGAGGAAAAAGACTTTGGCACTCTACCTTATCGATGCCACTCATTATCTTCTATATTACTAAAAGTCTGTTCTTGACCGGTTTTGGCGATCTGTGCTGCGATTTCCAAGAGAACGCCGCCACCTACAGCCGTAATTTTTGGCCACCTCGCTCAGAGCCCCCCTCCGTCGCATGTGTGCCGAGGATTTTTCCAGTCGATGAAAAATGACAGAGATATTAATGATTTTACAAAATTCCCCATTCTCTCTGCTGCCCCCGCTGGCGGCAGGGGGGATGGACTATAAAACCAGGAAGTGGTGTGCCTCAATTAGTCTGCAAACTGGAGGAAGGCAGAGGGTCATGTTTCTCTGAGCTGTGAGTAACACTGAACACATGTCCACACAACTGTGAGTAAGTACCCTTAATGTGGTTTGAAAATGAAAATATGGTTAAAGTAAAAAAGCACTGCCTGCAAATGGTTGTTTGGGGGGTTTTGCGTTGAAATAAAAAGGCACTCTCTCTCCCCCCCCCCCTCCCCCCCCTCTCCCCCCCTCCCCCCCCCCCCTCTCCCCCCCACCCCCCCCCTCCCCCCCCCCTCCCTCCCCCCCCCCCTCCCCTCCCCCCCTCCCCTCCCCCCCCCCCTCTCTCTCCTCTCCCCCCCCCCCCCCCTCTCCTCTCCCCCCCTCCCTCCCCCCCCCCCCTCTCTCCTCTCCCCCCCTCTCCTCTCCCCCCCCTCTCCTCTCTCCCCCCTCCCCCTCTCCCCCCCCCTCTCCTCTCCCCCCCCCCCCCTCTCCTCTCTCCCCCCCTCCCCTCTCTCTCCCCCCTCTCCTCTCTCCCCCCCTCTCCTCTCTCTCTCCCCCCTCTCTCCTCTCTCCCCCCCTCCCTCTCTCTCTCTCCTCCCCCCCCCCCTCTCCTATCCCCCCCCTCTCTATCCCCCCTCTCCTCTCTCCCCCCCTCTCCTCTCTCCCCCCCCATCTCCTCTCCCCCCCTCTCCTCTCCTCCCCCTCCTCTCCTCCCCCCCCACTCAGCTCTCCCTCTCCCTCCTCTCCCTCTCCTCTCTCCCCCCTCTCTCTCTCTCTCTCTCTCCTCTCTCTCTCCCCCCCCTCTCCTATCCCCCCCCCTCTCTCCTCTCCCCCCCTCTCCCTCTCCCCCCCTCTCCTCTCCCTCCCCCCTCTCCTCTCCCCCCCCCTCCTCTCCACTCCCCCCTCCTCTCCTCTCCACTCCCCCCCCCTCTCTCTCTCTCTCCCCTCTTTTTCTCCCCCCTCCATCCCCCCCCCCCCCACAACCCCCACACGTTGGGGGAACAGACCCAACGGGTCTGCACTTGGTCTAGTGTTATATATTTTTCTCTGGTCGTCCATCAGTTTCTCCTCCAGACGAAACAATCTAAACTTGTCTAACTCTCCTTATTGTTAACACTTACTGAATTAGGCGACATCCAAGGCTTCTTCACCCTGGCCAAAGGCTCCACTTTTTTCTTGTGAAACCAGAGGATGAAATATAGGTGGAAGGGGACATGCGGGAAGGCGAAAGGGAGAAATTTTGGAATTGTTCTATTTCCCTTCCTATGATGAGGATATCTGCATAATAAAAATCCAGATGAAATCTTACAAAGCCACCTAAAACACAAATGTAATGGTCTTATTTTGATATTGAAGAGTGATGATTATATAGGGAAGACCACAGCTTTAAAATGTTCTTATTTCTTTATTTGTTCCTAGGTAATGAGGTGCTTTCGTGAAGGTGGTTACAATGTTTTGGTTTCTACGTGCGTGGGTGAAGAAGGTTTGGACATTGGGGAAGTTGACCTCATTATTTGCTTTGATGTTCAAAAGAGCCCTATTCGCATGGTCCAAAGAATGGGCCGAACAGGCCGGAAGCGAGAAGGCAGAATAGTGGTCCTTCTTGCTGAAGGACGAGAAGAGCGGGTGAGTCTCCAGTGCTGCTATTATATATTTGCTGATTATCCCATGGGATTTAGGCTGACTGACTTCCACTCTGGTTTCTGTTGGGTCTTAAGGTGGCTAATGAGGCATAAGTAGGAATAGATGACTCTTTCACACACGGGGCAGGTGATGGCTGATGGGGTGGGTGGATAGACGATTTGGGACGTGATCCACTACTGCCTCTTGCATAGGACCTCCCTGTGCTCCTGAGGCATAGACTTGGTCCTCAATAACACCCTGAATGCTCATCTTTTATTTGGAGAGGTTATGTGCTAAGGATTCCAAGGAGTTTGAAGAGTTGGTGTATTTCTTCAGAGGCTTATCAAACAAATCATTTTCTCTTTCTGACTAATAAAGCCTTTATTTATTTATTTATTTATTTATTAGTTATTTATTTCGGACAGAATAAAAGAATAAAAAGCAAATGTGAAACAGCATATAAAAAACAAAACACAAATATTTATAAAGTGTCATAAACAATATCTATAAATAAATGAAATCATATGTGTCTGAAAAGGAGCAGGAAGAAGCCAAAGCTTATTAATTCCCACCCCTTATTCAACTGCTTGTAATTATCTCATACAAATTTAACAGCTATATGTACACCATATGTACACCAGCCACTATATGTACACCAAATTATTTACATTTGAACACTAATCAAATATTTACAATGCCATACAAAAAAGATTATTTCACATATCTTTCCAAGAATTTGGAACATTGACAGTAACTTTCCAGTGCCTTTGAGGTGCCTGCTCAGGATTCACAAGCATGTAAGTGGCCAGGGGCTACAACATCCAGGTAGAATTAGATTTATGTTTGTGATGCATAACTTCAAATGCCTTTTCCCTTTTATTACTCTGAAGGCTGAGCTGGCTGGTGCATCGAAAACAGTGATACATTTCATCGTCAGTGTCTGCCTTCAATGAGATTTAAACTTAAATGAGATGCACTGTATGGAATCATCTTTTGGAACTTTATTGTATTTTTAATTATATCAATTTAATTTATATTGGTATTCTATTCGACTCTTAACATTCATCCAACATTAACTAGTCAAAATGTAATTGTCCATCCAATGCATGTGATTGCAAAACATCTAAGGCAAGGACGACAAGATCATGGAATTCACAAAAAATGGGCTCTGAAGTGCATTATAAATAATTTTGTTTAACAAAAAAAACTCAACATCCCCAAAAAACATAGGGGTATTTTGTTTGCATAGTCTGCAAGATGAGATATATAAATAGGAGAAATATTGAAATAAAGAAGCAAAACCACAATCAGGATTTTGTGAAATAAGCTTGAATATTTTTTACTTTTATCCTTCAGATTTATTTGGTAGATTGCAAATCGTTCCAATCTAACATAACCTCTTGATGCAATACATTTCTAAATGATGCTAAATGCTGCTATAAGGGTTGTCAACACTATTTAGATTGGCTGTTGGACGGTTGGGTGGAAATTAATCTAGAATATAATTTATTGATTGGGACAAAACCTTTTTGAAAATGTTGTCGATGGAGCTCAAGTTTTAAATGTGATAAAAAAAAGTAACAATTAAAGGAAAAGTATTTTTCGGTGAGGATCAAATAGTAATGACCTAATTATTTGAAAAGCTGTTTTGAATTAATGGACATTTAAACCTAATTGCAGACCTACAACCAAAGTCAGTGTTCCAAGCGGAGCATTTACAAAACCATTCTAGGAAATGGTAACAAGACCTTTCACCTTTACGCTAATAGTCCACGCATGGTTCCCAATGGTCTGAATCCTGCTGTGCACAAGATGTACATAACTACTGGAGAGTATGAAACAAATAATGTATCAAGGAACGCAACAAAGCATGGAAGAAAGCCGATTATTCTACTTCCAGAATCATTTGGGTACAGCAAATCTACAGGTAGGTGGCACTTTGCTTACTTTGTGTGTGGATTAACCCATACTTAAAAGGTAAATCTGTTTTAATTATTGTTTTTAAATTTGGAATTCAGGAATCAATAGACCTTTGGGTTTTATGAGACTCATTTAATTAAAATCAAAATTATTGTCCACAAACATAATGTTTTTGAGTAAGGTTGTGGGAAGTTTAAAATTGATTTCATCATTGAGGTTTATTCAAGGATTCGGGAATTTAGCATGTGACCACACCACTTCAAAACATGTAGCTGCCTGGAATCTGCTGCCTTATTTAATGTTCCAGAATACAATATCTTTTTTTGTTTTTGAGCTATAGCTTTTGATCATGAAGCTGTGGCGAGGAAGCTGATGTGGTAAGATCTGGCTTTTTTACATAACACTTCCTTGCAGTGAGGTGGCAGTTGTGGCATTGGTATGCTCATCCTGCAGGATGTGGAAAGTCTGGGAAACGTACAAATTCCCTGAGCTCTACATCTGTGGGAAGTGCATTAAGCTGCAGCTCCTGCCCGACTGAGTGAACTGCTGTACAACCTTAGGATCATTTGCGAATATGAGCATCCTAGATAGGAGTTACAGTGCGGTGGTCACTATGTGTGTGTGCAGGCAGAAGATCCAGGCAAAAAGTAGATGGGTGACCACCAGGAAAGGTACAGAGAGCAGGCAAGGAGTGCAGAAATCCCCTGTGATCATAGGGCACCACAGTGGTGCAGCTAGTTCAGCAGCTGCCTCACAGCACCAGAGATCCTGGTCTCGGGTGCTGTCTGAGTGGATTTTCCTCCAGGTTGCTCTGGTTTCCTCCCACATCCCAAAGACGTGTGGGTTTGTAGGTTAATTGGCCTCTGTAAATTTCTCTGTAAAAAGAAGATAGTGGTTACAAAAGTGGGATAACATAAGTTAAGATAAGAAAACATAACACTAATGTGGACGTGTGATCGATGGGCCACACTGATTTGGTGGGACAAAGGGCCTGGTTCCATGCTGTATCTTTCAATCAATTACATCAATCATTCCCTTCCAAAACAAGTATACCCTCTTGGATACTTTTGGGGGATAACCATTAGAGGAGAGCAACAGCAGCAGTCAGGTTTATGGAAGTCTGCTTTGTAGATTTGATGGAATAGTGCATTCCCTGCAGATGTTGCTTGATTTTGCTGGTTTTATTCTGAACAGAGCTAAATCTTAAATCTTAAACTGACCACCTCCAGTTTAAATTCCATTTGGAATATTTTGGAGGGCCAAGAAACCAAGAACCAAGAACCAAGACCTTAAGTGAAACAAAAACCACACAAAAGATTTCCCTCAAAATGTGTGGTTGAGAGTTGCGCCTACTATAAGAGGTTAAGGGACAGGTTACACCTTAACTGGAGGGGGCCGACATTCTGGCAGCCAGGTTTGCTCCTGCTGCACGGGTGGGTTTAAACTAAATAGCGGGGAGGAGTGGTTGACAAATTGGGAGTCTAAGGATAGAGTTGAAGGGGAAGAGAGTACAGGAAAAGTTACGAAAGACACCCAAATTAATGGGGCAGAATGTTCAAGAAGGGATAAGAGAGTAAAGTCAGGTGAAATAGGAACCGGGATAGAAACATAGAAAATAGGTGCAGAGGTAGGCCATTCAGCCCTTCGAGCCTGCACCGCCATTCAATATGATCATGGCTGATCATCCAACTCAGTATCCTGTACCTGCCTTCTCTCCATACCTGCCTTATCTCCTTTAGCCACAAGGGCCATATCTAACTCCCTCTTAAATATAGCCAATGAACTGGCCTCAACTACCTTCAGTGGCAGAGAATTCCAGAGATTCAACACTCTCTGTGTGAAAAATGTTTTCCTCATCTTGGTCCTAAAAGATTTCCCCCTTATCCTTAAACTGTGACCCCTTGTTCTGGACTTACCCAACATCGGGAACAATCTTCCTGCAGTATAGTACAAACCTACCAAACTAAACATAGTTTGGCAATGGGAGGAAACCAGAGCATGAGGAGGTGACCCAGACATTTACATGGAGAATGCCCCACAGTCCTGGTTCACAGCAGACAGCACCCGAGGGGATTCATCTGGGGATTGCTGGAGCTCTGAGTCAGGCTATCTCACTGCACCCCTGTGCCATCAAAACATTTAATTGGCTTTAAAGCTTTCTGAGCCACAGAGTAGGATACAATAGACAATAGGTGCAGGAGTTGGCCATTTGACCCTTCAAGCCTGATAATGTTATAAAAAATGCAAATAATTGTGAGCTTCTCTCCCCTGTTGGCGGTAATCAATAAGGGAAGGCATTGCAGCCCCCAGCTCACCAGTATCAGTGAATCAGAGTACAGTCAAGCAAGTGGCATATATACCCTCATGTGTTGGTAAAGATAACCATTAAACATAGAAGCATTATGTGCAGGAAGTAGGCCATGTCGGCCCTTGGAGCCTGCATTCCGCCATTTGCTTGATCATGGCTGATTTATCCAACTCAGTATCCCGTACTGCCTTCTTTAAATCCATACCCCCTTTTGATCCCCTTAGCCACAAGGGCCACATCTAAACCCACTCTTAAATATAGCCAATGAACTGGCCTCAACTACCCTAAGTGGCAGAGAGTTCCAGAGATCACCACTCTCTGCGTTTGCTCCTGCTGCACTGGGTTTAAACTCATCTCGGTTTTAAAAAGGATTTCCCCTTTAAGGGGAAGAAGCTGTGACCCCTTGTCCTGGACTTCCCTAACATCGGGAACAATGCATCTAGCCTGTCCAACCCCTTGAGAGAGATGAGAGAGAGGAGGTGAATACCGAATTAAAAGTGTTATATATGAATGTGCGAAGTATAAGAAATAAAGTGGATGAGCTTAAGACTCAGTTGGAAATTGGTGAGTCTGATGTGGGAATTACAGAGACATGGCTGCAAGAGGATCAGAGCTGGTAACTGAATATTCAGGCGTATACGTCCTATCGAAAAGACAGACAAGTGGGCAGAGGGGGTGGGGCGGCTCTTTTGGTAAGGAATGAAATTCAGTCCCTTGCGAGGGGTGACAGAGTCAGAAGATGTAGAGTCATTGTAGGTAAAAAGACCCTAATGTGAGTTATCTACAGGCCCCCCAAACAGTAGCCTTGAGATAGGGTGCAAGTTGCATCAGCAGTTAAAATTAGCATGTAACAATGCCACGGTGGTTATGGGAGCTTTCAACATGGAGATGGACTGGGAAAATCAGGTTGGTACTGAACCCCAAGAAAGGAGGTTTGTCGAGTGCCTCTGGGATGGATTCTTAGAGCAGCTTGTACTGGAGCCTACCAGGGAGCAGGTAATTCTGGATTTAGTATTATGTAATGAACTGGATTTGATAAGGGAACTCGAGGTAAAGGAATATCATAATATGATAATATGATCATCATATTATTATCATAATATGTTAAATTTTAATCTGCAATTTGAGAGGGAGAAGGTAAAATTAAAAGTGTCAGTATTTCAGTTGAACAAAGGGGACTATGGAAGCATGAGGGAGGAGCTGGCCAAAGTTGACTGGAAAGGGACACTAGCAGGAACAGCAATGGCAGGTGTTTCTGGGAATAATCCAGAAGATGCAGGATCATTTCATTCCAAGGAGGAAGAAAATTCCAAGGGGAGTAAGAGGCGACCGTGGCTGACAAGGGAAGCCAGGACAGTATAAAAATAAAAGAGAAGACTTACAACATAGCAAAGATGAGCAGGAAGCCAGAGGATTGGGAAACTTTTAATGAACAACAGAAGGTAACTGAAAAGGCAAAACAGGGAGAAAAGATGAAGTACGCAGGTAAACTAGCCAAGAATATAAAGGAGGATAGTAAAAGCTTCTTTAAGTACGTGAAGAGGAAGAAATTAGTTAAGACAAATGTGGGTCCCTTGAAGACAAACAGGTGAATTTATTATGGGGAGCAAGGAAATGGCAAACGAGTTGAACAGGTATTTTGTTTGTGTCTTCATTAATGAAGACAGAACCAATCTCCCAGATGTACTGGGGGACAGAGGACCTAGGGCGATGGAAGAACTGAAGGAAATTCACATTAGAAATGGTGTTGGGTAGACTGATGGGACTGAAGGCTGTTAAATCCCCAGGGCCCCAGGGTACTCAAGGAGGTGGCTCTAGAAATCGTGGACGCATTGGTGATCATTTTCCAATGTTCTATAGATTCTGGATCAGTTCCTGTGGATTGGAGGGTAGCTAATGTTATCCCACTTTTCAAGAAAGGAGGGAGAGAGAAAGCAGGTAATTATAGACCAGTTAGCCTGACATTGGTGGTGGGGAAGATGCTGGAGTTGATTATCAAAGATGTAATAGCAGCGCATTTGGATAGTAGTAACAGGATTGGTCCAAGTCAGCATGGATTTACGAAGGGGAAATCATGCTTGACAAATCTTCTGGAATTTTTTGAGGATGTAACAAGTAAAATGGAGAGGGGAGAGCCAGTGTATCTGGCTAGTGTACCTGGACTTTCAGAAAGCCTTTGATAAGGTCCCACACAGGAGATAAGTGGGCAGAATTAGAGCACATGGTATTGGGGGTAGGGTATTGACATGAATAAAAATTGGTTGGCAGACAGGAAATAAAGAGTAAGGATTAACGGGTCCCTTTCAGAATGGCAGACAGTGACTAGTGGGCTACCGCAAGGCTTGGTGCTGGGATTCAGATTCAGATTCAACTTTAATTGTCAGTGTACAGTACAGAGACAACGAAATGCAATTGGGACCGCAGCTATTTACAATATACATTAATGATTTAGATGAAGGAATTAAAAGTAACATTAGCAAATTTGCAGATGACACAAAGCTGGGTGGAAGTGTGAACTGAAGAGGATGCTATGAGGATGGAGTGTGATTTGAACAGGTTGAGTGAATGGGCAGATGCAAAATCATGTGAATAAATGTGAGGTTGGGGCCTAGTACCGTGGAGCGGCCTCCAACCGGAACGACGTGGGGGCTCCAGTCGCAGAGCCTGCGGACTACTCACCATCATGGGGCTGGCCGGCCTCGGAGCGTGGAGAGCGGTTGTGGCTCGATGCTGCGGCCCGAATCTGGAGCTGACTCGAAGGGCCGAATGGCCTACTCCTGCACTTATTGTCTATGTATCAATGTATCTAAGAGCAAATAGCCGAAAGATGGGGTTGATTTGTTCTTTATCTTGATTATGAAAATAGGAAAATGTTGTGGATAATTGGAAGAACGTTATTAGAAAATACAATGGGACATTAGCACCCACATTAAACTAGTCTATCTTGTAGGATTTTTCCTTAAATTGTGGTGCTGAAGTATACGGCAATATCACATTCTAGTAGTTAGATATAGACATTAGATATGGGATCATAGACATTCAGCTTTTCTGATCAGGTTAAGATGCTTTTGGTATATTTAGGTAATGAAATCAGAAAATTCTCCAGATTCTATGGATGAAAAACTGTTGTTTATCTTCATCAGAATTTTAATAATATTCTACATTTTTAAAAACATATTCAAAGGTAAATAGGTGTAAGAGACACCAACCAGGTGGTTATCTTAAGCCCTATTTCTTACTACTATCCACCCTAGAAAATGTTGGTGAAACAAAAGTAATTCCCTTGGTGGACTAACACTCTTGGCACTGACTAGCTTTATTTAAATATATACTAGACCAAGTGGGGGGGGGGGGGGGCTCCAGGGGGGGGGGGGGGGGGGCCTCAGCGTCACACACTAAACCACACGCGCCACACACTAACCCCCCCCCTTGATATATTAATATTATTCATTCGCTCCTTTCCCTGCCCTATCCACTCACGCATAACCCCCAACTGCACAGGCGCAGCTCGAGGGGAAGGGGAGAGGGGGAGAGGGGGGGAGGGGGAGAGGGAGGGGGCGGGGGGGAGGGGGGGGGGTAGAGATTGTGGGGTGGGGGATGTGGTGCGCTGGGTCACAATGGAGGGCTGGTTCCCGAACGCAATACTCCACCAGAAGGGGGGGGGGGGGGGGGGGGGGGGGGCAGAGAGGGAGGGGGGACCACTCTCCATGCAGCGGAGGGCCGGCCGATCGTGGCTTCTGGGAGGGGAGGCCATGTGGGATTGGGATCACCAGCGAGGAAATGGCGTCACGATTCCTCAGCACCGGTTCCTCACTCCCCTCCATTTAGTGTCCAAAGCAAGCGATGCCTGCGAAGGGCGCGCAGCATCGTCAAGGACTGCTCTCACCCCCAGCCACAGTCTGTTTACCCTCCTCCCATCCGGGAGGCGCTACAGGTCTCTCTACTACTACTGTATGTACGTATATATATTTAACTTCAGTATAATTTGCTTCTGTAGTGTTACATTTCCTGTTTTTCAGTGAATAAGCAGACAAAGGAGGATGGATTATTAACTCCTGAAGAATTTGAATTATGGGACAGAAAATTCCGATTGAAAACTGATTTGGAGACGCCAAAATTATTGTTGCTTCCATTTGAATATGTAAAGGATGGACCGAAAGATATGGTAATGTGAAACCAAACTTTTCCTATCTTTTAATCATAGTGCACAAACAAGGACTGAAACCTTGATGGGAGGAAATATGATTCCATGTCGAAAAATTGGACAAATTCGGTGTTGGGACCCTTGTTCATACCAATCAGTCTGAAGACGGGTCCTGACCTGAAACATTGTCTGTTCATTTCCTCCACATGTACTGAGTTCCTCCCTGCCTTTTTTTTGTTCAAGATTCCAGCATCTGCAGCTTCTTGTGTCTATGAATCCATGTTGTCTCTTTCCTAAACAAGTGATCTCAATTCCATGTTATATATGGTTTTGTAGTATATGCACACTGAATTCCTCTGTTATTTACATGCACTAACAGTGTTTCTTGTGAACCAACGTTCCTTTAAGCATCATTTATTTAGGATAATTCTAGTAGCATTATCTCATATTTTATTACAAAGTAGCATTACATTTTCAATTAATCCTCAATGCCACAGGCCTTCCTACCTTTCTTCTCACGGATACTGCTTTTAATTATGTAAATCACTTGTGATTACGGAAGAATTATAAAGACTTGGTTGTTGGATCTCTAGTTAGGGTCTTGTTAATTGTTTAGCGATCATCCATGCTTAGTATCTTACCTAGACAGATACTCGCAAATGCCCCAGATTTTCTAGTCATTCACATGCAGGAATGTGTCTTAATGGGAAATTAGGTGCAAATAATGTTTTTGTTCTACTAAGTGATGATGACAATATTACTGGTTTAAAAAATTCCACAGAGTTTTAGGAGCTTTTGAAATATGTGCTTTTTGAAAAAATTTGCAAGGAAGTTTCCGTCCATAATAGCCCTGTGCATAACTAGGATAGTGGATTATATTTTAGCAATTTTTCCACCTGGTTGAGTGGACCATCTTCTAACTAATGTAACTTGTTAAACAATGCAGCTTGCTTTCTTTTTGTTCCAGAACGTCCAACAACTGCATTGTTTATCTCAACAATTATTGCTAAATTCTGCCAAGTATCGACCTTTGATCTCCTGACTCATCCATGTGTTTTGATTTGGTGACGTTATTCACATGTAACGTGACCGCATCCAATTCTAATATTTAGATTCTCCTCTCTTTGTTGTCAAGTTGTTTATATTTTTCTTCAGAAATTCTATTCCTTTGCCAATTGCTTTCTTCTCTATTATTGTATCAACCTTAAGCAGACAGTGACCTGTTGTCCAATGTGAACTTGCAATTCTATCTTTCATTGCATCTTTCATGGCCACCCATCTGTTCCCGATCTTATTTTTTTAAACTCTCATTTACACACCACTAGTCAATGTTTGAGTCCATGTAGCACAGAATCTGGCCCTTTGATCCATCATGTTAATTCTATCTGTACTAATCTAATTTACCATCAAATATTCTTCTTCAGCTCCCAATAACACTATTATTGGCTTATTACAGTAATTTCAAATTATGGATGAGAATTTAAATGGTGGTGGACATGCTCATCCCCATTTCCATAACCTTTCTATTGACCTGCAACTTCTTCATATTTGCTTGCATTAATGGGCCAGTGGAGCGCTGTGGGGCACGTTTCTGCTGTGCACGATTCCTTTCTGAAGATTTGAAGCTGTTTATTTCTTCACAGAGATTTGAGGTGAAAACTTCTGTGCCAATACAATATCACAGGAACCGGGGAGGGAAATCTAACTTTTGAAGTTGTTTCAAGTTGTATCATTTTGTTTTATATAGGAACAGGAGAGTGGTTCAATTCGTGAACTTTCTCTGTCAGAGTGGAGTCTTTGGCAAAATCATCCACATTGTACCCATTTTGTTGACCATTCTGATCGATGCCAACACTTCATAAGTATAATGGACATGATTGATTTGATGAGACAAGACGAGGTCAGTGAAATCTATTGAACTTAACTTGCAGTTATTTTCTGAATATAAATTTCTCATTAACAATCTATAATAAAATTAAAATGTAGTGTTAAATGCAGAGATGAATTAATATCCAGTAAAATTTTATGTTGCATATTTTGGAATAAATTGACTTAATTCCTATCCTGTTCTCCTCTGAGTTTCTTAAGGGCCTGTCCCACTTGGGCAACATTTTCGCCAACAGCCTGAAAAGAGGTTATCGCGTTGTGGTCGGGTCGTGACGCGGTGTGATGCGTGGTGACGCGCAGGTGTCTCCCGGTGTCTCCCTGTCGCCCCTGGATTTTGGAATGTTCAAAATCCAGGGGCGACATCTGTTTGTCTCATCATGTCGTGCGCCCTGTCAAACACTGACCTATGCTGCTCTGCGGGTGATGCCTAGTTAGGGTTACGGTTAGGGTTAGGGACCACAGATGGGCTGTAAACTATTCTTCCTTCAATGCATGGATTTTAAACATTAATATATTCAAATTAATACAATAAAATCAATTGTGCAAATGGAACGATGTCTGAGTCGTTCAGTTTTATTTACAGATGTATTGATCCGCTTCCAGATCCAAACACCATCTCTAACTTTTCACAGGGATGGATTCAGTGAGTGTAGACTGAACCCCCTCCACCCTCCTCTTGTCCCCCCCCCCCCCACCCCCCCCTCCCCCCCCCCCCCCCCCCCCCATCCCTCCTTCTCCACTCCCACCCCACCCTTCACCCCTCCCCTCTCCTCCTCCCATCTTCCCTTCCCATACTCTTCCTCCCTTCTCCCTGCTCCACTCTTCTCCCCCTTCCACCCCCCCCCCCCCCCCTCACATCCCCTTCTCCCCCTCACATCCCCTTCTCCCCCTCTCCCTTCTCCCATTCTCCAACTGACACCCCCACACTTGTGGACCCAGCCTGTGACAGCTAGATCCCACTAATAGTCCTTCACAAACGCCACATCATCTGTTTTAGTAACATTGACTGGGATAAATGCAGACTTTGGGAACAACACCCCCTCACCACCTCCCGCCCCCTCCCCCCCACCTCCCCTTCTGCTCCCTCGCCTTGCTTCAAAATGGGTGGCGGGTATTTAGACTCAGTGGCCTGAGCAGGTGGGTGGCACAGGTATATTGACAACATTGCCTGTACCCTGTTGAAAAGCCCGGTGGTTTGGAGAGACCATTGGAAGAGAGATCTGCCTCTGGGACAACTCGTGGCCAACAGTTTAGTTCCCATGAGGAGCAGGCAGAACATTGGGGGTTCGAGTCCAACCCCTGGGGCCCCTGTGTCACATTTAGTTCAGCGATACAGTGCCCTTCGGCTCACCGAGTCCGCACCGACCAGCGATCCCCTGCACACTATCCCACACACGCTAGGGACAATTTATACTTATACCAAGCCTATCAACCTAGAGTTAGGGCTAGGGTTAGGTTTAGGGCTAGGGTTAGAAGGGAAGAAAGTGGGGAGAGGGGAGGGAAGAAGGGTGTGGGGGGTGGAGAAGGAAGGATGGGTGCGGGAGGGGGCTGGAGGGGAGATGAGAGTTCAGTCGACACTCACTGAATCCATCCCTGTGAAAAGTTAGCGACGGTGATTGGATCTGGATGCGGACCAATACATCTGTAAATAAAACTGAACGACTCGGACATCTTTTCACTTGCACAATTAATTTTATTGTATTAGTTTTAACATATTAATGTTTAAAATCTATGCATTGAAGGAAGAATATTTTACAGCCCATCTGTGGTCCCTAACCCTAACTGTAATCCTAGCCCTAACCCTAACCGGGCGTCACTCGCAGGGCAGCATACGTCAGCGTGTATGTCGTGCAACTTGACGGTTTTACGGGCGTCAATCACTGAAGCTCGCAGTCACCGAAAAAAGTGGGACAGGCCCTCTACATCTTATGACTAGTTGCCTGGGAAAACAGCAATGCATTCTTGACTAGTTGTATAGAAAGAACCCCTTGTTTTAATTATATTGCATGAAGAAGAAATCAAATAATTAAACTAAGCAGATAAAATCTGCTTTTTGCATGGACAAAAAAAATAAACAGATCATTCAAGACAAAATTTTAGGGTCATAGATTTGAAAGTTAGTTTGAAATCTTGTATGATTGGAGTGGAAGCAGATTTTAAGTCCGTTTAATATTTCACCTCTTGCATAGCTCTAAATATGATGTAGATATATGTTACATATTCTAATGTGAACGATGTTCTCCCGAGATACTGCATGACCTGCTAAGTTACTCCAGCACTTTATATCAATATCTTCCTAATTTACTAGTACGTGGTCTTCTTCAGTTGGACACATCAGTTTTGTCCGTCATCATTCTTGCCATGTTGCAACACACGTTCATTCCCTAATAATCACTAATGTGATGAACAAATCTTCGATAGGAAGAGATACTGGGTGGGGGGTACACTGTAGCATCAGCAGCTGAAAATGTGCATTAAATGTACCATATTCCCTTCGACTATCCTACTTTGAGAACAATTATCTGACAACCAAAAAATGTCCACGCCTGTAATCGAAAAATTATCAGTTGAGTAAAAAAAAAACAAATTTTGACATCAAACTTTATTTGAGCTATTATTACATGTTAAATGGTGGTACAATTAAACAGCGGCAATTCAGGATTGATTTCAAACTTTTAAAATATTTTATTTTGAAAAAGTAGTATCTTGAAATGGTTTAAAAAAATGATTGTAAATTTAGTTTTAATAAGGTGTCGCATAGGATGTTTTAATTAGTCTTTAATACCTGCAGCATAATGTTAAAAACAGCTGGTTGAGCTGAAATCTTTTAGGTGCGAATCTGATGCCCTAATTCAATGAATGTAAATAAATCCATTGTTAACGATATTGAAAATGTCTCTTCGACCTTGGTATACCATTAGGTACTATAGTAACTAGAAAAAGATATACAATATATAAAAGAGGTTTGCATCAGCAGCTGATTTCTTTTTTCAGTTTTGTAACCATTTGCGTCATTTACTACAAAAAGAGATTAATGTACTTTTGAATCTCTGTTGGCAAGGAAACTGATGCATGTGACAATCGTAATGCATGTTAGTGACAAGCTTACATGCGAATACAAGTGAAAGCAAGCAAATGGACTATTCATCTGCCTATTCACAGAGCTATTCATCTCCTAGATACTAACGAGCCTCTGAGATGGCCAAGATGTGAATTTGAACCACTCTATCCAGTCAGCATACCATTCCCACGACCTATATGCACCTATAACTTCTCCCAGAAGGAAAAAGAGTGGCCAGGGAGGTTGAGGATAGTTGTGGATACTTCCAATCTTCCTGATGCAATGCACCATAAAGATGAACTAGATGGAAAGAAGTGACGAGGTTGTAATGGACTGGGTTGTGTTTATCACTCTTTGCAAGTTTAAGCAGTCAAGTGCAGAGCAGTTGCCATACCAAACTGAGCGCAAGTATGTGGCTAAACGGTTGCTGAGTTTATGTTTAGTTTCGCTGATGTACAGAAGGTCATATCGGGAACTCCAGATGCAGTAGATGAGGTGAGAAGAGGTGCACATGAACCTCTCACCAGGAAGGACTGCTGTAGTCCCTGGATGGAGGAAGTATAGTGCCAGATGCTACAACTTTTGCGGTTGCAGGGGAAAGTAACTGGGGAAATGGTGGTTTGGGTGGGATGGGTGAGTGAACCAACGAGTTGCGGGAGGAGCGGACTCTGCGGAAGGTGTAAAAGGGTGGAGAAGGGAAGATGTAACCATTGGTGGGATCTGCGGAAGGTGTAAAAGGGTGGAGAAGGGAAGATGTAACCATTGGTGTGATCACGATGGAGGTGACAGATGCGTCAGAGGTTACGGATGCGTATAATAATAATAATAATAATAATAAATTTATTTATATTGCACATTTATAGTCAATTTTCATTGACCCCAAAGTGCTTTACATAATTTAAAAATCAGTTCCATACAAAGCATAAAGATGGGTTAACAAAATAATAAAATGCATAAACAGGACACAACATGTAACATAAACATCCACCACAGCATTCATCACTGTGGTGGAAGGCACAAAAAAAAAGTTTGTGGTGAGCCAACTCCATCTTGCAAGATTGTTGCTCTGATTCCATTCACAAGGTTCCCAAACTCTTTCCTGTATTCCCTCTCATCGTTGTTGTTGATCTGGCCAACGGTGAACTTAAAGCTTGAGTTGGCACTGTACTTAGCCAGACAGTCACACGTGTACAGGGGGTAGAGCAAGGGACTGAGCACACATCCCAAGAGGCGCTAGAGTTGAGAGTCAGGGTGCATAAAATGTTATGACCAATTCAACCAACTGAGGTCTGCTAGTCCAAAGTCCAAATGCCAATTGCAGATCGAGGCCCCAAGGTTCTGATGTTTAGAAAATAGCTTATTCAGTGTTATGGGGTTGAAGGCTGAGGTGTGGTCAATGAATAGCATCATGACTTAGGATTCCTGTTGTCCAGCTGATCTAGAGCTGAATGTAGTGCGAGGGAGATGATGTCCTCCGTCAACCTATTTTTCCCCATATACAAATTGCAAGAGACTGCAGTGTAGACTAGCTTATGGAAGGACCATTCAGAAGTCTGATAACAGATGGGAAGAAGCTGTTCCTGAGTCCCGTGGTACGTGCTTTCAAACTTCCGAATGACTGGAGTGAGAAAGGCCCTTGATTATGTTGGTTGCTTTCCTAAGGCAGTGTGAAGAGTAGATGGAGTCAATGCTGAGGAGTCTGGGCTGTGGCATGAGCTCGGCTACATCCACAACTCTATGTAACTTTTTGTGGTCTTGAGCTAAGCTGTTCCCAAAACAGGCTATGATGCAACCCAACGATATGTCTAGTCCAACTCTTATCTGGCTGCACATAATCCATATCCCTCCATTCCCTCCATTCAATTATAGTGATCAAAAGACATCTGCATAAGTACAGGCAGTTCTGCTATTATGCTTGTTTTATTAACACAAATTGGATATAAAACATCTAATGCATGTATTGGGCATGCTGAATTGGTCATAACGAGATTTTGATTTGGAACTGCAGAACCACTGAAAAATTGCTTTAGAAATGAACAAGCAGAAAAATAGCTGTCTTGGATTTAAACAGTATAAGGGATCAAAAATGGTTCTATTTATCTTTCCTGCAGTAATCAGACATCATTAGCTCCGAAGAAAACAACTACTACTCTAACCATGGGCGGCCATCCATAGCTTCTATTAACACTTGTGCAATGATACTCTATTAAACAAAGTAAAATACATTGCAGCAACTTTATTTGGAAACATTCCTTGGTCACCCTCATTTAAAGTCTTAGATTTGTAAAGCACAGAAATGGGCCCTTTGGATCTCTGTGTACTGTCTGATCATCAATATCCATCTTTGCTAATTCCATTTATCAACATTTGGTCAAGAGCCGTTTATGCCTTGACAATTCAAGTACTCGTCTAGCTGGTTCTTACCAGATATGTATAGAAATGTGTAACTTAAATATGAATGGACAATTTGAATGCCTTTTTAACGTGAAGATTGCATTAAATATTGAATGTTCTTTAATAATTTGTTTTTCTATTTACAGAGTGGCTGCGGCTATTCATTAGAAATTATGCCTTATTTAAATAGGGATGATATTTTTGAAAGGCCATTCACGCTGCAATCTAAATTTACATCTACTTCCAGTGCAAAAAATGGAGAAAAATGTATAAAGGATCAGTTATTAACAAGGCATAAACAAGAGAAGAAGAAATGCAAACGTATTAATATAAAACAACATTTGTGTACGTTAATGGATGAAGATGAGGAATGCTCTCTTTTTAACACAAGTAAACTAAAAAGGACTAAGGGTCATTGTTCATCCTCAAATCCCGAAACTGTAGATTCCAAAGAACCAAAGGAGTCTGCACAATGCGTTTCTGGGAATTATAGAGGTAAAGAAGCCTCCTCTGAGGATGCTGTATCAAAACCTGGTGAACAAGACTGTCAGTCCCTGGGAGAAACTGAAGTGGATGTCAGTAGCGATGTGCAGATGATGTCTTGTTTTGATTTGTTCGTTGCGGGGGATATCTTGGAGGATGACATGATAATTAACTTGAATAAAGATTCTGTTGTAAACAAATCGACAAACACCAAACCCAAATGTGCTGGCACAAGGAGGAAAGGAAATGGAGGGCACCTTCATCCTGAACCAACAAACGATTATGTGATGAAGGATATAATGACAGATGACAATCTTTCTAAATGCAATGTATTGAACAGTGTTGAGTCTGGCCACAATAGTCAATTAAATGAAACAGCGGTTTGTGGAATAAATCTATCCAAACTGTTTTATCTCCCAGAATCTCTCATAATTAGGGACAACAATATACATAAACGATCTTCATATTCAGGCCCTGGCGTTGAACACTCCAATTATGAACCTGAACATTCAAATTATAATTCAATAAAGCATGTTCCCACCAGTGTTGGAATAGTTCTGGAAAATGTAAAATCATTTCTTAATACATCTCCTCCTCTAGAGGTTTTGCCCTTTTTGGAAGAAGTAAATTATGAAGAAAATCAACCAGCTACATCAAAAACAACAACAGTGAATATTTTAAATCCCAGTAGAAGTAGTTCACCACCAATCAATATTAAATCACCAGCTTTAATGACTCGCACAGAGAGTGTGACCTCTGAACACTTGAACAATCATGATTATGCACAATCCAGCTCTTCTTGGGATGATTTATTTGATAGCCATGTTGAATATTTGGATCAAGATTATAAAGCTCAATCAAGTGCAAGTGAAGAAGAAATATTTCATCCTTCACGTCTGTGTCAAACAGAGACTGAAGAAAATAAAAACAATAAAATACCGAAGGATTCTATAAACGATGAGGCACTTTGTGAAAACAGTTCGTCCTTATTTGAAGACAATCTGTTACGAGCTAACCTTCCAACTTTTTACATTCTTGATTATAAAAGTTGTGCAATCACAAAGAATATACCTGGACTTGAACCTCATGTGTTTAATGAGCCAATACAAAATGCTGAAGCAAGCTCCAGTAAAAAATTGGAAAATGGAGACACTGAACACAAAGTAACACCAGAGTCATATCAGCATAAAGCATTTCAAAACCAACCGCTTATTGAAAATATCCATGTTGATCAGCAAATACTTACTGCTGATGATAGTAACAGTAACAAGTACAATTGTTCAGATGAATTATTTTCAGTAAACTTTGATCTAGGGTTTTCATTTGAAGATATAGTTAAAGATGCTGATGCCCCAATGACTAATGCTGTTCACAACAAAAACATTGAATTCTCAGAGCATTTTGCAGACAAATCTGAAAATGTAGAAGTGACTAAGACGGTTCAAGATGAATGCAGCAATGTGGCTCCTTCCAAATTATTTCTTGAAGGAACAAAAGAAATAAAACTGTGCTCAACACCAATATCTTTGAAACGCACATCTTTGCAGCCAGGCAAAATGGAAACTTGGCCTTGTAATGAAGGACAGTGTTCGGCAACACAGGATTTGTTTTCTCCAATTTGTCAGCTTGATCGTGGGGTTTTATTTACTTCATCTCCGACTTTTGCATCCATTACACCAGAAAAAAAAAATTCTTCTCCCAAATTCTATGGTACTGCTTCCAGAAAACCACAGTTTAAAAACAGTCCAGTGACTTCTAATAATGCTGTGCACAGAGACATAGAGATTGTTAAAAATGTCATTTTTTCTGAACCTGAAGTCTCTCCTAACATTACTGCTGTGAAATGTGACGATAGTGGAATACATGGAAATAAATCACTTATAAATTACAAATCAAACATTTTCCAAAAAAAACTGGCATCACCTATTAATGGTAAGATTTTAATTTTGACCATTGATATCTTCAGAATTTGAAAAATTATTGTGTTATTGACTTAATTTATAGATATAATTATTAATTATGTTGTCCATTTTTTTGCCAGGTAATCTATGGTAGGGAATCTTTTTTTTCATTAACAGGTTAAATTGTGACTTGATGTGATTTGCATTTATGTTACTACAGTAAAATTGCTGCACATAAAAAACGCCACTACTGATGTCACCACTGTAATGTAAATCTAGCTTTAATGTTTTAAGATTTGGTCATGATGCCTTTGATAATAGAGGAGGAAAGGTAGCCTGATTATTACCTGCTTGAAACACCATCTCATAAATGACTGCGATTACTGGTAATCTGTACCTTCTAGACAAGATCAGGTCCAGCTGTTTTGCCCAATTGCCTATGTTCATTGTATGACTCGCAAAATGACTATTTGGAAAATATATCCGAGAGACCAAGGAAAGGAGAAACCAGAAAGGATCAGAACCAGAGATTGGAAAGCTAACTGAATGAAGAATTTTGGTAATCATTGAAATCCTGATTTCCCCCTTCAGACCAAACTCAGAGTTTAAACCTACTAAAATACTTTCATGGAAAATAATTTCATTGAATTCCTTAAATTCAATGATGATGGATCATATGCTGAATGTCAAATTATTTCCATAGCTACATTTTATCGTGTGCATTAAAGTGACTGCAGTGTTTGCTGCCAATATTCTGGAATGGGCAGTGTACAATTAAATGAACCTATCCCTTTTCAATTAGTTCCAGAATTACAAATGTGTTTTGGTCAAGGGGATAGACTAGGACCTGGATATGACTGCAGAATCATTTAGTGGCAGCTGCCATAAATATCAGGACTTAGTTATATAAAAAAAGTCTTGCATAGCCGTAACAGATGGAAGAAGATGGCAAACAAGCTGTGGAACAGTTCAGTCTTGCCAACTTGTATAGTGTATGCTGTCATCTTGGTTACCTTCTCAAGGCGGCAAAGTGTTAATCCACGGCTTATAAATGATCCACCTCGAAAACTCCTATTATCCTGCATTCTGCTTTGTTTTACTTATTTGTATATTAATATTAGGGTCATAGAAGACTCCCAAATGTCACTGATTTGACTATATCCTTCAATTCACCCTTCCAATGATAAGAAAATGGGTATATTTTTATCATCATGCTTAGGTGCATAGCTAAGGAAAGGTTGATTAAACAAAAAGCTGGTTATTTAGGCTGCACAGTTCTTAAACTCATGGTAGTGTGAAGCATGGTATACTATGCCTATTTTTGAGCCTGCGATCTGTTCCATCACTAACGTTTGTAGAGTATTTCAAAGTACTCTCCCAAGGCCATTCTAATAAAGCTAAGACAGCTGTTCGGAGCAAATACATTGTAGGTAGCCAAGTGTGTGAAAGGCCTTTTTGCAGACTGGAATTTAATTTGTATGTTTTGTGATTTACATTCTACTTTTCGATAATTCTACAACTTGCATTCCATAAGTGACCGGGAGTTAATTACTTGGTGATACAATGATTTGTCTTTAATTTTGATACAGTAAAGAGATTTTTGTGATAGATTTATTTTCCCTTTGGAATCATGTCACAATATGGTTACAGATATGCTTTCTGTTGCTTGTTTGTTTTAGCTCAGTGCTACTTTCAAATGGAATTAATTACCTTGTTCTCAATTACATGTTATAGTAGGCGATGTGTACTGAACACTTTTTTAGCTAATAAACTAATACTAAGGCAATGATGGGACACAAAAGGGTACTACCTAGAACCTTAAATAGATGGAAAATGAGTGCTAAGGGAATAATGGCACAATGAAGCAGCAGAATGGAGTTGAAGTAGAACATGATCAATTTATACAGTAGTTATTCCTGTATGATTGCATAATGCTGTGGTTAGTGTTAGAAGTCTATTGAAAACTATATTTCAGACAAAAATAACGCTTTAAAAGTATAATTATCATTAAACAGAAGTTATTTTTGAACTTTCCGTAAATACTTTAATATCTCATTATGAAGAATAATCATTGATTTTATTTATGTTTGGGCAAATTGTTCCTTTTCCCCAGGTGAATGCAACAGTGAAAGTGATGAAGAGGTTATCAGAAGACCCAATAAAAGAATAAAACTCCGTGTTCCTGAATCTCCGGAGGTGGGTTGATTTGCATATTACCTAACACCAAAATATATCGTTAAAATGAAGAATTTTCATTTAATTAAGAATGTAAGGAAACCATAAAAATGATTGTAAGCTATTCAGCCACTTTAATTTGTTCTATCATTGATACCATAAATTAGAGCTATCCCTATGTTATTCATCAATACATTTTAGTTCCATACGTTTCTAATTGACTAGATGGCATCCTTCTGTGCTCCAATGTAATACGTCAGCAAATTAAACATTTATCTATTTCAGTTCACTTGGCACCATTTACCTTTTCCTCAAATGCATTGAGACTGTGGCACGGAGAGCTGACAGATGGAAACCTTCTGTAATGTGTTCTTCTAATGTAATTAGATTTCAGAAAGGCTTGTGAGTAGGTGTCACATAAGAGGCCAGTGCATAAATGAAGAGCTCAAGCTACAAGAGACAATGTATTAGCAAGAATTGAAAAGTGAATTGGAATAAATGGAACCTTTACAGGGAGAAGCGATATCTTGGATGAAGCGTCTCAGAAAATGGTTTGATATCGAGAGCACCAACCTTGGTCTCGACATCAGTAAGACCAAGGAACTGATTGTGAATTTTGGAAGAGGATGGACAAGGATCCACAAACCTACCTTCATCAATGGGTGGAGAGAGTCAAAAGCCTCTAATGATCTGAAGATCTGTCCTGGACCCAGGACATTGCAATCAGAAAGAAAGCCCATCAATCCCTCTACCTCCTGTGAAGATTGAGGAGGTTCGGTATGTCAATGAATACTCTCTTGAACTTCTACAGGTGTACAGTAGAGAGCATATTGACTGGTTGCATCAAGCCTAGTTCAGCAATTTGAATGCCCAGGAATGAAGAAAATTGCAAAAAGTGGTTTACAATGCCCAGTCCATCACGGTTACTGACCTCCCCACATTCAAAGGATCTGCAAGAGTCGCTGCCTCAAAAAAGCAGCTAGCATCATCAGAGACCACCACCATCCTGGCCACACTCTCACTCCTGCCATCGGCTAGAAGTTTTAGTAGCCTGAAAACTGTAATGTCCAGGTCTAGGTAGCTTCTTCCCTGCAACCACCAGGCTATTAAGCACTACAACCTCCAAATAAGCTTAGAACTGCATAGATTTGTGACACTATTTTTGGCTCTGCACTATTATTTACTTATTTTGTTTAAACATATATATTATATATACATATATGTGTGTATATCTCTGGAAGGGGGTGCTGTCGAGTATGGCTGCCCTGCCAGCAGCTGTTAGTCTTTTCACCATTAAAAAATTTTTTTAGTAAGTTAAATGTGTTTGTTTTGGAGGTCTTCTAGTCTTTATGTGGTGGGTGGGGGATGGGAAGGGGGAAACTTTATTTCCTGGTCCCTACCTGGTCGGAGAGGCGGCTTTCCTCCGAGCTGCTTCTTCGACCCTTCCTCGCGGCCTACCATCGGACTGGAGCGGCGTTTCCTGTCGGGACCGGCCGGGACTACAGCTTAGGCGGAGGCACAGTGCTGGGACACCATCACGGAGCGGGCGATGCCCTATCCGGGTCGCCGTGCGGTAAGCTCCGGAGTGCTGTTACCGCTGACTCCAACATCGAGGTGCTGTGGCTGCGGGCGTCCGGCCGCGGACGGCGCTGGATTTAAAACACCGCGGAGCCTAGGATCCGAGATCGCCAGAGTCGGAGCTCCAACCAGTGCGGCCTGAGGAATTCGGGAGCCGCGGTCTCTGGGGAGGAAGCGGCCGCTCCAGATATTCTAAGCCACTGATGAGTGTTCACCCGACGCCGGAGCTCCATCTTCCTGGCTGGAGGACCTGAAGACATCGGGCTGCCGTAGCGGCGACTGCGGAGGCCACAATAGGCCCGACTATGGGTGAACAGGGGATGGGACTGGATTTTGCTGCCTTCCCCCACAGTGGGAACCATTGTGGGGGGGATGTTTTTATGTTTATTGTTACATTCTTTAATGTTGTGTCTTATCTTTATTTGTGTGCTGCAGTGGCAAGTCAAATTTCACTACACCAAGTGGTGTATGTGATAATAAATGTCCTTTGTAACCTTGTATCCTTTGTGTGTGTGTGTGTGTGTGTGTGTGTGTGTGTGTGTGTGTGTGTGTGTGTGTGTGTGTGTGTGTGTGTGTGTGTGTGTGTGTGTGTGTGTGTGTGTGTGTGTGTGTGTATATGTGTGTATAAATATATATGTATATTTCACACACACACACACACACATATATATCATATATATATATACATATATATATATATATACATACTAGACCAAGGGGGGACCCGTTGTGTCCCGTCCCCTCAATGTGCGGTTTCGGGGTGGGTGGGGGGGGGGGGGGGGGGGGGGGGGGGGGGGGGGCGAGGGGACGTTCGGCATCACACACACACACTAAACCCCCCTTGATATTATATTAATATCAAGGGGGGCACAGCCTCTGAATAAAATGGCATATCTTTAGAATGGAGATGGGGTGAATGGCCTAATTCTGCTCCTATGTCTTGTTGTCTTATGATCTTACTGAACAATCCTCGTTGAATTAAGGGTGTTGTCCTGATCTCCCAAACTATCTCATTGTGATGTGGCATTTTAAAAATAAATCTGCACATTCCTTTGCAACTATGATGCTATAACTCTGTAACACGATGCTCTACACTCTGTTTCTTTTGCTGTTGTATTCATGTATGGTTTGAAAACCTACGTTTTTCACTATAACTCATTACATTGACTTTTAAATGTTGTTGTACCATGTGCAATGACAATAAAGAGATTCATCATCTTCATCATCTTCATCATCATCATCATCATCACATGCTACAAAAATAAACCAGTGCCTCAATTGTCTAATATATTCATCAGTGACTTGCAAGAAGGAAATACATCTAAGGTTTCCAACTTTGTCGATGATACAAAAATAGATAGAAGGGCATTTTGTGATGATGCATTGTGATTCTGGAAAGGGATAGTTGGAGCGAATGGGCAAAAACCTGATAAATAGAGTTTAACATGTGAAATTTTTAACAAGACTACATGCATAAGTGGACTCAAAAGGTGGATACTAATCTAAATGGAGAGATTTACTCTGCAAATGAGTATAGCTAAGCAGGATCAAAGTATTTTAGTCCATGAATCGCATGAAGCTAGCAGGCAGATTCAACAAGAGTTAAGCAGGCAAATCGCAATTTGGCCTTCAATGATAATAATAAAACACTTTATTGTCATTGTAAATATATACAAACAAATTTCATGTTGAAGGGATTGTAGTTTAAGAATATGGAGATTTTGTTACATTGCTCAAGATGTTGGTGAGGCCACATCTGGAATACTGTGCATAGATTTGGTCCCCTGGGATGAACGGCTGTCCTATCAAGGCAGACTTGAGCAGCTTTGGGCTGTATTCATTGGAGTTTAGAGGAATGAGGGATGACCTTATCCAAACATACAAGATACTTCAGGGAAATGACAGAGAACACCTGTTGAGATGTTTTCACAAGTGGGAAAATCACAAACAGTACATAACTGCAAAATAAGTGATTGTTCATTTCAAACTGAGGTCCCTAGATCTCTGGCATTCTCTCCTACTGAGGGTTGGTGTAGATTAGAAAGAATCATTTGATATATTTTTGGAATATCTCGAATTGGTATTCACCAAGGAAAAGGAATATGGAATAATGGAAAAGATACTTAGAGATAGATACTGGATAAGCATCAAGTAAAACAGGGTCTGAGTTAGGGGAAACAGGCACAGAAGAGGAATTGAGGTCAATAAGGATTAGCCTTAATCATATTGAATGGTGACAAAGTCTCCCTCAGGGTCTACCAGTTCTAATCCTGCTCCTATTTTTTGACTTCAGTGGGGGGCAAATTTTGGAAAAGATACTTTTAGTAAAAAACAGGGTCTGATTTGGAAGTGGATTTGTGCCAATTTTTTACAATCAATTTTGAAGAGGGGAAATAAGGGTTGAAAGCAGTTTTGTCTAATTTTATAAGGCCTTGACAAGGTTCCTCAGAAGGTGGTTAGCTTTGACATTTGTATAATGCACTGTTTATCGGGTTGGAGGCAGGTGACTAGTGGGGTGCCTCAGTTTGTACATCAATGATCTGGAAAAATTGGATTAGTAAGTATGCTGATACCTTGGTTTTGTTATTAATGCTGAAAATGTGAGGTTCAGGACAAATCAAAATAGGACTTTTGGCTTGAAATCTGCTTTTTAAAATGTTATGGTTAAAAATTAGAAACGCAAGATCTCTGTGTGCTTGGAGGCATAGTTCAGTGGGGCTGCAGTTATTTAAGTATGTTCTTGAGACTCCAATGTTTACTTTGCTGCTCATATTAGTAGCAGAAGGATTTAATCCCTGCGATAATGTTTCTCCCCTCATCATGGAATTACTTTTGCAAGGTCAGAGGTATAGGCACAGGGTGTTTTTCTTTCCTGTTCTGGTGATTTGATAGAAGCCAAAGGAAGCTACCGTATTTTCCAGCAATGGAGACGCTATTTTTTACCCAAAAATAAGGCATGAAAATAATCGACAATCAGTACACCGTTTCTGCCTTCTCCCCATATCCCCCGACTCCGCTATCTTTACGAGCCCTATCAAGCTCTCTCTTGAAAGTATCCAGAGAATCGGCCTCCTCTGAGGCAGAGAATTTCACAGACTCACAACTATCTGTGTGAAAAAGTGTTTCCTCATCTCTGTTCTCAATGCCTTACCCCTTATTCTTAAAATGTGGTCCCTAGTTCTGGACTCCCCCAACATCGGGAACATGTTCCTGCCTCTAGAGTGTCCAAACCCTTAATAATCTTATATGTTTCAATAAGATTCCCTCTTATCCTTCTAAATTCCAGTGTATACAAGCCCAGCCGCTCCATTCTCTCAGTCATGTGACAGTCCCGCCATCCCGGGAATTAACCTTGTGAACCTACGCTGCGCTCCCTCAATAGCAAGAATGTCCTTCCTCAAATCACACACAATACTCCAGGTGTGGCCTCACTAGGGCTCTATTCATCTGCAGAAGGACCTCTTTGCTAATATACTCAACTCCTCTTGTTATGAAGGTCAACATGCCATTTGCATTCTTCATTGCCTGCTGTACATGCATGCTTACTTTCATTGACTGATGAACAAGGACCCCCAGATCCCGTTGTACTTCCCCTTTTCCCAACTTGACTCCATTTAGATAATAATCTGCCTTCCTGTTTTTGCTACCAAAGTGGATAACCTCACATTTATCCACATTACACTGCATCTGCCATGCATCTGCCCACTCACCCAACTTGTCCAAGTCACCCTGCATTCTCATAGCATCCTCCTCATAGTTCACACTGCCACCCAGCTTTGTGCCATCTGCAAATTTGCTAATGTTACTTTGAATCCCTTCATCCAAAAGCATTGATGTATATTGTAAATAGCTGCAGTCCCAGCATCGAGCTTGCAGTACCCCACTAGTCACTGCCTGCCATTCTGAAAGGGACCCGTTAATCCCTACACTTTGTTTCCTGTCTGCCAACCAATTTTCTATCCATGTCACCACTCTACCCCCAATACCATGTTCCCTAAATTTGCCCACTTATCTCCTATGTGGGACCTTATCAAATCCAGGTATGTGACATCCATTGGCTCCCCCTCGTCCATTTTACTTGTAACATCAATAAAAAATTCCAGAAGATTAGTCAAGCCTCATTTCCCCTTAGTAAATCCATGCTGATATGGACTGATTCCGTTGCTGCTCTTCAAATGTGCATCTTTTATGATTCACTCCAGCATCTTCCCCACCACCGATGTCAGGCTAACTGGTCTATAATTCCCTGTTTTCTCTCTTCCGCCTTTCTTAAAAAGTGGAATAACATTATCTACCCTCCAATCCACAGGAACTGATCCTGAATCTGTAGAACATTGGCAAATGAACAAAGCGTTCACAATTTGCAGAACCACTTCTTTATATACCCTGGCATGCAGACCATCAGGCCCTGGGGATTTATCAGCCTTCTGTCCCATCAGTCTACCCAACACCATTTCTTGCCTAATGTGGATTCCCTTCAGTTCCTCCGCCACCCCAAATCCTCTGGCCACAAGTACATCAGGAAGATTGTTTGTGTCCCCCTTAGTGAAGACAGATCCAAAGTACCTGTTCAACTCTCCTGCCATTTCCTTGTTCCCCATAATAAATTCACCCTTTTCAGTCTTCAAGGGACCAACTTTGGTCTTAACTATTTTTTTCCTCTTCACATACCTAAAGAAGCTTTTACTATCCTCCTTTTTATGCTTGGCTAGCTTAGCTTCCTACCTCATCTTTTCTCCCCGTATGCCTTTTTAGTTATCTTCTGTTGCTCTTTAAACATTACCCAATCCTCTTGCTTCCCGCTCATCTTTGTTATGTTGTACTTGTTCTTTTATTTTTATCCTGTCCCTGACATCCCTTGTCAGCCACCTTCGGCCATTACTCCCTTCCTCTTTCTTCCTCTTTGGAATGAACTGATCCTGCACCTTCTGTATTATTCCCAGAGATACCTGCCATTGTTGTTCCAATGTCATCCCTGCTAGGCTATCTTTTCAGTGAACTTTGGCCAGCTCCTCCCTTATGGCTCCATAGTCCCCTTTGTTCAACGGTAACACGGACACCTCCGATTTACCCTTCTCCCTCTCAAATTGTAGTTTAAAACTTACCGTATTATGGTCACTACCTCCTAATGGCTCCTTTACCTCGTGTTCCTTATCAAATCCAGTTCATTACACAACTCTAAATCCAGAATTGCCTTCTCCCTGGTAGGCTCCAGTCCAAGCTCCTCTAAAAATCCATCACGGAGGCACTTCACAAACTCCCTTTCTTTATGGTCCAGTACCAACCTGATTTTCCCAGTCTACCTGCATGTTGAAATCTCCCATAACAACTGTAGCATTACCTTTACTACATGCCAATTTTGTCAACTTGCACCCTATATCCAGGCTACTGTTTGGGGGCCTGTAGATAACTCCCATTAGGGTCTTTGTACCCTTACAATTCCTTAGTTCTATCCATACTGGCTCCACAACTCCTGTTTCAATATCATCCCTTGCAAGGGACTGAATTTCATTCCTCACCAACAGAGCTCCCTCACCCCCTCTGCCCACATGTTTTTTCAAAGTCAAAGTCAATTTTATTCGTCGCATGCACCCGTAAGTGTAGTGAAATGAATTTCCCAGCAGCGAAACACTGAAAAAGAACACACAATACACAATAAGATTTAACACAAACATCCACACAGCATTCTTCACTGTGGCGGAAGGCACAAAGTGCAGCCAGTCCGCCTCCTTTGTTCACCCGTGGTTGGGGACATAAACCCTTTGTAGTCGCCTCAAGGATGGACGGATGTATAGGACCTCTCGTCGGGATGATTTGAAACTCCGACGTCGAGACGGTCAAACGCACTCCGCGGCTTGGAGGTCCTGAATCTGTGCTTTTTTACCGGAGTCCGCGGCTTCAGGATGTTATAGGCCGCATTCGGAGCTGTTCGCTGGCCATCCGCGGTGAGGGATCCCAGGCTCCGCATGGTAAGTCCACAACACGCCGCAGCTAGAAGCTCAGCAGACCACAGCCTCATGATGCCAAAGTCACCAGGCCAGCGATCACAGCACTGCTCTCTGGCGACTCCCAGCAAGGGTTCGTCCCGCTCCACGATGGAAAATCCACACTGCGCCCCCTGCTGAAGCTCGGCAGAATGCAACTTCAGGATATAACAGTCCACCGGCCAGCGATCGGAGCACTTCACTCTGGCGACCCCCGGCAAGGTTTCGCCCGTTATGCAATGGAAAGTCCACGCTGCGCCCGCTGCTGTTGCTCTGGGCCCGACTCCGGTAAAGGCCGCTCCAATCCATGGTGTTAGGCTGCGAGGGAGGCGACATGGAAAAAGTCGCCTCTCCATGGAGGAGGCGACTGAAAGCCGTTCCCCCCATTTCCGCTCTCCACCACCCCCCACACAAGACATACTGAGAGATGGGCGACCTGGGAACTGCAGCTATTCCCGGGTGGCTGCGGGTGGGCGCAGGGACCGGACAGCGGCTTCTGCCGGCACAGGCGCAACCGGTGAAGGTGGTAGTTGGTGGGTAGCTACTAGGCGGCAGGCAGGCTGCTCCATCCCGGGCTCGGGCTCGCTCTCTACTAATCCCAGGGCAGGCGACCTAGGCTGTACAGCCAGTCCCGGGGATGTGAGGGATCTGGGAACTGCAGCCAGTCCCGGGGACGTGAGGGATCTGGGAACTGCAGCCAGTCCCGGGGCATGTAGGCAATGCTGCCGACCACTGGATTAAACCAGACCCTTGTTCCTGTCCCACCATCCATTTTTCAAAATTTAGCAACTTAAATTGGGGGTGCGTCTTCGACGCAGGTGCGTCTTCATTACCGAGAAATATGATAATTTAAAATTGTAGGTAGAAATGATAGCTTTCATGAAAATGAAACTGCTGCACCTACAATTGAGAAAAGTGAAAACATTCTTGTTTTCTGTGATCAGCCATGCTCATATTGAATGGCGGTGCAGGCTCGAAGGGCCAAATGGCCTACTCCTGCACTTATTTTCTATGTTTCTATTTTCTATGTGTTGCTTAAGAACAATGTTTTCATAATTAGCAGAAAATCAATGTAATTTTCATGCAATTGTTCAATGTTGCAGGTGACTGGTGCCAGTGATATCGACTCGCCTATGTTGCCTGTTCGAAAACAGAGGAAAGTGCTTAATGTATGTAAATTAACATTTCTAGTGGAACATTCACGATTTCTTGAAAATTAAGCCTTTAAAGCCAACATACTTAGCGATATATTTTTAGCTGTTGTGAACAGCAGACTTTACCAACATCTTTTTCAAACGATTGTGGAAAATTGAGCCCTATTCAAGATTATTTTGCTTATGGGAGAAAAGCTTTGTATCATAAAACTTTGCATTCGTGAAAGGGAAAGATTAAGACATGAAAATACTGTTATATTAGCTAAATTAATTTTGACAATTCACAAATCCAACTTTGCCAAAGGATAAGAAATAGGAAATACTGGTGCTGTAAGTACTGAATGTTTGTATTTTTTTCACTGTACTCTTTTTATGCACAATTACCTGGAATAACTCTGAATTATGTTTTTGATTCAAGAGCATAGTTGTTTTTAATTTCTAATAGTATTAAACTACATTAATCTGTCACTAAGATGTGTAGCTAGGCTCCTTTATATATCACCGTTGCAACAGCAAAACACTTCAGGTGAAGAAAATGGAACTGAAGTTTGATTAATGGATTGTGGATTAATTTACCTTCACAGTTAAGCATCACAGATAGTGAAGATGATGATTTTCGAGCAACTTCGAACAAGAATAATAAAGATCCCAAGTTGTCCAGAAATCTTCATCGTCCCTATATCAAAGTAAGTAAGAGTCTTACTCACAAATTCAGTTAGTGCCTGAAATAATATTTGAGCTCTTTTGTGGCATTTGTTGCAATTCAGTGATTTGATATAAAGAGTTATTAAAATATAGGGCGCACATTAATTTGTTATGTAGTTTTAAGACAAAGTTCCTACTTGGAAAACCCAAAATGATTTTGATCTTGACTACCTTTTAAATTGAATTTGCTCTTTTTTTTTGTATAAGCGATTTGCTACCATGGGAACATAACCTTGAGGAAAATTCATTCCAATTTTGTTCTAGTTATTTTAAAATGGCTGTTTGTGCAAACAATGAATTCTCTGTTGATGCGGATTAATCACAAGATTTGTGTTTGAGAAAGGACTTTTCTATTTGCAGATGCAGCTTTTGCCTTCAAGCTATATTTCATTACTAATCATCTGAGTCAAGTATCCAAGCAGCAAACTGTACAAACATAACTTGTTGCTGACCAACATCCGAAAATAGATGGGCAAACCAGTAATTTCTTTGAATTTGAAAACTAGTTTTTTATCATTCTTTAGTTTTGACATAATTTAGAAAAAGTCATATTTTAAAAATGAAGATAGACACAAAAAGCTGAGGTAACTCACCGGGTCAGAAAGCATCTCTGGAGAGGAGGAATGGGTGACGTTTCGGGTCTTCTTCAGACTGGTTAGGGATAAGCGAAATGAGAGATCTAGACGGTGATGTGGAGACATAAGAACAATGAATGAAAGATATGCAAAAAAGGAACAATGATAAAGGAAACAGGCCATTGTAAGCTGTTTGTAAGGTGAAAATCAGAAGCTAGTGCAACTTGGGTGGGGGAGGGAAAGAGAGTGAGGGAATGCCGGGGCTACCCGAAGTGAGATAAATCAATATTTAAACCACTGCCCAAGCAAAATATGAGATGTTGTTCCTCCAATTTACGTTTAGCTTCAGTCTGACAATGGAGGAGACCGAGGACAGAAAGGTCTGTGTAGGAATGGGAAGGAGAATTAAAGTATCAAGCAATTGGGAGATCAGTCTTCAAGAAGGAACTGCAGATGCTGGAAGATCGAAGGGGATGGGAGGAGACAGAGGGGGACTGAGGAAGGGGAGGAGACAGCAAGGACTAACAAAATTGGGAGAACATCGAATTCTCCCAATTTTGTTAGTCTCCTCCCCTTCCTCAGTCCCCCTGCTGTCTCCTCCCATCCCCCAGCCTTCGGGCTCCTCCTCCTTTTTCCTTTCTTGTTCCCGCCCCCGATCAGTCTGAAGAAGGGTTTCGGCCCGAAACGTTGCCTATTTCCTTCGCTCCATAGATGCTGCTGCACCCGCTGAGTTTCTCCAGCTTTTTTGTGTAACTTCGATTTTCCAGCATCTGCAGTTCCTTCTTAAGTACTGATTTTGGATGATCAGCTATGATTATATTGAATGGCAATGCTGGCTCAAATGGCCTACTCCTGCACCTATATTCTATGTGTATAAGAGCACCATTTGAACTAATAACTAATAACACAGAGCATGTGCCAGGAAATCTGCGATGTCAAAGATGGGATTATTAAAAAGTTGTTAATTCTTGTGCTCTCTCTGATAGCATTCTGCTCGACAGTTTCTTGATGAAGAAGCTGAACTTTCAACGGAAGGAGCAGAAAATGTGTCTTCTGATGAAGATGACTCTGACAACATCATTGATACCTCTTTGAAACGTTTTATCAATGATGAGTCCCAACTTTCAAATGGTAACCCTCTGAAACAATATAAAACATTAAATTAAAAACTTCATTTATTAGTTTACAGAGAGCTCAGTTCTGCCCACGTTATTTGGAATTGTACTTTTCAAAAATATATTTAATCTGAATAATTAATAATTGCACTGTACAGCTAAGACAAATAAATCACTAAAATGTGATACTTCATTGATGACCTCAGGAGGTTATTGATGGGAATTCTACAGTTAACTCCAACAATAATCTATGTATGTTCTGTACAAAATGTGGGTTATCATTGCAGGCATGTGACCTGCCGCATGTTGTCAATGTTCAATAGAATTTAAACGACATGTAACACATTTGTGGAGGGCCATCATGAAATATAATCAACAAAGTAGAAAGGAGTGGGCAGATAAATTGTCATGAAAAAAAATTAGAAGTATATTTTATTTTTCTTTGGCCTTTACAAAGAATGAGATGACTGCCCAGTGACTAGCATTTAGTGGATCTGCATGGAGATATGGAAAACTTGAGTTAATAACAAGTATATGATCTAAAATGTGTGTTACAGAATATGTGCAGAACCAAAATAGATTGCTGTTTTTTGGCATTGCCTTAAGAATACATGTTTTCAGTAATTGGTTCATGAACAGAATTACTGGAATACATTCATTTCTTATACCTGCATTTATAGCCAGAGAAAATGTTATTTCTATGAATGCGATTTTGTAGATACATTATTTGATTTAGCAGAAAAGCATTTGCATTTAAATTCCATAGAGATACTTCTCCTGTTTCATTTTCTTCGATATTAGATTATTATCTGTTGGATAATACTGTAATCTAAATTGATTTGGTTTAAAAGAAAAACTGGCAATTCTTGTTCCTATTAGAACCTCATCTACTTTAGAAATACAGTATGACCGATATATTAAGTTGTGCCTCCAAGCTGAGTAGTTACAACTGAGTTTATTTTAATTTTTTTTGTAATTTGCTGTTCATCGCATTTGAGATTTCATAGATTTATTTAAATGTTTGTGCTTCTCTGAATGACTGCAGTCTGTAATCATGTTTAATTAAATATCATTTTCCCTAGATGTTGATATGCAAGCGATTTACTTGAAATCTGTACGCAGCCCAAATATCTATAAGAAGAAAATGGTCTATAACAGAAATGATATGACTATCTTCTCACAGGTAATATCTATTTATTTTTATTAGATTTATTTTCTTGGCTCGCTAAAGAGAAAGTTAAAGCTCCAAATTTAAGAACTTACATTTACTGTAGCACACTGTAGTTTTGTACTTCCAAGTCAGAGAGAGGAAGGACTGAAAATTGGCATTTATTCCTATTTCCTCTGGAATACTTCCACTAACAGCCAGATACAGTAGGTATCCTTCTTAGGGGTTTTGCTTGAATTCCTGCAGTTGGATTTCTTACCTGTCGTAGTACCAAAACCACACCATAGCTATCCCTTGATACCAATAATTTCTCTTCCTTCATCCATGCTGTTACCTTTGATGTTCTCCAAGAATCCATTGCTTTCAGTTTCTCATCCCTGTACCGCCCCCCACCAACAACATATGAAAACCAAGAATCATTGTCCATGTTAAGCTGACCCAGTTGGATCCCACCATCCCTCCTTTGCTGACCCTACCTTGAGATTGTTTGTGTAACATTCAGTATTGAATGATCTAGGTGCGCATACATTTTCTTTAACTAAATGTTGGAAACATGAAGCTTATTGTTTTCCCTCTTCAGCCAAAACTCAGTTCCTTGAGCACTGAGCACTTGACCACTGCTTAGCAATTGTCTGAGTCTGATCTAGACTGTTTGTAATCTTGACATACTAAACCCCAGGCTGAATTTTAGGCCATTGCCCTCCATAATGTTTGGGACAAAGACCAATCGTTATTTATTTGCCTCTGTACTCCACAATTTGAGATTTGTAATAGAAAAAAATCACATGTGGTTAAAGTGCTCATTGTCAGATTTTATTAAAGGATATTTTAATACATTTTGGTTATACATAATCCCCCCCCCCCCCCCCCCCCATTTCAGAGCACCATAATGTTTGGGACACATGGCTTCACATGTGTTTGTAATTGCTCCAGTGTATTTAATTACTCCTTAATGCAGGTAAAAGAGAGCTCTCAGCACCTAGTCTTTCCCCCAGTCATACATCTACCACTCTTTGTGTGAAAAGGTTACCCCTCAGATTCCTATTAAATCTTTTCCCCTTCACCTTAAACCTCTGTCCTCTGATACTCGATTCACCGACTCTGGGCAAGAGACTGCCTAGCTGATCTATTCCTCTCGTGATCTTATACACCTCTATAAGATCACCCTTCATCCTCCTGCACTCCAAGGAATAATCCCAGCCTACTCAAATCTTCTCGTAAATCTTCTCTGTACCCTTTCCAGCTTGACAACATCTTTCTTATTGCACAATGCCCAGAACTGAACACAATATTCTAAATATGGCCTCACCAACGTCTGAATCAAGTACACAGGACAAGATGTTAAGAAGTCCCTTGTGCCAATAGGTGGGGAGCATTTCACAACATTCGTTGATTGTTGAGAGTGGTAGACGTTCAACATCGGTGGGGGGGCGGGGGGGGATACGTATATCTTGGCCTGGGTAACCTTCAGGACAGTTGGGCACAGGACACATCATCAGTAGTGTACCCTTGCATCACTGGGTGTTTCGGCCTTTTTAACACTATACACCCTCCACAAGGGCGGCCCGCTGCAGGATGATCAGCCCTCAGCGCGTGTCCCGTGTCAAACCATCCCAAAGATTCACCGTGACGTACTTGGGGCCCAGCATGGGTCTTTCCGCGTGAGCCAAATACACCGGCTGCTTATTTCAGCCGCCTCTGAGAGTGATCTTATGGTCTTCCGCGGAGCCTGACCGTGGATTCCAAGCTCCTTCAGCAGTCTGATGGTAGATGACGCAACAAATCCTCTGCATCCCACTTCAACTGGATAGACTTTGGTGTTCCAGCCGCGCCGCGTTGCCTCTCCTGCAAGCTCTGCGTAGCACAGCTTCTTACGCTCATAGGCCTCCTCAACAGAGTTCTCCCATGGAACTGTGAGCTCTATGATGTAAACAGTCTTCTGTGAAGGGGACCAGAACACCAAGTCTGGCCTGAGGTTGGTGGAAGCAATTTCAGGTGGAAAAACTAGTTGTCGGCCGATGTCCGCCAGCATCCTCCAGTCACGGGCCCTGCATAGGTTTCCTTCTTCTGATCTGGTGGAAGGATGTTTAGATGTTTTCTGTCCTTCTCAGACAAAGGTTGTTGCCCTTGGGGGGGGGGGGGGGGGGAGAGGGGGGGGGGGGGGGGGGGTTTGCTTGCTCTCGGAGGCAAGGAGTTGGTTGCACACCGCCTGTTCTCAAGGGCTGATGCCAGGCTTTTTAGTACCTGATTATGCCACCACGTGTATCTCCCTTGCGTGAGGCTGGTCTTGCAGCCGACCATGATGTGTTTGAGGGTCGCTGGAGTTGGGCAGAGGCCGCAGGTTAGATCCTCGCCGTACCACTGATGGAGGTTCTTTGGTGATGGAAGCACATCGTAAGTCGCTCTGATGATGAAGCTGATCTTGCTTGCTTCCATTTCCCATAGTTCTTTCCAGCTGATCTTCCTCCGCTCCACAACTTCCCACTGCATCCATTGCCCCTGTTTGACAAGAGAGACCGCCTTTGCACTTCTTGCGGCCTCCTCCTGTCGCCGCACCTCATCGACCACCAATGTCCTCCTCTCTGATGTTGTGGCCAAGTTGGTTTACTTGTCGTAAAGCCAAAGCCTCCTCTTCCCTGCTGGACTTGCCCCACGTTGTCTTTGTGCCTCAGGGCTGATGAAGCTTGCTGTACTACATCAGATGGTGTCCACTTCCGGCCAGTTACTAGGGGTGGCGCAACAGCACTGATGGTCTTGTCTCTAGAGTCCCTCAGTGTCATCTGGAGTCTTACTTTAGAACACTTGTATTCCTCTGTTAGACTAGTGAGAGGTAGTTCCAGGACCCCTTTGCCATATAGGCCGATGTTAGTTAGACGTCGTGGGACACCGAGCCATTTCCTCGCGTATGAAGTTATGGTTCGCTCCATCTTCTCCACAGTTGTTATTGGGGCTTCATAAACGGTCAGTGGCCACATTGTCCGAGGAAGGAGTCCAAACTGTAGGCATCAGAGCTTCAGTTTCCCAGGCAGTAGGGTCTGATTGATGTACTCCAGGCCGTTGACAATTTCTTGCCTTAGTTGTTGCACCTGCTCTTTGTCCTTGAGACTTGCGTTGTACCATCTGCCCAGGCTTTGAACTGGCTGCTCAGACACTGTTGGTATTGGGTCGTCACGGATGAAGAACCTTGTGTCTCTAAGCACCCCCTTGACTATGGAGATGCTTCGAGATTTACTTGGTTTGATTTTCATTCGGGCCCACTTGATGTTCTCCTGCAGCTTTCCAAGTAGCCGCTTGGTGCATGCTGCAGTAGTGGTTAGTGTTGTCATGTCGTCCATGTATGCCCTGATGGGTGGCAGACGGAGCCCAGCCCTGGTTCGTTCACCGCCCACCACCCATTTTGAGGCCCTGATGATGACTTCCATGGCCATTGTAAAGGCCAAGGGTGAGACTGTGCAGCCTGCTATGATGCCTACTTCCAATAGCTGCCATGTTGTACTGAAGTCAGCTGTTGTGAAGCACAGCTGCAGATCTTGGAAATAGCTCTTGACCAGTGTGGTGATGAGCTCTGGTACATGGAAAAAGGCAAAAGATTCCCAAAGGAGTTCATGGGGAACTGAACCAAATGCATTGGCCAGATCGAGGAAGATCACATGTAGGTCTCTCTTGTCCTTCTTAGCTGCTTGGATCTGGTGCCAGATCATGCTTGTATGCTCCAAGCAGCCCGAAAATCCTGGAATTCCTGCTTTCTGTACAGATGTATCAATGTACTTTTTTGTTACCAGATAGGTGGGCAGCCTTTGTGATACAATGCTGAAAAAGATTTTCCCCTCGACGTTGAGGAGACATATTGGCCGGAATTGGCTGATGTCTGACGCATCCTTTTCTTTAGGTATTAGCACGCTGACGGCCCTTCGCCACGCCTTAGGTATTGTTTGCTTCTTCCACACCACCCTTATGAGCTTCCATAGAAAGCGTAACACATCCGGTGCATTCTTGTAGAGCTTGTATGGTACTCCGTTTGGCCCCGGAGCTGATACTGCTCTTGCTCGCCGGACAGTGTTCTCTACCTCTTTCCATCTCGGAGGGCTGGTGTCCAGGTTGAATTCAGGTGGTTGAATAGGCGGGATGTCATGCGGGATGACTAACTGCTCATGCCTTTTCGTGTCTTGGTGGGCCTTTCCCAGGTGTTCATCCAATTCCCGTTTCGATGTTTTCAAAGTTCCACTTTTTTCCTTTGCGAAGAGGTCTTTGATGAACTTGAAAGGATCTTTGTAGAACCGTGTTCTTGTGTGTTCTTTCTTCTTGCGAAGTTTCCTCAAGTTCTCTGCTTTTCGCAAGTTTGCCAATCGGCTCTTGATGTCCTCTTGGAGTAGCATGAGACCTTCTCTCTCTGCGTCAGTTGCTTTTTTCAACTGTCTCCTCTCTCTGATTAGCCTCTCGATCTCCTGCTGCCTCCTGGACTTGATTGGTGTTGGTAATTTATTTCCACCTCTCCCTTTACTCACCCCAAACCGTTCTTCTCCGTAGCTGTAGATTGTGTTGCCCATCCTTTCAAGCTTTTCCACTGCTGTGCCCGCTTGTTGCTCCAAGATATGTATAAGGTCACTGTTGACCGTCTCCCACTCTTTCTTTTCAACAGCTTTGGGCCATTTCACTCCAGGTTTGTGCCCTTTGATCTTTCCCTCCAATGGAGGTCTTTGTAGTTGTTGCGTGGGCTCCTCCACCGGCATTTCTGTGCTTGTATCACCCTCTTCAGTGACATGGGTGCTGATGCTCTGCGAACTTTGGTTTGAGTCCCGTCGCTGTGCTTCACTCGACTGATTTGACTGGTTGCTTTGTAAGAAGTACTGGTCAATGCGAGGCCCATGTCTCTGCTCTCTCAAGCACTTTTTCTTCCCTTGGTGGATCTTCAAGCCCTTCACTGATGTTATTTTCTCCCAACCACAAATGCACACCTGAAGTTTGTGTCCCGCAGCTGTTGTGGATGTTTCATGTGCCATGCTCTCCTTGTCCGTAGTCGTTTCCGTTCCTGGGTCTGTAACCGTGTTATCAATCGGTGAGCCATCTTGCGCCCCCGCTCTCGCAGGCTCTGGGGGTATTTTCTTTAGTTTACTTTTAGTAGCATTTAGCGGGCGTCTCCAACTAACTGAAACAGCGTTGGGGACTGCTGTCATGGGTAGCTAGCCCATGACGGCCCCAGTGGGGTCTGTTCCCTCCTGTCAGCTGTCTCTCCAAGCTGTCACGTGGACTTTCCCATGTTGTCAGCTGTCCTTTCACAGCAGTCACTGGACGAGTCCAGATTATCAGAATCAAGTACACAGGACAAGATGTTAAGAAGTCCCTTGTGCCAATAGGTGGGGAGCATTTCACAACATTCGTTGATTGTTGAGAGTGGTAGACGCTCAACATCGGTGGGGGGGGGGGGGGGGGGGGGGCGGGCGGGGATACGTATATCTTGGCCTGGGCAACCGTCAGGACATTTGGGCACAGGACACATCATCAGTAGTGTAACTGCAACATGACTTCCCACCTTCTATACTCAATACTCTGGCTGATGAAGGCCAATGTGTTAAAAGCCTTTTTGACTACCCAATCTACTTGCGACTACACCTTCTGGGAACTATGCACCTTGACGCCTAGATCCCTCTGCCCTGCAACACTACCCAGAGCCCTACCGTTCACTGTGTAGGTCCTGCCCATGTTAGACTTACCAAAATGTAACACCTCACATTTTTCTGCATTAAATTTCATCAACCATTCCTCAGCCCACTTGCCCGAATGATCTAGATCCTGCTGCAAATTTTCACAATCATCTTCACTATCTGCAAAACCACCCACTTTTGTATCATCTGCAAACTTTCTAATCTTGCCGTGTATGTTCTCATCCAAATCATTGATATTGATATCGTGCGGGAGTTATTTGGGTGCTTTGGGCATTTGTATTTGTACTTGCTTTCCAATGTTTCTTTCTTGTTTTATTAATAGTAAGTGGCTATTACAATTTAAAACCAATAATTGTAATTTGTTTCTCTGGCCAGTTGTTGTAATGTTCTTCTCATATTGATAGATTCCTGAACAGGATGAGACCTATTTGGAAGATAGTTTCTGTGTTCGGGAAGATGATGAAAATGAAACCAAATTAAGTGATGATGATGATGACAATGATATTGTTAATTTTGATCTCATTGGAGAAAACGAACGCAGACTAAGAACAAGAAAGGCAGAAAAAGAAATTGGAAAAAATTACTTGTGCAAAAAGAAGAAAAGGAGCCGCATCATTTCACTGGATGATTCCAGTGACGAAGAACTAGATACAAATGTGAAATGTCAATTGGCAGGAACAGTTCTGATACAAAACAGCAAGAGTAAACAGGCTACAGAAGATAAAAGTGTTACTTTATGTACTTCAAAACCAAGCTTGGGTGGCACTTTTAAAAAGCCGATTTCAAAAAATAATTTACATGTAGCAGAAATTGGTAAGAGCAAACCTTTAGATCTTTGCTCCTTGGAAAGAAGCTGTGACACGAGGACATATCTCCAGGCTTGTGATTCTGAAACCTTGGACTTTCATGTGGAGCAAAAACAATCAAGGTGCACTTCAATTCCTCCTCCACAAGTTAAATACACCACAACACAAGACAAGACAGAGATGAAATCCCACACCCATAAGCTTACCTGTGACCCGTTTGTAAGTATTGTTGAATGAGTGCACTTTATTCAAATGTCATTTAAAAAATCTGCCTGGCTTCTATTAAATAATTAACTTAATTTTATCTAGCCTATGTCCTTGCTAGGGCAAGAATATACTGATCACAAAAATACTGAAATCACTTGAGCATTATTTGCCCCTTTATCCTTTATAATTGTATTATCAGCCTAAGAGGACAATTGAAGTCCTCCATCATCACTTGTTTATTGTTCTTGTAACTTATTATTTCTCTACAAATTTTGCATAATCCGTTCCATGTATTGGTGACCTATAAAATACAACTAGCAGTGTTTTGACATCTATGTTGTTTCTTAACTCTTACAATACCGACCCCTTCTGGACAGTTTTTCATGAGTTGTAACTGCCACATTTCTCACTCCACCTATTTTCCCATCTCCTCGAAACACCATGTATTTAGGAATATTTGGTATCCAAACCTGTTAGAATTGAATCAGATCTATTATCACCATGACTTTCTGATTTCATGTTTTATTTTTGCATCTTCAGTTCATCCACCTTGTTAAGCAAGCTCTATGTATATACACACACAAACCATTTTCCTGGATACTGCACTCTTTTATATTCCCTTTTCATGTGTAGTTTTGAGATACAGGTACTATACTTTGAATGTTGGCTGCAGCTTCCAATCTTCTATTCAGATTTCTTCTTTCTAATTTAACATCCCAGTTCCCATTCTCCTAGTAAATTAGTTTAAACTTTTACGAAACCAATACCAGCATTAACTACAGTTGTGCCTTTGGATCTGGAGTGATCCAGTGTTTACAAGTATGCTGGCAATACCAATAGTGCAATTAAAAAAGTCAATTTATTTTTAAAGATGGAGAAATCATTGGTGAACTATGATACCTCCACAACTTCAAGAACAAGTGAAACTCTGGGCAAAGATCATCTGACTGTCATTCAACACCCAGTCGTTCCTGGAACAGCTCCACTGACAGTTCTTGTGGATAGTCGAGAAATCTCATCTGGACCAAGTCTGGTTTCCTCTCTCCGTATTCAACATAACATGAAGGCTGAAATTTGCTCTCTCAATGGATGTGATTATATAGTGAGCAACAGAATGGTTGTGGAAAGACAATTCTTACTCGAGTTTGCAAACAGTGTAAACCGAAGTAAGTTTGTGGACCGTATTCAGCACCTGCAGGCTATGTTTGAACGTGTGTGTGTCATTGTGGAAAAGGACAGAGCAAAACCAGGTGAGTGGTTTGTTCATGAATTGTTTGAACAGGTAATATTTAATACAATCTTGCTTTCTTTTCTATAAGATTCAAAGACCAAACTTTAAATTATTCAGCCATAATATTGAAACCACTACAAGAATTACCTATTTAGGCATACATATTGTGGATATCACTGCAGTATAGTTGTCATCATGTGTTATTCTAATACCCAACAGTTGCACAAAGCAAATCACTAAACTGGATATTGGAGAAATGTACGTTTCTTGAGACTCTTTTGATAAAGCTGCTCCCTTAAATGATGATTAGTATGGGTGTCAGAAGTTATGGGGAGAAGGCAGGAGAATGGGGTTAGGAGGGAGAGATAAATCAGCAATGATTGAACGGCGGAGTAGACTTGATGGACCCAATGGCCTAATTCTACTACTATGACTTATGATCTTATGATGACAGTACAAATTTGTTCAAGTGTCCCACAGAAGAGAGAAGTCAGCGAATGTAATATTTAAAAAGTACAAGCGGTCCCCAGGTTATGTAAGTATTCCGTTCCTGAGAACTGTCCATAAGACAATTTCTCCATCAGTCAGAAACATTGGTTTTCAATAGTTACCCATATCGTATCACTCTAAATATACTTGCTATGTTTTTCATTTCATTGAACAATTGCCCTAGCATAAACCATAATTAAACTAATGAAACATATACTGTATCCAGTCATTAATGAGCACCATGAAACATTTTACTATTGCTGGCTTGAAAAATGCTTTAAAAATGTATGGGAATATCTGCTTAAAGTCAGATTTCCATAAATCTGGTCATTCATATTCTGGTAAACCCTGTAGTTGTCTATTTAGCTAGTAAATGGCTTGTTCAGATAATCAGACATTTAGTGTTTAGTGGTCCTTGCATTAATGAATCACTCAGTTGTTAGTGATTTATTTTTCTAAAAACTGTGTCTTTGAAAATACTTTGTTTTATTGCATTTTATTCTTACATGATATTACATGGTAATATCATATGGTGATACTTATAGAGACTCATCTGTGGAAGGCTGTTAACTATCGCAATGTAAATTGCAATAGTAATGTTATAGTCAGAGAGTTTCTAAAATGTCGCCAGGACAATATCTGGTGCAGTGTATTCTTGATCTAATGAGAACAATAGTTGTGCTGGATCTGTTGTGGGGAATTGAATGGGTCAAGTGGACATATTTCACTAGGGAGATAGTGATCACAGCATCATAAAATTTAAGTTATGGTGAGGAGTTAAGGTATGGAATTAACATTTTGTTTTCACTAGGGGAGAGAATGCTTCCAAAATAATAGTGAAGGAAGAGATATATCAATTACAAGCACATACATTTTAGCAAATTTGACTGAGCTTAAATTCACCAGAACAAAATAAGATGAATCCCAGTATTTGAAAATGTGTAGGAGGGAAGTATGGGTAACCACAATCTTGCAACATTCTTTGGATACATGGGCTGTGCCAAGGATTAGAGAGTGATAATCCTTTGTTTAAAAAAAAAGGGAATAAAGATAAATCCAGCAACTACTGGACCAGGTAGACCTCTATGGTGTGAAAGCTTTCAGAAATATAGACCTGAGACTGGATTAATAATGACATGGAGGAATATGGATTAATAAGGCAAGTTGGCACTAATGTCTTAATGGACAATCATGTTAAATGACTTTGATAGAATTTTTGATAGAATTTTTCGATCAAGTTAATGATGGACTTGCTGTGGTTGGCAAACCTTAATGCTTTAGATAAGGTGTCACATTGCTGACCAAGCAACTAAATTGATGCATGTAGCATAAAAGGAACATTGCTATGAAGTTGATATGAAGTCGGCTAAGCAAAAAATGACAGAGGGTTGTGGTGAATGGAGGAGGATGAATCGTAATGTTCCTAAGTCATTTGGCCATTGCTTTTTATGATCTACATTAATAGATTAGACATGGGACTGCAATTTCAAATTTTATGGACGATGCAGAACTTGACAGTATTGTGAATTACCAAGAGGATAGTGATTGCAGGAATTATAACCAGCCTGATGGAATTGGCAAAAGCACAGCAGATTGTCAAATGTGGAGAAATGCGAGATGATACATTTTGGTGGTAAAGACAGGCAATGCAGAATAAAAGATACAGTTCTAAAAGAAATGCAGGAGGAGAGGACTAGGACACGTGTGCACGAGTCATTTAAGATGAATAAGGCAAATATAATTCTGGTCTTTAAACAAATGCATAGAGTATAATAGCAGGAGAGTTCATCTGAATATTTGTTCATTTCTGCTCGTTACATTATAAAAATGATTTAAAGGCATTGGAAAGGGATCCACAGAAGATCCATAAGAATGGTTCGTATAGTTAAACGGATGGATTAGAAAGGCTTGGATTGTTTTCTTTGCACATGGCTGAGAAGGGGTTTAATAGGAGTATATAAAATAATGTGGTTTGGACATTGGAAGGATGTTCCCTCTAGATGAGGATTTGAGATCACGTATCAAATATAAAGATTGTCAATTTGGCTCAACTCATCCATGTTAGAGTTGTCTACCTGGGTTGGTCTCATTTGATTCATATCCCTCTAACTCTTTCCTATCTGTGTAACATGTTGAAATGTATTTTAAACTTCGTAATGGCATCATATCTACAGCTTCCTCCAGCTGCTTATTCCATAGACCCAACACTCTGTATTAAAGTTGCTCCTCAGGTCCCATTTAAATCTTACCCCTTTCACCTTAAATCTGTGCCCTATAGTTTTAAACTCCCCTACCCTGGGAAGAAGAATGTGATCATTTGCCTTATCTATGCCCCTCATCATTTTTATAAACCTCTACAAGGTTACTTGTCCTTAGCCTCATACACTCCAGGGAAGTCTCAGCTCATCCAGCCTCTCCTTTCTAACTGGAGCGTCCTAGTCCCAATAAACTTTTCTGCACTCTTTCCAGCTTCACGCCACCTTTCCTATAACTGGCCGACCAGGACTGTGTCAAATAAGCAGGCAAATTGGTTCCAAAATTGGCTTGGAAATGTAATTGTATTTTGTGTACCTTAGGGATCGGTGCTGGGAACTTTGCTGTCTGCTATGTATGTTGTTGACTAAGTTGTGCGATTTATATATTTTAACATAAAAATTGTCGTTGATAAAGACAACAATAGTTTTAGGTTGCAGGATGATATTATGTTGGTACATTGGCAGATGTGAGTGATGTATTTTGGTAATAATGGTAGTAAATGCACCACAAATGGTAGGCCTCTACGGCATATTAAAGAATAGAAAGACCTGGGGTACATCCAAAGACACCTCAAAATGGTAGCATAGTATATGGGGTGGTGAAGAAGAGATGATTGCCTCATTGGCAGTTTTTTGTGGAACTTAATATAACATTGCTTAGGCCATAGCTGGAATATTGTTTTCAGTGCTGGTTGCCGCACTGTAGGAAGGACATGACTGCACTGGACAGGATGCAGAGAAGATTCACCACAATGTTGCATTTATTTAGTTAGGAGGTGGGACTGGATGGGCTGGGCTAGTTTTCCTTGGAGGAAAGCAGGCTGAAGAGGATGTGATAGAAGTGAACAAAATTATGAGACACTAGGTGAATAGCAAGTACGTTTATCCTATGGCTGAAGTGTCAAAGATCAGAAGCCATTGGCTTTAAGGTTAGAAGAGGGGAGACAATTGAGTTTTTAATCCACCAAAGGATTGCTGCACTCTGGTGTATACAGGTTGAGTAGGTGGTGGTAGCAGAATACTCCCACAACATTAAAGCAAAAGCTGGGCAAGTACTCAGTCGCCAAGGTATGGTAGGCCAAGTGTTGGTAAATGCGGTTAGTATAATGATTGGCATGGTCATGGAGCGCTGAAGGGCTTGTTTCTGTACTGTAACTCGAGCACCAGACTGTACCTTTGGATGTACTGATACAATATATGAAAACTTACTAATAAGCATAAACTTTGTTCTGCTTGGTATATCACGATATACAGATGTAATGTTCTTTCTCAGTTATGAAACAAACTTAAGTTTAGTGATTCTGTGCCTCATTTATAGCAAAAGCAAATAGTACTGATCTCTTCATTTCAATGAATTACAGGAGATACATCGAGGGTTTTCCAAAGAACCAGATACTATGATGGCTTATTGTCATCTCTGACCACAGCTGGAATCCGAATCTTGTTCAGCTCCAGTCAGGAGGAAACAGCTGGCCTGCTTGCTGAACTTGCCCGTGTTGAAGAGAGAAAGAACGCTGCCATCACTGTACCAGTGGAGGTTAGCGGTCTCCAGCAGCACATTTTACAGTTCTACCTCAGCTTTCCAGGTGTCAGTTATATAACAGCCTTGAATCTTTGTCACCACTTCAGCTCCGTGAAAGAGACTGCTAACAGGTTATGTAATTTTCTCACTTTCATAGATTATATAATTTACATTTTTAATGACCATTGGTGGTAGAACAGCTTTCCGCACATTTAAATAATTGTTAATATGAATTTCCTCTTGCGTTAAACCAGTGTTAAGAGGGTAAAAATAATTTTACTTCGGAGTCACGTGAGTGATTCCGTGAAGACCCCAGCTCCAGTGCGCATGCGGCCATAATCGCACAGCGTGCAGAACGCGGCAGCCAGCGGGAGTCGGGCAGCTCCCGCATCCAAGGACGAGAGGTAAGTACTTACCTTAATCGGGCCTTGTGGTTTTTGCTCCAGCGGGAGCAAAGTGAGGCATGGTGAGCGGGCCCCGTTTCGACTCCAGCGTGGGGCCGACAGTGACGGGGAAAAGGTGCCACCCGGACCGCTAACGCTGCGGACCGCTGCTAGGAGCTGCGCTATGCCGGTCCGCTGAACAGCTGTTCCGTACAGCCGCGGACCGGCGGGAAATTTTAAAAAACCCGACCGGCAGCCCTGCAGACTCCTGACCAGGAGAATCACCGCCCGGGAACCGCCACAACGCCGCCTGGAAAAACGGCAGGCAGCCTCTACTTACAGGTAAGGGGAAATCTTACCAATTTACAGGTTCTACAGGAGCCATCTTCCTCCAAGCTGGAACAGGTTGGAGACAGCAAAAATGAGTATGTCTGTCTCCCCAAGCCAGAGGAGGTCATGAAGTTCACCTCCAGGAGAAGGACTGCCTGCCCAACTCCACACGAGGGTCCTTATCTGGGAGGCAGCCACCGGTAGCGGTGGAGCTATTTCAATGCTCCCGCTCACTCGACACCGAGCCGCTCCCTGTGCCGCCGGTGTAAAGGGCACTGGCTGAATGCCAAGGGAGCTGACTCCTACCCCAGTGCTATTGCACTAGCCATCTCCCTTATCGAGGGATTGATGCAACAGCGGAGTGGAGTGCTTTGCCTCCTCCCATTTAGCGCATCCTTTATGCTCCTTTTTTAAGGGCTAAGGAGGCCAGGGCTGGGCTGGCTTAAGCGCTGGGCAGGCGGACGAGAACAGCAGTATGCCAGGGGAGCAGGATCAGGAAGAGCCACTGGGTGTCGTGGGCCACTACATGGCTCCTCAACGCGACCATCTTCCCAACAAAAGCCCTGCAGGAACAGGCCTTTCCAGAGGCAAATCCGCAGGCAGCTGGGTCTCGTAGACTCACAGACAAGCAGCGAATTCTACAGAAGGTCAAGATGTTACCACCTTTGCTCGCCTTTGGTGCTGACGCCTAAGATGTTCCCATATTTGGGATACTCGACTGAACGATGGTGCATATAGACCTGCCCGCAACCCCGAATATATGGGGCTATGCAAACCGCTGCTGCGGGGAAGAGGGAGCAGGCTATGGGACGAGCAGGACATCACATCCAACACCCAGCTGGCAGCACCCCTCGGCATCCACCACCAATATCAAACAAGGACTGGTGAAAGCCTGGTGACCGCTGCAGATCCCCCATAGTTCTTTTTAGACGGGGCCCAGAGCGGAGCCGTGGGAAGATGCGCCGCCCCACCGACAGCACCAGCATACCAGCAAACTACGCCTTCATGAAAAACAACAAGCATGGAGGTAGGTAGTCTGGTTCCTCCCAATTTACACTAAAACAAGGGTGTTCTACTAAACTGCATGGGGAGTGGGCTAAGCATGGGATGCTGTCACAAATAACCAAAATATACTCAACAGCATTAGAGGATAAAAACGAATTCAAATTGGGCATTTTACTGCCAGTTCAGCAATGTGCCCAAAGGGCTGTTTCTCCCTCTAAGAAAAGAGAAGTGAGAAGGCAAGCTGAACTAAACAGGCACATTACTAAACGGATTGGAATTTGTATCGAATATATTCACCAAAACTATAAAAGATGATGAATGTAGCATCATCATTGATCTAATATCACTAAATAAATCTGTTGAGTATATCCACTTTAAGATGGAGGTGGAGTTTGTCACTGCCAGACATCTGATCTCCCTAGGATACCTATGGGGAGCATTGATATGGGAGATGCTAACTATCTTATACCATACACTAGGATCATTATAGATACCTAAATATATTTACCTGGATCATGGATATCCCGGTTAGGGCAACCATGGGAGCATATAGCATTTCATATGGTCTAAACCTCCGCCCTAAACTATTAAAAATGGCCATGAAAATATTAAGAAAACAAGCATAATCATGGCACATATTGGATGATATCCTCATATTAGGGGAAACAAAGGAATTAGCTGTGGAGCAGTTCTAGCTACGAAACAGCTCCCTAAAGCTGAGGTTCATCCCACGCCCAGATAAACCAGAATTGAAGTGTTACTACCAAGGATTATCTGGGCTTCAATAACAATTCCGTCCATATGACTGTTACTTTGCCAAGACACTTGGGTCACTATAATCAAATCATGAATGTACCCACTGAAGCTATATCACAATTAAGGTGGTGGGCAGACATATATTTGGCATAGTTTTCAGCCCTATTATCATCACCAATCCCAACTTGGTTATTTTAAAAACCAATGCCAGTACTTTAGGCTGGGGAGCAACTAAACTCCATATCCAGCACAGGTAACAGATGGACCAAGTCACAAACATCGTTACTACACATACCGGGCATCAACTTCTTGGGATTGGTGATCGCCTATTGGGCTAAAAAGCATATGCATTTCAAATGCAGCACGTACATATGTGGTTACGGATTGATAATACTATGGTGGTGGCTTATATCAACCATATGGGGAGCATAGTAATCATTATTGTGCAACAAATTGGTCAAACAAATCTGGCAATGGTGTGTCAAAAGACATTTTAACTATCAGCTGCCTATGTCCTAGGAAGCTAGAACACAGTGGGAGACACCATGTCACGGGGTACAATTTATGATTACATTGAATAGATGTCATAACCCAAAATATCTGCTAAATTTATTAAGCAGTTTGAAAGCCAGATATCAATTTGGTTGCACAAGACGGAATCACCAGTAACCCATGTATGTGACTTAGGAACCAGATTAGAGGCAGCAGCGATAGATGCCTATACGCTGGAAGGGGGAATTTCTGCTTTGCCTTCCTCCCTTCTGCCTCATCAGTCGGGCACTTCGCAATACAGATGGGATCTGTCTCCGAGATATTGAACGTGCCCGACCGGCCTACAGCCATGGTTCCCAGTTCATCACGACACGGTGGGCGAGTCACCTATGGATTTCCCTAGTGGACCATGGTTGCTGACTCAACCCAGTATCAGGCATAAGCCACCCATGCCAGGGAAACATCAAACTCCTGGGTGCAGGTTTTGAATAGACCTTACCAGGGACTGGGATTATCCAAACGAACCATTACCACCATGTCGGCATCCCTGCGAACAGTCACTAAAAGCTAACATGGGTAAAATACTGCCACGACGCAGGGACAACGAACTATTCAACCACTGACGTATTGGAGTTCCTGGAACATCTACACCATGACTAAAAGGTGAGTTACAGTGCCGTAAATACAGCATGGAGCGCCTTATCTGCTTATCTAAAACCGCATGTCAGCAGAGCATGGGATCCCATCCACTGAAGGTAAACTTATGAAGGGCAACTATAATATAAGCCCCAAACACCCAGGTATATACCCATGTATGGGATATTGGTGTGATATTGACATACCTCAGAGAATGGCACCAGCCAGATCCCTCAGCTTGCTTAATCTATGTTTTAAAAAAAGGCTCATGCTTATGGCTCTCGTACACGCTCAAAGAGTCCGGTCACTCCATAAACTAGACTGGATACATGGTGATTACCCCAGACGCATCAAGTTCATATTTAGGTCTGGTAAAATCTAACTCGCAGGTATATGGATTCGGCACGAACTAGCAGGGTCGAGATCGCCTGTGTTTTCCGTGCTGTAGTCGTTATATGGCTATATGGACCAGGAACGCCCGATTCACTGGTGGGATTCCGGGCCTACCCACCAGAGTCCAGGTTGAGTGTGGTGACCCATCTACTACTATATATAGACACAACTCACTATCTTAGAGGGAGAGGAAAGCCTATGGGTCAACCACAGTAACCCAAAACGGGGTACGAGCCAAACCACTCCAAGGTGGCTCAAACAGGTACTGAAAGCTGCCGGAATAGATAATAATACATTTAATCCCATTCCACTAGGGCAGCATTGGTATCAGCGGCTGAACGAATGGACATCCCGGTTGACCACATTTTCAATACAGCAGAATGGTCAAGGGAACCGCGTTCAGAACATTTTTTATTATAAACCGTTGATAAACCTGATTTAATTGCAGGAGAATATTACAAACTGCAATATTAATTTAAGCTCAGAGGAGCTCTGTTATGTTGTTATTGTTAACAAATACCTTTCTGTTTCTTTTGAAAGCAGATCAACTGGTTGATTACGATAACACTTCCTCCCTCATAAACTTCGGCAGTGAGTGAAATAAAAACTGTTACACGGTTTGAAATCACAGACCTTTGAAGTCTTCACGGAATCACTCACGTGACTCCGAAGTAAAATAGTAAGATTAAACGAGTACTTACCAGTACGAAGTTTGATCTGTATTTTATGAGGAGTTACGGTGAGGGATTAAGTGCCCGCCGCTCCCACCCTCATTATATAGATCAAACTAATAAACTGATGTCTCGTGATCTTTACTATCTTACTTCAAATATTGTGTCTATTCTGTGATTTCACACCGCTGCTTCGAAGTATGCCGCATGCGCACTGGAGCTGGGGTCTTCACTTAATCCCTCACCGTAACTCCTCATAAAATACAGATCAAACTTCGTACTGGTAAGTACTCGTTTAATCTTACTATTTCATTTGCATAAGTATATTTTTTAATTATTTGCAAGCTCAAAATTTGTAGTTCTTCCAATTGCACATGTGATTTACAGGTATTATGATAAATTGGTTGATATCCATGCAGATAAGTGCCTCATTTTCTTTACAGCTTTTGTCTATAGTCTCTTCACTTTTACTCTAAGATTTAATGCAACATTCATGAAGCGTATTCTCACACTACTAAAACGTCAATGTTCCAACACTGACACAGTTGAATAAGCTGACTGATATTATATGGAAGGCGCAGTGTTTTGAATGTTTAAAAGGATAGGACGATCTACTGCAAGGATGCCCGAGCATTTTGGAGACTGCAGATTCTGGGCAATCTCAGCAGGCCAGCAGCATTTGCAGAGGGAAATTTACAGAATATGATTCCCACTGGGACCCTACTTGAAGACTGATGGAGTAGAGGGGAGAAGTGTGGTAGAGAGAGGTGAGGAGAAGGGGTGGACGAGAACTGACAAGTGATGAGGATGCAAGAGCGGAGTGGTAATCAGTAGACAAAATAAGAAAGACAAATTCAATGCTAACATTTATATCACGAGGACTGGAATACACAAACAGAGAGGTAATGCTGAGTCTCTATAAGGTGCTGGTCAGGCCACATTTGGAGTACTGTGAGCAAATTTGGGCCCCATATCTGAGGAAGCATGTGCTGGCTCTGGAGAAGGTCCAGAGGAGGTTTACAAGAATGATTCCAGGAATGAGTGGGTTAGCATATGATGAGCGTTTGATGGCACTGGGCCTCTACTTGCTGGAGTTTAGAAGTTTGAGAGGGGACCTCGTTGAAACTCACAGAATAATGAAAAGCATAGAGTGGATGCGGAAAGGATGTTTCCGCTGATGGGAGAGTCTAGGATCAGAGGCCATAGCCTTAGAATTAAAGGACGCTATTTTGAAAAGGAGGTGAGGAGGAACTTCTTTAGTCAGTGGTTAGTTAATCAGTACAACTCATTGCCACAGTGGGCTGTGAAGGCCAAGTCAGTGGATATTTTTAAGGCAGAGACAAACAAATTCTTGATTGGAATGGGTGTCAGGGGTTATGAGGAGAAGGCAGGAAAATGGGATTAGGAGGCAGAGATCAGCCATGATTGAATGGCAGAGTGGACTCGATGGACCGAATGGCCTAATTCTACTCCTATAACTTGTGGTGATTAGCGTATGAGTGGAGATAGTAACAAAGGCTCACACGCTATCGAGAAAAGCAACAACTCATATTCTGCTTGGGCAGCTTCCTACCCAATGGCACGAACATTCAATTCTTCAATTTAGGTAACTTCTCCCTCCGCTACTCATCTACCATAGCCCTGTCCCAGTCACACAGTTCCACCACACATCCCCCAGCCCTCCCTACTTTGACTATTTCACTTTCCCCCCTCTTCTCCCCTTTCCATTCCACCCACTATCCCCCTCCCCCCCTTTCTTTCACCTCCAGTATTTGTAACGATCTCCACCTATTTGCTACTAGACAAAAATGCTGGAGAAACTCAGCGGGTGAGGCAGCATCTATGGAGCGAAGGAATAGGTGTCGTTTCGGGTCTCTTCTTCAGACTGATGTGGGGGTGGGGGGCCGAGAAGAAGAAAGGAAGAGGCGGAGAGAGGGCTGTGGGATGGCTGGGAAGGGGATGGGAAAGTGGGAGCTATTTGCTGATCACTCCTCCTGCATGAATCCACTTATCATGTGTCGGTTCTTGCTCCACCCCTTCCCCACGCCTCTCTTTACCAGCTTTCTACCCTTTTGTCCATCAGTATGAAAAAAGGTCCCAACTCGCAACGTGATCTATCCATTTCCCTTCACAGATGCTGCCTCGCCTGCTCAGTACTGTTTTTTGCCTTTTGTGTGATTTTGTTTGGTCAAAGAAAATATTTACTTGTAAGACAAATTGTTTTTAACAACAGAGGCAGAAATTTATGATAAAGGTCTTCATCTGATTGTAAATTTCTTTTGTTTTTCAGTTCAGTGGTTGAAATCGTAGCTCGAGCAAAGGTTAGCCACCAGCGAGCTGAAAAGATTTACTGTTACCTGCACTATTTATTTGATCCACAAATGGTACCTGATTAACCAGGGCAGACCAGCGGGAAACAAAACTCAGCAGCATAAGTATTTTTACTATTTGCCTACTAAGAATCTTCATATGCACTTTGTGTACAGTTTAAAGTAAAAATTATGTAAATAAAATCTTTCAGCAATATTTCCTCAGCAAATTCAAATGCTTACTTTCAAACATCAAATTATCAAAACATGATTGCAATTACAATCTCTGGGCAATTAAACATTTGTAGACAGCCCCATTAGTTAAAAATTTAATCAAACTCCATTGTACATCTTGGATTCAGTATTCTGGATTTTAAATATTTGTTAACGCACCAATATTTACCTCTGATTAACATTAAACCAATTAATTCTTATCCATTATTGCAACATTACATTAACACGTTCAGTTAGTTAAGTAATCATCTGGCAGCAAATGGCTACAGTTGTTAGCATTGTTCCTCACAGCTCCAAAAACCTAAGTTCAATCCTGATCTCTGGTGCTATCCTTGTGTAGTTTGATCATCCTCCCTGGGATTGTGTAGGTGCTCTGGTTTCCTCCCACATAACAAAAAAAATGCTGGTGTGTGGGTTAATTGTTTACTATCTGCAGCCCCTAGTGTGGGGTGGGAGTAGAATTGATGAAGGTGCAAGAATCAAAATGGGATTAGTGGAGCTGGTTGCCACGGACTTGATGGGCCAAAGGACCTGATTCCCCGCTGTAAAATTCTGGTTATTTGAGACAGGTAGTATCGGTATAAATGCTAAGCAGCAATATCTTTGATTATCACTGTGCCTATAATATAATTGACTGATTGAGATCCTACACAAACATTTTCACCAACTGAAAAATGGAACAAACTAAAGCATTAATGAGCTAAGTGTTCATATAATCACAAAAGGCAAAATTACAAAGGTGGGGCAGGAAATTCAGTGCTTGGTTTTCAGTTAGATTTCACTCCTTATCTTGGTCTTCAGATCATGGATGATCGTTTCCCCCTACAAGTAGTACTCTGAGTAGCTCTGGATAGTTTGGTGTCCCCCATCCTGTTACAGGATCCCAAGACGGAGAAGCACAGAATCCTTTTCCCTTAGTTTTTTCATCCAAACAACCGTAATGGCATCCAGTAGTTACCTAAATATAAAATGTAACAACATTAGCAACATAACCGGCAGATCAGTCATGTTATGCACCATGCCTTTTAGGGCCACTTTAAGCACAACAAAGCCTTCATACGAAGAATATATTTTCAGTGAACCTGTGTTTACCCAGAGGGGTAGAAAGTAAAATGCAAGGAATGGGAGACAAAAGTGAGCATAAATTAAAGGCTTAATAAAGCATTTGTTTGAGCACACCCCAAAATCTAATCTAATTATGCATACAGTACACTTGTGAATTGGTCACATGGAGCAAAGGGAAAGTTAAGTTCCCCACCCCACCCATTCATGAACATTTATACCATAGTTTAAAACTTCATAATATTTAGCTAGACATAATATTCCTATAGTCCTGAAAATAATGTTTGAATAGTTGATTCCGATGATGAAGCAATAATTTAATGAAAAATAAGAAACGTTAATGTTTTCCATGTTGTAAACTGACTTAATCTCTATTTATAGCAACAGGTTTGTTAATTATGTTTTCTACCTTCAGGCTCTAAAATTTAATGCTTGTCAACAAAAATATTCATATTTTATACAACCAATATGATAATACATATAATGTAACTTTATGGTGAGGTTTTTTTTATATACAGTATCTGAAATCTTGAGGGTTAGTCATGAACAAAATCATAACTTGATACTGTGCATAATTAAGGGTAAACAGTGAGACAGTATTTAGGACTTGTATTCAACTGAAGCAAAAATTTGCTCGAGGAACTCAGTGGTTCAAGCAGCACCTGCGGGAGCAGGAAATTGCTGATGGTTTGGGTCAAAACCCTGCATAGAGATTTTGATCCAAATGGTCAAAACTGTATGTCCTTGGCCCTCCCACCTCCACAGATGCTGTTTGATCCACTGAGTCTCTTCAGCAGATTGTTGCGCCAGATTTCAGCATGTACCGCCTCCTGTGTCTCCATCACGTTAAACTAATCTTGTTCACTTGCTTCTCATTGGGGTTTTGAAATTTCATGAAAGGTATAGACTATGTAGTGTTTGTAGATACTGAAGAGAATTTGGAAGTTAAGAGACATTTTGCTTGTGCATTCTGGAGACTTCAAATTGGGATGTACTACGCACTGTTATGTACCCCTTCAATGTTGCAGCTCTTTTGTGTCTCAGCTCTTCATTATCTCTCTCCTGCAAATATCTTGCTCATTATCACTATACTGGTTACCATTCCTAATATGTCCTGCCCCTTTCACTAATGAAATCGATTAATGACAATTATTTTTTTTGAAAGGGGCAGGATGTGTTGGTCTTGGAGAAATGCTGTGCTGATTTACCCAAAGTCTAGTTGGACTGTAAAACACAAATCTTTGAGTTTCTTCATTCACAGCATGTTAACACGCATTCCCTAAATTTAGATAGTCAACTGTGTTGTGGCTGGAGGCAGAGTAAAGCAAGACTGCTTTCCTAATGATCATGAAACAGGCACTTTGTCCCAACTTGCCAATGTCGACCACGATGTCCCATCTACATTAGTTTTACCTGCCCAAGTTCAACCCATGTTTCCCTTAAACTTTTCCTATCCATGTACCTGTCCAAATGTATTTTAAATGTTGTTATACTACCTGCCTCAACGACCTCCTCTGGCAGCTTGTTCCATGTACCCACTATGCTTTGTGTGAAATAAGTTGTCCCTTAGGTCCCTAGTGAATCTTTTCCCTCTCACCTTAAACTTTGATTCCCCTACTCTGGGTAAATATGTTGTGCATTCATCCTAGCTATTCCTCTCATGATCTTATACACCTCTATAAGATCGCTACTCATCCTCCTATGCTCCAAGGACTCAAGTCCCAACACTATCCTTTTAAATCTTCTCTGTTTCAGCTAACAGGGTGACAAAAACTGAACACAATACTCTAAATGCAGACTCACCAACATCTTGTACAACTGTAACATAACATCCCAACTTTGATATTCATTACCCTGAATGATGAAAGCCAATGAACCAAAAGCCTCCTTGACCATCCTACCTACCTGTGTCACCACTTGTAGGAAACTCTGTACCTGCACTCCTAGATCCCTCTGCTCTACAACAGTGGCACAGCAGTAAAGTTGCTGACTCACAAAGCCAGAGACCCAGGTTTGATCCTGTCTACGGATGCTGTCTGTACATTTTCCCTGTGACCGCGTAGGTTTTCTCAGAGTGCTCCAGTTTCCTTCCACTCCAAAAATGTGCAGGTTTATTAGTCAATTGGCTTCTGTAAATTGCCCCTATTGTGTAGGATGTGAAACTGGGAGAACATAGAACTAGTTTACAGAGTTGACGTGGAAAAGCTTTTCCCACTGAGAGTAGGGAAGATTCAAACAAGACATGACTTGAGAATTATGGGACTGAAGTTTAGGGGTAACATGAGGGGGAACTTCTTTACTCAGAGAGTGGTAGCTGTGTGGAATGAGCTTCCAGTGAAGGTGGTGGAGGTAGGTTCGTTTTTATCATTTAAAAATAAAATGGATAGTTATATGGATGGGACGGGAATGGAGGGTTATGGTCTGAGCGCAGGTATATGGGACTAGGGGAGATTATGTGTTTGGCACGGACTAGAAGGGTCGAGATGGCCTGTTTCCGTGCTGTAATTGTTATATGGTTATATTATATGGGTAACTGATGGTGGGTACAGGCTCAGTGGGCCAAAGGGCTTGCTCCCACACCATCTCTAAAGCAAACACACCCCAGAGCTCTGCCATTCACTCCGAAGTTCCTGTCTTGCTTTGACTTCCCAAAATGCAACACTTCACAATTATCTGCATTAAACTCCAGTAACCATTCCTTAGCTCACTTGCCCAGCTTATCAAGATCCCACACTACTATTTGATAACCATCTTCACTATCTACAATACCACCCACTTTAGTGTATTCTGCAAATTACTAATCATAGTGTGTGCATTCTCATCCAAAACATTGATATAATCCACAAAAAGCAACTGGCCAAGCTCTGATCCCCGAGGCATCCCACCAATTACATGCCTCCAGGTCATAAAACAATCTACTGGCATCATCGTCTGCGTTCTTCAGTGAAGGCAATTCTCTATCCAGTCGGCAAGATCTTCCTGGAACACGTGATCTAACCCTCCCAACATGGCCGCTCCACTACATCTTGCGTTCTTTTTATTGGCTCTTTAATTAGCCAATTTTAATCACTCAACCAGGGAGTCAGGAGTTATGGGGCAAATGCAGGAAAATTGGGTTGAGAGGGAAAGATAGATCAGCCATGATTGAATGGCTTAATTTTGCTTCTACAACCTATGAACCAATTTAATGAGTGCCTTTTGAAATATCCTGCTGTTGCTCCAACTCTGAAATAGATTCCATGAACCAGTGACTTTTAAGGTTTCATAGCTATATTTAATGAATCTCACTTTTTATAAAATAGTTCTGGATTTTATTTTATTACATGAATATAAAGATCAATGCTGATATTTAAATTTGTATTGTGAATTAGTAGTCCAGTGAATTATCCACCATGATACAGCTTTCAAAGCTATATTCTATGGGACTTTACCTGGCAATTACCATTTGGAATTGATGAGGCAAATTTAAATGCAAGGTGCTGTTCGCTGGCTTCTTTCCTGAATATCACAGATCCAATGTATGCTATTGGTGCTGCCGACACAAGCATTAAAAGGCATGCTCTCAGATCTCCCATTAAAATTAGTTTTTCCAACATCATGGGCAACATCCGATACTTGAATTAATAATTGCATTAAATCTTAAAAAATCATAACTTGAATTTCAAGGATATTGTTAGAAAACACTTGTACACACAAACTGTTCAATTACATCATACTCGGTTAGCAGATACGTTACACAGATTACCCAAAACCATTATGATCGGTAAAACACTTTAACCAACTTAATGACGTACTCTTGCTCCTGTGTTTTCTGTAACTTCAACCAACTTTCTCCCGAAATAAGTTACAGCATAGCAATAAAGACTAGTTTTACATAGTTTTAAAAAAGCCACCTTTCCATGTGTTTTACCAGATTTTTACAAGTACAATGTCTATAATACGTGCTGCTTGGTGAATCTTCTGACACAGACAAATGCCTGGACTTGAACCGGTGCAGAGGAGGGCACATATGACTGACCCATGCGTACATAAACACGTAACAACCATGCCCCCATCTGGCCCTCAACTACAGTTTTACAACCACACAGGCAACACCTGAATACTCTCAGTTGAAAAGCATTCAATAACATGACTTCTCCACACATCCTTAGGGCAAGGACAGGGAGCCACAGGTAAAAATAATCCAGATATAATGCATACATTTACATTCAGGTGGGTGCCCAGAAATAGGGGGCATTAAATGCCAAACAAATGTCCACATCATAAATTAATGACCTATTAGTACGGGATCGGAGGTGCTGATTGACAAAGCAGTAACCCAACCTATGCCACAGATCACTACCACCTTGTTAGATTATTTAAAGTGGCACAACAGTGAATGGCATACATTTCCCTAACACTATCTGAAGAGCAATCCTTTTGACTAAACCTGGGGTTTTATTTTAATTAGCAAGATTGAGATTTAGAATGATTGTCCATTCTACTCAATTAATTTGCGTCAACGATAATGGCTACTGCCTCTCAATGATATTCCACTAACTAGCAGAAATTATCAGTATTTTATTCATGAAGCACTTAATCTCAGTTTTTTATCCTTGCACATACCCAGCGGAAAACATATTACTGGATTACTTACCGGCAGTTGGTCTAATTCCTAAAAGTCCATTAAAGAATCCCCTAATACAATGTAAATTCAAACTTGCCTCGCTACCTTCATAAACTACTTCACGACCAGTTATGCTGCCACCTCCTGGAGAATAAGAAGCATGAGACTGAAGCTAATCAGATCAAGTAGCACATTGTCGAACACTGCCTCCAGAGGAAATCCACTGTTATCAACATATAAGCTCCAGTCTAATTGATAGACATGAATAATAATTTTGTTTTGCTGACACCACATAACATTTTTTGGGAGTAGTTGCAGCATAAACCTACGCTTTCTCATGTAATGTGTTGCATAAGAAACTCACATTAACTAGAAATCTCACATTGCAATTCACATTATTCCATAAGCTCAAGGTGGACAGTTGCTGCAACAAAGATGCTGAATCTGCCATGTTTGTTTATAATCTGGAGTTTACTGTATACTTACACTGCAACAAGTTATTTTGCCTCTAGAATTGTATCCACTTAAAACACAAAGAATATCAGTTAATAAAAGTCTTGTTTTAACTTACATCAAAGAATGCTCCAGATGTGCCATTCTCCTGTATCTTGTAAATCAGTGGGTTTACGAAGCCAAGAGCTGGAAGTCCTCTTTGGAACCTGTTATCATTAATGAGGGCCAGGATGCCACCAAAGACCGGGGTTGAAGCCTGCATTGAAAAGCAAAATCACATATTTTTAATAAAAAGCATTACAAAAATCTCTTATCTTGCTTCCAGTACCTTCATGATTTATAGCCTGAGACCAAAGATACTAATAATATTTTACATCAACAATGACTCAACTTGGTTAATGTCTGCGTCCTGTTGAAAATTAAAAAAAATTACTGGATGTATGACTCCAATAGTGACTTTTACCTTAGTCTGGTTAAAGAGGTGTAAGTACTCTATAAATAATTTCACTCACTGATGTTCCACTAACCCAAGGAATAGGGATTAGATTAGTCACAACCCAATAGTTATCAGATAATGCTGCTACATCAGGGTAGGCACGACCACCAGCATTGTAGTAGGTATCTGGGGGAAGTGATTTTGTCTTTCTGAGATAAGACTTCACGGCAGCGGCCTGTAAAATAAACAGATAAATTGTACTACTCGAAACATATCAAACCTAACATTAAGAGAAAGCTATACATCTTAACCCATTATCTCATAAAAAGGACATATTTGGCCAGATCTTCCCCCTAGTTTCATACTTGAACTTTATTTGTTGTAGTATTTTGGTCTAGATTCCACAGACAAAAAGAACAAATGTATATTCAGAAGTGTGATTTTATTCTTCTTTTGCTCTTTTTAAATCTCACAAATTTTCTGTCACTTGCATATATTTGGAACGGCACACAAAACAAAACAATGACCAAATGGTTTACTTAACTGATAGTCAGGCATTTTAAACACATTACTGAATCCACCACCACTGATAGCGTCTGTGACCTCCAACGTAATTTGAAACGGATTCTTGAAAGAGGTTCCTCCCACAGTGGTAACATAAGGACTAAAAGAAAGTTATATATTCAGTTCTACCAGAGCATGATATTCAATGTATGCCAATGCCAAATCTCACAATCTACAATTTTGTTAATTTCTTGTAAAACCATTAACTACTGTGAAGTGCTTGTTGCTTTCTGGATTGATATAATTTCTGTAAAAAAGTTTAAAACTAACAAGAAACAAATGCATAAAATATTATGAAGATCATATTCAAATGATATCTAAAAAAAGTGAATAGCTAAGAAATGGTTAGTGGGCTTCTCAAATATTCCTTTCAGAACCAAAAGCCTCCAGATTCTACTTTCATGCCAGATCTTCACTCATTTTTGCTCAAATATTCAACCGTGTGGAGTGTAGGCCAGGTATTCTATAACTGTTTGAGCATTTAATCCAGCGGTCTTTAAAGCATTTAGTGTGCACACATTAAATGCTCCATGGGCTTGGTGACAATCCCTAATGGATACAGCCTATCGTTATTTTCTTGTGTGGAAGCCAGTTAATTTCTTTTTAACAGGGTTTAGCTGTAGTGCAGAAGCCAATTTTGTGCTGATTTCAACTGCCACACAAACTTGAAAATGATTTGGGGTTCTCACTATGACCATTTTAGGACATGCAGTATTTACACTCAGTTTATTTGGAGCATAGGTTGAAATTCCCCCTCACATCTCACCTAGATTTCTGAAGAAGGGTCTATTTCCTTCGCTCCATAGATGCTGCCTCACCCGCTGAGTTTCTCCAGCATTTTTGTCTACCTTATATTTCTAGATTGTTTAGTACCACACAGAACAGCCCAGATCCGTCTATCGGCTGTCGCCAGTTAATCTTCAGTTAACAATTTAACAGGAAAATTAACAAATTAGAGTGCAGTACGATGACTTTAAATTTGATTCTCTCTGATGTGAGGAAAATCATCACAACTGCACACTGGGACTAGTGGACATCCCAATCCTTCAATGCATGAGATATGCAGCCACTCTGATTTATGACAGTAGTAATCCAGACCTCAAAATTGATCTTGCAATATATATATTAATTAGTTTAGCACAACCTCAAAAATTCTATGCTTTATCCAGATTTCTGAAATATAAATTCAGTCGTCAAAACAATTAAGGATTGTTAAGTTATGTGAACACAATGGTTTTGGCAAGATCACTTTCAATTCAATAAATGTAGAGAAATAAAAAATATATCAACTAGCATATTTTAATCATTGATCATGCAGTGCAAGTAGTGGGATATTATCCAAACACTCATTAAAAGGCTGCAGTGCACCCGAGTCATTACCTAGATGCAGGAAAACTTGGCCTGAAGGTATTTTTGCCTTTTCTAACTTCTCTGCAGCCAGCACCATCATCACCTGTTGTACAAGGTGGGCAAGTGTTAAGACGATTGCTGAAATTTATCTTTGACTCTCATATGTAAATAAGTAAAATAAAACATTCAAAATATCACCTTCCATGTCAATACTTCGCAGCTCCATGAAAGTAAAGGTAGGATTTAAACCTAGGCATGCTTGGGCAGACAACATTATCGGGAAGCAGGTCTCTGGGATAAGCTGCCTGCCTGTCCTCGAACATCGCCAAATGCAAATGACTGGCGTGTAAGGCCCTGAACCATATGGACATATATAGCCCACCCCCACCATCCCACCATTGCAACCAACCCTCTTTCAATACACTATCAGGCAGAGTGAGAGTTTTTTTTTTAAAAGGCCCTGAAATTTTTTTTTTTACAGATATTAAATAACCAATCTGCTATTATATTGGCAAAAACTAAACTCGTTATTTAGGATATCAATGGCTTTTTGGGTTTGTTCTATTTCTAATTTATGTATTATTAGGAAAAGAAAGTAATCTAAAATCAGTACTCCAGACATTTGCCTCATCTCTTAAGTTTTGCAAAGTGCTGCACAATGAAATGTGCACACAACAAATCCTTTGGCTGATTTACTTGTGAAGAATGTAAACTATGTTGATTAAGTATTATTTGTGTGAGTTCTTTACATGAAGATTAGACCAGAATCAAACAACAAGCAAATTGGAAATGAGCTTTGGCATTAAACAAGTCTTAAGAAACTGAGAAGAATGGGTGGAGGTAGGTGTGAATGAGAACAATGTGTGATAGGGTGAAGAATAAAATAATAGGAATGATATTCAGAGATGATGTTGAACCCATTTTCAAAATATTCGTTTTTCAGCATCTGCCTTAGGTACTTAGATTACTTTGGTACACAATCTGCAACAACATGAAAATAGACCACAGATAATCTAAAATGAATGTTTGAAATGTCTGCCTGTGCAAATGTAACAATATGAAATGTTAGAAGTGCGTGAAACACATGCACTTCCTTTTATTCCAGCACATGACAGTTCACCAACAGGAACTGCGGTTGAAGTGTGACTAGTTTAAAGCAAACATAAAAATCTTGTGTTAAAAGCAATTTTTTATCACATTCTGTGCAAAATATTTACCAGATGCAAAGAGTAAGGAGAGACCACGGACACCAGCCTTCATGAACTCGTTGTTGATTCTCCTTAAATATGCCACTGACAGACTGTCTTCATCATCTCCATAACTGATGGTGTGCACCCATGGGAGGGATGACATATTACTCAATAAAGTAATCCAATCCAGAAAGGGTTCCTGGGACTGGTGTCTTCCTGTAACGGACAAATGATAAATCATTATGGATTGAAATCTGGTTGCAGACAGAAAAGGGAGACGAGCCACAAGAGACTGCAGATGTTGGAATCTGGAGCAAAAAAACAAAATCGAGCTGCTGGGGGTTGAGTGGCATCTGCATGGGAAGGGGTGCAAGAATAGGTGGCGTTGCAGATCTAAATCCTGCATCAGGAAACAGCATGTCTTTTGGGGTGGGATTGGGAGGAGCGGGATATCAGACAGCAGGGCTTAGACCCAAGATATTCACACCACTCACACACGAACCGTACCCCAATCCTTCAATGATTTGGTTGAATGAACCAAATGCAATATTTTTATGTTTGCCAACATCAGGCTGGGTAGAATTGGGAATCGAATTAGGTTGCAAGGAACTTCCAATGTGATTTAGAGAGATGTAGAAATAGGCAAATATTTGGCAGATTTACTATTTTAACATTCAGCCATCTACTTTGGCAGGAAAAGTAGAAAGCAGAACATCATTTAAATGGTGATAGCTGTTGAAATGTTGATGTGGTAAAGGAGGCTGGTGACCAACCACCGAAACTAAACATGCAGGTCAGCAAACAATACGTTCTAGTGTTGCGTACAGTTTTAGTCTCCTTACTTACAGATCAACTTGCAACAGATGAAATGCAGCAGAAGTTCACTAGTCTGATTCCAGGGCGCGGCAGGAGCATGAGGGGAGATTGGGTTAACAAGGCCTGTGTTCACTTGAGTTTAGAAGAATAGGAAGAGTGTTCATCTCACAAAATAGTGATAGGCTTACACAGATTGGATGTGGGGAGGCAACAGAGCCCAGAATGAGGATTCATGATTTCAAGATTAAGATGTTCAGAGGCGAGATTAGGAGAAATTACAGCGACTGTTAGAGCTGCTGCCTCACAGCACCAGAGACATGTTTTGGTCCTGACCTTAGGTGCTAACTCTGTGGTGTTTGCACATTCTCCGTGTGACTACATGGATTTCCTCTTACATCCCAAAGACCTGCAGGTCTGTAGATTAATTGCCCCAATTATGTGGGCCTTCTTCTTGCGTATGGCATGCACAGCCTAAAGTTGTAGGACAACTTGTTCTATTTGATTGAGTGTGGGTGAGTGGATGAGAAAATGGGATAATATGGAATTCGTTTGAACAGGAGATCGATGGCTGACATGGATACAATGAGCAAAATGGCCACTTTCCCTGCTGTATTTTACAATGAAACATCCACACTAAGAGGGCAATGAACCAGTGGAATTATTTTCTACAGAAAGCAGCAAACACCAAATCACCTTAATTTTTTTGAGGGAACATAAATATTTGGATAGAGACCTCAGTGTGTATGGGGAAAGAGTTGAAATATTAGACAGAGAATAAATTATGATTATATTGACGAGCAATTCCAAGGGGCCAAATAGCCAACTGCTTATACTATTTTTTCTATCTATCACCAATTAATTCTTCATTTGCAATCATTCAAATAATCTGAAAACCTTTGAAGCCAATAAAATAAAAAAAGCTTAAATCATGTTGAAATAAAGCACATTGTGGTGTTCCTAAAGTACGGCATTGCTTAATAAACTGGCTTCAAAGTGATCTAATGAATGCATGGAGATACAAGGAATGAGTCCTCTTATTTCTGCACATTAAATCTTTAAAACCTGCAACCGTGAGCAAAAGCCAAAAGGCAGTGACTCGGGTTTCCTTGCCTGAGCTATCGTCTACTCTTGCGTGGCCCCATTGTCTGTCAAACTGTGTTCAGGACCTAGAGCTACCAATGGACTAGAGTTGCAGTTTTCAAATGCACATACTGGCTCTTGCTTTACATTAAGACTCAGCTGATGAGCAATGATAAACTTCCTCTCCGTAGAAGAGGAAGAGCATGTGACTGGCTATGTGAAAGGTTGAATCGCTGGAACACAGCTGGAGACTCCAACCTCTGCATGCATATGCCCAAATGATACGCATGCCATCTTCTAAATATGAATGAATGAATAAGTTTATTGGCCAGGTATGTACACATACAAGGAATTTGCCTTGGTTCTCTGCTCGCAAGTAACAACACGACATACAGTACAATTAAGAATAAAACGTTAAGAATAAAACATGGTTTAAACATGTGAATTAAATAAAATATCAGTGCAAAAGGAGGCTACAGACTTTTGGTTATTGAGTAGCTACTGCTCGTGGAAAAAAAAGCTGTTTTTATGTCTGGCTGTGGCGGCTTTGACAGTCCGGAGTCGCCTTCCAGAGGGAAGTGCTTCAAAGAGTTTGTGGCCAGGGTGAGAGGGGTCAGAGATTATCTTACCCGCTCGCTTTCTGGCCCTTGCAGTTCGTCAATGGGGAGAAGGTTGCAACCAACAACCTTCTCAGCTGATCAAACAATTTGCTGCAGCCTCTGGATGTCGTGCTTGGTGGCTGAGCTAAACCAGACCATGATGGAGAAGGTGTGGACAGACTACAATGGCCGTATAGAATTGGACCATCATTGCCTGTGGCAGATTGTGCTTCCTCAGCTGCCACAGGAAGTACATCCTCTGTTGTGCCTTTTTGACTGTGGAGTCGATGGTGGACCCCCATGTAAGGTCCATGGAGATGATGGTTCCCAGGAACTTAAAAGGCTCCACAGATGTGACTGTGGTGTTGTTGATGGTGAGTGGGGGGGGGGAGGGGGCAGTGGGAGCTCTCCTAAAGTTTACAATCAATTCCAGATTACTACCAATTACTATCTTAAGAGCATTGAGCTCCAGGTTGTTACAAAGGCACCAGGACGCCAGCTGTATCATTTCCTGTCTGTAGGCAGATTCATCCCCATCCTGGATCAGTCCAATCAGGGTTGTGTCATCCGCAAACCTGAGAAGCTTGACAGGACAGCGGAGGTGCAGTCATTGGTGTAGAGAGAGTAAAGGAAATGTAATTTCACTGTCAGATCTATACATGAAAAGAAACAAAACTCATCTGAACCATGTATGTTGGGGGGTGTTGTATACAGGATCCTGGAATTGGCAAGTTTCAGAATCTGTACCTAACGCAACACTGGATGAATTACAGTCTTCACACGAGTGTCTGCGATGTGTTACTGTGCAATAGACCGTGCTTCTCATTGGAACTAAGAATCACCACAGAAACATCCTCTGCACCAAGGTTCAAGGGAAGCTAGCAGCAGAGCACTTCAGTGAACAAGCGAATAGTCTTCAATATGCAAACTGATGGTACAATTGGTCAGCAATTACTTTTTCCAGAATTCCTGCAAGCTTTCACTATCTTTAAGAATTTATATTTACACCAACTGAAATAAAATGAAGGGCAAAATATGAAGATAATTTATTGTATTGGAATGTGACTGCTCTGGAAGATCACTATTAAATTCATAATTACATATTTAATCAAATTATTTATTTCTACACAGCTGCATTCAGAACCAACCTCCACTGCATCTAATTTCTCAGTAAATAAATGTGAACTTTAGATCATTAAATCTGTATGATTGACTGCAGTTAATGTCACATGTAAACAAACAATATCTTTACGTCTCAAAATGTCTTGCTTTCAATAAACTAAAACTCATACAGTCGGGAGACGTTTGAGTAATCAGTGAACTATAAATACTTAAAAGAAAACTAAACTATGGCTGGACTAAATTGTCATAACTACACATAAATAGCCTGAGACCTACCTGTGTTACTGAAAACCCAGGTGGATATGTTTGCACCGGTACTCATAATATACTCCACATCCAGACTGGCTTCCAGGCCTGCTCTTATACCTCCTTGGTGTCCTACTATGTGATCTACTGCAGTATGGTGGCGAAAGCCTCTACCAAAGAGTTGCATGAATTCTGCAAGGTCCAACTGGTGAAAATATTGTTCCAGAAACTGAAGGATAAAACAGTTAAAATCCAATTTCAATGGATCAAGCAAAAAATCAATGTAATTGAATTATACAATTTCTATTATGGTTCATCATTATTTCACAATAAACAAAATTAACCAAGCTCCGAAAAAGCAAATAAGTGAATTTGCGATCAGAAAAAAAATGAATACAATTACAAAATGGTCTCTGCCATAATTTGTTGTGATTGTCACTGCCACACCACAATAGACAATAGGTGCAGGAGTGGACCATTCGGCCATTCAATGTGATCATGGCTGATCACCCCCAATCCGTACCCCGTTCCTGCCTTCTCTCCATATCCCCTGACTCTGCTATCTTTAAGAGCCCTATCTAGCTTTCTTGAAAGTATCCAGAGAACTGGCCTCCACACCAGGCAGAGAATTCCACAGACTCACAACTGTATGTTTCATTAGGTATTTGACAACTGCTGTCAAACTCCTATACTCTGCTATTCAACTATTTGTAAATCCTGATGGTTCAGCAGCTGTCTCACCAGGTGATGTTTGCGATGCTCCCTTATACTTGACCCACACCTGTTCCTGTTCTCTCTTTCAACTCAATGCAGCCTCCTTTGCTGTGCCGACTGGGATGCTTTTAAACTTTAAAAAAAAAACTGAATTCACTGGAACATTTGTAGAAATACTATGTAACATCTAAAAAGGTGAATTACAGGAGTGTTGTGTATTAATAAAAATAACATCAAATGGTCCAGAAAATCTGGCACCAAGCTACTAAACTTGCCTGATTATTGGAGTTTTACTGTATTTGGATCCAGGGTCCACTCTGCTTTGATTAATAATGTACCACCTGCCAACATCTTACCTGAGCCACTGCTTGGCTGTTATTCCTATGAGACCCAACATCGCTTGCAGTGAGGTTGTAGCGTTTCCTTACAACAGCAGGAGTTACACCTAAGTGAACATTCGCTTTTCTGTGCTGACCAACTTTCCATGCCTTGCTTATCACAGTCTTTTGCGAAGGGAATCGATGCATGCCTCCAACTGCAATGAACAATTTTGTTTTAATCGTTTATAAATTGTCTACCCTGTGAAATGCAAAATGTGTCACCATATTCATTCTACAACTTGGTGAGGACACGACTTCAGAATTAAGGGACAAAAGGGGTAAGATGAGGGGGAACTTCTTTACTCAGAGAGTGGTAGTGGTGTGGAATGAGCTTCCAGTGGAAGTGGTGGAGGCAGGTTCATTGGTATCATTTAAAAATAAATTGGATAGGCATATGGATGAGAAGGAAATGGAGGGTTATGGTATGAGTGCAGGCAGGTGGGACTAAGGGAAAAAAAGTTGTTCGGCACGGACTTGTAGGGCCGAGATGGCCTGTTTCCGTGCTGTAATTGTTATATGGTTATATGGTTATCAAAGCGGATACACAAATGCAAATTGTTGTTGTTGAAACATCTTTTGGGAAAAGCAGGCAAGAAAATACTCAGTGAATATGGCCAGAAATTGAAGACTTGTGCAACAGAATCACATTGCAAAGCGAGATAGTTCTCAACAGAGGCCAAATAAAGAATCACTAGAGTGGATTATCTTGGATGCTAGTTTACTGCAGAGGCAGATGAATGGTGAATTGCATATTTACAGAATTGCCGGGATTTTCATCAAGCCTTTGGGCTTTTTAAAAACCAAAATGTTAAAATGTAAGTCGCAATGCATGCATTGATTATAATTAAAAACATTTATTGAATCCGTGATTCGATCGCTTGTTTCGTGAACTAACCAAAACAATGCATTTGTTCAATTAAAACACTCAGAGAAAGAATTGCACATATCAAAACCCTGACATTAATTGACAACACTGTCTGTGAGGATTTTGTCAAAACGCTCACCAAAATCAATATGCTCTGCCAATTCATCGGGAACTCTGTATTTAGCCAGAGATCGTATCAGCGTCTGATGACCATTGGTGTACCGATTAAACTTTGATCCACTCAAAAGCTTTTCAGCAGTACTGAAATACAGGATTAAAAAAACAATACAGTCACATCTCACTGTGAAGATTCTGATCTTCTAGAGTTAATAATGTGAAAACCAAAATCTTATCTTTAGGTTGGATTCACAACAAACCGGAGATGGAAGAATCTTGAGCAAACCACAAAGTGCTGGAGGAACTCAGCAGGTCAGGCAGCATTTGTGGAGGAAACAAGAGAGATGATGCTTCAGGTCGGGACACTTTAGTCTGAATGATTATGTCCATTCCCTCCTCATATGGTGCTTGATCTGCGTAGTTCCTCCAGCGGTTTGAGATTTGATCAAGCCTTTAGGTAGTTAACAACACCTGGTTTCATGAAACTGCCCATGTACCCCACCAAAGCCAATCAAATTACTGTCGATTATGCAGCTTGCAGGATGAGGGCTGATTTTCCTATCTCGCGTTCAGTAAGCAAACACTACATATTTTAACTTCCGTCACTTCTGTATTCTCTGCTGCAAACGCTTGATCCTTTAATTCAGATTTTTACTTCAGTTTGAGGAAACATTTTTTTATGGTTTAATTAAGTTCAAACCAATAGGTAGCTGAGATTGTTAAAATAAAATTTAGGTCTAGAGATCCATCAATTTTCTCTCTTTTCAAAATATTTAAATGTAAACAAATAACAATGCATGTGTTTTCAAGATCATTTTAAATTATTTAAACTTACCACTAACAGGTTATCGACCCAAAATGTCGCCTATTCCTTCTCTCCATAGATGCTGCCTCACTCGCTGAGTTTCTCCAGCATTTTTGTCTACCTTCCATTTTTCCAGAATCCGCAGTTCTTTCTTAAACACTGCACAGACTAATGGGATTTGTCACTTGTCTACAGCTGTATTTGAATCCAGTTCTGGCATTTTCAATGCAAACTAAATTCTCCATGGTTGATGTTTAATGCCAGCTGAGAATTTTAATGGTTTATAAAAATCTTTTTCAAGCAAGCCTTCACGTCTTTTTTTTTAGTTAAAAGCTTTATTCATAATTTACCAATAACAATGATTTCTTGACAACCTTTCTTGACATTCCTTGTTGTCCAACTGAATTTTAAGATTCTGAATCCTCCATATCCCGCCCTATATTAATCAAAGAATCACCCACATCCCAGTTTGCATTCTCTATTCCTTTGGCTCTGGATCAGAGTTTATTTTTCATTCCCTCTTCAAAGTTCATTTAGTTTAGAGATACAGCACGGAAGCAGTCCCTTCGGCCTACCAGGGCATTCCAATACTCACAGTCTGGGTGAAACCTCAGGTCCATTCTAAATCTCCTACCCCTTGCCCAAAATCAATGTCCTCTTGGTGTACGTACCTCTAGTATGGAGAATAATTTCCTGCTGTCTACCCTATCCGTATACCTCAATTTAACGTACATCAATCATGTCCCCTATTAATCTCCTTTGCTCCCAGTAAAACACTTCTAGCCTCCCCAGTCTCTCCTCATAACTGAAAGCGCAACAACCAGGTGAACATACTCTGCACCCTCTCCAAAGCTATCGCATCTTTCCTATAGTGTGGTGACCAGAACTGTACACAGTTCATCAGCTGTCTTATCAAATGCCTTACTGAAGTCCATGTAAACCACATCTACTGCACTGCTTCAATCTATATTTTGGCTGCTACATAAATCCGTACAAAAGCAGCTTCGTCAGCTTGTAAAATCATGGGGATTCTGGAAAAAGTGTGGCAGCACTCCCAAAAAAATAAGAACAATCATTGTAAGGGTAGCACTATTGTCTGACCTTCCAAAGATTTATGAGGGCCAGTACTCACTTAATCATGGGTTCCCACGGGTTTCCTGTAGTGGCCTGCGGTTTATACAGCGCTCTGTTCTAAGCGAGTGCAGGTTAACTGATCGCACAGATGTATAGATGGGCTCCAGACCATCAAAACAACCTGTTTCGTAGCCCACGCATTTATTAACGTGAAATCAACTTGAATACTTTGTTTAACAATAGACAGCAAGGAAACAGAGTCTCCTCCCTTCGATTACAGCCATGGCAAGAATTCTAACTTTAGCAGGGTCTAACTTTAGCAAGGGGCCATTGGATGCAACTTATAATCAAAGTGATGCTTCCATCTCTCCGCCTCAAACCAATGCGCCTTCCTCTTACTGGCTCTGCAAATGGATGGCCCTTTCAGGTACAATCCAGATGAAATGGCTGTGTCGTGATTAGATAAAGTACTTCAAAACTCCTCAAATGTCAGAAAGCCGAGCATTGGACTCCCATTTACAAATGGATGTAAGCGACCCTATCAGGTGGAACAAACTCAAACGTCGTAACAAGGGAGATAGGAATTCATTGGAATTTAAAAAGGCTTCATCGTGCTGCATTCAATGTTACTGGATTTATGTAACATTTTACATGCTAAAATATATCGCTGCTATCTATCAGTTCATATAGAACCCTTAATACCTTGATGAGGCTCCATGAATCACTTATGAAGCAATATCTCAATATAATGTAGATAATGAACACTCCATGGTGCAGTTATTGTTGTTACCTGGAAGATGTGAAGCAATTCAAGAAATCCAAGGTCTGGACCGTGGAGCAGTCTTGTACACCAAGGTTTCCCAGCCAGGCCCAAACAGCCTGCAGAGTCTTTTTCGAAGGTTGGATCATTCGGGACAACTGGTCCAGGGAGAGATATTTACCTGAAAACAAGGCAGTGACTCTGTTTAAAGAATTACACTTATCCTCACGAATCACTTGAAGGCAAAATGATTGCCATTAAATATTTTTTAAATATACTCTGAAACAGTAAATAGGTCAGTTACAATCAACAATAATCCACAGGTGGAAATGTTCTCAACGTTTGTCAGCTGTTGCACAAATAAAGACAAACTGCAAATGTATAAAATCTGAAATCATTTTTTTTTTCCGAGGTTGCAAGAAACCTATCTCTTAATTTATCAATTCAGAAAAGGATAATGGAGCACAGAGCAGCTGAGCGCATGAGCAGGGCCTTTAGCCCCACAATGTCTGTGGGCCAATCAGACCCTGGGGAACTATACATCTTAATGCTTTCCAAGAGACAGCATACCACCTCCTTCTTGATCTCAAATTGCCCTAGGACATTTGAATACCCCGCACTGATCTGACTCATCCGTGTCCTTCTCCTTGATGAATATGGATGCAAAGTACATTGCCTATATACTCCAAGCCCAAAATTTCCTCCTTTATCTTTGAGTGGTCCTCTCTAGTTCCCTTAACAAAACACCGGGTGATGCCAGCAGCAGTGGCTGTCTCGCCAACAGTCTGTCTGCCCTTTCTTCTTTTTGTTATTTTTAGTATGTGTTAAAAAATGTTTGTGTTCCTTGGCTTATTTTATGTGGGGGTTTGGGGAAAACTTTTTTTCAATCTCTTACTTTGACGGAGATGCGATTTCTTTCCCTATCGTTTCTCCGTCCCCAATGCTGCCTAATATCGTGGAGTTGGCGGCCTCTCCTGGAGACCGACGGGCACTGCAAGCCGAGGGAGTCTGCGGGACTTTAACATCGGGGAGCATGCGATCCATTTGCCGGGGATCGAAGCTCCAATCGCAGGGCCTGTGGACTTTAACATTGTGAAGCCCGCGGTCTCTGGTAAAAAGAGACAGCTCCATGCCGCGGAGAGCGTTTCAACCGCCCCGACGCGGGAGTTTCGATCACCCCGATGGGGGTTTCGATCATCGGCTGAGGGGGCTTTGATCACCCCGACTGTGGATGGTTTGACTGCCCCGACCGCGGGAGAACAAGAGGGAGATGATTGAACTTTATTGCCTTTCATCACAGTGAAGAAAGTGGAATCCACTGTGATGGTTTTTATGTTAACTTTTATGTGGTTGTGTGTCTTGTTGCTTTTCAGTCAATATGGCTGTATGGTAACTCAAATTCCACTGTACCTTAATTGGTACATGACGATAAACTGACCTTGAACCTTGAAACCATGATTTTAATATATGTATAAAAAGCTTTAGGATTTTCTATAATCTGACTTGCCAATGACATTTCATGGCTTCTTTTGACCCTTCTAAAATACCTGCTTGCTCTATATTCCTCGAAGGTCCTGGCTGATTTAATCCTCAATATGGAAGCAGCTTCTCTTTACTCAGCCGTCGGAACCCAACAAGAATTTCTACACATCTATCAAATCTCCTTTCAACCTTCTTTACTCGAAAGGAAACATCTCCAGTTTCTCCAGATAACTGAAATGCCTCATTCCTGAAATAATTCTTATATTTTCTGCACCTCCAGTAATTGCACTGCTTCAACCATGCAAATTCAGTTAACTTGCACTGATTTTCTACATTTAGTATCATTATGTAAATTACAACAGCAACTTTGAATGTTGGGGTATTCCATTCAAAATTCCCCACTCTCTTAGTAAACATTTTCCCTCAGTTTTTTTTCCCCATTCTTAACTTTGACCAGGAACCACCAGACCAGTGAAGTTAAATAAATGTACAATTTTACATAATGTATTATGAAAATATGGATATGCCATCTGAGACATTTGTTTCTCAAAGTCAATCTGTATGTAGCCCCTTTCATTAAATAAATTCCAAATAAACTATAAAATTAAGCCACAGAATATTAGCCGGGAGGCAGCAAATACATGTTCTTATTCGATTAATTCAAGCACTAATCTTTAAGCGACTCTGGCTAAGAATTAATTGCAGCTGTTCCTACTTCAACAACGTTGGTGTACTGAAGCTTTCCAAAAATTGTGTGTAAGATTGTAACAATTCAGTTTTGAAAATAATAAAGCCTGTTGGGGTGAGATGATGATTTAAATAATTAAGTTACATTGAATAATAGCAATTAATCACTCAACAATACTAATGCATAAAACACCACATAAAACAAAGAATTACCATACTGGGAAGAGGCTGGGTTTGATAATTGCACCAGCTTTTCTTTCAGCTTGTCAATATTCTGCTGTTTAAGTGCAAACGTGAGAAGAATTTGATCCTTGGGTGAAACTCGCTCCACGTATTTCCACCCAACAGGAAGACTGCATGAAAGTAGCAACATGTTAGAAAAGGCCTGTTCAACACTTCTTAATACTAGAGCTTCCTCATTTTATTATTCAACTAAACTAAGTGCAGACTCCCCCAATGGTCTGCTCCTCCAATGCAATATTCCACCACTCACCTGTTCCCCAAAGCAACCCATTCCCCAATGCAATATTGCACCACTAACTCGTAGCCCCCACGAGAGGCATGGCTCCCCAACTGAACCCGTTTCAGAACGTAAGATTCCAGGACTTCCCTGCCTCCCTCAGCACTGGACTTAAAAAAAAAATCCATTGCACTTTCTCCTGCCTGCCGCAGCAGTTCAAATTGTAATACCAATTGGCCCTCCTGTTGAATCACTTGCTGTGATATCCCATTGAGGTGAAAAGTTCAGAGTGTTCCTGTCTTGCAACTTTGTATTGAAGTGTGCTGGAAGCTGGCAGGAAGGATTTTAAAAGAAAAAATCTTGTTAAAATTGGCATTTTTAAAGCTTTAATGTGAAATATAGCATCATCACTGGAAGCTTCTGGAAAAAGGTTCGGGAAAAAGGTTATTGTGGCACTCGGCAGCTTGAGAGCCCATTATGATTGGTGCACTGTGATTGGCATTGTAGTATCATCACAGGAAGCTGCTGAAAAAAGGCTCTCTGTGAGAAGCTGCAGTTACTGTTGGCAAAGTCACATTGTGATGTAATTGTGGCACTCAGCAGCTTGAGAGCCCATTGTGATTGGTGCACTGTGAGTGGCATTGTGACATCATCACTGTAAGCTGCTGGAAAAAGCCTCTCTGTGAGAAGCTGCAGTTACCATTGGCAACATCCCATTGTGATGTCATTTGTAAATAAGATCCATTGTGATTGGACGTCTGTGAGATGGCATTGTGACATCATCACTGGAAGCTGCTGGAAAAAGGCTCTCTGTGCGAAGCATTTTTGGCTTATTTCAAAACTTTAATCATGAATGAAATCGTAAGTGAACCTGAGTACGGTGTGGACGGAAATAATGCAAATCAGAATATGTAAAGCACTACCGCATAGCGTTTTGAGGAAGATTCAAAACATGCACACACACACATACAAGATTAGACTTTTATAGGTTATAGATAGATAGAATGGCACACAAAGAATAAAGATATCCCTCACAGAAAACTTATTACCGAATAAAAGATGCAAAATTAGTTGCAAACAGTTTCAGTAAAATGACATCTGAATTCCATTTCCTGCAATAGTTTCTCTGTTGTCCATTGTGTCCTCTATGAACATAATGCAAGTCTCTTCCCCGCCCCCTTCAACCTTCAACACAACAAACGCAACATACTTCTCTTATCTGCTGTCCAGCTCAGTGGAAAACCTCCCAACCACATAATTGTAGATATGATAAGGTTCATGTCTTAATAAACATGAACCTTATGGGAAGTGACGGGGAAACACCAGTCAAGTAAGCAACACAGGCACTTGACTTCCCCCACACCGCAACTTCAATGAACAAAGCTTTGCACGATGTTTTTATACAGAGACATTGAATCATATTCCAAAGAGGTTAGTCATGGTTACAAGACTTAATCACATTTCAAAGAGGTCACAAGATCCAGTCAATACACATCACTACACGACAAATCTGAGCTTGTTTAAGAAGGAACTGCAGTTGCTGTGAAATCGAAGGTAAACAAAAATGCTGGAGAAACTCAGCGGGTGAGGCAGCATCTATGGAGTGAAGGAAATAGGCAACGTTTCATGTCAAAACCCTTCAGACTGATGTGGGGGGCGGGGAAAGAAGAAAGGAAGAGGTGGAGCCAGTGGGTTGAGGGAGAGCTGAGAAGGGGAGGAGCTCGTCTCTCTTTTCAATTGGTAGACACCAGTCATTGTTTCAACATACATCAACCTGACGCAAGCCTGGGCTTGTCTCTCTCTTACTTTTCTTCTTGAGCCAGCTTGAGAAGAAATATAAGCTACAACCTACAGTCAAGTATTCCACCATGTATCTTTTATATATTAAAAAGCATTTATCCTTTTCAGCTAGCCCTCCAATCCAAAATTGGTGGCGTGAGGTGCACAGTAAAGAAAGTTGTCTCAAGTTACAACATGAACAAGATCAACCAGGAAAGTGGGCAAAGCAATATCAGATGGAACTTAACTTGGATAAGTGTGAAGTAGTATATTTTGGAAAGTTAAACACGTGCAGGACATACAGTGAATAACAGGACCATGTGGAGTCCTGTAGAACAGAGAGATCTAGAAGTACAAAAGTTAATTGAAAGTAGCGACAAGATGGTAAAGAAGGCATATAACATACTTGCTTTCATCAGATGGGGCACTGCGTGCAAGAGTTGGGATGTTAAAGCTATGTGTTAAATGTATGTTTTTAGTGTTCTTTAGCTTCTTTTATGTGGGTGGGGGGCAACATTTCTAATCTCTTACCTTGATGGAAATGCGATTTTCTTCCCGTATCGTATCTCCATCTGCACTGCGGCCTAACATCGAGGAATTGGCGGCCTTTGCTGTAGACCGACTTTTGAGAGCTCCACTGCGGGGAGCCTATGGGACTTTAACATCGCGGAGCCCGCGATCCCTTTGCCAGGGACCGACTTTGGAGCACTGCGGCCTGACACCGAGGAGTTGGCGGCCTTTGCTGGAGACCGACTTTTGAGAGCTCCAACCGTGGGTGTCTGCAGGACTTTGACATCACGGAGCTCGCGGTCTCTGGCCAGAGACCAACTTCAGGAACTGCAAGCCGCAGGAGCTTTGACTGCCCCGACACAGGAGTTTCGATCGCCTCAATGCGGGTGCTTCGATCGCCCGAACGCGGCAGCTTCGATCGCCCCAAGGCAGGAGCTTTGGCTGCTGGTTGAGCAAACTTCGATTGCCCCGACAGATGGTTCAATTACCCCGACCATGGGAGTATAAAGATGAAGAAGATTGTACTTTTTTGCCTTCCATCACAGTGAGGAATGTGGGAAATCCACTGTGGTGGATGTTTATGTTCACTTTTATGTAGTTGTGTGTCTAGTTGCTTTTCTTTTCGTATGGCTGAATGATAATTTGCATATCACTGTACCTTTGAAATCTTTGAAATAGGACTATTTCAGAAGGACACCCTGATCAGAATGGTAGAGTTAGGCCGAAGAGCTTGTTTCATGCTGCATAACTCTACGACTATCTCTCATCTACACATTTACTTCAGCTGTATAACAAGCTACCTCTGCCCAGCCACTTCCAAGCCTCTGCCTGTCATATAATATCCCTGATGGTAAAACAAAGATTTAATTCAGTGGAATATTGACAAAGGTAAAACTATCTTTGGCATTTATATCATACATTTGCCACCAATTTCACTCTGCTTTGTCTATATCAACGTGTTTTGCAACAAAGTGTCCTTTTTGACACAGCACTGCAGATTTCCTCTCAACACTATCACAATCACTACCTTCTGACATCACTTTAAAACCCTCCTCTGAGCCTATCCATAGCTGAAATCCTCACTTAGCAGTTTTCACCTCTGTATTTAACCACTTCAAAGCTATCATGGTCACTCTCCAGTTCTCTGCATCCAGCAAGCTACTGCTTGATTAAAATACTGCTACCTTTGCGTTTATTGTCCATGCTCAGGTCCTGTGCTGACAAAACTCTTATCCTTCTCCCCCAACACACCGCTTCCTTTAATTGGTGATCTGGTTTGAACTTTAGCTTTCAATAATTCTTCCTCTAAATCTTTCCACTTCCCCTATCTTTCTCAACTTGATAAATGTTTACAAATCATGTGCCAATGGAAACAATAAAAAAACACTGATGCTGCAAACCTGAAACAAACCAGAATATTATGGTGGGTGGAATGAGCCAATCTCATGGTTGAAGGATGGGGGGGACCTGGCGGGGAGGGGGCTGCCTAGTCCCGGGGGGGCTATGAGAATGTCCGAGGGCCCGGCAGAGGGAGGTGGGGACCGCCACATGCGGCGGCAGGCAGGCAAAATATAGGTCTGTTGGGTCAACTTTTGTAACTTTGTGGTGACATTTGTGTCCTGCCCAGGTAAGGTTTCCTATATGATTTTGCCAGGTTGTGCACAAATCAAAGCATTTAACTGTACTTTGGTACATGTGACAATAAAGCATAATAGATGATTTAATTAAATCATTGAATTGACCTTAAACGTCACTCTGTTTCTCTTTTCATACATGCTTGCCCGAGCTATCCAGTGTGTCCATCATTTTTGGGTTTTGTCTCTGACTTCCAGCATTTGCGATTCTTTTTGCTTTCATGACTTGTTTGGCAGAGCTTACTATTGACATAGGGCGCTGCAGTCATACCATAGAAATAGACATGTTTGGACTTACCTGACATTTTGATCTGGTTCGAGGAAGACACCGCGGATGGAGGAGATCATACAACAGAAAATGCAAACCAGGAATAGCAAGCACCTAGCCGGAGGAATGTTGAGATCAATAACAACATTAGTACGTGGTTTCAAAACACGGCGAAATGCACAAGTTACAGATATGGTTTGCACAATTACGAGTTTGTTCCCTGGCAGGTTATCATTCACTCACCCCGGTGCCATTGTCGGACAGGTCAGGAGAACCCCTTCACCTCCCAGCTCCAGGCTCGCCTGTCAATCGCAACTCGGTCGAATCGTGATGTTGCACAAATGCTTCCGGGGAGTGCTGACTGGACGCCTGCGCCTGTTTGCAAACTCGGAGGGTGGGGGAACTTAACTGAGAATAACCATTGCAGTCATTTAATTCAATTACAAAAATATCCAGCCAAACATTTCCAAATGACCAGTTCTTGGTGTGACTCTGCCTGTTGGCCAAATGAGGTGAAAAGAAGCGGAGGTCGCTTTAAGGCACTGGCTGGCGTTAGTTATGAGCGGCGACCTTGCTCCACCCCCAGCCTCAATGGTGAGTCCCTGTGCAGGCACAAAATGCTGGAGTAAACTCGGTGGCTCAGGCAGTATCACTGGAGAGAAGGAATGGTTGACATTTCGGGTAGAGACAGATGCAGGACTGGGAAATATGTGGGGGCTCAGCTCTAGCGCTGGATCATTCACTTGAGGGGAATCTTCGACTTGATTTAAATGGGGGGTTTGAAAGCTCTAAAACTGATTGGATAGTTATATGGATGGGAAGGGAATGGAGGGTTATGGTCTGAGCGCAGGTATATGGGACTAGGGGAGATTATGTGTTCGGCACGGACTAGAAGGGTCGAGATGGCCTGTTTCCGTGCTGTAATTGTTATATGGTTATATGATACGTGCTTTTATTAATTTAATTTTTTTTCACATGTCTGTATGATTTTGATCGTGAAACATTTGCAAACTGAAAAGTCGGCTGGCAACGAGGTTGTTTGGAGCAGTAGGTTGGTGGGAGTGGGAGTCCAGGTCCTACAGGAATTATAAACAGCACTAGAAAACACCCCATTCATTCCCATCTTTGATTCATGTCTCCTGCTGTCGATTCGAAACGTCTCCATCCACTTTTGCTTCTTGACCCGCTGAGTTCCTCCAGCGTTCTAGCATCTGCGGGTTTTAGCATCTGCAGCCTCTTGTGTTTTCAAATCCTAAGAAGCCCAATGTTTTACTTTGCCAGTTCTAAAGCAATACTGTAATGTCTTGTGTATGTCCCTGTTGTGACTAGCACAATGAATGCACGTCCGACATCTTGTAAGAAGAGTTTATTCTACAACGAACTGAAACTTATTGGTCACTTGACCTCAGTCACGAGGCACAGGACATTTGCCAGCTTCTGCTCTTCGCCTCAAGGGACGCTGGCATTTACATTACATATACATCACAAATACCATGGTCGTGTCCGTGTTCACAAAAAAAGCCACTCCACGCTGACTGCGTTGGGATTGTTATCTTCCTCTTCTGATCACGCTTTTCATGTACAAACATGGGCCATGAGGCTTTTATCAGCTAGTTACAGCTTCAATAGTAGCATTTACATTTCCTGCAAACACTGTACTTGTGTTGTACCCTTGCAATATTGTCTTCAAAATTCCCATTCCCCACACGCCCCGCCTCTGATTTCACACGTCAATCGAGCAACGCCTAGTTTTGCTCAAATGTGCAATCTATGAGCACTGTCGAACTTTGTACAACAAGCAACCCGCTGCTTAGTCTGTTGACAACTTGCGAGGCTTGTTTTACAAAATCAAAATAAAACTACCATTGGATGGTTCTTCACTGTACTTGTGCATGGGACAATAAACTCGATTGAATATTCTGCAAAGTCCAGTGTTAGTATCTTCAGCACTGAGAATTTAAAAAAAGTCTTGGATGATCTAATAGTGACACCAATGGGAAGACTATTAATAGTGCTATTGTTATGGCCATAACGAGTCACTCAGGGGTCAGGGGGCAAAGATAGGCTCTTTGCTGATGAGCATATTTCCATACGTAGAACAGGACAGCACAAGGGCAGGAATAATGAGAGGCCTGGATAGAGTGGAAGTGTAGAAGGCTTGGATCGAGTGGATGTGGAGAGGATGTTTCCACAAATGGGAGAGTCTAGGACCAAAGAGCACAACCTCAGAATAAAAGGATGTACCTTTAGAAAGGTGAGGATGAATTTATTTAGTCAGAGGGTGGTGAATCTGGAATTCATCACCCGAGACAGCTGTGGTGGCCGTCTTTGGGTATTTTTTAAAGCTGAGTGACGAATTCTAATAAGGATTTTATTTATAATTTAGTTTCAGAGAAACAGCACGGAAACAGGTCTTTTGGCCGACCGAGGCTGCGCCAACCAGCAATCCCTACACATTAACACTCTCCTACACTAGCAGTTGTCCCTGCTCAACATCCACAGCTTTGCCCCCAGCCACGCAGAAGAAACAGATATTGCCTGCAAAGGGTATAAATTCTATCTACCATTTCTCTCCCGATCTTACTAACTGATAAATACAATGAGCCTGCAGTCATAATTCCTAAGACAACCAAATGGTTCTTGTCCCAGTGGTTTCTAACGGCACTTACACATGAAGAGCAGAAGATATTCAATAATTCTTCATTTTTGTAGCTTCAACTGTACTGTTTATAATACACAAAATTGCTCCTAATCCAATTGTGAAAGTCAAGAGTCAAGAGTATTTTATTTTCATATGTCCCAGATGGGACAATGAAATTCTTACTTGCTGCAGCACAACAGAATATGTGAATATGTAAACATAGTACATAACGGGGGAAGCGAAAAAAAAAGAGAAAAAGTTCAATAAATAACAAATATAGTGCAATAATAATAATAATAATAGTCTTTTGCAGTTCAGAGCTCAGAGCTTATTAGTTGTTATGTTTAATAGCCTGATGGCTGTGGGGAAGAAGCTGTTCTGGAACCTGGACGTTACAGGTTTCAGGCTCTTGTACCTTCTTCCCGATGGCAATAGTGAGATGAGTGTGCGGCCAGGATGGTGGGTCCTTGATGATGTTGTCTGCCTTTTTGAGGCAGTGACTATGATGGATCCCTTCGACGGTGGGGAGGTCAAAGCCGTCTTTGGATGGACTGGGCAGTGGTCACAACTTTTTGTAGTCTTTTTCACACCAGGACGTTCAAGTTTCTGAACCAGGCCACGATGCAACCGGTCAGAATGCCCTCTAAAGTGCACCTGTAGAAGTTTAGGAGAATCGTCTTCGTCATGCCAAATCTCCGTAATCTTCTCAGGAAGTAGAGTCGCTGATGTGCCTTCTTTATAATTGCACCATTGTGCTGGGTCCAGGAAAGATCTTCGGAAATATGCACGCCCAGGAATTTGAAGTTATTGACCCTCTCCACCATCGTCCCATTGGTGTGAACAGGCTTGTGGATCCTCATCCTTCCCCTACAAAAGTTCACAATCAGTTCCTTGGTCTTACTGATGTTGCGAACCAGGTTGTTGTGCTGGCACCATTTGGTCAGTCGGTCGATCTCACTTCTATACTCTGACTCGTCCCCATTCGTGATTCGTCCAACCACAGTGGTGTCGTCGGCGAACTTGATGATGGAGTCCGCACTATGTCCGGCTACGCAGTCATGGGTATAGAGTGAGTAAAGCAGGAGGCTGAGCACGCTGCCTTGAGGTGTTCCCGTACTAATTGTTACTGAGGATGAAGTGGTTCCTCCAATTCGAACAGACTTGGATGAGGAAGTCGAGGATCCAATTGCAGAGGGATGAGCAGAGGCCGAGTTCCGTGAGCTTGGTAACCAGCTTGGAAGGGATGATGATATTAAACGCCGAACTGTAGACAATAAACAACAGCCTGACGTGTTTTTATTGTCCAAGTGGTCCAGTGCGGAGTGGCGAGCCAGTGAAATTGCATCCTCCGTTGATCTGTTGTGGCAGTATGCGAACTGTAGTGGGTCGAAGTTCTTGTTGAGGTAGGAGTTGATGTGCACCATAACCAACCTCTCAAAGCACTTCATTACCACTGACGTTAGTGCCACTGGTCGATAGTCATTGAGGCAAGTCACCTTACTCTTCTTGGGCACCTGTATTATTGATGCCCTCTTAAAGCAGGTGAGAACCTCAGAAGTGAGAGGTTGAAAATGTAAGTAAGTAAGTAGGTTTATTGACCAAGTATTCACATACAAGGAATTTGCCTTGGTGCTCCGCCCACAAGTAACAACATGACATACAGTGACAGTTACGAATGGCACAGAACACACTAAGCATTAATAATAATAAAACATTAATGATAAAACACCATTGAACAAGCATGTGAACCAACAAAATACCAGATCAAAGGGAGGCTACAGATTTTTGGCTGTTGAGTAGAGCAACTACTCGTGGATAAAAACTTTTTATATCTGGCTGTGGCAGCTTTGACAGTCCGGAGTCGCCTTCCAGAGGGAAGTGATTCAAAGAGTTTGTGGCCAGGGTGAGAGGGGTCAGAGATGATCTTGCCCGCTCGCTTCCTGGCCCTTGCAGTGTACAGTTCATCAATGGAGGGAAGGTTGCAGCCAATAACCTTCTCAGCTGATCGGACGATTCGCTGCAGCCTCCAGGTGTCATGCTTGGTGGCTGAGCCAAACCAGACCATGATGGAGAAGGTGAGAACAGACTCTACAATGGCCGTGTAGAATTGGACCATCATTGCCTGTGACAGATTGTGCTTCCTCAGCTGCCCTAGGAAGTACATCCTCTGTTGTGCCTTTTTGACTGTGGAGTCAATGGTAGCCCCCCACTTAAGGAGATGATGGTTCCCAGGAACTTAAAAGACTCCACAGATGTGACTGTGGTGTTGTTGATGGTGAGTGGGGTGAGAGCTCTCCTAAAGTCTACAATCAATTCCACTGTCATAAGAGCATTGAGCTCTAGGTTGTTGCGATGGCACCAGGACACCAGCTGTGTCACTTTCTGTCTGTAGGCAGATTCCTCCCTATCCTGGATCAGTCCAATCAGGGTTGTGTCGTCCGCAAACTTGAGAAGCTTGACAGAGGTGTCTGTGGAGGTGCAGTCGTTGGTGTAGAGAGAGTAGACGAGAGAGTACGCAGTCTTGTGGTGCTCCTATGCTGAGCTTTTGCAGGTCCGAGATGTGCTTTCCCAGCCTCACATGGTGTTTCCTGTCTGTCAGGAAGCTGGCGATCCACCGACAGAGGGGTTCAGGCACAGTTAACTCGGAAGGTTTGGAGTGTAGTAGCTCTGGCACAATGGTATTGAATGCAGAGCTAAAATCAACAAACAGGATCCTGGCACAGGTCCCCTGGCAGTCTAGATGCTGTGGGATGAAGTGCAGGCCCAGGTTGGCTGCATCATCCACAGATCTATTGGCCCAATATGCAAACTGCATAGGGTCCAGCAGGGGGATCGTGATATTTTTCAGCTTGGGCAGCACAAGCCTTTCAAGTGTCTTCATGACTACAGAGGTCAGTGCGACAGGCCTGTAAGTCATTAAGACTAGTAATCCTTGCGTTTTTGGGTACAGGGACAATAATGGAGACTTTGAAGAAGGCAGGGACATTACATGTTTGCAGGGACTGGTTATATATATATATATATACACTTCTACTTTTTTCCCTCTCGTTTATTATATTGTTTACATAATTTGTTGTGCTGCAGCAAATAAGAATTTCATTGTTCTATCTGGACCATATGACAATGAAACACTCTTGACGTGTTCTAAACAAATTACGTATTAATCAATTGAGTGAATCATCACGTCTGGAGACTGCAGTTGTAGCTACCATCTACCAGACTTGTACACGGGCTCTAGTGGGTCTCCTGGCCAACCCAAGGTAATATAGGACCTCTCTTCTGACAACCTTCCAACTGATAACGTTCAGGTCTTTCGCGCTGCATCCAGCAGTCTCACCCTTCCATGGCAGTCCAAGTGTGTATTGGTACTATTTGACCTCGAAGGGGAATATGTTATTAATGGTTAATGCCTTTTTCACATTGATTTTTATTGATTTATTATTGTCACGTGTACAGATATGCAGTGAAAAATATTTGCCTGCTATCCAGGTCGGTCACCCATAGGTGAATACAATTAAACCATCCGGGATATAGCAATCCAGCTACAAAGAAAATGAAGATCAAAGAAAGAATTCAATGGTCACAACAAGGTAGAGAGGGACAAATCAGGTATGACGATATACATGTTATGAGTTGTATTCAGCTAACTGTTAACCTTTCAGGCACTGCACAGATCCAGTTTTAATTTTCCAGGTGTAAATTAAGCTATTGCTTCAAATATATTTTTGGCCAATTTCAGATTTGCAGCGGATTGAATGTTTGTGCTCAAGGTAGTGATGATTTACTACATCAAAACGAAGTTCAATTTTTTAGAACCTCCCTCTCATTGGACTCTCCTATTCAATTTAAGGCTCCTCATTGCCCTTTCATGAGGCATCGCTTCTCCTATGTTTGGGAGGACAGAGACATTTCAAAAGTCACCACTCCATTCCCTCTACCTGAAAATACCCTGGAAAATCTCTCCAATCTACAACCAGACCAATCTCCGAATACCTCACCTCTAGATTTCCTATATTTCAGCAAAAGTTCACTGCTCACACAGTACCTCAGCATCCCCCCCCACCTCAAAAAAAAAACCATTGGGGTTAGATTCACCTACATTTCTTTTTCCTGTGCTATTTAGTTGAAATGTTACTTTCTCCAGAGAAGCATCACAATGTTTTCAGCATCAACAGGTTGCCCCTTTGCATTTTCATTCCTTTGCAATATTCCCGAGTACTTTTGGAAAATTAGTCAGTTACCTTGGGAACAACCATCGTTTGGTATTCCTCAGTTAGGCATTAATACACCTCCAGATTAGGATATCTTTAAATCCTTTGACCCTTAAAGTTTCCCTAACATGAGAATAACCCCCACCACCGTCCCCTTGTCCCCATCAACCAGATATCTTTAAAATCCCAGACCCATGCTATAGTGCATTGATGTTCCAATACTATTGCCACCCACCCAAATAATCAGATCCTAAAGCCTTTGCCTTGACCACTTCTCCATTCCTGACCCAGAGTTTCCTTTTAGATACCGCAAATCACCCTCCCTCCCCCCACCCCCATTTAAAGTGCACAGGAATTTCTAATATTTCACTTTCGAAAGCAAGTTCTACTTCACACGTTTCCTCACTCAAATTGCTTGCTACGCTGGATAGCAAGTGAAATTAAAAGAACAGCTGTTGCTGGAAGCATTCATTATATATTAAGCAGGTCAGGTGTCATCTGTGGAAAGAGAAACTGACTTCACATTAACTGTTTCTCTTTCCACAAATGCTGCCTGGCCTGCTCAATGTTTTCAGTTTTTACTCTTTCCATTTCATTTCTAGCTATTCTCAACTATTCAATCTTTCCCCATTGCCACCTAAATTCACTGTAACCAAGAGGCCTTTACATTCTCTGCAATCTGTTGTAGGCCTTGAGATAGTCAATATCTTCTAAAAAAAATGTACGGACCGAAACATTCTTTTTTAGAATAGATGATTCAAAATTGGTTAAACAAAATTTCTACTTTGCATACTGTCTAATTTTTGGGAAAATGTAAAAGTTGCTTTGGTGCTGATTCATTCAAATGACAATGGCATTTTACAATAGGGAGGTTTCACGGCAGTCGGGTCACGACCCATGACCCGTACTATTGCTACGCTACTCCAAATGGATTACACGCGATGAACTGCAGGTAGGCACTTCCCATTGTTTCCAGCGTAGCAGGCCCGTTGAAACCCGCTGTTTTGTGAAGTATGAAGTATTTTTGTGCTGTAAATAATTATGGAAATTGAGATAAGCGTGTGAGACATTTAGCATACTTCAGAATTCCAAAAGTGAGGAGAAATGATGGTAGATAGAAACGAGAGCTGAAGGGACAACAACAGACAGTGTGCTGAGCAAACATTGGCCGTTTGCTCACTGCATTTCATCAACAGTAAGGCATTTTTTGTGTTTTTTCTTGATTCCTTTGGCATCTAAAAGTGATAAATCTGGCTGTAATTTTTTTTAATCTTCCATGGTTCTCGTGGGTTTTTACATACAAAATGACAACATCTGAAGAACAATTTACAGTCAGATTGATCACTTCTGAGAATTTTTAGATACCAAAGGAATCACGAAAAAACACAAATAATGCCTTACTTGATGAAATGCAGTGAGCAAACGCGATAATTCCCAACATTTTCAATGTTTACCAAGCACTTTAGCTGCTGTAGTCCCTTCAGTTCTCGCTTCTCTATACCTTCATTTCGCTTCACGTTTGGAATTCTAAAGTTGGGTACATGTCTCTCACACTTACCCCGACTCCCACAATTTTTTTCAGCGCAAAAATTCAACATTTTGGCGGTTTTTAACAGGTAGGAAAGTATGCGTTTCTAGCATTAATAACATATACCGGAAGTGACGGATGTCTTCCAGTTGGATTTAGCGGCTCCGTGCGTCGAGCCCTATGACCCGGTGACCTTACGTGCAACCCCCCTATAGAATCCATAGCACGTACAGCATTCATCTCAACTTCAAAACCCCTCTTGGTCAATTACACTTATAACTATTCATCATGCACCAAAAGCTTAATTGCTAGTTGTTCATTCGCATCTTCGTATCACTGCATTCTTTGCCAATACATTTCCTTTAGAGAGCCAAGTTAGATTTATTTTCTTAATTTAACACTGGAACCTCGACCTATTGTCCCTTTTCTACAAATGTTTTGTGACTAATCTTTATTTACCTGCTGCAATCTTCTGCACACACCCTTTGCACAAGGAATACAAATCAAGGCCAGTTTCTATTAATTAACCAAAATTATGAACTATATCCAAGCATATTTATTCATTGGACAGATTTAGCAATTACACACAAAAAAGTTCTGGAGTACAGGTAGACTGTGCAATGCCATCATATTAAACAATAAATATCGCACAATTAAAAATAATTAAACAGACAGTATTCTTATTCTGCATTTATTTGCAGGCACATGTAAAGATACAGAGAAACTACTATCAAGCATAGTACTTATGGGAGAACTGGAAATCTAATAGGATCACTATGTACTTTTTAAAGCAAGTTCAATGTATCCATGCACTCTTGAAATGTGAGTTCCTTTTCTTAAATTCACGAGTCTCTTTCAAAGATATACCAAGATTTCTAGGATGAGAAATCTAGTGCGCAAATGTATTTCTTTGTCCAAAGTAAAAGACCAGTCAAATTAACATTTTTGTTATGGAACAACCTTTAGGTCAAGGTATTTTCTTATGCAGTCACTGAATGAAGGAAATGCTTATTTTGCATTTTAATAGCAGGGAAATTATGCATTTTTGCTCTATACATCAATCTGTTTGAAAATTGTTATTTTTTTAGAATTAAGCCAAATACAATTTACACCTAGTTACCTTATCTGGTGTTTCCAAGCAAATATTCCTATTCCATGTTTGTACAACTTGGAAACAATAAAACAATAATTTTTATATCAGATCCTGAACCATGCAGAGCCCAGGAAGGAGTCTATTTGTTATAACCTATTTCATTCTGTCGATTCATACATTTATAACATTTTACTATCTACTTTGAGGGGAAAAATTAAGTAGTACTTCCCTGTTAATAATCATCAATCTCAAGAAACAAATTCATTTAACTTCCTTCCAACAATATCAACAAGCCAGGTTCCCAACAAGCTTTTACTGTCAATGTTCGTGATTTGCCTACTTCAGGTATTCTACAAGGATTATGGAAGTAGGAAGCTTAATTTGGCTAAAAAAAAAATATCAGGGTGCGTTACACTAAAACAAATCTATATACAATAGTTAAACTTTATTTACTGTTTCTCTGCAAACTTAGCTCATGTATAAATATGTTGGCTAAATTTTGTGCTTTCTTGGAATAGTAATGAAAATAACAGGTCTAAAGACCAATTTAAACTGTTTTGTTGTGAACTATAACCAGGAACATAACCAGAATACCCTAATGTAGTTAGCCTTTTATTTTATAGCATACTTTGTTCAAATGTTATTTATTCGCACTTCCCCCAAGTAATAATGGCACAGAAAAGGCTCTAGCAAATATCTAGCAAAGAAATGCTCAACTTGCTTGAATTCTACTCAAGAGAATGTCCAGAACAATTATTGTAATTGCAAATTATTGTTTAATATTTCTTTGAAGCCTTTCCATGACTGTAACATTTAATAAATGGAGGATTGTGTTTTTCTCAACCCTGTACACCGTGAAGTTATACGATTAGGATTGAATGCTATCCGACAGCCTGGTTGGTGTGGCTTTGTTTAAGAAGCCAAAGAGTAAATTATTTCAGTAATCTATTGTTTTAACTTAATTTGAAGAAAATGTTTTACATTTTTATGGTTACATTTAGCAACCTACCTCTCAGTTAGCACCTGCATAAATTGTCTCAAATCATGAATAAAAAAACCAATGAAAACAATTTAAAATGACTGACTTAGATTTATCCCTGCATGCTGAATAATAATAAAAAACTAAGATTTATATCCCTCCATGGAACAATTAGCATTTCTTTTTATGTTAAATGAGCTGCAGCTTTGTTACTTTAATAAGTTTCAATGCTCTTAACATAATAAAAACAATTAATGTCACTGCCAATGAAGCAGAATGTGCCAATATGTATTCCATCTCGGGGGAATGTGATGCTATACTCCACCATCAACTAAGTCCCATCCTTTCTGCACACTTTTATCAAAGAGTGCACAAAGTTGATAATTCTGCTCTTCAAACTCAAGAAACATTAGCAGATTAATATATCCACAGGTTTTAGATGATATAATTGTTATTATTAACCTTGTGATTATTATTATTAAAGCAAGCTCCACCTTTGTAAATATAACAAGCTAAGGGCACAAACTGCTGTAACAGTTCATCACATGGTGCACAAAGCATATCAGCCAAGTTCTAATTAAACAAGAGGATCCCGATGGTTAGCACATTCATAGAATATAGAGGCAAATAAAATTAAAAGCAATCAAGATTGATCAATCAGAAACTAAGTACAAGTTTATGAGCAACTGTTATACTAGGAAACAATATTATATCTCATTTTTAACAAACGTTACAAAACACTTAAAATTTGATGAATGAATCTTTATATACATTTTATATACATTTTCACTATTTAAAAACCATCAACAAAAGCGACCACAAATCGAATTCCAGTCCAAATATAATTACATTTCAGTGTCCCTGTCAACAAATTAGGTACTCGGAATGTAAGTATTTTAACTTTATTAATTAAAATCTATTCAGAGTTTGAAAAATAATAATCTTCATCCTCCTTCTCGTCGTCTGATTGAAGGTTTACTCTATCCTGGAATAGATTAGTTATATTGGACTTCTGTCGGCCTGAAAAATACAAAATCTTAAGTTACATATAATTGTAGTCTGGCAGAGAATTAGATCTAGACTTATGCATGTTTTCTTTATTAGATTAGTTGGCACTTCAAGTAACACACTGGTTTCATTTTTACCTGAGTATTGTTGACATTTGGCCAGGATGGCCAAACTTTAGGGTTTGGAAAGCCATTTTCAAAATAGAGCAGAAGACTTTAGGCCAAGGGTCGGCAACCTACGGGCCACGGGCCGGATTCGGCCCATTACCTGAAATCATCCGGCCCGCAGGCGTATTTTTGTTCAGTTAGTTTTCGCGACCTGGGCACTGCAGCCATTCTCAGGGCACACAGGCGACCTGGGAACTGCAGCAAGTTCCGGGGCATGCAGGCGACCTGGGCATACAGCCAGTCCCGGGGCAGGCTAACCGACCTGGACGCTACAGCCAGACCTGGGGCAAGCGAGCCGACCTGGATGTTACAGCCAGGCCTGGGGCAAGTGTGCCGATCTGAGAGCTGCAATAAACATTTGGCCAGGATGGCCAAACTTTAGGGTTTGGAAAGCCATTTTCAAATTAGAGCAGATGATTGTAGGCCAGGGGTCGGCAACCTAAGGCTCACAGGCCAGATTCGGCCCATTAACCCGAGATCATCCGGCCCGCAGGTGTAATTTTTTTCCCACCAATTAGTTTTAGCAACCTGGGAACTGCAGCCAGTCACAGGGCACGCAGACTATCTGGGTGCTACAGCCAGTCCCGGGGCAAGTGAGCCGATCTGGGCACTACAGCCAGTTCCGGGGCAGGCGAGCCGACCTGGGCACTGCAGTCATTCCCTGGGCACACGAGGGACTGGGGAACTTCAGAAAACTAATTGAAAAACATTAAAACTAACACGAAAAACTACACCAAGTGTCACACTATGGTGATAGATGTGACCCGCCATATGCTCATAGACATGTCTCCTGGCCCCTCTGCAGAGCAAGGTTACTGACCCCTGCTGTAGGCCAATATCATTGCTGGAATACACAAATTATGAAATATAGTTTGAAGGACCAATTACTCAAATCAATAACTTTGTTTGGGTGTTGCTATTGAAGGAAGCTGCATTGAAACAATCACGTGTTAAACAGATTTTCAGTTTCAACGGTTATTAAGAGCATTTGATTTTCAGGAAAGAAGTTTCTATTTAAGAATATTTCAATGACTCTCATTGTGCAACCTAACTATTCTGGTGATTCTGTTTGGAATCAGTGTTTAGTGCTGGACCTCACTATAAATGTTCCAAAACACTAATCTTGGATTCACTGATGGATTCAGCCTTAGGAATCGGTTTATTTACACTGGTTGCTTGCAAAGAAAATTTGGTTCAAGTCATCTGTGGTACGTTGCTTTACATCATTTGTATGGCCAGCTGCCTCTACACATACCATGCACAAAGACAATGACTTCAGTTTAGGCCTTGGTCTTCTGACCTGAAAATGGCCCTCCAAACCCATAACAATAATGTAACTGGGATAATACAGACATCTGATCCTAAAATATGAATTAAGAACACTAGTCATAGCTGGAATTGGTCTGCATCCAAAGCTTATGAAAGGTAAATTTCAAAAACTATTATTAATAGTAATATGAGAATTAACAATTGGGTTGTCCTATTTGCCTTACAGAAGGGATTTTCAGTGGTGGTCTTCTGCTCTTACTGAAAAATAGTATCTTATTCTATCTGGTATAATTAAAATTTCAATTAACTTGCAACGTGTTTCACTTTTAATTGACCTTTGTAATAGTTGAACCAGTTACTTTATTCAGGCAGCAATTAATAAATATTGGCTTTGCCATCACTTTCCACATTCCGTGAAAGCAACCTCCTGGTGTAAAGGCCATACTCGCCTTTACATTTAGTTCAGAATCTGATTTTATCGCCAGGTATGTTTTGCAACACACGAGGAATTTCACTGGCCAGGTCAGTCATACAATTAAAAGCAACAGATTCAAAAACATATTTAACATGGACATCCACCACAGTGACTCCTACACATTCCTCACTGTGATGGAAGGCAAAATAAAGTTCAAGTCTCTGCCTTTGTTCTTCCTTGGCAAGGGGCCTCGAGCCCTCCTTTGACGGAACGATCTTAACTCCCATAGCCGGCGGTGTTTGGGCCCTCCGCATTGAGGCGTTCAGCTCTTGCATCGGGGGGGATGTCAGCTCCCCCGTGCCGGGCAATCGAACCTTGCCTCAGGGCTGGACGAACTGTCTGCGGCGTTGGAGCTCCCGACTTGCCTCTCCCGATACTTCGCGCCCTTGTTGGTAAGTTCACGGTGGTCGTGGTGGGAGCGATCCCAGGCAAGGGATACGCTCCGATGGTAAGTCCGCGCCCCGCGGTGCGGTTAACGACAGTCCGAGGCGGCTCCCAGCTCCAGCGCCGGTGTATGTGATCCAAAAATGATCACATCTCCAGGAAGGTGAGAACTTGAAAAAAAGTTTCCCCCGATCCCCTCCCCCCACCCCCCACATTAAACAAACTGAAGAACATAAAAACAAACTTTAAACAGACACTAAAAATAACAAAAAGTTGAAAAAAACTAACACTGCCGGCAGGGTAGGCCATCTCCCCGGCGCCCCTGGTGACATGTGAGAAAAATTTGAAATAAGAAATCTTTATATAAAAGTTCAAGTTCTTACCTTTATGAGGTAAATGTGATGATTTAAGTCTGGATGGAGTCATTAAAAATGTTTGTTTCTGAAATAAGAATAATCATATATGGTTTTTGCGCTGTTAAGCATGGTAATAATTTAATTAAAAACAATTAGTTATTTGTTCCTACCGGTTTCCTATTGACATTCGACCAATTCTTCATCTTGGATTTCTTTTGTAATTGATAGACATATTGGTCATTGCTTGCACTGTAAAATATTATATAGGTTATTCCAAATATTGCAGAATTCATTTAAATTGTACTTTAAAAAAATGCTCTAATTATACCAAAAGTCCATATTTCATAATGGCTAAGAATTAATCTATAGAATTTGAATTTTGGCACATTTACCATGGCTTCATTTTTTGGTTTTCAAGTGTTCAAGTTCAAGTGAGTTTATTGTCATGTGTCCCTGTATAGGACCATGAAATTCTTGCTTTGCTTCAGCACACAGAACATAGTAGGCATTTACTACAAAACAGATAAGTGTGTCCATATACCATAATATAAATATATACACACATGAATAAATAAACTGATAAAGTGCAAATAACAGATAATGGGTTATTAATAATCAAGGTTTTGTCCGAGCCAGGTTTAATAGATGGCTGTGGGGAAGTAGCTATTCCTGAACCTGGTCGTTGCAGTCTTCAGGCTCCTGTACCTTCTACCTGAAGGTAGCAGGGAGATGAGTGTGTAGCCAGGATGGTGTTGGTCTTTGATGATACTGCCAGCCTTTTTGAGGCAGTGACTGCGATAAATGCCCTCGATGGAAGGTCAGAGCCGATGATGGACTGGGCAGTGTTTACTACTTTTTGTAGTCTTTTCCTCTCCAGGGCGCTCAAATTGCCGAAGCAAGCCACGATGCAACCGGTCAGCATGCTCTCTACTGTGCACCTGTAGAAGTTAGAGAGAGTCCTCTTTGACAACCCGACTCTCCGTAATCTTCTCAGGGAGTAGAGGCGCTGATGAGCTTTCTTGATAATTGCATTCGTGTTCTCGGACCAGGAAAGATCTTCAGAGATGTGCACGCCCAGGAATTTGAAGCTCTTGACCCTTTCAACCATCGACCCATTGATATAAATGGGGCTGTGGGTCCCCCTCCTACTCCTTCCAAAGTCCACAATCAGTTCCTTGGTTTTGCTGGTGTTGAGGGCCAGGTTATTGCGCTGGCACCATATGGACAGTTGTTCGATCTCTCTTCTATACTCTGACTCATCCCCATCAGTGATACGTTCCACAACAATGGTGTCGTCAGCGAACTTGATGATGGAGTTCGCACTGCGACTGGCTAGGCAGTTATGAGTATAGAGTGAGTACAGCAGGGGGCTGAGCACGCAGCCTTGAGGTGCTCCCATGCTGATTGTTATCGAGGCTGACACATTTCCACCAATACGAACAGACTGTGGTCTGTGAATGAGGATCCAATTGCAGAGGGATGCGCAGAGATCCAGTTCTGCGAGTTTGGTAACCAGCTTGGAGGGGATGATTGTGTTAAATGCCGAGCTGTAATCGATGAATAACAACCTGACATATGAGTTTTTGTTGTCCAAGTGGTCCAGAGCGGAGTGGAAGGCCAGCGAGATCGCATCCACCGTTGATCTGTTGTGGTGGTAAGCGAACTGCAGTGGGTCCAGGTTTTTGTCGAGGTAGGAGTTGATTTGCTCCATGAACAACGTCTCAAAGCACTTCATCACCACTGGCGTTAGTGCCACTGGTCGATAGTCATCGAGGCACGTCACCTTACTCTTCTTAAAGTATCAATGTTGTGTATACTAGCTTACTTTAAAACCTACATATGAAATGGTAGATATCAGATTTTAAGATAGCTGGTAGCAGTTAAAAGAAACATTAAGAACATAAAAAATTGATGTAGAAATATAGCAATTGGTAGTAGGGATTGGCCATTTTTCCTTTTTTTCCAGCTCCACCATTCAATATAATTGTGGCTAATCTATCGAGGTTCACTACTTCGTTCCTGTTCTCTCCCTGTATCATTTTTTTTGTCTCATTGGCCATTAGAATTAGAACTAACTACCACTTGAATACATTTAATGATTTGGCCTCAATTGCCTTCAGTGATTGATAACTCCACAGGTTCATCGAGCCACAACAGAGTGCAAATGCTAAGATCTGTAACAAAAACTCAGCAGGTCACACCAGATCTGTGGTGGGAAATGGTCAGTCAATATTTTGGGTTCTGATTCTTCACCTTGACTGAAGACCAGAAGGAAGTAGCCAGTATAAAGAGGTGACGTTAGGGTGGAACAGGAGCTAGAAAGTGTTGGTGGATATATTTGAGGAGGGAAAGACACAAAATGCTGGAGTAACCAGCATCTCTGGAGAAAATGAATAGGTGATGTTCCAGGTTGGAACCTTCCTCAGACTGCCTTTAAGGGGGGGTTAATTAGCAAACAACAGCCAGGTAGAGGAGCATAAAAGGCTGCAGATTCTGGAATGTGATAGGAAAGCAAGAGTCATCGTCAGAGTAAGAGTAAAATAGAATGGAAACAGACTCTTCAGGCTAATTTGGCTATGAATTCCTAATGCCCATTTATTGGTTTGGCCCATATATATACCTATATACCTTTCCTACCCATGTACCTGTCTACATGTCTTTTAAATGTTATTATTGTATCTACTTAAATCACTTTCCTAGGCAGTTTGTTCCTTATGCGCATCATCTTCTGTGTGAAAAAGATAGGAGGTGAAAAAAAAAGAACTGAATGAGAGGTAATGGGGAGGGGAGGGGTAAACAGTAGGGGGAAGGGAATCCAGCAGAAAGTGCGGGGGACAGAGGTATAGTGTGAAAAGAGTATGGGAAAGGACCAGGGCAGACAAGAGTAAAACATGGTGTTTAAGATGGAACTGCAGATACTGGAAAATTGAAGGTAGACAAAAGTGCTGGAGAAACTCAGCGGGTGTAGCAGCAACTATGGAGCGAAGGAAATAGGCAACGTTTCGGGCCAAACCCCTTCTTCAGACTGATGGAGGGTGGGGGCACGGAGAAGAAAGGAAAAAGGAGGAGGAGGAGCCCGAGGGCTGAGGGAGAGCTAGGAAGGGGAGGAGACATCAAGGGCTAATGGAATTGGGAGAATTCAATGTTTATACCACCAGGGTGCAGACTGCCCATGAGGTGCTGTTCCTCCATGGGCAGAGAGTGCAAATTACCTGAAATAGGAGAATTCAATGTTTATTATTATAAACTACACTGCCACTTTTGTTCATCCAGTTTGCATTTGGCCCCATTCCAACATTGGGGAAGGCTGAGAACAGCCAAGCCAATATGGGAATAGGAAGGGAAATTAAAGTGGCTGGCAATTGTGCGACCCAGATGGTCATCAGACAGAGTGCAGGTGCTTGTAAACTTAGTGGCCTAATCTGCATTTGGACTCACCGGTGTGGAGAAGAGCACGGAACGCAGTAGAAGAGGCATTTGATAAGTCCCTCATAGTAAGCGGATCCAGAAAATTATGACGCACAGGATTCACAGTGATTTGGTTGCATGGGATCAGAACTGGATTATACATAGAAGGCAGAAGGTTTTGGTGGAAGGGCATTATTCTATGACCAATGGAATTCCAAGAGAATCTGCTCTGGGACCTCTATTTGTGATAAATATAAATATCTTGTACATAAATGAGGATGGGTTAGTTAGTAAGATTTCAGACTATACCAAGATTGCTGGAGTTGCAGACTGTGAGGAAGGATATCATAGTTAACAGTGTGATATTGATCAGCTACAGGATAATAGCAGATGGAGTTTAATCCAAGCAAGTGTGAGTTGTTGCACTTTCGGAATTTGAAATGAAAGGGCAAATAATACAGTAGATGGCAAGACCCTTAACAGCTTTGATGTGCAGAAAGATCCTGGTGTCCATGTCCACAGCTCCTTGAACATGGCAATACAAGTATATGAGGTGGTAATGCACTACTCATTGAATAGGACACTGAGTATAGGAATTAGTAAGTCATAATGCAGCTCAATAAGACTGGTTAAGCTGCATTTGGAGCATTGGTGTGCAGTTCTGGTTGCCTCATGAGAGGAAGGATGTGGAGACTCCTAGTTTACCAAAATGGTCCCTGCATTAGGGGAAATAAGCATAGAAAATGGGTGCAGAAGGAGGCCATTTGGCCCTTCGAGCCAGCACCGCCATTCATTGTGACCATGACTGATCATCCGTAACCTGTGCCTGCCTTCTCACCATATCCCTACATTCCGCTAGTTCCTAGATCTCTATCTATTTTAAATTCATCCAGTGAATTGGCTTCTATTGCCTTCCATGGCAGAGAATTCCACAAATTCACAACTCTGGGTGAAAACTTTTTTTCTCATCTCAGTTTTAAATAATCTCCCCTTTATTCTTAGACTGTGGCCCCTGGTTCTGGACTCCTCCAACATTGGGAAAATTTTTCCTGCATCTAGCTTGTTCAGTCCTTTTATAATTTTATATGTTTCAATAAAATCTCTTCTCATCCTAAATTCCAGTGAATACAAGCCAGTCTTTCCAATCTTTCCTCATATGACAGTCTCGCCATCCCAGGGATTAACCTTGTGAACCTACGCTGCACTGCCTCAATAGCAAGGATGTCCTTCCTCAAACTAGGTAACCAAAACTGCACATAATACTCCAGATGTGGTTTCACCAGGGTCCTGTACAACTGCAGAAGGACTTTGTTACTCCTATACTCAAATCCTCTCATTATGAAGGCCAACATGCCATTAGCTTTCTTCACTGCCTGCTGTACCTGCATGTTTACTTTCAGTGACTGGTGTACAAGAACACCCAGGTCTCGTTGCATTTCCCTTTCTCCTAATCTGACACCATTGAGATAATAATCTGCCTCCTTGTTCTTGTCGCCAAAGTGGATAATCTCACATTTATCTACATTATACTGCATCTGCCCACTCACTCAACCTGTCCAAGTCACCCTGCAACCTCCTAGCATCCTCTTCGCAGTTCACACTGCCACCCAGTTTTGTGTCATCTGCAAATTTGTTGCTAGTGTTACTTTTATCCCATTATCTAAATCGTTAATATATATTGTAAATAGTTGCGGTCCCAGCACCGAGCCTTGCGGCACTCTACTCGCCACTGCCTGCCATTCTGACAGGGACCCGTTTATTCCTGCTCTTTGCTTACTGTCTGCCAATCAATTCTCTATCCATGTCAATACCCTGCCCCCATGTGCTCTAATTTTGCCCACTAATCTCCTGTGTGGAACCTTATTAAAGGCTTTCTGAAAGTCCATAACACTATATCCACTGGCACTCCTTCATCCATTTTACTTGTCAAAAGATTCCAGAAGATTAGTCAAGCAGGATTTCCCCATGCTGACTTGGACCAATCCTTTTACTGCTATCTAAATGCCCCATTATTACTTTTTTATAATAATTAACTCCAACATTTTCCCCACCACTGATGTCAGGCTAACTGGTCTATAATTCCCCGTTTTCTCTCGCTCCCTTCTTGAAAAATGGGATAACATTAGCTACCCTTCGAATCCACAGGAACTGATCCTGAATCTATAGAACATTGGAAAATGATCATCAATGTGTCCACGATTTCTAGAGCCACCTCCTTGAATACACTGGGATGCAGAGCTGCCAGTAGTATTCTAGTACCTGAAGATCAGTATTTTGCTGAGGAAATCGGTATTTTTACAGTGCCATTTTGCTGAAAATGTTTTTGTTTTTTATGTGCGGTCATACCCATGTAAGAGTACAAGAATGCATAACTTTGCTACCAATTGACATGTCTTCTACGCACCTTACTTGACATTGCATTCATTGACATCTCTTTGTATATTGCTGTTTGAACAGCTGCTTCCTGCTTTTAGCACCAGATGATGATGTAGAAGCTATTTTGGAAGCCTCCCTCTCTTCCTCTCTTCCTCCCACCCTCCCTCTTTCCTTTTTTTCCTCCCTCTCTTATTCCCTCCCTCCCTCCCCGAGTCTGTGACCCATAGCGCTGTGACCACAGCGTTATTTGTAAAGCCCATAGCGCTATGTTTAAAGCCCATAGCGCTCCAGCCAGTAGCGCTATATTTAGAACCCATAGAGCTGTAGCCGATAGTTCTTCGTTTAAATTCAACCGCGCTAAACTGACAACGCTGTTCAAACCCGGAGCGGGACAGGCAGTTCAATGCCTACAAACATATTCATCCAGATCTTGAAATTTAAAATACTAATAGATTTAATCTGCTATAATTTTTAGAGGCACAGTATGACTTTTTATATCCTTGCGTTTTTTATGCAGCAAGATGAAACAGGAACTCGGGCCGATTTAAAAAAAATCCGTATTAAACAAAGCAAAATCGTATATCTGTATTCTTATCGCATTTCCATACAAAATAAGGAAAATCCATACTACTTGGCAACTCTGCATCAGGCCCTCGAGATTTATCAGCCTTCAGTCCCATCAGTTGACCCAATACTTTTTCTCGCCTAATGCAAATTTCTTTCAGTTCATCTGTCTCCCTCGATCCTCTAGTACATCTGGGAGATTGTTTGTGTCTTCCTTAGTGAAGACAGAACCACAGTAGCTGTTCGACTCTTCTGCCATTTCCTTGTTCCCCATGATAATCTCACGGGGTTCTGCCTTCAAGGGACCCACATTTGTCTTTACTAATCTTTTTCTCTTAATAAGCTTTTTTTATCCTTCTTTATAATCTTGGCCATCTTACCTTCATATTTCATCATTTCACCCTGTATTGCCCTTTTTGTTACCTTCTGTTGTCCTTTGAACCTTTCCCAATCCTCTGGCTTCCCGCTACTCTTTGCTATGTTATATACCTTTTCTTTTTGTTTTATTCCATCTCTAACTTCCCTTGTCAGCCACGGTTGCCTCTTATTCCCCTTAGAATCTTTCTTTCTCTTTGGAATTAAATGACCCCACTTCTTCTGGATTATGCCCAGAAATTCCTGCCATTGCTGTTTCACCATCATTCCTGCTAGAATCCTTTTCCAGTCGACCTTGGCCAGCTCCTCTCTCATGCCTTCATAGTCCCCTTTGTTCAATTGGAACACTGGCACTTCTGATTTTACCTTCTCCCTCAAATTGCAGATTCAAACTTATCATATTATGGTCACTACCTCCAAGGTTCCTTTGCCTCTAGTTCCCTTATTAAATCTGGTTCTTTAGACAACACTAAATCCAGAATAGCATTCTCCCTGGTAGGCTCCAGTATAAGCTGCTCTAAGAATCCATCTCAGAGGCACTCTACAAACTCCCTTTTTTGGGGTCCAGAACCAACCTTATTTTCCCAGTCTACCTGCATGTTGAAATCTCCCATAACCACAGTGGCATTACCTTTGTAACATGCCAATTTTAACTCCAGCTGCAACTTGCACCCTTTTATCCAGGCTCCTTTATATAACTCCCATTAGTGTCTTCCTACCTTTACACTTCCTCAATTCTATCCACAGCGACTCTACATCGTCAATCCCTATGACACCCCTCACAAGACAAGGACAACATCCCCAACAGAGCTACCCCACCTCCTCTATCCACCTGCTTGTCCTTTCTATAGGACGTATAACCCTGAATACTCTGTTCCGAGTCGCGATCCTCCTGCAGCCATGTCTCTGTAATCCCCACAATGTCATATCTACCAATCTCTGAGCCTCAAGGTCATCCACTTTACTTCGTATACTTTGTTCATTCATATATAATACTTTTAATACCATTCTCACCTTTCACATTGATTCCCGTTTCACTTGGAGATACTCTCCTATCCCTTTGTGAGCTTTCCTGTCCCTGTTAATTCTGCTTTCTTTCTTAACTTTTCCTTTTCTCTCTTTCCCTTTAACTCCATCCTTGCATTTCCGATTTGTCTCCTCCCCCCCGCCCCCACTATTTAGTTTAAACCCACCTGTGTGTGGGTGGACAAACTTGGATTGAGAGGGATATATAGGATAGGCAGTTAGAACTTTTTTTTTTCCCCAGTGGAACTATCAAAGACTAGAGGGCATAGCCTCAAGCTGAGAGGGACAACATTTAAAGGAGATGAAAGGTGCCAGAATTTTTGTTTAGAACGGTGGTGCCTGGAATGTCTGCCATGGAGATAGATTTGTTACTAGCATCTTATAGGATTTTTAAAAGGAACTCATGGATATGCTGGGTGTGGAGAGATATGGATCATGTACAGGCAGATGAGATTAGTTTAGCTCACTATAATGTTTGGTACAAAGTTGTGGGTCGAGGCCCTATTCCTGTGCTGGCAATGTGACCTTCAACCCTGTGAGGTGACGGTTAAGGAAGAGGGGGAGTTGTATTATTGATTGAGTAGATTACACAGTAGTAGGTTGAGGAGGTTAGGACTAGTAGTTTATTCCTTGATGCACAGGAGGCCGAGAGTTGATCTTGTAGAGGTGTATAAAATCTTAAAGGAAATGGATAAGGTTATTTCCCAAGATAAGGGAAACAAGAATTGGAGGGAATAGGTTTCAGCTGAGAGGGAAAACCTGCATGGCAACAGTTTCACAGAGGGTGGGGTGTATGAAACTAAGTGCCACATGAAGTAGTTGAGGGACAATAACGACATTTAGATCGGTGGAAATATAATATAAACAACATTTAGACCATATGGAAAGGAAATGTTTAGAGAAATATGAATAATGCACAGACAAATGAGCTGTGGTGCTGTGACTTGGTTGGCATAGGGGTTGAGTCAAAGGGCCTGCTTCCAAGCTGTATGACTGCACCTGGCTGGAATGCAGGCTGTTGCTGAATACTGTCAGCACCTACTTCACTACTTCATGTGTTGACAGATTGCTGGAATCCTTTGGTCTCTCTCATCGTCATTGGATGCTGTCTTCCCTTACTTTGCCTAGCTGCACAGATTTCCTCCGTGCAAACTCAAGAATCAGCAACCACTATAGAAGTCATTACCATGGAGACATTTCTAAGCTTAGAAGAGCAGAATAGAAAAGATAGTAGCTTCCATTACATTCAACAGGTGGGGGATGAATGAGGATGTAGGATGAAGCCATTTCTAAGCTTAGAAGAGCAGAATAGCGGCTCGTAATGCTAACTGTAGGTACTCTGGAAATCCGGTAAACTCGTGACGTTTTTTCAACACTGTGAAAAATGTCCACGAGTAAAAAAATACTCGTGATGAAATTTTTAAAAACTTTTTACTCGTACGAGCTGCTACGAGGCATCCACGAATTCCAACGGACCCGCTACGGACATTCTCCAAGTTCGAATCAGTGGAAAACTCGGGAGAACTCTTGAATTACCTCGTACAGTGGGACAGGCCCTTTACATAGTTGCAATGTTTCCCTCAGTTAGTAGCCCAACACCAGCTCTCACAGGCAGCGCTTCCGCACCAGACACAGGGGCAAATCCTGGATCTTTCTGGCCATCAGTGCAGAAGGACTCTCATAACCACTTTTAGTGTTGATTCCATAATAACTCATTCCTGAAAGAGCATCCTGCAAACTTAGCAACATACCGCACAATCTATTAATAAAGACCCCTAAGCAGCAGTTACATTTATTTTTGTTAGATTAATTACCCATCAGTAGGTTCTAACATCCGAGGACTGATGTGGTTCCACTGTGGTGTTTTGGTATCAGGAAATATGATTGAAGATGGAGTAGTTGGGTTTGTTTGAAGTTTGAAAAAATCATCGCTATCCTCTCGGCTGCCAGAAAAGCTTGGAAGCTGCATATAGTTACAAATGGATAAAAAGAGTCGGCTGTAAATTTGCAGATCTGAAATTTGTGATCTAAATATTTACATTTATGCTGCAAATTAACATAACATTTAATAATTTGCTTCATGATGATTGCCTTCGTGCCATTTTAAATGTATTCATTCCAATTTATATAACAATGAGTTAGCTTACTTCTAATATTCTGTATTGAATCATCCTGTATATGTAGCTAAATATGCAAATGGTGGCCTTAAAAGAGCCACGTTCTGAGTTTGTTTAAGCTCCAAAGGCACTAGAAATGTTATTGTAAACCTATTTTCTAATTGGAGTTGTATACGGCCTACATGCATATATTTTATTTACCATGTTGTATGCCATTGTCCAACATTTTGAGTCATAAGAACCTTTTGGGTAATAACACTCAACTATTTACAATTTTTTAATTTATTTTGCATTTAAACACCAAAAAGCCTACTGCCATAAAAAGCAGGACTTTCACCAAAAACACATGTGAAGATTGCAGTGTAGATTTACATCTGATGCATCTGTACATTTGTAAAATTGGGGGATTGGTGACTGAAGCTTATATGAATGGGACTGCCTAACAAAAACCATCAATGAAAAGATAATCTGACTTTTGATTCTAAATGAAAAAAAGAGTAGTTGGTACCAATTCGGGCACAAGATATTGTCTGATTAATATTACATGACTAAATGTATTTTATATGCAAAATCTCGGTGGATTAATGTACTGTCTCTTCCTGATTAAACTGCTTAAGCCATTGTGAGTAATGATTTGCTGACAGTGCTTTAGCTGCTGTTTATTTCACATTCCCATTTGATATTTGGTCATGTCAGCCCACCAACTCACACTGGTTCACAGAGCAATCCTAAACCCACAGTTTTTTTTCCTGGAATCTATTCTCCCCCAAATTCCAACTCTTCCTTGATTGTACAACACATCTACAGTCTAAGTGCAACTTACAATGGTCAATTATCCTCCCAATCTGTAAGTCTTTGTGATATAGGAGGAAAGTGGAGCACCTGGGGGGAAACCAGAGCACTCCAGTTTCATCCTGCAACCCAAAGACAAGGGTAGAACAGTTAATTCTATATTGTCAGCATAGGAGTTGAGGACTGAACCGGGTCGTCAGAACTATGAGGCAGCAAATCTACTACCTGAACCACTGTTTCACCCTAAATTAACAATTTGTGTTTTATACTTGCCTATCTAATACCTTGGGTGGCTGAATTGGATGTTAAATTGTGTGGGATAGACTAGAGGATAATCTCCTCATCCTTTATGACAATAGTATTTACAGCATAACCCTTGTGAAGATTATAATTATGTTTCTAATTGTCATGCTACACAAACTGTAGGCATGTGCAGACTATAGACATGTCTATCAGTGCTGTTCACAATCCTTCAGAAGTATATTCACTAATGCCATATAAAATTGCAGTAACATATCTTGCATTGATAAACCAAACCCAATAGAAATAGCAGGGGACATCAATTTAGATTTCAAAAGAATTTGGTTATAATATTTAAACATTTTAAAATATTTAAAGAATATTTTATTCTAAAGAGTGTCCCTAACCTTTATTCGCTTATGTTCAAATTCTGTGTCATTGAAAATGTCTTCATGTTCATCCTTTGGCATATGTTCCAGGAAGGATCTTACTTGGTGCTTTCTTTTCAGTGTTCCAGGCCGTGCTATGATTTTTTTAGGTTCCTCTATAAAGCATAACATTTATTGAATAATTGGGCAGACAAAAAGGCATATCTTTGATTATCTTACCTAATCATGCAACTTTAAGCACAGGCAGATTAATTTTCATAATCCAATAACACTCTCACAAAGAAGGTATTAATATAAAACCAATTGCTGGCTATATGTAGTTTTGGGAGGTTTTATTTTTAAATAAATCTGCACTTACAGGACTTCAATTAAAATATTAATTAATTGTTTTCTATATTGTAAAGTGAATAAAAGGCTCTAAAGAAGCACAAGAGAAATGGAAATATTCATAATGTAATAGAGTGTCTGGTAGAGCGCTTTACCAGATAGTTAACCATTCTCCCCTAACTTTCAACACAGGTTTTAATACAGAAACAAATTGTACATATCTTTTCCAGAGCAACAAAAGTATATTTAAAATAGCTAATGGCCCCAGGAAACAAAGGAGAGGATATCGAAATGTCGTGGGAAAGGGCGAGTGGGACAATGGGGGTGACCTAGAGCCAAATGAGGGGGCGGAAAGCCCACAGGAAAAGTATGCTGGAGGAGAGAAAAAGTGTATTGAACAAAAGCAAGAAGAGAAAGAATTGGAGCAACACAGTGGCACAGCGGTAGAGTTGCTGCCTTACAGCGCTGGTGACCCGGGTTCAACCCCGACTGCGGGTGCTGTCCGTAAGGAGTTTGTACGATCTCCTCATGACGGTATGAATTATCTCTGAGATTTTCGGTTTCCTCCCACGCTCCAAAGACGTACTGGTTTGTAGGTTAATTGGCTTTGTATAAGTGTCAATTGTCCCTAATGTGTGTTAATGTGGATAGTGTTAATGTGCGGGGCTTGCTGGTCGGTGCGGACTTGGTGGGCTGAAGTGCTTGTTTGTACGCTACATCTCTAAACTAAAATGCAAGAATGGTGACAGGTATGCAAAAGAAGTGTATTACACAGAATCTTAATGGTGGAAAATGAGAAGGCATTGAGGAACAGAAGAGGAGAGTGGCATTATTGCTGTTGAAAGTACGATGGGGCAAATCTAATGGTGATAATGTGGGGTGGAAGTGTTCGGTTACATCTGGAGGAACTAACATTAAGAAAAACTGGATCATGGAAAATGTTCAACGTAAGGATTGTATTCTTTAAAATTTTTGGCAAAAGAATCCAGTAATTCCAATTTTTTTTAAATAACAGGGAACTTTGGTTGCCTTTTTCATCATTTCCTCAGAATCGAAAGCACATACTCCTTTGCTGATAAAAAATGATAAAATGAAGAGTGGAGAACACTGGTTGAAATTGGATATTAAAAAGTGCATCAGTTTCTGCAGCAATTGGATTGAGATTAGATACCTTTTTCTATGGATAATATATGCTCTTAATAGCTGATGGCTAACTAAGTTGCTAAAGTATGAGTCAATAATCATAGTGGAAAATGAGTTGATGACTGATGGAAAAAGGCATTGTTTTCCCCCCAAATGTTTACAAATAGGACATTTGTATTCTAACCTTGCTTGTTTTTATCATTGGAACCTTTATTCTTCTTCTGTTTCATTTCAGTTTTTTTGCACCATTTAGGCTGTTGCTCAGCTAGGTACTTTTGTTGGCACTCCTCAGCAGAACGTGTACCAACGGATGCTGCAACGTTTTCCCAGAAACCATATTTATGTTTTGGAAATGCTGCAACTGATCTATTAGGAAAGACATAATGAAGAAGTAAACACATATTAAGATCATTTTTATAAATTGTGAATTCTCCACATATTACTGGAGTGAAGCAATAATAAATCAAAGGAGAAAGTAAGTAATATAATAAACATAAATAAGAATGTGGAGGCACCCATGCTAACGTGTCAACTTTAAGACATTAGATTTTTTCAGTTAGATCAAAGGGGGTATATATAAAGACAGCAGTGTAGAAGTTGCTCCTTTGAATAAAGAAGGCAATAATACGGGAGATTTCTTTACCGTAACAAGTTTAAATTGTGCTTACTGGGGAAAATTGTACAGCTAAAAGTGGAGAAGAATATCCAATTTATGAATTCTGTTAAATGCTCATTACACTGATTTGCATAATTCTTGCTTCATTAGTCAATTTATCAGGACAGTAAGAAAGTGTAGTTCTTTTGGCTTGTTCTTATATTAATATTCTGAATCAATGATGAAATTGGGGGGCAATGTGCTGTGTAATAGACAGCGTATGCATTATGTACTTGGTGGCTATCTGTAATCGAAGATCACTCTTATTCATGAAACCATCTAAAATCCCACAGCTCTAATTCAGTGAGACACAGTTATGAACTCTAAAGAAGGGTCTCGACCCAACACGTCACCCATTCCTTCCCTCCAGAGATGCTGCCTGACCCGCTGAGTTACTCCAGCGTTTTGGTTCAACCTTCGATTTATACCAGCATCTGCAGTTCTACTCAACAACATACCTCGGTGACTGCCAATCACCACCACCCCCCGAACACTTATTATTATTTATTCAAATCATTTGCTATGTCGCTCTTCCAGGGAGATGCTAAATGCATTTTGTTGTCTCTGTACTGTACATTGACAATGACAATTAAAAATTGAATCTGAATCTTCCTACACATAGGATCTTCCTCTTCCAAGTACCAACTGATTTCTGATTACAGCAGAGATAGTCGATCTGGTGATTTTCAAAAAAAATGCCAAGAAAGGCAAAGACCATCTTAGCAGGAAGCAGATAGATAGGTGACAAACATCTGAAGGGAAATGTCAGCATTATTGGCAGAATAGTCTTATGAGATAACAAAATGGTGCCATTAGCTAGTGAGTATACATAGGAGAAACAGTCAGATGGCTAACCAATTCTGAATATTTTGAACTGCTGCTATTCCCTTCTTTAATGCCGTTATTAAATGAGGACATCAGCCCATTACACTTTTTTCACTAATCTCTCAATCATTGATAATATGAGCAGTTTTTCCACAACTGCAAGTTATATTTAGGATGAGAGCTTCAATTGAAAAACTGGCATCCAAGGCATATCTCTGCCCACTCTCCTAACCTGTCCAAGTCCTTCTGCAGAGGCATTGCTTCCTATACACTGCCTGCCCTCCACCTATCTTAGTATCATCTGCAAACTTGGCCACAAAGCCTTCAATCCCCTTATCCAAATCATTAATATACAACGTGAAGAGAAGTGGCCCCAGCACAGACCTTTGCGGAACTCCAATAGTCAACCTGAAAATGTGCCTTTCATTGCAACTTTACCTTCTGCCATTGAGCCGACCGATTATCCATACTGGTATCTTCCCTTTAATACCATGGGCTCTCATCTTCCCTAGCAGCCTAACGTGTGGCACATTATTGAAGGTACGTCCCTGTTAATGAAGGGCAAGGCAGGCAAACGTAAGGAAGCTTGACAGACGAGGGAAATTGAGGCATTGGTCAAGAATAAGAAGGATGCGTGGGACAGGTATAGGCAGCTGGGATCAAGTGTATCCCTAGAGGAGTCTTGGGAACTAAGGAATAAACTAAAAATTGAAATCAGAAGGGCATAAAGGAGCCAGGAGATAGCTCTGGCAGTTTGCATTAAGGACAATCCCAAGAGATTTTATAAAACATAAGGGGAAAATGGGTAACTAGAGAGTGCGGGACGTCTCAAAAATCATAATGGTTCCTCCGTGTGGAGCCAAAAGAGGTGGGCAAGGTCCTCAATGAGTATTTCTCCTCTGTATTTACTGAGGAGAAAGGTAGGATGACAGAAGAACTAGGGGCAGTCAATGGAATTGTCTTGAGAGCCATCAGTGTTACTGTTGAAGAGTTGCTGAAGGTACTATCGTGTATGAAGGTAGATACATTTCCTGGGTCTGATCAGATATATCCGAGGACATTGTAAAAAACTAGAAGCAAATTGCAGGAGCCATGGTTGAAATTTACGAGTCGTCTTGTATACAGGAGAGGTACCGGAAGACTGGAGGGTGGCAAATGTTGTGCCTCTATTCAACAAGAGCTGCAAGGAAAATGCTTTGAACTATAGGCCAGTGAGCTTGTAGTCGGAAAGAAACTAGAGAGTATTCCGAGGGATAGGATATACAGGCATTTAGATGAACAAGGGCTGATTAGGGATAGTCAGCATAATTTTGTACGTGGGAGGTCGTGTCTCACAAATCTTCTTTATTTTATTTTTTTTATTTTTTTTTTTTATTTGAAGTACGGTAAGTTACAATACTACACAACACATATTTCTTAATACATTTTTTGTACCGCTTCATTTTTTGAGCTTTAAGAAAAAGATAGAAGTAGAGAAAGTAAAGAAAGTGCGCAAGAGTCGTGAAGGTGCAGGAGAGTGTTGAGAAAAGAAAGCCCCTTAGAAAAGAAGTTAGAGGAGGAAGTAAAGAAAGAAAGTATACCCTAGAAAAGAAGGAAAAAGAAAGGAGAAACAATCGCTCTATTATAACATTAAACTCCGCAGAAAGGGGACTACCAACCAAGTCTGTTTTTGTTGTTTTGTTGTTTTTTTTAACCCCTCGTTGCCAGACCCTGGTACCTTCTATCTATCTATCTATCTATCTATCTATCTATCTATCTATCTATCTATCTATTTATTTATTTATTTATTTATTTTTAAAATTACTATTGCACCTTATGCTTGTAATAGTTCCAAAAACTTGGATCACGTCTTTTGGAAGTGGTCTGCTTTGCCTGCTAAGAGGAATCTCATCTCTTCCAGATGTAGTGTTTCAAACATATTTGAAATCCACATTTTTATTGTTGGTGTAGGCGCATTTTTCCAAAATTTAAGTATGAGCTTTTTTCCAATTATTAGCCCGTAATTGAGTAAATTCTTCTGAAACACGTTTAATTCAGGGTTACCTTCCGATATTCCAAAAATAATCCATTCTGGTTTTGGTACCAGTTTTATTTTAATTAATTTGTGTCTCACAAATCTTTTTGAAGACATGACCAAAAAGAGCAGAGCTGTAGATGTGGTATATATGGACTTCAATAAAGCATTCGACAAGGTTCAGCATGGTAGTCTGCTCTGGAAGGTTAGATCGCATGGGATCGAAGGAGAGATAGCTGAATTAATAGAAAATTAACCATATGACTATATAACAATTACAGCACGGAAACAGGCCATCTTGGCTCTTCTAGTCCGTGCTGAACACTTATTCTCACCTAGTCCCATCTACCTGCACTCAGACCACAACCCTCCATTCCTTTCCCGTCCATATACCTATCCAATTTATTTTTAAATGATAAAATCGAACCTACCTCCACCACTTCCACTGGAAGCTCATTCCACACAGCTGCCACTCTCTGAGTAAAGAAGTTCCCCCTCATGTTACCCCTAAACTTCTGTCCCTTAATTCTCATGTCCTCTTGTTTGAATCTTCCCTACTCTCAATGGGAAAAGCTTATCCACGTCAACTCTGTCTATCCCTCTCATCATTTTAAAGACCTCTATCAAGTCCCCATTTAACTTTCTGCGCTCCAAAGAATAAAGACCATAAAGATCTTTACCAGAAGCTTTCCCGTTTAAAGCAGTCTTTCAACCTGGCCCACCTTGATCAGACAACATTATCTGCCCCTATCATCATCAGTCCAGGCAGCATGAACTTGCATCAGCATACCTGATCTAAAGGTATTAGCAACACACCCATGCAGACTGTAATAATACTAATATTTCTCGTACAATTCACACTATTTAATAGAGGCAGTGTCCAGAATGCCATGCTTAATGGGCTCAAGCATTTGCCAAAAACATTTACAATATCTTGTTTTGATTTTTATTGAAAGGTTATTAAGATAAATTATGAGCAAGAAATTTATTTGAAAAACATAATAGTATTGAGCATAAAATTAACACGGTAATTGAGCTCTTACTTGTGCAGACAGTGGAGTTCTTTCTTAGTCCAGTGTACTGCTTCAGCATCATCAACCGATGGTAAGGAATTGCATAGTCTTTGATCTTTCTGCCCAGACCTAGTACGGGTTTCTGAGCCTGTATCTGTTGTTGATCTATTTTTTGGCATTGCCTTTTGAAAAGATCTTGTTGAATGTTTTGGTTTTCCTTCTGTGAAAACTTCCACCTCATTTGTTTCAGTTTGCAAAACATCTCCAGTAGATGACAGGGCTCTATTGAACTGATTTTTGTGTTGTCTTTTTGAAGATCGTTGGTTATACTCTGACACACTAGTTCCAAAGTTGTCATCATTTAGTTCTGCTGCACCCATTTGATAATCCTGATTTGTTTTAATATTAGCATTTAAGCTAAGTGCCTTGTTGATGATCTTGCCAATGTCCTCCTTGGTTGGAGGTGATGCCGTCTTCTCAGATACAAATTGATTTCTCATTGAAGGAGCAAGTTTTGATTGAATCAATGACTCTTCTGATTGAGACTCTTTGACACCAATACCTCCCTTAATTGCTAGTCCTCGGTTTTTCTGATTGACACACTGTTTGGAATTCATTCTTTTTAATTTTCTTCTAATGTTAATCTTGATATCTTCATTGGATGTAAAAGTCTCTGCTGATGAAAGCAAAGGTTCATGTTTTTGGAGTGATTTTGAAGAGTGATTTCCATTTTCATTATGGCTTTGAGAAACATATTTTTCATTGAAATCCTCCATATCAGATGATTCTGTCATTTTGACTGGAGATACATTTCTCCGATTTTTGCTGTTTTGGGTATTGTGTTGTGTTTTTGCTTTTTTAGATGTTGATTCGCTTGATTTTATTGTTCCATTGCGTAACTTGCTAAAGTTCTGAAGTATTGCTTTTATGGGTCTATCGTTAGATTTGTCTTCAAACATGTCGCTCTCACTTGTATCCCCTATTTCAGATGATGTACCCACATTTACAGAGACCAATTTGTTTCCTTTCTTTGTGTTTTGCTGAACATTGTTTAAACCCCCATCTAATTTTACCATTTTGCTCCTTAGTGTATAAGGATCACGAATTGGGGTTAAAACAATCAATGGGGTTAAATTACGATGATTTCTATGTTTTTTTATCTCATTATTTAAAGTACTTCCGTCCGATTTTAAAGTGGCCTCTCGTGTCAGCTTTTGTGGCTGATTTTTCAGACTAGATTTCACCTGTTGCTTTTTGGATTTTTCATTTGCGATTGTTGTCCTTTTAGCATCTCTTTTAATCTTCAAAACATGATCTATTAGAACAAATACAAAATTTAATTGTAGATTTGGTATTTAAATACAGTGAGCATCTATTGGAAATTATATGTTTTGCAAGGTCTCTTATAAATCTCTCCCCTCTCACCATAGGCCCACGCCCTCTAATTTTAAAATCCTTTACCCTGGGGAGAAAGACTGAGTGTTCACTTTTGCAGAAACCTCATGATCATGTCACCCCTCAGCCTCTTTCACTCCAAACAAAGTCCCAGCCTACCCAACCTCTCCCACAAGTCCAGGTAACATTCTGGTGAATATCTTCCTATGCTTTTCCAACTTAATTATATATTACCTAAAGTTGGATGACCAGAACTGCACATAATACTCCAAGTATGGTCTCACACTTATGCTTAGAAAATCATTTGTTTTACCATTGTAGAGCACAAAATCAGCTCGGGATGGAGGAATCAGTTGGGGAGAAAGAGAAAAAAGACACACAAGAAGCAACTTCATAGCTGTACATAGAATGTAACATGCTAACATATATTTGGCACCTGAAAAAAGGTACCATGGTATTGTACTTCTAATAAAATAAAAATCAAAAAAATTAAAAAAGCAACTTCAATTTCTCAGGGAGGACTTTGACATGGTTATTTCTTAAATTTACATAGAAATTAAAACACAAAAAGGTCAATTTGTTAATTCTTCTGCCAGCATTAAGCACAGCACATGCTTCCTACAAACCTCATTCCTCACTTAACTCATTAATACGTACTTATTTTCCTTTCTCCTCCATGTATAGATCTAGATTTCTCTTAAATGCATCAATATGATTAATAATATCTCAACAATGTTTTTATGACATAGAAAGATAGAAAATAGGTGCAGGAGTAGACCATTCGGCCCTTCGAGCCTGCACCGCTATTCAATATGATCATGGCTGATCATCCACCTCAGTATCCTGTACCTGCCTTCTCTCCATACCCCCTGATCCCTTTAGCCACAAGGGCCACATCTACCTCCCTCTTAAATACAGCCAATGAACTGGCCTCAACTACCTTCTGTGGCAGAGAATTCCACAGATTCACCACTCTCTGTGTGAAAAATGTGTTTCTCATCTCGGTCCTAAAAGACCCCCCCCTTATCCTTAAACTGTGACCCCGTGTTCTGGACTTCCCCAACATCGGGAACAATCTTCCTGCATCTAGCCTGTCCAACCCCTTAAGAATTTTGTAAGTTTCTATAAGATCCCCCCTCAATCTTCTAAATTCTAGCGAGTACAAGCCAAGTCTATCCAGTCTTTCTTCTTATGAAAGTCCTGACATCCCAGGAATCAGTCTGGTGAACCTTCTCTGTACTCCCTCTATGGCAAGAATGTATTTCCTCAGATTAGGAGACCAAAACTGTAAACAATACTCCAGGTGTGGTCTCACCAAGGCCCTGTACAACTGCAGTAGAACCTCCCTGCTACTTTACTCAAATCCTTTTGCTATGAATGCTAACATACCATTCGCCTTCTTCACTGCCTGCTGCACCTGCATGCCTACTTTCAATGACTGGTGTACCATGACGCCCAAGTCTCGTTACATGTCCCCTTTTCCTAATCAGCCACCATTCAGATAATAGTCTACTTTCCTGTTCTTGCCACCAAAGTGGATAACCTCACATTTATCCACATTATACTGCATCTGCCATGCATTTGCCCACTCACCCAACCTATCCAAGTCGCCTTGCAGCCTCCTAGCATCTTCCTCACAGCTAACACTGCCCCCCAGCTTCAAGTCATCCTCAAACTTGGAGATGTTACATTCAATTCCCTCGTCCAAATCATTAATAAATATTGTAAACAGCTGGGGTCCAAGCACTGAGCCTTGCGGTACCCCACTAGTCACTGCCTGCCATTTTGAAAAGGACCCGTTTACTCCTACTCTTTAACCATATAACCATATAACAATTACAGCACGGAAACAGGCCATCTCGGCCCTACAAGTCCGTGCCGACACAACTTTTTTCCCCTTAGTCCCACCTGCCTGCACTCATACCATAACCCTCCATTCCCTTCTCATCCATATGCCTATCCAATTTATTTTTAAAATGATACCAACGAACCTGTCTCCACCACTTCCACTGGAAGCTCATTCCACACCGCTACCACTCTCTGAGTAACGAAGTTCCCCCTCATGTTACCCCTAAACTTCTGTCCCTTAATTCTGAAGTCATGTCCTCTTGTTTGAATCTTCCCTATTCTCAAAGGGAAAAGCTTGTCCACATCAACTCTGTCTCATCATTTTAAAGACCTCTATCAAGTCCCCCCTAAACCTCTGCGCTCCAGAGAATAAAGACCTAACTTATTCAACCTATCTCTGTAACTTAGTTGTTGAAACCCAGGCAACATTCTAGTAAATCTCCTCTGTACTCTCTCTATTTTGTTGACATCCTTCCTATAATTGGGCGACCAAAATTGTACACCATACTCCAGATTTGGTCTCACCAATGCCTTGTACAATTTTAACATTACATCTTTGCTTCCTGTCTGCCAGCCTGTTCTCTATCCACATCATTACTGAACCCCCAATACCGTGTGCTTTAAGTTTGCATACTAATCTCTTATGTGGGACCTTGTCGAAAGCCTTCGGAAAGTCCAGATATAACACATCCACTGGTTCTCCCTTATCCGCTCTACTAGTTACATCCTCGAAAAATTCTATAAGATTCGTCAGACATGATTTACCTTTCATAAATCCATGCTGACTTTGTCCAATGATTTCACCACTTTGCAAATGTGCTGCTATCCCATCTTTAATAACTGACTCTAGCATTTTCCCCACTACCCGGTTCCCGGTTTTTTTCTCTCCCTCCCTTTTTAAAAAGTGCGGTTCCATCAGCTACCCTCCAATCCTCAGGAACTACTCCAGAATCTAAAGAGTTTTGAAAAATTATCACTAATGCATCCACTATTTCTGGGGCTACTTCCTTAAGTACTCTGGGATGCAGCCTATCTGGCCCTGGGGACTTATCGGCCTTTAATCCATTCAATTTACCTAACACCACTTCCCGGCTAACCTGGATGCGCTCAGTCTCATTGAAACAAAGGTTCTGCCATCAACTATTGCACATTTTGTTTTCAAGAATATTGTAGAAAATAAAATATCAAATAAAAGTTTTAAAATCTGTGGAACTATGAAACTGAAAAGATGAATGTGCATTACATAAATAATTGCAGAAAAGTTACATTTTCTTACGTTTATTGTTCCTTCTATTTGAACTTTCTGCAGGCATTTTTGAGGTCAAGGGGCTTCCATTTCGGTCATTCCCTCTCTGAATTTTTTTGTATAAAAACAACAAAAGTTACTTTAATGTCATAGATAATTGTTGTCTATTTATTTATTTAAAAAAATTATACTCACTGTATTCAAATAATCAGTTCCACCCTTCATGACAGTAACATTCAAGCTGTTGTCAGTCACCATTCTCTGCCCCCGCCAATACTCCATTGGAGCCTTAATGCAACGACCACTACGACTGTATTGTGTTTTCATGGAAATGTTACAATCTATTTAAAAACATTATAAATCTACATAAATATATTTTAAAATAAATTAACATTAAACATTGTGAAATAGTTAAATGGCAATGCCCACAACCCCACCTTTCTCCAACCCTGCATTCCTTTGTGATACAATACTTTTGGTTTGGCATCGCTGACATTATAATCACCAAAGTCAAATCATTCATTCTTTTGCTTAAAGCAAAAACATAACTTCTAGGTTTCAATATACTTGTTTTTGGCAGATTTGCATATTCTACTCAATTATTGATAAAGCTGTGAAATAAAATAACAAACTGCTGGAGGAATCTAAGCTAGATTTAGTACACATCTTGGTACAGAAGAGGGAGAGGGCCTTTGGCTCATGACAGTGTCGCAGATGTTGCCAAATTAAACTAATTTCTTCTGCCTGCACATGATCCACATCCCTATTGCATATTAATGTGTCCATCTCAAAGCCTCTGAATAGCTACTATTATATCTTCTTCCAGGGCTACCCCTGGCAGTGAGTTCCAAATGCCTCTGCCTGACATATTAAGCATTTGCAGCAATTTTTGTTCTTATTAGATAAGTAAAGAACTTCAGCTCCAAGCGTCCCCAGAATACAGGGTACACTTTGGGTTCCTTATTTAAACAAAGATGTACTCTACTGGGAGGTGATACATGAAGGTTTCACCAGTATCGATTCCCCAACTGCTTGTGGGGTGGGGGAAGAATGCTGATAAAGGAGTATGAGCCTGCTCAATGTGTAGTTTAGATGAATGGGAAATGATCTTAAGATACCAAGATGAAAAAATATCCAAGAACATATTTACGTGATCGGCAGAAATATTTGATATGATCTACATCAGACATTTTAGCAAAAAATTTAATAGAACTAAAAATGTGAATTCAAAATTGGTTGCAGAGGCTACCGAAAGTAGGGAAAATTTGAATGTATTTTGATGAATAATTGCTAATTATGTGGTTTTTGGGCATCCTGGACTTGAACGAAGGAATAGACTACAATCATAGCAGATATACTAAATGAGGCACAGTAGGTGTGGATGGGAACTATACAGACGCAGAAAAGAACAAAGACATAATTGCACAAATTCTCCAAAGTCAATGAACAGATTCAAGAATATTCAAATAGGCTAATGAACTTATCTCAAGGCAGTCGCAATGCAAAAAGAAGTTTGCTTCAGCAGTGACTTGTAAAGGGATACACGGAACAAGTGAACAAAATTACAACTGATACGCTCCAAGTGGGAAAATGCAAAATGTATATTGGACTATATAAGACTAATCAGACAAGTTTCTTAAAGGTTAAAAACCAGGAATTATGTACGTACAACTACACTAATCACCAAAAGTCAAGCAAATTAAGTAACAAAAATGAAATGTTGATTATATTTTAAGAGCTCAGGGGTAAACATGATTTCCAACATACAAAACCGTAATGATTATCTCTAATCAACCTCTGTCTATCCAAATATACATGTATCTTATACCTTTGAATCCCCTCCAGTAACTTACCTACTGAGAAGTTAGGCTTACTGGTCAATGGTTCCCAGGCTTTTCCTTACAACCCTTCTGAAACAAAGCCACAATATGAGCCAGTCTCCAGTCATCTGGCACCTCACCCTGTCTAACAATGAATCATATATCTGCCCCTGCAATTTCTCAAGCTTCCAACGGTATTCATGGATATATCTGATCAGGCCAGGAAGATTTATCTACCTTCATACGCTTTAGGACGTCCAGCCCCTCCTTGTCCGTAATACTCAAAGCAACTCCATTAACCTTCACAGGTTCCCCATCTTCATGTCTGTCTCCACAGTAAAAACAGGAGAAGTATTTGCAAACCTTGTTCATCACCTGCGGCTCCTCTCATAGATGATTGCTTTGGTTTCTGAGGGGCCTTATTCTCTCTCTAGTTATACTTTCGCTTAATATGCTTTTAAAATATATTTTAAAATACCATTGGATAGTGCTTAATTCATGCGACATCCTATTACTACCAACAGTTGTACAAAGGTACTCAAGATACAGTGCATTCATAAGCCATTTCATAATTAAGCACACACCAGCTGATCAAATAACTCATTATCAAAAAGTAATTTTCTATCTTGAATATTTTTTATAAATGACAAATGAAACAGGAGGATTAAAAAAATTAGTATTTCCTACTGTACAGCCAAGCCATTGCTATTCCACTAAAACCTGTATAAGAAAACAACAAATGTCTCCATCGCCACATCCTTTGGTCACCTTTACATCCTTTGACTACCTCGGCATTCCTTCTTTTTACATTGCAGTGACATGGGCAATGACACCAAGTACAAAGAGCCCACCTTTGCTCTACAGTTTGATGCACCTAACCATTTTGTTCATCTCCAATTTAAATAGTTGGCGATTTTCTAATGATGACCAAATATTGTACAAACTTACCATTCGCATATTTTTTGTGCCCTTCGTTTGCCATCCTTTGTCTAGCCAGCTTGTGCCTGGTAGTCGGAGTCTCATCCATCTCAATTGAGAGTATATCTTGTGATCTCAGCAATTTCATTGAAGATAACTTTTGAATTCTGTCTCCTTTATCCTTTTTTATGTCTGGATTGTTAGGCTTTTCGCTAAAAAATAACAATTACAGCAAACTAAAAAAAAACAAGACATTTATATTTTCTATATTAATTTTTCAAACTGGAATAATTTATTTACGTACCTTTTACTTTCAAGGAGTTGTTCAATACGATTCTTCCAATCCAATGGAAAACCACGAAAGAAGTGTTTTAATAATGTGCCAGAGATTCCTGTTTTTGAAAAATAAATCTATTATTCCAAAACAAGAGTTTTCTATTCTACTCTGTGATGAGCAATTGTCATAAATAAATAAATAAATAAATAAGCGTGTGTGTGTGTGTGTAAGCACACGCTATTGGGGGTTCAGTATTGATGTGGATAGAGAACTGCTGGCAAACAGGAAGCAAAGAGTAGGAGTAAACAGGTCCTTTTCACAATGGCAGGCAGTGACTAGTGGGGTACCACAAGGCTCAGTGCTTGGACCCCAGCTATTTACAATATATATTAATGATTTGGACAAGGGAATTGAATATAACATCTCCAAGTTTGCGGTTGACACTAAGCTGGGGGGCAGTGTTAGCTGTGAGGAGGATGTTAGGAGGCTGCAAGGTGACTTGGATAGGCTGGGTGAGTGGGCAAATGTATGGCAGATGGCAGTATAATGTGGATAAATGTGAGGTTATCCACTCTGGTGGCAAAAACAGGAAAGCAGACTATTATCTAAATGGTGGTCGATTAGGAAAAAGGGAGATGCAACGAGACCTGGGTGTCATGGTACACCAGTTATTGAAAGTAGGCATGCAGGTGCAGCAGGCAGTGAAGAAAGCAAATGGTATGTTAGCATTCATACCAAAAGGATTTCAGTATAGGAGCAGGGAGGTTCTACTGCAGTTGTACAGGGTCTTGGTGAGACCACACCTGGAGTATTGCATACAGTTTTGGTCTCCAAATCTGAGGAAGGACATTATTGCCATAGAGGGAGTGCAAAGAAGGTTCACCAGACTGATTCCTGGGATGTCAGGGCTATCATATGAAGAAAGACTGGATAGACTCGGTTGGTACTCGCTAGAATTTAGGAGATTGAGGGGGGAATCTTATTGAAACTTACAAAATTCTTAAGGGGTTGGACAGGCTAGATGCAGGAAGATTGTTCCCGATGTTGGGGAAGTCCAGGACAAGAGGTTACAGCTTTAGGATAAGGGGGAAATTCTTTTAGACCGAGATGAGAAAAACATTTTTCACACAGAGAGTGGTGAATCTCTGGAACTCTCTGCCACAGAGGGTAGTTGAGGCCAGTTCATTGGCTATATTTAAGAGGGAGTTAGATATGGCCCTTGTGGCTAAAGGGATCAGGGAGCATGGAGAGAAGGCAGGTACGGTATACTGAGTTGGATGATCAGCCATGATCATATTGAATGGCGGTGCAGGCTCGAAGGGCTGAATGGCCTACTCCTGCACCTATTTTCTATGTATACACACACACACACATATATATATATATATATATATATATATATATATATACACATATATATATATATGTATATACACACACATATATATATATATATACACACATGTATATATATATATATATATGTATACTATATATATACATACACACGTATATGTGTATGTATATATATGCGCACACACACACATATATATATATACACACACACACACACACACACACAATCACTTTACTTTCTTCAAAGCATGTTAATACCATTGTTTTTCTTTCAATGTTCTAGCCCGTGCCGATATATATACACATACATACATATATATATATATATATATATATATATATATATATATATATACATATATATATATATACATATACTTATACGTATATATATATATATATATATACATATATATATATATATATATATGTGTATATATATATATATACATATATATACATATATATATATGTGGGTATATATATGTGTGTGTGTGTATACACACACACACACGCATATATTTGTGCCAGCAAAATTAGCAGCTATCATTCTTATCAACTGAAGATAGACACAAAAAGCTGGAGAAACTCAGCAGGACAGGCAGCATCTCTGGAGAGAAGGAATAGGTGACGTTTTGGGTCGAGACTCTTCTTCAAACTGGTTAAGAATTAGGGAAACAAGAGATATAGACGATGATGTAGAGAGATAAGGAACAATGAGTGAAAGATGCAAAAAATTAACGATGAAAAAAGGAAACAGGCCGTTAGCTGTTTGTTGGGTGAAAACGAGAAGCTAATGCGACTTGTGTGGAGGAGGGATAGAGAGAGAGGGAATGTCGGGCTACCTGAAGTTAGAGAAATCAATATTCATACCACTGGGCTGTAAGCTGCCCAAGTGAAATATGAGATGCTGTTCCTCCAATTTGTATTTAGCCTCACTGACAATGCAGGAGATCAAGGACAGAAAGGTCTGTGTGGGAATGGGAAGGAGAAATAAAGTGTTTAGCAACCGGGAGATAAAACTAATAGAAGTTTAAACCAGCATCTGCAGTTCCATCCTATACATTAATCAAGAATAGTATCTCTTTTAAGATGACAATTTTATACCGTACCAACTTCATCAAGATACATTACTTTCTACTCTGGTCATCATAACAGGGAGGGTTCAAAAATAATAGATTTATTAGGATAATATCAGATATGGGGGGGGGTTGAACCCATCTGCAAAGGATGAAAATCATTTTGTTTATATTCTAGGGAAAAGAGATTGGGAAATGGAGCAATGAATGACTGTAAAATTTTGGAAACTTTTAACACAGCAGGGCATGTATTTTCACTTTATGGAAAAGCAAAAACAAGTCGCAGTTTAACTTAGTGTAAAAATACAGCGTGGAAACAGGCTCTTCGGCCCTCCGAGTCCTCGTTGACCATTAATCACCCGTACGCTAGTTCTATCCTTTACACTAGGAATAATTAAACTACAAACCTACACAGCTTTGAAATGTGGGAAGAAACCGGAACATCCAAGCAGTTACAGGGAGAATGTACACAGACAGTATCTAACCTGGGTTTCTGGCTCTGAGGCAGCAGCTCTATGCTGTGCCACCCTATTCCTGAAGTCTAATCTCTTAGTTTGAGGCTGCATCTACTCTGAGAAGCACCCATAAATTTTTTGTTTCTATCCGAATACTAACAGATATTACATTAAGGTACTCTTGATGAAACACAATCGTGTAGAGAATATATAGGAAAGAAGAGATTGAGGCTAATTGAGAACTGAAAATACTGAAAGTACTTAACAGATCAAACTGCATCCATGGATTGAGATAGCTAGGTTTACAGATCGATGACCTTTCATCAGATGGAGATTAATCGCGTAGTTCTATAAATCAAGAAATAGTCAGATGGCTTCTAAATGTGCTGCACCATTCTATGAATTCAGCACATACTCATTTAGGCTTAGAATGTAGAAAGGATAGAACATATTATCGAAAATCTAGAAATGCATACATGGAAATGGAAGACTGTGGCAATATTGTTAGAAAAAATGGTAGCAATTTTCAAAAGAACATAAACACAATGGACTATCTAGGCCAAGTGATTTGTTTCAACAATACATTTGAGAATGAATTTTAGTTTAAACACAAAACATCTGTGCCAAATAATTATGTTCCAATAGAACATATACGGCCACTCTTGTATACCTTGGTTCTTCATCGTGACGTAATCCATTGGACCTTTCAGAACATAAATTGAACCAGTAATAGATTTCAGTTCTGTCTGGTTAATTCTTTCAGCAATTACATTACTATGCCAGTATATTTTATCCCTGTTTGGGAAACACATATGTATTAGTTTATATAGTATGTTTAATATATAAAAGATTTAACACCAATACTTAAAGCACCAGATATGCTATTGAACATAACCAAATTAATTGCCTCCATTAAATTGGAAGAAAAAAACCATTAACACCTATAAGTTAGGGAGATGGATAGGAGACTCCATGGCAGCAATGGCAATGGGAAAACAGTCTGGGAGTAATTCAATTATAGAATTGTAAGAAAAATCGACTTACTTATGCATTTTGTACAGGTAATATCATTGGGATCAGAGCGAGTACAATATAGATTACTATTTCTAGCAGTCGTTTCTAGTAATAATTCAAATTGGGAAAAAGTAGAGTCATGATAACACATTTCTAAATAATCAACTTACATAATGATTTGTTTCTGGAAGTTACAGTGGTGGAGAAGCAGCGCCACGCAAATTGAATGATTTGATTTTGACTTATTTAGTTTTTTTAGATGGAAATGTTTCTCTGATGTCTTGGTTTTTTAAGATATTTTGTTTCTTTAATGGTTTGACTTCTTCTTGTTGTTTAGTTCAACCAGAAAGACCTGGGCTTTGAGCTCTACACAATGCTGATTGATCTCAACCTGGACGTTTAAAAATTCTCATTACAAGGGGAACTTAGCCAGAAGATCTAAATTATGCAAAAATGATTTCCTACTGAATACCATATTGGGTAGAACAAAATTCAGATCTTTCTGGCTCATCATCTGCCAACACGGCATCTAACTCAGATAGACCATAAGCAAAGTGTCTCACAATAGAGGGGGGGGGGAGAGAGATGGGAAGGTGTTTAAAAAAAGGGACTAAGTTCTGATCAAAACAAATGGTTAATTACCTTTTTCCTTCAACACAAATTTCCTTGCTGCTTTTTATTTGCTGGATGATCCAATTTGTCAGTGTAATCTTCTTTTCCTATATATTTAGAGAATTATATTACACAGATATATCATTAAAGAATCTATCACACTTGAAAATATTAACCAGATAATTAGCAAGTTTGCAGATGATACAGATGTGGAAGGTTTTACAGATAGTGAATATGGTTGTGAAAAATTGCATCAGGACCTTGATCGATTGGCCAAGTAGGCTGAAGAATGGTTGATGGAATAATGTGTGGTGTAACATTTTGGGAAGTTTAACAAGGGCAGGACCTACACAGTGAATGGTGGGACTCTGGGTAGTGTTGTAGAGAAGAGGGATCTAGGAGTGCAGGTGCATAGTTCCCTGAAGGTGGAGTCATAGAACATAGAACATAGAAAATAGGTGCAGGAAGAGGCCATTCGGCCCTTCGAGCCAGCACTGCCATTCATTGTGATCATGGCTGATCGTCCCCAATCAATAACCCATGCCTGCCTTCTCCCCATATCCCTTGATTCCAGCAGCGCCATGAGCTCTATCTAGTCGCAATTACAGCGCATTCAGAAAGTATTCAGACTTGTTCACTTTTTCCACAATTTGTTACGTTACAGCCTTATTCTAAAATGGATTATATTCTTTTTTTGTTATCATCAATCTACACACAATGCCCTATAATAAAAAAAAGCAAAAACAGGTGTTCAGAAATTTAGTAATTAAAAAGAAATAACTGAAATATCACATTTACACAAGTATTTAGACCCTTTACTCAGTACTTTGTTGAGGCACCTTTGGCAGCGATTACAGTGTCAAGTCTTCTTGGGTATGACGCTACAAGCTTGCAGGGCACTCACTTAACTTTTTTTCCCTGTTGCCAGTCTGTTTTTAGGTTGCCAAATAACAGTTTAGTTGGTCATTTAAGACGGTTTGCATGACGCGTGCTATAATGTGCTCGGACGAAGTGTAGTTACCAGTCGGAATTATGCTCAATGAAGCATTCACATATTATGTTCAAGAAGGAACTGCAGATGCTGGAAAATCTAAGGTAGATAAAAGTACTGGAGAAACTGATAAAGTCTGAAGAAGGGTTTTGGCCCAAAACGTTGCCCATTTCCTTCGCTCCATAGATGCTGCCGCATCCACTGAGTTTCTCCAGCACGTTTGTCTACATTCACATATTATTTCTGCTTCAAATAACTCACAAACTAAACATATTCACCAATCAAGACATGATATATACCACAATGACATGCAGCAAAATTATAATACAATATCTCAACTCTTTTTACACATTGCAATTAATGCAATTTCTATTAGTTCTTTCCACTTCCAAATAAAAATGTGGTTGGATTATTCAGCATATTATCAACCTGTGTCAATAAAATCCTGGACCATGGTAACATATATGCTTAACCATGCACACTACAGATTGATGCAAGCATGTTTTCTGTGAAGGATCGAAAATTACCATGACATGGCCATAACATGGGTCGTTATTGCTATTGGCACAGAAACACTCTGGCTTCCCACATAATTTATCCATAACAAAATATACAGGTTGCAAGGAAATTTCTAAAGGCATTTTATGATAATAGCTGTTAAAACCGACTGACAGGTTAAACATTACACTAACTGACAAGAGATGGCCAAATGACATAACTGCAGCAAATGTTCTTTTGGTAATATGTTTAATGGTGTCAAAATAAATAATAACATTGGGAATTGAAACACATTTGATTGCATTCCTTTATCAAACATAGTCAATGTTTGCTCTGAAGACCATGAATCACAATAGGGTGTGTGAATCAATGCGGGGTGGATAGATGGCGTGGGATGGGGGGGGGGTTGAGAAGGCAATTGGATGGATTGAGGCGGGAATTAGTACGTGTTGGTTGGAGTACGTAAAATTGTGAGGGGAGAGCACGGGGGATGTCAATGGGGGGGGGATCAGTATGGGATGGAGGGGGGGGGGAGAAGGCAATGGGGGTGGATGGATCAATGAGGCAGGATGATGAATAGATTGAATTAGCACAGGGGGTCAGTGAGGACGGAGGGCATGGGGATCAGTTGGTTGGGGGGGGGGGGGGGGGGGGGGGGGCAGAGGAGGTGGGGAGGAAGGAAGGTGGAGTACGTAAAATTGTGAGGGGGGAGCACGGGGGATGTCAAAGGGTGTTGAATGGGGGGGGCCCAGTATGGGATGGCTAGGGGGGGGGGGCGATCAGTACAGGATGAATGGGGTGCAGTAGACAAATAGGATGGAGAGACGGCAAGGTGAGGTGGGCCTCGGCGTGCGGAGGGGTGAATAGATTGTGTGGGTGGGCAGGTTATCAGGGCGATAGGGGCTGCACCGCCAGGGCTTTCAGTCTCGAGGAAGGCTGAATAGAGAGGGAGGGCACGGGGATCAAGAGGGGGATGGCGAGGACTGGGGGGCCCAGCTCTGATAAGAGGGGTGGAGGGGGGGGGGCGTCAAGAGAGAGAGGTGCACAACCTTTTATCCGGCCTTGGGGGCTTAAGGGGAAGAGGAGATGGCTGGGCAGGAAGGAAGGTCATATCGCTCGCAAGTTTGCGACATTCCGGCAGTTACATCGCCCAATGCTACCTTGGAATGTCCCTGGCCATTCGCCAAGTGCTTAGCCGCCAAAGAGGTGAGGTACTGGTGTAGGATTTTCTCGCCCACCGCCTCCCTGTCCTCCGCCAGCTGACAGCAAGGTGTGGGGCTGAGCGGTGCAGCTCAAAGATCCTATAGCTATAGGATCTTTGTTGGGTGGGCTGCAGCTGGATCTCAGAGTGGCCGGCGGAAGGAGGCTGCGTGAACTGCTCCCCGCTGTAGCGGCCCATCGGGGAGCTCTCCCTTTCCCTCCTGTCCAGGGGGTGGCCTCTCCCAGCCGCACCCGCTCTCTGTGAGTCTCTGGGATCTCCGTGCTTGCAGCCTCGGCGTGCTGTAGAGGGGTTGTTTTGAAAGCCCCTCATCCGCAACCCCTAGACCAAGACGCACCTTGCACATTGGCTTGTTTGCAGGCAGCGACCGTGCTTGCAGTTATCTGGGCGATAGCGGCCCCCGCGTCGGTGCAATGGGCGGGGAGCTGGAGAGGGGAGGGGAGGCAAATCCGTCAACGGCGCTTTCAAAACAACCCCTCTCGCACGTTAAGGCCGGGAGGAGGGAGGGAGAGGGAGAGGGAGGCCTCCTTCAGCCGGACGGGGTGCAGGAGGAAGAGGCGGTGGAGCCGCTGTCGCGGCCGCTGCTGCCACTGTTCGGGGCCCGTCGTTCGCTCTGATCCTTCGTCACCACGCACCTAGTATCTTTGCCTCGCAATCCAGCTGCTGCCGACACGAAACGTTCCTTTTCCCAGAGATGCTGCCTGACCCGCGGTGATACTACAGTTTTTCTGTCTATCGGTATAAACCTGTATCTGCTTGCCAAGCCGGGCAAAATGACTCGGCGTTTAGGTTGCCCGGCAGCACTTTGGGTGGTCAATGGCACCCGGGCAACTGCTAATTTCGAGCCCTGGCTAGGCACACCTGAATTCTGGTAATTTCTCCCATTCTTCTCTGCAGATTCTCTCAAGCTTTGTCAGATTCGATGGGCAGCGTCGATGCACAGCTATTTTCAGGTTCTTCCAGAGATGTTCGATCGGGTTCAAGACCGGGCTCTGGCTGAGCCACTCAAGGACATTCAGACTTGTCACGAAGCCACTCCTGCATTGTCTTGGCTGTGTGCTTAAGGATGTTGTCCTGTTGGAAGGTGAACCTCCGCCCCAGACCTCAGTCCAGAACGCTCTGGAGCAGGTTTTCATCAAGGATCACTCTGTACTTTGCTCTGTTCAACTTTCCCTCCATCCAGACTAGTCTCCCAGATCCTGCCGCTGAAAAACATCCCCACAGCATGATGCTGCCACCACCGTAGGTATTTTGTATTGACCAGGTGATGAGTGGTGCCTGGTTTCCTCCAGACATGACGCTTGGCATTCAGGCCAAAAAGTTCAATCTTAGTTTCATCAGACCAGAGAATCTTGTTTCTCATGGTCCGTTTGTCCTTTAGGTGCTTTTTGGCAAACTCCAAGTGGGCTGTCATGCGCCTTTTACTGAGGAGTGATTTCTGTCTGGCCACTCTACCATAAAGGCCTGATTGGTGGAGTGCTGCAGATATAGTTGTTCTTCTGGGTAGTTCTCCCATCTCCACAGAGGAACTCTGGAGCTCTGTCAGAGTGACCATCGGGTTCTTGGTCAACTCCTGACCAAGGCCCTTCTTCCCTGATTGCTCAGTTTGGCCGGGAGGCCAGCTCTATGAAGAGTCCTGGCAGTTCCAAAGTTCTTCCATTTAAGAATGACGGAGACCACTGTGCTCTTCGGGACCTGCAATGCTGCAGAAATTGTTTTATACCCTTCCCCAGATCTGTGTTTCGACACAATCCTGTCTCGGAGGTCTATGGCCAATACCTTCGTCTTCATGGCTTGGTTTTTGCTCTGACATGCACTGTCAACTGTAGGACCTTATATAGACAGGTGTGTGCCTTTCTAAATCATGTCCAATCATTTTAATTTACCACTGGTGGACTCTAATCAAGTTGTAGAAACACCTCAAGAATAATCAATGGAAACAGGATGAGCCTAAGCTCAATTTTGAGTGCCATAGCAAAGGGTCTGGATACTTATGTAAATGTGATATTCCTGTATAATTACTTTGCAAAAATTTCTAAACACCTGTTTTCGCTTTTTCTGTTATGGGGTATTGTGTGTAGATTGATGATTAAAAAAAAATGTAATCCATTTTAGAATAAGGCTGTAGCATAACAAAATGTGGAAAAAGTGAAGGCGTCTGAATACTTTCTGAATGCACTGTAGATCGGGTGGTCAAAAAGGCTTTTAGCACGTTGGCCTTCATCAGCCAGAGCATGGAGTATAGAAGTTGGGAGGTCATGTTGCACTAATATAAGACGATGGTGAGGCCACATTTAGAGTATTGTGTTTAGTTCTGGGCACCATGTTATAGAAAAGATGTCGTCACGCTGGAAAGGGTACAGAGAAGATTTATAAGGATGTTGCCAGGACTAGAGGGTCTGAACTATAGGCAGAGGTTGAGTAGGTTGGGACACTATTCCTTGGAGCGAGGAGGATGAGGGGTGTTAGATCATGAGAGGAATAGATCGGGTAGATGCACAGAGTCTCTTGCCCAAAATAGGTGAATCGAGTACCAGAGGACATAGGTTTAAGGTGAAGGGGAAAAGATTTGATAGGAAACTGAGGGGTATTTTTTCCACACAGAGGCTGGTGGATATATGGAACAAGCTGCCAGAGGAGGCAGGGACTATCCCCACTTTTAAGGAACAGTTAGACAGGCACATGGATAGGATAGGTTTGGAGGGATATGGACCAATATGGCTGGCAGGTGGGAATAGTGTAGCTGGGCGAGTTGGGCCAAAGGTCCTGTTTCCATACTGTATCACTCTATAACTCTAATTAAATTATTAGACATAGAAGATCTCCTTCAAGAGATGTTCATTAATAAATTATCTGCTAATTATGTGGGTGACTTCTAGTAGCCACTAATAATTTTACATATTGTAAGTCACCTGTTAATCAATATCCATCTCTTGAAGAATAATGTACCCGTTCAAGGAAGCTTGGCTTTCCTCATTCAAAATTGGAGGTTAATTAAAAGGTGACATAATCTCCAAATTTAGCAATAAATTGCTCACCATTTATTACTTCAAAAAAATCCACAAGGAATGAAATATTTACTTTGCAAGAATACAATTCATCTTGAGTACAAAAATCTATTGATAACCTTGAACATGATCTATAACTGTGCACCAATGCAATTCAGGAGTAAAAAGACTATAGCACACTACAGGAACAGGCCCTTTGGCACAAAAAGACAACGCTGATCATGAATCTTAAACACCTCTATCAGATCTGCTTCCAGCAGAACCCCTAGTAGTGTATCCAGACACTGTAAATGGCACAATTGTAATCATTCACCGTCTTTCCGCTGACTGGATAGCACACAAAAAAGGCTTTTCACTGAAAATAAACAATGAAAACAATCCATTTATACAACCTATCCTTGCAGCTAATACCTTCTAATCCATTTTTGGTAAACCTCTGCACTCTCTCCAAAAGCCTTACATCCTTCCTGTGATGAGGCAACTAAAACGGCACCCAATACTCCAAATGCGACTTAACTAAAACTTTATAAAGCTGCAATATGACTTCCTGACTCCTATACTTCATGCCTTGATCAATGAAGGCAAGTGTACCATATGCCTCCTTTACAACTCTATTTAATTGCATTGCCACTTTTGGGGAGCTGTTGACTTGGGCCACAAGATTCTTCTGTACATCAATCTGTTAAGGCCTTGCCATTAACTGAACACTTTCTCCTCACACTTGACCTCCCAAATTTCACCACCTCACACTTGCTTGGTTTAAACGCCATCTGACATTTATTCGCCCCATATCTTTAACTGATCTAACTGCCGCTGGATCCATTGTCAACTTTCCTCACTGTTTCCAACACCACTAACTTTGGTGTAGACTGTAAACCTACTAACAAACTAACTATGTTTACAGCCACGTTATTATGACAAACAATAGAAGTCCCAGCACAGACTCTTGTAGAATATTCCAAAAATTCACAACCCCAAGATCAGAAATTTCTCCTCAGCTTAGACATAAAACAATGCATCTCGACAATGTACTCTCTAGACAGATAAAATGGCACAGGAACACAGCAAGTAAAGCTGATGCCTCAACTCCAACAACCTGCATGCAATCCTGATCTCTGGTGTTGTCCATGTGCAGCTTGCACATTCTCTTTTTGACTGAGGGTTTACCCGTAGTGCTACAATTTCCTCCGACACTCCTTGGCAGGTGCGAATTGACATGTTAAATGGCCACTGTGAAATGCTGCTAGTATGTGCATGAGTGATAGAATCTACAGGGAGTTTTGGTGAGATTAAAACAGAATTAAACTAAATTACTACTTGACTGTCAGTGAGTTGCACTGAGGGGTCTATTTCAATGATTTTATGAAAATGAATTTCAATACATCAATCTCGCTTATCGTAACCAATGCAAAATCTTTCAGAGCAACCAAGAGTTTATCCCGCTTTGTAAAGCAAACCAAATGGTGACATTCCCCAGATAGGCACTGGAGAAGCTATCAGCTCTACATATTATTTCGAAACACAGGGACAGTTCTGTATGAATCAAAAAACCTCCATTCTGAAGAAATAAACACCTGTAATCAATTAGTACAGGTGCACAACCTTTTATCCGAAGTTCCAAATAACGAAAAGCTCCGAATAGCGGACATTTTTTCGGTCCTTGAAGAAAGGTCCTTGAAGACGTTCACCGAGGGCGGCCCGCAGAGGTGACAGCGGAACCTCCGGTCGGTCCTCGAAGAAAGGGGAACTAAATCCCCATTCATAAAAGAGAAGGTGAGGGTATATTGCGCGGGAGGGTTAATAATTGACAATCTGCTGCTGCCTGCCCGCTGAGTTAAAAAGTTCCCACGGTAGACTCACGATACACAGTGTATCGTGAGTCTTGCGTGGGAACTTTTTAACTCAGCGGGCAGGCAGCAGCAGATTGTCGCTTCCTTCAGTTTCACCCCACCTACACCCCTCTGCTTCCCGGCCATGTGTGTGACCCCTTCCCTCCCCTCTCCAGCTCCCCGCCCATTGCACCGGCGCGGGGGCTTTGCACTGTCTTCACGTCGGAGTTGCCAGCAAGTCAGTGCCAGTCACCGGAGACGTCAGGACCAACAGGACATCGGCCCCCAGGCCCACTGCAAGCACGGAGATCCCAGAGACCCACAGCCAGCAGCAGCCCAGCCCAGTTCCAACTCCAGAGGAACACACTCCCCGTAGGGACTGAAATTGATGGTGTGCAAGGTACGTCTTGGTCTTGGGGTTGCGGATGAGGGGGCGCAGCTCGGGCTGTGACGTCTCCGGCCACCCCCCTGTACAGGAGCTGAGACTGGGAACTGTGGGGTTATTTGCAGTTGCAGAGGGAGGGGGCAAGGGCGGTACAGTTCCCAGTCTCAGCTCCATTCCAGGGGGGTGGCCAGAGACGTCAGGACCAACGGGACACCGCCTGCAAGCACGGAGATCCCAGAGACTCACAGCCAGCAGCAACTCTAGCCCAGCCCCGCTCCAACTCCAGAGGAACCCGGGTTGCGGATGAGGGGGCGCAGCTCGGGCTGTGGGCGAACTGCCACTTGTCGCTGTAGCGGCGCATCGGGGAGCGGGTTCTTGTTGGTCCCGACGTCTCCGGCCATCCCCCTGGACAGGAGCTGAGAGACGTCATGACCACCAGAAGCCGCTCCCCGATGGGCCGCAACAGCGACAAGTGGCAGTTCGCCCACAGCCCGAGCTGCGCCCCCCTCATCGGGACACCGACCCCCAGGCCCACTGCAAGCACGGAGATCCCAGAGACTCACAGCCAGCAACAACTCTAGCCCAGCCCCGCTCCAACTCCAGAGGAACCCGGGTTGCGGATGAGGGGGCGCAGCTCGGGCTGTGGGCGAACTGCCACTTGTCGCCGTAGCGGCCCATCAGGGAGCGGATTCCTCTGGAGTTGGAGGGACAGGGAGACACAGCGGCTTTTGAGAATGGTGGGCAATCACTTCCAAAGATCTGCCCACACAGTCAGTACACCTCTCCTACACTTGTCTCCCGCACTAAGATCATCTCGCAGAGAATGATCCCAGCCTAACCCTCCCTATTCTCTCCTATTCTGCAAGAAAAAACTACATTGAAGACTCAAACTCGCGATCGAGTAACTGCCGGGATCGAGGCGCAAACTCGCGATCTTGCGGATATGAGCCGAGCACTCTACCACTGCGCCAGCCGTTAAAATCTACGCTAAAAATCTTCCATTCCGAAAGCCGAAAAATTCTGAATTACGAAAAGTGTCTGGTCCCAAGGCTTTCGGATAAAAGGTTGTGCACCTGTATTAGCAGTGTTCAGAACAGTATCTTATTAGCATTTTCCCAGTGGCTAAAAAAAAATAAAACATTTATCATGGTTATACAGTAATTTTGCTAAATATTTCAACTGTTGCACATATTCCAGATGACAAAAATTAGGTTCTGCATAATTTTTCCATTCATAAATCTTAAATTTCTTGTAAGGTGCTGAATTTGCAATATTCTCTTAATTCTGGAACCACGATACCACAAATGAAAGGACTTTTTGATTAAAAAGAATTGTCATACGTTAGTTATTATTTTTTTTTAAAATAACCAATTTGTTAATTTTACTTACCCCTTTCCTTTTGGGACTATCAACGTTGTTAGGATTTGGTTTTCCATGTTCAACCTCTGCCTCTTTTCTGGGTATAGTGATCTTTGGTGATCTCAGCAAAATAGTGCACAGTTCCTTACATCCTTCAATGTCTTTATTAGCTTCTTCATTTTTTGTTTGCACTGTATTTTTATTTGGATAAGCACCCTTTTGTAAAGAAGTGGCACTGAAATTTAGAATGTCCCGGATTTCATTTTTTGCGTGGTTGGCATGAATGATGGTTGAACTTGAATTTGTAGTGGTTTGTGCGGTGAACTGTGACCTTTCATCATCACCATCATTGTCGTTATCCGAATTCAGAGAAAGAGCATCCCAATTTTCAACATTTTTGGCAGCACAATCAACATTGGACATCACCATGTTTTTTGTAGGCTGATTGGTACTTGGCATATTTGGTACTCTTGTTGAAACAGATATTCCATGATGGTCACTATGCAGCAAACCAACTAGTTGCAAAAAAATAAATACCAAGAGAAAGAAAGAAGGAATATTAGAATTACTAGAAATTCTTCCAGTGCTTAAAAGCTATGAAAATACTACAGCCAGTGATTAATTGCATCCAATTGTGCTGAAAGATGAGAGATCATGAGGCAATGACAATCATGAAGATAAAATGGGCATGGTGAATTCCTATAGTTTAAATAAAGTAACAGTGGTCATGTTCAAAATAAGGCGACAATTCACATCACACCATTAAGAATCCATTAACTGACAGCAAACCCATTATCAAGGGGGAGAAACAACTTTTTTCATCAATATAGATTTATTCGAAAATCTTTTTTGGACAATTTTCTTGGCACTTTTGAAAAATTAGCATCACGTGATAAGGTAAATGCACAAATTATGTACTTATATCTCAGGAAAAATGACATACAAATGGCTGCAAGCTAAACAAAAATATTGGTAAGAATCATATCAGATTATCAGACTGAATATGACGTCAAAAGGGTAGAGAGGAAAAGCACTTTAAGAGTAATGCTACGGTGAGAAATACTGTCAGTACCAGAAATTGCTATTGAGAATGACAATTATTTCTAATTTATAAAATGATTTGAATTGAGAAACCCCAATGCAATTGGCATGTGTTAACTAAATAAGCATTAAAATCAAAATAATAATTTTCAATGTATCTATATGAATAGAAAGCTACAAGGCAAAAGCCAGTATAAATAGACAATAGGTGCAGGAGTAGGCCATTCGGCCTTTCGAGCCAGCATCACCATTCAATGTGATCATGGCTGATCATCCCCAATAAGTACCCCGTTCCTGCCTTCTCCCCATATCCCCCGACTCCGCTATTTTTAAGAGCCCTATCTAGCTCTCTCTTGAAAGCATCCAGAGAACCCGCCTCCACCACCCTCTGAGGCAGAGAATTCCACAGACTCACCACTCTCTGTGAGAAAAAAGTGTTTCCTCGTCTCCGTTCTAAATGGCTTATTCCTTATTCTTAAACTGTGGCCCCTGGTTCTGGACTCCCCCAACATCGGGAACATGTTTCCTGCCTCTAGCCTGTCCAAACCCTTAACAATCTTATATGTTTCAATGAGATACCCTCTCATCCTTCTAAACTTCAGCCCAGCTGCTGTATTCTCTCAGCATATGACAGCCCAGCCATCCTGGGAATTAACCTTGTAAACTTACGCTGCACTCCCTCAATAGCAAGAATGTCCTTCCTCAAATTAGGGGACCAAAACTGCACACAATACTCCAGGTGTGGTCTCACTAGGGCTCTGTACAACTGCAGAAGGACCTCTTTGCTCCTATATTCGATTCCTCCTGTTATAAAGGCCAACATGCCATTTGCTTTCTTTACTGCCAGCTGTACCTGCATGCTTACTTTCATAGACTGATGTACAAGGACCCCCAGATCCCGTTGTACTTCCCCTTTCCCCAACTTGACGCCATTTAGATAGTAATCTGCCTTCCTGTTTTTGCTTCCAAAGTGGATAACCTCACATTTATCCGCATTAAACTTCATCTGCCATGCATCTGCTCACTCCCCCAACCTGTCCAAGTCACCCTGCATTCTCATAGCATCATCTTCACAGTTCACACTGCCACCCAGCTTTCTGTCATCTGCAAATTTGCTTTTGTTACTTTGAATCCCTTCATCCAAATCATTGATGTACATTGTAAATAGCTGCGGTCCCAGCACCGAGCCTTGAGGTACCCCCACTAGTCACTGCCTGCTATTCTGAAAGGGACCCGTTAATCCCTAATCTTTGTTTCCTGTCTGCCAACCACTTCTCTATCCTTCTCTATCTATTTCCTGTCTGCCATCCACTTCTCTATAGCACTCTACCCCCAATACCACATGCCCTAATTTTGCCCACTAATCTCCTATGTGGGACCTTTTTAAAAAAAAATGGTATGACTGACCTGGCCAGTGAATTTCACTACACCAATTGGTGTATGTGACAATAAATGAACATGAACTTATCAAATAAATATATAATATTCAAAACAAGAATGTAAAACTAAGTGTACAAACCACTTCCTCCTCTCCCCCTTATGTTGCAATATGACTATTGGTGGGCATTAATCAAAACATCGAACAAATGCAGAGCAGAATTTGAAAACCTACTTGTATAAAGCACAGTAAATTGAAAACATGTTAAGGGTCAGAATGTATGGAATATTAAAAATAAATTGTAAAATCAACTGATCATACCTTCATGTCCTGAACGTTTTAGTGCAGGTAATGGAGTACGTTGATTGTTCAATTCCACATTTTGCTTCATTTGTAAGAAGGTTTTTACTGGAGACCGTGGCATCACAGAATCATGGTTCTTCCTGTGTGCAATGTGGGATCTATTCACTGGATTGGGAACTGTGATCAATCATAAATTTACATAAGACAGGATAGAAACTGGATATTTCTATGCATATACTTTTCATTTAATGTCTGACAGGTAGACACTGATGTTTAAAACAATTAATTGTGGTTTGATGTAATGATCAATAGATGATTTATCTCATATCCCTGTTACTTCTATTAAATGCTCAAAGCCAAATCCAATAGTGAAGGGTTCAATACAAGTTGAAATTTTCTGGCAATGCACAGAATTGAATAGTATGGATCGAGGTTTTTTTTGGCTTTGCTTTATTTTTATGCAGAAATGGCCACTGTTTTTAGAAATTACATGGTGCTGCAAATTTCATGAATTACTAGCATTACAAACTAACAATATGCTATATCCAAAATGTTTCTTATCACGGGGTAATAGGCAAGGTTGTGCCTTATCACCATTGCTATTTGCCCTTATGATAGAACCACTGGCCGAAAGGATTAGAAATCACCCGAATATTCACGGATATAACACTAAGGACTCAAAGAATAAAATTTCATTATACGCTGATGATATCCTTTTATATATTACTAATACACAAACGAGTATACCCACCTTATTAACACTAATTGAGGAATTCGGCTCTTTTTCAGGATATAGAATTGGAATAAAAGTGAAATTATGTCTTTAAAACCACAGGATTCGAGACACTTACTAAAATTCCCCTTCAAAATTGCAACAGAAAAATTCAAGTATCTGGGTATTCAAATTACGAGAAGACACAAATCATTATTTAGTGCCAATTTTATGCCACTATTAAATAAACTGAATGATATGATTAAATTTTGGAAAACGCTCCCGCTCTCATTGATAGGTAGAATTAACACTATAAAAATTACTTTCTTACCACAATTAATATATTTGTTTCAAGCGATCCCAATATATATTCCAAAATATTTTTTCAAAAAACTAGATTCTACTATCACTAATTTTATATGGGATTACAGAGCACACAGAATTCAACTAAACCATTTGTGTAAACCTAAAGAAGTTGGGGGTTTATCATTACCTAACTTTATGTATTACTACTGGGCAGTGCATATTAAGAACATAATGTATTGGTTGGATAGTTCCACTCAGCAGTTGGAGTGGATAAGAATGGAGAAAGAGGAGTGCTATCCGCACGATATAGGAACGATCTTGCTCTCACCAATAAAATTGAATAGTATAATATATAAGAAGAACCCAATTATTCACAATACAATAAGAATTTGGAAACAAATGAAAGTATCCTTGAAATTAAATAATCTATCAGTACTAACCCCACTATTGAACAACCCCGCATTCAAACCATCTCTCATCGACAAAACATATCAACAATGGGATAGATTGGGGATTAGGAAAGTATGGGGTATGTATGAATTTTGGCAAACTGTTATCATTTCAACATTTAAAATTAAAATTTAAACTGAAGGATAATCAATATTTTAAATATATACAGATATGTGACTTTATGAAGAAATATACACATAAATTTCAAACTATATTTTTAGATCCTTTAGAAGAAGCAATGAATATTAAGGCTGATTCACAAAAACTAATATCATACTTTTATAATAATATATTAAATAGAGAATTACCCTCAACAGAAGCACTAAGAGAAGAGTGGGAACATGAGCTAATGATAAAGATCTTGAAGGATAGATGGGAAAAGTATCTGATGAACACACATAATTGTTCTATTAATGCAAGACATAATTTAATTCAATTCAAATTATTACATAGACTATATTATTCAAAAACGCGGTTGAATAAATTTTATCCAAACGTCTCTCCCAGATGCGATAAATGTTTGTTTCAAAACGCTAATATAACACATTCATTTGTAGGATGTACAAAGCTGAATAAGTTTTGGAGTGATATATTTGATATATTTACAAAGCTTTTCAAGTCCACAATAGAACCTAAAACAGAATGGATTATATTTGGAATAATAGTAGAAGATATCAATTTAAATAAAGACCAAAACGTTTTTTTTAAATTATGGGTTAATAATTGGAAAGAAATGAATACTTAAAGTTTGGAAAAATACAACCATATCAACTGTTAAAATGTGGATTAGGAATATGATGGACATAGCACGCTTGAAGAAATGAGACTCCGACTAATAGATAAATATGACCAATTCTTAAGGAGTTGGTCTCCTTTCATCGACTTTTTGGAATCATGTGATGCAGCGGTACCGTAAAGATTGCTGATTTCAGTTCATGCTAATCTACATCTCCGAATAAAGATTTGAAAAATTCTCTTTTAAGGGGCCTTCTCTTCTATTTCTACTTCCCACTTTTTCTTTTTTTTTTATATACACACTTCACGTTTTTCTATTCTCTATCATCTATTTATCCACTTTTTCCCCTTTCTATTGTTTTCTTTTTCTTGACTTGCTTACTTCCTTCTCAAAACATAAAACTAGAGGTTGTACATAGAATGGATTACGGTATGACATAGTTGGCACCTAAAATTAGGTTCCACTGTACTGTTTTGTACTGTATTAACTTCTAATAAAATAAACAAAAAAAAAAAAGAAAAAAAAGAAACAAATTTTTCATATTTATTCTGTTAGTCAAAGAACATTTGTGCTGCTTGGACAAGATTTCATATATCGACAGAATGTTGCTACACTTCGGGATTTTCTAATGTGTAGGAAGGAAATGCAGATTTAAACCGAAGATAAACACAATAAACTGGAGTAATTCAGCAGGACAGGAGAGAGGAGGACTGGGTGACATTTCGGGTCGAGATCCTTCTTCAGACTGGTTAGGGATAAGGGAAACGAGAGATATAGACGGTGATGTGGAGAGATAAAAAACAATGAATGAAAGATATGCAAAAAAGTAACGATGATTAAGGAAACAGGCCATTGTTAGCTATTTGTTAGATAAAAACGAGAAGCTAATGCGACTTGGGTGGGGGAGTGATAGAGAGAGGGAATGCCGAATTTTCTAATCATGAGCTGTGAAGAAACAAAAAGCCGGTTCTGTGATCTAAAGAACTGGGGTGCTATTTGGACGACGTTACACTGAGATAATAATCGATATTAATGGTTATAGATCATAACTGAGTTCCTATAACAAATAACGTGATGATCTCAAATGGATTTAGCCTTATAATGATGCAAATCATATGGTCTGGTGCTTGGAATGAAGACATTTAGGTTGGCTCTTTGGTAGGCCCAATTAATTCAATCCATATACTCTTCTCCCACCTCTTGCCCATAGATTTGTATTTTTTGCTGTATTTAAATATGAATCCTATACTTATTCTGATTTTTTAGACAGTAAACAATTGATAATAGGTGCAGGAGTAGGCCAATCGGCCCTTCGAGCCAGCATTGCCATTCACTGTGATCATGATTGATCATCCACAATCAGTACCTCGTTCCTGCCTTCTCCCCATATCCCTTGACTGCTATCTTTAAGAACTCTAACTCTCTCTTGAAATCATCCAGAGAATTGGCCTCCACTGCCTTCCAAGGCAGAGAATTCCACAGATTCACAGCTCTCTGGGTGAAAAAGTTTCTCCTCATCTCCGTTCTAAATTGCCTACCCTCTATTCTTAAACTGTGGCGCCTGGTTCTGGACTCCCCCAACATCGGGAACATGTTTTCTGCCTCTAGCGTGTCCAATCCCTTAATAATCTTATAAGTTTCAATAAGATCCCCTCTCATTCTTCTAAATTCCAGTGTATACAAGCCCAGTTGCTCCATTCTTTCACCATATGACAGTCCCGCCATCTTAGGAATTAACCTCGTGAACCTATGCTGCACTCCCTCAAAAGCAAGAATGTCCTCCCTCAAATAGAGACCAAAACTGCACACAATACTCCGGGTGTGGTCTCACTAGGGCCTTGTACAACTGCAGAAGGACCTCTTTGCTCTTATACTCAACTCCTCTTGTTAAGAAGGCCAACATGCCATTAGCATTCTTCATTGCCTGCTGTACTTGCATGCTTACTTTCAGTGACTGATGAACAATTACACCCTGATCTTGTTGTACAGGGCTCGAAATTAGTGGTTGACTGGGTGCCAATGACGCCCAAAGTGCCGCCGGACATCCTAAACGCCGAGTCATTTTGCCCGGCTTGGCACTGCAGATACTGGTTTATACCGAAGATAGACACAAACTACTGGAGTGACTCAGTGGGTCAGGCAGCATCTATGGAGAAAAGGAACATGGCGTTTCGTGTCGGCGACGGCTGTAGTGCAGGGCAAAGATACCAGGTGCGGGTCAAAGAAAATGACGGGCCCCGCACAGCAGCAGCAGCTCCTCCTCCTCCTGCATCCCGCCCGCCCTGATAGAGGCCGCTGCTTCCAAATCTGCTAACAGCGATAACCGCTTTCAAAACAAACCCTCTCGCACGGCGAGGCCGGGAGGAGGAAGGGGGATGCCTCCCTCCACCGTCTGAAGCAGCTGCACCAAAGATCCTATAGCTATAAGATCTTTGAGTTGCACCGCTCGGCCCGCATCTTCCTGTTGGCTGGCGGAGGAGGGGAGGCGGTGGCGAGGAGATCCCAACCGCCTCCCCCTTTGGCGGCAGCACTTGACAGTGGACAGGGACGGCCAAGGCAGAGGGGCGATGTTGTCCGAGGTGCGCTGACCTCCCTCCCCACCTCCCCCTCTTTCTCGTACGCCCCCCTCCACCCCTCATATCCTGAGACCCCTCCTCACCATCCCGTACTGACCCCCCTTCCCGCCTCTATGTCCTCACTGACATCCCCTGTGCTTCCCTCCCCCAATCTATTCATCCTGCGCTGATCACCCCTTGCACCTCGCATTGATTCTCCTGCCACCCCCTCATCCATCCTACACTGGTCCCCCAATTCATCCTGTACTGACCCCCCTTCCCATTCATCCCGCACTGCTACCCCCATGCATCCTGCCCTGCTCCCCCCATGCATCCTGTACTGATCCCCCCATGTACTGATCCCCCATCCATCCTGTGCTGATCTTCCCATTCATCCTGTACTTACCCACCCTCCATTTATCCTTCACCGCTCTCCCCTATCCATCCTGCAGTGATCTGCCCATTCATCTTTTAATGATCCCCCCCCATTCATCTTTTACTGATTCCCCCCCCCAATGTATAGGAGATCCAAACCGCCTCCCCCTTTGTGGCTGAGCACTGCCCCTCCCCTTGTGTGATTTTGGAGCTGTTTGGAGGGGGCAGTTTAGGGGCGATAGTTGTCCGAGGATGCGCTGACCTCCCAGAGAATCGCCACCTCCCCCTCTTTTAGTTTACGCCCCCTCCACCCCTAGATATAATCCTGAAAAGCTCCTCACCATCCCGTACTGACCCCCATTTATAAAGCCTCTATTCAGTCCTCACTGACATCCCCTGTGCTATAATTATAATTTTCTATAGCGATAGCTCATCCTGCGCTTTTCACCCCCAGCATTTTTCTCGCATTGATTCTCCTGCCACCCCCTGTCAACATTCTAAACCTGGTCCCACATGAACCACTAGAAAACCTGTACTGACAGCCCTAAATTCCTTCCATTTGGCCTATCCCGCAATGTAAATTGCTACCCCCATGTTATATCCTGAATTGCTCCCCCCATGGATCCTGGCTACTGATCCCCCAATCCATCCTGTGTGCTTTTGATATCTTAAGATCATTCTTCCTGTACTTACCCATTGAAAATCCAAGATGCTATTTATCCTGGTCACCGATACTCCCTATCCAAAGTGAATCCTGCAGTGAAAACTGCCCATTCATCTTTAAATTGCAGACTGATTTTTTAAATCCCCCAATGTATCTTGTACTGATCCACTCATTCATCCTGTACTGATCCCCTCATTCATCCTGTACTGATCCCCTCATTCATCCTGTACTGATCCCCTTATTCATCCTGTACTGATCCCATCATTCATCCTGTAGTGATCTCCCATTCATCCTGCACAGGCCCTCCGATCCACACTGTACTGACCAGGCATGTGCCGTCAGGGTAGGCAAGGTAGGCACTGCCTACCCTAACTAAAAGTATAAAATGGTAATTACTAAATATAAATAGTAAAAGCATGGGAGAATTATGCCTATCTAAGAGATCGATCTCTTTGGTAGGCATAATTCTCCATGTCTTTCAACCGCAGCACTTGTAACCCTTGAAGGTCTGTGCAGCCCACGTGCCGTCAGCGCTGCTTGAAGCCGTCAATTTCAAGCGGGGCTGAAGGCAGATGAAATTCTGCCTTTGCAGCACTGCGCAGGCGCAGCAGCCTACTGCGCAAGTGCAGCGCTAGTTTCTTGGCGGAATTTTCAAATATGGATTGTCATTATTTTAAGTGTATCTTAGGAAACAGGGAGAGAGGAATGGACCTGCGAGTCAGGTCGCCCGGCCACACCGCTCGCAAGACCTTTGAAAAAAAAAAACACTCTGTCTTCTAGCTCGCGCTGCAAGTGACGTCACCCCCCCCCCCCCGTGTTTTGCAGCCGGAAGCGAGGGATTATTGCGTTCGGGAACCAGCCCCCACCTCTGACAACACGCCCCCCCCCAACCCCTCAAACTCGACCCCCCTCTCTCTCTGTGCCCGTCTCCCTCTCTGAGCCCGTCTCCCTCTCTGAGCCCGTCTCCCTCTCTGAGCCCTTTTCTGTGCCTTTCTCTCTCTCTCTATCCCTCTCCCTCTCTAGCTGCGCCAGCGAGTTGGGGACTATGAGTGAGTGGATAGGGCGGGGGATGGGGTAAAAGGAGTGAATGAATAATCTATACTATAGCTAAAACTCATCTTGACCAATTGCTTTTTGTTTAATAATTTGCGCAAAAACGGTACCCTTTTTTCGCCACCTTACTCACTGTTCTCCTCTCCTCCAAGCGCACCAAGTTATGTTCCGATCGGTGGAGGATTACAAAAGTTATGAAGGTTTTAAAAATCGTGAGATCAGCAGATTGCTCTTCTCACCTGTCAGTCATCCCTTCCAGCACCCGCTGGAGAATAAAACCCCGGAGGCGGTGCTGAGTCCACAAGTGCTGATTGAGTCCGCAAGAGTGGAGTCGGGAAAGTCGCTGTATGGAGTCGGAAAAGTCGCTGTGTGGTGCTGTGGCAAATGGCCGCTGAATGGAGTCCCTCCCCCACAAACACCTCCCATCCCCCCACAACCCCTCCCCCCCACAACCCCTTCCCCACACAACCCCATCTCTCCCCCTTCCCCTCACACACTCACACACCCTCACAACCCCCTTTTCCTCCCCCCTCCCCCCTCCCCCCCCCCCCCCCCCCCCCCCCCTCCTCCTCCACCCCATCCCCCACCCCCCCCCCCACCATTTTAATTCCTTGCATGCAACTAGCAAATGGCCACACTGACAAATATTAAATATCAGATTGTAGACAATATTTAATCAATATTATTTCATACCTGCAAAGGTGTTTTTTAAGATGTGTCCATTCACAGAGGCATCAGAATGTTGATCAGTTTCGTTCAATCCATAAGTTATTTGATGATTACGATTTTCAGTTATCTGATTACAGTGAAGTTTTCCTTTCATTCTTTCAAATGTTTTGGCAGGGCTTTCTGAGATCAATTTGGATCCAATGGGTTTTAAGTGAAAATTAATATAACTTTGGTCTAACTTTACAGCTGCGGTTGAAACAGAATCCACTATGTCACTGAGTTCTGGAGAAATAACATTAAATGTCCCTTCTTTGTCTAACATTGTGGACTGAAGTTGACAATTAACACGAGGCTGTTGTTTAATGTTTAATGAGATTAAACCGAATGTGGTTGGAGGCACAGTATTGGTATCCAATTGAGGCTTTGATGAACCCCTCTGAAGTTTTTGTAATTCTTTTAAAGGGGTACCGTTTGGTATCTGATGAAGAGGAATTGCTTTCCGAGGCGTTTTTGGTCCACTGTCCATTTCAGCACTTTTGAAATTTTTCTTGGATGGAGAAACAGCCATACCTAAAATATTGTTTTCCTTATCAATTCCAACACTCTTCACAATGGGAAACTTCCATTCGGCATAGGCATCTGTAAATAATAAAAATACTGTCCAAAAAAACCTAACCTACACATTTGATAACAAATACATTATCTGTGTCATAAGGAAAAAACGAGCGGGCCTGAACATCGGGCCGCCCGTAGCAGCGACAGCAGGGGGTTCGGGAGGCCCTGACCACGGGTGAACAATAAAGTACATCAAAGAGGAGGATGACTGAACTTTGGGCCTTCCCGTACAGTGGGAAACTTTGATACTGTGTGAGGATGTTTATGTTAAAACTCACCAAAAATTTCAGAGACTACGCAAGTCTCTGCCTTATCCACTGACTTCGCCTCCACCGCCGTCTGGTGGCAAAGAATTCCACAAATTCACCACCCTCTGACTAAAGAAATTCCACCTCATCTCATTCCTAAAGGAACGTCCTTTAATTCTGAGGCTATGACCTCTAGTCCTAGACTCCCCCACAAGTAGGAGCAGAATTAGGCCATTCGGCCCATAATGTTCACATCACCATTCAACCATGACTGATCTATCTTTCCCGCCTTCTCCCCATAACCCCTGACATTCGATTTTCCAGCGTCTGCAGTTCCTTCTTGAACACTCTACTAACCAATTTTACTTTAGTACCATCTGTAAACTTGCTAATCATGCCGTATATGTTCTCAAGATGAATATATGGTAATAAAGCTAAACTGAACAGAATCAAGCCATGCTGACCATATACCTTGGTCCACACGTCAATAAGCTAAACTCCTCCGAAAAATAAATAAGTTTAACAAGCATTAAGAAATTGCAGCAAATTGTGGACGCAGCCCAGACTATCACACAAACCAACCTCCCTTCCATTGACACTATTTATACCTCAAGCTGCCTCGGCAAGGCCAGCAGCATAATCATGGACGAGTCACACCCTGGCCACTCCCTCTTCTCCCCTCTCCCATCAGGCACAAAGTACAGAAGTGTGAAAACGCACATCTCCAGATTCAGGAACAGTTTCTTCCCAGCTGTTATCAGGCAACTGAACCATCCTACCACAGCCACAGAGCAGTGCTGATCTACTATCTACCACTTTGGTGACCCCTGACTATCCTTGATCGGACTTTGCTGGCTTTACTTTGCATAAGTTATCCCCTTATCATGTATCTGTACACTGCAAATGGCTAGATTGTAATCATGTATTGTCTTTCTGCTGACTGGTTAGCATGCAACAAAAGCATTTCACTGTACCTCGGTGACAATAAACTAAACTGAACTGAAACTGAAGATAGACAAAATGCTGGAGTCACTCAGCGGGACAGGCAACATCTCTGGAGAGAAAGGAATCTGAAGGGTCTTGACCCGAAACGTCACCCATTCCATCTATCCAGAGATGCTGCCTGTCCCGCTGAGTTACTCCAGCATTTTGTGTCTATCTTCAGTTTGAACCAGCATCTGCAGTTCCTTCCTACACATAAATTAAAACTGAACTTAACTACTGGAAAATTTACAAATCCCAGCTTGTTCATTAAGGATGTACGGGGTGACGTTATCTCACCCTTACATAACGCTAAGCCTCAGCAGTGAAATCTGCACCCTGTTAGTTAAGGGTGGATCATAAATGGCAATGACACCATCACCACCCACAACCCCACAAATGATGACATCTTTAAAATATGCCCAACCGCTTCCATCTACCGTGTAATCTCACATATTGCCATGCCGATAAAACCCTGTTTCCGCAAGGCAACTACACAGAGAGAGAGAGAGAGAGAACTCCAGCACATGGAATCATATAGGCTCGGTAAGGCACTGGTAACGCTTCATTTGGAGTACTGTGAGCAATTCTGGGCACTATATCTGAGGAAGGATGTGCTGGCTCTGGAGAGGGTCCAGAGGAGGTTTACCAGGATGATCCCAGGAATTAGTATGTTGATCTATGAAGAGCATTTGTCAGCACTATACTCGCTGGAGTTTAGAACAATGAGGGGCACCTCATTGAAACATACAGAATAGTGAAAGGCTTGGATAGAGTGGATGTGGAGAGGATGTATCCACTAGTGGGAGAGTCTAGAACTAGAGGTCATAGCCTCAGAATTAAAGGACATTCTTTAAAGAAGAAGATGACGTGGAATTTCTTTAGTCAAAGGGTGGTGAATCTGTGGTATTTATTGTGGATATTTTTAAGGCAGAGATAGATTCTTGATTAGTACGGGTGTCAGGGGTTATGGGGAGAAGGCATGAGAATGTGGTTAGGAGGGGAGAGATAGATCAGCCACAATTGAATGGCAGAGTAGACATGATGGGCCGAATGGCCTAATTCTATTCCGAACTTATGATATGACATATATATTGATGCATGAATATAAATATCAGAACAGAATATAGCATTTTGTTGTAGAATATTGCCTTTGTTATAGAATAGAACATAGCACAGAAACGGGCCCTTCGGCCCACAATGTCCGCGTTGAACATGATGCAAATAACATCCAATTTCTTCATTTTATTCAGTGTTTTTTCTTAGTCATAAAGCATGGAAAGAGGCCCTTCGGCCCACCTTGCCCACCCTTTCCAGCTTGACAACATATTTCTTATAATACAGTGACCAAAACTGAACACAATACTCTACTCAATGCTTTGACTGATGAAGGCCAATGCACCAAAAGCCTTCTTGACTACCCTGTCTAACTGAGGCGCCACTTTCGAGGAGCCATGTACCTGCAATTGCATCTAGATCACAAAAATAACCTGTTTTTAAAAACACAGCAGACATCTCTCCCACATGCGAACTTTAGGTCAATTATCTGCAATAATTATATCCCTTGGCTCTAGATTCTCCTACTCTGGATGAAAGTCTCTGTGCATTTCGTTGTCTCTGTACTGTACACTGACAATGACAATTAAAATTGAATCTGAATCTGAATCTGGATTTACCCTATCAACTCCATTCATGATCTTATACACCACTATATCCTTCACTCCAAGGAATAAAGTTTTAGCCTGACAAACGTCTCCTTATAGTTCAGGCTCTCAAGGCCCGACAACATCCTCGTAAATCTTCTCTGCATTCTTTCCAGCTTAATAGTATCCTTCCTACAGCAGCATGACAAAAACGCATCACAATATTCCAAATGACCAAGGTGTTGTACAACTGTAAGATAACATCCTAACTTCTATATTCAAGACCCGTACTAATGAAGGCCAACACACCAAAACCCATCTTGACTCCCTATCTGTCGTGATGTCACTTTCAAGGAACTATGTACCCGCGCTTGTGGATCCATCTGCTCTACAACCCTTTCCATGGCCTTGCCATTCTTTGTAAAGGTCCTGCCCTGTGTTTGACTTCCCAAAATGTAATACCTCACATTTAATTAGCATTAAACTCCATTAATCATTCCTCAGACTATCTGCTCACTGATCAAGATCCTGCTGTAATTTCTGATAACCATCCACAATTCTACAATTCCACCCACTTTAATGTCATCTGCAAACTTACTAATCATGCCTTCTACATTCTCATCCAAATTATTGATATAATCAAACAGCAATGGGTGCTATCCCTGAGGGACACCACAAGTCACAGGCATCCAGTCCGAAAAACAACCTTCCACCATCACCCTCTGCTTCCTTCCATGAAGCCAATTCCCTATCCAGTCGGCTGGCTCTGTCTGGATCCCATGCAATCTAATTTTCTAGAGCAGCCTACCAAGCAGACAACGTCTATGGCTTTGCCCTCGTCAACCTTTTTGGTTATGACTTCAAAAATCTCAGGTTCGTAAGACATGATCTCACTAAACCATGCTGACGATCCAAATGCATGTATATCATAACCCTCATAATACTCTCCAGTAACCTGCCTACCAGATGTTAGGCTCACAAGTCTATAGTTCCCAGGGTTTCCTTGCTGCCCTTCTAAAATAGAGGTACAACATTAGCTGTCCTCCAGACCTCTGGTACCTCACCCATGATTTATTCTCCTTAGATCTTGTTTGTCTCAATTAATTCACCTTGTTGTACAACATTTAAGTATAGACAAAATACTGGGGCTCTCATTTAAAGGGAGAACATGTCAAGAGTCCCTTTTCCGAAATTCCATTGAGAATCTAAAATCGAGTAAATTAGATGGCGATGAGAGATAACGTTCTGGTTAAAAAAATTATGTTTGTTTATATATAGATTCCCCAACCAACAAAATAATTTACTATTTTAAAAGTTGATGTTCAATTCATCAGTAACCAGTGTATTTGAAGGGCTAGTTTATATCTCTTTTTCCTAGTTTTTTATCTGGTTCACCTAATTGTTGGTATACAAAGAATACAATTTCAGTTTGTTTACTGGAGAGGCCATGGGAATAACCGAATAGGAGCCGAATCAGACCTTTGTATTAAAGGACGGGACAATTCCGAAGTTGTCTAAAGCCGTCAAGTAACCCACCGACTTAGTGTCATGGGGAGGGGAGTCTCCTGATGCCGGACCGGGGCACAAAAAGCTTGTGGACGGGCAAGCAAAACTGATGATGCAGACTTTACTCCAGCTATCTCCCCAACATGCTGACACAAAAATGCTGGAATAACTCAGCGGGTCAGACAACATCTCTGAAGAAAATGGTGATATTTTGGGTCGGGAATCTTCTTCGGTCTGACTGTAGTGGGGAGAGTGGGGAAAAGAAGGTAAGCGAAGGGAAAACAAATTGGACAGAGTTTGCGGACGGGCAAGCGGTTCAGGTCGACTGATAATCCAGCGACGGTAACTTAATGTGGAGGAAGGAACTGCAGATGCTGGTCTACACCGAAGATAGACACAAAATGCTGGAGTAACTCCGCGGGACAGGCAGGCGGCATCTCTGGAGAGAAGGAATGGGTGACGATTCGGGTCGAGACTGAGAGTCAGGGAGAGGGAGACACTAGAGATATGGTGTGAGAGCAAGTAATGAAAGTGAGCGAGCCGTGGGTTAAAACCTGTCACGAGCCCATTGTCTCTGCGTGTCGTGCGGTGCGATGCGATGGGAACCGCGCCCGGGAACTCACGCACTCACTCACTCACCCGCAGCTCGCGCCGCCCGCGCCGCCATTTCAAACACGCCGCCAGCCGTTAATTTCGAATTCGGCGTCTCGCCGCTGATTGGTCCTCGTACATGACGCCATCTTCCTGCGACTTGAAGGAAGGTTTTGTTGCTCTCTTCACTCGACTCGATGGTCTGGAAAGATGCGATGATCTTTGATGGTCTGTGCCACGCTATAAGATCTTTGGTCTGTGCCTCTCTTTAAAACACAATACCCACTTTACGAGAATTGTTTTGGAAGGTGATGGAAGCAGACACGATAGTGGGGGTTTAAGGGACATTTAGACAGGCATTGTTTAAGAAGGAACTGCAGATGCTGGAGAATCGAAGGTTACACAAAAAAGCTGGAGAAACTCAGCGGGTGCAGCAGCATCTATGGAGCGAAGGAAATAGGCAACGTTGAAGGGTTTCGGCCCGAAACGTTGCCTATTTCCTTCGCTCCATAGATGCTGCTGCACCCGCTGAGTTTCTCCAGCTTTTTTTTGTGTACCTTTAGACAGGCATGTTGCACTGTTATTGTTTGTTTTTAATGTGTGTGTATAAAGACTGGATAGACTCGGCTTGTACTCGCTAGAATTTAGAAGATTGAGGGGATCTTATAGAAACTTACAAAATTCTTAAGGGGTTGGACAGGCTGGAAGATTGTTCCCGATGTTGGGGAAGTCCGGAACAAAGGGTCACAGTTTAAGGATAAGGAGGAAGTCTTTTAGGAACGAGATGAGAAAAACATTTTTCACACAGAGAGTGGTAAATCTCTGGAATTCTCTGCCACAAAAGGTAGTCGAGGCCAGTTCATTGGTTATATTTAAGAGGGAATTAGATGTGGCCCTTGTGGCTAAGAGGATCAGGGGGTATGGAGATAAGGCAGGTAAGGGATACTGAGTTGGATGATCAGCCATGATCATATTGAATGGTGGTGCAGGCTTGAAGGGCCGAATGGCCTACTCCTGCACCTATTTTCAACGTTTCTCTCTCTATAAACTCTCTCTATATATATATATATATATATATACACACACACACATTTATATGTGTAGGAAGGAACTGCGAGTTTAAACTGAACTGAAAAGTGAGCAGGCAGTGAAGAAAGCTAATGGCAGGTTGGCCTTGCGAGAGGATTTAGGTTTAACAGGAAGGAGGTCCTACTGCAGTTGTACAGGGCCATGGTGAGACTGCACCTGGAGTATTGTGTGCAATATTGATCTACTAATTTGAGAAAGGACATTATTGCTGTTGAGGGAGTGCAGCGTAGGTTCACCAGGTTAAAACCCGGGGTGGTTTGACTGGCATGATGAAAGAATGGGTCGACTGGGCTTGTATTCACTGGAATTCAGAAGGATGATTGGGAATCGTAGAAACACATACAATTCTTAAAGGATTGGACAGGCTAGACGCAGGAAAAATTTTCCCGATGTTGGGGGAGTCCAGAACCAGGGGTTACAGTTTAAGAAAAAAGGGTAGGCCATTTAGGACTGAGATGAGGAAACATATTTTCACCCAAAGAGTTGTGAATCTGTGGAATTCTCTTCCTCAGAAGGCAGTGGAGGCTAATTCATTGGTGTTTTCAAGAGATAGTTATTAGATTTAGGGCTAAAGGAATCAAGGGATATGGGGAAAAAGCAGGAAAGGGGTACTGATTTTAGATGATCAGCCATGATCATATTGAATGGCGTTAGCTCGAAGGGCTGAATGACCTACTCCTGCACCTATTTTTCTATGTTTCTGCGATAGACACAAAAAGCTGGAGTAACTCAGCGTGTCAGACAGCATCTCTGGAGAAAAGGAATAGGTGATGCTTTCTTCAGACAGAAAATCGGGGGGGAGGGAAACGAGAGAGATTTGTTTGTTCTATATCTCTTGTTTCCCTTTCCCCTGACACAATGTGAAGAAGGGTCTCAACCTGAACGTTACCCATTTCTTTTCTCTAGAGATGCTGTCTGTCCTGAGTTACTCCAGCTCGTTGTATACTTTTATATGTCGCTCCTCTCTCTTTTTTTATATATATGTCTATATACACACACTAAACTTTTTTTCTCATCTATTATATTGTTTACAGAGTACTATGTTTACATATTCTGTTGTGTTGCTGCAAGTAAGAATTTCATTGATCTATCTGGGATGTATGACATTTGCCACTCTTGACTTGACTCGTGGCATTTTGGTTATACAAGGATTGAATGGATATGGATAATGTGCAGGAATATGTGCTTAGTTTAATACATTTGGCATCATGTTCTGCACATATATTAAGGCCAATGGGACTGTACCTGTGCTGTCCTGTTCTCTGTTGATGGTTAGAAATACTGGCATTGTCATGGACCCCCAGGTTCCGGGACAGCTACTTACCAACAGGCTATTGAACTTTACAAAATCCAACAGATGGACACAAAATACTGCAGTAACTAAGCAAATTACTCCAGCATTTTGTGACTATCCATAGCCTTATGAAATGGACAATTACAAAATTAGCAATGATTGACAAAATAACTTTGCTGTCATCAATGGCTGTCCCCTGATCTCCAGTCTTTATGTCTTTCTTAAGTGACTTATTGTTAGATTTTAACCCTCTCCCAACAACTTGAATTAGCTAAACTGGCCTGTTTTCTCTTTCTCACCCTTTTCTTGGATATCAGTTATATGTGGTCCTTCCCAGTCTGTAGGGGATTTTGAAAGATATTTTGGAATGTATATATTATCTCTGTAGCTAAGCCTTTTAAAATCAGAGGATGTAAACCATAAGGTTCGAGATCATATGTCAATCTTTCTAATTTGTCCTGTGCTATTTTATTACTGATACTAGTTTCTTTAAGTTTCACATTCTCCCTAGGCACCTCATAGCTCATAGCTGGCTTGTAAAACATTTAATTTAATTTGTATAATAAGAAAAAAGGATGGGTTATTTGAGGTGCTTTGGAATGACAAAGCTTGGACTTGCAATTCTAGTGAATTATTTACTTTTCTTTCAACAGTGGGTCAATACTCAAGAAACGGGACGCTCTTCATTTTGATGGAAGTCATAATTAGAGTGTTCATCTTTTGTCACTCAAGCGCACCTCCAAGAAGTGTTCCAAGACAAGCAAATGAACTTGAATATGAAAAATAGCATGTAATTGGCAAATAAATTTTGTTGACAGAAATCCCTGGAAAAGAACATTTTATTTCCTTCTAAATAGAATCGTAAATATAAACTGAAATTAATATAGCCAATAATACACTGAAGCGTTAAAGTTAAACATTGAAATATAGACGCAGTGGGTGTCTTGCACCTCGTTTCTCAAAGACAATTATGGCAAAAATAGGTCAACAATGGTTAAATCTACCTCAGGATATATTGTTGGAAGTATTTCGGTATCTTTCATTTGAGGAAAAGGCTAATGTTCGTGCAACTTGCAAGTATTTCCATCAATTGATTGACCATCCTACTCTGTGGCTGAACAAGACGGTTGTCCTAAAACGTTTACAAAGCTGTAACTCCTGTTTTTGGACAACACTCAGAAAAAGGAGAATAAGATGTCTGGTGATTAAGGAAGCAACATCAAAGCAATTGCAGAAGATGGTTAATTTAATTCCTAACTTGACATCTGTTTCTATGAATGTGAAAATGAACATAGAAAGACTGCGTACCCTGAGACCACTGGCAAACTTGCAAAACCTGCAGCTGAGTAACAGTTCATTAGTGCTAGACCAAGAGTTGCTGAGCGAAGTGGTTACCTTCAAACAATTGACAACATTGGTTTTATGTTCTTCGTTATTTGGCCGTAGCAGTTCGCTGTGCCTCCTTGCAGATTTAAAAAAGTTGCAATCTTTGACACTTCATATAAGGCAGAAGAACCCTCCTTTGTTATCATTTCAGTATATTTTGTTCCGGTTGCCAAAACTGAGAGAACTGTCATTGAGTTCTGTGGACACTTGGGAGAATTTATCACTGTGTTTTACAGCACCAGAAATTCGGACTTCTAAACAGCCAGGTATGAAAAAGATCATGGATAAAGAATTATTGTATGAGATGTAAAAACATCCTATATGTTTGATCTATCTGGCATGCCCTCCGTAGCTATAAGAAGCTATGCACTTTACATGTAGCACCTTGTATCTATAGAGGAAATGCTAGATAGATTCATTGAGAACATTACCCAAGGATATGGAAAAATCCAGATTTACTTTCCCAATTGGTCAGTGAGAGTGCACAATGCAGCACTCTCACTTTAATTAAAAAAAAAAAATAAAAAAAAATAGATCAATTGGGGGAAAAATAAATCTGGAAAATATTTCTCCACATCCTTGGGTGATCTTCTAAACAAGGGGAAAAAATGGGTTTGAATAATGAGAATGCTTTTTTTTTCATTTATAGTACAGAAGCAAAAGGATTGTATTTGTAGATGAAGTTAGCTAAAGAGGGAATGCATTGCTTTTTAAGACTGGAAAATATATGGACCAGTTTGTTGGCAAGTGCTGGGAAAAGAAAGGTAATCAGTTCAAGCAGTTACTTATCAACAGATTGTATTTCGAGTCCATAGTAGCTAGCCATTGGGATATTGTGTATTGTGGCACTAGATGGATCAAAGATGTTCTGGCGTCTTGACCTTGGAGTGGTTAATGTAATAAAATATTCGAAGGCTTTTAACGTTTGAAGAATTTTACACTGAGTGAGACCTGAATAGACGTGCGTGTGCGTGCGTCCTTTCTCTGGCTTCATACTCGCTCTAACCAGTCACATTTAACAAACTAAGATTCTATTAAACTGTTTAAATAATGTGTCACCATAACCAAAAGTGAAACATTTGTTCTTCCAGATGGTTTTGAGCCACCCTGCATTTCACAGCTTCAGTTAGAGAGGCTGACTCTTCTCAATAGCACAAATGGTCCACTGTCTAGAAAAGCGCTCAACCAACTTCGGAATGTCCGTAGCCTTTCTGTGAGTCTTACCAGGCCCTGCGTTTTATTGAACACCAATTTTGTGCATAGCATGCTGGACAACCTGCCAAATATTACTGAATTAGAACTGTCCTGTAAGTAGACTGTTGCAAATGATTTGTCTCGTGAGACTCAAACTCTTAATTTTGGCCTCTTCAGCAGTATTTACATTAATTATTTCAATGTCTGCTGCCTTGCCTTCAGGTATTAAAATGCTCAGCTTTCTAATTACTTTTCAGAGGCTCTCTGCCTGGTTTCCTTTGTAAAAATCAGCCGCTTATTTAGCTGAATCAATTTATCCTTAAATGAATTGATATGACATTTTTTAGTGTTGCTTCCATGAAGGATCTTTGTGTGTTTTGTACAATTAAGTCACTATATAAAATGCAATTTATTCACTGTGATTCTAATTGTAGCTCACTGGAGTCTACAGAATTCAAATAAAAATAGAAAATGTTCGAAATAGTGAGCAGGTCAGGCAGTACCTGTGGGATGAGAAACGGAGTTGATGTTTCGGAGCTCAGACAAAGGGTCTTCGACCTTAAACATTATCTCTGTTTCTCTTCTCCCAGCTGTGGCCTAACCTGCTGAGTATTTCCAGGATTTTTGTTTTTATTTTAGATTTCAATCATCTGCCAGTTTTTTTAATTTCCATTGACAAAGCTGCTAGACTAATGTGAATAAAGTAAACCCTTATTATAACTGACCTTGGTAGGGCGGGTGGAGGGGTAATAGTGTCCGTTATTGCCCATCGTCTGCTATAACTAGGTATGATATTATCATTGGAGCGAAGGAAATAGGCAATTTTTGGGTTGAGACCCTTCTTCAGAGAAATGTGAGTGTGGGCGGGGTGGGAAGATTCCAAATCCGACCTTTCTGTCCTGGGCCTCCTCCATGGCCAGAGTGAGGACCACTATAAATTGGAGGAGCATATTTCGCTTGGGCAGTTTGCACCCCAGCGGTATGAACATTGACTTCTCTAATTTCAGGTAGTCCCTGCTTTCTCCGCCCCTTCTTAGCTCTCTCCGCCCACTTTCTCCGCCTCCTCCTTCTTCCCGCTCCCCCACCCTCACATCAGTCTGAATGTATGAAACAGGAATAGGCTAGGATAGACGGGCAAATTATACTTAAAGGGTTGACGGTGGAGATGCAATGGCAAAGGTTTAAAGACCGCATGGATGATTCATGCCTGTCTGGCGAAAATTAAAACGGAGAATGCGGCTTATCCGTGGCTAACGAGGGAAACCAAGAATAGTGTTAAATCCAAGGAAGAGGCATATAAGTTGGCCAGAGGAAGCAGCAAACCAGAGCACTGGGAGAAATTTAGAACTCAACAGAGGAGGACGAGGAGGTTAATTAAGAGGGGGGGGGGGGGGGGGAGCATGAAAGAAAGCTTTGGGGAATGTAAAAACTGACTCCAAAAGCTTCTTTAGATGGGTAAAAAGAGAAAGATTAGTGAAGACAAATGTAGGTCCCTTACAGTCAGAGACAAGTAAATTTATAATGGGAAACAAGGAAATAGCAGAACAGTTAAATGAGTGCTTTGTTTGTGTCTTCCTTAGTGAAGACAAAACCAATCTCCTAGAATACTAGGGGACCGAGGATCTCGTGGAAGAGATGAACTGAAGGGAATCTACATTGGTCAGGTAATTGTGTTAGGTAAACTGTTGGGACTGAAGGCAGATAAACCCACAGGCCCTGATGGTCTGCATCCCAGAATGCTCAAGGAGGTGACCCTAGAAATCGTGGATGCATTGGTGATCATTTTCCAATGCTCTCTCAGCTCTGGATAAGTTCCTGTGAACTGGAGGGTAGCCAATGTAACTCCACTTTTCAAGGAAGGAGGGAGAGAGAAAACAGGGAATTATCGACCAGTTAAACTTGCGTCGGTAGTGGGGAAGATGCTTGAGTCAATTATTAAGGCTGTTATAGCAGCACATTTGGAAAGTAGTGACAGGATCAGTCAAAGTCAGCATGGATTTATGAAGGGGAAATCATGTTTGACTAATTTTCTGGAATTTTTTGAACATGTAACAAGTAGAATGGATAAGGGAGCGCCAGTGGATGTGGTGTATCTCGACTTTCAAAAAGACTTTGACAAGGTCCCATAAAACTGCACTAAACCTAACACTCCCATAGCTATCTAAAATACAAACCCACTGACTCCCATAAGTAGATACAAACCCACTGACTGGTTGCTATCTAGATACAAACGCACTCTCCCATAGCTATCGAAACTACACTTCTTCCCACCCTGCTTCCTTTAAAGACTCTATCCCCTACTACCAATTCCTCTGTCTATGCCGCATCTGCACCCAGGATGAGGTTTTCAATACCAGGGCATCAGAGATGTCCTCATTCTTTAGGAAACGGGGTCCCCATCTTCCATTATAGATGAGGCTCTCATTTGGGTCTCCTCGACAGTCTTTCCAGATGAGGCAGAGGTTCACTTGCACCTCTTCCAACCTCATCTACTGTAACCACTGTTCCAGGTGTCAACTCCTGTACATCAGCAAGACCAAGCGCAGGCTCGGCGATCGTTTCACTGAACACCTCAGCTCAGTCCACCTTAACCTATCATGATCTCCCGGTTGCTCAGCACTTTAACTCCCTCTCCCATTCCCAATCTGACCTTTCTGTCCTGTGCCTCCTCCATTGTCAGAGTAAGGTCCAGCATAAATTGGAGGAACAGCACCTCATATTTTGCTTGGGTAGCTTACATCCCAGCAATATGAACATTGACTTCACTAACTTCAAATTGCCCTTGCTTTCCCTCTCTCTCTCGCTCTCTCTCCCCCCACCCCTTCCCAGTTCTGCCACCAGTCTTACTGATCCGACTACATTCCATCTCTGTCCCACCCACTCCTCTGACATCAGTCTGAAGAAGGGTCTCAACCCGAAACATCACTAAGTCCTTCTCTCCAGAGATACTCCCTGCCCTACTGAGTTACTCCATCATTTTGTATCTACCTGCACTTAATCTAAATAATGTTCTCAACTTCTGGTGTTATGCTTGAAGCCAAAAAAATGTTGGTATTGTCAAGTGGTATGACCTTTATAATAGGTTAACTTTCTGAGTGGGATCTTCATTTTTTAAAAAAGAACCGCGGTGGAATATTAAGATGCCGCGTGCCAATGTTTTACTAAATAATCATATTTAAGAGTGTTAAAATAACAAAAGTATTCAGCAAATTATTATTTCCTTGGCTCTTGATGTTTCAACTTTTTATAAAATTTTGAAAGAGATGTGCAATTGTGAAGGAAATTTTTTATCAAATGCATTCTTCTGTACTTAATTTCTGTGTTAAATTTACCAGGGAATGGACCACTTGCTGAATTTGTGAAAGTTTTACCTTTGGAGCTCACAAAAATTGATTTGATAAATGCAAGACTTTCGAATGTCGATGTCCAGCTTCTCTCTGATTCTTCAGGAAAAAGCCTTAAACATCTAAGCTTGGTCCTATGCAATGGTATTACTGAAACAATGTTAAAGCAACTGCCCAAGCAGTTTCCTTTCTTGCAGACCCTAGACCTAAGGTAAATCATAATATTTCTGTATTCATTGATGCAACATTCAGTTTTGTTTAATTTGTTTTTGAGAGTATTGTGGCAAAGCCAGCATTCATTGCCTATGCCTGTGCCCATGAGGTGGTGATGGTGAGATGCCACATTGAATTACTGCAATTCTTCTGATGAAGGTACTCTCGTGCTGTTGTTGGTTGAGGTGTTCCAAGATTTAGATCCAGTAATATTGAGGAATCATCCATATATTTCCAAGTCAGGTTGGTGCACTCCATAGGTACATGGTTATAAATGTTATGTGTATCTATAAGACTGGTGGCTGATTCGCAGTTTTGCCACCCTATAGCTTGGGGGCATGGAGGCTAGTTTTGATGCCCAACTATGCTGAAGCTAACTCCCAAAGATAAATGTTTGTACCTATAATTATGGTTTGTATGACTGGGTGCTACATCAGCATGTTGTTTTGATCCACTGAACCATGGATAAAATTCTGGTTTGAGTAATTTTTAAATGAGGATGATTTTGTTAACTCAAAGTATCTCCAATTGCAGTAGATTGTATGGTCCGTTTATCCAGTTTAATTTCTGAAAATTGTGCATAATTGGTATAAACAGCACTAGGTTTCCTGGCTTTGCTGCTTATTCTCTTGTGTTACTAAATGCATAGTCAGCAGTTAAATAGACACAACTGCTATTTAGCTGGTTTTAAACAAAGGACAGTACAGTATTGATTCTGAGTGAATAAGGTAATGGGGAAGCTACGGAAAAAAACTGCAATTGTCAAGCTGATGGTTTTTAGCTTAAATATATGCTGACCAAAATAACATCAGTAACCTCAGTCTTCAAAATTATTTGAAGCCAATGAACTGGATGTCTTCAATTGCTCCACCTACCCGTTTACTTGTGTGGAGATTAGTTTTAAATTAATCAGCAGCAAATTTGTTACGATCCTTGGGAGGCATTTAAGCAAACTTGCTGAGTCTTTCTCTACATTTTAAATATTGTATTAATTAAATATTAATATCAACACAGTATTGTAATTAATTATTTATTTACATTGTTTGGTTATATTCTTATTTATTACACAAATTGTAGCAAAATAAAATACATGCGATCACCTGATGATGGAAACAAACCTTTCACCTTTTATTCACCTTTTTATCCTGCTTTCTGTTCTTTGTATTTCAATCATTTTTTGTCCATGGTATCTTAATGTTCTTGGCGTGATAAGTCTAGCACAGGTTTGTTAGATTATAAAAGAAGGGGGTGGGAGGGATTGGGCAGCGATCTATACATAGAGCTGTTCCAAGGGGCTACAACGTGATCCGCAACAACAGCCATGTCACTGGAATGTGTGGTGGGTGAAGATGGGCTCTGGTGTACTTTGTGTGTGGGGAGTCGGGTTGGAAGTCGGGGCTCTAAACGGCCGAGGAGACGGTGGGAGCCAGGGGTTGACAGCTCATTCCATTCACATTCAGTTTATGTTTTATATTTGTTTTATTTATGTCTCTGACACTACATGGTGCCTTAGACACGAGAGGGGTGCCATTAACAGGACAGGTGGTGTATTATCGTTTCATTATTGCATGATCTCTGTTGGTCAAGAAAACAAATAATCAAGAGTGAAACTGGAACCGTGGTGCTGGAAAATCGGTGTTCCACCTGTATGTAAACTGTCAGGAATTGATGCTCCTTACAATGATCATAGAACGGGATTTGTCATGTTTATTAGTTTACTCTTGGTTTTAAGCAGTTGTTTAACAATCTGAATGAATGTTAACTTTTTAACTTTTTACTATTTCACCAAATTCACATTACACAATATTATTTTAACCTTCCCAATTTATTACAGTGGTTATAGATTGTTGAATCAAGAAATTTTGTTTGGCTTGGTAGAGATGCCATTTCTCAAGGAAATCGTAATTTCGAACAATCCACATCTAACGGGCACAGTGATGAAGCAATTTCGGACTTTAACTGACAACAGAGTACACGTGACTCAGAAGAGCAAAAGAAATTACAATGGATGTGATTGCATATTTTATTCACAGTTATTGAGTTGAATGAGAATATTTTTGGATGATGAAAACATAAGCTTGATTGAGCGCTGATTATAAATGCTGCATAGAATAAGCAAGATGTGACTGGTTTGACAACTTCTGGGTGCAATTGAGGCAGAGGCCCAACATTCACAGAATTTCAAATGGGGAAAATGCCAATTGAAGCAGAAGCATAGAGTTCTCTAATATTTGAATTATTATAAAACTTATCTGTTATCTGGTATGCTAAATTAGGTGCACACTTACATTTTATGTGCTTAAAAAATATAGATCTCTTTCTGATATACAGCCCCAAGCGTATTTTAGGATCATTTGTTTCTCATAAGAAATGCAAGTTTCAGATTTTTACAATGATTTTCATGTTTATGATTGCTCTTAAAGAAAAGGTGTCATTGGAATGTGTGGTGGGTATGACTCTCATAGTCATAGAGTGTGGAAACGGGCCCTTCAGCCCAACTCGCCCACACCGACCAACAATGTCCCAGTTACACTAATCCCACGCCTGCGCTTGGTCCATATTCCTCCAAACTTGTCCTATCCATGTTCCTGTCTAACTGTTTCTTGAATGATGGGTTAGTCCCAGCCTCAACTACCTCCTCTGGCAGCTTGTTCCATACGCCCACCACCGTTTGTGTGAAAAAGTACCCCTCGGATTCCTATTAAATCTTTTCCCCTTCACCATGAACCTATGTCCTCTGGTCCTCGATTCCCCTACTCTGGGCAAAAGACTACCTGATCTATTCCTCTAATGATCAAAGTAATGATTTGGGAAGATGTAAATACAAATTCAGAACTTCAATGGAACAAGTTAAGATTCAAATGGATTTCATCATGTCTATTGAAAGTGAAGTCCCACATCACAATTAGCGTCCAGCTCCAATAAAGGATATTTTAATGTTAATGTTTGCAATGTGCTTTGAAAATCTAATTTGAAAAGCAATGTATTGAGAGGGCAATGAAATAGTTTTACGGGGAAGTCTATAAATGATAGATTACCATCAGCACTTCTGCAGCAAAAGAGGGTCAAACGCCCCTGACCATTGTTTATGTATAGCGTTCCTGTGTTTGACATAAACTGTATTGCTAACATTTTGTAGAGAATATTTGTAAAGATATTGGAAAAATCCCTGAAAATAGCATATTTGTTACAAGAATAGCTGAGGTATTTTCTATGTACCACAAAGAACACAATGAGAGACCATATCGATTTTATTAAATAGTGTTTTTAATAAAATCCTGAATTGTTTATTAGAATTCACACTTGTGCTGCATCTATTATTTCTTTACCTTACATTAAAATAATGGATAGATGGAGGATTAAATATAGTTTGAGCTGTATTGATGACTTATGGAATGCCTTAATGTTTCCCTGAACATAATTGGCCAGTAGCCATTTGAATGGAGCAGGTAATTTCATTCAGTGGTCCATGTAAATACATTTTAATATTGTGACATGGGTATTCTGCAGATATATCTGCAGGGAGTTTCAGGATACAAACTTGTACAGTAGTACTTTTTGGTTTTGGAGTTCTTAATGTCTCCATTCAATGTTTGTAAAAGCATAGTTCAGAGGATGTACATATGAATGAAGGTTGGTCTGTTAAGTTTATTGAGGCTGTTGGTCATATAGTAGTGCATTTCATAGGTTGAGGGCCAGGAATAAAATAACTGACATAATAAATCCATTTTTTCTTCTCCTGTTGCTTCTATTATTTGAGTGGATACTTTCAAAGCCAATAAGAATACATTTGTAAATTTAGACAATGAAAAATGTCCTGCGTTGTTAAATTTACCACACAAATCAAAGTTTTTATTCACCCCCAACTAATGTTAACTTAAAAATGGGTATTCATTAAAAAATGTATCTTTAAAATTGTCAAGTCTACTACAATCTGTGGCATTTAACAACTGTCTTGAATTGGTTTAAAGTAAATAATTTTACAAAAAATAATCTGAATTCATGCTGTTTTCTGTGTATATACCATTCATCCACAAGAGGGCAGGCATATCACTCTGTATAATCTGACACTGGCTTAATATTTTTTTGCAAAGTGACTTCTCCTTTGATATTGAGATTCAGAAATTGGTGATTAGATTGTATCTATGAATTGAACCATAAAACTATGCTGGGCCATTGTCACTCTGGGTCCTTTCCATCAAAGGTGCTCCTTCCATCTAGGTGCATTGCAGCAATCTGATTCTCAACTCTTAGTCCTTGCAGTATTTGTCAAAGACATTTGAGACCTACCTGCAGTGAACCAGGAATGGAGGTGATCTTGCCATGTGCAGAGAGGCAGTCTTCATGAACTTGCCAAGTACGGAGAAGTAGTATCTGGAAGGAATACTTGTAATAAATGCTTAGCTGTTACTCTTTCCTTGAAGTCGGTGCCCTTGAACCCATTCATGGCAACGTGTCTCATCTGGATTCACTACTACATCTGAACAAGAAAGCAAAGAAAGCCATAACTCAAATGAAAAATGACAAGGCTTCAAGAGCGGATGGTATTCCGCCTATGGTTCTAAAAAGCAAATGCGAAGAACTGAGGTGTAAGTGATATTCCCTGGAATTTAAACCGCTTGAAATTAATAGCAGGCCTTTAGCTCCATTACATACTAACCCATCAAATGGGGTTTCAACCCACCAAATTGCCATTTTACCAAACCCAGGCTGCTTCTGAAGAATAGGTATTAGAAGCTCCTTTCACCGATCAAGCTCATGATTTGAGGTGTAAACACAATATCAGAACTTTAACAGAGCAAGTTAAGATTTCAATGGATTTCATCATGTCAATTGAAAGTGAAGTCTTGCATCATAATCAGATTTAAACTCCAATAAAGGATATTTTAATGTTAATTTTTTTAATGTGTTTTTAAAATTAATTTGAGAAGCAGTGTATTGAGAGGACAGTGAAATAGTTTGCAGGGAAGTCTCTTAATGATAAATTACTACTAGAACTTGTGCAGCAAGGGCATGAAGTCAAGTCAAGTTTATTCATCACATACACATACGAGATGTGAAATGAAATGAAAAGTGGCAATGCTCGTGGACTTTGTGCAAAAAGACAAACAAACAAACAACCAAACAAACTACAAACAGAATGTAACAGAATCACATATTTTTTTCATATTAAATATTGTGGGCGGAAGGAAAAAGGGAAAAAAAACAGCCATTTAAAAAAAAAGCAGTAGAGAGGTACAGTAAAGTTAGTCCCTGGTGAGATAGGAGTTTACAGTCCTAATGGCCTCTGGGAAGAAGCTTCTTCTCAACCTCTCCGTTCTCACCGCATGGCAACGGAGGTGTTTGCCTGACCGTAGCAGTTGGAACAGTCTGTTGCAGGGGTGGAAGGGGTCTCCCATGATTTTATTGGTTCTGGAGTTGCACCTCCTGATGTATAGTTCCTGCAGGGGGGGCGAGTGACGTTCCCATAGTGCGTTCGGCCGAACGCACTACTCTCTGCAGAGCCTTCTTGTCCTGGGCAGAGCAATTCCCAAACCAGATTGTAATATTTCCGGACAAGATGCTTTCCACAGCTGCTGAGTGGAAGCACTGGAGGATCCTCGGAGACACTCTGAATTTCCTCAATTGCCAGAGGTGGTAAAGGCGCTGCCTTGCCTTACTCACGAGTGCTGCGGCGTGTGATGTCCATGTCATATCCTCAGAGATGTGGACTCCCAGGTATTTAAAACAGCTCACCCTATCCACAGTATTCCCATTTATCCTCAATGGTGTGTACGTCCTCGGATGATGTGCCCTCCTAAAGTCCACGATCAGCTCCTTAGTTTTTTTGATGTTCAAGAGGCGGCTGTTGTCCTGACACCAGAGTGCCAGATCAGCCACCTCCTCCCGGTAGGCCTTCTCATCGTCTGAGATCAGGCCCACCACCACAGTGTCATCAGCAAACTTGATTATTGAGTTGGAGCTGAACTTAGCCACACAGTCATGTGTGTACAGGGAGTACGATAAGGGGCTGAGGACGCTATCCTGGGGCGATCCTGTGCTCAGGGTGAGGGACTTCGATGTATTCCCTCCCATCTTGACTACCTGGGGCCTGGCGGTGAGAAAGACCAGGGCCCAGGCACACAGGGGGGTGTTGAGCCCTAATTCCAGTAGCTTCTCGGCCAGTCTGGTGGGGACTATCGTGTTGAAGGCTGAACTGAAGTCTATGAACAGCATCCTCACGTAGCCCTCTTTCTGGCTGTCAAGATGAGAGAGAGCGGTGTGCAAAACCTGGGAGACAGCATCGTCCGTGGATCTGTTCGGACGGTATGCAAATTGTATTGGGTCCATGTTGCGAGGGAGTAAGGCGCAGATGTGTTTCTTCACCAGCCTCAAAGCATTTCATGACTACCGACTACTGCTATTCCACCATCAAAGATGCTTATTGTTCCATCCCTCACCCACACTTTGGAAAATTATACCACCAGGCTGTGCTCCTCTTTCTAGATAGCTGCTGGAGATCACAGTGAGGATCAAAGGTCTTTTATTATCACAGAGTTGGTCGGGGAGGGGGGGGGCAGAGGATTGATTTTGCAAGTGCTTGTCAGCAGTAGACAGGCAGTGCCCAAGGACTCCGCAATAGAGCTGAACGCATACAGCACATTTGTTACTGACTTCAAAAGGAAATGAGTGCAGAATTGTGTTCCCACCAAGATCATGCCAGTTTTCCATACCAAAAGCCTTGAATGAAACAGGGTGTCGATAATCTACAGAGGACCAGGTCTGAAATCCAGGTCTCAGGCATGCAAGTCTGGTGATACAGAATATAAGAATTCCAGGAACAACCCCAAGAAGGCCATCAAGAATGTGAATAAACCCCTTTGTAGATGATCAGATGGGCATTTGGCAGGTATGGATGGGCTTGTGTGTCATTACATCCACAAGGGGAAGCCAAATAGCTCAAATGACAGCAATGCATCCCTCCCAGAGAGATGAATGCTTTCTATGCTTGGCTTGAAAGGGAGAATATTGATGTATCATCTATGGCTCTCACAGCCCCCAACAACACTGTAATCTCAGTGATGAGACCAATGTCAGAAGATCCTTCCAAAGGGTGAACCTCGGAATGTATCTGGCACTGATGGTGTACCTGGCTGCATTCTTGGCTGTGAGTTGATCTCGGACCAACTGTGGGAGATTTTTGCGGACATCTTTAACATCTCATTACTAAAATCCAAGGTCATCCCCCTGCTTGAAAAGGACATCCATAATATAATTGTCCAAGAAGTGCAAGTGACATGCGTCAATGAGTACCGACCAGTGGCACTCACATCCATTGTGATGAAGTGCTTCAAGAGGTTTGTTATGAAGCAGATCAACGTCTGCCTTGTAAGGACCTGGAGCCATTACAAATTGCCTACTGCCACAACAGATCAAATGCTGATGCAGTCTTAATGGCTCTCCACTCATCCACTTGGACAATAAGAACATGTACATCAGGCTGCTGTTGACTACAGCTCGGCAACATCATGGTCTCTGAACATCATTATACTCAAGGAATTGTGTGTCTGCTCATCCTTATGCTATTGGATCCTTCACTTTCTCTTCAGCAAATCTCAATCAATACAAATTGACAAACTGAGAGGCAGATACACTCCAGTGCCATCTTTAAATTTGCCGGTGATACCACTGTTAAATAACAGGTAACATTGAATCAGAGTAGAGAAGGGAGATTAATAATCTGATTGAATGGTGCCAGACGACAATCTTGCTCTCAATATTAGCAAGACCCCGAGGTTGATTGTTGACTTCAGGAAAGGAAAACCATGGATCCATGAATCTATGTCATGGATGGATTGGCAGAGGAGAGAGCCAACAGCTTAAAGTGCCTAGGTGTGCGTATCTCTGAAGATCTATCCTGGGCCCAGTACATTGATGCAATCACATAGAAAGCTCATCACATCTCTATTTCCTTAGAAGATTGAGGAGATTCAGTATGTAGCTGAATACTTTGATATGTGTATGGTAGATAGAGTACTCACTGGTTGCATCGTGGCTTTCTTAGTTTGGTTACTCGAACACCCAGGAATTATACTTGAATGCCCAGGAATGAAGAAGGCTGCGGAAAGTGGGCAAAATGGTTGCTGCAGCAGTAGAATTGCTGCTTTACAGCGCATACAATGCCAGAGATCTGGGTTAGATCCCGACTACGGGTGCTGTCTGTACAGAGTTCGTACGTTCTCCCCGTGAGCTGCATGGGTTTTATCCGAGATCTTTGGTTTCCTCCCACATTCCAAAGACGTACAGGTTTGTAGGTTAATTGGCTTGGCATAAATTGTAAATTGTCCCTAGTGTGTATAGAGTCGTGTTAATGTGCGGGGATTGCTGGTTGGTTCGGACTCGGTGGGCTGAAGGGCCTGTTTCCGCGCTGTATCTCTAAACTAAACATTATCCAGTCCATCACAGGTAGTGACTTCTCCCGCCATTGAAGGGATTTGCAGGAAACGTTGCCTCAAAAACACAGTTAATATTATCAAAGACGCACACCATCCTGGTCATTCTCTCATATCGCTGCTACCAGTGGGTAACAGGTACAGAAGCCTGAGAACCATGATTTCCAGGTACAAGAACAGCTTCTTCCCAGCAGTCATCAGGTTCTTGAACCACGCTGCACAACTCCAACCAAAACCCTACCTCAGCAACGATCTAGCATGGACTTTGTTTTGGTTGTACTACATACTGCAGTTTTTCACTATTACGATATGGTTACCTTGTATTACTGATTATTAATTTATTGTATTATTGATTATTGTATATTTATTTGTTGTTTTAATGGGCCTTTAAAGCTGCCCCAAGTAAGAAATCTATTTTTCCATTCTGATGCATCTTGACTCTTGACTACTCTTGGAGTAGAATATAGAAGGATAACAGCTATTTAGATTAGTTTCAAGACAGGGAGTGTCTGCCTATGAACACATGCATGTAGATCAAAAAAGACCAGCTTATCGACTTTTGATGATTGTGCAGCTCTCTCTATGAAATATCTAAGATTCAGAAAGCGATGGACAGTATAGAGATAATAAGAGGCAGTGTCCTCTATCTGGAAAATCTAAAACTGGGGACATTTTCTTCATATAAGATGTTGGGCGAAGGAGTCTAAACTGAGGCTGGAGGTTACAAGCTTGTGGATGAAAGAGTAATATGGCCTATGCTGCTTCTGCTATTTAATCCAGAATGAGCTTGTTCATGCACAGATATATTAAAATCATTTTTTTTTCACTCTCGCTTTTAGTGCCAGTTATTCAATACCGAGTGTATGTCACTCTTTGACTTTATGAAATAGAACTAGGGAAATAGTCCACAAGATTTTTTTAAATTTTCTTTATTGATCTGTCTGTTGTCAGATGAATATATGACAAACAGAAACATGCCAAAGTGACCAGTTTGGGAGATAATGTATTGGATTAAATTCTGCGACTGTATTGACTATTGCATCTCATCACTCCCACATTGCAAGTACAGAGGAATTTTTGGGATGTTTAACGTTTATCGGTACAAATGATATTTAATTGTTCGATAAAATTGATTCTATACCCAAAATAGAACAATGTGGCCAACTCTAATGGCAACACTGTATCTACATTTATTGCATATTGGAATAAATTGATAATTTATCCAGTGAGAGAAAGCTAAAGAAACTTTCAAGATTAATACGCAGCATTAAATGGATGGCATAGTTAACTTTTTTTAAACTTTTCTTTCAAGGCTGGTTATCAGCTCTGTAGGATAATTGATGAGAGGTCATGTGGGGCAGTTTCTTCTGTAAGCGAACTGCTCAGATGATGCATGAATGGCACAAAACTAGATGAATTATAGTCTGTTCACAAGTAAAAAGAGCTCAAGGTTATTTTTTTGGGTGATGCGAAATGTTGCAATAATTCCCAGATGGACTAAACATCCTGAAGAAGCCACTGCAATTTTCTTGTCATTCCATGGAATGAGAGCAACTCTTTGCATACTCGTGACACGCTTGATTATTTTGTTTTTTCTATCAATTACAATTTATGCTTTACCATACATTGTGCAGGAAAGCTACTTCATAAAAAGGTATTGCGGCTGATGTCAAGGGTAGTTCTCCAACTCAGAAACTTTTGCATGTCTTTTCATTCACTGGAAAGTTGGAATATGCATGTGATCAAGTAAATGGAGCAGAATAGAAAATATCTTTTTTGGGAATAGTACAGAAGAAAGTTAATTGTTTCTTGGGGAAAATTACCTGAAGAATTAAGGATGTGGAAATAATTAAAAAAGTGTTATTTTTATTCCGAAACCATATTTCCCACGAATTTGGGGCAGAAATGAGAACTTCGAAGATTAAGTGCTCCGTTATAGCCTTATTAAAGCCAAAAGTCAGCATATGCATTCTCTATAGACTCTTGTGGAGAAATGTGTTTTTATTCCCATCTATTGATTACACTCTGGATGCACTTTTATGAAATAGAACTGAGGAACAGAAGGAGCAGATGGGAGGGCAGTCACTTGGAAGTTCTCGAAATTCAGTCCAAATTGTTGGCTGTTCAGTCCATGGAGCCTGCGTTTTATATCAGTCCTTTGCAGAGGTCCCTGTGAACAATAATTAAGGATGTGAAACATGAATTGTGTTTGTTTATGGTTTAATGACACTGCATGTTGGTTCTGTAGCTCAGGTAACAACGGCATGTGGAAATACTGAAGGAATAAGCAATTATTCCCAGAAGAATAGAAATATTTTAATCAATTCTTTTGGAACAATATTATGATAAATTCCGACATAAGTTGGAAAGATTCCATTCACATCAATAAGATACTCCAGGGATTTCTGTCAACTTTTGCAAATTGATTTTTAAGAAATATAATAGCAAGGAAACAATGAAACCTCCAGCATATTCAGGTATTCAGCTTTCAGTCAATAATCCTACTAATGAAAACCAGCGATGTTTATACATTCCCCTGGAGATGGACTAACCCTGTAGCATCCAGAAACGCAACTAAAACAGATGCATCATTAGTTTAACAGTTCTTGTATGTGTTTGTCTCAGAGTGAACACTGTTGTAGTTGATGTTCAGGTCAATATGATAATACTGTAGAATGAAAAATCAGCATCCTACAGTGCCCAGAATTTAAGATATTTGACCTCCTAGTTTCTTATTGATTTTTTATGGCATATAGTTGTAAGAGATAGGCCGAGGATAATAAAAATCTGACCAATTCATCTCTATCTTTTTTAGTCCTTTGCATTGATTAATTGTATAAATCAGAATACTTAATCAGATCATGTAGACACACTTGCAAGATCCTAATAATGAATATAACCTGGGTTACCGTGTAAAGTAAAAGGTTACATTGTGTAATTGAGCCATAGTCACTCTAAACCACTCCATTATAAAAGTAAAATGACCCGGTTATTTTATGTTGTGAACCATCGCTTACAGTGATGCCACATCCTTGGTAGTGAAGGCTGAGCTGAAGTCATGCTATCTTAAGGAAGTGCTGAGTACATAGTAAAACAAATAAACCAATGAGAGATCTGTGACTGAAGTTATAAAATAAGGGGAAAGGAATGTATGTGTGCAGGCAGGAGCCAAGACAAGTGGCAATATCCCAGTACCAAAGTGTGAACCAGAAATAACTTTGATTGCACATAAAGCCTCCTGAACTTGGAGAACAGAGAGGCTGTGATATAATTAATGATTCATACAAGGGTTTGCCAGCCCATAAAACGACATATGAAGACAAAGGCAGTTTTGGTATTGTATTGGTTTACTATTGTCACATGTAGTCAAATCTAGTCAAATCTTCCTGGAGGTGAGTATGATCAAGCCATACATAAGTATAAGTATAGATGTGGCCCTTGTGGCTAAATGAATCAGGGGGTATGGAGAGAAGGCAGGTACAGGATACTGAGTTGGATGATCAGCCATGATCATATTGAATGGCGGTGCAGGCTCGAAGGGCCGAATGGCCTACTCCTGCACCTATTTTCTATGTTTCCTTGTTTCTATAACAGGTAATGCAAAGAGCAAAATACCAGAGTGCAGAACATGCAGAACATGGTGTTACAGCATTACAGCATTTCAGTTGCAGGGGAAATTGTGCCGGCAAAAGAAAAGTGCAAGCGTACAATGAGGTAGGATGGGAGAATAGGACTGCACCCTAGATTATGGGAGGGTCTCACAGTTGCATGATAGTGGCAGGGAAGAGTGGTTCCTGAATCTAATGTAATGTACTTTCAAACGTTTGTATCTTCTGCCTAACGGGAGATGGAAGAAGATGGAATGACCGGACGTGAAAATGGTCTGGAGGTGGTTGTATTTACAAGGCAGCATGGTGTGGATGAAGTCAATGGTGGAGAGACTCTGAGTGGTGGACTGAGCTACATTCACAATCTGCAATATTTTGCAGTCTGAGGTAGAGCTGAGGTCAAACGGAGCTGAGATGCACCCCAATAGGATACTTCTATCTTGCATTTGTAGAAGTTGGTAAGAATTATTGGAGACACACCAAACTTCCTTAGTCTTCTGAGGAAGTAAAGGCATTGATGTGCTTTCTTGACCATATCTTCAATGTGGTTGGTCCAGAACAAATTGATGGTGATATTTACACCGAGGAACTCCTTAACCATCTCCACTTCAGCACCATTGATGTTTAATAGGGCATATGCACCACCTTGTTTGCTGAAGTTAACAACTAACTCCTTCATCTTGCTGACATTGAGGGAGAGATTCTTGTCTTGACACATTTTACTGAAGTCTCTATCTCCTTCCTACATTCAGATTCATCCTTGTTCGAGATCCAGCCGACTGCAATAGTGTCATCTATATACTTGCAATCAAGCAGTATTTTTACTTGTACATTAAATATGATTAGAATTATCCAGAAACCAATCTTAATTACTTTAAGTAATTTGTTTGGTATTGGACAGAGTAAAAGTTAGAGTGTTGGGTGTTAATTAACTGTCATGTCTTTAAGAGTTTAGGAAAGAACTCCAGATGCTGGTTTAAATTGAAGATAGACACAAAATGCTGGAGTAACTCAGCGGGCAGACAGCATCTCTGGAGAGAAGGAATGGGTGACGTATCAGGTCGAGACTCTTCTTCAGACATATCTTTAAGAGTGTTGGGCACTGGAACAACAGATCACAGCAAAATCTCTTTGATCTTGTGATGTTTATCTACATAAAAACGTTTCTTATCTACCAGGATGACAATGGGCAGTGTAAACTTAAATTGATATCCAAAATAGGCACATCCTGTCAGGAAATACAATTAAGAAACGGTAATTGATGTGAGAAGGGTCTGAATGAATGTCCATTACAATAATATCCGAGTCATTAATTATACTGTTAAGGTTCATTTTTACTTCAAACAGATAACAACACAATAATTAGTAATAAAACATTAAAATCTTTATTTCGCCCAGGCGGGTGTGGCAGTAAACTCTTACATATGTAAAATACAGACTATAGAGTCACTCTATCCCCCCACAAAGAGGTAATGTTCAATCACATATATCTATACCCCAATAATCAGCAATTCAGCAATTCTTTACCTTACAGAGTATTGTACAGCATCTTGCCTGTTAGGATTGACAGGTTCTTCCGATAGAGGAAAGGTTAGCCCATATATGGTTATGCTGAAGAAGCTATTTTTTTGCAGATTCAAGCACTTGTTTTTTTTACCTTGTTGACGCACATTACAATCTTGTAGAGTAAAGGGTAAGAGCCAAGTGTCTGAACATTCTTTTGATTGTTTATATCATAGCGAAAAACATTTAGTGTATTTGTGCTGTTATCTCGCTAGTGTTATGGAAGAAGGGCAAAAACATTTCTGTTATGATGCTGTAGCCTTGCTAGTGTAATAGGAGAAAGGTGAAAGCTTTTCTGTTATAATGCTGTAGCCTTGTTAGTGTAATAAGAGAAAGGTTAAGCATCCATTTTATTACTTATAAATCTACAGCTGAATCCATTTTGTAACTTTTAAATCTTTAAACTTTCTCAATATTGTACAGGATACAACTGGGAAGGAATGATTCTGATCAGTTTCCAAATCATGTGATATCAAGTCTTTTATAATCTCTTTAATAGAATACTTGTCTTACAGAATATAAGGGATGGTCCAATGCAACATCCTCATTTCACTTCATTTTTTTAACTTACCAAGTTATGGAAAAATGTGTACAAGTAGTTAGAGCATAGATCATCCATGATCTCATTAAATAACATGCTGTACTTGAGGAACTCAATAGCCAGCTCCAGTTCCTAGGTTTATGTTTCTTTTATTCAAATTCAAGATACCATACAGTCAGTTAGCTGGCCCTATGAAGGTTCTGCCCTGGTTTGATTTCCCTAAATGCAACACACTTATCTGCATTAATCTTTGTTAGCTGTTCCTCAGCCCACTTACCCAACTGATATCCTGCTGATAACCATCTGTACTACACTATCTACGATATTGCACACTTTAGTGTGATCTACGAACCTAATAATAATGCCCTGTACATTTTCATCCAAGTCGTTGATATAACCAATCAGCAATGGGCCCAGACTGATAGTCAAGGCACACCACTTGTTTCAGGCATAAATATACCCACCACTACCGTCTGCTTCCTTCATTGAAGCTAATTATGTATGCAGTTAGCTAGCTCTCCCTGGATCTCAAGCAACATAACCTTCCAGAGCAACCTATCATGTGGAAGCCTATCAAGAATCTTGCTGAAATCCATATAGACAATGTCTATGGCCTTGCCCTCGTCAACCTTTTTGGTTACCTCTTCAGAAAAACTCAATCAAATTTGTAAGACACGATCACCATGGCTATCCCATACCATACAAAACCATGGCTATTCCTAATCAGCCTCTATCTATTGAAATGCATATATCTCTTGGGGTCAAGATACAAGATACATTTATTTGTCACATGTGCCAGATGGCACAGTGAAATGTGATCACCATGCAGCCATACACTAAAATAAAGAACACAGCACACGATAGATTTAAACATAAAACATCCCCACACAGCAGAATCAAAAGTTTCCCACTGTGAGGGAAGGCACCAAAGTCAGTCTCTTCCTCGATGTTCAACCGTGGTTGAGGCCTCCGGAGCCCTCCGCAGTTGCCGCTACGGGCAGAATCCACTCCAGTAACTTACTGGCCAAAATGTTAGGTTCACTGCTCCATCATTCCCAGGCTGTTCCTTCCAGCCCTTCTTAAATAGAGGCACAACATTAGGCACTCTCCAATCATCCTGCTCCTCAACCATGGCTAACAATAATTCATATCATGATGTGCGGAACGGTGGAGCACGGAGGAGTTGCTGCCTTACGGTGCCAGAGACCTGGGTGCTGTCTCTATGGAGTTTGTACGTTCTCCCCATGAACTGTGTGGGTTTTCTCCAGGAGCTCCAGTTTCCTCCCACACACCAAAGACGTACAGGTTTGTTGGCTAATTGGCTTGGTAAAATTGTAAATTGTCCCTAAATTGTAGGATAGTTTTTATGTGCAGGGATTGCTGTTTGGAGTGGACTTAGTGGGCCGAAGGGCCTGTTTCTGTGCTGTATCTCTAAACTAAAATAAATATACCTGAGCCAGTCCTTCTGCAATTACTTCTCTAGCTTCCCAGTGTCCTCGGGTATATCTGATCAGGACCTGGAGATTTAACTACTTTATGTAATAAACAAAAATCAATAAATGAATCACTGTAATTTATTTGTCTGTGCAATGTTGTGCAGAGAGCAGAGCTGTGCAAATACCTAGCTGGCCAGACTGCACGAATGGAAAAAGAAAAACTGAATTAAAATAAAAGGCGGATGACAGGCAAAAATAGTCAGTTCTGAGACGGTCAGAAAGAAAGATGAATTACCTACAGTTGGAGAATTAGATATTGGGTATGAACAGACAGTGACCACTCAATCTGCATTTCCACAATGCAGAGGTACATTGCGAACACTGAATGCAACACACAATGTACCATAAACCTTGCTTTCACTCACTCAGCACTGGTGGGTGGGATACATTGGTCACTTGCATGCCACCAAACTCCCAAAATGAATACTCTGTTCTGATTGTCATTGTTGCAGGAAATTAATAGGTAAACTGAGAGATGTCTCAAAGACTTAAGGTCATAAGGAATAGTAGAATTAGGCCATTTGGCCCATCAAATCCACGCTAGCATTCAATCATGACTGATCTATCTTTCCCTCCTAAACCCATTCTCCTGCCTTTTCCCCATATCCTCTGACACCCATACTAATCAAGAATCTGTCGATCTCTGCCTTAAATATACCCACTGACTTGTGGTCTCCACAGCCTTCTGTGGCAAAGAATTCTACAGATTCACCATCCTCTGACTAAAGAAATTTCTCCTCATCTCATTCCTAAAAGAACGTCCTTTACTTCTGAGGCTATGACCTCTGGTCCTAGACTCCCCCACTAGTGGAAACATCCTCTCCCCATCCACTCTATCCAAGCCTTTCACTATTCTGTATGTTTCAATGATGTCCCCCCCCGCATTCTTCTAAACTCCAGCGAGTGCAGTCCTAGTGCAGACAAATGCTCATCATAGGTTAAAAAAAAACCCAAAACTGTAATATCTGTGCTGATTCATGGGAATCCTGACTGTTGCCACCCAAAATGGAAAAGTAGCTTTTGGGATGACATTGACAATTGGGCAGCATGGTGGCGCAGCGGTAGAGTTGTTGCCTTACAGCGCTAACAGTGCCGGAGAATCCGGGTTCGAACCCGACTATGGGTGCTATGTATGGCGTTTGTACATTCACCCAGTGACCTGCGAGGGTTTTTCTCCGAAATTTTTGGTTTCCTCCCACACTCCAAAGACGTACAGGTTTGTAGGTTGATTGGCTTGTTTAAAGTGTAATTTGTCCCTAGTGTATGTGTAGGATGGTCTTAACGTGCGGGGATCACTGGTCGGCATGGACCCGGTGGGCAGAAGGCCCTGTTTCCACGCTGTATCTCTAAACTAAACTATACTAAACAGACTCCATTTGTCAGGAGTACACTGAAGCCAAGTGTAAATGGTGGAATTAATGCACCACCAAGTCAGTAAGTTCTACCAAGCACTTCCAGCCCCAACTATTCACCTCCAACCCAGTAGTGACCATGGTTCAAAATCATCAACCATCCCAACATCCACAGAAAAGGAACAGAAGCAAGTCATCCTTGCTAACCAAGACACTACCGAAGAACAAGAGAAATATATATATATCATCATCATCGGCAGTCATTCGAAACGAGTATGACTGTCCTCTCCATAGGGCCGTCTATTTGTGGGTCTGCAGATGTCTGTAGAGGCCGATGCGCGATCCACACACCTCGGTGCAAAGTGGGCAGTGGAGACTGGCGGTGGTTGGTAGTCGTCGAGCCCCCTTCTCTCACTCCTTAAAGTGCTGTCGCTTTATCTCTGTGACACGGCGTAGTTCCATTTTGTGAAGTGCAGCTCCTTCCTGCACGTATTTCCTCCAGGAGCGCCTGTCCAGTGCAATGTGCTCCCAGTTGCTTGATGTGATGTGTAATTTCTTCAGACTGTTCTTGATGTTGTCCTTGAAGCGTTTCTTTGGCCCACTGGAGGTTCGCCGGACCTTCCTTCAATTGAGAGTGTAGGATTTGTTTAGGGAGACGTGTGTTGGACATGCAGATGACATGGCCAGTCCATCGAAGTTGATGCTGCATTATTGTGGTGATGCTGGTAATGTTGGCTTCCTCCAAAACGCTGATGTTGGTGTGTTTGTCCTCGCAGCTGAGCCTCAGAATCTTTCGTAAGGATCTTTGATGGTATTGTTCCAGGGCTCTCAGGTGCCTGCTGTAGGTGGTCCATACAACAGTCAGCTTTTGAGGAAAGAATGCTGCCAAGGTTGGGGAAGTGGTCAACATTTTCAAGAGTGGTGTCGTCCACTTTTATAGTGGGCTGGATAGACGGTTGGTTGGGTGGAGGTTGATGTAGGACCTGGGTCTTCTTGATATTTAAGGCTAGGCCATTAGGCCCTTGGCAAAGGCATTCAGGATGCCCTTGAGGTCTTCTGCAGAGTGTGCTGCAATGGCGCAGTCATCCGCATACTGAAACTCCATGATGGCGGTGTTACTGACTTTGCTCTTGGCCTTCAACCTATTAAGGTTGAAGAGCCCACCGTCAGTTCTGTAGAGTTCAATGAAGACGACAAACAGGGTGGGTGCGATGATGCATCCCTGTTTGACCCCCCGTTTCCACAGTGAAGGGCTCGGACTCAGAGCCGCAATTGCTGAGCACTGTGACCAACATGCCATCATGTAGAAGCCTCAATATTCTGCTGTACTTGTTGTGACAACCGTACCTTGACAGTTTGCTCCAAAGAGTCTGACGGTCTACCGAGTCAAAAGCCTTTGTCAGGTCTATGAAGGCCATGTACGAAGGCTGCCTTTGTTCACGGCATTTTTCCTGGAGTTGGCATGCTGTGAATATCATGTCTGCTGTACCGCTGGATGGGCGGAAGCGACACTGTGATTCTGCGAGTACCTCCCCAGACATTGGTAGAAGTCGGTTTGTGAGTGCACGAGCTAAGACTTTGCCTGTTGTTGACAGGAGCAAGATGCCCCTGTAGTTTCCACATTCAGCCTTGTCCCCCTTCTTGAAAATGGTCACTATCCCTGAGATCTGAGTGAAGTTTTTTTTCCCCAGACCCTGAGGAGCAGGCCGTGGATGTGGTACAGGAGCTCCAGTCCACCTTCCTTTAAGATCTCAGCTGGGATCCCATCTGGACTGGTGGTGAAAAAGCTACTTATCTTAACTACTTAAACCAGGTTCGCTTCTTAATAAACAGACACCACACATACTGTTCGGTAGACCAGTTCAAAACTTTACTTAACATCGGCCGATGGAAGGGAGCGAGGATTCCAGCTAAGTGACCAATGTAGACACTCAACTGTCCCCAGTCCTCTTCCCTGAACAACAGAATTACATTGCTTTAAATAGGTTTTTTGTCCCCTTATCACATTCCACAGACATTAGTCATGGTCAGAAGTACTGGAAAAGGTTTCCACAGAATGCATCACATCAAACCTTTTTTTTACATGGTACAAGATATACTAAAAACATCGTATATCTTCTTTGTCACTTGGTCCCTCATAAACATAGACCATCTGTTTACAAAGATGTGACCACCTATGTCTCTCTTCCTCTATCACCTCCTCCCCCATAAACATTGGTCATTTGATCTCTACTTCAAAGATATCTTTAGCTGCTTCTCTCTCTGCCTGTCACTTGGGAGACAATGTTATAGGATTTATTATCTCCCACACCCACAACCTAAGGCAAGCCTAACTTGACACTAAATATAAGCTGTAAGCTAGCCCAGAAACCAATTTAATATCTTCTTATATTTTTAACTAAAACTCGGCTTCATCATTCCATCCTTTTATCAAAATTTTGATAACAACTACAGTCCTTCCTGAGTACATACGAAAGACCACAAGCATCTCATCAGACAAATTAATAGTACACTAGTAACCCAATCAATTCATAGTGGACAATCGTTCCACAAGTCCCTCCAAACATTTTAAATGGCCACCAACCTCCCCCGGACCTTACTACCATAGGACAGGAAAAGGATCATAAAAATTGCTCAGCCTTTATTCGGCTTCATTTGGAATTCCCCATGTGCTGGTGTAACTGGTTCATGCTTCTCTTGTGTGACACTGCATTTGCAACATAACAATGCCCTGTCACAAATATACTGTTTCCTTAAAATACACCAGTGCCTTGGTTGTGGCAAAAACAGGTAGATTTAACTGGCCTTTGCAGACCTCTTACTGTCTGTAGTCAGGGTATCTTTGCTGTGCTTGTCATGTTTGACTTCAATCTTGTTTAAAAGGAGGTGTGTACCATCCTTTAAATGTGTTTTAGTCCGCAAGTTTGCCATTCTGAAGAAAGTTCAATCCATGTGGGCTGGGCCACCCCAGAATAAAGGAGCATCAATAGCCCATCGTCCTTGTTTCCACAAACTGTTCACAGTCAATCAAATGTATCCAGCGATGATGATCTTTCATCTTTACAGCAGTTCATGTTGTTAGCAATACTTGGTTGTTTCTTTCAACAGTCTCAATTTCTTCTTGTCCCAGCACCCCCGTCATCGTATAGCTTTTATGGCTCCCAGCAAAGCTCCTCCAACCTGGGAATGTAGATCTGGCAAGACATGGGTTAATTGCCGACCATACATAATTAGTTAATTGCACAGGGCCTGTTGGTGGCTTCCCCCCACTCTCCAGGGGCAATAAAAAGTTGTAAATCTTGTTCACCAGCTTAGTTTCACCAGCACTTTTGTCCCCCTTTGATCCTCCATTTTCCTTCTTAACACTTCCCTGTGAATTTAGTCTTTAATCCGATTATATCCGAAGAGGCTCTCCCCACCTAAATATTCAATTCTCCAAATATGTTCTCTTCCCCAATCTACTTTATCTTCTCACCTTTTATCCCTCATTGTGAGTTCCCTCAAACCTCCTTTTTTAAGTCACAAAACAATTTTTTCATTTACCTTCATTTCTCTCACACAGCACTGCAACATCTTTTTGTTTGCTTGAAAACAGTAATCTTGCTTCATTAGCATTTTAAAAGACAACCTCTGTTATCATATCAAAACAATCTTTTCCAAAAGAACTCATTCAGAATCAGTAATCAATAATACATTTTCTTTTCTCTGTAATTTTGACATTTCCAATCTCATTTAACACTTTAATCGGGATGAGTCTTTTTTTAAACTTGGTTCAAAAGATCTATAATCATCCAACACATTAGCACACCATAAACTTTGTAAATTTGCATTTTAAAGGACAACTTCTTAAAAAGTGACACACAACTTTGCTCATTGCTTCGAATTTCCCACATTCCACATACAAAAACATTGTTTTACAAGCAGTACATATACAAAAACATTGTTTTACCAGCAGTATATAATATTTCATTTTCAAAGACGTCTCTTTGTAATTTACTTTCCCTTTTTCTTTTTTTTTTAATTTCTTAGTTCTCATTTGATTGTTCTAAAACACACAATTTTAGGCCTACTGCTATTCCTAGCAATACTATAAGCCTCTTCCTTTATTTTCTCCTGGCATTCAAAAACAAATCACATTTCTTGGGTTTTGATGCTTTAGAGGAATTATATAAATCATTTATTTGAATGATAGCCATTGCATATCCATCATCAAGCTTTCTAATGTGGCTTGTCAGCCATCCCACTGCTCATAACTTCATAAATCCTTTTATTTCGATTTGAGAGTCCAATTTTGTATTAACCCACATCAAACTCAATGTAAAATTCCACCATCCTATGTGGAATTTTCCCTAAAAGTGTCTTTAAAACAAGACTATTAATCAATCCCCTTAGTGTACAATACTCAATTCAACAATAGGCTTTTCCTTAGCTGGATCCTCAACATCATAGTTCCGAAAACCCTTGTATATATATTCTACAAATTTGTCCTTCACCTATAACTGATCATTCATTTTGTCGATCCTATATATGTAGATGATAGTACTTCATGCTTTTTCTATTTATCCATATCTGCATCTATTTTTTTTAATTATGTTGTACTTAATGAATACACTACATTTCCACATTGCAGAGGGGATGAATTCCCAACAAAATGTCCACAAAGAGATTTAATGTACTGCCAAACCCTTGACAAAATTTGTTGATTCTTTCCACCATCCCAGATACCTGTGGGTGGTGTACACAGTGAATTGCTGTCAGATATTAAAATGTGCACATTTTTCCTTATTAACAGTGGTTGGTAGAGCTTCACTCCACCTACTAAATAAATCTAAAATTACTACGCAATATTTATAACACTGGGCCCTTGGCATTATCTCCTTAAACTGCTTTCCCATCCTTTACCAGCCTCAACTCAAGCACAAACAAAAGCCCCTGGATAGCTTTGTGATTAATAACATATGTATATATCATTTTCCTCAATGCCAGAGAGCTAAAGACACATAATTCTCCGGATATGCTCCTACAAGCTCACCTTGCCCACAGAACTAAATCTGCATTTTCTCCTGATTTTAAATTTTTTTTTTTTTAAACACAAAATCATTCAATATCCCTTCCTTCTCATCTTTTTTACTTATTTTGCTTATATGTAATACTTCTCAGTTAGTCCCTTCAAACATGTTGTCATATTCCCAATACATATCGTGTAAACATCTCCCAACCACTTGTTCTTGAATATAGTACTGGTATCACCAAAATCAATCCTCTATTTAATAGTTTAACAAATACAACGTGTTGCTAAAGTAGGAGCAATTCCAATCCAAGTCATTCTCATCATTCTTAATCTGTTACCTTCGACATAGAGATAACCAAATTTGTTCATCTTGGACCTTGCCTACAACTGAGACTCACTACTGAGAGACGTTATCCATCCAGACTTACTTTTACCAGAACCCCAGGACAGACTGAGTAGTCTCTCACAAGGTTGAACAACCTACCTACTGCAGGAATTGCCAGGCAGAGTGTTCTACAGACTCACCCTCAATGACATTTTGAAGGCTTTTTGTTGCCAAAGGCATTAAAAAGGAATCAAATATATTCAAATAACAACTATTTAAATAGTTTAAACATAACAGATAGTTTAAAACATGAACAGTAAAACAACTCAAGCATGTAACTTTTTACACAGGTCGGCAACCCCATGCAAATGAATAAAGTTGCCATTCCTAATATGCAGTGCCACCACATTTCCTTTGTTATCCTATCATTCCCTCCTTACCAGCATGGGTAAGACGGGTAAAAATGTATCGTTATACACCAACTTGTCCAAGCGGGGTGTGCTGAATCAATGGCACAGCCCTCTTGTTTCCATAGTTATTATTATATACAAGAGGCGTCCCTCTATAATGTACATACCTCCCTCATGTTTGGCAGGACCGTTCCATTTGCTAGCATCTGTTTAGCTGCTGTCACTATGCATTTGGATGTACAGGCTGCCTGTTTGGATACACTATCAGCAACCCATTGCCTTTTGCTATAGCGTCCCCAGCACCAGCATCAATGCCTTAACAAATTACACACAGAAAGGCATTCCCGTGCTCCCAATCCTGGAGAGCTTTGTAAGGTCAGAACTTCAAGTTATAGGGATGTTACTGACGGAACTGTCCCAGGTAAAGATGTCATTGCTACTGGTAGACATCTCTCAAGATTATCCAACTCCTCCTCATTTTCATTACCAAATAGGGTCGTCGTGCCAGACATGAAGTCTCCTCCAGAGGATTTACCAGTACTGGGTTTATTTTTTACGAACCATCACCTGTTTCTCACCTCCTGTCTGTCTTTTAATTCTATTCTCTTGTTCCTCTGCCCACTGGCATTCTAGTTGCAATAATTTCCATCCTTTCCTAGTGCTATCCTTGTTTCTTAACTCTATCTAGCAATGTTACAAAACTGTGAGATTTAAAAAAAAAAAATCAAATCTGCAATTTATCCCATCAGATAAAGCATAACAATAAGTTTAATTTGACACCTAATTCACTTTCATATCTCAAGTAATAAAAAAGTTATGGCCATTTTCATACTCGGAAATTAGCATCTTGTTCCCTATTGATTTTCTATGGACATAACAAAAAAGCTGTGATCATGGACAGTCAAAAAGCCCATAACCTTCTTAAAAATTAAGAGAACTGAATGAAATTTTCAGTTATCATAGATTGAACCATTCTGAAACAAATATAAAATAATCTTACTTGGATGACCTGAAATAAAAGCATATAATTAGTTAGTTACCCAATTGTAGCTAATTTCAAACTTCAATTACTAGATCTAAACATCTATCCATTTCTTAATAAATGATTAACATTTTTAAACAGCCCAAGTGTCCAAATAATATTCACAAATAATTCACAATAAAACATGATCTCTAAATCTCATCTACATCAATTTATAGGCCAAATGGAAGGAATTTAGTGTTCAATTGCTGTAAATTAAAGTCTATTTTAAATCGGCTTGTGGGTTCCTGTCTTCCTTTCCCATATCAACACCTCTGCTTATTTAATTGTCTCAACATACCATGTTCCCCCTACTGGCCAGGCTTCATCCCCTAACCATTTGGTCAACTTGTAACTTAACATTCTAAATTTCTTATTATACTTAGGATTCAAATAACACATATATAGGACTGGTTTCCAGAGCATTCCCCATAGATAGATAGAAAGAGAGAGAGAGAAAACAGACTTCTTAATTCCGAATCGTTCCAAATATATCAACCAGGCCGACCCACTAAATGAGACCCCAGTTTCTCAACTTGGCTGACTTTTTAATTCCTTAATATACGACCCAAGTGTCTCAACGAAGCAGACCCTCTAACCGAGACCCCAGTTTCTTTTCAACTTGGCAGACTTCTTAATACTGTAATATACAACGTCACTTATTTCTCAACCCGACAACTCTTCGGATGTCTCAACAAGCCAGACACACACCTCAACCCCCGTATCTCAACCCGACAAATCACGGATATCTCAACAAGGCTGATGAGCCCTTAGTAGAGAGAGAAAAAGAAAACAAAGAGAGATAGACAGAAAGAGGAACCACTCACGTCCTTCTTAACAATATACATAAGACCTTTCTTAAAAATACATGCACAATTCCGTCGTAAAAATACATACACAATCCCTTCTTTAAAAAAAACCCCACATAAACCCCAACTGGTCTTACCTTTGTCTGTTGCTAAGAACCTCGGCAGGGAACCAATTCAATTTCTGATGAAGGATCACAGATGTTACCGGGAGTTTCTAGGGAGTCGGCCGTACAAGGGGACCGATAGAGCTCAGTTATCTCCCGTCCAATCCCGGCAACCTCCGCAACCGCTTGCACAGTCAGCCGTTGATGTGGTCCCAGCGAGGCCTGCATAACTACGCCAATGAAAAAGTCACTTTTATAACAACTAAACCAGGTTCGCTTCTTAATAAACAGACACCACACAAACGGTTTGGTAGACCAGTTCAAAACTTTACTTAACATCGGCCGATGGAAGGGAGCGAGGATTCCAGCTAAGTGACCAATGTAGACACTCAACTGTCCCCAGTCCTCTTCCCTGAACAACAGAATTACATTGCTTTAAATAGGTTTTTTTGTCCCCTTATCACATTCCACAGACATTAGTCATGGTCAGAAGTACTGGAAAAGGTTTCCACAGAATGCATCACATCAAACCTTTTTTTTACATGGTACAAGATATACTAAAAACATCGTATATCTTCTTTGTCACTTGGTCCCTCATAAACATAGACCATCTGTTTACAAAGATGTGACCACCTATGTCTCTCTTCCTCTATCACCTCCTCCCCCATAAACATTGGTCATTTGATCTCTACTTCAAAGATATCTTTAGCTGCTTCTCTCTCTGCCTGTCACTTGGGAGACAATGTTATAGGATTTATTATCTCCCACACCCACAACCTAAGGCAAGCCTAACTTGACACTAAATATAAGCTGTAAGCTAGCCCAGAAACCAATTTAATATCTTCTTATATTTTTAACTAAAACTCGGCTTCATCAGTGGCATTGTTGTTCTTAAGGCCCTTGATGGCATCTTGAACCTCTGTCATAGTGGGAGGTTCTTCTCTGATGGGACTCTGGGGGATGCGGTGGGTAATGTCTTGTTCAGTTGTGCTGTCACGGTTGAGGAGTTCCTGGAAGTGCTCTTTCCATCCGGCGTTAATGGACTCATTGTCCTTCAGCAGTTCTTGCCCGTCTTTTGTGCGCAGGGGGTTTAAGCCGTGGTAGCTTGGACCATAGACGGCCTTAGTAGCGCTGAAGAAGCCTCTGGTGTCACCCGAGTCTGCCAGTCTCTGGATTTCCAGAGCCTTATCTGTCCACCAAGAGTTCTTAAGCTCCCTCCACACGGCTCTGGACGTCCGCCTTGCCTCTGGAGTGAGCCGCTCTTTTAGCCTTGCAGGTTACATCATTTTGCCAGGCACGAAAGGCTTTCCTTTTCTTGGAGACGAGCTGTGCTATCTCTCTGTCATTCTCGTCAAACCAGTCCTGGTGTTTTCTGGACTTGCACCCAAGGATGTTTTTACAGGTATCAAGGATGGGTGGATTTGAGCCGGCTCCAGTGCCCTTCAATGTCATCAGGATATTCCTGTTGGAGGCTTTCCCCAAGAGAAGCCTGAAGTCGCTGCTGGAAGGCAGATTCCTCCAGGCTTTCAAGGCTCAGCCTTGGCTGGATCTGCTTCGTTTGAATCCTCCTCTTCCTCTTGAGTTTGATGGACATCATGGAGCAGATGAGGCGATGATCTGTCCAGCAGTCATCTGCATCGATCATGGGCCTTGTGATGTTCACGTCACAGCGGTCCCTGCTATGTACAATGACATAGTCAGTGATATGCCACTGTTTGGAGCGTGGGTGTCTCCAAGATGCCTCTAGTTCGTTTTTCTGGCGAAACAGGCTGTTAGTGATGATGAGTTCGTGGTGGGCACATTTGCTGAGAAGCAGAGCTCCATTGGAGTTGCCTTCCTTTCCTATGGTACCCTTCCAGAGGTGTTGGTGCTGGCTGACCCAGGCATTGAAGTCTCCAAGCAGGCATAGAAGGTCTCTTTTACTTCCTCTTCAGAGTCTAAAGTAGGGGCATAGGCACTCCCAAATGTTGCCATCTGGTGTTGGCAAGCACCAGATGGATGATCATGAGACGCTCACTGATTCCCACAGGAAGTTCAGAGAGGTGGCTGATGAGCTGGTTCCTGATGGCAAACCCAACACCATAGATCCTGGGCTCATCAGCAGCTTTTCCTTTCCAGAAGAAAGTGTAGCCACCCTTCTCCTGCTTCAGTTGTCCTTCATCTTCGGTTTCAGAAAGGGCAGCTATGTCAATCCGACAACTTCTCAGTTCTCTTGCAAAGATCGTGGTTCTCCTCTCTGGTCTGTTACTGGTTGCACTGTCCATCAATGTGCGCACATTCCGTGCTCCAAAGTTCATATTCATATTTCTGTGTTTCTGACTGAGTGTGGTGATACCTCTGGACGCGGTAATCCAGTTCATATGTTTGAGGCTGGCTATATTTAGGGCACATTTTCTAGCAAGTGGGGTGAGCAGAGTGGATCCTAAAGAGGACTGTTCAGTCATGGGTGCAGCTGCCGAAGTGCTCCTCCGCCTCATTCCAAGAGTCCAGCGACTAAATCTAGATTTGCCACCACCAGATTTGCCAGCTCATGACTAGGAGCTTCCAGATCTCACAATCCTGCCCCCGTCGCCACTTGCTGATCGCCATAGGCCTTAATCCAGGGTGTTAGGGTGGATTCTCTATATGGAGGACGCCTGTGCATGACTTTGTTTAACGTGGGGAGACTGGTGCACAGACAACCACCACACAGTAGAAGTAGGCTGCGGTCCGGTGGTCAGAGCTCTCCTCCTCCTAGGTCCCCACCGAGGGATCCCAGGCTCCGGACGCCGCGTCAGCTGGAGCTCCGCAGACCGTGGCTTCAGGCTGCCACGGGCCAGCAAACAGAGCGCTCCCCTCCGGCGACCCCTGGTGAGGGCTCGCCCGCTCCGCGCCGAACGCGTCCTCGCTGCGCCAGCGGCTGAAGCCCCGGGCTCTTCTCTGGGAAAGGCCGCACCGATCCTCTATGTTAGACCACAAGGGAGGCGACATGGAAAAGGTCGCCTCTCTGTGGAGGAGGCGACCAAAACGGTTTCCCCCTTACCCCCCCACACCATCCCCCACATAATACCCACAGAAATACATTAAAAACACACATTAGGACACACTAAAAAAAAAAAAAAGTAGAAAAAATCTAACATGCTGCTGGCAGGACTACCGGCTCACAGCGCCCCCACCGACCAGGGTCTGGGTCAGGATTCAGTGGCATGGAGTCCAAGACGACCGGGGACCCTTTTCTGCTGCAGCCTTCATCCGTTTTCCACGTTCCACTAAAGTGTGCCATCATCTTCCGCCTGTTCCACCGTTGAGATCTTGGTTGGATTGTTCTTTGTCAGAGACCTTCCCCGCGACCTTACCGCCATGTGTGGCCCTACCAGGAGCATAGCTCCAGATGGCATCGCTCTCAGGATCTCAGGACCACACAAGCTTCTCCACCACGACAAGGTGACAATCCACGGAGAAGAATATATATTGTGCTATTAAGTGATACACTTCCAACAAATGTTTTTTTACTGTTTCCTCCCTAACCAATTGAATTATACAGTTATTCGATATGTAGTTTTGTTTGAAGCTTGTTATTTTATGCAGTTTTCCCATATTTTGAACATCTATACATCTTTGAACAAAGCTGTGTGGCAGTGTGAACTGTGAGGAGGATGCTATGAGCATGCAAAGTGGCTTGGACAGGTTGGGTGAACGGGCAGATGCATGGCAGATGCAGTTTAATGTGGATAAGTGGATGTGAGGTTATCCACTTTGGTGGCAAGAACAGGAAGGCAGATTATTATCTGAGTGGTGTCAAGTTAGGAAAAGGGGAAGTACAATGAGATCTGGGTGCCTTGTACATCAGTCACTGAAAATAAGCATGCAGGTACAGCAGGCAGTGAAGAAAGGCTAATGGCATGTTGGCCTTCATAACAAGAGGAGTTGAGTATAGGAGCAAAGATGGCCCTTTGCAGTTGTACAGGGCACTGGTGAGACCACACCTGGAGTATTGTGTGCAGTTTTGGTCTCCAAATTTGAGGAAGGACATTCTTGCTATTGAGGGAGTGTAGCATAGGTTCACGAGGTTGATGCCTGGGATGGCGGGATATGTTGAAAGAATGGAGCGACTGGGTTTGTATACACTGGAATTTAGGATGAGAAGGTATCTTATTGAAAGATATAAGATTATTAAGGGCTTGGACACACGAGAGGCAGGAAACATATTCCCAATGTTGGGGGATTGCAGAACCAGGGGGCACAGTTTAAGAATAAGGGGTAGGCCATTTAGAACGGAGACGAGGAAAAACGTTTTCACCCAGAAAGTTGTGAATCTGTGGAATTCTCTGCTTCAGAAGGCAGTGGAGGCTGATTCTCTGGATGCTTTCAAGAGAGATAGAACTCTTAAAGATAGCGGAGTCAAGGGATATGGGGAGAAGGCAGGAATGGGGTACTGATTGTGGATGATCAGCCATGATCACAGTGAATGGCGCTGTTGGCTCGAAGGGCCGAATGGCCTACACCTGCACCTATTGTCTAAAGGAAATGCAACATGAGGTGTATTGACAATGAATCACAATGCTTCAATGCTATGCTTTGCAATGGTAGAACAGCTTCACCCTTCTACTTCACTATATCTCGGTTGCTTGATCAAAAGTGAAGTTTTATAAGTTCGGGCTGGAGGGCAATTAACCAAGCTGTTCATACTGTTTGAGTTATTGGCAAACAGCAGAATAAAAATAGACAGCCAATTTTCTCTGTCAGGGAACGAGATCTGACACCAAGGAATGCAACAAAGGGAAAATACACTGAATGTAGTGAAACTTCAAGTCCAATGGTGAAATAAATAATTGCTCCTGTGGATCTCTATGGCAGGACTGCACCCTAGGATGTTTGGTGACATAATATAAGAGACAGAGGAAAAGATGAAGAATGAAATGGCTGGATGTTACTGCAATGAATATAAGACCAGTAATAGGCAAATAGAATGCCTGTGATTTCAGTTCTTTAGGTGGAACATTTACAACAGTTTACATTCCCTTGGGCCCATTACTTTGTATGAATTAGAAAGCCGCAAATATTGCATGAAATATTTAAAAAACTTTCATTCTAATTGATGTTATTTTAGTGCAATTCCCTGCCAACAATATGTGATTACACATGCCAATCTTGAACTTTTGAGAAGAATTATTCTGATCAGGTTCAAGCTGAGGATTTAACCAATTTCCTCATCCACCAGAGTCTGGTGATGGCACATTTTAACTGCAACCTCCTAGACAGCCTTGATCTACTGCAGTTTGCTTACTGTGGCAACAGGTCCACAGCAGATTCCATCACCCTGGTGTTAAATTCGTCTCTGGAACACCTAGACAACAAGGACTCCTGGACTCCTGAACCTTGGAATTGGAACCCGCCTCACAGCCAATCAATGCTTTCTCGACTTTCTGACCACGGGCCTCAATCAGTGGGAATTAAGCGACAACACCTCCTCTACAATAATTCCCAAAACCGGTGATCCACAAGGATGTTTTCTCAGTCCCTTACTATACTCCCTGTATACTCACTGTACAGCCAAATTCTGCTCTAACTCCATCTACAAATTTGCAGACAACACCACTGGAGGGCCACATCATAAACAATGACAATGTACAGGAAGGAGATGAAGAACTTAGTGGCATGATATCAGTACAATAACCTCTCCCTCTGTGTCAGCAAGATGAAGGAGCTAGTTGACTTCATGGCAGAGTACATACCCCAATTAGCATCAACGGTGCTGAAGTGGAAATAGCTGAGAGCTTCAGGTTGCTTGGTGTAAATATTACCAATGATCTGCCATGGATCAACTACATTGACGTGACAACCAAGCGGGAACACCAACTTCCTGAGGTATCTGAGGAAATTTGCTACGTCTCCAGAGACTCTTACAAACTTCTACATATACTCCATAGAAAGCACTGATGGGTTACATCACAGCTTCATTCAGGAACTTTTGCCCAAGACTGCAACATATTGCAGAGTTTTAGATGTAGCCCAGTCCATCACACAGACCACATTTCACACCATTGACTCCATCTACACTTGACGCTGCCTCAGAGAAGCAGGCAACATGATCAAAGTCTTGTCCCACCCTGGCCATTCATACTTCTCCAAGATCTTGTCCGGCTGAAGATACAGAAGCATGAAAGAACACACCACCAGACTCAGGAACAGCTTCCTCCCCACTCAGTGGCAGACTGGGTCTAAAAATATTGCTTGCCAGGAGACAAAGGGGCCCACTTCATCAGGGGCCCACTTGATATAGATATAGGGGGGCACATTTCATCAGGGGCCCACTTGCCATCAGGCAAGCTGACACCCTGGCCAGTCCGCCACTGTCCCCACTGTTATCAGGCTTCTGAACAGTCCTTCCATGAGCTAGGGTATTGTCTGATTCACCACTGCCCCACAGAGAACATTGGACATTGTCTGTGGAGTTGATGCACTCCGATGTTGAGAAAAAATATTTTCCACTCTGTATCTTCACCTTTGCTCTATCTATTTATTGTTCTTAAGCTTAATTTGATTGTATTTATGTATCATGTATCTTATTTGTTTTGATAGCTTGCAAAACAAAGTTTTTCACTGTACCTCAGCATATAATAATAAATCAAACCTAAACCTGATTCTCTCCAGCCACTTTCAACTGTAAAGTATTTTCAGTGAGGTGCTGTTTTATTGTGTGGGACCTTGTCAATATGATGGAGAAATTTTGTAAAGACTGTAAATCTATGTACTCTCTGTGTTCTGCATTGATATCGCTTCGTGATCAAAAAATCTTTGGTAGTCCATGGGAAAAATTACAGTTGGTCATTAAGGCTGTTCACAAAATTGCAGTCTAGCCATTTAAGATTGTTCAAAATACAGCATATATGTCTCATGGCAGCATCTTTTTATTAACCAGATGAAGATGACATTTAAGTGGGATTATCTAAATGGGTGCATGATGACTGATGTTGACTGAGTGGGCCGAAGTGCCTTTTTGTGATCTATATGATGTATCAAGAAAAAAAATCTGCACTTGTTTTCTGCTCAGATTTATTCTCTTCTTGTGAACTTAACATTTGTGCAGCCACGATACTGTATGTATTTTGCCATTAATAACCATGCCATGGCAGGAGAGTATTTGGTCAGGCGATTTTGACTATTCTCATCTGTTTGGTGTCAAAGTGAAACAATATATTTATCTTAGATGTCTGATAGTTTATCTATATCCAGCCTTTCCAATTTTAATGTTGTAACCGAAAATGAAATAGGATTACTTTATAAAGTCTGGTGAAGGGGCATTTAATTTCACAGTTTTGATGTTCTTGGAAAGAATGAGGGAGAGGGTTTGACAAGCCTTGATTTCAACACAAAGTGAATGCAGGAGGAATGGATATTATACAGTAGTTTAACTGTTACACATTACGGTTGGAAATCACAAGTGTTAGAAAACAAGTAGTAATTTGATGTCAGTGTGGAATCATTTGATTGACAAAGACTGGTCCATATTTAGACAAGGTGAAGAGAATGAGCGAGTGGGGAATGGGACAACAAAGGATTGAAAGATTTTCAAATTGCTATCATGGGAAATGAAAATCTGTTACAATTTTACCTGGACGTAACATTTATTTAACTATAATCTCTTGGGAAACACTTTAACCTGTATTAAGATGCCTCTCCGGAAATGATAGATGAAGTTGAAAAAGAATAAGGACACATTGGTTAAACATTGCCTCACTTTCACAGATTGTCCTTTCCAGTGCATGACATCTGTGTTAAATAAAACCCTATCTTTTATTAACTATTCATGGTGAAAAAATATATACCTATGTAACCATGGGAAACATAGAAAACATAGAAAATAGGTGCAGGAGTAGGCCATTCGGCCCTTCGAGCCTGCACCGCCAGGAACTTGGATTAAATCACAGTTTATAATAATATTAATATGTGCCATAATCTATTCTGGAGAGTCACATTCTAATGAATCAAGAAATTGCTCATGTAAAATCTTAATTGCTGTCATAATCTACTAAATTCTCCCTTTCACTTTCCACCAGTCTACATTCTACATCTGAGAATTTATCTCATGAAGTAGGGTCCCTTCCCAAAACGTCATCTATCCAGAGATGCTGCCTGACCCCTGAGTTACTCCAACACTTGTTTTGTAAGGTAGCATCTGCAGTTCCATGTGTCTCTATCTAATTTATTACTTTGTCCATCAATGTCAGACCGAAATATGCTTTACCTCTGCGTTATCTAGAGAGTCATGTTGAAGGATACTTTAACTGTGAGTAGGCAGCATCCGACACTACTAAGGCCACACCCACAACTGCCCCACCAGCCTTTGAAAGGAAAATAAAAGTGAAGCAATGCCCCTTAGCAGGATCTGTGACGGTCGTTAGGTATCTGTTATTCATTGACAATTATAACTATTGAAATTGGTTCACATAACCAATTAATTACTTTTTCCTTTATAGATAATGCCCAATCTCTCGCTATAATGCAGGCATTCAAGTTCTGGCAACTTCCTTGTATATCTTTCCAGCTTAATGACATTATCCTGTAGTAGAGTGATCAACACTGAACACAATACTCCAGATGTGGCCTCACCAACGTCTGTACAACTGTAACATAAAATCCCCTCTTCTATGCTCAATACCCTGACTAATAAAGGCCAATGTATCAACATCGACCCAAAACGTCACCCATTCCTTCTCTCCAGAGATGCTGCCTATCCCGCTGATTTACTCCAGTATTTTTTGTCTATCTTTGATTTAAACCAGCATCTAGAGTTCCTTCCTACACATGCAGTCCTAGATCCCTCAGCTCTACAACAGTCCCCATGGCCCTGCCCTGGTTTCACTTCCCAAAACACCCTACACTTATCTGCGTTAAACTCTATACCTCAGCCCACTTTCCCAGCTGCTCAAGATCCTGCTCGAACTTTTGTCAGCCATCTTTGCTATCTATGGTATCACCTACTTTAATGTCATCTGCAGTCGTAATAATCATGACTTCTACATTCTCACCCAAATCATTCATATAAAGCACAAACAGCAAGGGTGTAGCACCGATCCCTGAGGCATTGCACTAGCGACGGACTTCTAGTCTGAAAAATAACCTTCCACTATCAATCACCCTCTGCAGAAATGCATCACCCAAAAGTGAATGACTTTTACATGGTCATAGCACCCCCAATGCAATGGCAGCAATCAATATAACTAGTCAGGCGATTTTGACTATTCTCATCTGTTTGGTGTCAAAGTGAAACAATATATTTATCTCAGTTGTCTGATAGTTTATCTATATCCTATGCCTGCAACATCGGCTGTGGGAGGCATCCCTGGGGCACAAAGGTGGCTGGGCGAGGAGGGGGACACCAGTTTGCCGGTTGATGGAGGTACTGCAGCAGCCTGGGGTTTGCCTAGATCAGGTACTGCTCATAAGACTAGAGCATGGACTGTACTTTGAAAATGGCACCAAAATCGGACACCTCTTGCATGTGGTCTCAGTGGACTATTTCTGTACATTAATCAGGGTTTGTGCTTAGGTATGGCAATACTTTACTGGATTGTAGGTTAGAAAATAATTTCATTGTGCACTTGCTCATATGACAATAAAGCACTAAATACTCGAAAAATGCGCTACTGCCTGACATCCTTCACACTATAACATTCATCCAAAATTCCCCAAATTATTGCAGAAAAATCTGATTTGCCTTTATTTGATATTTCAACCAAGGTTAGAATGCTCTGGTCACAACCAGCCGAGTCTGTCACCCAAACTTTTGGCCTTGATAGGAAGTTCCAAATGATAAGAGTATTCAACCTTTCTTTTCTTATTATTGGGTTAAATGATATTGTATTGTGTGAGAAAAGGCAAAAAAGTCATGTTTCATTTTCTGTATGGGATATCAATGAGCAATGATGCAGTAATACATTTCAACTTATTGTGGGATAAGTGTTTCGACTGCAGTGCTGCAGGGTCTTTTCAATAAATAAAATACAAAATGAATGCAGAATATAAAATGGAACCTGAAATTAGTTCAACATCAATTAACTCATTACAGATATGACTGAATAATCACAGAGCAAGTTAACTTTGCTATTTTACACAGTAAGAATGAAAATAGCATGCATGTTTTAAGAATGTTACTTCCATCAACGTTTCGGGTCAGGCCTCTTCTTCTCCTTCTCCTTCTCCTTCTCCTTCTTCTTCCTCCTCCCCCCCCTCCTCCCGCCTCACATCAGTCTGAAGAAGGGTCCTGATCTGAAATGTCACCTATCATGTTCACGATAAGATAACGATTTTTGCACATAATAATGAATTTTCACTGAATTGCTTCAAAATGCAATCATATTCCTCCTTAGAGAGACCAAAATGGTTTCCAATTCTCCCTAGGTTCTCTCACCAACGGGTGCAGCAAGATTTCCTTACTTTTATACTCCATCCATCTTGGAGTTTGAAGGTATAAGCTTGTTATGAGTGGAATTACTAGATTTTCCTATAAACTGGTGCATAAAGGGGAATTGGATGTATAAAGTTTGCCTTCATCAGTTAGAGTATTGCGTATAGAGTTTGGGGATCATGTTATATAAGATGTTGGTGTTGCCGTATTTAGAGCATTATGTTCAATTTTGGGCACCATGTAATAGGAAAGATGATGTCAAGCTGGAAAGGGTGCAGAGATGATTTAACAAGGATGTTGCCAAGACTCAAGGGCCTGAGCTATAGGGAGCAGTTGAGCAGGTAGGATTCCTTTTCCTTGGTGATCTTATAGAAATAGACAAAATTTGAGAGGAATAGATCGGGTAAACGCACAGAAGGGGGGGGGGGGGGGGGGGAGATTTTTTAGGAATCTGAGGGATAACTTTTTCACACAAAGGGTGGTGGGTGTATGAACGAGCTGCCAGAGGAGGTAGTTAAGGCAGGGACTTAATGTTGCAATGTTTAAGAAACATTTAGATAGGTGCATGGATAGAATAGGTTTGGAGGGATATGGGCCAAAAGCAGGCAGGTAGGACTAGTATAGATGGGAAATAGAAACATAGAAACATAGAAATTAGGTGCAGGAGTAGGCCATTCGGCCCTTCGAGCCTGCACCGCCATTCAATATGATCATGGCTGATCATCCAACTCAGTATCCCGTACCTGCCTTCTCTCCATACCCTCTGATCCCCTTAGCCACAAGGGCCACATCTAACTCCCTCTTAAATATAGCCAATGAACTGGCCTCAACTACCCTCTGTGGCAGAGAGTTCCAGAGATTCACCACTCTCTGTGTGAAAAAAGTTTTTCTCATCTCGGTTTTAAAGGATTTCCCCCTTATCCTTAAGCTGCGACCCCTTGTCCTGGACTTCCCCAACATCGGGAACAATCTTCCTGCATCCATGTCCAACCCCTTAAGAATTTTGTAAGTTTCTATAAGATCCCCTCTCAATCTCCTAAATTCTAGAGAGTATAAACCAAAGTCTATCCAGTCTTTCTTCATAAGACAGTGGTACTGAGGGCATTGCCTTAAGAAAGGAATGGGTGGGTAAGAGAAAATACAAAGCATCTACTTATACCTGGATCTATCGACCCTATGGACTCCCTGTCAGTGAACTGCAATGTTGGACGGTGTGGGCAAATTGGGCCGATGGGCCTGTTAACATGCCATATGACTATTACTCCACGACTCTGTTCACACTGGATTTTTGAACTAGTTGTCCAGATTCTGCTCACAACTGGAATTAATCTCAGCAAAGCGATGTTGATAAAAATGGATATTCCTCACTAGAGCAGCAGAGGGTGCTCTCTCCCTTTGAAGTTAATGGCAGAGTCAATACAGAACTGATTTACATTTCATCTGATCCATAGAATGGTTGACCTTCAGCTGTTTAATATCGTAATACTCCAGAGAGGAAAACAAATGTTCTTCTCTACAGCACTGTGGACAGATCTGTGGAAATATGTCTAAGAGAAAAATCGAAAAATATACTTGGAATTAATGTGGTGGAATGTCCATCTTAAAACAGTCCTTTTTCTCTTCAAATGAATCATCCACAACCTTCACTTCTGAGCAGAGAGGATGGACAGGAATGTAATCGTGTTCATAGATTCCATCACTAGACTGGTCCAGTGTTTTGAAGTGGTGGCTGCAGGAGGATTTCTGTCAATGTGAGAGATTAACAGGAAATGAATGTTGTCAGCTGAGAAGGCGGGTGTCCCATACATACATATTGACGGAAACAGAAGATGTCAACTAGCTATAGATTATTAATTGGAGATCATGGCAATTATGTCAAATATGTCAAGCCCAGAGATTCTGTGCTGGTTTCAAGAATGTACAAATCCCAACACTGTGCAGATCCAGCTTCTACCAACCCACACGATAACTTAGACAGCATTGGTAAGAAATTCTCACATAACACTGAGTTGTAGTTCACTGTCAGAGAGAATTTTATCCCTTTATTCAATCTGGCTGCATTGCCTGCTGGAGGATTACCCAGTGCTTGCGCAGTGTGGTGAATAGTGCGGAAGTCAATTTTTGATGTTACATGCTCAAAATTCCTATGTTTATAGGAAGTCCACGACCAACGTAGACCACTCCCACATACACCAGCTTTAATCAGTCAAGGGATAGATTGGTATTATTTAAATAATAGCCAACCTTAATGCAGTTCACTGACAGGGAGTCCATAGGGTTGATAGATCCAGGTATGTAGATGCTTTGTATTTTCTCTTACCCACCCATTCCTTTCTTAAGGCAATGCCCTCAGTACCACCAGTCACATATCTGATCAACTTCCTGACACCCAATGGTGGGTCCAGCTTCCAACTACACACACCTGCTCATATGTGTGACTAGAAACACCTCCAGCAGTCAATCACATGTTCACAATCTGACTCCACTCCTAACTACAACCAACTTGAAGTCTTCTAGTTATACCAAATGCTCGATTCCCATCCGAATAATCCCTTCTTTCCCTTGTGCACTCAGTCCTCTATCTGTCCACTGCTGTCTGTTCAGCATCAATGATTTATGAAAGGCTTTTCTTTGAGCAAAATACGCAATTTTGCTGCTGCAATGACCAACATGAAATTTGCATAGGGCATCTGTGCAGCACGACTTAAACTTATCTTTTTAGGCGTTGTGAAATTTCTAGCTCTTGTGAATTAATTTTCGGCGTCTTTGCACTAGAATTCTGGGCCAGCGTTGTCAGGAGTGACGCCATTTGGCACTGCAGTAATGAACAAAGAATCAGTTGTTGTAGATCTGAACCATTAGTAAGATGGCCACTGCGCTTGAGATTTAGTGCTCCAGAAGGAACAAGTTAACACTGCAAATGTTTATTGTGCTTCTCGTGATTTGGGGACGTGAATGCCAAGTTACTTTCAATATGATGCGTCACGTGGAGATGCGCACTTGTAGAGTGATCGTTGCTAGTGACCTTTCAGTGAAGAGTATTGATGCAGATGATGCTTCAGAAGTTCGGATCAATTGTGGGAGGGAGTTCCAGAGCCTGGGAGCTGCCCTGGAGAAGGCTCTGTCTCCAAAAGTGCAGAGGTTGGATTTCAGAATGGAGAGGAGACCGGCTGAAATGGATCTGAGGGACCGTGAGGGTTGGTAGGGGGAGAGGAGGTCAGTGAGATAAGGGGGGGCCAAGTGGTTGAGGGCTTTGTAGGTGAGGACCAGGATTTTGTAGATGATCCGGTGGGAAATGGGAAGCCAGTGAAGTTCTTTGAGGACTGGAGTGATGTGGTGCCAGCATTTGGTGTGGGTAATGAGTCAGGCGGCTGCATTCTGGACCAGTTGGAGTCGGTTGATGTTGCTGGAATTAATGCCAAAGAGAAGAGAGTTACAGTAGTCGAGTCGGGAGGAGATGAAGGTATGGATGAGTCTTTCAGCAGCGGGGGGTGTGAGAGAGGGTCTGATTTTGGCAATGTTGTGAAGGTGAAAAAATGATGTTTTGACAACATGGCGGATGTGAGGCTCAAGGGAGAGGGCTGAGTCACAGATCACGCCAAAGTTGCGGGCCTGAGGAGATGGGGAGACAGTGGTGCCGTCAATAGTGAGAGTGGGGTTGTTAATTTTGGTAAGTGTTGATTTGGAGCCAATGAGGAGAAATTCTGTTTTGTTACTGTTTAATTTAAGGAAGTTGAGTTGCATCCAAGATTTGATGGCTGACAGGGAGGAGTTGATATGGGAGAGAGGGGGGTGGTGGGGGGACTTGGTGCTGAGATAGATCTGGGTGTCATCAGCATAGCAATGGAAGTCCAGTTTGAAGTGATGGAGTATATGACCAAGGGGGAGGATGTAGATGATGAAGAGGAGGGGACTGAGAACAGAGCCACGTTACATCCACCACTCCACTTAAAGGACTGTTTTGTGATTGTTGCTGATTGTGTTTAATACCGAATGCTGTATTGAGTCAGTCACTGTTAGGTGCTTCCAGAATTACTTAGAGTTTGTGAAGTTGACAGAGTGTTGTACCATGAAACCAAGGATGTGTCTTGGCTTCAAAACTTCAGCAAATAGCAATTACTCTCAGATATGGTTACTTAACATAGAAACATAGAAAATAGGTGCAGGGTAGAGCCAGCACTGCCATTCAATATGATCATGTCTGATCATCCAAAATCAGTACCCCGTTCCTGCTTTCTCCCCATATCCCTTGATTCTGTTAGTCCTAAGAGCTATATCTAACTCTCTCTTGAATACATCGAATAATTAAGTAGCGAGTTCCATAGAAATGCACAATCCTAGAGGAAGTCCATGAGGTGATGTGCATGACATTTAGTTCAGGACAAGCCACTGAAAAAGAGAGGCATGGGCGTGAAGGAGCTCATAGCAACCTAACGTGCAAAAAGTGGGGATTAAATCTCCATCATCGACTTTGTGGTCCATTTGTCTGTAATTAATTTATAGAGAATAGACAATAGGCAATAGGTGCAGGAGTAGGCCATTCGGCCCTTCGAGCCAACATCGCCATTCAATGTGATCATGGCTGATCATCCCCAATCAGTTCCCCGTTCCTGCCTTCTCCCCATATCCCCTGACTCCACTATTTTTAAGAGCCCTATCTAGCTCTCTCTTGAAAGCATCCAGAGAACCCGTCTGAGGCAGAGAATTCCACAGACTCACTACTCTCTGTGAGAAAAAGTGTTTTCTCGTCTCCGTTCTAAATGGCTTACTCCTTATTCTTAAACTGTGGTCCCTGGTTCTGGACTCCCCCAACATTGGGAACATGTTTCCTGCCTCTAGCATGTCCAAACCCTTAACAATCTTATATGTTTCAATGAGAACCGAAAAGGTGAATTTATTGTGGGGAACAAGGAACAGGTACTTTGGGTCTGTCTTCACTAAGGAGGACGCTAACAATCTTCCTGATATAGTAGTGGCCAGAGGATTTGGGGTGACGGAGGAACTGAAGGAAATCCACATTAGGCAGGAAATGGTGTTGGATAGACTGATGGGACTGAAGGCTGATAAATCCCCAGGGCCTGATGGTTTGCATCCCAGGGTACTTATGGAAGTGGCTCTAGAAATCGTGGATGCATTGGTGATTGGTGATAATTGTGGTCCATTTGTGGACCAAAAAATTAGTTAAGAACTTTGGTCTTAACTAATTTTTTCCTCTTCACATGCCTAAAGAAGCTTTTACTATCCTGCTTTATATTCTTGGCCAGCTTACCTTTGTACCTCATCTTTTCTCCCCGTATTGTCTTTTTGGTTATCTTCTGTTGTTCTTTAAACATTACCCAATCCTCTTGCTTCCCGCTCATCTTTGCTACGTTGTACTTCGTCGCTTTAATTTTTATACTGTCCCTGACGTCCCTTGTCAGCCATGGTCGACCCTTTCTCCTCTTGGAATCTTTCTTCCTCCTAGGAATGAACTGATCCTGCACCTTCTGTATTATTCCTAGAAACACCTGCCATTTTTGTTCCACTGTCATCCCTGCTAGTGTATCTTTCCAGTCAACTTTGGCCAGCTCCTCCCTCATGGCCCCATAGTCCCCTTTATTCAACTGCAACACTGAGACCCCCCCGATCTACCCTTCACCCTCTCCAATTGTAGATTAAACCTGACCATGTTATGGTCACTGCCTAATGGCTCATTAACCTCGAGATCCTTTATCAATTTGTGATGCTTATACTGAAATATCCAACCATGGTAACCATAGAACACGGTGCTGGAGTAACTCCGGCAACATCTCTGGAGGGTATAGATAGGTGGCATTTCCTATCTATATCCTCCACAAAACTCTGATACAAGGAAATGCAGATGCTGGTTTACAAGATCATCACTTATCCTTTTTCTGCAGAGATGTTGCCTGACCCGCTGAGTTACTCCAGCATTTTGTGCATATCTGGAGTATATTGGTTGACATTTAAAATCATAGTCATTCAGATTTTCACGCCTGCTCCAATTAGACTGTGGATGATCTTTTCCTTAACTCCAATTACTAACTTATCTTCATATGATCTGTTAGATTGACCAAAAACATGTATTACGTTCGATCTTGAAAGCTGCATCTATCCCAACCGTGTGCGGACGTGGCGTCGAAGGACTAGAAGCCAAAGCAAAGAAGTGGAAGCCAAATAACCGAACGGTTACAAAGCCGAAACACTAAATAACCGAAAGTGAACAAAGCCGGAACGCCAACTAAGCGAAAGGGTGGGACGCCTAAAAGCAAACCCACCGAAAGGCCGCTCTGCCAAAAATGCCAATTCACCGAAAGGCTGCGTCGCCTACAAGCCAACTCACCGAATGGCCGCTCTGCCGAAAAGTCTAATAACGGACATGACGTCGCTGGGAGGTGGCAAGACTTGTCAGCGATTCGTCCACACTCCCGCGTCCATCACATCATTGGCGGGTGGGGGTCATTTTCTCCACACAAACCATAGGTGACTGGGCACTCTGAACCAGAGCACCAAGTTGTAAGCGGCCGAAGGCGCGCATCCTTTGAGACAGCCCCCACTCTCCCACGGCCACGGCCACGGCCGCCCTCCGCCTCGTCTCCCCAGTGTGGCCGCTCTGTGATGGTTTGTGTGTCGGCAGCGCTGGGTGGAGCAGAGGTGTGGGACATACTGGTCCCTCCGCCCACCCAGAGTCACTGACCGCGATGCACCTCCATCGGACCCTAACCTACACACCAGGGTGATTCACCTCCCCGACCCCCGGACCCCAACCCACAAAATTCTGGAGTGACTCAGTGGGACAGGCAGCATCTCTGGAGAGAAAGGAATGGGTGACGTTTTGGGTCGAGACCATTCTTCAGACCTGAAGACTGAGTCTGAAGGGTCTCGACCCGAACGCCACCCATTCCTTCTTTTCAGAGATGCTGCCTGTCCCACTGAGTCACTCCAGCATTTTGTGTCCATCTTTGGTGTGACAGTTGTCTCATTTCATCGGCTGAGACCACTCAGGTCTGAAGAACGGTCTTGACCTGAAACGCCATTCCTTCTCTCCAGAGATGCCGCCAGTTCTGCTGAGTTGCTCCAGCTTTTTGTGTCTATCTTCGGATAAACAGGTGTCAGATTATCTGGTGTTCTGAGCATGGGAGCTTGTGTGCATTATGCAGGCAACCAGACAGTATTACTGTGTTTAAACAATAAATAAAACATGCTTCTTGTTGGCAAGGGGCGGGCCCCCCCCCCCGCCCCTTAGAGGAGATAAAATTGTTCGTTGCACACTTGTCATCGGCCCGCCAGGGAATTTGTATCCTCACCCCCATGTTTTAAAAGTGATTTACTATGGCTGCCAATGCCCCGAGCCGTTTGTCCCCGCGAACGGGGTGGGGGGTTGAATCACCCCATGTGTGGGTCGGGGTCCGGGGGTCGGGGGGGGTGTGTGGGTTGGGGTCCGATGGCGATGAATCACGGGCAGTGACTCTGGGTGGGCAGAGGGACCAACCTATCCCACACCTCTGCTCCACCCGGCGCTGCCGACACACAGCCTGTCACAGTGCGACTGCACAGGGGAGACAAAGCAGAGGGAGGTCATGGCCGTGGCCGTGGGATAGTGGGGGCTGTCCCGAGGGATGCGCTCCTTCGGCCGCTTACAACTTGGTGCTCGGGTTCAGATTGCCCAGTCACCTATGGCTTGTGTGGGGAAAAGAACCCCACCCTCCCATCTCCATCGGCCAGTGATGTGAAGGACGCGGGGGTCTGGACCAATCGCTGACAAGTCCCGCCTCCCTGGCGACGTCATGTCCGTTATTTGTCTTTTCGGCAGAGAGGCCATTTGGTGAGTTGGCTTGTAGATGACGCAGCCTTTCGGTGATTTGGCGTATCGGCAGAGCGGCCTATCGGTGAGTTTGCTTTTAGGCGTCCCGCCCTTTCGGTTAGTTGGTGTTTTCGGCTTTGTACGCTTTCAGTTATTTGGCGTTTCGACGTCATTTCCGGTCGGTTATTTGGCTTCCACTTCTTTGCTTCGGCTTCTCGTCCTTCGACGCCACTTCCGGGTATCATCGCAACATCCCCAGCTTTTCATGATAGACACTGCCAGTCTGAAGAACGGTCTCGACCCGAAATGTCACCCATTCGTTCTCTCCAGAGATGCTGCTGTCCTGCTGAGTTACTCCAGCATTCTGTGTCAACCTGCCAGGTTCATTATCTTTTACATGATAAAAATTCACAGACATAATATTTTGAGGTCTTTGCTCAAGTATAATTATTGTGAAAGCCAGCAATTACAGTAAACAAAATAAATGATATAATTTTCTGGAATTACGTTAGCGGTCTATTAGTCTAGTTCACCATACTAATACCAGTGGATCTAAAAGCTAAAGGATACTAAAGGATGTTAATGGTGTTATCCAACAATTACTTAACACAGTCCTACAAATTTATTCTCTAGTGCCATTTCTAATGGTAACTAGTTTATTTTCCAATGGCGTTTGTTTCTGTTAAAGAAGCGGAGGGAGCAGTTCCATATCACTGTAATAATTACTTTAAAATTAAATTGCTGACAAATATATATCCTTTGTTTTTTATGTTCCTATTGCTTTGTTGCCCTTTAAAACCCCCCCAAGAATGAATAATTGCATTGTTTACAGCAAAGGGTAAAACAGCTATTGTCAGGCTAGGTAGCAGTGTGGAATGGGAGACACTCAATCTAGACTGAATCAAAATTAGTAATGGCTCAAGAAAGCTCGAGCTCCATTAATGGAACAGCTGGCAACAGCTACTGGTCAGCAGATGAAATGGTCCCAAAACCAGATTCATTGGCTGCAAGAAATTGTGATCTAATAATCAAGGAGGATTCCAAAATCTCCAAAAGAAAGTGATCACAACTGGAGTAGAGGGTATGGTTTTGGTCTCGTTGCCTGAGGAAAGATGGTGTTGCCTTGGAGACTCTCAAACTAAAGATACCAAATTAATTCCTGAGAAGAAAATGTTCAATAGGAGCAGAGTTTGAGTAAAATTAACTTTTCTCTGAAGTGAACTCACTGAAACATATGAGATTCTGAAGGTGCTCCTTGCTGAGTGGTCGTTTCCTTTGCCTCGATACATTATTTAGGACTGAGATCAGGAGTAACCTTTTCACTAAACATTGTGAATCTTTGTAAATCTTTCTCTACCTGATGACATGGAATATCAATCCCCGAGCATATTAATTTGGAATCCAGGAGAATCAAGAGATATGCGGCACAGTTGGGAAAATGAATTATGGATGCAGATCAGCCATGATTTTGCCAAATGACTGGGCCAGATCAGGTGGAACCTGGGGTTGTGCACTACATCAGGACTAGTTTTTACAGTGTAACCCTAGGTTTTTGGCTTTGAATTACCCCAGTCGTCTGGGCGTCAGATGATAATCGGGTTACAGTTCATAAGATCATAAGATCATAAATGATAGGAACAGAATTAGGCCATTCGGCCCATCAAGTCTACTCCGCCATTCAATCATGGGTGATCTATCTCTCCCTCCTAACCCCATTCTCCTGCCTTTTCCTCATAACCTTTGACACCCGTAAACCACCCAGTTGGTTCCTTTACTTTTCTTTAACCACAGGCAATCGCAGTAGCCGATAACTCAACATGCTATCTCCATGTGCCCTCCAGCTGACTTTCCGTGCTGCACAAAATAAGTTCCCAATGCAACAATTGTCGGCAGGAACCAAAGTTAAAGTGGGACGAGAATGACGGACCAAAATCCTACAGAAGAACAATACAATTAATAGTTAAATAACAATAACTTTAGCAAATTACTATACAATAAATGACAAAAACGCAATGCAATTAACTAAAATTACATTAGATTTGCGACACTCAATGATACTGAGGGTTCTCTGCTGCAGAATGGGCTGGAGCATTGTCCATGGAGGAATCTGCAGGCCTGACACCTCCTGCAGTCAGATAATCTATCACTGCTCCTGAAAATCTACGATGAGCAGCCATTTAGAAACAAATAAAAATAATGGTCAAATAATTAAAAACTGTAAAAATTGAGTAAGTCATTTGAAACAATTCACTGAGGTAAATTCATTAAAACGTGAGTATTAATGAAAATAAATTAATTCAAACTAGTTACTGTCATTTAATTTTTTGACAAAGGTCAGCAGTGCCATCCAGATGAATTGGGGCCATGCTTGATGTGCCAGCTGGACACATTACCAGTGCATTGCACTGTGCATGCAGGGAAGATCAGAAGCCACTGAGGAGTGTTTCTCATCACACCCACCTGCTAGCCATCGATTTGATCAAAGTGCATTACAATTTGAATTTAGCCACCAGTTAAAATTGATTAAAGTCCAGAAATATATTGGTGCTAATAATCATCTTATAATTCTTGATCTGGTTGACATTTTATGTAGTGTGAATCTTTTTTATAAGGAAACTAAATTAAATTCTAATGTTATTCTAAGCTTCTACATACTTCACTATTGTGGAAAGCTTTGCTTGTACCTATGTCCAAGCACAAAAGCTGCTTTTTCCTGGTACAAATCATGTTTTTGATTCTGGCACACATGTAACTAAGTAAATATTGTTAATGCAGTTGTACTTGATCAGCATCTGAGTTCCCAGTTGCAGACTGATATCTATTTTGTAAATGCACTCTAAGACATAGGTCATAATTCATCTTGAAACCACTTTGTTTTCTGTAGGGAGGCAGAGACAGATAGAATGCAACAGAAGTCTAAATTAGTTTTCAGGTAAATTGGTACCAGAACTTCTGGCTTTGATCAGGGGCTCCATTTTCAGAAGAGATGAAGATTAGAATTATCATTATTAGTCATGACATTATGGGTTATGCAAATATCATGATGGTGCAATATATTTTTGCTTACGTACTTACGTCTTACCATGTTATCAAAATCTTCAAATTAAAGCTTGCTCAGTACCTATAGAAACATAGAAACATAGAAAATATGTGCAGGAGGAGGCCATTCGGCCCTTTGAGCCAGCACCGCCATTCATTGTGATCATGGCTGATCGTCCCCTATCAATAACCCGTGCCTGCCTTCTCCCCATATCCCTTGACTCCACTAGCCCATAGAGCTCTATCTAACTCTCTCTTAAATCCATCCAGTGACTTGGCCTCCACTGCCCTCTGTGGCAGGGAATTCCATAAATTCACAATTCTCTGGGTGAAAAAGTTTTTGCTCACCTCAGTCTTAAATTACCTCCCCTTTATTCTAAGACTGTGGCCCCTGGTTCTGGACTCGCCCAACATTGGGAACATTTTTCCTGCATCTAGCTTGTCCAGTCCTTTTATAATTTTATATGTTTCTATAAGACATCCCCTCATCCTTCTAAACTCCAATGAATACAAGCCTAGTCTTTTCAATCTTTCCTCATATGACAGTCCCGTCATCCCAGGGATCAATCTCGTGAACCTACGCTGCAGTGCCTCAATCACAAGGATGTCCTTCCTCAAATTGAAAAGGTATGAAAAGGTATTGATGCCTTTAATTATGTGGTGTTATCTTAGAAAGATTCCCATCGTTGATTGAATTGGTTTGAAAGGTATAACTGATAAATTCTTATAATTTCAGCTTTAAGTCTGAAATACATATGCTATGTTTAATGTTTATACAATGGTCCCAACTTAGTGTAGTGATACAGCACAGAAACAAGGCCTTCAGCCTACCAAGTCCATGCTGGCCACCTGTTCACACTTGTTCCGTGTTATCCCACTTTCTCATCCACTCCCTGCACACTCGGGTCAATGTTACAGAGTCCAATGAACCTACAAACCCGCATTTCTATGTGATGTAGGAGGAATCCAGAGCACCTGGGAACAACTCACTCGATCACAAGGAAGAGCTTGCAAACTCCGCACAGACAACACTCGAGGTCAGGATCCGACCGGGGTCACTGGCTCTACGAGGCAGCAGCTTTATTAGATGTGTCCTCAAGAAACCTTGATTTGGTTTGTATGTTCCAAAAGGAACAAGATTTTCATGCAAAGTTGATCGGCAACCAGTTTGTTAATGGAATGTAATGAAGTAACTCACATCCACTAACATATATAATTATAACATTGTCAAAATGACAATAACAAGTCATAATTCCACAAGTAACAAAAGGCTTTATGAAAATGATAACCTTAAAAATCATGTTTGTTAGTCTTTGGTTATGAAAGCAGGTGAGAAGAAGCTGAATTATTACTATATTTTGGGCAACACAATGTTGCAACTAGCAGAGCAGCTGCTTCATGTCACCAGCAGACCAGGTTCAATCCTAACCTCTGGTGTTGTCTGTGCAGAGTTTGCACACTTTTCCCATGATCATAGGGGTTTCCTACAGGTTTAATTTTTAGTTTAGAAATGCAACATGGAAACAGGCCCTTCGGCCGACCGGGTCCACGCCGACCAGCGATCCCCACATATTAACACTATCCTATACACACTAGGGACAATTTTTTTAAACATTTACCAAGCCAACTAACCTACAAACCTGTACGTCTTTGAAGTGTGGGAGGAAACAGAAGATCTCGAAGAAACCCCATGCGGATCACGGGGAGAATGTACAAACTTCGTACAGACAGCACCTGTAGTCGGGAGTGAACCCAGAACTCCGGTGCTGCATTCGCTGCAAGGCAACAACTCTACTTCTGCGCCACCGTGCCCCCATTCGGCTTCCTCCCATATCCCAAGGATGCATGGCTTGGTAGGTTAATCGGCCTCTGTAAATTGCCAGGAGTGTGTAAGTGCGAGGAAAAATCAGTGGGTAGTTGATAGGAACGATAGAATGACCCCACAACCACAGTTATTCATTTTTCATGCTTAGGAATAAATATATCTATACGTGGATATTCAACTGAGAGTACAAAGTGATAAAAGAGACATTAGAAAAAACCCCATCCATTTTTAAATGGCAAATGAAACCTAACATTGAAAAGTAAGAGATGATTCACTTGAGAGGAGAAGCAGAAACTTCTTAAACTCTTCAAAAAAGTAAACACAGGCGGAACAAAAATAGAATATTGGGATACATATTTGAAAATAATTGTAAGCGGCATTGTTGGTCAGCAAAACAATTAAGAAAGTTTTATTTCTGTAGTGTCTGATACTCAAAAGTTAAGATCTTATGTTAAGTACATATAAAGTCCTAGCCAGGCGTCATTTACATTTCTGTGCTCCTTTCTGATCTTTGTCGTATCAAAGGGAAGCAAAAATAACACACATAGTTCACAAGGATATCCCAGAACCGTGAGATTACCTCTTTTGGGAAAGTCCAAACAAGTCAGTGCTTTTCTGATTAGAAAAGAAAAGGCTTTAAAGAGATCTGGACAAAAAAAAACCCAAAATGCTGGAGGAGCTCAATGGATCATCTGAGGTGAGAATGGGCCGACAATGTTTTGGGTTGGAACCCTTCTTCAGTCTGAGATATAAACTGTCTGTCACGGATGTAACTATTGGAAAAATAAGGAGAACTTTAGAAAATGGCTCCAGTTTACAACTTGCGACCACAGGAAGTGATCGATATTTGGATGTTTTCACTTTGCGTGTGAGGCAAGTTAAAATAAAATAAAAGATGACAGGAGCAGAGAGGAATACAAAGGCTGCACTGTTGCAGACTGGAGTGGACTGGTGAGAATGCTGGGACAGATCCCATGCAGGCACTCTGGAATAAGCGAGTTCGGTATTCTGAAAAACGCAAGGAATCATGGGATTTGTCTAAGGTCTTTTGCCATAAAGAAAAAGTGAACGGTGGCTGTTTAAACTGTGTATAAATTCTTATCTTTATTCATAATTTATGTGTAAAAATATATTTAATCGGGGGTGCCAGGTAGTGGGGGAGTGGGA